>NW_024062765.1:2595000-3892500 GCF_006381635.1 Hibiscus syriacus
CACTCCTAACACTAGTTATAGAGTAACCTTTTTCGTTTTGGATTACTTTTGAAAACGTGATGAATTTTTCTAATGCTTCATCTTTAGTACTTAAGAATAGAACCCAAGTATATATAGAATAGTCATCTACCAAAATCAAAAGCATATTGTTTTCCACCCAAGCTAGTAGTTCTAGATGGCCCAAAAAGATCTAAATGGATCAATTGTAATACTCTACTAGTGGATACACCATTAATGGATTTAAAATAAATTCACTTTTGTTTTCCTTTAGCACAAGCATCATATTTTATCATTATTAAATTTAAGCTTAGGCAACCCTCGAACTAAATCTCCTTGAATTAGCCGTTGCAAAACACTTATACTAGCATGTCCTAGTCTCCTATGCCATAACCAACTATCATGCTCATCCTTAGCAACTAGGCATAAATTAGTCATATCTATAGAATCTAAATGCACCATGTAAATGTTTCCTATTCTATGACCAACAAGCATAATCCGATTAGATGCAATGTCAATAACTTTACAACCATTAGTTTCAAACATGACATTGAATCCCTTATCACAAAATTGACTAATACTCAAAAGATAATGCTTTAATCCATTAACATATAAAACATTTTTAATTTGTATGGAAGAGGTATTACCTATTGTACCTATACCTTCAATGTGACCTTTTGAGTTATCACCAAAAGTTACTTCTCCTCCCTTTTTGGCGTTGAGCTCTATGGACCGGCTTTTGTCTTCGGTCATGTATCTTGAGCATCCATTATCAAGGTACCATGAGTTTGAATTTGTTTCCCTTGCCTTGTAGCAATTCTTCTTTTTTCTACAAACATAGATTAATTTCTAATTTTTGGTACCCAAATTCTTTTGGGTCCATATTCATTAGTTTCCAAAATCCTAGTTCCCTTAGGTATCCATTGTGGTAGGATATCCTTATCTTTAATAGTAATGAGTTCTTTAGGAAACCATATACTTCTAACGATTTTCCACTAGAGGTCTTCGGGGACCTCTATGATTGTAGTTTTTAAAACTTTTTCCAACAAAGTTGAATTTTGAATTTTCTCCTTTTCCAAAACGTTTTGTTCCAACTTTATCAAAAGAAGCTTTAAGATCATCAATTTTCTTTTGATGATCATCGTTATCCTTTGAAAGTAAATTATGCAAATTAGGATTTTTCTTTTCAAACTCTTCTAGTTTGATTTGCAAATCATTGATTTTACTTTCAAGATCATTGTTGGTCTTGGATATGAGATTCTTTTCATTTTTCAATTTCGAAATATCATTTTTATATTTTAAAAACAATTTCTCATAATTCGAAGCCAACCCGGTATATTCCTCTAATAACTCATCATAAGATAAATCATCTAAATCAAATAAGTTAGAGGTTACCTTAGAATCTTCCCCGAATGCCATCAAGCACAAGTTTTCTACTTCTTGTTCCTCTTTATCGGAACCTTCTTCATTGCTCCATGTAGCCACGTGAGCCTTGTGCTTAATTTTTTATTGACCCTTCTTCTTCAATTGTGACAATCATATTTGACATGCCCCGGTTTTTTGCATTCATAGCAAATGATGGTCTTTTTCTTTTGGTTCATTTTTGAAGCCTTCATTTCGTTTGAAATTTCTTCCTCGATTAGGCCTCATCATTTTTCTAAACCGTTTGGCAAACAATGCCATTTTCTCGTCATCATCAGCTTCATCCGAATCACTCTCATCTTTTGTTGATCTGAGAGCAAGTTTTGGAAGAGAGTAAACTAACTTCCTTACAAGCTTGTCATTTGGAATAATTTCTCCATATGATTTAAGACTATTGACAATCATGGAGAATCTATCCGTCATAGCTTTGACATCTTCATCCGGTTTCATCCTGAAATTTTCATAGCTATGAGTTAGAAGACTAATTTTAGATTCTTTTACCTCATTTGTGCCTTCATGAGTCACTTGTAGTTTATCCCATATCTCCTTGGCAGTTGTGCAAGATGAAACTCTCCCGTATTCATCCGGTCCAAGAGTACAAAAGATAATATGGATAGCTTTGGAGTTGAGCTGGAACATTCTTGTTTCTCCTTCACTCCACAATCTTGGGTGAGTGGAGGGTTTGATGTATCTGTCTTCCATAATATTCCATGCTCCCATGTCACTTGCTTAAATGAAATACATCATCTTATTCTTCCAATAAACATAATTAGCTCAATTGAAGAAAGGAGGTTTATTGACGGGCAATGAATCAAGATCGAAGTCAAAGTTTGAAGTAGAGGTCATTGATGACTTGATTATCGATGCACCTCTTCCCGAATCGACTCAAGAGGCGATTAAACCTTCGAATGAGTGAGGCTCTGATACCAATTGTTGAGTTAATCGATCGACGAATATGGCCAAGAGGGGGGGTGAATTGGCAATTTAAAATTTTGGTGGAAGCTTTTGTAGAAAATTAAAAGTAATTGCGCAACGATTTAGAGTGGTTCGACTTTCTAAACCAAAGTCTACGTCCAATACCTTAGCTATCCACACTAAGGATTTTCCACAAATTCACTAATTTGTTTTTCTTTTGAGGACAAAGAGTAACCTTACAAATCCCTCAAGAATTATACCCCAAATTCTTGAGAACACTTTCTCCCAAAGAGAACAATACAAATTTTACAAACTTACAAGAAAATCCTCACAAGGCAAGATGTTTGCACAATTCTAGAACAAAAAAAGAACACTCAAGAAATAATACAATTGAGCACAATAAGTGTTCTTGAAAGCAAAAATGAATATTGAATGAAATAGGCTTGAAATGCTCAAACTTGAGGTTTGATGCTTTCTCTTTGATTCTCTCTTGATTCTTGTTGATTGTAGTTTCTTGTTGTTGATCAATGGCATCTAAGCTTGTTTAAATACTCCTTCAATTGATTATGAACGTTGGGGATGATTAGTGGAGTCAATAGAGTCGTTCAAGTGTGAAAACAATTAATAAAACAGTTGGGAGCGTCTGGTGCATTGATGCATAAGGCTAGTGCATTGGTACGCTATGTGTAAAATTCAAATATTTCGACCGTTGGACCCTTAGTGCATCGATTCACTAAGAATGCATTCGATGTTTCAAACAAGCCAGAGTACATTGATGCATGGTATGTGCATCGATGCACAAAATGCATTTGGTGTTTTCATAAAACCCTGAGTGCATCGATGCATGGTATGTGCATCGATGTGTAAAATGCATTCGATGTTTAATTTATTCAATGGTGCATCGGTACACTCTTTTGAAAAATTGATTTTAGGCTCGTTTTTTGTTCGAAATACTTTGTGAAAATTCTTTCAAAAATAGTTTAAGTATAAAACACAATTTTACACATTAGTAAGGATTGAAATTGAACTTTGAAAGACTTGGAGTAATATTTTGATATTCGAGTAATTAAATCGAATATACTTAGAAAATCATTTGTAAAATCTTAAAATTCATTTATACTTAATTTGTTATATCGAAACATCAAAATGTTTTCAACATAAACCCACTAACAACAAGCAACAAACCTAAAGAAAAAAGAAGAGAAACTTACCGAGGAAATTGTATCGTCATCGGAGCATTGGGTTTTCGAAGGTAAAATATCAAGATCTACTAAATTTGATGGGTTTTTAAAAAGAGTGAAGGCTGGATTTGGGTATAGGACAGTTTGGGCTTCAATTTGGTGTATTTTTTCGAACTCCGACCACCGGGACGGTGGTCGGCGGTGGCTATAGGCACTGGCATACGGTGGCCAACTAACCCTCCGGTGAGGGAGTTTAGAGAGAAGGGAGAGCTTCTCTCTCATTAGAGAGAGAAGCAAAAAGAGGAAAATAAGAGAACTTGGCCTAAAAGGCCGGTTAAGGGTATATTTATACCCTCCCCGAACCTACGTCGTTTTGGGGAGGGACCTATGTGTAGTTTGAAGATGGGTAAACTACGTTCGTAGTCCCTGTACTTTGTAAGCCTTCAATTTTAGTCACTAAATTAAGTTTCTGTGCATTTCGATTTGGTCTTCGAATTTTATTTTATTTCTTTTTAGGCATTGTCCGTTTATTTATATATTTTAGGGTAAATATCATATTTAGTCCCTTATATCTTAATAATTTATATTTTAATATGTATAATTATTTATGGTTAATTTACACTTGTAGTACCTAAAATATTAGATATTTACTAATAAGGATTCTTAATTTTATATTTTTATAATTTAATCATTATAGTAATTATATGTATTCTGGTCATATTATTTTATACAATGAATCATAAAAATATTTCTTAACTTATTAGGAATTTATTTTAAATGATTATTGGTATAAAACAATACCTTGATGTTTTTTATGGGATCAAATATTAAATTAAATCTAAATTTATAAATTTTTACTGCAAAGACAATTGATTAATAAACAAATGTATCAATTTTGGGCGTTATGGAGGTGTTAATCATTCCCCACACGTAACCGACTCTCGAACTCATTTTCTAGTAAGCAAACCCTTTTTGTGTTGTTTTAATAATATTTTTATAAATTTTATTAAAATAACATAGCATTTTTGGTGACCAATCACACCTCAATAAATGATTGGTGGTGACTCCTCAAATTGTGTTTTATCTTATGCAAGAAGAAAAACACTTATTTTTTTTAGACAATATTTAGAAAATAACGACACTTGTTTTTGCCGGACAAATACCGTCTCGACAGTCATTAAATGTTTAATAAGGTTATTCTTTTAACACAATATATCTAAGATGCCATGTAGTGCATATGAGTAGTGTTTAAATTTCAATTGATTTATTTTAAATATATTGCACGAATCAAGCTATTTCAGTGGTTAAAGCGATGATTGTTATCTATAGAGGTTTGTTCGAACACCATAGACTACAAGGATGTTTGAGTTTTCATTGTCAAATGATTGTGAATCTTTAGAACAAATGTTACATTTGTAATCTCGTTAGATTAATAAAAAAAGTACATTTATATTATATCTAAATTGATATTTAACGTCTAAATTAATAATTAGACAAACATAAAAACTTGATTAAAATGATATTAAAAGTCTAAAGATCAACTTATAATCTAAACCAAAATTTTATGTATCCCAACACTAATTTTAATCATACCGGCCGTTACATCCATTCTCATGATAACAGCAACTACAAACTAACATCACTGGCACCAATGTTTTTAACAATACGTAATCTCATACTCACAAGTAACTACTAACTAACTAGTATTAGTTTCATCACTAATTTATTTTAATCGAAATCAAACTCATCATCTTTCTAAAAATTAAAAGTAAAGATCAACTTATAATCTAAACCAAAATTTTATGTATCCCAACACTAATTTTAATCATACCGGCCGTTACATCCATTCTCATGATAACAGCAACTACAAACTAACATCACTGGCACCAATGTTTTTAACAATACGTAATCTCATACTCACAAGTAACTACTAACTAATAGTATTAGTTTCATCACTAATTTTATTTTAATCGAAATCAAACTCATCATCTTTCTAAAATGGAACTCGGCATCCCAGAGAATGAGACTGCTACAATATCTGCTAAGTGTCATTGTCATGGTTCCATGTGGCGAATGAAAATGTCATTTTGCATGCTAACTTGTCTTAGCTTCACAATCAACCTTCATTTTCAAGGACATATCAGGTAGGATAACGGATCTACTAAAATATTTTGTCCACTTTGACTTTGATTGTCTTACGGTTTACGCGTTGGAAACTTTGCAATTTTCTATTGCAAATATTTTGATTTGACCTCTGAATTTGGCTTTCAGAAACTTCGGTTTCTTTTTAGTCAATAATTTCACCTCCTTACCAAAAAGACTTTTTCCCAACGCTTGTTTTTTAATTAATATTAAAGAAATCGATCAAAATACCAGAAGATTACAAATACAGGGGAGAACTGAAGAACACAGATAGAAAAAAATGGGTTTTCAAAGGCAAATGTTGATGTGGTTAACAGGACTTCTGTTTCTGAATATCCTTGTGTTATCCAGTGCTGATGTCCACCACTACGAGTTTTTTGTAATTAATTTCTTGTATCTTTCACCTTTTTTCTGTTCTGTTGATAAGTGTTCCTTCTGAATTTGATTCTGGGTTTTTTTTTTCTTTCTTTCTTTCTTTCTTATTTCTGTTGAATTAGTTGCAAGAATCCCAGTTTACAAAGTTGTGCAGCACGAAGAACATCTTGACAGTAAATGGAAGCTTTCCAGGTCCTGAGATTCGGGTTCGTAGAGGGGACACAGTTTTTGTCAATGTCCACAATCAAGGAAACAGCGCTGTTTCCATCATGTGGTAAGACTATGTACAACGTTTACACAGTTTTCGTCAGCTTTTACGAGTTCATGATGAAATGATAATGGTTCAAATCAATTAATCCAGCCAGGGAGAAACTTCACTTACGAGATTGAATTAGACGATGAGATAGGGACTCTATGGTGGCACGCTACCAGTGCATGGGCTAGTGCAACTGTCCACGGCGCCTTTATTGTTTTACCGGCAGCCAACGAGGACTACCCTTTTCCTGCACCTGATTCTGATCAAACAATTATAATCGGTGCATATTGTTTGTAGTTGCTTCAAAATTTTGAAAGTAGAACTTGTTTGAATCTTAACACTTGTTCTGCCAATTTCTTCTTTCAGGAGAATGGTTCAGGCAAGAGTTAACCGAAGCAAATCAAACCATGGCTGCTGCCCAAGCGATGCTTACACAATCAATGGACATCCTGGAGAAACAAATGGATGCAGTAACGGTACGTATCACTGTTTGTTTTACACCTTTATGCATCAACTTCTCTTGTAATAATCCGGCAATATTGATAATTTTTTTTAATATTGCGATACAACGTTTGAGTATCAAGTATTACCAGGGCCTTACATTGTTCGCATAATAAATGCTGTATGAACAATGGGTTTGGTATTGCATCCACAGTCTCACCATTATTGGACAAAGAGGGGCTTACAGCAGACGTTCCTTTACAAATTCCCTAACCCTTGCCCCACCCAAGTGATTGATGTTTTGTTCTGCGCAAACCAAAATCTAGGCCATTATTACATCACTGCTCGACCTTCGTCCGATACCACACGTTCTACCACCGGAATTCTACGATATACCACCACTAGTACTTGATTTTAGTTTTACACTTTCCGATGTTAAGAGGTTTGATTAATATGGTTAATGTTAAAATAAGTTATTCAGTGTAAAATAATTTGTTGTCTGATAGATGTATGTCGTTTTGGCAAGGCATTTTCAATGTTGTAATTTGAAGTTTTTCTATTAACAACGTATAATCTGATTTATTTGAGGTTAAAATTAACTAAAAAAATGTTTTGTTCTGCACAAACCAAAATCTAGAGAAATTATTATATGTATTAGTTCATCACGTCATATGTGATTTCGGATAATAAGATATACCTATCTAAAAATAATTTTTAAATAATTATTTACTCCTTATTTACATGTAGGATAGAGATGAAGATTCACATTAAAAAAAATAGAATGTATGGATTTTATTGATCGAGATGCTGAATGACATGGTGAACCGAATTCATCTAATAATTTTCTGGGTGATTGTTACATCACTGCTCGTCCTTCGTCCGCCACCACGCATTGCACCACTGAAATTCTACGATATACCTGTCGAGGAGTATCAATATTCACTGGGTTCTAGAGGTCATCATAGTACTTTGTTGCTTGAATGATCTGGGAATAATTCGAATGCTTCATAAATAACATTTGAGTCATTATTAGTAAATCAACTCCTTCAAAACATGTTAAATAAAGATTAGATTAATTATAACAGACGATATATAAATTGACTTGTACAGAAACAACATCAAAATCATGTATGCGATAATTAATTAATTTGCAGTCATGAATGATGATCGAAAAGTTATTATGGACACCCGAGATACCTTACGATTCTTACCTAGTGATCATGAACGAGTGACGCACATAAAAACAATGTAGGTATATGTGATATTATATCGAGAGTCGGTTTATAAGGGGAGGCATCTTAAGCGACTGTTCAGCGCTTTGATTTTTTACAGGCTCTAAATTTTTAAATCATATCTTTTATTTTTATAATTGAGATTTTTAATTTTTTAATTTTATTTTTTCTCTTTATAGTGACGTTGTTAATTTTTGTAATCTTATTTTTTATATTTATAATTGAGGTCCTTAATTTATAGGTCTCACTTTTTATATTTATAATCGAGATTCAAGGCCCCTAATTTTTTTCAATTTCACTTCTTACCTTTACTATTGAAACCTCTAATTTTTTTCTCATTTTTTACCTTTATAATTGAAGCCCATAGTTTTTTTAAGCTCAATTTTTTACCTTTATAATTAAGACTCCTAATTTTTTTTCAATCCCACTTTTACTTTATAATTTATGCCCCCTAATTTAATAATTTTTCTAAGATTTATTAATGTAATATTAAATTATTGTTCAAAGTAATAGAATATACTTTCGTTTTACAAGACCAATTTTTTTTGTTTCGTTCAGGTCCCTAAAATGTCGAAGACACTCTAATTATACCTAACAGTTATGAATGACATACGAAAAAACAATACAGACACCCATGATATTACTCAACGACCATAAGTGACGATATAACATACATGATACAGAATCCTCTTGTAGGTATTCCTCTAGTTCTAAGTTTCATGGTTTTAAACCTGGTTTCCCTCTATTGGTTCCCCATGACCAAGCTCTGGCCATGATCTCTACTGGTCATATCACCTTTCCTTCAAAGATTCCGGTTTACACATATTGTCCAAAACTCAGCCAAAATCAGATGTGTTGTGACTCTCCGTTTAGGCAGGACCACCTTTGCTGGAATGAATACAACCAAGGTAACACTTCCCTACATAAGCATGATATTTATGCTAACCTATGTTTCGATCTGCAGGATCAACTCGATACCTGGCTGTGGTTCGACTAAGCAATCCCGGTAAAAATCTTAGGAAGTAGAAACCAAGGCAATGAAAACGGATTTTGCATGGTCCCTGCAACTTAAGGGAGAGATTTTCAATCGTACAAACTGGGTGGGTCCCCACGACATATCTATCAGAAAAAGCTATCGGAACCCAACCTTCAGAAAATCTGTTTGTCCCCAGACAAGGAAGATTTACCTCCATCCTCTGCTGTACACAACTCCTAATCATCAATGTCATTTATGGATTCTCATTCTTCCCCCACCTCGAGTAGAAATTATGGTTTCTCCAAGACAAGTGATGACAGCGCCTAATGCGATAAATTTTTTTAATGCTTCTGGCTAGGCTTTACATGTCCCTCAGTCAAACAGACAAATGAATTGACGGGATAGAAAAACATGCATGGATGATACGGAGTTCTAGAAAAGTCTGGCCATCAAATTACTTCTCTCTCCTGAGGATACTACTTATCCTTCATTCTTTCAACCAAATAGTTCTTTGTAGAGAAGAAAACTTATTCTATCTTCTTAGTCACAAACCGAATATTGAACAAAAATAGTGGAGGAAATCCTTAAACTCTTTGATGATCTCTGTTGATGAATGCAAATGTGTTATGATTGGTTATGAATGCAAATGTGTTATGATTGGTTATGAATTCTCAAGAGTTATTGAGTAGGGTGAATATTGGAGTATGGAATGCATTGCAGCATTGCTATGTTGTTGTTACCTGCTGAACGATTGTATGCATGAGTTTGTTAAGGAGCTGTTAAGATTCTGTTATGAATTTGCTTACGTGGATTTATTTGTATTGCGTGCTAAGTTGGCAATTGAGTTAGTTATTCTTGTTATTCAGTTTAGTATATAAGCACCCATTGTTAAGTGTAAAGGCAAGCTACTGCGATTAATAAAATGAATGAGGAGTTATTATTTATTCTTCTTTCGTTTTCCTTCTCAACTACAGTTTAGTTGATTTCATAATATGGTATCAGTTACCTTTTCCTGGTATTTTGTTGCCTGCCTGGAGTGGTACATTCCTGTTGAGTGGTGCAGTTGTTCCCGGTTTCTGGGAATTCCTCCCCTTCCTCCCTCCTGTGTTCAGCATATTCCCAAGCATGACACGGTCAAACTTGCTGAAAATACGTATTTGCTATGGAAGCATTAGGTAGCTCTTATTCTTTATGGTTATGGTTTGATGAAATATGTTACAACTGATAGTGTTGTTCCAGATGAATGGGTTACAAACGAGTCTAGTCAGGTTGAGGAGAATCCATCCTTTGTTATGTATAGACAACAAGATAAATTACTTGCGTCTTGGTTATTGACAACTGTTAGCATGGATGTCTTACCTCACCTTACAGGTTTAATGTCTCCCCTTGCTATTTGTAATGCAATAGCACGGTTGTTTGGAGCTAGATCTAGTGCTAAGATTTCTGCACTTAGACATACTTTGCACTCTCAAAGGAAAGCATGATTGACTGTAAGTGAGTACTTGGCAAAGGTAAAGTCTATATGTGATATGTTGAATGCGGTTGGATGTGTTGTTACTGAGCAGGAGCAGGTAAGTGTTGTGCTTGATGGATTGTCCATGGAGTTTGAATCTATTATTGCGATTGCGTCTCGTGATACTTTATCATTAGATGTCCTTACTGAAATGCTTCTTGATTGAGAAGCTCGGTAGAAGACTTTTCTTAGTGATGGTCCCTCAGCAAATATGGTAGTTCGTTCGAATGATTCTCGTGCTCGTGATGTTCCAGTTAGTGAAGAGATGTCTGAGAAGCAGTCTTCTCAAATTAGTGGGAAGCAAGACAATAACTATCGTGGGCGTAGTCGAGGAATTAATGGTTCAAATCAGCCTCAATGCCAGTTGTAGGCCTGTAAACGAACCGAATGCACACGAACAGAGGTATGTTCATGTTCGTTCATTTAATAAATAAACGAACATAAACGAACACGAACATAAACAAACAAATTTTTTTGTTCATGTTCATTTATTAAGGAATATAACTTGTTCATGTTCGTTCATTTAATAAATAAACAAACATAAAAGAACACGAACATAAATGAACACGAACATAAACGTTGGAGACCTTACCTTCCATTGTTCTTTCATGAAAAATAGTCGACAATGCAAATCAACCAAATCTACTTTGATAAATAGCGTAACAACTTATTAGCAGTGATGAAATGTTTGAAGATATCAAATATTTCGATCGATCTTTTAAAGATATTAAATGATTCATACGACTTTAATTTAACGATATAACATTTATCTTAGTGGTCCATGATTACATATGAACAATCATTTTCTACTACGTTATTCTAATAAATTCGCCGGCTAAAAGTTTTGTGACATCAATGTCAGACTTTAGTGAGGTTTGTTCATAATGGTCCTTTCCGTTGGCAGAGTAGAAAATTTAACAGCATGAAGATTTCGAACGGTACAAATTGGACTACAAGGCAATAACATAGATCCGAAATCCCTTCGATTCTATATATCGTAACTGATATTATTGCTAAACCACCATTGAAAATTTTAACGTACCTAAAGTCTACTCCACAACTAAAGGTCACACAAGAACTATGAAAACAAAAGTTCATTGTCAAAGTGTATTTTCTACTTATTAATGGGTTCTTCCTGGAAAACCCATTACTTCCGCTATTACACTCTTTTTAAGAAATTGCATAGAAACCTTTGTTTTGTTTTATGGTAAATTCTATATATTTTTCCTTTTACTGATGCTCATATACTTCCGATTGTTACCTTTATCTTCCCATCTACTTCAAGAAAGAAGTATGATGTTTTCTTGAGTTTTACATGTGAAGATACCCGCAATAACTTTATATATCAACTATTAAGCCAAATAAAACAGAGAAAGAGATGAAAACATACTGTAAAAATTCAGATTGCGCTATAATATAACTTGTTTTGAAGCTTTCAGCGATTGTCTCCACTCTCCAGTGAACACTAGGGTTTGGGGAAAAAAGGGGGAAAATGAATATAGGTGCGAGGTGCCTCACGGGTTAACATATTGGATTTAATCTCCAAATAAAATTGGGTTAATTATGGAGTTGGTCATCAAAATATCAGATTAATTAATATTTTTTAGATACTTACAAATTGGTCACCAAAATTGATTTAAGAAGATTGAGTTAAACATAAATGAATGAACATAAAAGAACATAAATGAACGAACATAAACGAACATAACCGAACGAACATAAACGAACATAACCGAACGTTCACGAACGTAAATGAACGAACAAGACCTATGTTCATGTTCATTCATTTAATTAAACGAACACAAAATCTTGTTCATGTTCGTTCATTTAATAAATAAACGCACATAAACGAACTTCCCGCCGCACGGTTCGCTGAACGTTCAGTTCATTTACAGGCCTAGCCAGTTCTGTGGTAAGTTTGGTCACACAGTTCAAAAATGCTATCATCGATTTGATAGGGACTTCACTGGTGTTTCAACTGAGGCTATGCACAGTGATGCTTGGAAGAAATCCTCAAATTCAAATGCTGGCAGTCATTTATCTCCATCGCCTGCTCCTAGAATGCATGCTTACACACATCTTATGGCATCACCTTATCCAGCTGGTGTGGTTTGTCCATCCTCGTTGTATTCTGGAGTTCCAGGACTATCAACTCCGTTTTATATCATGGTTTTCCTTACTCATCGTTTGGATCCATGCCTATGGATACTCGATTTAGTTCATCTAATCTAACCGTGCCAGCGGCAGCGTTTGCTTCAGCATTGCCTGGTGCTGCTTCTTCGAGTGTGACATCTCAGTCTACAACTGTTGGTGCACTGTGGTATCCAGACACGGGTGCCACCCATCACGTTTCGAACGATCTC
The DNA here is from genome assembly GCF_006381635.1 of Hibiscus syriacus. NCBI lineage: Eukaryota > Viridiplantae > Streptophyta > Magnoliopsida > Malvales > Malvaceae > Hibiscus > Hibiscus syriacus. The sequence continues at coordinate 2,607,814 of NW_024062765.1, forward strand.
TCAGTGTTTGATTCAGGAACTACCTATACAAGTAATAACACACTTCTAATGGGTAATGATAAGGGTGTTTCTATAACTCACATTGGTCAAGGCTGCTTGCAGACTAGTTTCAAGCCATTGATCCTGAAAAACATGCTGCATGTTCATGATATTAAGAAAAAACTATTATCAGTTTCTCAGTTTACACGTGATAATAATGTATTTCTCAAATTTCATCCATTCGAATGTTTTGTGAAGGATGCTCTGACTCAGACCATTCTGTTACGAGGGAAGCTCACGGATGAAGGTTTGTACCAGTTACATCCTGCTGTTGAAAAGGAGTCTAGCTACCTTGTTAATAATGTGTCAAGATCACAAGCTCTTTTGGATCTGTGGCATAAAATATTAGGTCATGCTTCTGTTAAAATTGTGAAGGCAGTTATGAAATCTTGTAATGTGTCTTCTGATGCAAGTAGCTTATCTCAAATTTGTACTGCTTGTTTGCAAGGCAAAGCACATAAGCTTCCATTTTGTAATTCGATGACTGAATACACATCTCCTTTTTAATTAATTTTCTCGGATGTATGGGGACCAGCTCCTTTCACTTCATTTGATGGCTATGTCTATTATGTATATATTTCATTGATTTGTTTAGTAGACATACTTGCCTTTATTTGCTTAAGTGTAAATCTAAGGTGGGGCAGTGTTTTATCCATTTTTACAAAATGGTAGAAGTTCAGTTTGGTGAAACAATCAAGGCTGTGTAAAGTGATGGTGGAAGTGAGTATCAGGCTCTCTATACATGGTTTCGTGATCATGGAATTCAGCATCGAATTTCATGTCCGAACACCTCAGAACATAATGGAAAAGTTGAGAGGAAACATAGGCATGTGGTTGAAATAGGGATAACTTTGTTAGTTCAAGCTCATTTGCCTTTGAAATTATGGAGTCATGCATTTATAACAGCTATTTATTTGATTAATCGCCTACCAACTGATGTTCTTGGTGGTAAGTCACATTTTGAGAAACTATATTGTGCATCACCTGACTATTCGGACCAACGAGTGTTTGGTTGTGCTTGTTTTCCATTCTTGAGACCTTTTAATAGGCATAAGCTGGAGTTTCGATCTCGGTAATGTGTGTTTCTTTGATACTGCTCTTCTCACAAAGGTTATAAATGCTTTGATGAAAATGGTAGAATTTTTGTCTCTAGGTATGTAGTTTTTGATGAGGCAGTGTTTCCCTACAGTGTTTGCAAGGTGACTGAGAAACACAATACTCCTCATCATGTTTCGAATGGAGTCTTGCCAGTGATTTTTGTTCCATGAGAACATCAATCTTCAGTTGAGAGGAGTTGTAATAATGATGCACATGCAAATTCAATTCACGATACTTGTGGTGTCGATGGGCAGGATGTTTCCTCTAGTCCAGATATTGATGGGTCGAATGTTGTTGCTAGTCCAGATATGACTAATATCAGTACGAATCAGCTAGTTGATGATGTTGTTGAATTATCTATAACTGATAGTGAGTCATGTTCACATGAAATCGTACCTGAGTCAGGTGTTTCCCTAGATACTACTCATGTTCCTCCTGACACAACTACTAATGCTCATCCTATGGTTACCAGAAGTAAAAGTGGTATTTGGAAACCGAAAATATTTCAAGTTGCATGTGATATTAGAGAGCCTCACAATATAAAAGAGGCTTTCATGTAACCTCATTGGAAGGCTGCTGCTCAGGCCGAATATGATGCATTAGTTCAGAACAAAACATGGTCTCTCGTTTCTCTTCCTGTGAATAGGAGAGTTGTTGCATTCAAGTGGTTATTTAAAGTAAAACGAAATGATGATGGTTCTGTGGCTCATTATAAAGATCGCCTTGTATCAAAGGGCTTTCTTCAACAACAAGGAGTGGACTTCCATGAGGTTTTCAGTCCAGTAGTTAAACCCTCTACAGTTCGTGTTATACTTTCCCTTGATTTGACTAATGGTTGGACATTATGACAAATATATATTAATAATGCTTTCTTGAATGGAATTCTTACTGAAGAAGTGTATATGATTCAGCCACCAGGTTATGAGCTAGGCGATGGGAACACTATTGTAAGCTTCATAAAGCCATTTATGGACTTAAACAAGCTCCTCGAGCTTGGTTTGAATGACTCTGTATGTACTTGGAGTCTGAGGGATTTGCTTTAGCCAAATCCGATTTATCTCTTTATGTTTACAAGACAACCACCAGTGTTATGTATTTGTTAGTGTATGTTGATGACATAATACTCACTGGGAATAAAACTGATGAAGTGCAGCTAGTCATTGACAAATTGAATGAGCAATTTTCCTTGAAGGACCTTGGAACCTTGAACTATTTTTTGGGTGTTGAAGTATGTTATGACTCAGGTGATATTGTGTTGAGTCAGCAAAAGTATATTAATGACTTGCTACAACGCAATGGTTTTGTTGGGGCTAGGAGTCTTCCTACACTAATGGTGTCAAGTTGTAAGCTGTCGAGTAAGGGTGAATCCAGCTTTGAAGATACAACTTATTATAGAAGTAGTGTTGGTGCATTACAGTATGTTGTAATTACTCGTCCTAATGTTGCATTTACAGTTAATCGAGTATGTTAATTTATATAAGCGCCACTTGAGTCTCATTTTCAGGCAGTAAAGCGAATTCTATGCTATCTGCAGGGTACTATAGACTTTGGTTTACGGTTTTCACCCTCCTCCAAATTAACGCTGACTGGATTTGTTGATGCTAAATGGGGATCGAATGTAGATGATAAGCGTTCAACGTCTGGTTATTGTATCTATTTTCTAGCAACTTGGTCTCATGGAGCTCTCGTAAGCATGGTGGCTAGATCTACAGCTGAGGCTGAATATCGAAGTGTTGCATATGCTGTAGCTGATATACGATGGCTTTTGTCTTTACTTTCTGAGTTGCATGTTGTGGTGCATGGTACGCCTACCCTATGGTGTGACAATTCAAGTGTTGTTGATGTATGTGCCAATCCAGTTCTTCATTCTAAGTTTAAGCATGTGGAACTGGACTTGTTCTTTGTTTGAGAAATGGTTGCTACTGGAACACTACAGGTTCATGAAGTTCCAGCAGTTGAGCAAGTTGCTGACATTTTCACAAAACCACTCTCTGCTCCTTTGTTTCTAAAGCATAGGATAAGGTTACTAATTGTTCAACTCAAAGATAAGTCTGTGATTCCTGTGTTGTGTACTAAAACCATGGTGAGGATGTTGATGAATGCAGCTTGAAGCGTTGCATGATTGTTGAGCAGGATGAATGTTGATGAATGCAAATTGAAGTGTTGAAGCTTTGTTGAGTAGGGTGAATGTTGATGAATGCAAATGTGTTATGATTGGTTATGAATTCTCAAGAGTTATAGAGTAGGGTGAATGTTGGAGTATGGAATGCATTGCAACATTGCTATGTTGCTGTTACCCGCTGAACGATTGTATGCATGAGTTTGTCGCTGAACGATTGTATGCATGAGTTTGTTAAGGAGCAGTTAAGATTCTGTTATGAATTTGCTTACGTGGATTCACTTGTATTGCGTGCTAAGCTGGCAATTGAGTTAGTTTTTTTTGTTATTCAGCTTAGTATATAAGCACCCATTGTTAAGTGTAAAGGTAAGCTACTGTGATTAATAAAATGAATGAGGAGTTATTCTTTATTCTTCATTCGTTTTCCTTCTCAACTACAGTTTAGTTGATATCATAACAATCTCCACTTTACGGAATATGAAGCTAAGCCTTTGGAAAATCACGACATGAAGGAGCTTGAAGCCGACGCTAAAAAGGGAAAATAGACAGTAGCAAAAAATTTCTCCTCTAAACTAACGGAGGGGGATGTGGTCATTAGGGTATTTAAACCTGTGTGGGGAGTTTCAAAGTTGCTGGACGGTAGGATGTTACATAACGATATGTTCATTTTCAAATTTAAAACTGAAGTTGATAAACAGATCATTAAAAGAGCCCATTGGTCCTTCGATAATGATTGACTAGCTTTGCAAGATTATGATGAAAACTTGATCTTGGATGAGTACAACTTTCGGTCCCTGGTCCATTACTATCTGGCTTCGTGTGTATGGGGTACCCTTGGGGTGGATGAACAAACAAGCTGATGAGAGACTGGGGAATATGATATAGGAAAGACCTTGGCAGTAGATCGTCGGGAAAAAATGGAAACTTGGGGGTCTATTTCAGATTAAGGGTGGAGCTGGACAGTAAGCTTCCCTTTAGACACTCCATTAACCTAGGCAAAAGGTTGGATGGAAAGCATAGAGTTGGGATGATCAAATACGAAAGGCTCCTAAATTTCTGCGCAACCTGCGACATTATAGTTCATGGAAAGGACCGATGCACTTCCACATGGACAACGAAAAACTCAAAAACAAACTATGATGAATGGTTAAGAGTTACACCAGCAATAAATAGAAGAGTTGAAGAAGGTAAGCAAAACCAAGAAATTGTTCTCATCACTCAAGAGGAAGGAGAAGCCTCAAGAGTTTCAAACAAGCTGGGGATGGGGAAGGAGACATCGGCCATCGAGAACAAGGACTGCGGGAGTAAAATCACTAAACCAAATGATAGTGTGCTAATGGAAAAAACCATCACTACTCTGGAAACAAGACAAGACCTGAAAATCTAACAAGAGGAGTCTTCTGGAGGGAGAGGGAAGGTGGTGAAATGCTCCCCCAAGGAAAACTCGAAGTGATTAACCTGATCGCTATAAAACGTCCTCTCTCTGATCAGCGGGATGAAGAGACACGTACCAAGGACCTGAAACCACCTACAGACCTTATTTTTGTAACGACAGAGGCTGGGGAACAACCCTACCAAGAGCCATGATCTTCTTCGCCTGGAACTGTCGGGGGTTAGGGAACCCCTCAACATTCAAGAACTCATACGGCTTGTTACGTCGCATGTTCCCGATGTAGTCTTTCTTAGTGAGATGAGGATATAAAAAAATAAAGCCAAAGTTATACAACGTAGGATTAATATGTTGAGTAATATGGTTGTGGAAACTGATAGAAAATGCATTGGTCTCATGTTGCAATGGAAAGAGGATATCATTGTTGATATGTTAGAGTACTCAAATATGCATATAGATGTCATTGTAGAGAAGAATGAGGAGAAGTTTAGGTACACAGGGTTCTATGGTGCAAGTGACAGAAGAGAAAGGTGGGAGAGTTGGGCTCTACTCGACAGGATCAAGCACAAGGCTCGGCTTCCATGGCTTCTTCGGGGTGATTTTAACGAGATTATCTCCCACGACTAAAAAATAGGGAAGAAGGAAATCCAAGGGAGAACTTCAACTGTTCAGAGAGGCTCTTGAAAGGAACGACCTGCATGATATTCGACCCCACTGCGGATGGTTTACCTGGTTCTTTGACAATCAGGCCCACAACCATATCCGGGAACGTCTTGACCGTTTCGTGGCTTCGAGAGATTGGTTAACTACGTTTCCAAACGTGATTGTGTCTACAATCCTTACCAGCGAATATGATCACGCAGGGATGGTTCTAAGTTTTCTAGGGACGATGGAAACAAACTATTTAAATCGACGGGCCAAAAGCTTTCATTTCGAGAATTGTTGGGCGTGGGAAGATAATTGTAAGCAGATTTTCAATCAATATGGCACAATCAATAGGGGTCAACGATTGATAAAATAAAAATTTTGGGTACTAAACTTGACTCACGGCAGAAGCGTATAAAGGTGGAGAAAAAGGTAAGGAAAGTTCAACTCCAGGAAAAATTTCCAATTATCAACTGCTCCCATTTCTGCTCCTAACATGGAAAATCTTGTGAATGCTTGATCCGAGCTAAAAGAGCTATTGGATATATAAGAAATCATGTGGCTCCAAAAATCCCGGATCGATAGAAGCATGGCGATCGAAATTTAAAGTTTTTCATCGCTCACACTAACGTGCGTAGGAAAAAAATTGGCTGCATGGAATTCTAAATAATCATGGAGAATGGAAAGAAAATCTTGGTGAAATTTTTGATGTGGCTACAAATTTCTTTATCAGACTTTTTAGCACGACCAGAACGGGATCATCGGAGCTGATCATGCAAGCTATCGAGCCTAAGAATACTCCGAAGATCAATGTTGACTGAACGCTTGTAAATGTATATGCTAAGTCAAGCAATTCTGTGCAAGTATACACAATCGAATCAAGTAATATAGGATAAGTGGGTTATCGTCTCCTCAGGGATTGGTCAAATATTTTTAAGCTTCACCACAACCAAAACTAGTTGTCACAAGCTAATTCCTACAATCTTGTCAAATTAGAAAACTATTAGTAATAAAGCAAAACAAGGAAATATTATAAAGTATAATTGTAGAAAAGTTTGGTCGAGACAAAATAAATATGCAAAATCATCGAATTAAAATAAAGTAAAGACAAACATTGATTCAAATATATTCAAAACAACCTCACATATTTAGACTTATCACAAAGAACTCATTCTAATCTTTTGTTATGTCAAGCAATTATTCTAAGTCTAGAATGGATTTATTATAACATGCTTAAGCTACCCGACAGGATTACTAAGTATTCTTAGACGGTTGTTATAGCAATACTACTTAGCGTTAACTACAACCCTTGGTTTGTCAGACTGTTGTTGTAGCAATACCTCTCAGCGGAAACTATAATCGTTGTCTATCCTACTCTAGTGTCTATCCCTTTTAGATGATTGAAACCCGCCTTATCTCTAAGGTAGACAAGTTAGAACATCACCATCCCGGATCCATTCCATTGTTCACATAGATTTATCTTAATTCTCTCGAATCTAAGAATCAATATCTAGACAAACGACAATCTCTCGACGCTCTTACATTGCCAAGACGTGTTTCACCTGGACCCAAGGTAATCTCTAGAAGCTCTTACAATGTCAAGAAAAAATAATAAAACAATGAACAAAACAATCATGAGCAAAATCATAATTCATCATTCATAAAGAAGAAAATAATTGTTTAGGCAAAACAAAGATTAACACCATGTAAGACAATTCATGGTGTTATCAACAAGTCAACCAAAGTATCATCATTTTAATACAACCCCAAATAAGTAAAGAAATTAAGAACAAAGGAAGAATGACTCCCAAAACCGGGGGCTCAGTCGTGACAATTCTGATCAACACCGCACCTGCCATGGAGGTCAGCCTCTCTCGAAGCCTGACAGTCACTCTATTACAGTTTGGCTATGGAGGACACAAAGGACGGTCGGTTGGTAAACGATGGGGGAGCACTACAGTTGCTTGCTCACACTTCAAGTTAAATCTCTCCTAACTTCCTTGCCTCCTTCGTTGGCGGATGTGGCTGGGTATTTATAAATGGAATTCTCATAGGGTTTCGCATAAGTGAAGATTCCCTAGATACCCGTTATTGTCTTGTCCAGGCTGAAAAAGGAAATATGGTTGGCTGTTGTCAGAATCTTGAGGGCTTGCTTGCACGTGAGGGAATTCATACAGCTGGCATGTGACATAGGCGATTTCATCATATCTACTTCAGACTTTCAAGATAAACCTTGCCTTGGCGAGATAAATTTGCTCATCACTTTCTTTAACTTCTCTATTCCATTGGCCCTTACAAATTACGTTGTCGCGACTGAAATATTCTTCCTAAGTAAATTTCCTGCACATACACAATCCACACATACCCTTTATCCCCAGCAGCATCAGTCAAACCAAATAAATCTTGCCGAAACAAAACTTATCCACTATAAATAAATATAACCTAAATGCTACTAATATGTTGTGCATACTTTGTTTAGACGAGCAATAACTTAAGTAAAAAGACTAGAAATAAAGTCTTTTTATGGAGTTATCACACCCCTAAACTTAAGTTATTGCTTGTCCTCAAGCAATGGACATTAGCTAAAAAAAATTAAAATTGTCATGGCAAAGCAGTATTAGGCAAATCATGTGTTTTGAAATTTCAGACGTCAGCAAAAGTTTGGTCTCAACATGTTCAACTGTCAAATCAGTCAAGTACCTTATTTAGTTAGGATCCCTTACTATTGTGTATGTGTGATTGTAATCAGCCTATGCATTAAGGTATTTAGAAAACTTCAAGTAAGTGCTTCTGGTCTGTCAAGGCATCAAATTATTTGTCAGACTTAGTTTCCACTCCTAGTTATTTATCAACATTTTTTTTGGAGTCATTTCATCACACCTACCCTCCCACACTCTAGTTAAAAGGGAGCATACCTTCCACCCCCAAGCTAGTCAAGTAGAGTCATTATGTGACTACTTTCATTCACTCATACGCTTCGACAACTCTTTGTTTTTTATGGAGTTTCCTAATTATGCCATTACATAGAGGAGTGTCCCTTTTATTTTTCAAGTTTTAAATACTAGGTAGTTCGACCTTAACCTTAAAATTTTTTGATGTCTCAGCAGGCAGAGAGTTCTTTCCTAAAAGTTTTACTAATTACTTTAAACAGAGACAACCTACAATTGTGTTTATATATTTTCAAAGAATCAGACATAGGGTTGGTTATATTCTTTCGACAGTATTAAAGATAATTCTGGTCTAGGCAATCAAATTACGCATTCATCAGTGGGCATCCCTAATTCATTCCAAACAATAGGCTTAACATGTTTATTTCATGACAACCAAAATTTTTAACCAACTATCATCAATTGTTTTTTATCAAAGTGTGTTACAATACCTCCCCAAACTTGAGGGATGCATTTTCCTCAATGAATGAAAACTAAACTACATGTATCTAAATAGAAATGCTAAAAGGAAAAAAAATTAAAATGCGATCTTACTGTGGTAGTGTGGCTTGACTAGACGTACGCATTTTGCGTCGTTTTGGAGGAGGGGACTCTCTGATCCTGAATCTAATGCTACAATCATCGAGGGGGTGGCTGAAGGACACGGCCCGCCATTCGCTTGATGCTTCTCTTGGTGCTCAAAGCTCGTGCTGGTGTTTGTTGGTCTTCAGCTAGAGTGGGTTGTGCAGGAACTGGAGTTTGGATTTGAGTTGTTTTAGGAACTGGCGTTTCTTGACGGACAGGGGACTGTACTGGTGTTTGCTCAGGATGAGTCGGGGATGGAGTGAAATCTTCATCGGCAAAGAAGTCGGGTGAAATCTCCTGAGTGCTTTCAGAAATATAGAATGAGGAGGAGCTGAGGAATTCATCTGTGTTGCCTTGACCTGGGGGAACATTTTATGTCGAGGCGTTGAATGTGCTGTTTCCAGCAGTGTATTTCAGGATAACATCGGGGAAGGGTGGCAGGTTTTCATTTATGATCGGGAGCAACTCCTTGAAAAAGGCGTTGAGTTTTGCATCTCATGCCTTGACGTACCCAAAGAAGATCTCTATGTGATTCTCTAAATGCTCGATCTTCTCATGAGTTTCTCGTGTGTAGGTAACCACTGCTGTCATTCTTGTCGCGACAACAGATTTTGTTCATCTCTCTAGACTTTCATGCGGGGAATTATCATCAAAGTTCATTAACTCTGGCACTTTCTTCTTGGTAATTCCCTCCTTGGATTTGATGAAATCCTCAAATGGTTCCTTGGGGACCTTCTTTTTCCTGCACAGAGCAGTTATCAGTTAGGAAATAAGAGATTACCTGGTTTCTTTTGGCGCATTCATGGATTTGCTGGAAGATGAGTTCTCCAACATTGATTGCTCTCCCGTAGATTATCGAATGTAATAGCATAAGTCTTTTTACTAGCACGGTCGTGTTATATGAGGTTGGCATTAGTTTACCCTTGAGAAAGTGATTCCACAACTTTACCACCGGTTTAAGGGCTCGGCGATCGACCCGTTTCCTTGTTGCACATTTTCCTTGAACTTAGCCCACCTGAAACAAAGGTCTTCGAGTACTCAACTGTAAGTCTCTTGGTCTGCTTCAGCCATAAACCTCTTATGTTGATCCTCCATTTTCCCCAACTTGAAATAGTTGTTGAGTGCTGAAGGGGAAAATTGAAAGAGTTTCCTTCTGACATAAACGGTGTATTAGGATGGGTCTTCTAGATGATCGTAAAACTCTCTGACCATCGTCGGTGCTACGGTTTTAGGATGGCTAACAAATTTCTCCCAGTTGTTTTTTCGAACCACATTCATTACTTATGGTCTGAATGGTTCTTCGGTTTCTGATGGAAAAAAAAAGTCATCCTCCAAATATACTTATCGTTTTTAGAGGTTCTTGAATCCTGTTGTCTGGAAACGCTTAAAGTTTGGTGTTGGGGCTGGGTTTTTCTTCGATCTGGCCATGATACTCGTTGGTGCAGTGTTTTTCGTGGCGGTGATGGGGGGAAATTTTTTAAGGGAATTTTTTTTCTTTTTGAAGGTGAGAAAGTGGTGCACGATGAGGAAGATAGGATGGAAGTTAGTTTTTTCTGGAAAAGTAATGGGTGGTTTCTTCGGGGCAATTTAGTCAAAACAAGAGGGGAAAAGATTTTCCATTGAATGCTCAATATTTGATTGGATGTAAAGTGGAGACAATACGATTCCTTTCATGCGTAAGTTCTCACCCCATGTTGCCACATGTACTTTGTATGCCTACAATAAAGAAAACAGAAATAATGTAAAACAAATAAATAGTGTATAAAATAATTTAATTTATTTATGTACAAAATTCAGATTTTTGTTGCATAGGCAACGAATTTTGTTCAGGTGAGTAAGGAAAACTCGAAAACTCTTGGGCATCATGTGCTGTTAATGCCAGTTTGTCGCGCATGACTGGTGCTCCTTTGTATTCCTTTAGTCTCTACCCGTTCACTTTGAAAATGGATCCATCGTCTCGGTTCTTAATTTTTATTGCTCCATTATCATGAACTTGATGTACAATGAATGGTCCTGACCATCTTGATTTTAACTTGCCTGGGAATAATTTGAGTCGCGAATTATAGATCAGTACTTGTTGTCCATAATAAAATTGCCTAGGCAATATTTTTCTGTCATGCCATCGTTTTGTTTTTTTTATAGGCGGGCATTTTCGTAAGTATGGGCTCTGAATTCATCCATTTCGTTCAGTTCCAAGAGTCTTCTTTCTCCAACAAGCTGAGCATCAATGTTTAATTTCTTGATGGCCTAGTAAGCTTTATGTTCAAGTTCTACAGGTAAATGACATTTCTTACCGTAGACGAGTTTGAACGGGGACATTCCTAGCGGTGTCTTAAATATTGTGTGATAGGCCCATAGTGTTTCATGTAGTTTTGGTGACCAGTCCTTTTGACTTGGGTTGACCACTTTCTCAAGGATCTGTTTGATTTCTCGATTAGAGACTTCGGCTTGTCCATTAGTCTGGGGGTGATATGCCATAGCTATCTGATGTCGCACTCCATATCGTTTTAGTGTCTTGGCAATTAATTTTTTTATCAAAATATGTGTCTTTATCACTAATGATAGCTCGCGGTGTTCCAAAACGTGTGAATATATTTTTATGCAAAAACCTCAGTACGGTCTTGAAATCATTTTTAGGCATTGCGATGGCTTCCACCAATTTGGACACAAATCTGCTGCCAAGAGAATATACAGATCTCTAAAAGATATGGGAAATGGTCCCATGAATTCTATCCCCCATATGTTGAAAAGTTCAACCTTCAGAATATTTTGCCATGGCATCTCATGTCTTTTTGATATGTTCCATGTTCGTTGGCATCTATCACATGACTTGTAGAATTCATGCAAATCTTTGAACAATGTTGGCCAATAGAATCCGGATTGAAGAACCTTCTCCGTTGTTCTCATTCCACCAAAATGTCCTCCTCACTATGATGAGTGACATTGAAGTAGAATTTCTTTTTGTTTTTCTTCTGGGACACATCTTTTGATTATTTGGTCTCCACATTATTTGAATAGGAACGGTTCATCCCAGTAGTAATGTCGCACATCATGGCGAAACTTTTTTCGGCCTTCGCTAGATAAATCTAGAGGCACAATACCACTAACAAGAAAATTGACTATGTCAGTATACCACGGCACCGCCGTGACAAATAAAATTTTCTCATCAAGGAAATCTTCTTGAATCTCTGTCATGTCATGACAATTAATTTTATTATATAGTCTAGACAAATGATCCGCTACTTGGTTTTCCATACCCTTGTATCCTTGACCTCTAAATCAAAATCTTGAAGTAATAATATCCATCTGATTAGCCTAGGCTTTGCATTTTTTTATTGATTAAATATTTAATGGATGAGTGATCTGTATGCACAATTACTTTAGTGCCTATGATATATGGCCTAAACTTATTGAATGCATATACTACTGCAAGAAGTTCTTTTTCAGTGGTGGTATAGTTTACTTGTGCATCTTTAAGAGTACGGCTAGCATAGTAGATAACATGAAAGAGTTTACTTTTTTGTTGCCCTAGCACTGCTCTAATTGCGTAATCACTAGCATCGCACATGAGCTCGAAAGGTACATTCCAGTCAGGTGGAACAACGATTGGTGCTGCTGAAAGTTTTTTCTTCAAATATGTAAAAGAATTCAAACAATCATCATTAAATACAAATGATTGATTTTTTTGAAGTAAAAGATGCAAGGGTTTTGAGATTTAAGAAAAATATTTTATGAACCGCTTATAGAAGCCTGCATGTCCAAGGAAACTGTGTATGCCTCTCACGTTAGTGAGTGGAGGTAGGTTTGTGATTACTTCCACCTTGGCTCTATCGACTTCAATGCCTTGACAAGAAATTTTATGACCCAACACTATTCCCTCGGTTACCATAAAATGGTATTTATCCTAATTTGGTACTAGGTTGGCTTCTTCACATCGTTTCAGTACTTTGGATAAATTTCTGAGATAACGGTTGAAATCGTCACCTGAGACAAAGAAGTCATCCATAAATATTTCAATGCACTCTTCCACTATATCCAAAAAATGGCTATCATACATCTCTGGAGGGTAGCTGAGGCGTTACACAGCCCAAATGGCATTCGTCTAAATGCATAGGTATCATATGGACATGTGAAAGTAGTATTCCTTGATCCTCCAGTGCTATGGATATTTGATTATATCCTGAATATCCATCAAGCAAGCAGTAAAATGTTTTTCCTGCTAGTCTGTCAAGCATTTGGTCAATAAAAGAAATGGGAAAATGGTATTTCTTTGTGGCTTTATTGAGCTTTCTATAGTCCATACATATCCAACAGCCCATGACTGTTCTAGTAGTTAAAAGCTCATCATTTTCGTTTTGACCACGATCACAACACCCTTCTTAGGCATGCATTGCATCGGACTGACTCATAAACTATCAGATATAGGATAAATCACTCTTGCATCTAGTCATTTTATGATTTCTTTCATGACTACCTTCTTTATGATCGGATTAAGTCTTCTTTGTGGTTCCATCGAAGTACTATGGTTGTCTTCTAAATTGATCTTGTGCATGTATATGGTAGGGCTGATTCCCTTCAAGTCTGTCATTGTCCATCAGAGAGCCTTTTTGTGCTATGAAAAAACATTTAACAAACTATTCTCCTGTTCGGAGGTTAGATTGGTAGAAATTATCACTGGTAAAGTCTCATCACTACTTAGTAGGAATATTTCAAATGTGATGGCAAAGCTTTAAGTCCCAATTTAGGTGCATGCTGTAGAGAAGATTCTGGGGGCTAACTTCATTTAAATCTAAGTGCTCGAATTTCATACCTGATCTAGTATGAATGAAACTAGATTGTTCCTCTGATTTTCCTTCGTAATCTGCTTTGGTGTCATTTGCGATGAACCTGTTTAGTGTTTTATTCAGACTGCTATTGCCAAGGCCATAGTTCTCATAACCGTATTCTAAAAATATTTCGTCTGGGCCATGATTTTCATGTTTATGCATCATGGTTATTGATTCGTTGCACAAAATATTATATTCATCTAACTTTAAAAATTCATTGTGGCCAAGAATTATCTTTTCCTCTTCTTCAATTGGGTCCATGTCTCTAATGCATTGGCATTCTTCTAAGTGTTCACATATGTCATGGAGTTGAATACATTGATTGTAACACTTTGCTCTCTTACCCGTATTGTGAACTCTCCCTTCTTGCAATCAATTAGGATTCGTCCAGTGGCTCCAAGGATGATAGGTGTATTTTCATCGGCTTCACAATCCAAGATGAGGAAATCAACTGGAAATACGAATTTGTCCACTTTTACTATGACATCTTCTATTCTGCCTTCAGGACGCATATAAGACCGATCATCTAGCTGTAGGATAATTGTGGTTGGGCTAGCGTTATACCTTTCTAGTTTTAAAAATATGGACTTTGGTATTAAATTTACGCTTGACCTTAAGTCAACGAGAGCTCGTCCTACAAATTTATTACCAATTAAACATGGTATTATAAAATTGCTAGGGTCCTTTTGTTTTGGTGGGAGTTTGCTTACTGCAGAGCAGATTTCTGTGGACGTGGCAACATTTTCTACATTCCTCTTCTTTGTAATGATGTCTTTTAGAAACTTAGCATAAGAAGGCATTTGCTCGATGGCTTCAAGTAAAGGCACATTGATATACAACTGATCCAGGAAATCAACAAATCTCTTTAACTGAATATCATCATTATGTTTCTTTAATCGTTGAGGAAATGGTGGCGGATGTCTCACGTCATATGCTATTGGTGCTGAAGAATTTCTGGCCTTGGCCATAAATTTCTCATTATTTGGTTGATGATTTTCAGGGCCCTTATCCTTTTTTTTCTCATCGTACAATTTATCCTTCTCCACATCTTTGACTTGATCTTCTGGTTGTGTAATGCCTTGGTGAGAATTGTTCGACTTTTCTCCCCCAAATTTTTCATTTTGATTAACATGTGTTCCACTCCTTAGTGTAAGTACACTGCTCCTTTCCAAGATGTTTAGTAATTTTAGTATCACTAGGGAGATTTCCTTATGGGTGGGAGTGTAATGTCGTGGCAATTTGGCCCACTTGGTTCTCCAATGCTCTAAGGGATGAGCTATGGCTTTGCAAAAGAGTCGCTTGACTTTGCAACAAATTTCCTAGGTTTTTTATTGTTGATGAGTGCTCGTGCATCAGAGTCTTTGTTGAAGCCATGAAACCTTTTGTCGAGGCCATGAATTCCTACAATGAAACTTCCAATGAGTTATAATTAGAGTTGGTATTAGAGGAAGAAGATGTACCTTTAGTGTTTTGTCAAGGCAATTGATGATGCTGATTCTACAAATGTTGCTGGTCCGAGTTACTTTGTTGTGGCCTATTGTAATTCACTGCTTGATTGTTATTGTTTCCTTGATTACCCCATGAAAAAGTTGGATGTTGTCTCTAACCAGGATTGTATGTATTTGAGTATGGTTGTAATTACCCACAAAATTGGTAGACTTATGGTTTTCTAGACATTCGCTCTCATGATGGTTGTCGTGATAAAATATGCATGCATTACTGGTTGCCTTGACTTCTCTCACCTCATTAGGACGCTGCAAATTTTTCAACATATTAGTTATGGCAGAAAGTTGAGCAGCTACTGAATCATTACCCTCAATTTCATATGCTCCAGATACTTTTCTGTCGGTTCCTAGCCTTGTATTTGGGAATTGATAGTCGTTATTTACTATCCTGTAAAGGATATCAAAGGCTTCCTCGAGTGATTTATCAAGTAAGGTACCATTTGCTGAGGCATCTAACATCATTCGAGTGGGTGCATTAACTCCATTGTAAAACATCACGACTTGACCAATCATGAAATTCATGGTTCACACGCTTACAAAGTAAACTTTTATACCTATCCCAACATTCGTACATTCATTCATCAACTCCTTGGCGAAAACTTGCAATATCATTGCGTAGTTGTGTATTCATATTGGGTGTATTGTATCAAAGTAGGAACTTTTGCATAAACCCGCCCAAGATTCCATTGAGCCTGAAGGGACTCCACTAAGCCAAGCTCTTGCTCTATCGCGTAAGAAATAAGGGAAAAGTTTAAGTTTAAGAACGTTTTCATGCACACCTTGTTTTCAGAATGAATCGTGCACTTCAAGGAAGGCACGAATATGTTGTCTAGCATCCTCATTGGGTGAACCACCAAATTGACCGATAGAATTTAACATGTTAAACATCACTAGTTTAAGCTCAAAATGGGTTGTTTGTATCTCCAGTGCCACGATGCCTGGATTTAGATCATCAAGAATTGGGTTCAAGTGATCTCATATTGATCGTGGTCTTGCAATTTCTCTTTGAAGATTAATTGTTGCATTAGGATATGCTTGATCTCCTATGTTGTTGCCTTGATATTGTAGTTGATTCATATGCTCTCTGGTTCGTTGGTTACGTCGCCTTTGTCTGAACGACTGCTCAATTTCAAGGTCGAATGGTTCTAATGGTTTACCAACAGATCTCAGGGTCATGCAATGATAAAAACCTACAAAAGAAAATAAAAAAATAAAATACGTTAAACTAAGTAAATATAAGGTGACAAGAAAAACTTGTTATGGCGAAAAATAAAAATTTCGTCGGTTGCCAATCCCCAGCAATGGCGCCAAAAACTTGATCACTTGTAAATGTATATGCTAAGGCAAGCAATTATGTGCAAGCATACACAATCGAATCAAGTAATATAGGGTAAGTGAGTTATCGTATCCTCAAGGATTGGTCGAATATTTTTAAGCTTCACCACAACCAGAACTAGTTGTCATAAGCTAATTCCTACAATCTTGTCAAATTAGAAAACTATTAGTAATAAAGCAAAACAAGGAAATATTATAAAGTATAATTGCAAAAAGTATGGTCGAGACAAAATAAATATGCAAAATTATCGAATTAAAATAAAGCAAAGATAAACATTGATTCAAATATATTCAAAACAACCTCACATATTCAAACTTATCACAGATCACTCATGCTAATCTTTTGTTATGTCAAGCAATTATTCTAAGTCTAGAATGGATTTATTATAACATGCTTAAGCTGCCCGATAGGATTACTAAGTATTCTTAGACGTTTGTTATAGCAATACTACTCAGCGTTAACCACAACCCTTGGTTTGTCAGACTGTTATTGCAGCAATACCTCTCAGTGAAAACTATAATTGTTGTCTATCCTACTCTAGCGTCTATCCCTTTTAGTCGATTGAAACCCGCTCCTTATCTATAAGGTAGACAAGTTAGAACATCATCATCCCGAATCCATTCCTTTGTTCATGTAGATCTATCTTAATTCTCTCAAATCTAAGAATCAATATCTAAACAAACTACAATCTCTAGATGTTATTACATTGCCAAGACGTGTTTCACTTGGACCCAAGGCAATCTCTCGAAGCTCTTTGTAACACCCCAAACCGATGCGGGTAGCCCGATCCGATTCGAGAAGTCACATTAGGGCCACCGGAGCGACCCACCGTAAAAATAGCGGAAATTTTAAAACTTTTTATCAGAACATGTAAACTTATAAAATCATTTATCACTATTTAAAAATAAAACAGATTTCCAAACTCGTATATAAATCAAAATACAATTACATGCCCCCTAATCACAAGTACCATACTCTGCAACCACGCCGGAAGAACTCCCTTACTGAAGTCGATAGATGCACTGGTACAATTGTTTTAACCTGAAAAGGTGAGTAATAGAGTGAGCTTTGGAAAGCTCGGTAATACAGAACTACCAGATGATGCTACATGACATGTAGATAAATGGAAAGCCATATAATTTCCTTATTGAATCATACGTATACCAGCTTGCAGAATAATTTGGGGTTCCCTTAGAAGTTCATCGAGTAGAAGCCATGAATCTCAGTTCATAAGAAACCTTTCAAAGTATGACATTTTCAGGAGATCGAATAGGATGTCTAGTGTGTTCCAACAGTATAATAAAATCATAATAGGTACAAATCATAGTCCAGTAAATCTCACAATTTCGTAAAAGAGTTTAACTTTTGAAAATCATAGTTTAAACCCTTTTCTGGTACACCATCAGTAGTTCCCAAAAATTATTTTCCATATATCTTACTTTATGCACATAGCAAAAAGAAAGCCGACTTAAGGATAGGCTATGAAGCTTGTATCCTTAAGCCCAAGTCAATAAGTCCATATAGCTTACCCTAAGCACACAGCAAAGGAAAGCCGACCTAATGAAACATCTTGGGGCCCTCAAGAGTCACATTAGGCCCATTTAGCTTGATCAGAGCTATTCCATCGTAATTCAATTCCAAAATTCAATTGCACCGTGACATAAATTCCATAAATCCAAAAACATGGTAATCATATACCATTTCAAAAAAAATTAGATAGCAGCTATATTCCATAAATTGTCACATTAAATTGGTGCATCCATAAAACAATAACCAATGAATTCGGTGTACCACATATTAAAACCAATAAAACAGTTCAGTAATAAGTAGGGAACACACTAGAGAATCCAAATATTTCCAGAGGCCATTGTAGTTATCATTTTGGATAACATGAAACTTATGAAATTTGAACGAATTCCTGGAACAAGGTCCTATTGAGGAGAATCGATTACTAACCGATCTAGCCAGACATTTAATGTTGATACATTAGAATCCCACTATATTTTCGTGTGCTTTAGGAAAACGTTCAGGAACCTTTATACATAATAATTCTAAATTCAGATTTACTGCGAGTGATTCCATTACCCAAACAATAAGGGGTATTCAGGAATATACTTTAAATTCATAGGATTTCAGCCCAATTGAACCAAATGAGATATTCAGAATCTTTTCCATCTGTGTTACTTGTTTTTTTTTCAAACATGACCGAAGTGATTTTAGATGAAATATAGAATCGAAGATTCAAGTCATTTACAATCTACGACTATCGATCATACTATCAAACAACTCGAGTTACACAACTCTCAAACTGATGCATGTCAACAAGTCAATTCATTATCCTTCCAGTGTATTCACTCTTTAATACCATAGTGCAGATCCATAGATCATCCCCATAATCATCACTGAATAAATCTTCCAACGGTCTTTATTTCATTTCCACGTTTCAACAATATCAGGAAATACTGACGTACTTGATCCATGGCTCATAACCCATAATGACAATTCATCATGTAAGTTCAACAGTGTTTCCAAACTCATAAAATCACCTATTTAATCCTTAGTCATTGATGTTACTTAGTTCGTTTGGTAAGCAAGTCTATCCCGATTACTTTAAAGTTTTCCAGAATAATTCAGACGTTTCTGAATTTCAAATACACGTTGTACTTCATTTCATTTCAATTTATTCATATAATAAAGTCATTCTGGTATTCGTGGTTGATTTGACTAACGACTACCCACTTATTAGTACTGTATGCGCTCTAGAGTTGAGTTGCGCCAAGTACTTCCAGAATTATCATCGATCCAAATTTGAGAAGATGAACAAACATTCAAGTGATACTTATATCATTCAGGTAATGATATAGTACTAACGTTGGTTAATCACTTAAGTTGCGTTCCATAACTTTTACTGGTAGCACAACATCCATGTTTATTTGGATTTATTAATTAATCCAAGACATTTACTTATTCTAGGTCATAAGGGCATTTTGGGAATTTTGGTCATTTTGATGCTTAACATTTTTTTCTATTCATTTCAAAGCTTGAGTATATCCATTCATTCCTGAGCTTGGTGATATTCTTGAGTCATTTCCATTCCAGGGGTAATTTGGTCATTTTATAATTCTAGAATATTTCAATCATTTCCTTCCATCCGGTCTTATTATTTAATTCAATCTTATCATTTACTTCAGTCCTTTCGAACAATTCTGTCAGCAGAATACCTCCGATAAATTACTCTTCAAGTATTTACTCCTTATTCAAATATTTTCGGGTCAAGTGTCTTCTCAGATTTTACAAACGGAATATTATAAATTTTTCTGTACAAAGATAGGATCTTAACAATTAAATTCGTACTTAATTGAGTTAAGTACAAATCCTCAAAGTACTCTCTCATTCAGGGTCAATTCAGACTATTTTATCTCTCAAGGGCATTTTCGTAATTTCTTAACCAGATAATTTCAATATTAGCTCTTAACGAAAATAATTATAATTTAGAGATCCTATGATCAATTGCTTTCCCGAACATTCTTTGATTTTGAAATGATTCCTTCACAAACTCTCATAGGATTAAAACCGGTTATCCATAATTTCCAAATAAAACTATCATTTCTTATGCACATCAGTAGTTATATCGGATCAATATGTCTTTTCAGAGTTATTAACCAACTTCTAGTGGCAATTCTTATCATTTTCCAACATAAGGGTAATTTCGTAATTTTACCATATCGGAGTATTCTCATAATTTTTCATCCAAGTATCTTTAACATTTAACCCTTGATGATACAAAATATAAGTTACAAATCCAGAGCTGATTTCTTTATCACCAATCACAAACTTGTAATTTAATTCTAACAATTATCAATCTCTTATCTTAGTCATTCGATCCGTATTCAGTTACATAATTTCTACCACATTCATATCGAGTGAATAAATTATTCAACTCCACAAAAGTGACCAACATTATCTTATTCATGCATTTACCAATATCAACATGTTCCATAAAGCATAAAGAGGTAGTAAAGTATTACCTCGATTTCCGTGCAATACCGATCGACCATAAAAATTCCATTCGAATGCCTTTGATCTTCAATTCAACTTCAAATAATTCCTCAGATACATATCAACATAAATTATATCATAAACGGAGCTTAATTGCGATAAACGGATCAAATCGGGTGATAAATCAGTGAAAGACACTTACCGGGTTCGAATTTGGCGAAACGGACTTCGGATTCGGATTCAGGACGTCGAAAGCATAAAATGTGACTTTTCGGAAATTTGGAATTTTCGGTCAAAATCAAAGTCAACGGGTTTGACCGGCAATTTCGAGGCCTTCGGGTTCGAAATTCGAAAAACGGACAGCAGAATCGGATTTGGAACGTCGAAAAATGTCAGTATAGGTATACTCGGTCGAAGTCAAAGGTCGTTTAATGCCCGGTCAAAGCCAGTCAAAGTTTTGGTCAACAGTGGTCAACGACGGTCAACGGGTCAACGGGTCGAGTCAACGGGTCGGGTCGGGTTGTGACCGGTCAAACCGGTCAACTATGCACCAAAACCGGTTAAACCGATCATTTTTTTCTTCCCCACGCGCAGTGGCGGCGCGTGGGAGCGCGTGAACAGTGCTAAAATCTCGAAAAATTTTCTAAAAATTATTTTGAGCGATTTCGAGATACTTACAAAGCTCGGTTCACAATTTTGAACGGCGGAGAGCTCGATTTCAACAAATCGAAAACTTTGACCGTTTCACCTCCTCACGCGCTGCCGTCGACGGAGACCAAGGATGACACCGGCAAACTCGGAACGATGCAACGAACACGATGGTGCGGGAGGTGTCGTAAACAGATGACCCGATCGTCGTGAATCGATGAAAAACCAACTAAAACCGAGTTATTACCGACGATACTTCCGACTGAAATTCACGACGAACGGCGATGATTCACGATGAAAGGTTTGAGGGGTTTTGTTCCTCGATTGACAACGAACACGATGGTGGTTTCGGCTCGTCGTTTGGAGGTCGGACGGCGAGTAGATCGGAGTTGGAAGTTGGGTTGTTGGAGAAGGGAAATCTGGAAAATATGAAACCTGTGCACGGGGAGGAGCTTATAATTCATCATATATAAGAAATGGTTAAATCATGGGTTTAGCCACTGAATTTTCTACACTTTATAAAATGGTCTGCCAACTTTAAAACTTTACAATTTAATCCCCAATGTTTCTTTCAAAATATCAATTAAATCCGCCACTTTATAATTTCTTAATTTTAGCCCCTAAATTGGGGTGTTACACTCTTACAGTGTCAAGGCAAAATATTAAAATAATGAACAAAACAGTCATGAGCAAAATCATAATTCATCATTCATAAAGCAGAAAATAAATGTTTAGACAAAACAAAGATTAACACCAAGTAAGACAGTTCATGGTGTTATCAACAAGTCAACCAAAGTATCATCGTTTTAATACAACCCCAAATAAGTAAAGAAATTAAGAACAAATGAAGAACGACTCCAAAAACCGGAGCTTTGTCGTGACAATTCTGATCAACACCACGCCTGCTCTGGCGGCCAACCTCTCTCGAAGCCTGACCGTCGCTCTGTTACAGTCTGGCTATGGAGGACACCAAGGACGGTCGGTTGGTAAACGGTGGGGAAGCACTGCAGTTGCTTGCTCACACTTCAAGTTAAATCTCTCCTAACTTCCTTACCTCCTTCGTTGGCAGTTGTGGAGGGGTATTTATAAAGGAAATTCTCCTAGGGTTTCGCATAAGTGAAGATTCCCTAGATACTCGTTATTGTCTTGTCCAGGTTGAAAAAGGAAAGGCGTCTGGTTGTTGTCAGAATCTTGAGGGCTTGCTTGCACGTGAGGGAAGTCGTACTGCTGGCATGTGAAATAGGCGATTTCATCATATCCACTTCAGACTTTCAAGATAAACCTTGTCTTGGCGAGATAAACTTGCTCCTCATTTTCTTTAACTTCTCTATTCCATTGGCCCTTACAAATTACGTCGTCGCGACTGAAATGTTATTCCTAAGTAAATTCCATGCACATACACAATCCACACAGACCCTTTCTCCCCAGCATCATCAATCAAACCAAATAAATCTTGCAGAAGCAAAACTTATCCACCACAAATAAATATAACCTAAATGCAACTAATATGATGTGCATACTTTGTTTAGACGAGCAATAAATTAAGTAAAAAGACTAGAAATAGAGTCTTTTTATGGAGTTATCATTGACCTATGTAGAGAATTCGTAGCAAAGGAGGTCCATACAACCTTTCTCCAAATAAATCCTCAAAAAGCACGAGGTATCGATATCTTTACCACTAGTTTCTTCCGTTTTTCTGACATGTGTTATTTGATGATGTCCTTTCAATTTGTTTAGGGTTGCTTAATGGGTCGATTAATTTTGATGATGTTAATAGAACTGTAATTGTGCTTATTCCTAAGATCGATAACCCTGTCCAAATGGAAAACTTTTGTCCCATTAGCCTTTGTACTGTGATTTATAAAATTGTCTCTTAAAATTATTGTAAATCGGCTTAAACCAATTATGCCTCTTTGTGTGTCGAAGAACCAATGTGCTTTTGTTCCAGGTCACCTTATCTCAGACAATTTCCTTGTTGCACATGAATTGTTTCACTACCTTAAAGGGTCTAAAAATGATCCAAACAAACAATTAAACTCGACACGAAAAAGGCCTATGACCGAGTTGAATGGAGCTTTATCTATGATGTGATGTATCGTTTGGGATTTGACGTTTCTTTTATCAACCTTATCATGAAATGCATCTCCACTGTATCTTATTGCTTGAGAATTAACGGTCAAAATTCAGGTTTCTTTAACCCGAGCGTGGCCTCCGACGGGGGACCCTTTTTCCCGTACTTGTTCATTTTTTGCACCTAGGGTCTCTCCGCGACGCTGCTTAGTGAACAAAGTCAAGGTCGCATCAAAGGGGTTCGAGCAAGTTTACGAGGCCCACAAGTTAACCATCTCCTGTATGCTGATGACAACCTCATGTTTATAAAGAACTCGGAACAGGAGACCTGTCGTTTCAGGCTTGTTCTCAAGGAATATGAAGGGGCCTCGGGGCAGAAGGTTAATCTTGACAAATCCTTAATCTACTTCGGCACCAATACCTAACAAAGTGATAAGGGAACCATCACTTCTATATTGGGAGTTCGAGAGGGATCTGAACTGGGACTGTATTTGGGGCTCCCGATCATCATCAGTAGAAACAAAATGAACGCGTTTGGTTTCCTCCGAGATAGGGTGTGTAAACGGATTCGGGATTGGACAAAGAATATGCTCTTGATGGGGGACGGGAAGTGTTCCTAAAAGTAGTAGCACAGGCGCTGCCGACTTATGCTATGACTTGTTACTTGATCCCCGAAGGTATCATTGAGGCTATCATCTCGGCTATGAGATCCTTTTGGTGGTCGGGTGGCCAAAGGAAAGGATGGGCTCACGTCGCCTGAGAGAATATGTTGACTGAAAAGATTTGGAAAACTTGGTCTTAAAGATATTTATCTCTTTAATTTTGCCCTCATGGGAAAAAAATTTGGAGACTACTGCACAAAAAAATTCTTTGTTGTCCAAAGTATTATCGG
This sequence comes from Hibiscus syriacus, assembly GCF_006381635.1. Classification (NCBI taxonomy): domain Eukaryota; kingdom Viridiplantae; phylum Streptophyta; class Magnoliopsida; order Malvales; family Malvaceae; genus Hibiscus; species Hibiscus syriacus. The sequence goes on from NW_024062765.1 coordinate 2,631,893, forward strand.
CCAAATACTTCCCTAACAGTGACCTTCTCACCGCGAGTCATGGCTCCAACCCCACTGCTTTGTCAAAGCTAGAGACAAGCTCAAAGATGGTTATTTCTGGTGAGTTAGAATCAACAACCACTGGTTCATGCTTCTAATCTGGGAGGCATCCACCCAGTAAGGTTTTCCTCTGTTTACATGGAGTGCACAATTAATCCCATTCGATGCAGGGACTTTATGCTTAATACTGAGCCAGTTTGGGATGAGGAGAAGATAAGAGCGGTGTTCACAGCTGATGATGCAATCGTTATTCTCAGGTGTCTTATCTCCCCAATCGAAGAAGATTGTATCATTTGGGGTCATCATAGCTCCAGTGTGTACAACACCAAGTCATGATACTCCTGGCGTCTTAAATAACTGCAGGAGCAGAGGGATTCATCACCGGTTTGGAGGAACATCGCGAAACTCAATACTCTTCCTAAAGTGAAGGTTTTCGGCTGGAGGCTGTGTTATGGAGCCATTCCGATTGGATCAAAACTTCAATTGGACGGAATTGGCAACAGATAATGCCCTCTATGTAATGACCATCAAGAAATGATGCTTCATGTTTTTAAAGATTGCACGAAAATGAGTGAGGTTTTACAACAGTCAGGTTTAGATTAACGCTGCTATTCAGGCGAGTTTTTCTCGAGCAAGGCGTGGTTCAAGGCGATGGCTTCAAATATGACTGAAGAATACTTCTCCAAATTGCTGCTACTGCTTTGAAATATATGGAACCGAAGAAACAAAAAAGTGCACTAAGATGTTTTCCAGTCAGCGCGAGCGGTGGTGGAAGCTGCCTGGCTTCAGAGTGCTGATTTCAATTCTGCTACGAGCTTTTGGAAAAGAACTGCCTCCTCCACACAGAGAAATGCAGTCAAACTGCTTGGCTCCTGAGTGCTGATTTCAGTTAATGTTGACGACGTTTTTATCGCTAGTATTGGGCAAGGGACAATTAGTGTCATCGGTCGGGATCACAAAGACATGTGGTGAGAAGGCATGCTCGGAAACTTAGCGGCACACTCACAGCTAAACTGGCAGAGGATGAAGCTTTCCGAGTAGGAATTGAAATGGCTAAGGAGAAAAAATGGACTAAGGTGACCATAGAGGGTGACACTTTTGCTGTAATCAACAAATTTTGCTCCAAAGAGGCCAATCTTTTTATTATGGGAATTCACCGCTCAACTGATCGAACAGTATTGGCCGAATTCCCGCTTCTCACCATGGAATACACTCCAAGAGAAGCTAACCGAGCAGCTCATGAACTAGTCAAATGGGCACTGTTAAATTGTAATGTTCCTTTATGGTTTATTAGTGATTATCCTCGATATATCTCGAATGATGTTATTTTGGAAGCAAATAGAATCGAATGAATGCAAATCATCTTTATTCTAAAAAAAACACACATAATACGTACATGACTTACTGACAAGGCAAAGTGTTTTTTTTTTGTAACAAAGGGGACCACTAAGATTAGTGGGAAGTTCTTCTCCTCAGCTCAAGAATATCATAGTTAAGAATACTAAGGATCTCCGAGGGAGGTTGATAACTCCATAAAAATGTTACTTTTAAGGACTTTTTCACTTAAGTTATTGTTTGTCTAATAGTTCACATAGGTCATTTTAGATTCATGTAGTTGCATTTGTGGTGGTTGTGTTATTTTTACTTTGTTAAGGTGCTATATGATGGGAAATGTGTGGTTGGTTAGTGATGTGCAGGAAACAACGAGCATAGGGAAAGCTGAGAAGAATGTCGCGGTAACTCGGATGGCATTTCTGGATCAGAAAAGACAAAAGAAGATATTTTTATAAAATACAATTGCCCTTGCCTTCACGTGCTCTCATTTGCTAGCCACCTAAGAAGGGACCACTGCCACGTTTGTACCACCCCTCACGTGAAGGAGATGAACCTTGGGGTATCATGGTAATTTTGACATAAATCTTTATGTTTATTCCTCATTATAAATAGGAAATGAGGTCACCAAATTCTGGAGACTTGATTCTAGACCATTTGAGCTTAAATTCTTGAGCAAAGAGAGGAGATTTGGTTGTAATAAAAAGCTTCCACCTTTTTCCTTTCCTTCACCTTTGTCGTGGTGTTCCTCTATTAGCAAGATTGAAGGAGTGGCAAGCTAGGCATCCGAGAGGAGCTAGCAAGCTAGGGCAGTTCGTGGTGGTCGAGGGGAGCTCTGGAAGCGCGCGTCGAAGGTTTTTCCTCCATACATTTTCTTTTTTTTATCATTTATCGTATTTGGGTTGTATGGAACGAATGAATTTCATGTTTTGTTTCATGGAATATTCAAACCCCACTATGAACTAGATTTATTTGTGGGAGTTCATTATGGATGCTTAAGTTTTTCTTTAGTGGATGATTATTTTTTTATGTTTTTATTTGTTTTGCTTATGGTGCTTAATGACTTAAGGTTGTAGGAGCTATGAGAGTAGTCATTCCTTAGGAGACTACTTAGTGTTCGAGAGAAACTAAGTAACTCATCTTTAGTGTTCGAGAGAAACTAAGGATGATTAACATAAGCAATGGGTTTTAGATAGTAACTAGACCTAATTCACCTTTAGACATAAGACTAGGATTTCAATCGACTAAAAGTAGTGTTCGGTCGAGAGGTTAAATGCTAGTGCTAATGCTGACTGGTATTGTCATGCCATATTCTGTTGATTTGAACTAATGGGGTCCCTACACCTGCTAACGCCGAGAGGTATTACCATGGCATTCTCAATCTGTCGAGTCTCTTGCCTAGAGATAGCATAGGGCACCTTTAGTAAACTCTGTCGGGCAAGTAAGGCATAGAAGTAAGACTATCCTGAGATTATATACTTAAATTTCCTAAGTGACCACTATCATTCATTCCCATAGCAGCTTGTTGTGTGAGGAGTATCAAGTTATTTTATTCAAATCCAGTGTTTACATTTTGTTTTGCTTTTACACACAATTTATTTTGCTACAACGTCTCCATTTGCTGCCACGCCACACTATCATTCCATCCCCATCAACATACATTTCACATTGTCTCAGCATTCTCATTAGTACATACCATCACACCAACTATACTTAGATAAAGTGGTTCTTTACTTTGATTGAACTTATAAATTTCTTCCAATTCCTGTGGAGACGATACTCACACATCAATTTATTACTTGTTCGATTGTGTATACTTGTATATACTTCACATTCATATTTAGTACTCGTAAAATGCGGACAGAGGTTGATGGAACACCGTTCGTCCCAGGGATGCTCTCCAGCCGATTTTGCCAAGGCTGTCGGCTAACTTATTTGCTTCACGTGGGATGAAACACACACTGTAACTCTCCACTAGCGTTGAAGGAGGCTCTGTTATGAGTGAGGGTTCATTGAGTACAGGAGGGGAGTCAAGACTTTTGGCCACTTCTTTGCTATCGGTCTCCACCGAAACTGGTCAACACCGAGGGACCAAGCTATCTCGAGGCAATCAAGGACTGCCCACATCTCGGCATGAAATGCTTAGCACTGCCCAATGTTCCTGCAAAAACCGAAGATCCATTCACCATTGATATTCCGGATAGCACCACCGCAAGCAGTTGCCATCAACGACGGATTCTTAGCACCGTTGGTGTTGAGTTTGAGAGCTCCACGGGCAGGAGTTATACACCTCCTCCTTGACATTTCCAGGTGCAGGCGAGCGGCGTGGGTGGTTCGACACTTCTTCATGGAACTGCCCAAGCTTTTGACAAGATGGTGGTGTCTATGGCAGACCAAACTTTTCCCTAGAACACAAAACAATTTCGATTCTTCCACAGCTTCCAAATTACAACTCCAAACAGTTGACTCCAAAGTGTTCAAACCTACACTGTTAGGAAGATTTAAATATAACCAATCCAAGAGGGGGGAAGAGAAGAAAACCGAAACATGGTGGCTCGACAAAAGTTGGAGCCAGATCGAGCAGTATAATGGCATTAATAGGCTATCGTGGCTCATTATTTCATTATTTATCATTTTCTAAGATAGTAGATAAAGGGAGTATCGTACATCATTCAAGAAATTCCGGAATCCGCATATTCATAGTACATTATTGATTTTTTGTAGAAGGTACGTGTATCGATATGGACCAAGTTCCAAATTAATATTAGATCTGAATATGTTTAAAATTTATTGGTTATTTTATTTTAAATTGTATGAGTCGGAGCTCCACATTTATATTAGAATGTTTTGAATATTTATATTATGGATGATGTTTATTGGGAAATATAAAATTTGGACTTTTAAATGAAAGAAAAAAATGCAAATGATATATGCTTTTAATCAAATAGGATCATTACATGTATAAAAGTAAAAAGAATAAGATTAACTCATAACTGAAACAAATACTCTTAAAAACTAAATCTTAATTACAATTTCTTATCAGCGATATTGGAAATAAATTCGTTTATTAAAACACAAATCATTAATAATCAACCAAGTAATATGCTTGTACTTCTAAGCACAACGGGGCATGCCAGGTGGCGGAGAGAGCATGCTTGTTCTCCTGGTCTTTCCGTTCCTCACGATGAAAACAGTGTCCATTCCCCAGCTGCTATGCCTCTCGAAATGGCAATGCATAAACCATACGCCTGAAAATATATATCATGCATCTCTATCAATTTGAATATATACTCTAAAAACTGTAGATTTTCTAAATGAAAACTAACCGGGATTGTTTGCAAAGAATCTGACGGTAACCCATCCTCTACGAGGAACGTGGACGGTGTTAACGAGTGGTGGGTCAACCAAGTTGTAGGTCCTTGGATCAGTCCCATTGTTGAAATTTCCGGTACCGGTTCCCACCCAATAAAAGCTAAAACCATGCAAATGGATCGGGTGACTTCCACCCGCACCAAGCTGGGTTGCTTGAAACACAATCTCCACTGCATCGCCGTAATTTAGCACAACAGCCCTCGTCCCTGAAGTAGCTTGCCTATTCACAGTATTAGTTACGTTGCCGGTGAAATCATAGACTTCCGGTGGATTAAGGGGGAAATCTTCGGTATAAACACCATTGATGCTCCTGGATTTGCAAGAATATTTTTTAAGAATTAGCAGGAGTTAATGAAACTACCAAAATTGCTATAACTATGCCTACATACCTGTTTTAGTATGCTTGGAGAATGTCAGTACGCGGCAAAACAAAGCTGACATTGTTCAAACTTGCAGCAAGTGTATCTGGTCCAAGACACTGTGAGGTGTTTCAAGGCAAGTTGTTTGTGGCGATTGCAATGTAAACTCGTCTGTTGATTCTGGAATTCTTCGGCACGTTCAATCGAGGATTCTGACGGACCCTCGTATTCCTAATTCGGCTGATGAATCTATTCGTAGCATCCGTATCGTTAATTGATGGAAGTGTTACCAAGGAAGCATTCAATCCAGCCGCACTGTTTGTATATTCGAAAACTCCTGTAGTAATGAAGTCGACAGGCCGAAAAGCGGCATCGGAGAAAGGCATAGTAGCCATGTAATATCGGCCGACGTTTTGGTTGGCGACCACTAAAACATTCATGGTTTGTCCAGGGTTGATCATTATATAGTTGCTGGTAAATCTTTTAACGTAGGATGCATCTTGGGCGACGAGTGTGAGGGTGTGATTCGAGATGGAGAAGAATTTTGGTTCATTCATTGCGGAGAAGGTATGTACTCCCATAATTAACTTGCATACGAAATATTGTATCTGCAACAGCCAATATAAGAGTTCAATTAACATTAAGAACAACTGATTCCAAGGTTTATATCTCGATCTGAATTCAGTAATGCTAGAACTTACCATTGGGGCATCCGTACATGTCACCTAAGTGTCCGTTGATGGCATAAGCATCTGGTTGGCGAGGAGTGGTACCCGTTGCAACTGCTTCATCAATCATTTACTTGTAGTCTTTATTGTACCATGTTTCTGTCAATACGAATTAAAAAAGAACAATCAAATAAAGATTCATATAATAATTTTGTAAAGAACTTAAGATCGCAGAGCGGAAAGTTGAAGGATATGCTTACGAAGCATGATTGTTTGATCAGCATCAGGTATGGAGAACGGATAAGTTTCGTACTTGGCTGGTAAAATGATAAAGGCTCCCTGGATGGAACCGCGAGTCCAGTCACTGTGAGCATGCCACCATAGGGTTCCTATTTCATCCGACAATATGACTTGGTACGTGAAGTTGGTTCCTGGTCGAATTGGGCATTGAGTTATGAATTCGGGACCATCGGACCATGGATTTCTTGGTTTTTCATACCGTGCCTGCAGCAACATGATTAATTTAATCACTTATTACTTGAATTCTTCAGGAAAATACCATTGGAAAAAAGAAAAAGTCAATTACCAGTGAATGGTGAGACCATAGTTTCCCTGATTATGAACATTAACGAAGACAGTATCACCTCTGTGAACACGAATCTCAGGTCCAGGATAGCTGTCGTTTACGACCAGCATTGGCATTGTGTTGCATAGCTTCGTAAAGTTTGCCTCTCGCACCGGCAATAATTGAAGTCCTTTTATGAATTCATAGTGATTAAGCTATATTTAAGAGTAGGTGAAGGGAAGGAAACACTCACGAAGAATTCATAGTGATGCACATCGGCACTGCAGAGGAACAAAGTGCTGAGAAATAAAACCCCCAGAAAACACAGCTTCTGTAAACTCTTTTCGATCTCTCCAATGTGATCTTAGCTCGTCCCTGACTTTTCTTGTCTCTGTTTTTGGGTCATGAACTCCAACCATTTATAGAGAAGAAAGCTTGGTTTCTTTTTTCGGAAAGAGAGAGAAAAAGAGAAAGAATCTTCGAAAGCGCATATTAAAATTTGATTTTGGGTCAGAAAAGTACACATCAGATTGCATGTATCCAGTTAGGTTTTGGATCATTACACACCCAATTGGACCATGGGAAAATGTCAGCTGTAAGCCTATTATATATGTCGAGTTGTTGACGATGCTTCACTAATGTAGTTTTCTTTATCTTAATTAAGCTTGTGTTATATCTTGTCGTGGCTGCTAAGTTGTTTCATAATATTTTAAGTTACTTGCTGGCGGTTGCCCCTGCAGCTTCCCTGAACCCTGATGATAGAGATAAGATGGATACGTGACCATTAAAGATTGAAATGGTCACTTTACTTATTTTACTCCTTAAATTTAAAGTATTTAAAGTTTAATCACTTACCTTATCGATTTATTAAATTTTAATATTCTTATTGATTGTTATATTTTAATCTTTGAACTGTTACCTCATTATAATTTAATGATGTGATGTGTTAGTTAAAAGGGATTAATTTTTAATTTGACTCTTAAATTTAGAAATAATATTATTTGATCCTAAACTTTAAATGGCATATCATTTTAACTATCAAAATTTAAATAAAATATTAATTTAACTAATGAATTCGATCAAAATCTCCTATTATCGATGGTCGCCAAGCACTATCGGTTTTCGTCGGCTGCCACCATTATTATTATTATTATTATTTTAATTTATTTCACTTTTCCATTCAAAAGCCTTTTTTCTTTTCGAGAGATTGAATTCCACCAAACGCCAGGAACGAGAAGAGTCACCAGGCACCACCACCACCACGACATTTTACCAACGACCACCAACATCAAGAGATGAATGGTCACAATGGCACTCGAAACTGAAAGTGTGAAATTTTCCTGGTTTTTAGACAGATCACCTTGGATTACAGGTAGATAATGGATGGTTCTCCATGAAACAGCTGGCGACGGTGAAGAATGCGAAATGATCTGGATCGTAACGGAGCACCGGCATACATTGGTAATCGAAGTCAGAGTGACCACAAACGGAGCTGAGCACGGCGCTGCAACTCAAGCTCTCTACAGATAGTTCAGTTATTTTCTCTTAGATTTCAAAGCGGGGAATATACCCACTGAATTAAGACATGATTACTAGAAATCTTTTAAGTAGGCCCAGAGTCCCTGAAATTTGAAGATGCTTCATTCCAAGTGGCAGTATCAGATTCAAGAAGTAACACCTATTTGCATTATATTTTTCGACATTAAAAAAATAGGTATAATAATAAAATTAGTACCTAACGTTTAATAAAATTGTTCAGTTTGACCTATATACTGTTTTTTTTAAAGCACTTAGACTCTCAACGTTTTATTTCAAGACAAAATATCTCATGATTAGATAGAAATCGTTAATTGACTAACAGTCAATACTTCTTATTAAAGAGACATGTTTATATAGATTAAAATACATATATGACATGTCCATGTGTAATATCACGTCAATAAAAATATTTATATTTACATAAACATTTAATTAACTTCACTATATATTCCATTTTTTATTTATATTCTTATTATTTATACATTTTAGTATTAATTTAATTTTAGTTTTAATTTATTATCTAATCGAAGGAAAATAAATTAAAGAAGGGAAAGTTGAGGAAACCGAACTTGGGCCTTGGAGGGAGGATTAACGTATCTTTGTCACTAGACCAACCAATGGTATACACACATGTAAATTAGGATGAGCAAATGTTCATCTTAAGTTTTTTATTTTATTTTCTATTGTTCAAAATATGGTTTGTATCCATCATGTAATTTGAATTTTTTATATCATTAATAAATTTTATATCAATATATATATATATATCTTAAAAATGTTTTTGGTCACCCAACTTTTTAAACTTACAAAACAATCATCGAACTTTTACTTCGCTTTCAGTAAGGTCCATGTCGTTACCTCCCGTTAGTTTTAGCTAACACTGAACTCTTGTTAATCCCCGTCTTCTTATTCTTCTTTTTCTCTCATCCTTCCTCCGATTAGCGATGGCTCACACCACATTCACCATCGTTACCGACGTCGCCTCCCGACCCTTGATTCATACTCACCATCCACCTTTCATCCCAAATATCAAGAAGATCGTTCGAACACTCGTCTTGATCTTTGTTGTCAATCGTCGGTGGCCTTCACATCTGGTACCAATAGGAGCACCGCCCCATTCCGACCAAAACCACGCTAGCCACTCATCGAAACTCACCTCCGTTTGCCGTAGAGAGGGCCCAGAATCTTGTCGGAAAATCCCAACGCCCTTTTTAGTTTTCATCAATTTTTGGTCGATTGGGTCGTCCGTTCGCCACACCGCCACCACCGTTGGATTCCTTATGCCATTCCAACTAAAACCCAGTCGGTCGTGCCTCCACCTGTCGTTTGTTAAAAAGGAAAAAAGGGAGAAGAAGAAGAAGACGATGAAGAGGGAGTTAATGTCCGTTAAGTCTTATGTCAGCTAACCCTAACGGGAGATAACGGCCTACATCTTACTAAAAACAAAGTAACAGTTTGATGATTGTGTAGAAGTTTCAAAAGTTGGGTGAGCAAAATGTAGGCGTACTAAAAGTTAATGGACTATTTATACACTTTACCCTTTTAATAATCAACCTTTTTTAATTTTATGATTATGGTGGGGTGTTTGGACAACGTTAATTTAACCAAATCGATAAACTTATACGAAAAACCAAAAAGAAGCTGCTAGTGCTACAATATCAGCCAACTGGTTTCCATGTTGTTGGGTATATTATTAAAAAAAATAAGATCTTTAAGCCTTCAAAGGACAAACTATTAGTAAAGGATCAACTTAAATATTTGTTTGATTTGACCATCATTTCGCTTTCGCAAATGTTGTTGACCTTTAAAATTTCAGATTTGGGATGCTGATTTCAGAAACTTCACCTTCTTTTCACTCAATAATTCATCTCTTCCTCAGCACCAACAAAAAGACTTGGCCCAGCGGCTCTTCTTTTATAAGTAATTAAGAAATCAATCAAAACCAATAAATATTACAAAAACACGGGAGAACTGAAGAACACAGATACATAGAAAAAAATGGGTTCTCAAAAGCAAGGGTTGATGTGGTTAACAGGGCTCGTGTTCCTTAATATCCTTGTGTTATCCATGGCTGATGTTCACCATTACGAATTCTTTGTAAGTAATTTCTCGCATCCTTCTTCTGTTGTGTTATTTACGAGTATTGCAGAAGTTTGATTCTAGGTTGGTTTCGTATCTGTGTTTAAATCAGTTGCAAGAATCCAACTTTACAAAGCTGTGCAGCACGAAGAACATCTTGACCGTAAATGGCAGCTTCCCAGGACCTGAGATTCGGGCTCGTAGAGGGGACACAGTTTTTGTCAATGTCCACAATCAAGGAAACACCGCTGTTTCCATCATGTGGTAAGATTATATACAACGTTTACACAGTTTCCGCCAGCTTTTACGAGTTCCTGATGTAATGATTAATCAAATATGTGTTTTTGTAGGGAAGGCATTGAGGATTCAAATAATGGTTCAAATCAATTAATCCAGCCAGGGAGAAACTTCAATTACGAGATCGAATTAGACGATAAGATAGGGACTCTATGGTGGCACGCTACCAGTGCATGGGCTAGAGCAACCGTCCACGGCGCCTTTATCGTTCTGCCGGCAGCCAATGAAGACTACCCTTTCCCTACGCCTGATTCGGATAAAACAATTATAATCGGTATATATATATATATATATATGTATGTATGTATTATTGTTTTGTTCATATACTTTGTAAGTTAAGCTTGTCTGAATCTTAACACTTGTTTCAGGAGAGTGATTCAGGGAAGAGTTAACGGAAGCCAATCAAAGCATAGCTCTTGGCCAATCCGATGTTTACACGATCGATGACCATACTGGAGAAACAAATGGATGCAGCAACGGTACGTATATGCACTATTGTTTTACACTTTCTATGCATGAACTTTTCTTGTAATAATCCGACAACTTTGATAATTGTTTTTGAATGTTGCAGATACGATGTTTGAGTATCAAGTAGATTACCAGGGCCTTTACATTGTTCGCATAATAAATGCTGTTAATGAAACAATGGTGTTCGGTATCGCATCCCACAGCCTGACCATTGTTGGACAAAGAGGGGCTTACAGCAGACGGTCTTTTACAAATTCGCTAACCCTCGCTCCATACCAAGTGATTGATGCTTTGTTGTGTGCGAACCAAAATCTGGGGCATTATTACATCACTGCTCGACCTTCCTCTGACACCACGCGTTCTACCGCTGGAATTCTACGATATACCACCACTAGTACTTGATTTTTTTTTTTTTTTAAAAGGGTAAAAACTTCCCTAATCCTAAATGGAGGAAAAAGAGTGTACCTTTGGTGGTAATGATCAAATACACATAAAACTCTTACATCATTCAACCACAAACCCCAATCCGACACATAATAAGACCAACACAGACAAACGGACAATATGAATAGAGGACACACTGAGAAACATACACACAGCAAGACCATTGGAATGAAACTTAACAACAGAATGAAACAGCAAAATCACCCAGAACTTGACCGAAGGCAACACACTAAGAAATGGATACTCACTTACTGACCCTAATCCAAGAAAAAATTGCCTTGAAGCTTGAATTAGAGCTTGCAGTCACCCAAAAAATAGAGGGAATCAAGTGCTTGCAGAACTTCCAAAGGAAACAACTCCCAAATTGCAATTGCTACCAGTAATCTCGGACAAGGACCGAAACAAAATTCCAGGGAATGAATACTTCTCCATACTAACCAGCCAAATGAAAAGTGGACTCCAATCTCTCAAGCACCCTCTTCCTTGAAGCTCCAAACTGCACTCCCAAAGAATCCATACTGCTAAGGTTGCCACAGCTTCGTTTTCACTCCCAAGTGGCCGAACGAAATTAACCCCTCTGGAAGGACCAACCCAATTCTGAGCATTACCGGAACTAGTCCTCTCCTATCCTTCGCACTCTTCTTCTTCTTTTTTCTAAAGGAATTAATTCGACAATGTGCCTCTCTACCAATCTGTAGAAGAGAAACTTTGCTACCACCGTTCTCTGCCAAGCCCACAGCAGAATTTATAACTCCCTCTAAATTGAAAGGGATTTTCTCTTTGATAACCAAAGATGCTTCTACCCGATTTCCTTCCACTCTGCCTTGAAGAGCTGAAACTTCTACTATTGGAACTTCTAATCATCTAGAACTACCGGAGATAGATTGGGTCAATCCAGTATGGGCTGCCTATCGATAAATACCAACTAAACCAATGCTATCATCCACCAACAATTTTAAAGGCCCATCATTAGACAATATGGGCACGTCGAATAAACCATCTCCGACAACCTCCTTATTTCCCACAAAAGGAACAACATGCGGGAACCTGCATGTCAGAGTACCATCTTTACACATCTTACTTTGAGTTTCATTGAAACTATCTTCAATAAAGTCTACCTCGAAACCAGTATCTGCAGCGGAACCCTCCTGCAACCTAGGAAAACTCTCTTCACCGTCTACTGTTGGATTCACCGCCCCACCACCGGCCGAAGTGCCATCAATGAACTCTCTTTCTTCTTCATGAACCTCCGTAAGAATTTTAATGGAGAAAACCCTACCATTAATGATAACAGAACATTTCTCCAGGACCGTCGAAGCACATTGCACTTCCAACAGCAATATGGCTTCATCGAAACGGACTGTATTACTTGTTTCTTCATGGATTGAAACAATTGAACCCCACAAGTTCCCTAAATCGTTGAAGAAATTATTGCTCCACACTAGTACTTGATTTTAGTTTTACACTTTCCAATGTTAAGGGTTTGATTATAATTAAAATAAGTGATTCAATATGGATTTTTCATTAATAATGTGTTCTTTCAACGATGACTTGATATGTTGGAGTTGATAAATATTTTATTGTAAAATATAATTAAAATTTGTAAGATTATTTGTTCATGAATCAAGTCGCATTGAACTATGAATCTAATCTAAAAGAAATATGTTAAGATTTAGATTTAGCACAGGTTAAAGGCTCATTAACTATTCATTTTTTAAAGGGGTTTTGTAAGGATTAAGGATATAAATCACATAAAATAATGAAGCCGGAGGGGTCTCGTTAAAAACTTTCCCTATGCCTAAATGGAGGAAAAAGAGTGTCCCAACCGGCATCATACCAACTTACAATCACACAACATAAATGAGAAAAAACAATTGATAGCAAAACACTCCGTGCCAGGATTAAATATTAGCATGAGTCGAAATATTAAGCTTTTCATATTTTACAAAGAAGTAGATCCAATTACATGGAAAACCGATTGAGATTAAAAATTAAAAATAATGAGATCATGGACAGAACCATGATTAAATATTGGCAGGGACCGAAACATTAAACTTTTTAAGAAAAATACAATAGTTTATTAGGTATTTAAACTCAAAATTCCAAAAACAATGTCTATTTGTCTAATATTTAAATTTACAATGACCTAAATTGTTATTAGACTAAAAAGTTTGAGAATATGACATTATCTTTCTTTAATTTGGCCCTACTTAATTAAATATTTAATAAATTCTTATATTTTTTAATTTGAATACTTATTTTTACATGAACCAAACTAATATTAGATCAAAATTTATCGAATATATAAAATTTTTACAAAAACCGAAGCCCGTTTGGGCCCCAACAGAGCTCCGTCTCCGAATGAGATTGTTACGTTAAAAAATGAATAATTTCGGCCATCAATTTATATTTGTCAATATTTCTTTTTTATTTTTACACTGTATAATTATATTGTCCCTCTTTTATAAAATATTTAAAAATATATTTGTATGATGATATTTGTATATTTTCGAGATTAAGTTCAAATAAAAGAAATTTAATATTTAGTTGCAACTCAAATCAGATTGGATTGGTTCGAAGTAAAAGTTCAGCCTACTCGTCCTCTTAGTTCGTGAATAGATTTAAGGTAGTGTTTGATAAATTAATAAAAGTTCAAGAATTGAATCTTAGCATTGAATTTTATAGGTACTAAAATTATACTATATAGTAATGTTTAATATATTAATAGAAAAATACATACAAATACTACAAAACATAAGGCACCAAGAAGACATCTGGTAGCTGAAACTTTTCATTGATTTCACATTCAAAGTCTTCCCATAACATCGGCTCTTTACAGTTCTCACTTAACCATTCAAATTTATGAACATAATAAGATGAATGGTAGCTTAAACTATCCCCAGAAATTTGCTAAAAATTGCATGAAACTGGGTTAGATGTACACACACATCAATCTTAAACTGACTATAAAAATGAAGGTTGGTTCAAGGAAAATGAGAAACAAAGAATACAACAACTATGCATAAATACCATTTAGGGAATTGGGTTTGGAAAATGCATCATCTGTATTGCCACAAAGCTGATAGGGTCATTGGATCCCTGTGAGCACCAATGATCAGGAACACTCAGAAAGTAAGTGGACATGAACTTTCTGAATCTTTTCTTATATTCCCTAGGAGAAATCACGGTGGGCAATAGGTTCTTAGGGACAACCAATGAAGACTTGACCCATGTCTCCAGTTGCTTGTCCCAAGTATACTGCCTGAGATAATCAATAATCCCACATACCAGCTCCTGCCCCTGCGTATCCACCCCAACAAGTAGAGAATAATCCATTACGTTGATCGACTGCAAATGAAAACACGATAACACAATTCAGTCAATACCTCATTCTAAATTTGTGAGATGTAACCTACAAAGGATATATATATATATATATATATATATATATATATATATATATATATATATCTTGAAAACTATTCAAAGGAAGAATGTATCTGGTCAGAGTAAGGATCAATTCCAAAAGAAGTTAAAGCTCACATCGAGGAAAGTTGTGTCATTCCATACAGCCCGTAGCAAGAAACGCTTGGCTTGGTTACTAACATACAATGGAGAGGAATTCATGTCGTTGACGAAGTTCTGATCCAAAAGAACGTCTCTGGATCCCTCGGCAGCTGAACTGAATCGAGCATGTAACGCCCCTTTAAGATCATATAGGCGAGTAAGATTTCTTCCATAGGCAAGATTCTCCATCACCATAAGATCATGTCTTGACAACTCTTTCCCTGTTTTAGGCTGTCTTACTATCACCTGCAAAATGTTCAAATTCAAGGAAATGAGCAAAGAATAAAAGTGATTTCAGATTTTAAAAATTATAAAAGAAAATTAAAGGAAACCTGATATATCCCAAGAACTTTAGCAAGGCAAGTTTGGCTTCCGGAATCAAATGATTGATTCATGTACTTGAAATAATG
This sequence comes from Hibiscus syriacus, assembly GCF_006381635.1. Lineage (NCBI taxonomy): Eukaryota > Viridiplantae > Streptophyta > Magnoliopsida > Malvales > Malvaceae > Hibiscus > Hibiscus syriacus. The sequence goes on from NW_024062765.1 coordinate 2,647,032, forward strand.
CACAGCAAACTTCTCAAATGACTCATACTCCGTTTTCTTGATTTCCTTTATGATAAACCTGTCATCAAGTGTTTTAGCGAAAATGGACTTGCTCTTCCCTCCTTTGGCATCCCAACTTTTACAACGGCTAAGAGAAGCAATATAATCAAGCTCCGATGGGCAGCACCGCTCTCGAAGATCACGGAACTGGTTAGCATATAAACAAAATACCGAGTATTTACCCTTCCCAAGTGATTCCGAAACCCCTAGAGAAACCTCTATGTTATGAGCATCAGGAGGAACTAGAGAATCCAACAAGTTTAACCCATCAAAGCTGGAGAAGCGCGACTCATCTGAAGAAATGCTCAGACTAGAGGTAGAATCTGAATCAGAGGAACCAGTGGACGACCAATGTAGGGATGTTATAGTAGGAGCTCGACTTAGTCTACGTAAACTTTCAATTAGTTTATCTCTCCTCCCATCCTCATTGGACTCTTCTGTTACAGCAGGCATATCTTTCAGCAATGTTAATGCACAAGCAATTACACTTGAGAGTTCACCTTCATAATCTGACACTATATAATCATTGGTTCCTAGAGGTATGTGTAGCCTTGATGCTTCATCCCTGATTAATTGATAGCCTGTGGGTAGTTGTGATGGAGTATAACTTCTGATGGATTCAGACTTGGGGACATTTCCTCTTAGAAGATCCTTCATATATATCTGTCTGATTTCAGAAAAAGGCATCCAGAACCAACCATTTATGTTTTCTAAACTGGATAGCAGTGAACATGGAGATCCACCACTCCTACTTGAATCAACTATAGAATCATTGTAGTCAAGATCTGTAGAAATTGGGATTGTTCTATCCACTTTTAAATGACCTGACATAGGTGCATCCTCTTCTTGATGATTTTCGTCACCAAAATTGGGACAAACAGAAATATCAAGTGCCACAATGGACTCTGTCTTGGATGATTCCGTGGGGCACACACAATCTGCTGTTGGCTTTTCAATGTTTTCAAACTCAGTGGAACTGCCGTGTACGCAGTCACATCCTTCATATTTTTTAACGGGAATGTTTGAAGATAATTCATCACCTGAAAATTCATTTATTTCAATAAATGAATCTGAATAGACTTTCAGATTACCAGTATTTTCAGATGCATTATCATCATCTGTGGGTTTATTTTCTCCATCACTGTCCTCTCCATCAGCACTATTTGTATGCAACTTCAGTTGCTCTGACACCGCTTTGTTGTTGGCACCAATGACTACCACCGTGGGATCAGGCAACAGCAGAGAATGCAAGCGTCGATCCCAAATGAATGATTCCAGAAGAAGGTCCCGCCTTACTCTGTTCAAGCTGAGGAGTTTGCGAGAACCCAAGTTTACATTCCCATTATTTCCAACAGCATTCTGAATGCTTAGCTGCAATTTTTCCAATGATACATATGAATTAGAGACACATTAGCTCAACTAAATACTGCAGCCAAAAAAAATATCAATTAAAGTAGTGATTTCAATTTTGAACTACATGGCAGAGCAACAATTTCTTTGATGAATAGATATCACGTTTATTGAAAATTATAGTACAATCAAGTTTCACTGGAGATAACAATCTGTTGAAACAGGGAAACAAACAAAAGCACACACTCGTAATAAAAATGACAGTGTCTCACACAGTACTGAAGAGGATAAATAGTTGCTTGCTTGTAGGAAATTGATGAATAAAAAGTGATGTCAAGAACACCCAATAACATATCAGAAAGAAGAGAAACTAACCTCAAATTCAGAAGCTTCCAGCTTCAGCATCTCTTCAACATCAGAGAATAATTTTAAGGAACCTTTAAGGTTTAACATTGAGCCCTCAAACTGAGACCTTATGTGATCCAAAAAGGATGCAACCTCTCCAAATATTTGCTTTCTTTTTGTGTAAACCTAAAGAAAATACCAACACCAATTCAAACATATTAACATGCGTGAGTGTTGGTGAGAGAACATGGAGGATATGTATTTTACCACGGAATAAATAATGTCTGAAATCAAATCACAGTGAGAACAGAGTATACACATACATTTTCAAATTCTTCGTTCAGCCAATCTGGTCTAATTGACCTGCTAAAGTCTAGTCGTTGTGGAGGCATGGACACGGTAAAAGTGGCAACTGTAGAATAACTAAACATTGCAACCATAGGGCCTAACCTGCAGTTACATTAACATAACAAGAAATCTAAGTAAAACAAGTCTCCGAGCATAAGAAACTATAAACCTTCCCAACTCCTAGCTAATAGGTATTGTCATAAACATTTAAAAATCAGAAGCTGCTACTATAAAACATAAAAGGCCTCTCAAACAGAAAGGACAAAGTTTCATGTTTCAATAATACATTTGAAAGTAATTTATTATTGTTAAATGAAAATGGAAGAAGTAATCCATACCCAAAGAAATATAGGAAGTCCTTATGGAGAGAATGGCCACAGCTGGATAAACCGAAGGATGAATAGTGTTCTGAAAAACTTAACTCCAAGAACTTTCCAAATGAGAGACCACGTGCGGCGGTTGAAATTAAAACTCTTTTTGTAGATTTTGACATTCCATTCCCAGTTTGGCACTTGCCACAGCGACACCACATCCAGAGTTTTCCCCCTGGTTCCCCAGGTAAATGCTTAGGAAGCCGTTTAACTTGTATTGTCAGCTGCTTATTATGATGTGCATAATAGTAGGAGTGAGCTTCTGAGAGTTCACCACATATTGTACATTGCCTTCTCTGCAAAAGGCAAAAACTTCCATCAGTGGGACTGGAAAACTCAACAATACCGCGACTAGTTAAGAATTACATACTGGAGAAAACTGCTCAAGTTAATTTGTACAAAAAAAATATGAAAAGAAATCCCAGAGACCTGATTGAGTAAATTATCTCGAAGGAACTTCCCAAGAGGAACATCAAAATTCCTGTAGAACACTATATGGCTAAAACGGCTTCGCTCACACATAGTCCCCTTTAAAACATTTCGGCTAGACATATGAACCAAAATACTTTGTGAATCCAACATTGTGTTGATGTTCTCCTTATTTTGTATTTTATCTTCATTATTATCACCATTAGCGTTCAAGTCAAGTAGAGCTTCAGAGGAAGCCGGAAAAGATTGAGGTTGTCCATCATCAAGGGATTTCTCTTCATCATGACCACATTTAGATTCCGAATCATATTGCTCTGAGACCTCTAAACTTTTCGTTGAGAGAACTGCTTCTGTGAGCTTTGTCTCCCCCTGATTTAATCCAAAATATGTAGACAATGACCGATAAGGATCAGTAGATGTAAGAGAAAAATTGTTTCCAATTACTTTCTTCAGAGAGGCGGAAATAGATGACAACCCAGAGAAAATGGCTGGATTATATGGCTCCAAAGATAAAGCAGAACTATCATATAATCCTGACTTCGCAATTTGATCATCATTTACATGGTAACCTTCTTCATGAAATCCATTGGAGATGGGAATGTCAATTTCATTTGAACCAGTTTCAGCAATAGAGTCATCGAGACAAGTAGCACTAGTGTTACAAATCTCCAATGTATGGGATTCCTGATTTGTTGGCAACACATCTGCTATTCCAGTTAAAGGAATTGTAGAGAACATTGCCTTCTGATCAATAAGGAAGGAAGTTTCAAGAATTAAATGATGTGCCATGACAACAGCATACTGAACAACACACTTAATCTTTTTCAGTTCTTCAGAATGACTTCCTTTCAGCAAAATCTGTGACATCATGATATCAAGTTAACAAGGAAGTACACAAACAGGAACTTACCATAGTTATACCAGAAAAGAAACAAATGAAGAAGCCTGTTATCCGGCAGATAGCATCAGATCAAACATCTTAGGACCAGATATTACCATTAGTAATTTTTGAGAAATAGGGGGATAAGAATTAATGATGCAAAGAAACCGAGTGGAAGACACCCAAGCCTCAAAAGTAACGGCCCCGTAACAACACTAATCATAAACAACTATAAATTGGTAATGTGTAAAATACTTATAAATGAACTTCATTTTTAAAATGTATTTGACTAAAGTTCAGATGCTTAGGAGAAAATCAAATTAATTAACAAATGTAACATACAACAAATTAGCTGAATGTATGTACTTAATTTAATATGTATTATAGTTGAATATTTTAATAGCTTTGGTTAATGAGGTTTGAAGCTGAAGGCCTTGTCCTATTCCATGAATGTCAGAACTAGTAAAAAAATGTAAAACGTCTAAAGCCCTCTTATTTAGAAGTTTTACGACAAAAAGAAATAAAAAATAAGCTGTTAAAGGAATGATTCTTTTTATTAGAGCTGCAGTACTTTTTTTCCATATATAAACCACTCAGACCATATTACCCGTGCTTGCATTCATTATCTAACTCTATCTTGCTTCCCACGCACATGTGCATGTGTATTTGCATGTGCACAAAAACATGCTGGTGCATAATAACTACAGGGGAAACAGAATAAAAAGAACGAAAGAAACAGAAGAATATGTCGTCAACTTACAGTGCAGTAAAGACGTTTAGGACAACCCTCAAGAAACATCAATGTTTTACTTGGCCGTTTTCCCCCTTCACCAGAGCAAACATGTTCTTCAACAAACTTTTCAATGTGAAATGAATCGCACTGCTTATAGGAGTCATTCTGCTTTTGGTTTTGATTAATCAAATGATCGGACATTATTATTGTTGAGCCTGTACAGCAAGCAACTCTCTTGAGACGATGTAGCTTCATGTCAAACACCAGCGTGATTCCTTTGGAAAGAATACACTCTTGAACATCACGGGAAACAGATTTCTCCACCAATATCACATTTGGACGACACATGTCGATCATCTCGCTTAGAGCTTTCATATGACCTTTTTCCTGTTTTTCACGGTCAATGATCAGAAACAGAGTAAAAAACTTCTGTATTACAAAAATTGGAATTCATTTTTGCCATGGTACCTCATCTAGTGAACTTAATGAAGACAACTCACTTGAGGACTGACCGAGGGCTCCCTGAATTAATAACAAACTTGGATTCTTGAACTTAGTTTGCATGTGCTTATGAGCAGCATGCTTTTTGAAGACCAAACCCTTGATTAATTGGCTGCAAAAAACAATGTTAAATTATAGGTTCAAGAGATGAATAACGGCAATAACATTAATTTTCTATTATAATGAGGTGTTTCAAATACAGCACGAGAGATGATTTTCATGCATGCTCTAACATATTCATTCAAAATAACTTTAAACGGTATATTGAAATTGTATCACCTTTGACAGCGAGAACCAGTTGCAATGCATTTCACTTTCACGCATCCGTCTGGACCCATTGCATTACCATCAATGGGATCATATTTCAAAAAGAAAGCGGCTTCCAAAGATAAAGAAGTAACTACATCCACCCAACCATCATTGTCCTTCACGGAACAGGCAACACCCACAGATTTAAGAAGTTGACTGACAATATCTTTGAACTTCCCATTTATCACCTCTCTCATTGCCCTTTGTTTTTCCTCTTTAAACCTGTAGATTCCACCGCCCAAATCTGTATGACTCAAGGAACTTGGTTTCCCCCATTTTATGCCATCACATTCGTCATCTTCGTCATCCTCTTCATAAGCCAGGGTATTATCCAAATCATCATCTGGATCTTCAGGTTCGGGAGGTTCCCAAATTTGACTATATATTTCACCATTACTAAATTGAGGAAATACACTTTCTTTGACAAAGGTCCTAGGCGAATTTTCAGTAACATTTTCTTTTGCTGCTTGCTCATTACTAGTTTCTGTTTTCTCACCATCTCTAACTACGTCCATACCATTGCCATTCCTCTCATCCTTCAAGTTGCTTTCTGTAATCATAATCAAGCTATCAACTCTCTCCCCAAGGCCTTCTGAGCTCTGGTTGTGTCCATTTCGCAGACAATTGAGCTCCCCATGACTAATTTTTGGACCAAGCTCTTGCTCACCCTCAACCCTGAGAAATATCAAATATAAATAAGTACATGTGTGTATATATTTATATTCATGGTCAGACAAATATATAATCACATCTCCAACTAATAATGACTGGAAGTATAACAGCAACATAATAGAACAGAAGGGCACCTACCGATCATATGAGTTCATATCAACTGAAAAATCACCTGACAGAACAGAATACAAAATTTAAAATAGTTATCACAAGATGGGATAAAACTAATTTAACAAACAAAAAATAGATGGATACTAACTGCAGCTAGAGTATGAACGATCACTGCTAGACAATGAAGAAGCTGGACTGATCAATGGTGTTGAATATGGAGTATTACACTCACGGTTTACAAATTCTCTTCCTTGCCTCTCCCAACATAATTTACACGGCCGAATCGGGTCTCCCTTACGAGAGATTAAAGCATTACCGTTCTCCAGGTTCCTCTTGTCCTTACTGGACTTTGTAAGTTCAGCACCACAGTTATGACACATGCTACAAATCTGATGGGATAATAACTCCAGAAAATTCAATCACCTACTGGATAAGAAGGGGAGATAAGTTTTTTATGGAAAATAATGTAAATCGTTCTAAATCACTTAACTCCATTCAGACATTGAGATCATCATATTGAGTAAACCAAATACTTCAGTAAGGCAATGAGATTCACATCTACTTACAATGGTTAAAATTATTTCTCTGAGAAATTTTTAAACGTAGTGCATTTATTCAAACATTAGATAATCTACTTACAAGTTTTGAATCAAAAAGAAAATGAAAAGTTAATTGCATGTGTATATTTATCCGACAAGTATCAATTTTACATTTCCATTGTATATATGTTGCATAAAAAATAATCTTTATTATCATATCCCACCATATCTGTGTCCTAATTTTCTAAATCTCCTATCGATTTTCAGAGGTAAACCTGCAAGTCTACACGCGTTTCAAAAATGGATCGGTAATTTTAAGGAGTAGTTCTCCCCCTTTAGAAGTATTTATGCTATTAACACAAGGAATCCATCACATTATGGAGATCAAAAGGAACATAAAGCGTGGGGATAAATTCCCAGAAATTCGGGAGACAAACAAGTTAATGAACTACCAAAGAATTGTGATGATCTTACACTAAATCATTGTTTACAATCAGATGAGAAAAAATCCCTTCAGTTATATCAAAAAGAAAATCAGAGTCCTAAACCTGAAAATTATTGGTGTTTCTAAAACAATCAAATACAATTAAACAAAATAGAGTAAACAGAGAACACAGTATCAGATCAAACATTGTTCATTGGAAACAGTGATAACATACTACAATTTCCAGAATTATAAAAAAGTCAATAAATATACACACACCATAACAAGAAGAAAACGATAATACCAACATCCAAAACTGAATCGTAATCTTAAAAAAAAGAAGAAAAAGGGATTTTGGCTTTCAGAGTCGGTTGATCTGGAAAACGGATAAAGTCTGCAAAACATCACCTTCTGAATTTCCGAAAACCGGCAACTGTTTTAAATTTTTCCGAAAAAAGCAAAGCTACCAGTACTTCAGCGCAGAATTTAACAATACAATAAGGACAAATTATAATTAAATCTAGCTAAAAACAATTCAATGAACCCAAAGATTAAGGCAACAAATATGCAAACAATGAGTCAGAAATACAACTACTTACTGTTAAAGCAATCCAAAGAACAAAGATTTGGGCATCATGACCTCTAATCCAATCCCAAGCATAATGATTTTCTGTTTCTCTCCCCAGAAAGCAAGGATATTTAATAAATGAATAAATAAAAGCAAAGAACACAATATAAATGAATTGAGGAAACAATGAAGAGAGAAATCAATTTGAAGAAAGGTATTTAAGAGTGGGCTCCACTCACTGTTGTTTTTTTGAATTTGGAACTTTTAAAATTTAGTAATGGTAGATCTGGATTTGTGTCTAAATAATTGAGGAAGATACACATTTATTGTAATAAAAATCTTTTCTTATATATGCATGAATGAGCTGTGTTTAAGCATGATGCATGATTGTCGATGAGCTAAGCCTATATTAGAAAAATTGGCTAAATAAGTTTAATTGATTAATTCCAATCCTTTATATCAATTGTCTATTACAAAGATCATAAGAAATTACTAATTATATTAGGGATTTTAATAAAAGATCAAACCATGTTTAAATGAGAAAATCATTTCAAGTAAAAAAAATTAACTACATAAATAATTATCTGATTGTCAAATATTATTTTTTAAATAATTATATATTAGTGTCAACGATATCTCGAGTAGATTTTAAAAGTTCTTATTTAACACCTTTTCTCGCTCCTAGGTTGTGGTTTCAATACCCCCATTAAGAGTAAAATTCCTCTTCCCCTGTTCTAAGTGGAAATTGTTAAAAATTTTACATATCAATTAATGATACGTAATTTCTTTAATCATGTTTGTGAAATTAAAAAATTGTAATATCAATATATCACATTATTATCGTAATCTTATGTTTGAAATCGTAAACATGGATAAACATTTAAGTTTTATCTAGGGAAGATCATGGATCGAGTCGGATCATATTTTTTACCCACCTGAACCCTGCCCGATTATACCATTCTTTCATCTTTCATCCGACTTGATTTTTAAAGTAAAAACCAACACCTAACCCAAACCAACTCAAAACATATATATACATATATCAATTTTATTAGATAAAATAACGACTTAATTAAAAAAAAATATTATAATAATTATCACTAAATATATATATAAATGAATTATATTATTATATTGGGATCAAATTTTTACCCTAACAGAATTCAACCCGACTTAATCTCATTCTTAAAAAAACCTAACCCAACCCGAACTTAAAAAACCCGTCTCTATAAATTAGGTCATAACCCGTTAGATATTCTTATTATGCATTTATGACAGCCAAAATCAGATTCTTTTCCGATATTAATTTGAGCAATAATTAGATGACCTCTTCTTCACACGCTGCCTACGAAAATTTATTACCATTGATTATATTATATTTTATGTAATGTTTTCATTGATTTTTAAGAATACATTTGAGAGTATGAATCAAGTTACCTTAGTGGTTAAAGAGATAATTGATTTTCTATTCTAGCACTAGGTATTGTAAGGGTGTTTGAACTTTCATTATTAAATGGTTGAGAATATTACCTTACAATTACCCTATATTAATTAAAAAAAACATTTGAGAATTAAAATAATCCTTTTCAATATGACTTAATTGCAATCATAAAAATCTATATTGTAATAAATATATAATTTTTGTTTTCAATATTTTAATTTCATAAATTTAATTTTCAGTATAATAAATAAATTGACCATCAAATATTAATCGATGAGAAAGAGTGCCCATGTTGAAAACAATGGAACCAAGAGTGAAATTGATCAATAAATGAAATTTGTGTGTAAAAGGAAATTATCAAAAGAAAAGGGACTACAAAGCAAAATGCTTGAAAGTTGTCCAAAATGTATTTGGCGGCTGTCTCATTTTTCATCCAAAAATTCTAGGAAGGATAACCTGATTTTCTGGGAGTGCCGAGTTAACAGAACGTTGTCGTCACCGTCAGCCACGTGGACTAGAATATACGGATCTCATGACGTGGCGACCAACAACTGGGTGGAGAGTTGACATCTCGATTAACGGATCCTTGTATTAACGGAAAGCAATGACAGCCCTACTCATCATGGAATAATTGTCTTCCCAACATTCTTAAAATGGATTTTGTTAAACTAATCTTTTATCTTTTCCTTTTAAAAAGTCGTTTTTAAATTATTATACAATTGTATGAATCATTCGATTTTGGTGTAACTTTTTTAAATGGTAATTATTGAAAAAATATATAAATAGTTGGATTATATTTTTGGAAAACATTCATTAATGAGAACATATTAGTTATTAATATGATCGTATGGATAGAGAATTAAATCGAATTTATTAATCATTACATAAAATTCAATTAAGATACTGTATGAAAGTATGCTTTCTTCTATTCTCTTATAAGAATTTAAGACTTTTTGACCGGGTGAGTCCAAATAAGTATTGTTTAATCTGCCTTATTTTTTTCTTTCTTCAATTTTTTTCTTATATATATAAAAAAAACATATAAATAACTCAATCAAACTTATCTCCAAGAACAAAATTTTGTTATGTTTAATAGCTTTAATTTGATATGTATCTATTTTAATTTTGTCCTTTTTTCGATTAGTTTTTTATTCGTCAGATTGCTTGTGGCATATGCTTTTTTCAATCCAATAGTAGATTTTATGCAAGTAATACCACTTCTCTTTTTTCTCTTAACCTTTGTTCAGCAAATTGTTGTATGTTTTCGATGAGATCCTTAATACTTTCCTAGAAAAATTCATGATTGATTCAAGAAAAAATAAATCTTACAATTGAAAAGATCATGGATGAATTGAGGGGAGCGGGTGGGGGCAGTCGTCCATGAAAATTTAAAATTTTCATATATTTTATATTAAAAATCAGTTTTCACCCTTATAATTTTATAAATTTATCACTTAATTAAATTTTAAAAGTTTGTTATCTAACATAAAATCTTACGTCAATTCTTGAATAAGTTGACATGCAACAGTATATACAAATAAATTTAACCTACAAATTGTTAGCAATAATAACACCATAGAGGAAAAAGAAAATTTAATTGGAACTATATAATTGAACGGTAAAAAATAAATTAAGAATGTAACACATGAACTAAATATAAAAAATTCACGTCTTAATCTCATCGTTATCAAATCATTTAAACGATAAACGTTAAATAATCTGTATTTTTATAAATATAAAAAACTTAGAAGATTCCACGATCAGATAAACTCTTATTTATAAATAATAATAATAATAATAATAATAATAATTCTCTTTTTACGATTGAAGTGATGCCATGTTGCGCGGCCAAAATCACATCAAACTCCCATAATTCTCCGTTTGTTTTCACATTTTCATTATTGCAAGCCTTCGCTGCTCCCATTTATCGCACTTTCTTTTATTTCAAATAATGGATGTTTTTCTTTTCAAGATGTGACGTGAAGTTATTTAAATAATTAAAATAATTTCATCAATCTATTATTATTAACAAGTAAAGTCTAAAATCAAATAAATAGATGTTTATCTAACTCGATTCAATCTATTGATTTCAAATATATATATATATATATATATTACTTCTATAAAGTTAAATTACTTAAAAATAATTTTATAATAATATTTATGTGTTTTAATTGAATTTTAATAAAAGCATTTTCCAACTCATCATGGTAACATTTTTTTAAAAAATAAATGTGGTTTCAAGAGGGAAAAAACCTTCATCTTTTTAATCGAGATAGTTAGCAACATAAATAATTTGGGTTAAGTAGTAATATTATGTTAGTAAAGAGATTAAATTACATTAAATTCAAATCAAAGAAATGATCATCCAGCTCAGTTGGTAGAGCACAAGGTTCTTAACATTGAGGTCGTGGGATCGAGTCCCATAGAGGGCATTTTATAATTTGGAGGTCTCTTGCGGAAGCTGCTCTCAACCTAGTGTTGGGGGCAACCTACTATCTTACCTCCACCTTACCCCATTACATATGGGAACAAGGGACATCCAATCCAATCTAACAGGGGCAAATACAAAATCTTATGTTAGAGTGACGGATTTCTAAAACTTTAGGAGGGGACGAACTTATAAAATTCTAAGAGGAATGAAAACATATTATCAATCGAAAATACAGAAGGTAAAATCTAAAAGGTAAAATGTAAAATCTAAAATATATACTAATTTAAAATTTTCAGGAGTTAAAGTTGGTGGTCAAATATTCCTCGTTGTTTTGATTTCAAACTAACATTGACACGAATACACTTTTTCCTTCAATCAGGTATAAGGAGATTTTTTTAATGATGTTCATGTGAATGTTTTTATCCCTGCATGATTTTCTTATATCAATCGTATTACCTCCTTTCAAAAACAATTTTTTTTCAGAGGACGATTGTCCCCACTCGCCCTTTCGGTTTATCCCTAAATCAAAAACAACTTCTAAACAAAGACATAAACATGTCTACGGATGATTAAAGTTTTCACGAAAGCTAGCAACTTGGGGCAAATTTGTTTTGTAACTTATGTTATTATCCTAATAACGTCTTGGTGATAACACCTAATTAAATAATCTTATTGTTGGATTAGAATCTCTATGATTTGAAAATTGGGGGGACAAATGTTTGAGGCTGTGTTTTGGGGGGGGGAGGGAAGGCTGTCCAAAAGGCAGATTTGATAGATTAAGGTTGACTAAGTGACACTCAATAGATAATCCCACCCCTTCTTACGTCACTAATTGGGTATTAAGAGTGTTAAATTTCCATCCAAATTCGCTTAATACATAATTATTCAACTATATTATATCAAGTTTAATGTAAGCTTTGAATTGATGTGTCAATTTTATAATGAGCAAGGCTATGACCACATGCAAGTTGCATTTTCTTAATTATTAACAAAGAAGCAAAAGTCCGAAATTGCAGAATTGAAAATTCATAATTAATTTGACATTTTCTACGATTTGAATTTTAAATCAATGTATTGAGTGTTGCTGCTGCCTTAAATGATTCCCTCCTATTGGAAATAAGACAAAAGTCTCACACTTTTTAAAAATATTAAAATTCACTCGAAGTTGCTCAATTTATCATTTTCACGTCTATCGTATTTTTGCATCAATTTAACCTTCGAAGTTGCTCAATTGCATCATTCTATATCATATCCTTCATTTAAAACCCTCAATTGAGGGTTTTAAGTTAGAGATTAAAGTTTAGGGTTTAGGGTTATCAATCTAGGATTTCAAGCTAGGAGTAAAGTATAGAATGATGCAATTAAATAATTTTGAGGGCTAAATTGATGTGAAAATATGATAGGGACGAAAATGATAAATTGAGTCTATTACATAGTCAAAAGGCCTTAATCCTTTTTAAGTAACACGATTCATTGTTTATTTGAGGGTGTCTAAGTTTATATATGGGTGTTCATTTATTATTAGGGGAATAGTTTGTTGACGTGAAAATTGTATATATTTTTTTTGTTGAAAAAAAGTATTTATTGAAAGTCAATACTTAAAATGATAAAAATACCCTAATAATGTATTGATTTTATGAGACCCATAATACATAAATATGTAACGAAATAGAAATATGTTTAAATTTATCCAAGAGATCAAACAAAATAAAAAAGATTATGTTAAAATTTAAGTAACAAAAACAAAAAGAATTGATGGGCAATTCTTATATAGGTTTGGACGGGCCACATTCTTTTAATTAGTTGGTGGGCTGATTTATACCTATTGCAAATGGACTCATTTTATACTTGTCTCAGCTAAAACTCAACTTCACAAAGAGGTATCAAAAAGGCCAAATTGGCCCATTACGAAAGCCGGGCAAAAAATTTAGCTCATTAGGGCACTAAAACATTTAACTTGAGATCTACGTTAAATTGAATAAAGTGACGAGTTCCATGGGATATAATTTTTTTAATGGGCCGTGTCAGGTGGACCTCACAGTCTGATTAAAAAAATTTCTTGAGGGACTCGTCACATCGGCGTGACGAGTCCCAAAAATATTTTTTTATTTTGTAATTTTTTAAAAGAAAAATAAAAAAAATTATATTTTATTGCCATGGAACTCGTCACGTCGGGTATAATTTTTAAATTTTTTACTGTTGGATTGACCTTTGGTAAACGGTTTAATTTTTTAATATTTCAATGGAAATTTTATAAGTAAATAGTATCAGTAACATTTCAGTATACTGGAATTTCGCTGACTCAAAACTGAAGGAGTAGTATCGGTACCATAACTCAGAGTATCGGTACTACTATTCTAAGTAGTATCGATATCATATATGGTATCGATACCATTTTAGCATTCTGTTTTGACAATATCGGTACGCCTTAGCAGTATCGGTACTATTTCCTTATTTTGGGTTTCAGTATCGATATATGTATCGATACTTCTTTAACAATATCGGTACTGTTATAGCAGTATCGATACTACTATATTTAAAAATCATTTTTGACTCGATTAAAGTTCGAAACCCCTTAGTAAAAATTATTTCAAAACCTTTTCCAGTAGAGTGAGGAGTAAAAATTGACATTTTAACTTTAAAGAATAATTATATATGTTCTAATGATTGAATCGAATATAATCTTAAAATTTGTAAAAACTAATTAACAATTTTGTTTGGTATATGAAAATATCAAAGTGTTTTCAACAATCTCCCTTTTTTTATATCACAAAACATTTTAAAAATTTAAAAATTTACTTTGAAAAATTATCCCCCCTTACTTTAATATTTGTCCCCCTTTTTATTAAATTAAAAAGACTCAATAAAAATAAACAAAATATAAAATATAGACATGAAGAACAAATATGCCAAAATAGGTCAGTGAACATAAATACTATCCAAAATATAGTGGGCATGGTCATAAACATAATAAGATGTAACATGGTATTAAAACAATGCGAAATATGATAAATATAAATCCGATCATCCAAAACATAATAGTATAAACAAATCCAAAATATCAAATGCGAAGAAATTCAAGGAAATTGAAAGTTCAAAGTATGACATTTGAAACACCAACAAAGAACAACTAGCAAAGCAATAGCATGATCAATCATCCGATGGAGGATCGAGATCCGAACGAGGTGCGCGGAAAGAGGCAACGTCTTGTGAAAGAGCATCGAGCCTATTCGTCACGGCGTCGAATTGAGCTAGGGTGTCGCGTTGTAATTCGGTCAGTTGAGTCCCCAAGCCAGTAAAATGAAGACTCCATAGATGCAAACCTCAGATCTAAAGTCTCCATCAGAGAATGCAAATAGGGAGGCATAACATTACTAGCGCTCGGAGGCTCGTTAGGGATGTGATTTACAAGATCATCAACATCTTGTAAAACATCATCGGTCTGAGGAGGAGCTGGAGCTAGAGTCCCTCGAGAAGAACTAGCACCGGGCATCTTTTTAGGTGTCCGTTCCCAATTTGTCCCAGCTTGAGTCCATCTTAACTTGCGAAGAGAGGTAAAATCTATTGGGGTACCCAATGGGATGACATCATCTAGGTCAACTTTAAGGCTGGCTTTGATAAAGAAATTACTAAGAAGACAACCATAAACCAAAGACTCGACTCTCTTAGAGGGAATATGATTCACAGTGTCCACTAGTTCACCAAATATTATTTGAGCAATATTAACTCTTTTATTGTTTTGAAAACAATGGATCAGCCAAATGTCGATTCTTCAGAAAGAAGATACTTTCCTCCGGATGGTCTAAACCACCAAGAGATAATCAAGTGAAGAAATTGCTCGTGGAAGTCAAGGATACTAGCGTTCTTTCCTACTTCTAAGGAAGAAGGGACGATATCTTGCTCATTATCAATCTCGGTGTTTTCGAGACCAAAAGCACTAGAAGTAGAGTCAGAATCAATGATAATGTATTCGCCCAAGAGATATGAACGAATACTTTTAGTTTGTGTACGAGCTTCATTTTGGATGCAAACCACATTAGAATAGAAAATGCGGACTAGTTGGTGAAAGACAACGGGTTTAACTTTGAAAATGTTGTCAAATTTCCAAGCTTGTAAAAGGGGTAGGTATTTAAAGTTCATTTCTAGCATTGTCGAAAGAGAGGGGAGACACTCACCCCTAATAGCATAAGACTCATAATAGTTTAGATATCATGAATATAGATTTCGACAATTCGGTTCATTAAAACACGAATTTAATATGGTCATTTCAGTTGGATTGGAAGGAGGATTTGACAGAGGGTTAGGAGGTGGATTAGCATGAGAGGATGATGATCTAGGACGTTTGTGAGACATGTTAAAGAGAATCGGGATAAAAATTATACCTGCAAAGAAAGACAATACATATGTATGCACTCAATAAATCCCAAACCTAAATATGAGTCCATAATACAAGGTATTCTATAACTATATATATATATTTAATATAATATAATGGGCAAAAAAAATGATGTGTTATATAAAAAAACAAGTTATGAAAAATAAAAGTATATGTATACCTATATTTTTAGAAATAAACGTACACTTTATTTAAAAAAAGAAATAACAAATTTAAACAATTCTAAAGTTTTTATATTTTTACAAAAGTACACTTTATTTAATTATAATTTAAAAAATAAACAAATTTATTACTTAAAAATTAATTTTTGATACAATTAAATATTGACTACAAAAACTTAAATAAACAAATTTATTACTTATATTTGCGCAATTCTTGCCGATGTCGAGGGTGCTCGTCGATTTCGTCGTGGTCGTCAACTTTCTTCATTTTCCTCTTCTTCCAGTTCCGGTGTTCCCAATATTACTCCACCACTTTGATATACATCTTCGGGTGAAAACGATGGAGTACTCAAGGTATTTGACGCCATCATTGACGTCATCGCCTCAATTTGAGATTATCCGTGATGAAGAAGATGATCCGATGGATCTCTTTCTTCCGATTCTGAGGAAAATTATTGTGAAGGTGAAACTTGATCCTGCCCACTTCCTTCCCATGTCGGTCGACTCTCCATCAATTGTTGATATGCACCATATCCACCATAACTTTCTTGCGATGGATAATAATTGGCGGAAGCATAAGATGAAGATGTTGACGAAGATGATGATTTTTTCCCATATTTTCCCTTCATTATTTCCCACTCGGACCGCTTTTTTGACGTTGTCAAGTATGATTTCCCATTTTCTTCATAATTTTGGAGGTAGGGAGAAACATTGAAATCAAAATCTTCGGGCTGTACCTCGGAACGATTAGGCAATCGTAAATATCTATTTTGCCAATTATATATGAATGTAGAATGCTTCCTTGACCAATCTTCGCTATGCTTCCCACACATATCTACTTTATGCAAATCGTCAATGTTATATATTGACATTTTTATCGGTTGGTGAAACCCAAATTGTCGCAAAACTCTATCGATAGCATGGATCTCAACAATTGCGAAATGGAGCAATGGTGTTATGGCACACCATGTGACCGTTCCTTCAAATAATTTTGGCAGTAAACACCGTTGGATCTCCGACTCATAATAAAACATCCATAAGAGTTACACCCGACAATTTAAAAGTTAATGCAAAAAATATGAAAATTTATTGCATGTCTACCGGCAATATCAATTCTCATCTGAATATCTACTTTGGTTACACCCGACAACTTTGTATCGATTATTCAGTGTCGCCATCTAAAAAAATTACAAAATTTATTGTCATTTTCAAATATTTAATAAATATTATAAAATATGAAAACTTTAAATATATGAATTTACCTTGCGGCGAGAGGAAACTCCATAAGAGTGGATGTAATAGGCATCATAAACGGGAGACGATATCACGCCCATGATTGGAGCAAAACTAAACAACCTGCTACATCTGTTTTTTTCCTCTAACGACTATGGTTGCCTTACAGAGTTCACGATACAAAAACGCCAAAATTGTAGAACCCCCAACTATATTGGCGACATACAACGAAATCCTCCATTACCGGAAGATATTGGGTGTGCACCAAATTGCCTGATTTATCCGGTAGCAAGATCCCCAATCAACGTCAAAGATATGCTCGAGATGCATATATCACCTCTTGCTCCATTAGGTGTCCATCTACTCTAAATTCTCTTTCTAACCACGTCATTTGTACCCGCAACGCATCAATGACATCGGTTAGAGCCTCCTTTCCCAATAAATTTGAAATAACATTATTTTCCTTATAAGTGTTGCGAAGCACCAATGACATATCATTAATCAGAAAGCCAAGTTGATACGCGACATCTTCAAAAGTTATCGTCACTTCACCACAAGGTAAATGAAACGTATATGTTTCGGGCCTCCAACGCTCAATCAATGCCGATATCAGTGCTGACATCACCTTAAATCCGCGAAGAAACGTCACTCCATATAATCCGGATTGTGAAAGATATATCACCATCCGCTGATGTGGCTCTTCATTCGTCAATGACGAATGGTTCGTTCTGCTCGCTACAATTTGAAAATAAATTATTTAATACAATTACATAAAACAATTATTATTACTACTATAATTTTGTCAAAACTAAATTGAAATAAAACAAATTAAACTTTCCGTTGTCAACTCGATCGACGAAATATGAACTTCATCAAGACGTAACATTTCATCTCTTGATGTCATTTCAACACAAATTCTTCAACGCAAAAGTTTTTGCTCTCAGTAGAATGTTTGATTACAAGTGAAAAATCTATCCAACCAAACTTCTATTTATACTACTCTACCCAACTACTAGTTTTTTTTCAAACTGAAAATAACCGTTGGAACTCGTCACACCGGCGTGACGAGTTCCATTGAAATATTAAAAAAAATTCAGTCGATTACCAACAGTCAAAATTTTGAAAATTATATCCGTTGGAACTTGTTACGCCGACATGACGAGTTCCATGGTAATAAAATATTGTTTTTTTAAATTTTTTAAAAAATTACAAAATAAAAAAATTATTTTTTTATTGGGACCTCAAGAATTTTTTTAATCATGCTGTAGGGCCCATCTAATACGACCCATTAAAAAAATTATATCTCATAGAACTCGTCACGCCGGCTTGACGAGTTCCATGGAAATTGTTCAATTTGTCATATATCCCAAATTAAATGTTTAGCTGCCCTAATGAACTAAATTTTTTACCCGGATGCCGTAATGGGCCAATTTGACCTATCAATAAGGTTGTTTTAACATATCAGATCTAAATAGTAATAAGAGTACAATATTTAAAATCCAATTTACGTATTTTAAATAAGCTCCACATAAAATTTAAACGATTTTTTATGATTAAGTTGAAGACAAGACTCATAGAAAGACTTAAATATTAAAATAATATTAATAGTTTAAGAATTTAAATAATTCGTTTTAAAGTCTGATGATTAATTTAAACTTTAAACTATAATCTAAATACGATTGATACAATCAATCAATTCATAATTTGTGTTAAGTTAGATATGGATAAGAAATATAGAGGCGTATATTAGACACGAAATTTTGAATGGAATGTTGACATAAATTATCGAATTGTAATTTTTCCTGAAGAAATCTAGATTAAACTTACGCACACGTGTAGATACGTTGTTTGAATCCGGATCATCAACAGAGAACAAAATGATTCATTAAAAATAATTTTAACCTACTGGATGAAAACACAGATGAATTACATCATCACTAAAACACATTGCTGTTGTCGAGCTTATTTATATAATTAATTAATCTATCTATTTTCTTGATATTTCTTGTATGTTTTTGAAAGTGAGCAAGTAGATAATAGTGACCCGGAAGATACATATTTGGAGATTGGTGGCAAATCGAATCCTTTAGTCATAAAGAAAGATGATCGACGTGTAAAAGGCAGCCACATTTGGCAAAGTCAAAACTGCTTATTATACACGGTGCTACGATTGGGAAAAAGTTTGATGCAGAAAGTTGAATTTCAAGAACTTATTGAGTGCCTCAATTATTAAAAGAAATATTATTTTTCTTAGTAATTTTTTTTAATTTGTTGTATAATTCTTGTACTATCCTAGTCTTCTTTGGTCCACTGTTTTCTTTACATATATTAACTTGTTGTATGGCCTCCAGTATTTTAAAATACAGAATCTATTCCCTTATTGCAGATTAGTTTTCAAATAATTATGCTTCTTTCTATCTATATAACTTGCTTCTCGTCAAGCTCAATCACCTACAAACATACTAATAAGGAGAAAAAACATGGGGGGTAGACATTCAGAGCAAGCTCCGTCTAGCTCTTGGATCAATGAAGGATCATGCATCCATTGGTAAGGCTATGATATACAACCATGATGGCAAAGCCTTTTCCGTTATAGAGAGTGCAGTGCTCCGAGCGACCACCCATGATAACGTTCCATAGAAGACAAATACATGTACGAAATACTCTTCCTCATCCATTGCCTCCTATGCAGAGGCAACCGTGGCTTCGAACGAGGGCTACATAGCGATCACGTGTCTGGTCATCTTCAAATAAGCGCCACCAACTGTTTATGCAATTCTTCATTCTTGTTCCTACGTAGCTACGCGGCTTATCTGGAAGAACGAGTGGGATGGGCCATTAACCAAGCTGGGAAACTCGAAACGGTTATGTTCAATGGCTTGAAGTGGCTTTCCGCAAGTTGCCGAAATGGCAAGCGTTTATCGACAGTGTCTTGGATTGTTCGCCTATTGATATCATGCCTGCCAACAACTTGGCTCAAGCAGCCATGGGGAACACCTTGAAAGAGAGCTTCCAAGTGCACATTATGTACTCCGAAGGCATCGACATTCTCATCAACATGTTCTTCGATTTGACGAGACCGGCCAGAACTGTGGCCTGCGACTACTCGAGAGCTTCTCAACAAAGCAAAGAGCTTCACGATCTGTTCGAAACATGCAAAAGGGTAATGGAAAACAAGAATCTCGAGAATCCCCGTGTGCAGATAATCACCATGGATCATGTTTCGGCATTGGAACAGTGCTCGTCTGTAGCGTGTCCGATTGGCACCTCGACACCTGTGGATAAAGAAAGTGAAAAAGGAAGTGAATGAAGATATTAGTTCATCATCGGATCAATTCTCGTTCACTCTTGAAACAAAAATAAGCAAGGTTTGGGTTGTTTTGACAAAGACTATGGTGAATGCAGGTTCCTATTGATATTGTTTAATGGCTTTGTCAAAACGTACATGACAGATACATACAAGTCCAATTTTGATTTTTGCAGGTATGAAATATGAACCAACCATTCCTTTTGATCGAAAAAAGAGGAAATTCTTGTTGCCAAACTGTCTAATAAACCTTGACTGTTCTTTGAGAATTTATAATATATACTTTTAAAGAATTATGGTACTGCTGCTGTGATTCCACTACAAATTCAAAGCCAAATGCCAAAACTGTTCTGCAATCAAATTGCCAGTTATAGGATTCCTGCAGGGATTGTTTTTTTTTCCCTTCTGATTGTCAAGTGTGTGATGGTGCTGTGGAGACGTGGGAAGGGATCAAACTAGTTAACATGGAAGAATAAAAATGATTTGGGAAGTTGACACGAAGCTCTATGTCTTTCTTTGTGACGTTTAACCTTTTAAACGCCGCTATAGGTTTAACGTGCAGCGTTATCTGAAAACGCTTCTATTTCCGCCACTACTGCTCCCATTTGCTCTACTACTCCTGTAGAAGAAACTTATCAACCGACCCTAGTTCGCTAATGGACTGGCCCTAGATTTATATGTTTGGATACAAGTATTCATCATTCATTGAAGGCAATCTCTGCGGTGCTTTTGATGTTGATCTTGTTCGATAGCATCGTCTCTGTAAACCGGTGAATCCAAACCTACTTTCAATTTGCTCAAGGAAGGAAGATCTGCTGCTTCTGATCCTTTGTGCTCCTCATCCTGACGTCCTACATCAGAGTCTGGATAATTATAAACATCACCAGGATAGCTAGACCAGTTTAGATGATCAAAATTTGGGTTTTCCTTACTAGCTGGTTGATGAGGAATATTCGTATGAAGGTGGTTCTCAGAGCTATCTTCACCGTCCTGGCCATTCCTTTTCTGCTTAAGTTCGGCAATTCTGACTTGGGCAAGATTTGCTGCTGAGCGAGCTGCAGCTGCTGCATGCTCAGCACTTTCAGCAGCTGACTGAGCAGCAGCTAAAATATCCTCTAGATCAAAGTTGGTCTCACTTTTCGGTTTTGAAATAGCCGATGTTGGATCGCTTGGTCTTGCAGATATCGATGGAGGAGAAATGAAAGGCAGAAACTGTTTATTTTCTTTGGCTGTGGCTGGGGTCATCGGACATTTCACTTTCTTTAGCTATTGTATTTTCTTGCATCAATATATCGGGCTCCAAAGGGAGCATTTGTAACACATGACCAGAAGCTCTAGAATGTTTAGGTGAGTTATTAATTTCAAGTTCTGGAGCAGCTGATGAAGGTGGGTTAGTTACTGGTGCTGATGCAGCATTAGTGCTTGACGGCAATGACACATTAGGAACATCAGGAAAATCTACCAGGTCAAAGTCTGAATCAGAATCAGGCTGCTCGGTTTCTGCATGATCAGCGGCAGAAGTCAATGTTTCATCATGTTTCTCTGCCGGAAGGGGTAACTTTGACTCGGTTACAAACTGTGTTGGACCATTCTGACAAACAAAATAGATATCTTAACAATATGGGAACAGAGAACAAGAAAACGCACTCCAAAATTACTTACCAATAAATCTTCACGTGGTTTGAAAAACTCGGACTCAGTAGAAGCAGGATCCCATTCCAACTCATGCTCTTCTGCAATTTCTTTTAGAATCTTCAATTTTATTTCAGGAGAAGGAGCGCGTATAGATAACAATTCTATCAACTGCATTTAAGAGGATGTCAACTAGAAGAATCAAAATACACAATGGGCCTTCAAACTTCTAATACCTGACGATTAACACCACAATCTGGCCTCAGCTCAGTTGCAGCTAATACAAATTCCTTCCCGTACTTGGCAGTAAATAGAATTTGAACCTGCAGCAACTCTGGTAGATCGGCACATTTTGGCGCAGCAAAACACACGCTACTTATCGCTTCCTTCAAATCTAGAGGACATTCCCTGAAAAGGGATGATTCTTCAAAGTTTTATTCTACCAAAATGCAGTTTTTTTTAACTTATTTATTTAAGCAACTTAAAAAAATACTTATCAACTGCTTCTGTGAGGATATAGTCCAAATTAAACAAAAAAAACAGCACCGTGGACAATGCCATTAATCAAGGCGACAAAGTCATAGCAATAAGTGTGGAGAAATTGACAGAATTGCATTGAGGGGAAGGAAAGTGCATCTAGTGAAGAACATCATGTGTATCTTTTACAATATTTAGGTGATATGTGCTTGCTTATAACACAGAAAAGATTGATCTACATCCAAAAACGTGCTAATGCTTCATGTATGCTATGAAGTATGAACTTCAGATTCTAATATTAGCATGGCAAAGCATAGGAGAAAGGTATAATGAGAATTATACTATTACGGAGAATTATTAAACATTCAATGAAACCATCTTAAAGACAGTATTAGGGCAGTTCACCAACTCCTAAATAATGAAACCATATCAAACATTCAAATAAACGATATGTTTGTTCTAGTCAAAGTACCCCAGGCTTTCAGTTACTTTTCCTTTGTAGATATAATCTTCAATCTGAAGAATTTGATCAAATTACTTTTCCATTCAACCACCAAAGCCTTTGTACAAATATTTGGCCCATCCTTCAACCTAAAGCTTAATCTTCAATCGAAGAATTTGGTCAAACTACTTTTCCACTCAACCACCAAAGCTTTGTACAAATATTTGGCCCCATCCTTCACCTAAAGCTGATATCCCCTACATTGCAAAATTCATCCTACCAGTCTGGTTCAGACCCAAGCATTGATCAAATTCAATATATTAAGAAATAAAATATAAAATAAACTCCAAAAGTTCAAGCAATAACCTTTGAGTCTCTATGACCGGAAGCCGGACGACAATAAGCTCGCAAACAGCTCAAGGATCTCCTGAGCAGCATCATGTTTTCTTTCCCTTTTATATGCTCCACCTGAGATATAACGCCAAGCATTGCTTCATAAGGAACTATCTACTCATTTTCAAGTAAGAACTCAAAAGAATTACAATACCTTCTAAAAACAGCGAATTTAGAATGTATCAACAACCTAAATCACTTAACTAAATTAATAAAACAGCATATTCAGGTTATCAAATACTATATTTGCACTTCAGTAATTGTAAATTTAAAATAAATATATATATTTTTAAAAAATCTGGCTAAAGAAGACGAATAACATACTCGAATTCGAGCAGTAGCTCTTGGCCAGTCTCAAGAAGCTTAGCAATTTCGCGGCGCATCTGCTTTATCTGAATCTCTCTCCTGTTCCTTAATAACTTTATCCGCGGAATTGTTAACTTGAGTAAAGTTTTGCTGCATATTCCACCCAAAAAAAAAAAAAAAAAACAGATCAAACTTGAAACAATTAAGATAATCTTCAAAATTGATCCAAGTAATAATTACGAAAAGTAAAAAAACATGATTCATCAAACAAGATTAAGTAACAGGGAACAAGAAGCAGAAAATCCGATGAATTGAACAAAAAATGTAAACATGAATATGAGCATAGTAAGGATGAAACTGAGGGAGGGATACCATTAGCAGCTTTGAAGCCTTTGTTAAAGAAGGAATCGAGCGTAGCCATGATGGTAAGACGGGATCGCACAAATAAAAAAATAATAAAAGTAAGTACAGATTAAGGGTTTGGTATTTATAGAAACCTGGAGAAAATTAATTATTATTTTAAACTTAATTAACATAATCTTTTTAATTTCATATGTATTATATAATAATATTATTATTTATAAGGATGCATATTATAATTTTATATAATTTGTAATACCAGAAAATATATATTTTTTATTTTATTTGGTTACGAGGTTTAGACGGAAAATGATCACGTGCGACAACCTTAATATACGACTAAAAAAATGTGTTATCGATTTGTTATTATTTAAATAACAAAATCGATAAAAAATTACTGAAAATATTATTATTTTTATCGATTTTGTTATTTTTTCTATCGATTTTTATTATTGTTGGGCACTTTACAGGAAATATTAAAAAATGTTGATGTTTTAGGTAGAAATAATAATATTTTAAGTAATTTTTTTTACCGATTTTATTATTTAAATAATAACAAAATCAATAATAGTTTTTTAACTGTATATTAAAGGTACCGCACTGTAGAACTTTCCGATTTAGACGCGTGGTGTCGTCATTGCGAATAGGGGTGTAACGAGCTGAGTCGAGCTCGAGTATTGCTGAGCTCGCTCGACTCGAAAACCTGAAATGAAGCTCGAATCGACTCGAAAACTCGCGAGCTTAAAGTTTAAGCTCGACTCGAACTCGAAATCCTTAACTGAAGCTCGTGAGCAGTTCGAAAGGCTCGAAATGAAAAAATCTTAACTTAACTAGATTGAAGCCTCAAACTCAACTCGAACCTGAACCTTAAATACATAAGAGTCTTCCTATATTTTAAAAAAAAAAATCAACACATAAATGTTAATATTTAATAATTTTTTAAAAAATAAAATCTTAATATTATTTTTCGAGTTGGTCAAGAGTTTTCGAGTCGAGTATCAAGTAGCTCGTTTCGGCTCGTTAAAAATTCGAGTCGAGCTCGAGTCCATTCAATCCGAGTATTTATTGAGCCTTAACCGAATCTCGAGTAACTCACGATCTATCTCATCTCATTTACAACTCTAGTTGCGAAGTAGCTTCCATGTGCGAAGGCTTTTATTATCATTTTTTAATACTAAATAAATAGATGTCACCAGAGCACGTTGAATCGAGGAAGATACTAAACGCCGCAAGTCTGCCGTTTCGCGTCGGGATTGGTAGGTATATTTAAGCCGATCGAAGAATCCGAAGATATTGTATATTTTAAATATTGTATAAGAAATAATTAATATTCAGATCCAGATTTTTAATATAATTAAATCTGAATTTTAAATTATAATAATATATTTTAAGAAAATAATAAATTTAGATTTTTTAAAAATAAAATGGTTAGCAGCCTCTAACCTTGTTTAGCCAAAAGAGCGATATTAAATTTCGACGTATCTCAGAACCCTAAACCTCCACTTTCTTTCTGTTGACTGAGGGCTTTCTAAAAGCACCAGTGAATGCTTCTCTTACGTGCAGATTTTTGCCACCATAACCGAGCCATGATGCTTTCCTTCTCCACACACAAACTCTTTAGTAGTAAGAAATGATTCATGACATGCAAAAGTAATGCTTGAAGCACTGTTTTAATGAACACTTCCTTTCCACCCTGAGACAAGTCACCTCGTTTATTCTGACCAACTATTGCTGGGAGTCCTAGATACTTCTCCGGATTAGAAGTATTAGACACTTCTAGTATATGTCGAACGTCACTTCTATTTTCATCAATAACGTTGTTGCTAAAGAAAATTTTTGACATTTTAAAATTTATTACCTGGCCTGAGCATTCTCCATAAATTCTAAGCGGATTCTTAATTTGAAACGCCACACCCGTAGTTGCTTCACCGAAAGAAGAGATGGGAAATAGTGGGGCATATCAATTGATCCTTACTCCTTGAAAGGTTCCTGATGAGACTACACGGAAAATTAGTGAAGAGAGACCTTCAATGCATATAAAAAATAAATATGGGCCAAGAGGATCACCCTGTCGCAGACCTCTTTGCGAAACGAACCGATTCTCGTCTGCCCCATTCAAAACAACTGAATAACATACAAAGCAAACACATCGTTTCAAATTTTTGATCCAAACTAATGAAAACCCCATCTTACTCATTATAGCCCAGACAAAACTCCACTTAACTCTATCATAAGCCTTACTCATGTCAAGTTTCAAGGTGAAATATCCATTTCTACCTTCTCGTTTCCTCAAAAAAATGTGTAACAACTCATAAGCAACGATAATATTGTTCGAAATTAATCTACCCAAAACAAAAGCTCTTTGTGCTTGCATTCAAAGAACAAGAATTTTCGACATAATCTTAAAAAGCACATTGCATAGACCAATTGGTCGAAACTGAGGCAACTTGCTCAAATTTTCCACTTTTGGTATAGCAACGATATGCGTGTGATTAACCAATTGCATATTATGATGCCCTTGGATAAGCGCAATGCAAAATTCTTCCACTTCGTGCCCTATCAAATGTCAGAAACGGTGATAGAAGAGGGCACCTGACCATCCTCCCCCACAGCTTTCAGCGTGCTCATCGTGTTCACAACTTGAGTCACATCTTCATAAGGCTGAAATAGGGAATGATTTGACTCTACAGAAATAGTCGTCTCAATACCCTCTAGAAGCTGATCATCAATCGGTTTTGCATTCGTGTTAAAAAGAGTCTGAAAATAATCTTGCGCCATATATACATTCCAAATCATGTCAATTCGGTCTCTTTCATCCGATTCGAAAGAGAGAATTTTATTTTGTCGTTTTCGTTACATCACAACCGAATGAAAAAGTCGTATTGTTCTCCGTTCTTCACCAATTTGCATAGATCTCTGTTCCTAATATAGCTCTTCCTTATCTGCTTCTAGATCAGCCACATTTTGCATCGACTATCTCACCTAAGACCTCATCTGTTGGTTGTTGCTCCACTAATTTGCTAATTTCTTTTGTAAATCCATAGTCGTTATCCGTTTAGTGCGGCAATATGCTTGAACCAAGCATCCAGACCATTACTAATATGTGCAACTTTGTCGTAACTAGCCTTCTGCCTCAGACCAAAGCCTCGTGACTTCTTCTTCACATGAATCTTCCAAAGCCATGAAGCCTCAAACGAAAATGCCACCTCTTGTGGCTATTTGGGAGCGAAATAGTATTGAGGTGTCTCGGACATGATCTGAAAAGTACGAGTCAATGTTGAGTGAATAGTCCAGAAACAGTTGCTTCTATGATCGTTTGCCAGGCCTCTATCAAGGTGCTCTCGAATATTATTTCACACGTCCCCCCTCCCATGGTACCAAGTTCCAGTAAACCAACATCAACAGTTTACAATCATCTATTACCTCTTTAAAGGCCGTTATTTGTCTCTCATTACTATTAAGCCACCCACTTTTCAAAGGAAAACAAGATCTCATGAATCACTAATCACTAGCCACGTTAAATCCTGAGTATCATTTAGTCTTCGCAAAAGGTCTAGGATTCTACACGACGATTCTCTTCATGCGCACCATAAAGACCCCTGCATCTCCAAGTAATCCATCAGAATCATTGTCATCATCACATCAATATGAAACTTGAAAATACCGTAAGAGACATCACAGATTGACCTTCATGCTAAACATAACCACCCAAGTACCTTGCGGTTCCACTTCAATGCCATGTATATAACAGAAGACTTACTTCTCATACATGAACTTTGTAGTTTTATCGCTATAAAGAAAACTATAGCAGGGTTAAGCATCTCGCAGCAAATGCCGGAGATGTCGAACCGTCCTAGGCATCCTCAACACTCGGACATTCGAGCTTAACAGTTTCATTGTTGTCTGTTGGTCTGGGGCAACAAGCCTGTCGATAAATTTGAATTATGTTCCAAACCAACACTCATTTGTCTTTTTGCACTTTCATTTTTTTCCATCAGATTTTCCTTTTCAATCATTGTCATCGTAACATCAACCCCTCCCTTCGATTAATCAGATTGTGTAACCCATGCCTTCAAAAGATCGGCTCTTAGAATTATTGCCAGATTACTTACTGCCATTATTATTTCCGAAGATTGGGTAGAACCATAACCCACATCATCATCCCGTAACCAAGGGCTTGTAGCCATCCCCATTTGTCATGGAGGCGCTCGCAAAAAGACATCCCACTAATGCACACATTCTCGTTTCTCCTGGATAATAATGGGTAGAAACCTTCACCATGACCTAACTTACCACAGAGTAAAAAAATAATCTAAGCTTTTCATATTGAAAAGCTAGTCTATGTTTCCTTTTCAAGGGCCTTCGAACATCCAAACCCACACGAATTCTAAGGCTCCCTCTCTATCCCAGGGACTTGATCGAGTCATCGTAATCAACAAAAGTCCCAATAAAATTCCCCAGTTGCTTTGCTACCTGACTGGAAATAAATCCCACGGGCAATTCACTTGCAATAACCCAAAAATCAACCCGATAAAGGTTGATCAACAATAGACTCAGCATCCTTTATCTTTTGCCAAAGCTGCCTACGGTGAACTCCATCATTACTACCGTAGATGGCAGAAATGAATACCGGTTTACCTTGAAAGTTCCCTTTGGCAGTAATACACTGATCAGCAACTTGAATGATGGACATGTCTATTCCCTTCCGCCAAAGCATCCATATTCTTCCATTGATGGCATAATCATAATTAGAACAAAAATTCCAATTAGAAAATTTAGAACAAAAATTGTTTCAGATTTATCCACTTTGATTCTGGTTTCCAGCAGACAAAGGACATCCACCTTGTTCAGCATGGCTCTATGAACCACTTTATTTTGTTTTAGAGGGCTATTGAGTCCTCTAACATTCCAGAAACTGATTATCATAAGTTTGGCGATCCAGAGGACCCCCCTTGGCTTTCTACAGACATACTTTTAAATTTGTCAATTTGATTTTTCTTTTTTGATTTTAGCTCCTTGACTAAACAAGCAACTCCTAATGATGCTGCTCTAGGCTTTCGAGGTTGATTCTCTAAATTAGGAAGTTCATCAACGGAGTTGAGCACTTCAAATTTGTTTTTTGATCCTGATAGAGAGCCCTGGCCAGTATCCTTCAAATGTTTACCTCTTCCCTTTTTAGACTGAGGAACTGAGCTGGTGGAAGGAATAGTAGCATTAATAAGGTCTGCAACAGCAGTATCCAGTTCCTGATGATGCTGTGACTCTGTAATAGCAGAGACAACATGGTCGAGCTTATCATTAACAAGAGTTTCAGACTGCTCCTGGAGAATAGAGATATCAGCATCCTTAGGAAGATCACTAGTGGTTATAGCAACTCCTCCTTTGGAATTATCTTGATTCGAGATAGCACCTCCCTTCTCCTCCTGTAAATTACCGACCTCAATACCTTCTGAGACATTACAGACTGGTTCTTGCAGAACTTCAATACCTCCTACTTGACTGGCACTTGGAGTAGTTTCCTTCATTTTCCAGACTTGAGCAGGACTAGAATTGACTTTTAGAGTGGTTCTTTGCTGACAAGACTTATCATTATGCCCAAATACTCGGCATTTCTTACAAGAAAGAGGATGCCAAGGAACCTCAACAGTTATTGAAGTTTGATGTCCATCTCTGAGGACGACTTCTATGAATTTTGGAATGACATCATTAACACCTATTTCCACACATACTTTTGCAAACTCAAGCCTAGTTTTAGAAGCAGTGATAGAGTCCATCGACAGAGGATTACCGATTGCACTAGAGATGTAGCTAAGTCCTACTCTGGAGAAAAGCTCTAATGGAATATTGTATAGATGAACCCAGATAGGAATCTTAGTTAAATCAAAACAAAGGCTTTGCGAATTCGGTTCCCAATTCTTAAGAATTAGGGTCTTATTATGAACATGCCAAGGACCATTATCAACAACCCAATCTCTAGCAGATTCATTTTCAAAAGAGAAGATAAAGAGATTGGAACCTGCGGAACTGACCTGAACACGTGAACCCAGCAAAGCTTTACTCCAAAGATTATCGACGATTCTCTGAACTGAGGCAAAGCTTGGCGTGACTCCAATGAACTGACCCACGAGTGATAGTTTCCACTCAGAGATTCCAGCATCAAGTATCTCTGGAGGGGGAAGCACTATCGGGGATCCATCACGAACATTTGGGGGGAAATATTCAAGGTCGTGAGATTCTGAACTCTTGAATAGTTTCCTCCAATCCATCCAGAAAATAGTTCAGCCGAGAGAGAAACAAGAAAACAGAGTAAGGAGAAGGCGAACGGAAGAGGGCTGACGGAGATCAGCAGGAATCTCGAGAGCCATTAGACCTGCTAAAGTGCACCCAGAGGAAACCCATTTTCTCCACTATTATTTATGGCTTTGACTTACTTTAAAATTAGAGATTATCATACGATTTGAAGGAATAAAGGAGACGATAGTTTTTAAATAATACATTTGTTTAGGGGTAATTTTATCTAACCCGAAAAAAATTGAAAAATACTTAAAATATTAAAAGGAATGAAATTCTCGAAAATTCAAATTAAAATAACTACTAAAAAATATTCTTAAATTAAATATAAATATGTGATTCTGAAAAAAATTTATTCTCCAGAAAATAAATTTTCCCTTGATCCAAGCTCCCTTAATGCTTACAGTGAACCGTGTTTGTGATGCGTGCCACGAATCATGTCTCTAGAACCAAAACCTACTATTTTAATTCACGTTGTCTTCTTGTAAGGATATTTTATTTCACATTGTCTTCTTGTAAGGATATATATATATATTAGGAATTAGGGTGAACTACTTTGATCATTTACTTATTACTTAACTTTTATTTTAATTACTTAATTATTATTTTTAAAATCATTCCATATTTGATGTTTTATGCTGAGAGAAATTGAATATGCATGCTGGGTTTACATACCTATTTGATTTTTCTCCCTCCCCCACCCCCACCCCCACCCCCTGTATGTACTGAGGGTATTCTCTTATTTACCAGTTTTATCAAAATGGGTATGAAAGTGAGCCTAGCTTTACAGTCTGTTAAATTGCTGCTGGGAATCTATATGCTTGCCATCACATCGTTGCTATAATTCCAGGCTTCGTATTTTGGTTTTGGTTTTCGAACTATTTTAACTTAAAAGAATCACTAGAATGTTTATTTCAATAAATAAATAAAATACACTCCCATACTATTATTTGACGCGATCAAAAGTAGAGTTTAGTTTCTGCAACTGCAATAGTCATTCTACTAGACAAAAACACATCATCTTCATCTGCCATTTCGACTTCAACTAATTTCCCTCCTAGTGGTAAACAGGAAGGGCTCGGGTGAAGGCTTCAGCGTTAGCCGCGGCCGGTAACTTCATCGTTTCTATCTTGCAGTCAACTGAATGGAGCTGAGCAATGTCGGCACTAGTGTAGTTTTTGTCAATGGAAATCCTGGTAATAAGGTGGAGCAACACGTGTTCAAAGTCCTCCCCATTGCTCCATTCCCATATTTGTGGCTTTATTAGACTCCTGTTTTTTGCAAATCAAGTCCCAAACTGGGAAATCCTTCCTTGGCATTACATAGTCTCCATCACCAAGCTTCAAACTTGGGCAGAAATCACCAAGTCCGTCACCAAGATAGATTATTGTTTTGTTCTGGTCCTCCATGGATAGAGAAGCTTGTATCTTTTCAATCACATTACCCTATATTTCAGAAAAAAAATTAACCACATATATTTAATCAATCACATGACAAAGAAGATAAGATGATAACATAAAATAAGTTGCAGCTAATCATACTTTGGAATTTATATGCAACATATTTAGAGTGCAGCTTTGAAGTGTTTGTAGATTTTCTTTTGTTTCATATGTCATATCATATATATTCATGCAACATACGGTGTCATTGTTATTTACTTTGATTTTTCAAATTATTGTATATACCTTGCAAATATTTGGTGGGCAGCTAGGATGAACACATCCATGAGAAGATTTGGTGAAATCTTGGTGAGGGAATATCTTTAGTCTGCCTTCTTCATCTACAAAACTAGAATTCGTATGGATCTCTGAGAAACATTCTTTCAAGCCGTGATACTCCAAAAACTTCTCGATGAAGAACGTGTTTGCGTCGCTCATAATCTTAAAATTACATCTAAAAACAACAAAACTCTTAGTAATTTTTCTATCCTAGCGAGAAAATCAAACATACTGAAGCAAGTTGAAATAAAAACGAAGAGAGAAGAGTGCATCAATACCCTAAAGCATGAGCTGTTTTAATGGCTTTGATGATTCGAGGGTGTATCGGGGTTATTTTCAAAACAGCTTCAATATCCTCAATTCTTGCTCCTTGCTAATGAAGTTCTTTCATCATTCGATCCTATGATAATTTGTCAACGATTAACAACAAATCCCGTCGGTTGATTGGAAATAAAGAAAAACAATAGAAAAGTATTTAGAAGCCAAGAACATGCAACGTGAAAGACAAGAAACGAAAGACTAACCATGAGAGAGTTCCATGGCATGGTAGGAAGAAGTTGTTCGAACAACTCGGTGGCACCCAACTCATCCACCACCCAGTTATCGCTATCACAATCGATAATCGTTTTATCGAAATCGAAAACATCAACAATGCTTGAACCTTCCATTTGTGATTAATATTATGAACCAAGGAAACATATAAAGATTACGATCCGAAGGCTTAGGCATTTGATTGAGGTTTTACACTTTCAAATTGTGTGACATGTATAGAAGGAATGATACGGTATTTATAGATGGATGAGATGCCTTTGCCCCCAAGCCTCGTGGGTGATTATGAAGATGAAGGGCTGTGATTTGTTGACAATGGTGTTCCTCGTGCCACGAAAGTTATAAAAATAAATTCATCCAAATATATAATTAGTTTCAACCATAGTTTAAGTTAAATTTTGTTTTTTTTTTCAAATATATAATAATATGACTTGGCCTATCGATTTTATTAACAAGAGATGTGATCAGTATATACATATAGTTTTTGATAAAATTGGACTATTCAAAAAATTTTAGGGAACCAATTTTGAATGAAGGTCATAATTTGGTGATGAAATTGAAATGCTCAAAAGTTTAAGGACTAATTTAGAATGATAGTCATAATTTAGGAATAAAATTGAAACATTTAAAACTTTAAGGACCAATTCAAAATGAAGGCCATACTTTGATGACATATGATGCAATTAACTCAAACTATAATTATAAATTGAGTTTAGTTTAGTTATATTGATATTATTATATGATATTAATATAATATATAAAAATATATGAAATTAAATATATTGAAATATTTGATATTTATTTATTTATGAATGAAATTCAAATTGATCTGCTGTAAACATTACATCATTTTTTAAAAAATTAAAAAAATATCATTAATTTTTAGAAAAATATGTTAAAAATATAATTATAGACATTTATTTTAACTATTTTTATTTTACATAATCTGATAATTGATTTGAATATATGATTCGTGTTCCAAATCTCGCACCACAAGTTGAAGGAATTTTTTTATATCTACGTTCATCGAATATCATTCTTAAAAAATATTTTTTTTAAAATAACGCGGCTCTCTCCTTTTCCTTTTTAGGGTTTGTATTGCTTTGTTTAGATTAAATCTATTTTCCTTCTTTAATTTTGTTTAGCTATCGATAATATTGATTTGATATTGATAGTAAGTTTTTTCTTTTAATCAGAATAGTTATATTTTTGTAGTACATTTTTTTTTGGTATTTATGACACGTTTTTCGTATTCTTCTTATTCTAGACTCTAAATTTAAATTTGAATACGCGATTTTATATTCATTGATAGTTTATCACGACACTCGACTCTAATTTGTAGTTCTTGCAATATAGGTAGTCTTTCAATAGTTTAATATTCTTTTATAGTTCGTTTATCGATGTAGTCAGCTTTTTTCATATATATTTTTGGTTTGAGTCTTTTAATTGAGTTTTTAACTTTTTCCATGTATTGTCTTTATATGATATAAATTGACTAGTTTCTTGTGTTAATGTTATAGTAAAATGTCCAAATTATGTATTTAATTTACGATGATAACTGTAAACTCTTATTGTAATTTTAAATATTTCCACTTTTTTAATAAGACTAACAATTTCTATAAAAAAATTAAAATTTATTTATAAATAATGATCAATTGTTAATTTCGTTTATAGTATTAATCCAAAGCTGCAACAATATAATTGTTAAAGGGGGATATCAATGGATCCCCCACTCAACACATAACTGTACATTAACCCGATCCGACCTCTCTATACAGCAATTATGCAACTGAATACACACATTCCTCGATACAACCAATCAAATCATCAATTGAACGAACAACCAAGCAAATTTAAGGATACGAACAATAAGAGCTTCACCTTTTAAATTTTTCACCGCCCGCCTAACCATTTCGGTCCAACCAAGCTAACCAAGTTCAGCTTACAAATCAGCAAAACACCACACCCTCGAGAAGGAACACTCCGAGAAAAGATGGTCCCTTATCTCTCCAGACAAACAACACATCTCATCCGTATCAATTCCCATTCGAGCCAACATGCCTGTAGTTGGCAGTCTATCCAATATAATCATCCAAGCAATAATTGAGATTTTATGTCATAATTATGAATTGTTTACCTAATTTTTTTTAAATAAATTATATTGATTTGATATTTTTAATTCCATGCTTTATCATTCAAGAGCGTAGATAGTACTTCAAAATAAATGTCATCAATCTGTAAAATAAATGATTAAAATTTTTTCGATTGATACCTTCATTTTCTCCTAAATTATAGATACAATATCTATTAAAAATAAAATTTGTTTTCCCCTCCTCTAAATAGGAATGGTTCAAAATACAATGAATGGTAGGGACAAGCTGGTTGCTCAGCTACTCAATTACCGCCATCACAGTCAGCTTTATCAGAATTGAAAACCACATTGCAGCAATTTGTTTCCAGATGAATATCAAAATCAAGATTAAAAAAATAAATGAAAATATGAATAACCTTTTTAGGTTAATAAACTGAATAAAATGTTTTTTAAATAAACAAAATTTAAACCCTCGCTCGATTATTTGACGTTTTTCTATTACCGTAACAGTAGTTTTAGAAAACATAAAAGACATTAAATTCATCAGCCTTTCTGATTTATTTTAATCCATGTACGTTTGAAAATTGAATAGCTTAGTCAAAAAATTTAAAGTTATAGTTAGTTGACTGAAATATTTTTGTTTAAATATCTTTTAATTACATGCCAATTTTTTAATTGAACAATTTGATCCCTCTTGAAAAAAGGAGCACAATTTATTCAATGTACATCTTTAAAGTGAGTAAATAAGGAAGATCTATGACGTTGATAACCTTTTTTTGTTAATACATGACATATGTTCAACTAGGATTGGATGATTTTTTAATTAAAATAAAAACACTTTTTTACAATATATTGATATATTTTTTATATATGTTTTAAATTTTAATGAAATTTTAAATATTTTTATGATTTCAATATCATTTTTTTCAATTAAACCCTTCTCCTCAACTCAAATCTAAAAACTCTTAAGAAAATCTAATGTATATATTTTTTCAATTAAACATTTTAAATATATTTTTTTATGCTTCGACTTTTAAATGTAATATTATTGTAAGTGAAGAAAATAGAGTTTGAAGTTAAAATATGAATTAATTTTGCCCTTAAATTTCATAAGTGTTCAATATTTTTTATACAAAATAATATTTCTATTTGAGAGGCTAAATTGTTTGAGTTCAAAATTGAGAGGGACTTAAAGAGTGTTTAAATCAAAATATTTAAATTAAATAATAATAATTTTAGTGCTTTGGATGAAAAGGTTAACTTTTCAAATGTAAAGGGACTAAAATGTTCCTTTTTATAGTATAGAAACTAAAATGAATTTTCAGGTATAACATAAGGATTAACATATTTATTTTTATAGTATAAAGGACTAAAATAAACTTGAAGGTATAATATAAAGACTTTTAATAGACTTTAACCGATTATTCCTAAATAACCATCAATAAGTATAATTAGACGAATCTTGTCACCAAGTCAGATTTGGAACCAATTCCTAATATAACAAAATTAGTTAGATGATAAATCAATTAATAAGCATGATTAAAAGTAGACGCCCCAAGTTATAAAACAACGACTCATATCAGTATTCAGATGCCCCAAACCTAATAATGCAAAATACTCTCAAAAACACCGTTTATTATGCGCATGAGCATCTCTGTAAGCCATTTAAAGCCAAACAAGATAACATGTCTCCAACGTAAAGGTATTGCTAAATAGTTACGGATGGATGTAGGCAAGATTTATATTAAAAAATTAATTTATAAAATTTTTGATAAGATAATTTTAGAGATAGAATTAATTTTTTATTAATATGTGGTAAATACAAGGTAGTATCTGTTCAAAGATAACTCTTAACTATTCGACATTAAACGCTCATACCATTAGCATTCATTGTGTTCGAACCTGAGACCTCAAAGAATAATAACAATTTCTTTACCATCAAAGTTGTTTGATTCG
Organism: Hibiscus syriacus; assembly: GCF_006381635.1. Taxonomy (NCBI): domain Eukaryota; kingdom Viridiplantae; phylum Streptophyta; class Magnoliopsida; order Malvales; family Malvaceae; genus Hibiscus; species Hibiscus syriacus. Next base: position 2,683,839 of record NW_024062765.1, read on the forward strand.
TGTTAAGAATTTTAAATTATAGTATCGACGTGGTGTGGGAAAAGTTTTAAATTTTTATTATTAAATATTTTTTAAAGATATTTTAAAAATAAAGTTAATTTCTTTTTTCAATGATAAAAAATTTACTAAAAGTGTTCTCATTTTCATTTTTTATATTATATGGAAAAATTATATAGATAAAAATTGTTTAAGAACTTTTAGGATGTCAATTGACATCCGTGATAACATACTGACTCAGTTAATGGATAAATTTAATTTTTTTAAAGGAAAGAAAATATATTATTAATTTAAAAATATAAAATTTATTTAAACTATATAAAAATTTAAAATTTTTAAATAACCATCGGTATCCACCCTTTCATGCAACCTCAGTAACCAATGCACCAGTGCCTACATGCAACTAAGTATCCACATGTTTCCGTTTTAATATTTGATTTACTTTACAAATTAATTCTGATAGACATTAATTTTTATATGTTGAATAAATATTTTTAATCTCACCTTAAACATGATAAAATTTAATTTAAAAATAAAAAAAATAATTATATCACATATTTTAAAATTATGATTCTTATTTAAATTAGTCTCTAAATTTTTAAATATTTTAATTTCATCCATAAATTATGACTCTCATTATAAATTAATCATCAACCTTTTGAACATTTTAATTTCATCGCCAAACTAAGACCCTCATTCTAAATAAGTCTCCAAAATTTTAAATGTTTCAATTTCATTCCGAACTATAGATATATTGATCACGCCACTTGTTAATAAAACCATTAAACCAAGCTATATTATTATATGTTTAGAAAGAAATTTAGGATTAAACTATGCTTGAAGCTAATTATATATTTTGATGAATTTGGAGATAAATTTGAAAAAATAAAAAATCTAGAGACCGATATATAACGACGGTTATATTTTGAGGGATAAAATTAAAATATTCAAAATTTTGAAGAATAATTTGAAATTAGAGTTTTAATTTGAGAATAAATTTAAAATATTTAAAAAGTAATTTCTAATAAAACCATAATTATATTGATATATATTGATCACGCCACTTCTTAATAAAACCATTAAACCAACCAAGCTATATAATTATATGTTTGGAAAGAGAAAAAAAATTTAGGATTAAACAATGATTGAAGCTAATTATATATTTGGATGAATTTAGAGATAAATTTTGAAAAATAAAAAATTTAGAGACCAATTTATAACGAGGGTTATATTTTGGGAGATAAAATTGGAACATTCAAAAGTTTGAAGACTAATTTAAAATTAGAGTTATAATTTAAGAATTGTAGACACCCATTTTTGTCCGGACCTTTACAACAGGCCCAACCGGGCCCAAAACTAAACCCAACAACCCATTAACAATACCAAACCCTAATTCTTTCTATGCAAGTTGCCACCATCAACAACCAAATCCCAAAAACCGAAAAAAGAGAGGAAAATCATTGAATATCCACTAATGCACTCTGCCAAGCTTGCCCGATCAGCAACTGAACCACTGAACACCTCGGCCAGAGCATCATCTTCAAGAAAAACTAACAAAAAAGAAGCAAACATCAGAAGAGAGAAAGACCTCCTCCTCTCAGCAAATCACGAATAACAACAAACAAACATGAAAATGTGACTTTTTTTTTATCAGCAACAGCCAAGGGGAGAAGAACAATAAAGAAATTTTTAGGGGGAAATTATTTTGTAACCGGGTATTAAAAACCCACAGAGAAATGTAAAACAGGGGAAAAATAATAGGGAAAATGGGGTCCCTCGGCTAGGGGTGCACAAAAAATCCGAATATCCGATTTTGCGAAAAAAAATCCGAAACCGGATTTGGGAAAAACCGGTTTTTTTTAACCGGATCGGATTTTTTTAAACCGGTTATTTTAACCGGTTTGGAGAAAAAAACCTAGACCGGTTTTTTTACCGGATAAAAAACCGGTTTGAAAAAAACTGGTTAAAAAACCGGTTTTTATCCGAAAAAAACCGGTCTTGGTTTAAAAAACTAGCCGTTAATATAGCCGTTGGGGGGTTTTGTGACCGTTTTTACCCTTTTTTTCTTTAAAAATTACCATTTTACCACCCTAAACATGTATAAATAGGTTGGGGATGTATTTGGTTGATTACAACTTTCTCAAATCTTATTACACAACACTTAAACATCTCTCAAATCTTATTTTTGTAATTTTTTGTTCATCATGAGTAACACGGCTGAATCTTCCGTCGGGGGAAACCTTGAAGTCGTGAGAGTGATCGAACACACTCGAAACAAAGATATTTGGGATCACTACGATTTATGTGAGATGTCAAATGGCTCGAGGAGGGCGCGTTGTAAACTTTGTCTAAAGTTTCTTGCATCGGAAGGAAACACAACGTTGAAGAACCATTTGACAAAATCATGCAAGGCACTTCGCTCAAGATTGGATCCTAGTCAATCGAATCTTACACCGCAAGGTGGTGTTTTTGTTTACGACAACGAAAAATTACGAGAAGCGTTTACAAAGTTTGTGATTACAAAGCATTGCCGTTCGACCACTTTGATGATGAAGATTTCACGACAACAATTCAACAACTAATGCAACCACGTTATACTCAAGTAAGTCGTACTACCCTTAGAAGAGATGCTATAAAAATGTGGCGTACGGCGAGGGAAAAATGATTTTAGGATTCCAAGAACATCGTTATGGTGTGTCGCTTACATGTGACGTTTGGAGTTCCCCTCATAATACCGGAAACTCTTTTTTAGCCGTTACGTCACATTGGTTAGATCAAGATAATTGGCAAATGATGAAAAGAACAATCGCGTTTAAATTATTCGGTGAGCCGTATACCGGTGCTAATTTATTTACACTTTTAAAAAGGGTAATTTGTCTTTATAAATTAGAAAATAAAGTTTTTTCTATATCCTTTGATAATGCATCGAATAATACAAACGCGGTTCCAAGATTGAAAATATTACTTTCACCGATTTTAGACGGTGCGTTTTTTCATACCCGTTGCGTTGCACACATAATTAATTTATTTGTGCAAGCCGGTTTGGAGGTTATTGAGCCGATTAGATTAGAATTTAAAACAATGATAAAATCGGTTCTTTGTAACAACAACAAAAGACTAAATGATTATAAACGATTTTGTAAGTCCGTTAATAAAAAAGCTTTGGGTCCTAATTTGGATTGTCCAACTCGTTGGAACTCAACTTGGATGATGATGCATACTGCCTTAAGGCAAATGGAAACATTGCAAACATTTCACGATAGGCTTTTATAGAGGGGTCATGTCCCAAACATTTATCCGGATTCGAGTTGGGAAACTATAGCCAAAATAACCGATTTGCTTGAGGTTTTTAAAAATGCAACAACTTTTTATCCGGTGTTTATTACCCTACTAGCCCGTTGGTTCTTAATCAAATATTTTTGTTGGCTACCCGACTAAATGACTTTGAATTTGAAACCGAAATTTTTCAAGAAATTGGCTTTGCAATGAAGGAAAAACTTTTAAAATATTTTAAGGAGATTCCCCCCATTTTTACTTGTGCCGCCGCTTTAAACCCAACGTTAAATGTTGGTGGGGTTGAAACACTAATTGAACAAATTGCGTTTGCTTTTAATCTAACCGATGATGAACCCAACTTTTTCCAAAACCAAATAAATTATTTTAACAAATGTTTTCGAGACATGTTTGCAATTTATTTAACTAAATACGGATCAAGTAGTGTAATACACGATCAAATGAGAATGAATGCGGAATCATCTAGTAGATGTCCAAGTAACATAAATTTGAATCTTTTTAACACTCTTGTAAATTCCCAATCCAAACGATCACGTACTACCACCCCAAGTAGCGAGTTGGGAAATTACATGTCATGCGATTTTCTATCAAAATGACATTTGAAGAGTTTGAAAGTTTGGATATTTTGGCTTGGTGGAAAGAAAAGGAAGCACAATTTCCGATTCTAGCCGCCATGGCCCGTGATTTACTAACCGTCCAAGCTTCTACGGTAGCTTCAGAATCTGCTTTTTTTGTTAGTGGCAGGGTTATATCGCAACGGAGATCAAGACTAAGTCCCGAGTCGGTGGAAGTATGCATTTGTTTAAAGGATTATTTGGATGGAGCGGCTCGTAAGCAACATATCACCACCCTAGAAGATGCAATTGATGCCGATTTGGAAGCAAACTTACACATTGAAGAAGTCGAACTTGGAATATCCCCTCCAAACGAAGAAGGCGAAGATGATGAAGAAGAGATGACAATGTAGTTTATTTTTAAACTTTATTTCAATTATCGTAAACTTTGTTTCAATTATCGAACTTGAAGTTTTTAAGTATTTGAATTTATCGAACTTGGAAGTTTTTAAGTATTTGAATTTATCAAACTTGGAAGTATTTAAGTATTTCAATTATGTTGAGTTAATTAAGTATTTCAATTAAGTATTTGAATTTATCGAACTTGAGGTTTGATGCTTTCTCTTTGATTCTCTCTTGATTCTAGTTGCTTGATGTTTCTTGTCTTTGTTCAATGGCTTCTAAGCTTGCTTAAATACACCTTGAATCACTTCTGAACGTTAGTGATAATTAATGAAGATAATATAGCCGTTTAAGTGTGAAAACATTTAATAAAAATGCTTGGAGCGTGGGGGAATCGGTACCCTCTCATAGGGAATCGGTTCCCTCTCATAGGGAATCGGTTCCCTAAGTGTAAAATTCAAATATTTCGACCGTTGAATAGGGGGGAATCGATACCCCCTATGGAGGAATCGGTTCCCTCCGAGCATTCTGGAAATCTCGGAGCCAAACCATTCAGGGAGGAATCGGTACCCCCTTGGGGGGGAATCGGTTCCCTATGAGCAATCTGGAATTTTTGGCTTTGAAATGGTTCGAAATACTTTAAAAGATTATTTTGAAATTGTTTTAAGATTAAAACTTAATTTTACACTTAAGTAAGGATTAAAAATGATTTTTGAAATATTTGGAGTAATGTTTTGATATTTGAATAATTATATCTAATATACTTAGAAAATCATTTGGAAAATCTTAAAATTCATTTAACTTAATTTGTTATATCGAAATATCAAAATATTTTCAACAAATTATCGTAAACTTTGTTACAATTGATGAAAAAACCGGCCCTCCAAACCGGTTAGAAACCGAACCGGTTATTTTATAAACCGGTTTTTTTTCTATGGGAAAAAACCGGATCGGATAAAAACCGATCCAGATCGGATTGAAATCCGACAAATGTGCAATCCTACTCTCGGCTACCATTTTCTCGGTGGAAAATCAATGTAAACAGGGGGACTTTTTTTTCATTTTGGAGGGGTGACTTCTTTTTTTTATAAAAAAACAGAGTGTAATCTCACCATTTTTCGAAGGGAAATAGAAGCAATACAGAGAGTCCTCTTTTCCATTCGAACGAAGCAACACATTTCCCATTTTTTTCTTTCGATTAGTGACCCTACAACACAAAACAAAGCATTGTCAAGGTTAAAAAAATTAGTTCCTTTGTTAGCAAGATTTCAAAACTAAAAAAAAGAGAAAAAGGAGAGAGTTTGAGTTCCGTTACCTGGTCGGTTGAGAATCGTCAGTCACCGGTACCCAGGGAGTATAGTCAAAGAGTTGAATCATTTTGTCGTTTAGGCCTTGCATGATGATTTAGAGCTTTTGGGAGGCTTAATTTAGTGTTTCATAAGGAAAAGACGGGATAACCTCGGGTTTTAGGGGTTCATTTTAGTGAACCAACCACCATGGGTGGTGGTCGGAGGACGTGAGCATCAATTTACGGCAAAAGGAGTCTTTGTTTTATGGGTTTAGCCCTAAATCGGGGTTCTAGATTTTCGATCGAAGGTTTAAGGAGGTCCTCGAGGTGGTCGGAGCATGAGACGATTTATTTCGATTGGAGTTGTAATACCCCAAATATCGGGCCGGTGACCATAGGGAAAAGATTTAAAATTTGGTGGGTTAAATTAAGTATATTGAAAAGTATAAGGAATGATTTAGGAAATTGTGTTTAAGAATAATTATTAAGAATGGAAGAATGGAGGGGTAATTTAGTCTTTTAGAAGGAATGAATTTAATATCCATTCTTTTTGGGGATATTTATTAAGGTTGAAAAGGGGAAAATGGTAAAAAGTTGAAAATTGGTTCTATTCTCCTTCTTCTTCCCGTCGTCCCCGTGATCCCCATAATAAAGGTAAGGTTTTTCCAAGTTGGGTTTTCCTTTTGTTTATAGGTTGGTTTTGAAGCCTTAAGTGATATAAAAGCTTAAGGAAAGTTCAAGGATGATTAAAACTAAGAGATTAGTGATTTATTAGAGATTTTATAAAATGAGTTTTTAAGTAATTCATAATGACTTTGTGAATTATTGTATTGCCACTATGTGTGCAACCTAAGTAATTCATATTGAGTTTGTGAATTACCGTATTGACACTATGTGTGAAACCTAAGTAATTCATAATGAGTTTGTGAATTACTGTATTGGCACTATGTGTGCAACCTAAGTAATTCATAATGAGTTTGTGAATTACCGTATTAGCACTATGTGTGCAAAAACCACAGAATTTATAATGAGTTGTAATATTTAATTTGTATTTTGATAGTTATGATATACTTATGTTTTAAAATTCACCTCATTATTATTATGCCTCACTAAGTGATTACTTAGCGTGTGTTGATTTCACGCGTAGGTATTAGTACGAGTGGAGTAAGGAGTGCAACTGACATCGTATATCAAGGGTCGCCTCATCAGTAACCGTATGGCAACTATGTCTACTTTTGTGTTATTAGGTGGCATGTAATAGACTGATGAAAATGCTCTAAAAAGTATTTGACTTATGATGTTGTAATATTTAATATGTTCGAACTTTAAGATTTGTTTACATACTAAAAGTTAATGAACGTTTTAGTATTATTAAATTAAAATGTTTTATGAATAGAAACAAAATTTTACTGGTTTTCACAAAAGCGTCATGTTTTAAAAGTTATGTGACATATGTGACTTGTGTATGAAAACGTATACAAGAAATAGGTGTTACAGGAGTGTCGAGTGGTTGTGGAGTTTAGAGTGGCCACCAAATCAGTGGTCGGTGCTAATGTGGGCGTGAGGCCTTTGTGGCTCTCGGTCGAGCAAAGAGGATGAGAGAATGGGGAACAAGAGAGGTGGGAAATGACTGAAAAATGATTAGATTAGGGTTTCTTAACCTAAAGTTAGATTTTTATATAAGCTAATTAGGGATAATTTGGTTAAAGTCCCTGAATGTTTATCCTTTTTTTCTAACTTAGTCACATGTTGTGTTATGTTTTTTTAAATTAAATTTTGATGTCCTGATTTTGTAATTATTCAGATTCCATATGTTAGAATATTTTAGGTTTACAAAAATTGAAAAATTATGCTTTACCCCTCTAATTTAGGCGCATTTTGATACTTAGGTCACTACCATAATGCCAATTTTGCATGTTTAATTTGTATTTACTTTAATTTAGTCAATATTATGAAATTTGTATAATCAGTTTAAATTAGGTCCTTGATTGGGTACTGTTTTTTTTTATTTAGTCTCTAGATTAATTATTTTATTAACTAGCTTTGATATTAATTTAGTTTAATAAATTCATTTTGTCATTTATGAATTATTTATTTATTTTTACTAATTTGCATTGATAATTTTAGCTTATCATTTTTACTTGTTAATCTCATTTATTTGATTTTAATTTTAATAGCTAATTGACTTTATTTTAGGTTTAACTTTACTTTAATTACTTAGATTTTAGGGTAAATCTTTTAGGTTTTAATTCCCTTTAATTTAGTTTTAGTTTTAGTTTTAGACTTAGAACAATATTAAATACAAAGGGTTTTGGATTAATTACTCTTTGGCCACAGAAACTTTAGGGTAAAACTAATATAGGATAAATACATTTTTGTTTTCTTTTACGTTTTGAATTTATATTTCATAATATATGTTTGTTCTTCATATTAAATGCTTATGTACGTATAATTATTTTTGTATATAGCTTGTTATTTTGTTCCATTTCCTAAAATAAGAAAACATTATCTTTTATGGAGAATCCATGAAAATGCCACTTAATTGATAAGGAAGGTATTTTCGATAATTATTCGTACAAAATAATACCCATTTTAATTTATATAAAGAAAATGATATTAATTTAAATGTATATTTAAATTTGTCAATTTCAATATTCAGATGATGTATAATCGTTTAGGTACTGATTTCGGGCGCTGTGGGGGGTGCTAATCATTCCCTACGCGTAATCTACTCCTGAACCTTTTTTCAAAATAAATTTCTGGTTAAACGATTACCACTTTTATCTTTTAAAATTATTTTTCTTAAAATTATTTTAAAGGATATTTTTTAGGTATTCGACCTACCTAACTCAAAGGTCAATGGCGGTTCTAAATTTGTTCATTTATGCATTTATTTTAAAACCGAACCTTTTCCAAGATTAAGTTGGATCGCTCCCCGCCATAGCCCTAAAAAGCTTAAGGACCATTCCGACAGCTTGGCGACTCCACTAGGGACATTAGAGAGTCAGGCCATAATCGATTATACGCCATCTTTGTGGTTGAAAATGGTAATTTTGAATGATTTTTAAATTTTGATCCTTATATTTTGTTTGCATCACATCATGTCACACATATTTGATTTGTTAGTTGTACTAATGAGTGATTTCAATCGTCTCATATTTCTGACATTTTTTAAGTTTTTTTGTTTTTGGATCGAGGGAAATTATTGTGAGTTTCCCCTTACATACGCTAAAACCATGCTTATTTAGAGCTTTTTAACTGTTTTATGTCCCGATAGGTAGGGGTGAACGCTACGTTTATGTGAGAAAAAATTATTTTTCTCCACATGGGCTTTGGCAAGTAACTTATGGGGTACATATGCCTTGTGTCTACGAGTGAAACATTGAGTTTCCTTGCATAGACATAGGGAAATGCATCATCTCGAATTGAACTCAACCCGTTTAAGCCTGTAATGGGTGAGGATAGAGGATTTGGCAAGCCCAAGGGGTCACCAGTTAAGGACAATTTGATGACCCTTTTAGTAATACTGAAACTCTACCTGTTTTGTACCGAAATTCTATCTGAGGTTATTCAAAAGTTACAAAGGGTAACTCACTCTAACCTTTCTTTAGACTTATTTATTTATTTATTTATTTATTTATTTATTTATTTATTTTGCAAAAATCATGAGAACTAGAAGAGTATGCAGTCATGTTTTATATTTTCATACGAAGACTATGAACTAGAAAAATGAGGTTAGGATTTAAACGTTGAACAAAACAAGGGATGAAAAATATGTCGGGGTAGAACTGTTGTAAAAACATGTCAGGGTAAATACCATGTTGGGTAGGATATTTTCTTTTCGTAAATATTTTTCTACTTTTTTGGTTGAATGACACTAACAATTTCTTTTGTTTTATCCTATATTTCTCTGTCTTTCGTTTGCATTTGCATTTGCATTTTCACATCATTACCAAACAAGGTGTTAATTCACAAATGATTGACCAAATTAGAAGGTTTTCATATTAACATAAAAGTTCCATAACTAGGTAGTCAAATCCATTAGTGCGACGACTTACAAACAAAGTTGATCGATGAGAGAATAGCTAAAAGTCTGTCGACGACTCTTATTAAATGAACGAAGATCGATATGGTACCAAATAGTCATATGCTAGTTGACTCGAGAATTAGAAGATCCTTCCCATGATATCAAAGTCGCTTTCCTTGCGGAGAATCCCATGGAAATGGAGGTCTAGATATCCAACAATTGTAGTAAATGAAGAAAATGAAGCTCGTCTGTCTAGTGTAAGGAAATCTTATGGTCCGATGAAGATTGTTCTATGGTGGTCACTTTTGGAATTAACAACCTGTGCATTTACATTTTCTTTATCTCATTAATTTATTTATTTTGTTACTATTGATTTTATAATAATTCTTTTTACTTTGTTATCTTATTTGTACTAACTTGTTTTTATGTTACTTTTCTTTTTGCTCGCATCGCATGATCATAACATTTTTCATAGGTGTTGATTTATGAGTGGTCATCAGAGTAAAATGTTTTCATGATGGACAAAGTGTTTTATGATCAAGTAGACTATAACATAGCTAGGGAGTGACATCTTGTGGAAGCTCCGAGAATAGTGGAGATCTATGCACCTAAAGATCGTATGTCCGATGAAGAGCAAAAGGAGATAAGAGACATGAGAGAGAAAATGTCCAAGATAATGGATATAATATATGCATTGGCCAAAGGAAAAGAGACTTCTACAAAAGAAAAGAAATGGCTCGATGAAAACAATCCCGTGATGTCAAATACACAAGGGACTACTTTAGAACAAGTTGATTCTAGCCGATCTGAAAAATCATGTACAATCATCATTCGTATCAACAAGTTGTCTAGAGACCCCAAGGAAATGGTGACAACTGTAGAAGTTCAGAAAGATGAAAAGAAACCCTGCAGTTAGAACTCGTGGGAATTTGAGAGTATACTTACAACGTCAAGAGAAATAAATCTGAAGACTCCAGTTCAATCCAAGCTGAGAGGTGGCTCTCATTTTAATCTTATCCCTTTATCATATAAAGAGTTGTATGATAAGCTTTTAGAAGCCCGAGAGGTGGCCCCGCAATATGTGAAACCTTGGCAACCTCTATATCCAAGTTGGTATAACGTCAATGTTTGTTGTGAATATCATGCCAGAACTTCAGGACATTCCATTAAGAATTGTACCACCTTCAAGCATCGAGTCCATCACCTTTTGGATAATGGAATATTAGATTTCAAGATGAAATGTCAACCTAGTTTGTAGTTGATTGTCATGTTAAGGTGGGGCCAAAAGTGTTTAAAGATAAGGATATTAGTGGGGCCATCCAGGAGGAGAAGATTTGCTAAACTACGAAGCTCAAGTTCGTCATTTGAGGAGTGAAAATGATAAACTGAATAGAGAGATGGAAGCCATGCGTGATGGTTTTCAAAGGATTAGTCAAGCTTTTAAAAATGATAGTATAGGAAATGCCCTAGAGGAGTGGGCAAAAGGGGTCACTAAACTGAAAAACGAAGATGAACTATGGAGAAGGAATTGCACGGTGCATGAAGGTCGAGCCAAGAAATTCTCTTATGATTTACATACTGCAGAAGAAAGGTGAAATTCAGCTGCTATTGATTTGGAAAGATGTCAAGCCGAAAATCAGATGTTGAATATGTCCATAGCCAATATGGAAGCCTCATATCAACGCCACAAGCATGAGAATGATGCTGAGCAAGAAGCCACTAGAACCAAAAACAAGACATTGATGAAGATTATGGATGATTATAGAGATCTTGGATGAGAACATCATAATCACAAAGACTTTCTTACAAGGAATAATGAATAACATTGTCTACAGCTCCGAGAGTTGACACAGAAGATGAAGGAAAAAGATTACAATATGCAAGAAGTTGTTGCCCAAGCAAACAATGTGGCTTATAAATTGGTTGATTTAACTGGCTTTGCAAGAAAATTGAAGCAGATTGGTAACTCAACACCTGAGCATGAGTGAAAGCTAACTTGGCTTTTGAGATAGATAGAGAAGTTAGAAGTGAAAGATATCCCTTATATGTAAAGTTTTTTTGATGTACCAAAACCTTTTGTGTTCAATGAAACTTATTTTAAGATGGTCACTCAGGAATAACACCTTTTGCATACATGCATTTTCATTTGCATCGCATTCGTTTGTTTAAGCATTTTACATGCATTAGTTATAAAAATGTGGAAATAAATTATAAAGGGTTTTATAATAGTAATACCAATATCATTCTTTCATACTACTGTCTCATCATCATGAACAAACAAATGGAAACCATGGAGTAATCTTATAAGGAATCATAAGAGCGGTTGTAAGAGCAGTTAACCGGGTTACAACGAGATATGAGGAATTAAACATCGAATTCTCTACAAGATGAATCGAATCGAATGATTCAGGTGCTGACAACCAAGGCTACTGATAGAGGGGAAATAACTACTAAAGAATATCAGTGTTATCAAACTAATGCGTCGAAAAGGATAACCTACCCTGGGGTATCCTGCTCGAACCTAAAGAATAGCCTCATTAATCATGAGCAATCTGAGGATGGATTCAAATAGTTGAAAGAAATAATTGGAGCTATGAAAGGTGTTAATGCCTCCCATAAAGAGCTAGAAGTGAGAGAACTCAGTCTGGTCCGTGATTTGGTTATCCCATATGAATTTAGGGTGCCTAATTTTGAGAAATATGATGGTACCAGTTGTCCCTTAATTAATCTAAAAATGTTTTTTAGAAAGATGTAAGGGTATTTAAACAATGATAAACTGCTTATTCATTACTTCCATGATAGTCTCGCTAGGCCAGCGGTCGTATGGTACAATCGTTTGAACAGATAGCATATCAACATGTGGGTCGATCTAGCTAATGCATTTCTTGGGGAAATATCTATATGTTAAAGGCTTAGCCCTAAAATGTCAAAATCTTCAAAGAATAAGGATGAAAGTTATCAAAAACTTTAAAGAGTATGCCCTAAAATGGAGAGGGGTGGCAACACTAGTTCAACCTCCCATATTAGAAGAAGAAATATCATATACGTTTCATAATTCTCTCCCAGATCCTTTCTTCGAGTTAATACTGGAAAACTCAACAAGGGACTTCAAGGATCTTGTGACAACTAGGGAATTAATTAAAAATGCAATCGGCAAAGGAAACTTGAAATTCACTTCCAAAAGTCCAAATGGTCTAGAAGCGAAAGCTGATGATATGAATAAATGTCATATCCAGAGCCCCCACAAATGCAAAAGCAAATGAGCAACTAATCGTTCAGACCGACCAAAGAAAGTCTCACGATCGAGAAATACTTTGAAGGTGTTCCAAACTTCTATATCAGATTTGTACCCTCATTTAATTAAAGGTCATTACCTTACACCGAGACCAATGAAAGTGCCACCAAACCCTTCTGCATATTGCTATGATCAAGATAGTGTTTGTGATTTCCATTTGAGGGAAATTGGACATTCTACGGGGAATTGTAGGCCACTATTGAAAGAGATAGAAATGTTTATTGAAAATGGAACGTTGACACAAGAATTGAGGAGCAAAGGATGATGAACTCAAATGGGGCATCAAATCATGATATGTATCATCCGATTGAGTCAAGTACCACTGTATTAGATGAATAATATGGGGTATCCTAATTATTAAGAGATAATTTCATCCATCATCAAGCTTCATTTCACTTACATTGTCTTGTTTGAACATGTTTTTTCTGTCTTTATTTGCCTAGATATTTTGTAAAAATGTTTGGTGATTGAACTTATGCTACTTTTTAAGGTTATAAGCAATGAAAGAAGTTTTAATCCTGAAGTTCTTTGATTATCAAATGAATTAATTATAGATCTTTGGCAAGTAACAAAATTAGACCTTTCATATCCCATCCAAAGCCAAAGACATAATTATGTGATTCTTTACATTAAAATAATTCATGGTCACAATCGAAACTCAATTTTGATACTACATCTATATGATTCATCAAAGTCATATCATTACCTCTCTTTGAGACACTTAAAATCATACTCTTACCTCTCTTTGAGGCAATAAAGTCACATCATTATTTTCTCAGACATAAACCCATATTTTTATGCCAACAAAACCTAAAGGCCTTAAAGACAACACTTTTATTTGTTCGTAATTCTTCCTGCAAGAAGAGATGAGATGAGGCATCATAGATAAACTTTTGAAAATAATTCTATCATGTATTAATTACATTGTTTTCATGTAAATAAAAGTTAATCGTGAATATTCATCCCCCTGAAAATACCTCTTTTTGCAAGGACTTCTGTGTATGAAATGATGAACAAGTTCCTTTCAATATCCATTTACAAAAGGAAAAAACATATCCCTTGTTGTCCCCATTTGAGCCTAAAATATTTTTCTTCTGATTCAACCCTAACCAAGGATCACCCTCCACACTGGGGGTAAATGTGAAGGAAATCTACTCGCAGGAGTGAAGAACATAAAAAGATGTCTGAATAAAAGAAATAATTTGTACTTAGATAGAAGTGTAAAATTCTTCAAATAAAGATGACAAGAAGGTGTTCAAAGTAATTAAAGTCCTAAACTCATCTAACGAATTCATATTCGAAAAAAAAGAGGAAAGAAAGAGGAAAGAGATAAAAAAAGAATGGAAAAGAAAAAAAAGATGAAAAAAAGAGAAGATAACAAAAAGAAAAATAAAAGGAAAAAAGAGAAGAAAAAATAAAAGAAGAAAGAGAACAAATCAAGTACTTTAAGAAGAGTGACTCATTGAGCTTCAAGCCACAAAGCTGATCAAGTACAAATGGTTCAAAGATCCAGATTCAACAAGAAAAGTTAGAAATACCAGAGATATAGGAAAATGAAGATGAACTCTAGGGTGAAAACCCAAAAATGGACAGTCTAGAGAGATCTAGAAAAATAATGGAAATAAAAGACAAGTAGCAAGGAGATTCAAATTTGATAAGACAATATTGAAGGCATCAGAATGAATTGATAATTGGTTTGATCACCTTTAAACACTTGTTTGGCCCATTAACCCTTTCTTTCATAACTGTGAATCGTAGCCTACGTTACGTGCCTAAAAAGTCCATTCTAATCATACACGGATTTCTAAGCAGAAGAGACTATATTCAGATTTCATTCCTCCTCTTAGGATTAATTTTTATTTGCAAAAGGTTTTCTAAAATCTTTAATACATGATAGAAAAAATGACAAAGGAGGGTTCAAGATGTAAAATTTTGAAAGACGTCTTGAAGCCAAATGAGGATTCGAGTTAAAAACTTGAAAAGACGAATGTTAAATTGAGCAACTACGACATAAGTGGTGGTCTTACGAATCGCTTGATGAAGCACCCCACATCCCAAATGTGCTATCGAGAGTTTGGAACCAGTGAGTATCTCTAGAAGATGAACATAACAACAACTTCCTCAAGTCAGTGGTTACCAAAGAACCAGATGTGCTATAAAAAAAGGCCAACCTTAGAGACCTTACATTTCCAAAATCAACCCATACCTCAAATTTGTCACTAATATGGACACTTGCCAAAGGGTTATAATGCTTGAAGAATCAAAAGAGCAATTGATTTATTTGATACGCAATGAACTCTTGTTTTATAATTTGTTTCAATTGCGAGTCGTTTCATGGGCCACTAGTTTTCAAAAATTCTTCATCAAACATTTTCATAGTTTGAAAAATTGAAAGAGGAAGAAAAACATTATCAAACAGGACAATCTCTCGAGAATGAAGGAGATCATTGAAGAAGTTAAGATTTGTTATACCTCAAGAGCCGAGGTAAAAAGAATAAAAGACATATGAGAAATGAAGACATTCTTCGTTTTCTTTTGAAATAATGAAGTTTGAAAGATCAAAAGACTCAAGAACAAAACTTCTCACACTTTGACGGGTTGGTGATTTTAGATAAATGATGCAAGAGTGTGATCAATCAAGGATGAAATTACTGCACCCAAACAGGGATAAGTCATGGAAGTACATACATTGAGGCATGACTAATGACCCAGATCATGTTAAGATAGCAAAGTTCAGACCAAAAAGACATTGAGAATGAGCCTCAACACTTGGAGTGTCAGGGGCAGGCCATGAATTTGAGCAGAGCTTACGTTGTGGAGCAAATTATTCGGGCATTAATTAACTGTAGAATCCTGGAAAAACAACTCTGATAGCATAATTGAGTTGAGGGTATAAAGGGGCATCAAGGTCATGTTCCTGAACGCAACAAGAATCTGAGAAACAAAACATCTCTTATGAGACATTAATGCAGATAAGAGGCAAAGCAAACACAAAGAAATAAGATGATCATATGGCTTTTCAGGGATGCAAACTTGATTTTAATTTGCTACACTGATATCTGAGTAAACCTCGGAGAAGAGTGATCAAGTGGAAGAAGACTGAGTTCTCCACTTTGGAGTCAAAGAAAATTCAATCAATATTTATGCATTCATGAGAACATCATTTGTAACACCCCCAACCCGTACCTGACCCGGATACAAATTAGAGGTGTCACATTCACTTTTCAAAATGATTACTTTTACAAAATAATTAAAATTTTAAACTTGAATTAAAATAAAACTGTTATTTCTTACATAAATACCATAAAAATATTTAAAAATCGATCAGAGCACACTCAATTTAAGCTTTTTTATTCACATACCAACAAAATAACATATAACAAAAGTACCTACTGTTTAAATTAATTCTGATATGATCTCCAGTCGATGCATATTGTCTTGTCGGTTGTCCTAACTGGGATCCCCTTGATTATTTGAACCTACGTGTGAAACACTCATATGCTAAGTTACAGACTTAGTGAGGCATATAATACAATAATGCAATACTTAATTCATGAGCATGCAATTCAATAATATTAAAGTGTAATAACAATCATCATCTATATACTTAACAATAACATATAGGGACATACATTTAACTAGTCATAATCTATCATCTTATTCAATATCATTTCACATTATATCTTTTATTATCCCATGTACATACTGAGAACTTAAGGTATGTGAGTGCATTAAGGTTGTGCACAAATACTGTCACCACAGCTCGTATAAATTTGCACTGAGTGCTATATAAAATTGTCCCGAAGGACCTCGTAGAGTTATCCCGAATGGCCACATATATGTCCTGAAAGACCTCGTATAACCCTCGACTCTTGGCATGTCAATTATACCCACAGCTCTCACATCATATAACATGGGCTTTATAACTTATATGTTTCACATGTTCACATAGTCAACCAAATCATCACACATATACATGTACTCATATAACTCATATCATTTCTCATATAATCATATATGTCATGTCTCATAACATGTATCATATGTGCATATAATCACTTATATCATATCATGTAGCTTATGTTTTGTTCTCTTATGTTTACATGGATCATATAACATATAATATAACATATATATATATATATATCACTTATGCAGGTACTCATAATAATCATAACATCTATATGTTCATAACTATAGAAACAATAAATTAAACATAGGAAATAGACTTATCACAAGTCTTATTTCCCTAAAACAACATCTATACTATAATATGCACTCACCTTAGCCTCACTTAGTCCCAACAACTTCTATAACACTTTATCTATCTCTCTTGATCGATCTTGACTCGTCGACTTTTCTGGAACTTGCTTATGTTCTGTATCTACACAATTATACATTTGAAACAAATATCAGAATTCTAAGCACTATAATTCGATCATCAATAACCTAAGCTAAAAGAAGTACTTAATTTAGATTTTTACTTTGAATAGTATCGGTACCCAAAGTATAGTACCGATATTTCCTTTATTGTGGTATCGATACTGTGCTTTGGTATCTATACCCTTTTCCAGTTCTGGAATTCCATTTCAAAAATGGTATCGGTACCCTTGGTATCGATGCTATCCCTTTGGTATTGATACTCCTTGAATAACTTATCCACCTTTTACTTATGGTATCAATATTGTTCATCCAGTATCAATACACATACCCAAATATCACCTATTTTTCTCTTTGAAGTATCGGTACTAAATGAACAATAACGATACTCCTTGCCCAGAATTCATTTCTTAACCCGAAATTTACCAGAATCTATCTAAACCTTTAATTTAAACTCATTTCATACCATTAAGCCCAACTACACTTACTCAAACCATCTTATATCCGTTTAACACATCATCATCTTTAATATCTCATCGTAAATTTTGAAACCAATAATCTTACTAAATTTCCAATATGTTATAATTTTATTCCTAGCACTTAATAATTCTTATTCTAACTGATGGAAAGTCAAATTTAATCTCAAACTTCATTTACTAACTCCTTTTCACAATTTCACTTAAACACCTCTTATATTAAATCCGTCTTAACTCCCTCATCTTTTGGTTTTAAGAAATCTTAAGCTTTCCTTAAGCTTAAGTATTGCCTAAAGAACATAAACCAAGCTTAATTTAATAAATAATCAACTAACATGAAACTCACCTTTTTACAAATGGGTTCACGGCTGAAGGAGAAAGAAAGCTCTGGAAATCTTTGTTTTTGCCTCCTACAAACTCCACGTGGTTATAATATAACCATAACAAATTATTAATTATTTTCTTGTCTAATAACCAATATGCCCTTCTAACGTCCCCTCTTTGCTATGCAATCCTACACAAAATATTTAATTAAGTCCCTAAACTTTCTAATTTATTTAATTTGGTCACAAAATTTTAAAATCTTTCAAATTGGTCGCTAACCCGAAGTTTGGGATGTTATAATTCTCCCCTTAAGAAAATTCATCCTCGAATTTTCATTGAACAAAAAGATGGGGGTATTGATTACGCATATCCTCTTCACATTCCCATATTGCTTCCTCTACTTTGTGATTCCTCCACAAAACCTTGACCAATGGAATAGTCTTATTCCGTAACTATTTCACCTCATAAGCCAATATTTGCACCGGTTCTTCCTAATAGGTAAAATCAGGTTGAACTTCTATCTCTTCTGGTATAACAATATGGGAAGGATTGGATCTATATCTCCGAAGCATGAAACATCATGAATTTTCTCCATTTCTGGTGGCAAAGCTAACTGATATGCCACTGGTCCCACTCTCTTAACGATCTCATATGGCCCAATAAATTGAGGACTAAGTTTTCCACCTTTTTCTAATGAGACACTCTTAGGAATACTTTATCTTCAACTTGAAATTCAATCTCTTTTCTCTTAAGATCAGCATACGACTTCTGTCTATCAGATGTCACTTTAAGATTATGCTGAATTGTTTGAACTTTCTCCTCTACTTCCTTAATCAAATCAGGACTAAGAACTTCTCGAACCTTAAGCTCATACCAATTCAAGGGCATATGATACTTTCTCCCATATAAAGCCTTATAGGGAGCCATCTTAATACTTGACCGATAGCTATTGTTGTAAGCAAATTTAGCAAGTGGTAGATACTTCTCCCAAGATCCTTTGAACTCGATCACACAAGCTCTTAACATATCTTCTAAAAATTGGGATAGTTTGTTCGGATTATCCATAGGGCGAAATGTTGTGCTAAAGTTTTATTGAGTTCCTAACGCTTCATGCAAAGTCTTCTAGAATCTTGACGTAAATCGAGGATCTTAATCAGAAACAATTGAAACAGGTACATCATGTAGTCGAATAATTTTCTTGATGTACAGCTCATCATACTTATCCATGGAGAAATCAGCTCGTATTGGAATAAAATGCACTGACTTAGTCAATCGATCAACTATCACCCAAATCTAATCTCTTTTATTCGGAGTCAAAGGTAACCCCATCATAAAATCCATCGTCATATTCTCCCATTTCCATTGAGTAATGGATATTGGTTGCAACAATCCTGACAGAACCTGATGCTCAGCTTTGACTTGCTGACAAGTTAAACACTTGGACATAAATTTCGTAATACTTTTTTTTCATTCCTAGCCACCAATATTGACTCTTGAGATCCATATACATCTTGTTTCTTCTAGGGTGCATCGTCAACGGACTATGGTGAGCTTCTGTCAATAATTCACTCTTCAATTCCTCATCCTCTAGAATTACCAATCTCCCTCGATAATACAGATTCCCATTAGGCTTAACTTCAAAATATTTAGTTTCTTTCATCTTTAATTGCTCCATTCTTCTTAAACATTTTTCATCTTTTCCCTGCAATTCTTTTATTCGATCCAACAAGGTTGGTTTAAGCTTCAATTTTGTACATAAAACACCATCTCCATTCAATGACAACCTTGCATCTAAATCTCGTATGGCTGGGAACGTTTTCTAACTTAGTGCATCAGCTACCACATTTGCTTTTCCAGGATCTAAATCAATAATTACATCATAATATTTAAGAAGATCGATCTACTTTCATTTTCGCAGATTTAACTCTTTCTGAGTCATCAGATACTTCAAGCTTTTATGATCCATATAAATGTAACATCGTTCACCATATAAGTAGTGACGCCATATCTTGAGAGCGAACACTACTGTATCTAACTCCAAATCATGTGTCAGATAATTCTTCTCATGCGGTTTCAATTGTCTATAGGCATAAGCCACCACTTTCCCTTCTTGCATCAGTACACATCCCAAACCACTAAGGACGCGTCACTGTAAACCAAAAAGTTCTTACTTAATTAAGGTTGAACCAACATTGGAGCTTCTGTCAAAATTCTCTTTAATGCTTCAAAATTCTCTTGACATTCAGATGTCTTTACAAAAGGTACATTCTTCCTCATTAATCTTGTCAAAGGGAAAGCTATCATCGAAAAATTCTTAATGAACCTTCGATAATAACCTGCAAGAACCAAGAAACTCTAAACTTCAAACACATTCTTTGGAATTTCCCAATCTAAAATAGTTTTGATCTTTTGAGGATCAACTCAAATCCCCTCTACAGAAATTACATGCCCAAGAAATGCTACCTCATTTAACCAAAACTCACATTTAGATAACTTGGCATATAACTTCATATCTCGTAAAGTTTGCAAAACTATCCTGAGATGCCCACCATGTTCCTCATTAAACTTTGAATATACCAAAATGTCATCAATGAAGACAACTACAAACTTATCAAGGTAGGGCTGAAATACTCTATTCGCTAAATCCATAAACGCAACAGGTGCATTAGTAAACCCAAATGACATAATAATAAACTCATAATGGCTATACCTTATCCTGAAAGCCATCTTTGGAATTTCTCTATCTTGAATCTTCAACTGATGATACCCAGAATGCAAATCAATCTTAGAAAAGACTGAAGCTCCCTTTAACTGATCAAACAAGTCATCAATTCTTGGGAAGGGATACTTATTCTTTATGGTCACCTTGTTGCGCTGTCGATAATCAATGCAGAGACTCATTGAACCATGTTTCTTCTAAACAAACAATACTGGAGCTCCCCAAGACGACACACTTGGTATTATAAATCCATTATCTAACATTTCTTGCAACTAGATCTTTAACTCGTGCAATTATTTCATAGCCATTCGATAAGGTGCCATTGCAATCGGGGCTGTTCCATGCAATACCTCAATTTGAAATTCAACCTCCATGTCTGGAGGTAATCCTGGCAACTCAGCAGGAAAGACATCTGGAAACTCTCTAACTGTAGAAATTTCTTCTAGTCATTTCTTCTCAGCTCGAGTATCCATCATATTAGTAAGGAAACCTTGACATCCTTGCAACAATAATTTCTTAGCCGACAATATTGATATTACATTTTCTAATGGATTAAATCTGCCACTAAACACTATAACTTCTAATCCTTCTGAACTGATCAATGTTACCCTCTTTAATCTACAATCAACGTTAGCATGATAATGATATAACCAGTCCATTCCAGTATCACCTCGAATTCATCAAAGGGTAATTCCATCATATTAGCAGGGAATTCAATTCCCTGAATCCTTATGTGACACCCTCGACATATATGATTTACCCGAGCACTATGCCCTAATGGCTTGGTCACTATCACTTCACTAATTGTTGTTTCTAGTTGAATTATCAACTCTCTCACCAATTTACTATTAATGTATGAATAAGTTGAACCCGGATCAATAAATACCAAAACATATTTATCATACAATTGGAAAGTACCTGCAATAATCTTCGGATCATCACGGTCTTCATTAGTCATTAGATTGTAAACTCGAGTACTCGAGCGCACTTCCTGTTGAGTAGAGGATTTAGGTTGATTTCTTCCTCTACCTCTTCTTCTTCTTATTCTTCTCTGAGATATCGAAGCAGATCGCTTCGACTGTGCAGGTTCTTTAGCCATTATTGGATAATCCCATATAAAATGTCCAATGTCCTTACATCGAAAACAAGCTCCAGAGATTACTCAATATATTCCGGTATGACTCATTCCACAAAGTTGTCACTGTCTAGCTTGACCTCGATTAGACCTCCCAGCTCCATACCCTACAGATTGAGTCTATCTGGCTCTCATCAGATTTGATCCTCTAGCAAAGGATGCAATTAACTCAGACCTCACCTAAAATCGAAAACCAGAATCTATGTCCCTCTTTGATGGTGTAGAACTCGATGAAGCACTCGTTCTCTTGGACATCTGAGCTTTTTGTTCTCCAAATCTCTCATTCTGAGCTTTCTCTAGAGCTTTAGCACGATTAACCACTTCCTGGAACGAGGAAAGATTCAAAATAATCAACATTTCTTTCAATATCGAACGTAAGCCCTCAACAAACCATTCACATATATCATTCTCGGTTGGAATAAGTTCGATCGTAAAACGACTTAACTTGTTGAACTCACATTCGTATTCATACGCAGTGCAATTCAATTGCTTCAGGATCAAAAACTCTTGCTTCATTTGCCGATAAACTGGTCTCATATACTTGTGCTTGAATTCCTCTAAGAACAAGGACCATGCCACTTGGTTACTTGTCATTCTCATGGTGACATTTGTCCACGAAGTAATGAGACCACTCCATCTAGTTTCTCTACCTCAGAACAGTGGAGTCTATCTAACATTATCTTCACATCATTAAGCCAAAGGTCTGCAGCAACAGAACCTTCATCGGCTTCACCCTTAAATTCTGGAGCTCTTACTTTCAACTCTTTTACTACATTCATCCTAATGGTTGAAGGAGAAGGAGGTTGGAAACGCATCAAGATAGCGTCCAACGTCCTAAAGAACGCTCCTTGATCTTGTACAGGCACTCCTTGAGGTATATGTTCTTCACTTTGTCTGGACAGAGCAGATGAATTACTACTTCCTTCCAGTCTATCATCTCCCGCTTCGCTTCGGGAGCTCTCGTATTCAGACATTTAAAAAGACATAATCATATAACTCTATTAGCAAAACAACATACTCGTTACTCTATCAGATCAGAAGTTCTCACTATTTTGTTGGCATGTATACTTTTAAATACACTCTGGACTTCGGTTTATGCCTAGAATCGATTAAACCATAGCTCTGATACCATTAAATATAACACCCTAACTTGTACCCGACCCGGATATGAATATGAGGTATCACATTTACTTTTCAAAACAATTACTTTTACAAAATAATTAAAATTTTAAACTTGTATTAAAATAAAATTGTTATTTCTTACATAAATACCATAAAAAATATTTACAAATCGATCAGATAACACTTAATTTAAGCTTTTTATTTACATACCAACAAAATAACATATAACAAAAGTACCAACTGCTTAAATTAATTCTGATCTAATCTTCAGTCCATGTATATTGTCTTGCCGCTTGTTCTAACTGGGATCCCTTTGATTCTTTGAACCTACATGTGAAACAATCATACGCTAAGTCACAAACTTAGTAAGACATATAATACAATAATGCAATACTTAATTCATGAGCATGCAATTCAATAATATTAAAGTGTAATAACAATCATCATCTATCTACTTAACAAGAACATACAGGGACATGAATTTAACTAGTCATAATCTATCACCTTATTCAATATAATTTCACATTATATCTTTTATTAGCCCATGTACATACTGAGAACTTAAGGTATGTGAGTGCATTGAGGTTGTGCACAAATTCTGTTACCACAGCTCGTATAAATTTACACTGAGTGCCATATAAAATTATCCCGAAGAACCTCGTAGAGTTATCCCGAAGGACCACATATATGTCTCGAATGATCTCGTAGAACCCTCGACTCTTGGCATGTCAATTATACCCACATCTCTCACATCACATAACATAGGCTTTATCACTTATATGTTTTACATGTTCACATAGTCAACCAAATCATCACACATATACATGTACTCATATAACTCATATCATTTCTCATATAATCACATATGTCATGTCTCATAACATGTATCATATGTGCATATAATCACTTATATCATATCATGTAGCTTATGTTTTATTCTGTTATGTTTACATGGATAATATAACATATAACATAACATATATACATATGTCACTTATGCATGTACTCATAATAATCATAACATCTACATGTTCATAACTATGGAACCATGAAATCAAACATAGGAAATAGATTTATTACAAGTCTTATTTCCATAAAACAACATCTATACTATAATATGCACTCACCTTAGCCTCACTTAGTCCCAACAACTTATATAACTCTTTATAAATCTCTCTTGATCGATCTTGACTCGTCGACTGTTCTGTAACTTGCTTATGTTCTATATCTACACAATTATACTTTTGAAACAAATATCATAATTCTAAGCACTATAATTAGATCATCAATAACCTAAGCTAAAAGAAGTACTCAATTTAGATTTTCACTTTGAATAGTATTGGTACCCAAAGTATAGTACCGATACTTCTTTTATTGTGGTATTGATACTGTGCTTTGGTATCGATACCATTTTCCGGTTCTACAATTCCATTTCAAAAATGGTATCGGTACCCGCCTAATGGTATATGTACCCTTGGTATCGATATTATCCATTCGGTATCGATTTTCCTTGAATAATTTATCCACATTTTAATGATGGTATTGATACTGTTCATTCAGTATCGATACCCATACCCATATATCACCCATTTTTCTCTTTGAAGTATTGGTACTAAAAGAACAATACTGATAACCCTTGCCCAGAATTCATTCCTTAACCCGAAAATTTACCAGAATCTACCTAAACCTTTAATTTTAAACTCATTTCATACCATTAAGCCCAACTACACTTACTCAAACCATCTTATATCCGTATAACACAACATCATCTTTAATATCTCATCATAAATTTTGAAACCAATAATCTTACTAAATTTCCAATATGTTCTAATTTCATTCCTAGAACTTAATACTTCTTATTCTAACTGATGACAAATCAAATTTAATCTCAAACTTCATTTACCAACTCCTTTTTCACAATTTCACTTAAACACCTCTTATATTAAATCCGCCCTGACTCCTTCATATTTTGGTTTTAAGAAATATTAAGTTTTCCTTAAGCTTAAGTATTACCTAAAGAACATAAATCAAGCTTTAATAAATAATCAACTAACATGAAACTCACCTTTTTCCAAATGGGTTCACGGTTGAAGGAGAAAGAAAGCTTTGGAAATCTTTGTTTTTGCCTCCCACAAACTCCACGTGGTTATAATATAACCATAACAAATTATTAATTATTTTCCTTGTCTAATGACCAATATGCCCTTCCAACTTCCCCTCTTTGCTATGTAATCCTATACAAAATATTTCAATTAAGTCAATGAACTTTCCAATTTATTTAATTTGATCGTAAAATTTTAAAAATTTCAAATTGGTTACTAACCTGGAGTTTGGGATGTTACATCATTTGCATAAAAAAAAGTGTATTACATTGTTACATTTAATTGCATTCGCGTTTCACACATAAACGCATGGTTTTTACAGATCTTCCGTGAAAAGAGAAGATATATGATGTCAAAATCCCAACTAATGAAAGCTAGAATTTAAACCTTAAATGTAGGGAATCATGTTTAGAAAGGCAGAACTTGAAGAACGGGGGGCCAATCCATAGAAGAAGCGTTACTTTGAAGCTGGCCATGTTTCCCGACCACTAAATCATTTTATAGGTTAAAAATGAGAAAAATTTCTCATTTAAATCTAAATATTAAAATTTTTGAAAAGTAATAAAAGTTTCTTATTTAGTAAACTATTTCCAAAATTAGTAAGTCCTTCGGGCCATCAGTAAGTCTTCGAGCATGAAGCTTAAATCATTTGGGTCATATGTAAGTTTTTCGAGCAAGATGATAAGTTATTCGGGCAATCCATAAGACCTTCTGGGAGGATGTTATCATATGTCTCTCGAAAAATGAGAAAAGTTTCTCACTTAAATCTGAAAATTGAAATTTTTGAAAAGTAAAAAAAGTTTCTTACCTAGTAAAATATTCCCAAAATTGGTAAGTCATTCGGCCATCAGTAAGTCTTTCAAGCATGATGCATAAATCTTTTGGGTTATCTATAAGCCTTTCGAGCAAGATGGTAAGTCTTTCGGGCCATCCATAAGATCTTCGGGCATGAGTTTCACATGTTTTTTTTCCAAAAAAATAAGAAAAGTTTCTCATTTAAATCTGAAAATTGAAGTTTTTAAAAAGTAAAAAGGGAATTTCCAAAGTTTCTCGTTAAAATCTTTTCTAAAAAATGATTTTTTTTTTTGAAAATAACCAATTCAAAGTCTCAAAAGGGGAGAGGTTCAACTGAAACTCAAGTTCCCATATTTGGTGGCTGCAATACAAGTTCCCATAAGAGAAATCACTTTCCAAAGATTATCCTCCCAAGATTTTCAAGTATGATGTTTTCAAATTCTCAAACACATACTAACAAGGGTTAATGTTTAATTTTCAGATTTAATATTCTTGAAGATAAGAAAAACGATTCAAACTCGATTCAATCTTCCCTGAAGAACAATGGAATGAATTAACTTCCCCAGATATGATTTTCCTCAAGAAGAAGCGAAACAAATCTCTTTCTTTCAAGATTTGATTTTCCCTGAGTGGCAATGGAACAAGTCTACCTCGATTTAATCTTCCCTGAAGAATAGTGAAATGAGTCAACGTTTCTCGACCTAATCTACATTGGAGAAACAGTGGAACAGATCTCTCATGAGACTTTAGAGCATAGATTCGATCGGATAAAAACTTATTGTCTCTTCGTCTTTGTCATATTCTTGTTAACACAAGAATGTACAAAGAAGGGTAGCTGTAGACACGAGTTTTTGTCCAGACCTTTACAATAAGCCCA
This sequence comes from Hibiscus syriacus, assembly GCF_006381635.1. Lineage (NCBI taxonomy): Eukaryota > Viridiplantae > Streptophyta > Magnoliopsida > Malvales > Malvaceae > Hibiscus > Hibiscus syriacus. Next base: position 2,710,626 of record NW_024062765.1, read on the forward strand.
ATCGAGCCCAAAACTAAACCCAACAACCAATTGATAATACCAAACCCTAATCCTTTCTATGCAAGTTACCACCAGTAACAATTAAAGCCCAAAACTCAAAAAAAAAAAAAGGAAAACCAAACCCCAAAGCCCACTGAATATCCGCTGCTACACTCTGCCACGCCCGCTCGATCAGTAACTGAACCACTGAACACCTAGGCCAGAGCATTACCTGTAAGAAGAAGCAAAAATCAGAAGAGATGAAGATCTCCTCCTTTTAACAAATCACACATAACAAATAAATATGAAAATGAGACTGTTTTTTATCAGCAACAACCAAGGAGAGAACGACCAGTAAAGAAATTTTTGGGGAAATTATTTATAACCGGGTATTAAAAACCCATAGAGAAATGTACAATAGGGGAAAACAATAGGGAAAATGGGGTATCTCGGCTACCATTTTCTCTACCCCATTTTCTCAGTGGAAAATCAATGTAAGTAGGGGACCTTTTTTTCATTTCGAAGGGGACACTTCTTTTTAAAAAACAGAGTGTAATCCCACCATTTTCGAAGGGAAGTAGAAGCAATACAGAGAGTCCTTTTCTTCATTCGAATGAAGCAACACATTTCCCATTTTTTCTTTCGATTATCAACCCCACAACACAAAACAGAGCATTGTCATGGTAAAAAATATATATTTGTTCCTTTGTTAGCAAGATTTCAAAACTAAAAAAAAGGGAAAAGGAGATAGTTCTAGTTCTATTACCTTGGTCGGTTGAGAGTCGTCGGTCGCTTATCGCCGGGGAGGGTATTCAAAGGGTTGAATCATTTGGTCGTTTAGGCCTTGCATGTCGATTTAGAGCTTTTGGGAGGCTCCATTTAGTGTTTCAGGAGAAAGAGATGGGATAACCTCGGGTTTTAGGGGTTTATTTTAGTGAACCAACCACCATGGGTGGTGGTCGGAGACGTGAGCATTGATTTAAGGCAAAGGGAGTCTTGGTTTTGTGGGTTTTACCCTAAACCGGGGTTCTAGATTTCGTTCGAAGGTTTGAGGAGGTCCTCAATGTGGTCGAAGCATGAGAGGGTTTATGTCAGCCTGAGTGTTGAGTAGTTACGGAGCTTGGAGTGGCCACCAAATCGATGGCCGTTGTGGGTGTAAGGCCTTTGTGGCTCCCGGTCGAGCAAAGAGGATGAGAGAACGGGGAACAAGAGAGGTGAGAAACGTCTGAGAAAATGATTATATTAGGGTTTCTTAACCTAAATTTAGATTTTTATATAAGTTAATTAGGGATAATTTGGTTAAGGTCACCAAATGTTTAGCGTTTTTCTAACTTAGTCACATGTTGTGTTATGTTTGTTTTTAATTAAATTTTGCTGTCTCGATTTTGTAATTATTCAGATTTCGTATGTTATAATATTTTATGTTTAAAAAAATTGAAAAATTATGCTTTATCCCCTCTAATTTAGACATATTTTTTTGGATAAGTAAAAAATTTTATTATCCAATAGAAGAGTTCAATACAAAAACATCCCAATCAAGGAACGAAGACAAGCTATTTACAATAAAAAAATGGTTAGCCTATACCCCAATTGTTACAGAGAAAAATATTAACATTATCAAGTCTATTAAGATCTCTATTTCTAAGATGAGTACCAACAATCTCCTTTATGAAGCTTACCATCTCTTCAACCGTTCGAGCCCTTCCTTGGAATATCTTCTATTTCTTTCCTCCCAAACAATGTAAATGAAAGCACACCAAGCAATCTTCAAGATGGAGGTAAGGAGTGATTTACCTTTCCAAGTTGTAGAAGCCCATGCAAGCATATTCCCATGACATAAGAGGCTTGGTCAAGTGATTAAGGTTTAAATTTGCTTTCCATAGGGTAATTGTTGTTGTATAGTCAACAATAATGGTTTCTCGATTCAAGGGCCTCGTTGCATAAAACTCAAGAACCAACAGTGGCAATTCCCATACGAGTGAGTCTTTCCCTGGTTGAGAGTTTATCCAGGATAACCATCCAAGTAATAATGTTGAATTTAGGGATGTGGAGGGGAAACCAAATTCGCTTGTGCCATGAAACCTTGTCACGTTTGACCCGTATCTCTTCCCAAATGAATTTAGTTTTTGTTGCTACTGCATAAGAATAGAGAGGGCCTCTGTTTTAATTTCAAAAGTCTTTGAAGCACCAACTAGAAGAAACACCTTCTGCCATCTCTCTAAAATCTTTAGACTTTATCACTATCATAAAGCCAATTTTGCATGTTTAATTTGCATTTACTTCAATTTAGTCAATATGAGATTTTTATAATTAGTTTAAATTAGGTCATTGATTGGGTATTTTTTTTATTTTGTCTCTAGAATAATTATTTTATTAATTAGGTCTGATATTAATTTAGTTTAATAAATTCATTTTGTCATTTATGAATTATTGGTTATTTTTTTACTAATTTGCATTGATGATTTTATCTTATCATTTTTACGTGTTAATCTCATTTATTTGATTTTAATTTTAATTGCTAATTGACTTTACTTTAGGTTTAACTTTTCTTTAATTAGTTAGATTTTAGGTTAGATCTTTTAGGTTTTAATTCTCTTTAATTTATTTTTAGTTTTAGACTAAGAATAATATTAAGTTTAAATACAAAGGGTTTTGGATTAATTACTCTTTGGCCACTGAAACTTTAGGGTAAAACTAATATAGGATAAATACATTTTTGTTTTCTTTTACGTTTTGTATTTATACTTCATAATATATGTTTGTTCTTCCTATTAAATGATTATGTACGTATAATTAGTTTTGTATATAGATTGTTATTTTGTTCCATTTCCTAAATTAAGACAACATTATCTTGTATGGAGCATCCATGAAAATGCCCCTTAACTAACAATGAAGGTATTTTCGAGAAGTATTCGTACAAAATAATACCCCTTTTAATTTATATAAAGAAAATGATCTTAATTTAAATATATATTCAAATTTGTCAATTTCAATATTCAGATGACGTATAATCCTTTAGGTACCGATTTCGGGCGCTGTAGAGGTGCTAATCATTCTCCACGCATAATCGACTCTCAAACCTTTTTTCAAAACGAATTTCTGGTTAAACATTGACCACTTTTCATCTTTTAAAATTATTTTTCTTAAAATTATTTTAAATGAGTTTTTTAGGTATTCGACCTACTTAACCCAAATGTCGATGGCGATTCCAAATTTGTTATCTATGCATTTATTTTAAAACCCAACATTTCCCAAGATTAAGTTGGATCGCTCTCCGTCATAGCCATAAAAAACTTAAGGACAGTTCCGACAAGAATAAATTTGAAATATTTAAAAATTTAAAGAATAGTTTAGAATAAAAGCCATAATTTATGAATGGGTAATATAATTAACTGAAAATAAAACGGTGTAATAAATCTGGGAGTTAGACAAAATTGAAGTCCGGGCATGAAAACTTGCATGGATAGAGGGTGATAGGAATATTGAGGATAGAGGAAAGAAAAGGAGTTGGACGGACAGAAATGAAAGAAAGCAAAAAACCAATGGGATATTCGTTGGAATATACACCCACACCATTTCCGATTCTCATTCTCTATCTTATCTCTCCCTCAGCCTCATATTACATTAGCATTAATCAATGGGGAATTAAATTATTATTGTTTTGGCATAAGATAGCCAAGTGGCAGCCAACCCCATCTTCTTCCCCTTGCATGTTCCCGACGTAACCTTCGGTATTCCAAAGTCCATACGTTAATATCTTTCTTCCTTGCCCTTTCTTTTCCTTTTTTTCTCAACTTTATTAGAGGTGTTTATTTTTCGGTTTTAACCGAATTAACCGATCGAATCGAATTAGTTCATTGAGGAATGATTAATATTTTTTTAGAATTCGATTAACGGTTAGTTCGGTTCGAAATCGATTAATTAACCGAAATTAAATTTTAAATAATAAATATATTATATATAACACATAGGCTAAGCCCATATCATTTAAAATCCAATTAATAATTTAAGATCTAATAACTTTTAAACCTAAATCAATATTAATTAATTAAAAAATCTAGATATTGTTTAAATTAATTGTAAATTGTTTGGTTAATTAAAAATATTCAATTGTTGTATAAATTAAAAAATTTTAAAAAAAAAATCGGTTAATTCAAAAATTGACTGAATTAACCAAAAAAATTTCGGTTCGATTAATAATTTTTAAATAAATTTCGATTAGGTTAACGATTAAAGAAAAAAATTCGATTAATTTAGTTCGGTTGGTGATCGAATTAATTTGGTGATCGAATTAATCGTTACACCCCTCAACTTTATCTTACCTTTTTCCTTAATAATGGATTATTCTTGCTTGCTTTCTTCTTATTCTTTTTCACACACTTTCGGCCATTCCCAACTTGGGTTATTCTTGTTCCGATGCTCATATGCTCACTGCCTTTAAGTTAAAGGCAAATGTTAAATTTAGGTTTCATGCATCCAAACTGACATTCTAAAACCTAGTACGAATCAAGTGATCTCGGTTGTGAAAGAATTATTGTTATTTCTTGAGGTTCCGGATTCGAACACCATGAATATTAGTGGTGTGACCGTTCAATGTCGAATGATTAAGAGTTATTTTTAATAGATACTATCTTGTATTTATCCTAATTAATTAAAAATATATTCTAAAACCTAAGTTAGATGTGTCAAACTAATATTATACAGGCTGCTTCTAAACTAATATTTTTAGTGTAATACACAGAAAGAGATTATGATATGATTATGTTTAAATATTTAATTTATAAATAAAATTTGGGAAAGAATATATGAATATGAGTAATATATATAAAGTGATGGATTCTTTCTTGTCAGTTAAAGAACTTTTGGCTGTTTACATCGAAAAAGAAAAAGAAGAAAAAAAGCTTTGCAATCTCAGTGAAAGAATATTGGATAGATTAGTTCGGATGGGCACGAGGTGGAGTGGGTTTTGTCATTTAAAAATATAATAATTTTACGGCAATTACTTTTAAATATAGAGATATTATAATAATTACTTGAGTAGAGTTGAAGACTTTGTATTTTATTTTTTTATTAATTTTAGATAAATAAGGTAATATTTGTTCAAATATGATTTTAATTATTTGATCTTCAACGTTCATACTCCTAACATTCATGATACTTGAATCCGAGATTTCAAAAAATAACAATAATTTCATTATCTTCTAGGTCTCTTGATTCGTGATTTTTACTTTAAATCTAATTCTATTTTTAGACCTATATTTTATTTTATTAAATTTATTCTAAATTTTAAAAAAATTAAACTTTATAAAATCAAATCGATGCTTATTAGTTATATAAATTATGAGGCTTTTGCTTATTGGCTTATGACTTCCACAAGTTTGAAATAAACTCTCAACGTCATAACTAATAAACATATATAAGTGCAGTAAGAGCCTTTGGTTTTGTTGAGTTTGGCCGATGAAAGAGGCAGCAGAAATCTTCTCCTCCTCCATTTCATAATCAGTTACTATTAAATTAGCTGAAGAGAAATGGCAGGAAGAGGGAACGAATGGATCAATGGGTACTTGGAAGCGATCCTGGATGCGGGGAATAAGAGGGATGATGGGAAGTTGAAGAATGGGAAATTCCAAGAGCCGACGACGCAACAGCAGCAGCTCCTGAAGGCAGAAAAGCCGTTTAGTCCGACCAGGTACTTCGTGGAAGAAGTGATTAACGGCTTCGATGAATCCGACCTCCATAGGACGTGGGTTAAGGTAAACTGATTACTTTCCTTCTAAACTCATTTTCGTATTCCAGCATGCATTAATGGAAGGAATTGGGTTAACGAAGGGTGGGTAACGTGAGTGCAGGTAATAGCGACCAGGAATAGCCGTGAACGCACCAACAGGCTCGAGAATATGTGCTGGCGCATTTGGCACCTTGCCCGCAAAAAGAAACAGGTCTCCATCCTTTTCCTTTCCTTCTTCTCTGTTCCTCACGTGTATATTATATTCCTCTTTCCCTTAATATTGCTTTACTTCCATTTATTTCTACTCCTTTTCATTTCTTTATCTTCTCTCTATATTAAGGGTGATAATCAATCTAGAATCGAATATCAAATATAATCAAATTGAATACAACTAAATTTAATATTTCAGTTCATTACTATTTTTATTTTTTAAATAATTGTTTATGATATTTAAGAATTTTTTTACTAATTATTTTAAATATATGAATCTTTTTAATTATAAAAAAAGTAAAACTAGTCACAAATTAAATACTGAATTAGACTTATTTTGATAATTCTACTTTAACTTGTGAACGGAAAATCAAACATTTTTAATTTACACGATCGTATAAAGAGTCAAAAAAGTTCATTTTTTACTCCTAAATTGTGTAAAATATTTTTAGTTTAACACCATAAAGTAAACGGGTCGTTTAAGGGCTTGATAGTGACTGAATTGCATAGTCTACGAAGTTAGGTGTCTATTGCGCACAACCAATTTTCATTAAGGGATTGGCGTGGGTTCGATTCGCTACAGCGCCATATTACTCTCACATTTTAACACTCTTCGTCTATATGTCTTCAAAGCTTCGTCCACTATTTCAACTTCACCTAATAATTATATTTGATGAAAACTATTAGAAACTAACTTTAATTTTGATATTATAAAATCCATTTAGTATTATAAATATAAAAGGTATAATAAAATCAAATTATATTTCAATATGTGCATATGTGTTTTTTGTGTGAAATATTTAATTTTAACCTATATTGTAGGCATGCTAAATTTTAATATTATATTCACAAGTTATATATAGTAATTAATAATGAAATTTTATAAAATTATTATCTACAATTTAATTTAATTTAATATATTATATTATTTACAATATTAATACGAACTAAATAAAATCAAAGTTAATTTATATTGAAATTTAATACAACTATAAGATATAATATATTAATTCTTGACACGAATCGATATTGAAGTGAAAACAACTTGGAAGCACTCTTGGATTTGAAACCCAAGATTCGATTTTTTTTATTTCATCAAAATATATATTCTAATTAATTTGTGACACATGTTATTATTTAGTTGAGAAACTTATTTATCAATAGTATCTGAAATAGTATGTAGATGAGGAATACTATAGGACCTAATTAGAACTATAATAAAAATTTGATGTTAAAATAGAATATTTTAAAATTTAAGGATCAATTTAAAATAATAACATAGTTTGGAACCTCGTGTACAATAATCTCACTATTTAAACCTGACTCTTAACCTAGTAACTATTGGGCTTTTAGTCAATTAACCCAAAAAGTTTTTATTTTTATTTTGTTTTGCTTTATTAGTTTTTAGTCATTATTTTATAAAATTTTGAGTTATTTTAAATTTATATTTTTTTTCTTAAAATTATATTTTTATACGAGAAAATTATAAATACAATCATCGCAACAATCGTATACATGATTGACCAAATATTCAATTAAACTGTCGAATAGCAGACACTAAAAGAATAACCAATTAATTGAATTAATTTTAAAGATGAATACTTCATATTATTAATATAAGTCTTATTTGCACCAATTTATTATAAAAATACAAATAAATAAATATAATATATTCTCATTTAAGTCATATAAAGAAAACTTTATATTTCATGAGTAATTTATTTTATACTGATTTTTTATTCACAAAAGAAGAATAGGGAAAAATGAAAGAAAGATATTAAAATAAATTATAAATTAATTCAATATTTTATAAACTAGTTTTACTAACATATTAATGTAAATTGCATTATAAATTATTATTATTCTTTGTATTTATCTATACAAAAGGAAAAAAAGGAAAATTAAAATATAAAAATATTTTAATAAATTAACATAATTAAATCATGTTACAATTAATTACAAATTGGATAAGATTTTATTGCACAAATGTGTTCATAAAACATATATAATTAAGCACACTGGCACGTACAGGTGGGGAAATATGGGATAATTGGACAATAGTCTTAAAGAAGCAAGAAAACTTATGTGTTTATGTATGTATATACCGAAGGAAATGAGCATAAGGATTATTTGCAGATAGCATGGGATGATGCGCGAAGGTTAGCAAAACGACGACTTGAACGTGAGCAAGGTCGTAATGATGCTGCGGATGACTTGTCGGAGTTGTCCGAAGGCGAGAAAGAGAAGGGTGATCCCAATATTTCAGAACCGATCAAGGATCTATCAAGAATCAACTCCGACATGCAAATTTGGTTTGATGATAATGACAGGCAGTCTAAACATCTCTACATTGTCTTAATCAGGTAAATGTTCCAAGGCACCAAATTTATTTACTTGTCTAATAATGGAAAAAGTCATTGGTCATTACCTGCTGATTGCTGATTGTTGATTGCGTGCAGCATGCATGGGCTGCTCCGCGGTGAAAACATGGAGCTCGGAAGGGATTCTGATACGGGTGGGCAGGTGAAATATGTGGTTGAACTTGCTCGAGCTTTAGCGAACACCAAAGGGGTTGATCGGTGGATCTGCTGACTAGACAAATCACCTCATCCGAAGTAGATTCAAGCTATGGTGAGCCTATAGAGATGTTGTCATGCCCTTCCGATGCTACTGGAAGTTGTGGAGCCTATATTATCCGCATCCCTTGCGGTCCTTGTGAAAAGTACATAGCCAAAGAGTCTCTTTGGCCTCATATTCCTGAATTTGTTGATGGGGCTCTAAACCACATAGTGAATATGGCGAGGGCTCTGGGTGACCAACTCAACGGGGGGAAACCTGCATGGCCTTACGTGATTCATGGCCATTATGCTGATGCTGGAGAGGTGGCAGCCCACTTGTCCGGGGCCTTAAACGTGCCTATGGTTTTAACAGGCCACTCACTTGGCCGGAACAAGTTTGAGCAGCTGCTTAAACAAGGCAGGCTGTCTAAGGAAGCCATAAATGCCACATACAAGATAATAAGGAGGATTGAGGGTGAAGAGTTGGGGCTGGATGCTGCTGAAATGGTGGTCACCAGCACAAGGCAAGAGATAGAAGAGCAATGGGGATTATATGATGGCTTTGATCTTAAGTTAGAAAGGAAGCTTCGAGTTAGGAGACGGCGTGGAGTGAGTTGCCTCGGGCGTTACATGCCAAGGATGGTGGTACACCCATATTCTCTGCAATATAAACAATACATAGATTATATTTCCACTCCTAGAAAGTACAATTCTGTATTCTACTGTTTCTACCAAATTATATTCTCTGCACTTTATCTGAGTACAACTACTTTCGAGTTCTAGTAAACATATGATCACATTCATTTGCAGAAAGACTGACCGGTTAAAGTTTAATTAGCAGCAACATTATTACTTTCTTAACTTCTTTTATGATATTAGGTCATACCTCCAGGCATGGACTTCAGCTATGTTACAACACAAGATTCATTGGAAAATGATAGCGACCTCAAGTCATTGCTTGGATCCAACGACAGAGTTCAAAACAAAGGACATCTACCTCAAATATGGTCTGAGGTCAGACACTATTCTCTCCCCCCCAATTTGGATCTGATAATTCTAGTCATGAATACATACAATTGTTATAAGTGAATCTTACCTATTGCCATACCCAAACAGGATAAATATTTGAGCACTAAAACTATTGATATGATATGACATGAGCTGGTCTGATTTTACGAAGCAGATGCGGTTTTTCACAAATCCTCACAAGCAACCATACTTGCATTGTCTCGTCCAGACCCCAAGAAAATGTTACTACATTACTCAAGGTTTTGGAGAGTGTCAGCCCCTCAGAGAATTGGCCAACCTGGTAAAACTAAGTTTGACTTCAAAACAGGATCCAACTATATATGTAAGATAATCATAAACATCAACTAGTCTGTTTACTGAAACTATATCCTATTGTTACAGACATTGATACTTGGAAACAGAGATATTGAGGACATGTCCAACAGCAGCTCAGTTGTGTGACTACTGTACTAAAGCTCATAGATAGTTATGACCTATATGGTCAAGTGGCCTATCCCAAGCATCACAAACAATCACAAGTTCCTGAGATTACCGCTTAGCTGCCAAGACCAAGGTACATATATGTAGTGTACGTTTGCTAAGAATTTCGCCACGCCTTGTTCTTCACTCTGTTGTCTTTCTGCAAACATAAAACTGTTAATATTGACATTTTACGGCAACTCTATTCTTGAAGGGAGTTTTCATCAACCCAGCTCTGGTGGAACATTTGGTCTTACTGTCATTGAGGTAACTACAAAGGTTTTGAGTTGCTATGAGTAAGCTGGATCATAGTAACATCATACTTTCTACAATAAGCATTTAAAAAATAACCCACTTCAGAGCTCTAAGGATCATGTAAATGAATTCAAGGTAATCACGAGTTCTATAATTATTAGTTCTCATTTTTATTTCATCTCACAGGCAGCAGCTTATGGTCTACCTGTTGTTGCCACCAAAAATGGTGGGCCAGTGGATATCTGAAGGTAAGATGTAATATATGCCAACAGTTTTTTTTTTATCTTCCAGCACAAGTCATAATTAGCTTACTGAAAGAATATGCGCTTCAATGTAGTATCAATATAGTTGCTTAATACCCTTAAATCTACTAATCCCAGAAATCTCCACAAGGTTGATAAAAATCATGCTGTCTATTAATGCCAAATCTGAAGTGTTAACATATAGAAGTTTGCCTAATCTTGTGAGGAACTCTATCCTTACTCTACCTTCACTCTACTAGGGTTTGGCAAGTTTACGTACAATGTTTTTCCAATGTAAATGACGTGTTTCTAACATAATAACAACAAGAGTTTTTTCACAGGTACTTAACAATGGCCTCCTTGTTGACCCACATGATCAAAAAGCCATAGCAGATGCCCTCCTCAAGCTTCTTGCTGACAAGTACCTATGGGCTGAGTGCCGAAAAAAATGGCCTGAGAAACATACACCGCTTTTCATGGACAGAACACTGTCGTAACGACCTCTCACATGTTGAACATTGCAGGAATCGCCACCCGACTAGCCGTCTTGAGATCATGAAAATTCTTGAAGAACCAATGAGTGACTCTTTAAGGGATGTGGAAGACATCTCTTAGATTTTCCATAGAGGGAGATATCAAACTCAATGGAGAGGTCGATGCAGCAGCCAGACAGAAGAAAATCATTGAAGCCATACTCAAATGGCTTCTTCCAATAGCAACACCAGCATTGTCTACAGTCCGGGTAGAAGACAGATGTTATGTGCAATAGCAGTTGATTGCTATGACAATAATGGAGAAATTACAGAGACCTTCCCAGCAATAATCATGAACGTAATGAAAGATGTGGGCTTATGTGTTGGCATAGGAAAGGTAGGCTTTGTTGCTAACCGGGTCAAGTTTGGGAGAGACTATGCAAGCATTGAGTTCTAGTTCAGTAATATTGAAGATTTTGATGCTTGGTCTGTAATAGCGGAAGTGAATGTACTATCCGTGGAGGGATATGGTGGGCAGATACAGACTATGAAGCTCACATGGCGTACAGATGGCCAGGTGAAAATGTTAGGTCAATGGCAATGAGGCTTGCTAAGATGGAAGATGGAGTAGAAGACATCACCGAGTATGTAGCTGCACGTAGCTCCAGATGCTACTCTTATAGCATCAAACCTGGTACAAAGGTGAGTATGCTTTCTGGTTAACACTAATACTAATACTAAAGAACTACCAACTCAAAATACTCTTATAGCATTAAACCTGGTGCAAAGGTGAGTATGCTTAGTACTAATACTAGAGAACTACCAATAAAACATGCATTCCAAACATAAATTGATGAATCCAAGTTGTGGCAGCCTCAAAGAATAGATGACCTTCGCCAGAGGCTTCGGATGAGAGGCTTCCGATGCATCTTGTCTACTCACGTGCGGCATCAAGGTTAAATGTGGTGCCCTTATTTGCATCAAGAATGCAAGCACTCAGGTCAGAATAGATTCTTTTACACCAAAACATTGCTACAGTCTAAGCAATAAAACTAGAGTTAAATGAGTCCATGTGCTATGCAGGTATCTTTCGATAAGGTGGGGAATTGATCTTTCGAAATTGGTCTTATTTGTGGGGAGCGAGGGGATACCGACTATGAGGACCTGCTAGGTGGCCTAAACAAGACCATAGTTTTGAAAGGTACCGTTGCACACGGCAGTGAGAAGCTCCTTTGCAGTGAAGACAATTTCAAAATAGAAGATGCAGTACCCCAAGGCAACCCTAACATCAACTCTTTAGAGACCAGTGAAGGCCATAATATAGCAGGAGCTTTGGACACTCTTGGGATAAATAATTCTCTCATTTTTATGGTTCTTAGAGCATAAACTTCTATAGTTAACCCACTAGCAAGTTGCAGCTAATACATATCAAAGCATATACATCAATCAGCAATATCTAAAAATAATACACATAAATTTATAAGAAATTGATGCAAAATGAAATATTGTTTTATAATGTAAACCTAGCGTTTTATTATAGTTTTTTTAACATATCTTTTTTTTATATTTTAAAATATGGAAATTGGTGCAAATGAAATACAGTATAAATCAAAGCATACATCAACAGCAGGATTGACACCAATCATGAAATGAGCTAAAATTGAAGCTTTTACCTAGAAATTCAGCTACTAGTGAATTCTACCAAACTTTGATTCCTTCTTCGAAGAGAAGCTTAATGGTGACGAACTAATCTTTATATTTTTTAATCTGAGCAGCAATGTAGCCATTGGAGGGCATTCAGATTCTCTCTGGTGCGGTTGTTGGCACTTTAAAAAATTCTCCAATTATTGTGATTCTGTGATGTTCGTTTCAAAAGAATTATGGAGGAACTGGGAATGCCAACCAGTTTGTGACAAACAAAACCCTCCAATCAAATCAAGAAAGAGTAAATAATAGGGCAGAAATGAATGAAATTGAGAAAATTTGGATGAAATCAGTAAGAAAATGAAATCAGTGACAAACAAAACCTCCAATCACAAATCAAGAAAGAGTAAATAATAGGGTAGAAATGAATGAAATTGAGAAAATTTGGATGAAATCAGTAAGAAAATGAAATCAGTATGTGTGGAAAAAATTCCTTTGTTTTGTATTATGTAATTGGGGTTGGGCCTGCAGACACACAGGCCAGAACCCAGAGCATATATAGTATAAAATAATTTGGTGGGAATCGTACGTACTACGTACTAATAGTAGAAATGAAACCACCAGTAGGAAGAAGGCGCAGCCATGGAACCCCTCTGTTTAGATTTCTTCTTTATTCAAGGCTTCGTTCATCCTTATTTGCCTCCCCTTTCTTTCCACTTCAGGCTCCGCCGTTTTCATCAGGTTCCAATCCCAACGCCTTATTTTCCCGAATTCGCTGTTTTTCTACTTTTGATCAGGATAGGAGTTCTCTCATTTGATTTTTTTTTTGTATTTGATGCCCCTATAAATTCAAGATGATTGTTTACGAGCAATTATTTCCATTTAATTGATTTTTTAATTTTATTTTGAATTTCCTTCCTAGATGACGTGACTTTGGAAATGTGGAGGCTTTCTAAAGTAATTGCATTATTTGATTTTTTTCCACATGTGGAATCATTGTAGCAAATGTTGAGAAACTGGTACTTTAATTTCAACATAAAGATCTTTTTTCAAATCATATATATATTTCTCCAATTAACTTCTATGTGATAATATTTGCTTCTTAAAAGCCGAGTTTGTGTAATATCTTTCATTATTACCCTGGACATGCAGTTAATTTCTTTCTAACTCTTTTCCATGATTTTTATGATTGTTTTATATTATTATTTGAGTCATTGCTTTGACTGAAACCATCTGCAAATGTTTCCCATGTTATAAATCTTTGATTTGATATATTAATCTAATTACTATTGTCATAAATGAAACATATGAACATATAATACGTAATTGCTTCATAAGTTGTCTATGTTTTGTCTTCCTTTCATTTAGTCATGGTGAAGAGGTGGTAGGTATTATGGCTAGTTGGAGAGCAGTATCTAGCAAACGCAGGAACAACTTAGTTTTGACAATTTTGCCATTTTATCTACTTTGGTGTTTGTGGGGTGAGATATATTAGAGAATTTGATCCAGTGGAATATGATCCTCTTAACTCAAAGCTCGAGGTTTAAGGAATTTTTTACTTGTTTTTTATTTACACTTTTTCTAGCTTTCTGTATTCTTTTTCCCTTGCAGTTTTTCAGTGGTAAACTTTGAGGCGATATTGCTGCTTTCCCTTTAACTGTTTAAGATTGCTCTGTTATTTCTCTCTTTGCACTTTTCTATACCTCCTGCCCGTTGAAGTTGTTTGTGATTCATTAGGTGTAAAAACATTGATTGAGTTACAACTGAATTTCATGTAAAACCTACAAATGGAGGACTCAAACATAAAATAGAAGTCGATACTTGATATAATTGTATGCGTGTGCTCTTTCTAAATTTTCTTCAATGATGATGACAAGGGAGTTTTCAAACATTTTACTAAGGTTATTCTACTTAGTTGATGTTCACTATATGATATAATATTGGATAGGCTTCTGAATGATTTAAATAATTTTTTTCTAAATATTCTAAGTTGAAGATTTTTTTTTTATAGGAATGAAAGGCCTCATTAAAAACCCCATTCTTAAATTAACGACCTTGAAGAAAGGTCGTTAATCATAGGAAGGAGGAAAAGAGTGCCTTGAAACTTTTATTAATATTGAACATTACATAAAAGTTAAAAATAGCACTAAATTGCTTGACATAAGACTTAAACACTCCTCCTCTCAACATAAAAACCTACACACTTGGTCAAGAAAACCACAAATAGACCCTTACAATCAACCTATCCCTTTCTTTGCTAAGCTATCTGCCTCTCAGTTACACTCCCTTGGAATCAACCTTACTGAATGAACCTTTCCACAGATAAGACTCGAAATCTGATAAACAATAGGCAAGAAAAAAATAGGTGCCAGAGTCGGGACTGAATCCATTCCACTGCAGACGAGCATCACTTTCAACGATCAACCTACCAACTGAAGCCCACCGAGAATACAGAAAAATATCCATGCCTCTTTTCATAGCTTTTATTCAGCAAGTGGGGGGATTGCTTGACCAATACTCTCTGAGAAAATCAAAAGAGTGCAACCATTCCAATCTCTTAATAAGCCTCCTATACCTCCATCTGAATCGTTCTTCCTAACAGCTCCATCGACATTCATCTTTAGGAAGTCTACTGGGGGGGTAACCACCGAAAGACAATACGATCTTTAACATTACAAGATGAAACACCATCTGCAAGAGATGGATTACCAATCAACACATCCTCTTGTATATTAATACCCGGAAATTTGGCATGGAACCATTTAGCAAGCCTGAATCTAACAATGAAGAACAGTGACACGCTGTCTAAAAAATTCCTCGAACACCATTGCGTTCCCATGTTTTCAATTTATTTTATTCCTCAGTTAAAGGGGATGCTTGTCACATATATGTTTTCAATTACTAGTACAACTTTATTTTTATGTTTATATTGCAGACCCAACTAAGCAGGTGTGGGTTGGCTGAACAATCCTCCCCTGGTGTGTGCTCATGGTGGTGACTCAATTAATGCCTTCCCAAACACAGTAAACATCTTTTTTTCTGTAATTGCTTTAGTTTGCTATTTGCGTGGCTTTCAAAAGACACACACGGCAGCCATATAATTTGGTTGCTTATATATCTTATGGCCTGAAAATATAAAGACTAGTGAGAAGCTCCTGCTTCTCTCTAGATTTTTAGGCATTTTTTTCAGCTCTTTCTTTGATCTCTCTTTTTGTCTTATGATGGCAAGTAAGGTGATTAGTTCTGCTGGGAAGAATTGTTTTACGGTGATCATTTTCAACATTCCAGAGCTTTTTCATCATAAAGGTCTTTGGTTGTTATTCGATAAATATGGAGAGGTGGTCGATTCTTTCATCCCTAACAAAAGAAGCAAGGGAGGAAGTAGGTTTGGCTTTGTTCGTTTCACCAGTTTGGAGGACGCAAGGAAGGCTATCAGCTGTGTTGACAGATCTAGGATTCGTGGTAATGAAGTTAGAGTTTTCTTGGCCAAATTTCAACCTCGGGCAGCTTTTTGGAGAAAGAAGTTTTCTGGCTTAAAACCAGCCGTGAGCAAGAGTAATAGGGAGGATGTTGGGCGTTCAGAGGTTCCCATTGTGGGTTCTGTTGACGAGGACAAGCTTTCAACTTGCAGAGGCAGGTTGGTAGGGTGGTGCAGAAATTTTTTTAAGATGAAAGAGTTGACTGCTATTATGCACAAGGAAGGCATATTAGGCCCGAAAATTATGAGGTTAAGCGGGCTAGCAGTTCTAATCATTTTTGAGGATGAAGAGAGTAGGGATTTCACGTTGAACAATCAGATGGGGGCATTGAATAAATGTTTTGGCAAAGTAGAAGTGTGGTCGGAAAACTTTCATTGCAGTAGCCGCCGGGCGTGGCTATCGTGCAAAGGGATCCCACCATTTTTGTGGAATCCTTCCACCTTCAGAAGCATTGCAGACAAATGGGGAGAACTTATCTCCATTGAGGAAGGATCTGTGAATCCAGGCTCTTTTGACAGGGCTTTGTTTCAAATTATTACAAACTGCCAAACACGTGTGGAAGAATTCGTTGTTTTGAAAGCTGGGGATTTGTTTCTTACAGTTTTTATTTCTGAGTTTGAGCCTTGTTTCAGTCCTGATTCGGTCTGGGCAGACTCGTTCCTGATGGATGAGGCAGTTGCCTCCCCGTTCTCTTTAGTGGGGGAGCTCGTCGGTGTCTCGCCAGTTATTTCTCCCGTGGTGGAGGTATGTCTTGAGGGAGCTGGTAGAAACATGGACTGTTCAGCTGGTAGAAACGTGGACTGTTCGGTGGAGAAGATTTCTGAGCAATGTTCTGTGGACGAAGAAAGTCTATTATGTTGTATGGGGGAAAGATTTAATGGCTGCATCTTGTCGGGTGGGGAAGTAGTGGAGAGGAACATAGGGGAGAATTATATTATGGGTTTAAGGAATAATGTTGTTGGTATGGGGAAGATTCCTTCGAAATTCGAGGATGTGGTGGAGCACGAGATTGTGTTGGAACACGCGGCGAGATAGTCAGTTTTTGAAAGAAGCGAAAGTTGTAAGTCTGCACGTGATATAGTGGGAATAATGGATTTTTTTTATTAGTTCAACTTGGATGGTCGGTTAAAGGCAAAGGTGATGAAGAACGTGATTAACATTATCAAAAAACGTGCTATTAGTAATTCCAAGGGTGTGGAGGCCCAACAGGATGGGGATGTGGTTGGCAATTTGGATGGAAGAGCTAAATCGGGGTGTGTAGATAAGGATTTGGAACAGATTCTTAGAGTATTGGAGGGGAATTTAACTCTTCCCAATCCTTTGAAGAGAGATTTGGGTCCCCAAATAAAGGCTAGATACTGCGAACCAAGAAAAGAAGAAGGTTCAATGTGAGGGTGTTTTGTCTGTTCTTGGAGCCAGAATATGTTTCCGTTTTTTCCAGCTTTGGAGAAAGAGTCTACAGCTGGGCTTTCTGCCCTCTTCGTGTGGAAGCTCCTGGATGTTGTGTTTTATTTTGGCTTCTTTGGTTCGAGTCGGCTGTACTTTTGGTCTTTATTTTAGGAGTTTTGTTTTCTGGTGCCCTTCGAGCCAAGAGTTAGGCTTTCAGTCGGGTCAGTCCTTTAGAGGCTGTTGCGGTTGATATGTTGGATTAGGTTGAGTTTTGTTGCTGCTGTGGGGGTGTTTTCGGTTGTTTTATGGTGTTATGTTTTATGTAGGGAGTCGATCTCTGGATGTATATTGGTTTTTTTATGTTTAATGAAATCCTAAAGCACTCTTTTCCTCCTTCCGCTGATTAAGGAGCTTATCTATAAGTCCCTCTAATCAAGAAGGAGGTTTTTAATGAGGCATTCAATTCCTATAAAAAAAATATATCTTATGGCCTTATGGGGATTTAATAGTCTTGTTTCATACTGCACTTGGTTTCTGGTTTCCTTCGGTTTGTTCTGTTCAACTTATGTTTTTGTGCCTAGAACTTGAAATTATGATAAGGCTTGGCCAAGGCTAGGTTAGCATAAGTTAAATCCTTATAGTACATGATGAACTGGTTATTTAGATTAAAATGACCTTGAATTGAGCCTGCTTTCTCATAGCTTTTAGGATCTTATTATTATTCTTGGTTGATCTGTTTATCATCTGCTCTTTTTCTTTTATTTGACCAGATGTCTGCATATGGTTTTGCTCTTCGTTCTCAAGTAGATTGCATTGAAATTGATGTCTCTCGCTCATCAGATGGAGTTTTGTTTGCACTTCATGACAGGTATTTTCATCTCATAATCATATGAGATATTCCATAAATGATGTGATTTTCTAATTCATGTGTACTTTACTTCCCTGAATGGTTTCAGTAGTCATTTTTATTTAAAAAATGTTGCAGTCAGTTTGTTGAGTTATTTTCTATTTACTCTTGTGTAATGTATAGGATTTTAAAATTTCTTGATGAATTAGAATTTTATAGAAATATTAAGAAAAAACCCAATGCATGTGCTGAAATTTTGACATTTAATATGTAAGCAACATCTTTTCATTTATATTCCATATTCCTCTCAATCCAGGTCCTCTAATCTTTTGGTGTTAATCTTCGTGTGCCACCTAATATACAATTTTGTCTCATATAATTGGTGGATTAATAATTAGCTTAATACTATCATTCATTCAGTTCAGGACATGGTCTTGGATTGTTCATTATAGCTGTACTGATTCAGATTTATTAGATTGCTGCATATTGGTGGGAGCTTGAACCAAGGTTTTGGATTACTTGATTTGTTCCTTTATTTGCAACATTATGACTCTTTGTTCCTTTTGCCAACTCAAAAAGTGGTAATTCCTTTTTCTTTTCATCTTTGCTAATTTTCTAGAATAAGATGTTAAGGAAAAACATTTACTAATTAGCTAAGTGACTTTTTAAGTAAGCTGAAAGTGCATTTTGTGGGTGGGTAGTATTAAGAGGGTTTAGCAAAATAACAAAAATAACGTGTAATACTTAATGCAATAATTGTTTGGTTGTGTTGGAGTACAAATCTGGTTTTTCTTCCTGCATTTGTATTGCAAGCATATTGCAGCTGTTTGGAGACTTTATTTTTATATTACACAGGCAGGGATTTGCATAAAATATCTGGTAACAGCACTTCAAAAGTTGGGCATTTGAGATCAAACGAGGTGAAAATATTTCTGAATGGACTCTTCTCTTGTTCTGTTGAGTTCTAAAGAATCCATTTTTACCTTCATGATTTATGAGACCTAATTATTGTGCTTCATGTATGTCATATATACAATGAGAGGGGCCCAAACCAGAAAGAAAAAATATAATATGTTGAATTAAGATACTTTCATTTCTTTCTATCTGATTTGACTGTTCAGTTTGATCTTACTAATATGTTTATTTTCTGGCATGCCTTCCCATTACTGGTTATGATATTAAAATTTTGATGGTTTTCCCTGTAAAATATTGGATTCGAGAAAATGTGCTTTCCTTGAGCTTAAGCAAGGAAATATTAATTTCTTAATGACTTGCTTGATCGCCTAATATTTTAGTCTGAACAAGAAGAATTAATATAATTTGTGAAAAAATCTATCTGTATATGAGGTTCTAATTGATAAATTGATTTTTTTTGGCAAATATGTGTTTTTTAAGATACTAGATATTGGGTGTAGGAAGAGGGTTGAACAATGTTTGTTCAGTATTATTTTCCTTACTGTTGGAGCTTAGTTTGTTTGTCTTTGTATGAAAGGCAACAAACAGTGCAAATTGAGCGATGTGATTATTACAGTGGTAGGAGTAGGTGGAATATAAAAGAGATTCTGTGTTGTTGTATTAAAATGTTTGATTTTTATCTGTTTTGAAAAACAGGCACAGTTACATACATAGATTTTCTAAGAGCAAAAGCAACATTTTCCATAATAGCATCATGAAGTGAGCTTGGTGTCATATCTTCTTGAGAGATGGAAGTGTTTCTCAATCAGCCCAAAAACATCCTACAAGGAAAATTTCATTAAACACGAAAATATGAGTGAGAGAGTCAAATTTAGAGAGAGAAGGAGCGAATGGTCAGTTTGCTGTGGGGGAGAAATGGACGATTTTCGTTGATAATCTTAGCAAGAGGGTTACAAGAGGTGAATTAAGGGAAATATTTCAGCATTACGATCAAGTTGTGAGGATTTTCATTCCAAATTTTACTCAGAAACCGAAATACAAGAACTACACTTTCGCGTTTGTTCAGTTTGCAAGTGAGGAAGGGAGGAGGGCTATTCAGTGTGTTAATGGAACTTGGATCGACGGGAAAAGAGTTTTAGTCGGGTTAGAAAAATATCAGAACAACAAGAATAGAGAAGTTACTGAAGGCAAGTCTACGAGGGATGGGCCAATCCCAATAAGGGTGGAGAAAACAAATAGTGAGAAACACGCTGGATCTTTGAGAAACCTGAGGGGATAGTAGATCATACAAGGAGGTGGTGGAAATGACCAATAGAGAGGATTGCAGAAATATCAATAAAGAGGATGGTCAAAGGTTAAGGAAGGCTGCTAATGGGATAAGGAATGTCTGGGAGATGCATATCTCCTCGGAGGATTCGACTTGGGTGAAAAGGTCTTTAACAGGGGTAATCAAGCATTCCTTCGAGCAAGAATTTGTTCAAAAAGCTTTGGCAAGTGAAGGAATTCAGGTAAAAATAGCGAGATGGGGCTACACATGGAATGCCTGTGTTGTAACCTTTAAATCGATTGAAGACTACTCTGATATATGGGCAAGAAAACAGGAGATCTGTTTTTGCTTTGAGTTGAATGGTTGGCTTTGAGTTGATTATTTGGCAGTTAGGAGGAATTATTATTAGGAGGAATTTGTCTGATTGGGAATTGGAACAATGGTTGGATTTGATGATGAAATTAAAGGAAATAAAACTCACTGATTCGGTTGAAGATTTTCTCTCTTGGTCTGCAAGTGGTGATGGGTTATTCTCAGTGAAATCGTGCAGGAAAGCTCTTGGTAAGGAAGTTAGGGGAATTGATTTGTGGTCAAAAGGGGTGTGGTTGGGTTTGTCTCCGCCTCATGTAGAAGCTTTCCTATGGCAGTTAGCTCACCAGAAAGTTGCAGTTAAAATGGAGTTAGTGAAAAGAGGAATGTCCTTGGAAGAAGATATTCTCTGTCCTTTCTGCAAGGAACATGAGGAATCTGTGCAACACTTATTCATTTCGTGTTTTGTTGTTTGGGAACTATGGAATAAACTGGAAAGCTTCTGGGACTTGTCTATTGTGCTACCACAAGACCCTCCTTCCTTAATTCGTGAGGGAGTTTGAGGTTGAATTCATTGATTTGGAAGTTTATCCCGAGAGTCGTTTTTTGGTCTATTTGGAAAGCAAGGAATGCGATTGTGTTTGAAGGTTTAAACCTTGATAGGCTGTCTCTCTTTTTCCTTGTGAGATTTAGGTTATCTAAATGGTTCCTAGCCAAGTATCCTAAATTCCCTATTCAGGAAGATCTGCTAATTGGGGATCCATCACTTGCTGAGGGTATTTCTGTTCCTAAACCTAAGGATCATTCTGTTATTGGTTGGCTTCCTCCACCTGTTGATTTCTTAAAGATGAATGTTGATGGAGCTGTTAGGTTGAATGACTCGATTAGAGGTATTGGAGGCATTAAGGGACTGGAATTGATGCACTCTTTTGACTTTTTCAGAGAATATTGGTCAAGGTCCCCCACCAGTTGCAGAGTTAAAGGCTATTAAAAGAGGCATCGAAATTTTTCTAGCTTCAAGTTGGTCTGCTGCCAGTAGATTGGTTGTTGAGAGTGATTGTAAGTCAACAGTGGAGTGGATTCACACCCCGTCTTTGGCACCAGTTTTCATGTTGCCTCTTGTTAAAGAAATTATGTTGATCCTTTCTGAAAAGGTGGTTTTAATTAGGTTAATTCCAAGGTCTTGTAATGGGGAGGCAGATAGTTTAGCAAAGCAGGGGATCGGTTGATTGTATGTTTTAGTTATAGTTTATTTTTCTATGGCTGTACGTTCTTGAAGTAGCTGAAGTTGTTAAGTCTAATGTAAAATCATCTGCTGTATTGTTAAGCCTTATGTAATTCAAGTTTGGTAATAAAATGAGGCACTCTTTTCCTCCCTCCACTACTTGATCCTTTCTGTTAGGAAAGGGTCAACTATGAGGGAGGTTTTTAACCAGGCTTCCTATTTATATCAAAAAAAAAAAAACAGGCACAGTTAAGCATTTGAGAAGTTATCTTAACAGCTATTACTGACGTTTTACCTTACTCTCTACCTACGTCTGTTCGCATATTTGCATGGTCATACATATGTGTTCGTATTTTCAAATAGGTTGTCTAGTTATGAAAACACAACGATTAAATAGCATGTAAAATGAACTTGCAAGGTTGTTTATCATTTTAATGACTTTTACTTTTCTTTTCTTGTTGTTCTTTTGAGTAATTTGGCTTTATTTATTCTGTTTCTTCAATTTATTCTTCAAACTTGTTTTTCGAATTGGAAATAAGGACCTAATTGTCTAGGGAATACTTGGCATCATTCGTTACTAACACATTATCCCATGTTACTATGTAATTGTTAATGGTGTAGCAGTTAGTAACAATACACTATGCTTTTCAAAATTTAAGAGCACGAAAGCTTTCATATCCAAACACATATTTTTTATACCAAGTTTCTTTGCCCCCGCTTTGCACTTTTAATGTATTGTTTGTGTGCAAAATGTTTAAATTGTCTTTCATTCAAACTTGACAGAATGTCACCCTTCAAATTGGGCTCATTTTCATGAGCGTTTCTTTGAACTTGCTCTATAAACTGGCATGCTATTGCTTAAACTGCAAAAGAGTTACATGCTAGTTATCTAAGAAATACTACTAGAGATAATTTGCATCCCCATAGTCTATGGGCCATAGATGATTGGTCCCCTTTCCTTAGTTTGCTTATTTTTGTAATTGTCTGGAGTTAATAATATCATATATGGGTTGTAAGTCCTTGTAAGGTGTCCTGCCAAAAAACTTATCAACTCACCAAAAAGACGAATGTCTAACTTTATTTTAAACATTCAAGATTTCTTGGCCCATTATAATAGTTCTATAAACAATAATCTTTTTTTTTATAGGAATGGAAGGCCTCGTTAAAAACCCCCTTCTTGATTAAAGGAGTTTAGAAGTAAACTCCTTAATCAGCGGAAAGAGGAAAAAAGCACCTTAGTAATTTTTATTAATAATAAAAAGTTACATAAGATTTAACCACTACTAAGAATTACAACACATAAAGGAAACATTGAGAAAAAGTCAAATGTCTGTATTATTAAACAAAACAATATGAGTGAGAGAGTCAAAAATTTAGAGAGAGAAAGAGCGAATGGTCAGTTTGCTGTGGGGGAGAAATGGATGATTTTCGTTGATAATCTTAGCAAGAGGGTTACAAAAGGTGAATTAAGGGAAATATTTCAGCATTACGATCAAGTTGTGAGGATTTTCATTCCAAATTTTACTCAGAAATCGAAATACAAGAACTACACTTTCGCGTTTGTTCAGTTTGCATGTGAGGAAGGGAGGAGGATGGCTATTCAGTGTGTTAACGGAACTTGGATCGACGGGAAAACAGTTTCAGTCGGGTTAGAAAAATATCAGAACAACAAGAATAGAGAAGTTACTGAAGGCAGGTCTACGAGGGATGGGCCAATCCTAATAAGGGTGGAGAAAACAAATGGTGAGAAGCACGCTGGATCTTTGAGAAACCTGAGGGATAGTAGATCATACAAGGAGGTGGTGGAAACGACCAATAGAGAGGATTGCGGAAATGTCAATAAAGAGGATGGTCAAAGGTTAAGGAAGGTTGCTAATGGGATAAGGAATGTCTGGGAGATGCATATCTCCTCGGAGGATTCGACTTGGGTGAAAAGGTCTTTAACAGGGGTAATTAAGCATTCCTTCGAGCAAGAATTTGTTCAAAAAGCTTTGGCAAGTGAAGGAATTCAGGTAAAAATAGCGAGATGGGGCTACGCATGGAATGCTTGTGTTGTAACCTTTAAATCGATTGAAGACTACTCTGATATATGGGCAAGAAAACAGGAGGAGATCTGTTTTTGATTTGATTGGCTGGAGCCATTGCTAAACGAGGAGGGAGTTCCATTGGCGTTCTATCTCGTGGAATTAATGGGATTACCGTTATTATGCTGGAATATAGAGTTCTTGGAGAATCTTGTTCAGAAATGGGGAAAGTTCATTGGCATCTTGGATTCTTCTAAGAACAGGTTAGATTTATCATCGGCAAGAGTTTTGATCAGGGTCGCCAGTCCGTTTGATGTCCCTGAAATGGTCACAATAGGGTCTTACGGCAGATCATACAAGGTCAAAGTCATACTGGGATCGGTATTTTTAAAACCGGAGGAGTTTTCCGGGGGGATTGATGGTGAAAATTCAAATTACGGGTACAGTGAAAATCATTTTCCCGAGGAAGAGTGCGTCCGCCGTCTGACTTTGGAACAAGTTGAAAATTTTAAGTCTTTTGAAGTCTCTATGCTGAAGAAAGACAACTGGCATGATCAGGAACAGAGGAGTAGGTTGCAAAAGGAGGATGGGGAGCAGCTTTTACCAAAAAAGTCAAATATGGATATTTTAGATGTCGGGTTGTCAGATTTGCGGGGAAAAGGAAAATATCCTGCTGGGGAGCATGCGGGACTTGGTTTCAGGGAAGAATTGGGCCTAGACTCTCAAGCCCAATATTGTAACAGTTTGATTTCTGAATCAAGCATGAAGATTTTGTGTCCTCCAGGGCCTGCATATAATCTGAAATGGATTGCCGAAGGGTCCAAAGGCAGATTTATTCCCCAATTAAACAGGGAATGGATCAAGTCCAATGATGAACCGATAAAGGACGTAGTGGTCTTGGACAACGAGGTTAGGAATGCAAAAGGAGTGGAGGAGGAAAAGGATGATGTTTCAATTAAAACTGTTGGAACTCAACCAATGGAATTACGTAAGGGAACGTTTTCTAATGGTCAGAGGAGCTGGAGTCCGTTGGTTCATTTGTCTAGAAGTTTGGCTTTGACGAGTGTTCCGGTGGGAAGATGGAATAGAGGAACTTGTAATAGAGTATATAGAAGATCAAAAGATAGAAAATTCTGGTATGATCCGAAGATAGAAGAAGAGTTGTTGCGACCAGCTGAGGTACTGGACCAAAATAGAAAAGCTTCCAATCCTTTATTGACCACCCAACTGATCCCAATTTTAGAGGAAGATGGAATAATTAGCGACGATGAGGAAGGAGGTCCCTCTAAAATTGTAGTAGGAGACTTGGACCAGCATTCAGGGAGTAGAGAAGTGCCTCGATCAGATTGTCAGTCTCGAGCAGTTATAGGGAAAGAGAGTAGGCGACAGAGAAGGATTTTGACTAGGGAAGCTTTGGATGTGGCTAGTTTACACACAGTTTCTTCTCCCTCCTTTTCGATGTTTTTGGAAGAAGCAGTGGCTACGTGGGAGGTTAGTACGATGCTGGGGATCTCATTTAAAGAAGGCAAGAAGGCGTTTTTAGATAAAATTATTGATCTTGAGGAAGGATTGGGGGTTAGTAGGAATTGTTGAAATAAGGGGTTTTGTTATTGTGCTTTTTTGATTTGAGGTTTTTGGGATATTTGTTATATTTATGAGTAACATTAATATTATTTCGTGGAACATAAGGGGGTTGGGGAAGAAGGAAAAAACAAGAGTTGTAGCTAATTTGGTCAGGAAGAATAAGCTGAGCATTCTACTTATTCAAGAAACAAAGCTAGAAAATTGTTCTATGGCTCTAAGGAGAAGGATAGGGGGTTGTCTTCTCGAGGGATGTATTTTTTCACCAGCTGTTGGGTCTGCAGGGGGTTTGCTGGTAATGTGGAATGATAATGAATTTAAAGTGTCCAGTAGTTACTTAAGTAGCAAGATTATTGCAATATTTGGGAAGTTTAAGAATGTTGTTGAAGAGTGTGTGATTATGAATATTTATGGTCCCTCCACTGAAGCAGTTTAGATCGAATCTCTGGAGGTTGTACAGGATTGAAGAAAGTGTTTGGTTTCAAAGAGCAAGAACGAGATGGATTAAAGGAGGGGACATAAATACTAGATTTTTCCACTTGTGTGCTCTAAACAGAAATAGGAGAAATGCAATTACTAGTCTGAAGATTAATGGGACTGTAGTTTCAGACCCGTCTCTGATCAAGACACACATTTCTGATTTTTTTAAGACAATTTTTAATTCCATTTCTACAATGGAAGGGGAGAACTTAGTTCTGGATTTCTCTAAAATGTCAAGAGAACAGTCTACAAAAATAGAGAAGTTTTCAGAACAGGAAGTTTGGCAAGCTATAGCATCCTCGGACAGTTCTAAATCTCCTGGTTCGGATGGTTTCACAATGGGTTTCTTCAAGAAATGCTGGCCAGATTTAAAGGAGCAAGTACTGGAATTTTTTAATGATTTTTATTTCGGAAGGATGTGGGAGCATGGAGTAAATCACGCCTTTATTACCCTAATTCCGAAAATTTTAAATCCGGAAAGTGTTGAAGACTATCGACCAATTAGCCTTGTAAGAAGTTTGTATAAGATCCTATCAAAAGTTCTATCCAAGAGACTTAGCAGCTGTGTTGGTGACATTATCAGCATTTCCAGTTTGCGTTTATACCAGGGAGACAATTGTTGGACTGTGCATTTGTTGCAAATGAAGGGATCGATTATTGGAGAAAACAAGGTCTACAAGGGGTTGTTTTCAAAGTTGACTTTCGCAGAGCATACGATTTTGTTAAATGGCCGATTTTGAACAGAGCAATGAAGGAGATGGGCTTTGGTATTAGATGGTGTTCGTGGATCTCACAGTGTCTCTCTTCTGCTTCAATTTCGGTTCTGGTGAACGGTTCCCCTTCGGAAGAGTTTACTATGGCTAAAGGACTAAGACAAGGTTGTAGTCTCTCTCCGCTCCTATTTAATATTGTAGGTGAGTTTCTGCATTTGATGCTAGATAAAGCAGTTGACAAAGGACTTTTCCAAGGTTTTGTGATTGGGAATTCTACGGATTCACTTCGGTTATCTCATATTCAATTTGCTGACGATCTCATCATTTTTTGCCAAGCTTCACTTACTCAGATTAAAAATGTCAAAAGGGTGTTGAGGATTTTCAGTATAATGGCGGGGTTGCATCTAAACCTAAAGAAGAGTAAACTTTATGGTGTAAATGTTGATGAGGATATTTTATCAGACTGGGCATTGGAAGTGGGCTGTTCTGTTGATCGTTTTTCCCACAGATTATTTGGGTCTTCCAATCGGTGCTAAGAAGAATTCTGAAGCTTTATGGGATCCTGTCCTTAAAAAATTTAATTCAAAACTAGCTGGGTGGAAAGCTTCTTCTCTGTCCTTGGCTGGCAGGACAGTTCTATTAAAGTCAGTGTTGACTTCCCTGCCAATATTTTTCCTATCTTTCTTTAAAATGCCTTGCAAAGTTGGGAATAAATTAAACTCCTTAATGGCCAGATTTTTATGGGGTGACAGTGCGGATAAAAGGAAGATCCACTGGGTTAGTTGGGGTACAGTTTGCAAACCAATGAACAGTGGTGGCCTTGGGGTTCTTGACTTGAATCTTTCTAATCGGGCACTATTGGGGAAATGGGTGTGGAAGTTCGCAAATGAAAAGGAATCCATATGGAAAAGAGTGTTATGTAGTAAGCATAATATTAGTAGTAATACTATGTCTATTAGTAAGGTCATTTCTCCAAAATCTTCTTGGAATTTGAGAAGTATTGCTAATAATTTTTTGAAGAATGATTCGGCGGGTGAGTGTCTTAGATCATTTTCGAAGTTGCAAGTAGGCAATGGTAAGTCCATATCTTTTTGGACTGATCCATGGGTGGATGAGGTTCCTTTAAAAATTCTTTTCCCTAGAATTTTTGCACTCTCTACTAACAAATGGGGTAAGGTTGCTGATTTTGGAAGCTTTGAGTTGAATGGTTGGCAGTGGAACATTATTACTAGGAGGAATTTGTCTGATTGGGAATTGGAACAATGGTTGGATTTGATGATGAAATTAAAGGAAATAAAAACTCACTGATTCGGTTGAAGATTTTCTCTCTTGGTCTGCAAGTGGTGATGGGTTATTCTTAGTGAAATCGTGCAGGAAAGCTCTTGGTAAGGAAGTTGGGGGTATTGATTTGTGGTCAAAAGGGGTGTGGTTGGGTTTGTCTCCGCCTCGTGTAGAAGCTTTCCTATGGCAGTTAGCTCACCAGAAAGTTGCAGTTAAAATGGAGTTAGTGAAAAGAAGAATGTATTGGTGAGTAATGTTGATTGAGATTTTATGTTTTGTTTTGTAGATAAAAGAACTAGATGTCTATCATCAGTCTGGTATTTCAAAGATTCCTACAATTGAAGATGCTTTGACGGTATGTTTAGGATAGTTTTTCATCTATCATAATCATACTAGATTCTGTTATTGTTAGTTTATTCTATCAAAAGGTAATGATGAATATCTGATTATGGTTCATCTAAATATTTAGTTGATATCAACATCAGTTAGGCAGGTGATTCTAGATGCCAAGGTGGGGCCTCCATTATATGAAAAGGGGCTTGCAAAAGATATTCTTTCCACTGTGAGTTATTTTGCCCCCTCTTTCTTTGTTTTTATTTCTTTTAACTTTTGATTTAGAAATGTGTTAATGAGGCATTATGCACTGCAGTTCTTTTTCTTCTATCTATTCTTCTGTCATGACTAGTTTTTCAATGTGATTGTGACAGACTGTATTATTGTTTACGATCTCTCTGATGGTTAGGCCAAAATATGAAGGAGCCACAAAATATTGCCAAAATAATTTGAACTTTGAAGTACTTATGAGGTTTACTAGATGGCAATGCATGGGAAGATTGCGGTTTTACCTGCTTGAAAGTTGATTGAGAAAACTGTGGGACACTATATCTGTCAATATCTATAGAAAAGATGAATTGAAAATTTCATATAAATATTAGTATATTCTTTTAGTAGACAATGGTTGAAGTATTTTATTGTTTTATCCGACAGATTTTTTTATACTAAAACATTTTGCTTAAAAGTTCTATTATAAAAAATTTCAGGTTGAGAAGATGCGGTGTAAGAATTGCCTCATTTGGGCTAAAAACGATAGTTTAGTGAGGGACATAATCAAACTCTCATCAGATCTTACGGTAAAAAGAATTTTACTGTTCTGAGCTATTTTGGATTTTTTTCCCTAGAAAAATTATTACTATTTGAAAGGTTATTGTGATGTCTTTTTTTTTTTATAGAAGAAAGGCCTCATTAAAAACCCCCTTCATATCCTACATGTTATGAAACATGAAGGACATAGGAAGGAGGGAAAGAGCACCTCTTAATGGTATTACCATGAATCATAACGTACAACCATTACCTAATCAAAGATTGCTTGACATAAGACATAAAAACAAAAACATACTGCAGCAGTAAAACCTGAAACCTAAAAACAGACTAAGTACAACAATTTAATCTGAACAAAATACACACTCAGACCCAATCAACTTGTTGAAACACCATAACACTAATTATATAAGACTGAAAACAAACCTCCGAATATAAAAACAATCTTACACCTTAACACAGCAAAACATAAAGCCTATTAATCAACCTATGCCATCTTTAGCTAATTTGTTCGCTTCCCAATTGGCAGCCCTCAAGATATGCTTTATAGAAATATCCTTCCCATCCATAATAGAGACTATATCATTCACCAAGGATTGAAACATCGGTGTGCATAAACCCGGATTATTGATCCACTTTAGTGCCATACTAGAATCCGATTCTAGAATAATTTTCTGGTTAAGAACAGATCCTGATTCTTCCAGAAGACACAACCCCCTCTTAATCGCCAATACTTATGCCATTATAGGAGGACCACCCCCAACTCTTTCTGAAAACCACCGAAGCAACGCCCCACTGCTGTCCCTAATTAGACCACCTATACCTCCTTTATACCAACATTTCACCATGGCTCCATCAACATTAAGCTTAATGAACTCATCCGGTGGAGGATCCCAACAAGATTACCTAGAACCACCCTTCTTCTGATACCTCACCGAATCAGCAAGTTTTAGATCCCTCACTAAAGAGTCGAAAGGGATATGCACCTCCTTGAATCTAGCAACAAACCAAGAAGCAAATTCTAAACCGAGCAATAAAAAACAACAACACCCCATCCACCTTTTCTTTCTAAAAAATAACCTCATTTCTGCACTTCCACACTGTCCACATCAACGTCCTTGGAATAAATTTCCAAACCAAGGTCTTCGGCAGAAGATCATCCCACAAAATGATAAATCATTATTGGAGAATGTCGGTCTCTCGGATTCGGTGGAAGATTTTCTGGCATGGTCGGGGAAGGGAGATGGATTGTTCACTGCTAAAGCTTGTAGGTTGACCCTTTCTTCCAACTCAGGGGGTAATTTCATGTGGAAAAGGTTTGTTTGGTCAGGTTTGGCTCCTCCTAGGGTCGAAACCTTTCTTTGGCAGGTTTCTCATCAAAGATTGGCAGTTAGAACGGAGTTGATTAGAAGAGGAGTTCATTTGGAGGAGGTCTTTTGTCCTTTTTGTGCTAAACAGGAGGAAACAGTTCATCATTTGTTCATATCGTGTTTGGTTGCATGGGACGTATGGAGCAAGTTCTGGAGGTTATGGGGAGTCTCGTCTGTATTGCTTAAAGATCCAGTCTCTTTGTTGTGTTCTTGGTCGGACTTAAGGCCTAAGTCAATTATATGGAGCCTTATTCCGGGGGTAGTTCTATGGTCATTATGGAAGGCTAGAAACTCGGTGGTTTTTGAAGATTGGAAACTGGACAGATCTACTCTTTTCTTCATATACAGATTCAGATTGGTTAAATGGTTCCTAGCCAAGTACCCGAATGTTTCCATTCAGGTTGACTCTCTTGTAGGGGATCCTATACTTGTAGATAAGCATCAGAGTAGTGACCATAAAAGGATGAAGGTGCAGGGATGGAGTCCTCCTCCACTTCATTTTTTTAAAGTTAATGTTGATGGGGCAGTTAGTGGGGATGGGCTGCTAGGGGGTATTGGGGGCATTTTAAGAGACTCGGATAGTAAAATTCTAGGGTCTTTCTCGCACGCTGTTGGTCCAGGTCCCCCTCCACTCGCTGAGCTGAAAGCCATTGAGAAAGGCATTGATTTCTTCCTTTCGACGGATTGGGCATTGAAAGGAAGGTTAATTATAGAAAGTGATTGTAAGTCAGTGGTGGATTGGATTTTGTTGCCGACTACATCTCCTCGTTTTCTTAGTTCGTTGGTTCAAAAAATTGCTTCCATAATCTTGGAGAGGGAAATCATTATTAGACATATCCCGAGGAGTTGCAATTGTGAGGCTGATTCTCTAGCTAAACAGGGGATTGTATGAATATTATTAAGTGTCATAGAGGTTTTCTAGCAGGTTCTTGGTCTATTGAGGCTGAAGGGGCTGGGAAAGTTTTGTTATTGTTTAAGGAAGGTTTGGTCGTTTAGGGAGTTTTGTTTAAATATTCTGTAATTTTTATGGCTTTGACAGTGTGTCTTGGTTGTATTTTATGTAATGAGTCCCTGATCAATAAAATCCTAAGGCACTCTTTTCCTCCCTCCAATGATTAAGGAACTTTCCCAAGAAATCCTTTAATCAAGAAGGGGGTTTTTAATGAGGCCTGTAATTTCTATCAAAAAAAATAAAATCAATGATGTTCTTTGGACTCACCAATGAAACATTCCAAATATTAAAAAATCTAGACCATAGGCCCCATACTACCTCGCAATGCAAAAAAAGGTGTGAAATTGATTCCTCATACCTGCCACACAAAGGACATAAGGGATCATCAATCCCAACCACTCCTCGTCTCAACAATTCCTCCTTAACCGCCACTCGCTGATGAGCAACTTGCCAAACAAAAGATTCCACACGGGGAAGAGCTAGCCCTATCCAAATATGACTCTCCCAAGTGTCATTATACTCAATCCCATCTTGATCTACGAAAATATTATTCAACAAGATATTATTCACCTAACCAAATCCAGCAGTCTTCCTCACTTAGTGACACCGAGATATTATTCAACAAGGAGATCAGCTATAGCCATTGATCAACCTCCCAATCCACCAGGTTTCTTCTCATTTGAATATCCCACACCCAGCCAGCAACATTATTCACCTTAAACTCCCTCACTTTACTCATTTTATTATTTGAAAGAGCATAAAGTCTAGGAAACTGATCTTTAAGGGGTACTTCTCCCAACCAAACATCATTCCAAAAATCCACCAATTGACCATTCCCAATTTTCAAACGCATATTCTTCCTAAGACAGTCCCCAAAACCATCATTAGAGAAGAAATTTTTTATCACTCCTCTCCGAATCCAAGAGGCACGCTGTCCAAGAATTCCCCATCAATTTGGATTTCGGATCCAAGTTGTACACACAACACACCACCCTCTTCCACCAGAACTCCTTTTCAGAAGCAAACTTCCATACCGATTTTCCCAGAAGCGCTCTATTCAATAGTAAAAGATTCGGGATCCCAAGACCCCCCAACCTTTTTGGCTTACTGACCACATCCCACTTCAGCTAGTGGATACTTCTTTTATCTTTCGAACCCCCCATAAAAATACAGTCATAATAGAATTTAATTTCTGTAACACAGAACCTGGAATTCGTAAAATAGAAAGAAAGAAAATGGGGAGTGAGCACATCATTGATTTGACCAACACCACCCTACTTGCTAACGATAAAGAGTTTGTCTTCCAACCAATCAACTTATTATGAAACCTCTGAACTATTGGCTCCCACATAACAACCGAATTTCTCTTGAATCCCAAAGGTAAGCCTAAATACTCTGTTGGGAAAACCCCCACTGAGTAGCCAATTTCCTTAGCCCAAGATGCTAGCACCACATCCTCAACATTAATCCCGGAAATTCTGCTCTTGACTAAATTAAGCTTCAAACCCACCAATAACTCATAAATTAATAGCACCCTTCTAACATTCATCAAATCACGACTAGAAGCTTTACAAAAAATTATGAGATCATCCGCAAATTGCAAATGCGATAAGTTGAATAACCGATCATGAACACCTAGCTCGAAACCCGAGAACAACCCCATATCCACTGCTTTGACTAACAACAAATGAAGCAACTCACCACCCAAATTGAACAGTATAGGCGATAACGAACAACCCTATCTTAATCCTCTCGTTGTGCGAAATTTCTCCGTGGGAGACCCATTCACTAGGACCGAAATGGAAGCTGTTGACATAAACCGATACATCCAAGAACACCATCTATCTCCAAACCTCATTTTACCCATTATTTTTAACAAAATTAACCAATCAACCAAATCATATGCCCTCTTAAAATCCACCTTAAAGACTACTCCCTCCAACCCTTTCTTCCTCCAAAAGTCAACTCCTTCATTTGCAATAAATGAGCAATCCAAAATATTCCTCCCTGGAATAAACGCAAATTGTGACGGACTTATAATCTCATTGATGCACACACTCAGTCTTCTAGCTAAACCCTTTGATAGGATTTTATATAACCCTCCAACCAGACTAATAGGCCGAAAATCTTCTAACCCTTCCGGATTAGCATTCTTAGGTATAAGGGAAATGAAAGAATGGTTAACCTCCAAGTCCCACTCCTTCCCCACATAAAATTCCTTAAAAAACAGCATGATATCATTCTTCAAAACAGTCCAGAATTTCTTGAAAAATCCCAAGTTCAGACCATCCGGGCCAGGAGCTTTGTTGCTATCTGAATGGACAATTACCTCCCAAACTTCCTCTTCAGAAAAAGGCTTCTCAAGTGCTAATCTGTGCCCTTCTGATAATTGTAAAAATTGCAGACTTAAATCCTCAACCTCCAAGGTGTTTTTATGATTAAACAACCCCTTAAAGAACTCCACCACTGAAGCTTTAATCAAACTAGGATCCTCTGTGACTTCATTATCCACTCTAAGGGATTTAATACAATTTGTCCTTCCTCTAGAAGCAGCACTATGATGAAAAAATCAAGTGTTCTTATCTCCTTCCAAGCTCCACTTCAATCTTGACTTTTGCAACCAAATCGATTCTTCTTTCTTTTGTAACTCCCATAGTTCTTTCTTAGCTTCTACTAGTGATTTCATTGACACCATGGAAAGACCTTGTTGCATATCCCTTTCCATATCGTGAATTCCTTGCTCCAACGATCTAATTTTTCCTGGCAGCTCCAAATAATCCTTCCTAGACCACTTCTTTACCACATCATTCACCCGCTTAAGCACCATGGGAATAGACTTCAACTTTTCCTCTTTATTGGATTTAAGCAGCTCCTCTTGCATCATCTCGCTAAACCCCTCCTCCAAAACATAATTAAACAACCTGAACGATTTCAGCCCCCAATTCTGCTCTTTATTCTCCAACAAAATGATGTTATGATCAGAAACAGACCTTGGCTGCAATATTTGGATAATCTTGGGAAAAGAAGCTAAAAAACTCTGATCTACAAGAACCTGTCCAGCCTCACAAAAGTGGGAATTTCCCTATTGTTACACCAAGTAAATCGACCTCCCGATAATGGCAAATCAGTCAAATTCGCCTTACTAACACAATCTTTGAAAATATTCATTGAAACCGAAATTACAACACCTCCATCTTTCTCTTCCCTTAACAAAACATCGTTGAAGTCACCTCCTAAGCACACTGGGCAGTCAACCTTTTCTAAATAGGATAATAACTCCCTAAAAAACTGCTCCTTATCCGCCTCCACACCGGGGCCATACACATTAATAAAACAACAATTTCCTGAAACACCTTCCAAACACCCTTTAATTCCTACAAATCTCCTGTAAATGGTTTCCTCCTTCACCACAAATTCCTTTTGATTCCACAAGGTTAACAAACCACCAACAGACCCTACAGCAGGGGCTATTACCGAGCCAATCATAATTTTACCTCCCATTTTCCTCACTAACAGATGACTGACAGCTTCCAATTTAGATTATTGTAAAAATAAAATTGTAGGCTTTTTCTCATCGACAAACCTCCTAATAGCTTGAGCTTTAACCATCGTACCCAAACCCCTAACATTCCAAGACATTATAGACCACTCTACCATCAATATCATTCCATGACCTAAATTCCTTGATCCTACTGCCGTCCCTCATTCCTCTCTCTCTCCAGAACCAGAGGAACCGCTTTGGACATGAAAGCTTCCTCACCTCCTCTAAAATTAACACCCAACAATTTGGAAACGTTCCAACATTCCAATGCCTTTGCCACCCCCTCAGTCTCTTTATCTGTAACAAAATCAGAAACCTTGCCACTACACTCTTAACTTCCCACCTCCTAGCATAAACATGCTTGTAAAAACCTCTCTGCAAATATAATGCAGCTTGAACAACATTATTCCCTTTTGTAGACTTATTTCCATCTGTAATTGCTCTTGGACTTCCGTGATCAGGCCCACTCACCTCTAACCTGCCCAAGCTGAAATTGGGCCCATTATCTTGGTCAACATTTTCCTGCCCCGAGGTAGCACCCCCATGCTCCATTCCCTTTCACTCCAATAAAACCCCCACCGCATTCTGCTGACTAGAAACACCACCTAGTACTATCTCCTCAGAACGGAAATCAACATCCAAAATATTATTTAATTTTACTTTTCCTTTCACACCCCTCAATATGCGTGTCACCCCCTCGTGGAGACTCCCGGACCCATGCTTCTACCCTATTTTGAGAGTCTGACATCACATGCTTACCCAACTGCCCATCCTGCACTTCGTGATCACCTCCTTGGCTCCATTCCGATGAGTTCTCCTCCCAAGGATCAATTGTTCCGTCTTCTTCAACCACATCTTCTAACTCGGGGAAGAAATCATCACTTCCTTCCACCTTAATCTTAATAATAAACGACCTTCCATTCGTATTAATGGTAACATGAGAAGGAATGTCGAACGTACTCTGCACCCTCAACAGCATATGAGCCACTCTGTAATCTACTCTTTGGATTGTTTGCTCCTGAATCTTCACTAGCTTGCCCTATCTCGATGCCAAACTTGTGAAAAATGATACTGGCTAGCAGTTTAATGGAACACCCATCATAGAAACTGCACAGTAAGGTAATGGGACACACTTCTCGTCCATAACAGGCTCCAGCCTTTCGAACCAGAAGGACAAAGCCTCCCACCTGACTTCCATCGTAGCATCTTTGTCCTCCATTGTCTGAAAGACTATTAAATAGGCGTTTTTTGCATAACCCCACCTTATCACCTTGACATTGATTCCCTCATTCCTTAATGCCCTCTGCACAAATTGAACTTCGAAAATCGCCTTGCAAATACCTGTTAAAGACGATCTCAGCCATGACCTTTCCTCCATAGGAATAAAGACTTCCAAAGGCTTCTTAACCTCCCTCTTGTCTCCAGAGCTTCCCATTTTCAGGCCCTCAACTTTCTTTACACCCACTACCGTATCCTTATGTGACCTACCCTCATGAAACTTATTCAACAACTCCTTCTCAGTAGCAACAACTGGGATATTGACCTTCTCCCTGTCAACTCCTCTGCGCCCGCATCTCTAGACCCCATCAGGCTATTGCACTTCATGCTCCTCGAAATACTACTATGATATTTCGCTATTGACACTGATATTCTCCTCCCATCGACCGAGACATTGTTCATCCTTTACTTTGCATTAAGCAAATCCTCTTTGCTTGCAAAGTGCACGAAAGCAAACGTATTATCCTTGGAATTAGGTCTCCTATTAACAAACGGGATAAACACCTTAATCACCTTGCCATGATAACTGAAACGTTCCCATAAATGGAGTGTGTATTATTAACTTCCTAAAGATATGAAAATTCATTCTGAATGGATTGGCAAACTATAACATGCTTCAATACAGTCATATTTGTGCTATATAGGTGAGCAATAGCTGCCATAGTGAAACACAAAGTACTCTTTACCTTGTGCAACGTGTCCTTTCACATGTGACCTCGGAACTTTTTCCCTTCTCTTCTGATTTTGTTTTCCTTTTTCCTTCTTTTCTCACTGCTCAATTCACGTGTTGTTTCAAGTTCTCATAGATTTTCGATTCAGAGAAAAAAAACTCTTCAATGGCTAAAACTAGACCCGGCAATTTGTGTTGGTATATTGTGTTTCATGTCGTTTCTTTGTGAAATTATGGAATGTCTTTCTTGCAGGATCCCATCTTTGGCTTTTAGAAAAATATATATATTCTGCAGTATAATTCTTGAACTCGATATGGTTGCCATCTAGGGGTGTTTTTGCTTTAATGGTGTTCCATTTCAACCAGGGTTATAATGTATGAGTTGTTGAAGTTTTGACGCTAACCATTCTTTCTACACATTTGATCGGTTTGTGGATGAACTCGCAGGTAGGCTACATTATTATGGTGGATCCCCATACAGGGGCTCGAACTAGCTTATTTAGAATGAAAGGGGCCACGGTAACAGGCATATACCATCAATTGATCGATGAAAGACTGGTGAAGACTCTGCATGGGTATTGAAGATATTCATTTTTTTTTCATTTAAACGTTATTTATATTATTATTATTATTATAATTATTATTATTATTATTATAATTATTATTATTATTATTAATATATATTATTTATTAATATTACAAAACCCAAATGAAAGCCCAATTACAAACTTGGTGGCCCAGACTAATGAGCCCATAACAAACCCTAACAGATTAGGGTTTTCTAATTCCTCAGCCGCCATCTTCAATTTCAGCCATTGGATCTGGTTTGATCCAACGGTCCACAGTTTGCCAGAGGAAACCCTAGGGTATCAATACCCTAGGGACACGTCCCAGCGCCGCCGTAGATTCCAGAAGACCACGCGGCGCTGCTTCAGCCTCGCCGCCACTCCAGCCGCACACATGTCATCCCAACGGTGAGTCACCACTAGGAGTCCGGTGACTCATCGTACTCCACCCTTCGGACCGGTCCGAGACGAGCGCCGGTGATGGCTATAAAACCATCACTCAACCTGCAAAGAAGAGACCATGACAACAAACGAAAAAAAAGAAAAAGAAAAGAAACAACAAGGAAAGAAAAGAGCGATCAAACCAGCAACTCCAAACATCAAAATAAGCAAAGAGAAGACGGAGAAATACTTACCGAGGAAGCTGCAGCATCACCGGAACCTTCACGAGTCATCGGAAACCTTCGAAAAACGAAGGTATTTTTGTAGATTTGCTCCATTAGGGAATGTTTTAAGGGAAACGGTCATCGGAACCATCAATAGGATGGTCCGATCTACGTTTAGGTGTAAAAAAAAAAAATTTCCGGCCACCGGATGTGGTGGCCGGCGGTGTGGATTACGGCAGCAGACGGCTGCCGGCCGACGACCGGCTTCCCTCCGATAAGGGAAGTTAGAGAGAGGCGAGAGAATTCTTCTCTCTCAGTTAGAGAGAGAAGAGAAATGAACAAAGTGAAGATGATGGCCCTTCGGGCCATCCGGTTGAAGGGATATATACCCCTTCCCAAACGACGCCGTTTAGGGGAGGGGTATATCCGTAATTTCCTTTTGGCTAAACCCTTTACGCAACCATCTTAATTTTGTAACATTCCATTTTAGTCACTAGATTAATAAATAAAGAAAATAGCATGTTTAATCCCTATAATTTTGATTAATATTGAATTAGGTTTTTAATTTTAATTTACTATAATTTAGTCAATAATTTTAAATATTTTTATTTATTTTATTGCTTTTAAATATATAGTTCTAATTGTATTTTTATTATTTTAATTTTACTTGTTTATATATTTAAATATTTTTATTATTATTATGTATTCATAAATATATATATATAATAAATAAATATTTATTTTTTTTAATAAATTATTTTAACATTTATTTTTCAATATCGAAGAAAAGGGCAGTCTTAATACAACTGGATGTCCTATTCTGGTATTTTAAAATTAAATATTATAAAAAATATTATTTAATTTTATGTAAATTAATATTTATTAATATCAAAGAAAAGAGCTGCCTTAAGGCACCTAGAAGTAATTTTCCGACATTTTTAAATAAATAAATATTTTTTATATAATTTCGAAATAATAGGATTATAAATTAAATATATTTTGAATTTTTTTATAGAGACAATTTATAATTAAAAAGTACCAATTTTGGGCGTTGTAGGGGGTGCTAATCCTTCCCTAAACGTAACCGACCACGAATCCCTTTTTATTATTAAAAAGAACGAATTTTTGGTTATAAACGCAGATCAGTTCATTTTTATTTGATGTTTTCTTAAATCTCTTTTAAAAAATAATTTTTAGGTATTCGACCTACCTGACCCAAAAGGCCGATGGCGACTCCCAAATTATTTTCAAAACCATTTATTCACATCAATTTTCCCGCCAAATAAATATTTCGTGCCCGGACAAAAACCAGTTACGACAGCTTGGCGACTCTGCTGGGGACCTGGTCAAACTTTTAAAAATCAATTATAAATTGTCTCTATTAATTATAAATTAAAATTTCATATATTTAATTTATAATTCTTTTTTATATATATATATTTTTATAGTATTTATATATTATTAATATTTCATTTTATTTACAAGTATTTATTTCATTATTTATTTTTCTGTCAAATGTTTGAACATTTCTCCTCACACACAATACTTGCATTGCATAACATAAGCTCTATAATTGAGTTTGTCCCTTTTAAGTGGGAGTGAAAGCGACGTCTTCATGAGAATTTATTCTCTGTGTCAGACCTAGCAAGTAACTTTCGGGGTTCATATGTTCTATGTCTTCGTGAGAATTTATTCTCCGTGTCAGGCATAGAGAAATGTATCCCCTCGAATTGAACTCGATCCATTTTAGTCTGTAATGGACTAGGATTGAGGGTTAGCAACCCAAGGGGGCACTAACAAGGACAATTCGGGTACCTTTATTCTTAGATCTGAAACCCTGCATATAATAAACCCTAGAAACTCTTCCGATCCGAAGTCATGCCGAAATTTTGTCCAAAATAGGTGTACACACAGGAGAAATGAATTCTAACTTTCCTGTTAATTTATTTATTTTCTTTACTGATTAAATTACATGTATATTTAAATTATTTAAATTATGAAAAAGCATGTTTAAATAAAAATATTTAGGTAAATGTTATTATTAAATTTCTTTATTATGTAAACTAATTCATTTCTTTTTGTGTGTTCTTTATCTTTTCTGTTTGCATAGCATCATACAGGATAAAAGGCATTGATCCTTGTGTTAATTGTCTCATTGGAAAACCTTCATCCATGGATAAAAAGTGTTCAAATCAAGTAATTCTAAACTCAGAAGTAAGACAGTGGGCTGAGGACTTACAAAGACAAGAAGGAGACAGTCTGCAGGATGATTATGTATCTGACTTGGCCAGTTATGCTCCAGTTTCGCTAAAAAGAAATGATATGCAAGATTTGCGAAGTATTTGGGAAAGTTGGGATTCAAACAAAAAATTGCAGTTTTATCAGACTTACGGAGACATCCCATATTTGCTCTATGTCGAAGTTGATGATGAATTACTCAGAGCCCTAATTCAATTTTGGAATCCAGGGTACAATTGCTTCACTCTCAATAAAGAGGACTTGGTCCCTACTATTGAAGAGTACACAACTTTTCTACATATTGAAGTGGCTTTGGAGAATCGAATCTATTCAAAGTCAATTAAAACTCAACCCTTTCGAGTTAAATTAGCAAAGATTGCCGGGGTACGAGAAGAATGGGTGGCATCCCGTACAAAACAAAAAGGCGAAAGCGAAGGCATTGCTTGGACCAACATTAAAGAACTTATTCAGAGCCATCCAGATACTAAAGTACGATTCGATCTATTTTCTCTGGGTATGTATGGTATGATCATCTTCCCAAAAGTATTGGGATATGTTGAAGCTGCAGTGGTAGATTTGTTTGAACAGCTACCGAAAAAGATTAATCCTGCTTCTGCAATTCTAGCAGAGACTTTCAGATCGTTAAATGCTTGTAGAAAGCTAGGAGGTGGACGATTCTCAATGTGTACCCAGTTGTTATATGTTTGGATCCGTAGTCATTTCTGGAGGACAGAAAAGGTTTCATACCGACGCTTTAATACGGATTACTCACCATTAAAAGAATTTCTGGAGCAGGAATGGCCGAAAGAAATTAAGAAAGATATGTGGATTAATGCCTTTCGAAATCTGCAAAGCAATGACATTGTTTGGCGAGTCCCGTGGCAAATCCAAAGGGAATTCTTTTACAAATGTGGAGATTACAATTGGATAATGCTGCTCGGATTATGGGGAGGAATTGGATATGCACCACTTCTGGTCATAAGACAGTATGAAGGTCGTCAATTTGTACCTGTCACCGCTGGATTACATTCATCTGAGTTCGCATTCCACAGCAAAAATTATAAAAAAAATATCATGGAAGCCGTTACAGCTTGGAAAACAACTATTTGTATCCGAGCTAAAGCAACAAAAGAAATGCTAACTCCTGATTATGAGGAATGGAGGTATGTCAGGAAAAATGAAAATATTCCTCTACCAGATCAAAATGAGGATATCTCTATGGAAGATCGCATTAAGGTGGTTCCATCAGAGATTGAAATCCTGAGAGCTGAGTTTGAAGCAGAAAAAGAAGGATGGTTAAGAGAATTAGAGCAAATGAGACGAGATAAAGCTATGTTGGGCGTTGATATTGACTTTCATTCATCACAATGTGCAATGTTGAGAGAAAACAAAGAAAAAATTGATGGTGAATTTAGAACATTAAAGAAAAATTACCAAGAGTTATATAAATCCCGGAAAGCATCAGGACCAAGCCAATCAACGGTACAGATGACCAGAGAATTGAACATCGAGAAAAGTCGAGTTGAAGATCTGAAAGGAAAGAATAGCCGTCTACTCAAAAGCCTTGAGAAAGGAAAGCAAAAAATGGAAGATTTTGAGGTTGACAGAAGAGAGCGAATTATAAAACACAAGGCTGAACACCGCGAGATCATGAATGAAATGCAAAGAGAAATGGATCGAGCCAAAGATTTAGAAGAAATGAAGAATGACATCTTTGATAAATTTGAAGGTGAGAAAAATATCATGTTCAAGGGATTTGAATCTGAAATGAACCAGCTGATTGCTGAACTTGAAGTCAGGGGCCAAAAGATTGAAGAGTTCAATATTGAAAAAGAAAAATGGGAGTTGGAAAGAAAGAATTTCAACACCAAAATTGAGGTAGAGCAAGAAGTGGCTAGCAATTGGATGCAAAGATGCAGAAACAAGAATGTTCAAATCCAGAAGATTAATCAAAGAATGCAAGAAGCACGAACAAAACTTGAAGAAGATCTGGATCAGTCTAGAAACA
Organism: Hibiscus syriacus; assembly: GCF_006381635.1. Classification (NCBI taxonomy): domain Eukaryota; kingdom Viridiplantae; phylum Streptophyta; class Magnoliopsida; order Malvales; family Malvaceae; genus Hibiscus; species Hibiscus syriacus. The sequence goes on from NW_024062765.1 coordinate 2,753,039, forward strand.
AAAACTCAGAGTTTAACGCTTACATTTTGCGACTTGAAGAATCATTATTTCAAGAAAAAGTTCGTCTAGGACTTAATGATCTCAAAGAAAGTAATGAGGAAAGTGCTTCACTGCGAAGACGCATTAGAGATCTTGAAAAAATTCTGCACAATTGTCAAGTCAGAATCACCGAGTTAGAGCAAACTCTTGAAGGAACGAATGAACAATGGCAAAAGTCAACTGATTTCTATGTTGAAAGAAGTGAAGAAAGAAGTAATATGGTGTTCGAGGCCATGGTACAAATGAGCGAAGTTGCTAGATATGTTGGGGAACTAGCTGTTGAAGCCAAAATAATTGAGAATCACGTTGATCTAGTTTCTAAGTGCGGAAAGAAGGTGTCATGGTTAATGAAAGAAATTATAGAGCTTAATAGGAAAGCTATGCCTTATCTGTAGTTATGAACTATTATAAAGAAACTTTTGTATGCCGATGAAAGTTGTTCTATGATAGTTAACTTTTTGGGATCAATAACTTTTTGCATACATGCATTTTGCATACATTCATTATTCATTTCATGATTTTCTTTATGTATAATTTTTATTATTAAGATAAAATTCATTAATTAAAATTTGGAAAAAATAATATCAAAAGATTTTTCAATCGCAGTTATTCTGGCCAAAAGAGAAATACAACATCACTACGGTACTAGACAAGCTACTAAGAGAATTATGGAGGATAAAATACAACGTATTGAGGAACAACATAATAAAGAACAAGCAGAAATGAGAATGAAGCTGGAAAAAATTGAAGCCAGTATTGCAAATTCACAAGACAGTATGATGCAGAAAATAGAGGACATGTTTAAAAGGCAGGCTATCATTGGAAAAATGCATGAAAATCCTGTATCTTTCGACCAAGAACCTATGTATCCTCTAGGTTTTCCACCAGAACCAATTTATCATTCTGGTACTACACCTATACAAATCAATGCTCGTACATCTGCATTTCAAGAAGCCAAACCACATGAAAATCGACAAGTGGATCCTGCATCTTCAAGCAAAAATCCGCTTATATCAGATGTGAAAATAGGGGATCTTAATACTGAGCATTTAATCCCAGATTTGAATGAGCTGAATGAGAAAGAAAAAGTAAATGAAGAATTGACCAGACAGATCAAGAGCTTAGAAGAACGAATGAAATCCGTGGAAATAACTGAATCATTTTATGGGTTTGACGCTAGTGAGTTGAGTTTGGTTCCAGACCTAATCCTCCCCATCAAGTTCAAAGCTCCCGAATTTGATAAATATGACGGTACTACATGCCCTTCATCCCACATTACTATGTTTTGTCGCAGAATGGCAGGATATGTGAAAGACGAGAAATTGTTAATTCACTGCTTTCATGATAGTTTGACAGGACCAGCTTTAAAATGATATACTCAATTGACCAAAGCCAACATTAGATCCTGGAAAGATCTGGCTAAAGCATTCTTAGAGCAGTACCGCCACGTAACAGACATGGTCCCTGATAGATGGACTCTCCAAAATTTGGAGAAAAAGAATAATGAAACGTTCAGACAGTATGCCCAGAGATGGCGTGACATAGCAGCCCAAGTTCAACCACCTTTGTCAGAAAAAGAGGCCATAGTAATATTTGTCCATACATTGAAAGCTCTTTATTTAAATCATCTAATGGGGAATGTAATCAGAAATTTTGCAGATTTGGTCATTTCTGGAGAACTCATTGAAAATGTCTTGAAAAGTGGCAAAATTGAATCAAATGAGGGGTCTAGTTCCAAAAGACCTATGTACCGGAAAAAAGAGAATGAAGTCAACAATGCAAATTCTTACAACAAGGATTCATCGAAAAGTGTTACAATAACCCAGCCAAGGGTTAAGAAAGAGGAAACAAACACTAATCGAGCAGAGTCCAGAGGATCTCGAAAGGAAAATGAAAGGTTGTCTTTTACACCTTTACCAGTACCATATGCTGAAATCTATGATTCGCTGTTAAAAGTAGATGTCATACGGCCCTATCCTTTGGTTCCCATGCAACCACCATTCCCTCCTTGGTATGATACAAAGGCACACTGTGTTTACCATGAAGGAATTACGGGTCATTCTATTGAAAACTGTTTGGCATTCAAAAGGGTGGTTCAAAATTTGATCAACACTGGAAAGTTGGAATTCAATACACCATCTGCATCAAATCATCCATTGCCAAATCATGGAGATAAAAACGTGAATGCAATTCAGGAAGAGAACAGAAAGAAAGAAAAAACTGACATTTCTGAAATTAAATCTCCTTTTGTTTGGGTATTCCAACAACTCTCTTTAGCCGGTATAATTCCACAACAATTCAGACCAAAGCAGAATGAAGGCAAGAATTATTGTGAATATCATCAAGAGAAGGGGCATAAAATTCAACTATGTCCTAAGTTTAGGGATTTGGTGCAAAAATTGATGAACAACAGAGAAATAGAATTCTTTGAAGAAGAACCAGGGAAAAAAGAAGATGACGTTTGCTCATCAGAGGATTCTAAACCTAGTCAAAGATGAATTGCTAATAGCATCTTCTGGAAGTGTTCTTTGAGTTCTCTAATTTGGTTTGATATAAAACATAGAACCAATCATTTGAATTAAAAGATGAATTGCATGATCGTCTTCATTAAGAAGCTTCTTTTCAAGCTTCTTTTGCTTATTCCTTTCCCAAAAATCATAGCGCATTTTCTTGTAATTGGGATCATTGCATAATGGCTTCCCATCTTTTACCGGAAAAATGCGTCAGCAGCCTTAGCCATTCGAGCAACACATATAAAATTTGGCAATTCTGCAATTGATGAATCTGAACCACATCTCTCCATGGCTATTGAAGCTTCAGCCTCTGAGAATCCCATTTTTGTCAAGTATAACAGTTTATTCTCCTCATCAGAATCAGAATTCAAGATTTCTCGGTATTAAAAGAACTATCGATATCTGTGAAATCATCTTGAAAGGTCATTTCATAATCAGATGAGTTGTTATCAGAATCAACATGTCGCATGAAGGCAAGCTTTTCAAGAGCCTATACTATTGAGTTTTATTTTCAAGAGGTTTTGTGACATTATATCTACATCTACATTTGTCAAAGATGATAGATTCTCTGTTTTGAAGAAGAAAGATTTATTGGGTTTTTACAATTGAAGAAATACTCAATTCACCAATCTGAAATCAAATAAACTTAACATTCATGCATCATATTTAGGTGTTTGTAAAAATAGGTGCATTTTCATTCATTTTCATCCATGTTGAATTTTTAACAGGAATTTCAAAGATTTTAGCAAAGATTTAAATCCATCATTCAATGGATCAACTTTTCCAGTTCGAGTTCATAATGAGAAGAACTCATCTGAAGAAGGAAGAAGAAGTTCATAATGAGAAGAATTTGTTCAACCTTTTGCTCAAATCCATCACTTGATGGATCAACTTTTCCAGTTCGAGTTCATAATGAGAAGAACTCATCTGAAGAAGGAAGAAGAAGTTCATAATGAGAAGAATTTGTTCAACCTTTTGCTCAAATCCATCACTTGATGGATCAACTTTTTCCAGTTCGAGTTCATAATGAGAAGAACTCATCTAAAGAAGGAAGAAGAAGTTCATAATGAGAAGAATTTGTTCAACCTTTTGCTCAAATCCATCACTTGATGGATCAACTTTTCCAGTTTGAGTTCATAATGAGAAGAACTCATCTGAAGAAGGAATAAGAAGTTCATAATGAGAAGAATTTGTTCAACCTTTTGCTCAAATCCATCACTTGATGGATTAGCTTTTCCAGTTAGAGTTCATAATAAGAAGAACTCATCTGAAGAAGGAAGAAGAAGTTCATAATAAGAAGAACTTGTTCAACTTTTGCTTGAATTCATCATTTGATGGATTAGCTTTTCCAGAAAGAGTTCATAATGAGAAGAATTTATCTGAAGAAGGAAGAAGAAGTTCATAATAAGAAGAACTTGTTCAACTTTTGCTTGAATTCATCACTTAATAGATCAACTTTTACAGAGAAAGTTCATAATGAGAAGAACTCGTCTGAAGAAGAGGAAGTTCATAATAAGAAGAGCTTATTCAACATTTTGAATGACTCTATCATAGAAGGAAAGAGGTCAACATCATCCCCAATGGAAAGTTCATAATAAGAAGAACTCATCTGAAGAAAGAGAAGAATTTATTCAACATCTCCATATTAATCAAGTGAAGTCAAATGAAAAAAAAACTTATTATCTTTTCGTCTTTGCTCTATTCTTATTAAGAATAAGCAAAGAGGGGCAGTTGAAGATATTCATTTTTTTTTCATTTAAACGTTATTTATATTATTATTATTATAATTATTATTATTATTATAATAATTATTATTATTATTAATATATATTATTTATTAATATTACAAAACCCAAATGAAAGCCCAATTACAAACTTGGTGGCCCAGACCAATGAGCCCATAACAAACCCTAACAGATTAGGGTTTTCTAATTCCTCAGCCGCCATCTTCAATTTCAGCCGTTGGATCTGGTTTGATCCAACGGTCCACAGTTTGCCAGAGGAAACCCTAGGGTATCAATACCCTAGGGACACGTCCCAGCGCCGCCGTAGATTCCAGAAGACCACGCGGCGCTGCTTCAACCTCGCCGCCACTCCAGCCGCACACATGTCATCCCAACGGTGAGTCACCACTGGGAGTCCGGTGACTCACCGAACTCCACCCTTCGGACCGGTCCGAGACGAGCGCCGATGATGGCTATAAAGCCATCACCCAACCTGCAAAGAAGAGACCACGACAACAAACGGAAAAAAAGAAAAGAAAAGAAACAACAAGGAAAGAAAAGAGCGATCAAACCAGCAACTCCAAACGTCAAAATAAGCAAAGATAAGACGGAGAAATACTTACCGAGGAAGCTGCAGCATCACCGGAACCTTCACGAGTCATCGGAAACCTTCGAAAAACGAAGGTATATTTGTAGATTTGCTCCAATAGGGAATGTTTTAAGGGAAACGGCCATCAGAACCATCAATAGGATGGTCCGATCTACGTTTAGGTGTAAAAAAAAATTTTTCCGGCCACCGGATGCGGTGGCCGGCGGTGTGGATTACGGCGGCAGACGGCTGCCGGCCGACGACCGGCTTCCCTCCGATGAGGGAAGCTAGAGAGAGGCGAGAGAATTCTTCTCTCTCAGTTAGAGAGAGAAGAGAAAGGAACAAAGTGAAGATGCTGGCCCTTTGGGCCAGCCAGTTGAAGGGATATATACCCCTTCCCAAACGACGCCGTTTAGGGGAGGGGTATATCCGTAATTTCCTTTTGGCTAAACCCTTTTTGCAGCCATCTTAATTTTGTAACATTCCATTTTAGTCACTAGATTAATAAATAAGAAAATAGCATGTTTAATCCCTATAATTTTGGTTAATATTGAATTAGGTTTTTAATTTACTATAATTTAGTCAATAATTTTAAATATTTTTATTTATTTTATTGCTTTTAAATATATAGTTCTAATTGTATTTTTATTATTTTAATTTTACTTGTTTATATATTTAAATATTTTTATTATTATTATGTATTCATAAATATATATATATAATAAATAAATATTTTTTTTTAAATAAATTATTTTAACATTTATTTTTCAATATCGAAGAAAAGGGCAGTCTTAATACAACTGGATGTCCTATTCTGGTATTTTAAAATTAAATATTATAAAGAATATTATTTAATTTTATGTAAATTAATATTTATTAATATCAAAGAAAAGAGCTGTCTTAAGGCACCTAGAAGTTCTTTTCCGATATTTTTAAATAAATAAATATTTTTTATATAATTTCAAAATAATAGGATTATAAATTAAATATATTTTGAATTTTTTTATAGAGACAATTTATAATTAAAAAGTACCAATTTTGGGCGTTGTAGGGGTGTTAATCATTCCCTAAACGTAACCGACCACGAATCCCTTTTTATTATTAAAAAGAACGAATTTTTGGTTATAAACGCAGATCAGTTCATTTTTATTTGATGTTTTCTTAAAACTCTTTTAAAAAATAATTTTTAGATATTCGACCTACCTGACCCAAAAGGCTGATGGCGACTCCCAAATTATTTTCAAAACCATTTATTCACATTAATTTTCTCGCCAAATAAATATTTCGTGCCCGGACAAAAACCAGTAACGACAGGTATGAAACTCAATTTGAGTTGCGATCATTGATGTAATTGATGTGTATTCAGTTATGCAAATTGTGATCCGTTGCTCTATCTGTTATGGTCTTCAACAGGAGAGAGAAGAAGGTATATGCCTGGACAGTTGATGATGCGGATTCCATGATGAGGATGTTGCATGTGCGTGCGGACGCCATTGTTACTAGCAACCCTGCTTTACTTCAAGGTACCATGCAAGATAAAAGAACACAATGCCTTGAAGAAGGTTTTTCTTTAACACGATAACAATTCTTCTTTTTCCGAGTATTTGATGATATTTCTGTACATGGCGTAAACTAATAACACTCGACTTTATTGAATTTCAACTCTGTTTTGAGTGTCCATCTATATGATATTGCTGGGCAGTTGCTTGCTTTCAGTGCATCTGCCCTTGCTTGTTGATTTGCCTTCTTTTCAAACTTTCCATCTTATAAGTAATCTGTACAAGACACTTATCCTCGAAAGAATTCAGGGGCATTAGAAACCATTAATCAAATTAAAATTTTATCAACGGTTAAGATTTGTGTTTAATAAAAAGATTTTACTCGACATTCCATATTTTAACTATAACGAACATGAAAAGCAACAATAACACAATAAATTAATATAAAAATTTACATAATCGAAATATTAGAAAATCGTAAATGCACGTGCATTAGAAACAAGAGTAAATTATCAGTTTTGTTTTCTTTTTGTACCTAAGATTTCTTGTTTTGTTTTAGTACTTAAAATTTCATTTGTTTCGAAGTCATGCTTAATGTTTATTTTTTGTTTCATTTTAGTACTTTGTGGGTGAGTTTTATCATTCATCACTTAAATATTTTCTCACTCTAATTTTGGTTACTAAAATTTAAAAGTTTTCAATTTAACCATTCAACTTTTAAATTGTTCATATTTTTAATCACTTTAATTTATTTTATTAATAATTTTTGTGACATGATTTTTTTTATAAATGTATAATTAAAATAAAAAAATTAAATTTGAAAAGATGAAGTGATTAAATTAGGAGTAATTTGAAAGTTAAGTAATTAAATTAAAAAAAATTCAGTGACCAAAATGAGTGAGAAGATAGCTGAGTGATAAATGATGTAATTTATTCATAAAGATGTATCATGTTGTAACATTTTCGCTAAGTTTTATCGACAATATACTAAAATGAAACAAAAAGTAAACATTAAATATGTTTTAAAACAAATGAAAATTTATGTATTAAAAAGAAATAAAATGATCGGATATTAAACATGTAATTTAAGTTATAAACAAGTATGAAAAAAATATAATGAATAAATTGACTTGTGCCACGACATTTTTCGATACTATTTAATCATATGAATAAAAAACAATAATACACGGGATAAAGTTAATTAAAACATGATAAACCAAAAAAGTATGACTGGATTGCATAAACGTGGTAAATTAAACATCTTGAATTAAATTATAATATGAGAAAATAATATGAAATTTATATAAATAAATAAAGTATTCGCACTGCACTCACATCACAAGCGCCTCTCTCATATATAAAAGGGGGGGGGGGGGCGCGGGGAACGGTTTGTTCATTGCTCTCTTCTGCTACCTATTTTCTGGTATTTATTTTCCTCCTCTGAAATTAATATTATTTGAAGAATTAAAATAAATAAAATTGTTAATCTGTCTCTAATCAGGTATAGGAGAGAAGCAATTTTGGCAAAAATCCAATAAAAATCCCAGTTTTTCTATCATTATGGCGATGAAGGTTTGGTTCAACAAAAATATCGTGGATCCTCTTCTCCAGATCCTCCTAAAGTAAGCTACAGCTCCAAATTTCTTTCATATATTTTATCTATAACTCTGATTGGTTTCCTCTTACAGGGGAGCAGAACCCAGGCTGTTGGCCTTCTCTGCAGCGCTGGGAATTACTTTGGGAATTTTCCCGATATGCGGTAATAAAGATATTTTTTTTTTCTTTGCGTTTCTTTTGATTGATTTATAATATAACCTGAAGAAAAAAAAATGAAAAATACTGCAGGGGTTACAGTTTTGCTTTGTGGGATGGCAATCGCGTTGTTGGGATCTCACTGCCACTCTCCAACTGTCATGCTTGCTAACTTCTTGGCTACTCCGATCGAGTTGAGGTGATTTCTTCTTCTGTTTTCATTCTATTTTTTAGCCTTTTCCCTCCATTTTCGGATTGCTATTTTACCTTCATTTTACTTTGTTTTATCTGTGGTTGGATCTACGTTGTCGTCTAGTCTGGTGGTGCCCTTCCTTCGCTTTGGTGAAGTGTTATCTGGTGGACCTCATTTCCCCTTAACTTCTGGTTCTTTGAAGAAAGTTTTGACTGGCCAAGCTTCGAGTGAACTCCTTTTAGTATTGCCCGTGCTGTAAGTATCCATTTCTATTCCTACCTTGTTCAACTTGTCTTTTGCTCACATGCTTGTTCCTCCTTGCACTTTATTTGATTTCATCTTATAGGTTCGGTTTTCATATTATGGTAGATAGAGATGCCAATTTGGATAGGATTGGATTATTAAACTGTTAATTGAATCAAATTGAACTTAGAAGCTTGAAATTTTGGTGATAGGAGGATCTCCCCAGGAATCCTACTGTATTCCGATGGTGTTTGGGTGATAGTAGTAATCATGAACTAGTGTTGAATCAATTAGTCATCTGAACTTGTTGAGTTTTTTGCTCGACGTTACCTTAACATTTTAATATGTTTTCATCTATATCTGCCTGTATTTTCAACAATCAGGTAAGAAGCATGTGCGTTTCTATGTGAAAATTGATTTTTTCTTTTGCAACTTGTTTGAGTGGAAATTTGCTTGCAGACATATTTTAGTATGTCTTCATCTTTCTCTGATCACGTTGACAGAAAATCAAATACTATCATCTATGGGGCATGTATCATAACATCATCTACAAATAGAGATGAGCGAGCTTGTCATACTTGTTCATTTCTATGTAAGAACTTTAAAGATGAAAATTGAAAAGAAAAACAGTTTTCTTCTACTTTTTAATGTGGCTAGTATGTTCCTATCCAACATTATAGATTGCATGATATTGTATGAATGTACAATTAAATTGTATTTTTCCACTTGGTAAATCTCCCTTGTCTAATGTTATCCTGTGGATATAGGGGATTGGTAAAACTCTATGAAAGACTGAACCTATTTTTTGAACATGAGTTCCGTTATTCATTTTATGCTGGAGCTAATCCTGAACATAAACATGTTAATCATACTTGATCTTCCAGCAAATTGACTACATGTTTTTTTAAAAAAGTTTACTGCTGATTCTTGGCCGACAGCTTAGCATGATATATGTTTTTTGAGGTTTCATAATATGCAGCTGAGCTGCTGCAAATCATGGTTGCTGTCAATGATTTCCTCTCCCTGCATAATATAAAAAAGGGTCACTTACATAGTTGCTACTTGAATTATAGTGAAATTGCCAATTTGATATCTGAAGAAAATAACTTTGCAATTAAGTACTTCAACTTTGATTCCCTTTAGACTGAACACCTTGCAAACTCTGTTATACAAACGGGGGCACATGGTAAGAACTATAAATAGGAGATAGACTTGTGGCACCCTCATATCAGCTGTTCTTTGCTACATCTTGATTAGCAGATTTATCTTAAGGTGCAAGCTATTTAACCGAGGCAAAGATTGTGTATCTAATTGCCAATTTTCAAACTTTAGGTACCAAATTGAATAATGGATCATAGACTCATAGTTCATGTTACAAATGTGTCATTAATCTCATAAAGATGATATAAATATTGTTATGAAGATATACTAATAAATAATGCAAAGGTTTATTCTATGTGGACAAGTTGTACAAGGAAAACTGAAAAACTTTATGATTTGGAATTCTAGAGAGAGAAAGAGAGGAAACTTTGAAGAAAGGAATCTATTAGATATTGATTGTAAAGAATCTTCTCATGAGAGCATTATTTTAAGTTTATGCTTAGGCGGTTTCCCATCTTTAGAAAGGATGTTCATTCATTTCCTTCCACATACTCTGCATTCAAACAGATGTAGTTCTCCACGGTATTCTATCATTTCTGCCATATCTCTTATCTCCACCGTGACATCAGCTTTAATGCTGAAGAGTCCAAAAACTATGAACCTATAGACAACTTATCCCAGAGTATAATACATTCCCTCCATTCTTTTTTACTGTAGTTTTAAACTAACTGCTCTGTTCTTCAACTTGACAATAGTATAGTTTGAAGTGGAAAGGACCCCTATATGCTTAAGGTGATGGAATTTTATCAGAAGATGGCATTTGGGACTATGTAATTGTTCATTAATTGAAACTTGTCTTATCAATATGAAATTAAATTTGAAAATCATCTTATGGAAATTGCTGCAGTTGTTGGGATGGCTTGTTGCGGCACCCATTATTTTGGCCATACTCTACATGATATTTTTGCCAATTTTCAAGGTTGTCGTCCCCAAGTTCGGGAGTGTTCCTTCAAGCCCAAGGAAACAACATCATTCACTTTCAGAAGTTGGGCAGTTCTGATTGTTGTTGTAACTTTGTATATTTCTTTTACATGATACATTGACTGAAACTGCAATTACATATGTTTCTAACTTGATAATACTTTGTTGTATATAAGTGATTTCTGGAAGCTTAATCCATGGATAAAGAATGTGGTTTATGGAGTTCCGTGTTGAGTATTGTTTGTGATCTTGCATGCATCCGGATGTGCAGATTACATTAGGAAAACTAATGGTTGAGCAATTTATTTCAATGGTGTGTTTATCATGAACAAGATTTTAAGGTTTGTTTATGAATTGATTTAAACTCAAACATCGTGTGTTCGTAAACATATTCGTGAATATGTTTGTTTAGTTTTAAGGTTTGAAACAGTTAGTTCTATTAAAATTCAATTCAAAACATCGAACACAAACAAATTAAGAAGTAAATGACATTGACTAGAGGGTTGGTTTCTTCAAGCATGGTACATTTGCAGGCCTAGTTCTCTCTGAGTAAAACCAATTGCTTGAATTTAGTTAATTTTCAGAATATGTGAAATTAAATTATCAATAGAAAATAAAAATAAAAAGACTTATTCAACATATTAAAAGAAAATTGTCAGAAGAAAGTGTTCAAAATGATATTTCTTCGTTTTAGACTTGTAGTATTGTATTTTAATTGAAGTATAATAAAAAGATAAAGGTAAAACTCTACTTGATTAATGGATAATGATGGGAAGGATTGGAGATTTTCATATATGAACTAAAGAAAATGTAAAGGGATTCCCACAGGAGATTTTAGTCATTATTGGTGAAGGCAAAGCATGGATTAATAATTCGAAGGAAAGGGTGAGTTGTTTTGTTTCACGTGAAACTCATTTCTTTTCGTTTCTGCTCCATTTCACCCTATTGGTCCTTTATCCCTCCTTTCACTGTTTTTTTTTTACTCTTCTCATAATAACCATGTTCAACACAAGCGTTCTTGGATTAACATATAAGCAAGAAATCGAAGACAGACGGCGATGGATGAGATTTGGGTTGGTGGGTCTCCAAGTTTTGAAACTTTGAATTCCCGGTGAGTAAGGACTGATACATTATTTTATGTTAAGAGAACGGATTATAAAATTTAGGGTGCGATCATTGATAGAAAATATAAAAAAAATAGTTAAATTATATGAAACTTAAAAATATTAGGGTACACTTGCATCCCTGCTTGTGAGTGTTGGAAGCAACAGCAAATGATGGGCATGGGGCTAACACATGCTTCGCCCCTCCTAAACTCTCCAACAATAATTATCAAACGTCAATTCAATTGCATTTTAACAATCTTCCTCCTACTCTGTAAGTATTAACTCATTTCCACAGAGAGATATAGAGACAGAGAAAGGCAATTATTTCTGCAATACAAACAATGAAGACTAAGCCTGCACATTTCATCTTATTATGCCTCTTCACAGCTGCTTTTTATCTACCTTCTTCTTCGATTTTACTTGCAGGAAGGAGATCACTAGAGATGGCATTGCCTCATAACATGTATCCCAAACCAAAGGTAACATAATAAGATGTTGAGGATGGCAAATTAGTTTTTTTCCCCGAAACAGTTAAGGGAATTGATCATGATCTGCATGCAGGTGGTTAGGGGTGTTCAAAATTCGGTTTTAACCGAATTAATCGACCGAATCAAATTAATTCGGTCGGTCACCAAACTAGTTCGGTCGGAGAACGGTTAACGAGTTTTTTGATATTCGGTTAACGGTTAATTCAATTCGAAATCGGTTAATTAACCGAATTAACCTTTAAATATAAATATATAATTATATAACTCATCCCATTAGCCGGCCCAATACCCCAACCAACCCCCAATCCATTTAAAACTCATTTAAAACCCAAATCAATTTTAATTAATTAGATATTGTAATTTGTTTTTTAATTAAAAAATATTAAATTCAAAAATTCTAAAAAAATTCGGTTATTTCGAAATTAACCGAGTTAACCGAAATTTTTTCAGTTCGGTTAATACTTTCATAAAAGAGTTCAGTTCGGTTAACGGTTAAAGAAAAAAAAATTCGGTTAATTCGGTTAAAGGTATTTCGGTTCGGTCGGCCACCGTTTTAATCCAATAAACACCCCTACAGGTGGTACTTGAAGAGTCATCATGGGAAGAGCATATGAATGATGATGATGACGACGACGACGATGATGATCAGATCGTTAATTACCACATAGATTACTATGGGGTCGCTACTCATCCAACTCCAACCCCCAAACATCCTATGCCATAGAATTTTTATTTACTTATTTTCTACCGTAATTTCTCATGTAAGCGATGCAATGAAGCTTAGAAATGTAACAAGATTTAGAATTTGAATTCTAATATTGTGAATGAAACAAATTGAATTGAGAAAATCTTTCAAGACGTAGATGCAATCCTGTAGAGACAACATTCCGTCCATATACTGCTTTCTAACGTCCTTATACTTTTCATGGAACATCTTATAGTTTGCAGTAACATCGTCGTACAATACAGCAGATATATCTTTCCGCCATCCCTTTGTGTTCGACATATACAGCAGATATATCTTTTATCCCTGTGGATCCTAAATCCCGATCCCAATCATGTCCTTCGATGTTTTCCCTTTCTCGAATCAGATGTTGCAACCATCTCATCCGCTGAAACGGTTCTTCATTTCTCTCAATAGCTACTTTCATGCTCTTCAATGCATCCCAGAACCTCGACTCACTGCTAATTTTGTCGATCAAATTGCAGAAAGTTGTGTTCTTTGGCACAGATGAAGCCAGCTATTTGTGCCTGATTGCGAAGACACAACAACTACCAGCTCCTAATATATCACCGTTTAACATTTTCTTTGGTTGAGCATCTCTCCATACTTCTTTCAAACAGGCAGAAAAACATTCAGATAGTTTGCCCTCACTGTTGGTCCACTTTGAATCTACTTTTGTTAGTTATTTAGTTTACTAATTGTGTCCACTTTGAGATTTAATTTGTAAACATATAAATTTATAATCAAAGATTTATTAAAGATTGTGTTGTTAATATAAGTGTGCACTTTCAAAAATATTTATGAATTTGTCACTGTTATCTGGGATCTTTCTTAATTGCTCAATGTTGCATGTGTTTAAAGAGATCAGCATTGATGATCTTTGAACCTCAAGGAAAGCTAACCTGGCAACGATTAAGCATCTCAAGATATAATTTTAAACAAACCTACGAGCAATATATGCAAATATATATAGCCTAGCTATGACAACAAATTAGTAATTGGGTTCCTCTAACTTACTGATAAAACATGCCGCTTGAAACATGAATGCGAAAACCATAAGGTTTTTGGGGGAAATAGTTAATTTGTTTTGTAATAATTATACTCTGATAGAAATGAAAGAAACTAAGTCCAAACATTGTATGTCCAAATTTTGTCTATTTCATGTTCTGATCACTCCAATTAGGGTTGCACAGAAGTCAGATTTCAATCCGATCCGGATCAGTTTTTATCCGATCCGGTTTTTTCCCATAGAAAAAAAACCGGTTTATAAAATAACCGGTTCGATTTCTAACCGGTTTGGAGGGCCGGATATCCTAACCGGTGTAACCGGTTTCGGTTTTAAAAAAACCGGTTTTTTTAAAAAACCGGTTATAAAAAAACCGATTTTAATATTATTAAAATTACATCGTCATCAATTGCAACAAAGTTTACGATAATTTGTTGAAAACATTTTGATATTTCGATATAACAAATTAAGTTAAATGAATTTTAAGATTTTCCAAATGATTTTCTAAATGATTTTCTAAGTATATTCGATATAATTATTCGAATATCAAAACATTACTCCAAATATTTCAAAAATCATTTTTAATCCTTACTTAAGTGTAAAATTAAGTTTTAATCTTAAAACAATTTCAAAATAATTTTTCAAAGTATTTCGAACCATTTCAAAGCCAAAAATTCCAGATTGCTCAGAGGGAACCGATTCCCCCCCAAGGGGGTACCAATTCCCCCCTGAATGGTTTGGCTCCAAGATTTCCAGAATGCTCGGAGGGAACCGATTCCCCCATAGGAGGTACCGATTCCCCCCTATTCAACGGTCGAAATATTTGAATTTTACACTTAGGGAATTGATTCCCTATGAGAGGGTACCGATTCCCCCCACGCTCCAAGCATTTTTATTAAATGTTTTCACACTTAAATGGCTATATTATCTTCATTAATTATCCCTAACGTTCAGAAGTGATTGAAGGTGTATTTAAGCAAGCTTAGAAGCCATTGATCAAAGACAAGAAACATCAAGCAACTAGAATCAAGAGAGAATCAAATAGAAAGCATCAAACCTCAAGTTTGAGCATTTCAAGCCTATTTTCATTCAATATTCATTTTGCTTTCAAGAACACATATTGTGCTCAATTGTATTAATCTTTGAGTGTTCTTTTCTTTGTTCTAGAATTGTGCAAACAATCTACCTTGTGAGGATTTCCTTGTAAGTTTACAAATTTGTATTGTTCTCTTTGGGAGAGAGTTTTCTCAAGAATTTGGGGTATAATTCTTGAGGGTTTGTAAGGTTACTCTTTGTCCTCAAAAGAAAGACAAATTAGTGAATTTGTGGAAAATCCTTAGTGTGGATAGCTAAGGTAGTAACGTAGACTTTGATTGAGAAAGTCGAACCACTCTAAATCGTTGTGCAAATCTTTTCAATTTTCGGCAAAAGCTTCCACCGAAATTTTAATTGCCAATTCACCCCCCTCTTGGCCGATTCCGTCGATCGATTAACTCAACATAATTGAAATACTTAAATACTTCCAAGTTTGATAAATTCAAATACTTAAAAACTTACAAGTTCGATAAATTCAAATACTTAAAAACTTCAAGTTCGATAATTGAAACAAAGTTTACGATAATTGAAATAAAGTTTAAAAATAAACTACATTGCCATCTCCTCTTCATCATCTTCACCTTCTTCGTTTGGAGGGGATATTCCAAGTTCGACTTCTTCAATGTGTAAGTTTGCTTCCAAATCGGCATCAATTGCATCTTCTAGGGTGGTGATATGTTGCTTACGAGCCGCTCCATCCAAATAATCCTTTAAACAAATGCATACTTCCACCGACTCGGGACTTAGTCTTGATCTCCGTTGCGATATAACCCTGCCACTAACAGAAAAAGCGGATTCCGAAGCTACCGTAGAAGCTTGGACGGTTAGTAAATCACAGGCCATGGCGGTTAGAATCGGAAATTGTGCTTCCTTTTCTTTCCACCAAGCCAAAATATCCAAACTTTCAAACTCTTCAAATGTCATTTTTGATAGAAAATCGCATGACATGTAATTTCCCAACTCGCTACTTGGGGTGGTAGTACGTGATCATTTGGATTGGGAATTTACAAGAGTGTTAAAAAGATTCAAATTTATGTTACTTGGACGTCTACTAGATGATTCCGCATTCATTCTCATTTGATCGTGTATTACACTACTTGATCCGTATTTAGTTAAATAAATTGCAAACATGTCTTGAAAATATTTGTTAAAATAATTTATTTGGTTTTGGACAAAGTTGGGTTCATCATCGGTTAGATTAAAAGCAAACGCAATTTGTTCAATTAGTGTTTCAACCCCGCCAACATTTAACGTTGGGTTTAAAGCGGCGGCACAAGTAAAAATGGGGGGAATCTCCTTAAAATATTTTAAAAGTTTTTCCTTCATTGCAAATCCAATTTCTTGAAAAACTTCGGTTTCAAATTCAAAGTCATTTAGTCGGGTAGCCAACAAAAATATTTGATTAAGAACCAACGGGCTAGTAGGGTAATAAACACCGGATAAAAAAGTTGTTGCATTTTTAAAAACCCCAAGCAAATCGGTTATTTTGGCTATAGTTTCCCAACTCGAATCCGGATAAATGTTTGGGACATGTCTCCTCTCGAAAAGCCGATCATGAAATGTTTGCAATGTTTCCCTTTGCCTTAAGGCAGTATGCATCATCATCCAAGTTGAGTTCCAACGAGTTGGACAATCCAAATTAGGACCCAAAGCTTTTTTATTAACGGACTTACAAAATCGTTTATAATCATTTAGTCTTTTGTTGTTGTTACAAAGAACCGATTTTATCATTGTTTTAAATTTTAATCTAATCAGCTCAATAACCTCCAAATCGGCTTGCACGGATAAATTAATTATGTGTGCAACGCAACGGGTATGAAAAAACGCACCGTCTAAAATCAGTGAAAGTAATATTTTCAATCTTGGAACCGCGTTTGTATTATTCGATGCATTATCAAAGGATATAGAAAAAACTTTATTTTCTAATTTATAAAGACAAATTACCCTTTTTAAAAGTGTAAATAAATTAGCACCGGTATGCGGCTCACCGAATAATTCAAACAAGATTGTTCTTTTCATCATTTTCCAATTATCTTGATCTAACCAATGTGACGTAACGGCTAAAAAAGAATTTCCGGTATTATGAGGGGAACTCCAAACGTCACATGTAAGCGACACACCATAACGGTGTTCTTGGAATCCTAAAATCATTTTTTCCCTCGCCGTACGCCACATTTTTATAGCATCTCTTCTAAGGGTAGTACGACTTACTTGAGTATAACGTGGTTGCATTAGTTGTTGAATTGTTGTCGTGAAATCTTCATCATCAAAGTGGTCGAACGACAATGCTTTTGTAATCACGAACTTTGTAAACGCTTCTCGTAATTTTTCGTTGTCGTAAACAAAAACACCACCTTGCGGTGTAAGATTCGATTGACTAGGATCCGATCTTGAGCGAAGTGCCTTGCATGATTTTGTCAAATGGTTCTTCAACGTTGTGTTTCCTTCCGATGCAAGAAACTTTAGACAAAGTTTACAACGCGCCCTCCTCGAGCCATTTGACATCTCACATAAATCGTAGTGATCCCAAATATCTTTGTTTCGAGTGTGTTCGATCACTCTCACGACTTCAAGGTTTCCTCCGACGGAAGATTCAGCCGTGTTACTCATGATGAACAAAAAAATACAAAAATAAGATTTGAGAGATGTTTAGGTGTTGTGTAATAAGATTTGAGAAAGTTGTAATCAACCAAATACATCCCCAACCTATTTATACATGTTTAGGGGGTGGTAAATTGTAATTTTTTAAAGAAAAAAGGGTCAAAAACGGTCACAAAACCCCTCCAACGGCTATATTAACGGCTAGTTTTTTAAACTCAGACCGGTTTTTTTTCCGGATAAAAACCGGTTTTTTAACCGGTTTTTTTCAAACTGGTTTTTTATCCGGTAAAAAAACCGGTCTAGGTTTTTTTTCTCCAAACCGGTTAAAATAACCGGTTTAAAAAAATCCGATCTGGTTAAAAAAAACCGGTTTTTCCCAAATCCGGTTTCGGATATTTTTTTCGCAAAATCGGATATTCGGATTTTTTGTGTACCCTAACTCCAATCTTACATTTCATACTTTGCTTATCATTGTTGTCTCCCAAGACAAGTAGAACATAAATCCAAAAGGGCATAGCAGGCAGCCATGGCCACGGCATTTCGAGGAGAGTGTATCAAAGAAATCAAAGCCTTAAGCGTGAGAGAGTTGGAAACGACGAGGCGATTTGTCGGAAACGACAGGAGAGACGCCGCCCCAACAAAATGGGCAGTGAGGGTGGCGACGTGAGGGTAGGCTTGGAGCAGAGAAGGAGAAGACAACGGGGGAGAGTACGAGGGGTTTCATGGGGTTGGATTGGTTGAAAAAAGAATGACATCACTTTGGTCAACCATCATCCATCCCAATGGTATAATTGAAACAATAACTAAAGTTCAATGTTATAATTAAAGAAATTGAAAATTCAGTGATATAAACGATGCATCGTCCAAAGTTAAGTGGTATATGGTATAGTTTACCTTGCAATAAAATTGAATTGGGATCAACTCATTATCATCGCCCAACTACGGTTAGACTTACAGTTCAAATATCATTTCACATTACATATTTTATAATAAAAGATTTTCTGGAAAATGTGAACAAATGAAAACGGTAGGAAATATCAAAAGAACTTTCTTCTGGAAAATCAAGTTCAGGCATGACAACCCTGAAAACTGCGTAGTGATGGTTTAAGCTTTTCTCACCCTGTAACCTATGAACACTTACCAATGCACCAGCTTCAGGATTCGGTAACGCATAAGATATGCGCCTAATCCTCTGGTGAACAAGAGCCATAGCACACCTTCAAAATGCAAAACCAAATGTATCAGATCACTTCTAAACGGAAGAAGCGAGCAGTAAAGATAAGCAAAAATCTTTTCTTTCTTCCTTTCACAATCTTTACAGCCAAAATTAAAAGTATAGTCATAGCCGCTAATTGGCAATACACCAATGAAGCCTTAACCAAAGAGGCTCAAGAGGAACAATTCTATCTTAACTTAGGTACCATCTTCATCACAACCTACGGTACTCGGAGTTCTGTGTGTGCCAAATTGGCAAATACTGGTATGCGCCTGATATGACATGATGTACGTGTTTCTAAGTTTTTCCATTATTTGGAAAGTCCTTGAAAGGTCATATTCCCATAACCATGTCCAAAATTGTGTCAGACACGTGTTGAACATGGATACTTGAAAAATGATGAGTTAGAGAAACATAAATTTCAATTTCTAAAGACGAGTATTTGGTAGAGATTCATGAAAATATGATATATAAAATTCAGAAGACACAATATACGGAAGGTAGTTCTCAATGCTTAACCAACAAGCATGCCCTCTTTGAGAAAACAGCTTGTAATATAAGCAAGAGCATGTCCCTGATCAAAACCGTTGTGCTTTTTACTAGAGATACAAACAAGCAAATCTCATCCATCAATAGAAATTTACAAGGTTTGACATTTGAAATTAAATATTCCTAATCTCATTCTCAAACTAGATTAAATTAGCTACACCCAATATATTAAATCTACAACTTTTTTCGTCTTCAAAAAATGTAAACAGGTAAAGAGATAAGGTTTGCTAACTTACATTGTACAAGGTTCCCAGACAAGATAGATGTCATAGCCGGTACACAGATAAGGCCTGTCTAAGGAGTTTGAACCATTGGTATTTGCATCCTGTTTCCTACCATTTTTTTTACCTAAAATAGGATTGTTAGACATGCCTTCGAATTTGCCTTGTTCTGTACAGATTTTTATTTCACATAGTATTCTTATTTAAACGGTAAAAATAAACCTTTCAAAAAACAAACTAAACTTATTACACATTTGACAAATTGCTATTAATGATCAAGAAGTTATTATTTAGAAAAACCCTATTTGTATAATATTTGTTAAAACCTACCTAATACTGCAAATCTGCAATTAGACATACAGCTATCCAGTTGTCTTTCTTCTAAAGTGGCAAACACATAACCGTGGCAATCAGCGTCATTTTAAATCTAAAAGAAAACTAGCAAAACCATAACGTATTTTCTTCGTAGGGAAAAAATGATGCTTCCAGTAGAATTATGAAACAAAATTGGGAGGATATGCCCCCACCTTAACCTCTGTTATATGGATCACCAGGATGAATATTCAATAGAAGTAGAAGAAAGTTAACTCACATTTTCAAGGGTGGTGACCCTTTGTCTCTTCGCTGGAGAACTTGAAGGAGGAGTAGAATCAACTTCATACAACTTTTCACTGTGTCGGTCCCTGGCAGCAGATGCTTCAATAGCAACAATGGCAGTGTGTCGTAATGGGTGACAATAACAAAGACTTGTATCCAATGATTGTTGTGCAAACTGCCAAGGGTTTAACCAAGAAACTGTGGTGTCACATTTTTGGAGATCGTTAGATGACCCATTTGAAAGCCAAGTTGTATCTCTTGCTATCCTTTTAGCATCAGCATCAGAAGTGAATCCTTCTGACTGTTTGAAGTTGCAGGTTTCTGTCTTTGCTTCGTTTGTACCCATATGCCAAGAGCAGAATTCGAAGTCGCGAAATTCGATGGTCTGGGTAACTTCAGATTATGGCAAACGAGGGTGAAGGATCTGTTGGCGCAGCAGGGGATCCTGAAGGCTTTGCGACCTACAAAGCCGGCGTCGATGGAGGAGGAAGATTGGGAAGAATTGCAACAACGAGTGGCAGGAACCATACGATTATGCTTGGCGGACGAGGTTATGTATCACGTCATGCATCTATCATCTCCAGATGAAATTTGAAGGAAGTTGGAAAGTCAGTTTATGTCCAAATCCTTAACAACAAAACTGTATCTAAAGCAGCGGCTGTATGGGCTGAAGATGCAGGACGATCATGATTTGGCGCAACACGTGAATGTCTTCAATCAAATCGTTTCTGATTTGGCTCGGCTTGATGTAAAAATTGAGGATGAAGACAGAGCGATGATTTTGTTGTGTTCGTTGCCTCCCTCTTACGAACACATGGTGACTACTCTTACATATGGGAAAGAGACTATCAACATTGAGGAGATTACTGCAGCCTTGTTGGCTCACAATCAGCGGAAGCAGAATGCAGGGGAAAACTCTCAAGTCGATAGTTTATATGTCAAGGGTAATCGAGACCGTGGACGGAAGCCAGAGAAGGCAGGGTCTGGCAAGCGGAATTCCAGATCCAAATCTAGGGATAAGAAGACAATTCACTGTTACAAGTGCAATGAGGTGGGACATATGAAGCGAGACTGTCCGAAGTTGAAAAAGCAGACTGATGAGAAGCGTGATGTTTCATCTAAGTCTGTGAACGTGGTCGAGGATGACAATTCTGATTGCAGTGAGGGTGATATGCTTTCTATTTCAACGACTCAATTGACGAATGCGTGGATTCTTGATTCTGGATGTTCTTATCACATCACGCCAAATAGGGAATGGTTTTCGACATACAGGTCGGTTAATTCTGGTTCTGTTTATTTGGGTGATGATCGATGTTGCAATATTGTTGGTATTGGTGATGTCAGAATTAAGATGTATGATGGCTCTGTTCGGACGTTGAGTGGTGTTCGACATATCCCAGATTTGAAGAAGAATTTGATTTCTTTGGGAACTTTGCACAAGAATGGTTTTATCCCAAAGGCTGATGAGGATAGGGAAACCATTCGGATTGTTAAAGGTGCTTTGACTGTGATGAAAGGAAAGATGACTGCAGGAAATATTTATAGATTGTTATGGAGTACCGTTGCAGGTGGAGATCATTCTGTTGAGTCCTGTGATGATACTACAAAACTGTGGCATATGCGTCTTGCTCATCTTAGTGAACGTGGTATGACAGAATTACACAAAAGAAATCTGTTGCATGGTGTCAAAAGCTGTAAGCTCGATTTTTGCAAGTATCATGTTCTTGGTAAACAGACTAAAGTCCGTTTCAAGACTGCGAGGCACACAACTCAAGGGATTCTTGATTATGTGTATTCTGATGTATGGGGGCCTTCCACGACATCGTCTTTGGGTGGATCTAGGTATTATGTTACTTTTATTGATGATTTTTCACGGAAAGTTTGGGTGTATTTTTTGAAACAGAAATCTGAAGTTTTTGAGAAGTTCAAGCTGTGGAAAGCTGAGGTAGAAAACCAATCAGGAAAAAAAATCAAGTGTTTGCGGTCTGAAAATGGTATGGAGTACACAGATTCACAGTTCTTACACTTCTGTAAGGAGCACGGGATTAAGAGACATTTTACAGTACGCAAGACACCACAACAGAATGGTGTTGCGGAACGGATGAACAGGTCGTTGAATGAAAGAGCCAAATGTGTGCAGTTGAATGTGGGGCTTCCCAAACACTTCTGGGTCGAGGCTGTTAACATGGCGTGTTATCTTATCAATAGATCGCCAAGGGCATCATTGGCTGGGAAAGTTGCAGAAGAGGTATGAACTGGTCATGATGTTAGTTTTGATAACTTACGGATTTTTGGTTGTCCTGCTTATGTGCATGTACCTGCTGATGAGAGATCCAAACTTGATGGAAAATCGAAGGAGTGCATTTTTATGGGTTACAAAAAAGGTGTCAAAGGATTCAAGTTCTGGGATCCAGTTGCGAAGAAAATTGTGATCAGTAGAGATGTTGTTTTTGATGAACAATCCATGTTGCAACAGAAGAAAGACACGACAGTGGTGGATTTCAAGTAGTTTCTAGTTGAGAAACTAGAAACTTCTCAACCGACTTCTGGTGGTTCCACTACGAATGATTTGCAGGATTATAGTCTTGCCAGAGATAGGGTGAGACGGACGAATATAAAGCCTCCGAGTAGATTGGGTTTTGAAGACTTGGTCTCTTTTGCACTTATTGTTAGCAGTGATGATCCGGTTAATTTTCATGATGCTGTTACTAGTCAGGAAAACGACAAGTGGATGGCAGCCATGGTTGAGGAGATGAAGTCTTTGAATCACAATCGTACATGGGAGTTGGTTCGCCTTCTTGAGGGTAAAAAGCCGATTGGTTGCAAATGGGTGTATAAGAAGAAACCAGCAGTAAAAGAAAAAGAGGGGGAGAAGTTCAAGTTCAAGGCTCGTTTGGTAGAAAAGGGTTTTTCATAGCAGAAAGGAGTTGATTATGATGAAATTTTTTCTCCTGTGGTCAGGCACACTTCAATCTGAGCAGTACTTGCATTGGTGGCCAGTTGGGATTTGCATTTAGAGCAGATGGATGTTAAAACTGCTTTTTTGCATGGTGATTTAGAGGATCATATCTACATGCGGCAACCTGAAGGTTTCACTCAACCTGGAAATGAGCATTTAGTTTGCAGATTGAAGAAATATTTGTACGGGTTGAAACAGTCTCCGAGACAGTGGTATAAACGGTTTGACTCCTATATGATCAAGATTGGCTACAACCGATGTGAGTATGATTGTTGTGTCTATGTTAAGAGCCTTGATGATGGTTCTTTTTTTTTTTCTATTACTGTATGTTGATGATATTTTGATTGCTGCGAAGAACATGGATGATGTTATCGGTTTGAAAACTTTATTGAGTCAGGAATTTGATATGAAAGATTTAGGTGCTGCAAAGAAAATTCTTGGAATGGAAATTTGCAGGGACAGAGACTCAAGGAGACTGTGGCTATCTCAACGGGGTTATATTGAAAAAATGCTAGAAAGGTTTGCGATAAGCAGCGCAAAACCAGTTAGCACTCCATTGGCGAACCACTTTAAGCTCTCATCAGAACAGTGCCCTAAGACAGATAAGGAAGCTGAAGATATGGCAAAGGTTCCGTATTCTAATGTTGTTGGCTGCTTGATGTATGCAATGGTATGTACTCGTCCTGATTTAGCTCATGCTGTTAGTCAAGTTTGTAAGTACATGTCTAAACCTGGTAAGCAACATTGGGAAGCAGTCAAGTGGATCTTTCGATACTTAAAGGGTACTGTGGGACATGGAATTGTTTTTGGTAGTCAACGAGATAATCCTTTGGTTGTAGGATATGTGGATTCAGACTATGCAGGTGACTTGGATAATAGAAGATCTACGACAGGGTATGTTTTTACTCTTGGTGGAGGACCTATTTGTTGGAAGTCTACTGTTCAATCTGTAGTGGCACTATCTACAACTGAAGCTGAGTACATGGCAGTGGCTGAAGCTGCAAAAGAAGTTTTATGGCTCACTGGTTTAGTGAAGGAGTTGGGTGTTCAGCAAGGTGGAGTTCAGCTGCTTTGCGACAATCAAAGTGCTATTCACTTAGCTAAGAATCAGGTATATCGTGCTATAACTAAGCACATTGATGTACGTTTTCACAAGATCAGAGAGTTGGTTGCATCTGAAGAGATTTTGTTTCAGAAGGTACACACTGATGAGAATGTCGCTGATATGTTCACCAAGCTAGTTACGATAAACAAGTTCAAGCATTGCTTAGACTTATTGAATGTTTCAAGTTGTTAAAGAACTAAGGTAACCCAACCCACATTGAATGTTTCCTAAGGGGCAAGATATTCGCCAAGGTGGAGATTTGTAAGGTATGACTCATAAATATACCGATTTATCAACACCAACTAATGGATCCACTGTCAAAGTAGCATTGACAATCTGCAGAAAAATACAGAATTAGACAAGAATAAAATAATATCCACAACCAAATTCTGAGTTCTTCTTAGCTCCTAGCCGCAGTCCTAAATACTCAGTAGGGAACGAACCCATTGATCATCCAATAGTCAAAGCCCAATCTTTAAGGATATCATCTTCCGCGTTGATTCCATATAATTTGCTTTTTGAGAGATTCAGATGCAACCCAACCACTAAGCTAAAAATTCTCAAGCCTCTTTTAACGTTTTTAATTTGTCCAAGTGAAGCACGACAGAAGATAATTAAATCGTCTGCAAAC
Source organism: Hibiscus syriacus (assembly GCF_006381635.1). Classification (NCBI taxonomy): domain Eukaryota; kingdom Viridiplantae; phylum Streptophyta; class Magnoliopsida; order Malvales; family Malvaceae; genus Hibiscus; species Hibiscus syriacus. The sequence continues at coordinate 2,777,971 of NW_024062765.1, forward strand.
TGACGACCGATGGAAAAGAGCATAAGACAAAATTGTAGCCTCTCTCCTTTATTGTTCAATATAGTTGGAGAATTACTCCATAGATAGGTCTGAAAATCCTTTTAAGTTGTCCCATCGTCAGTTTGCAGACGATTTAATTATCTTCTGTCGTACTTTACATGGACAAATTAAAAACGTTAAAAGAGTCTTTAGAATTTTTAGCTTAGTGGTTGGATTGCATCTGAATCTCTCAAAAAGTAAATTATATGGAATCAATGCGGAAAATGATATCCTTAAAGATTGGGCTTTGACTATTGGATGCCCAATGGGTTCGTTCCCTACGGAGTATTTAGGACTGCCGCTAGGAGCTAAGAAGAACTCAGAATCTTTGTGGGAACTGGTAATCCAAAAATTCCATAAAATGTTGGCGACCTAAAAAGCGTCTTCCTTGTCTATTGCTGGCAGACTGGTGCTTTTGAAATTTGTATTGTCTTCATTACCTATTTTTTCCTATTAGTGTTCAGGATACCGAGTAAAGTTTTTTAGAAACTTAACTCAGTGATGTCAAGATTCTTGTGGAGCGGTGAGACAAAAAAGATACGTATCCATTGGGTGAATTGGCCAATGATATGTTGTCCAAGGGAATTTGGTGGTTGGGGAGTTCTTGAATTGAATTTAACCAATCATGCTTTGCTGGGGAAATGAAATTGTAAGTTTGCAAATGAAAAAAAAACCTTGTGGAAGAGTTTGATCTGCAGTAGACATAATGTGGACACTAATTCTATGACAATCAACAATCTGCAATCTCCCCAAGATTCCTGGATTTGGAAAGGAATAGTAAATAACTACCTGAAAATGATGTTGTTGGAGAGTGCTTAAGGAATCATTCTCGATTTCAAGTGGGGAATAGTAATTCAACTTCTTTTTGGAATGATGGGTGGATAAATGACTCTCCTCTGAAAATTCAATTCCCTAGGATTTTCGCACTGTCAACCAATATAAAGGGCAAAGTGGTTGAATTTGACTGTTATGAATCTACATGTTGGTCTTGGAATGTTCAAACGAGAAGAAATCTGTGTGATTGGGAATTGGATCAATGGGAGGATCTTTTGAAGAAGTTGAGCAGTATAAAGTTGATTAAATCAGTGGCTGATTATCTCTCTTGGACTGGAAATGGATACGGGTTGTATTTGGTGAAGTCTTGTAGGTTGACTTTATCAAAGTTTTCTGAGGCAAATCATATTTAGAAGAATTATGTTTGGACGGGTTTTGTCCCTCCAAGGGTGGAAACTTTCTTGTGGAAAACACTTCATCATAAACTGGCTGTGAAATAGAGTTGGTGAAAAAGGTAGTTCCCTTGGTAGATGACTTTCTTTGTCCGTTATACAAACTGCCTGAAGAATCTGTCAAACACTTGTTTATATCATGTATGTTAGCTTGGGAACACTGGAATAAGTTTCTGTTGTTTTGGGAGGTCTCTTCGGCACTTCCTTACGATCTTCCAACACTCATTGCCTCATGGGTTGATCTGGTTCCAAAGTCAACCATATGGAAATTCATCCCGGGTGTGCTACTTTGGTATATTTGGAAGTTTATAAATTCTATTGTTTTCGATAAAAGAGAACTAGATAAGGCTTCTCTTTTCTTTATTATTAGATTCAGATTGGCTAAGTGGGTTTTGGCCAAGTTCTCTCAAGTTCCCATCTTGGTAGACTCGCTGATTGGTATCCCCTCCCTAGCAGACAAGCTCCCGATCAAAGGGGTTGAGTATAGGCTGCTACAGAGATGGCTCCCTCCACCGGTGGATTTTTACAAACTAAATGTTGATGGTGAAGTAAGGAAGAATTGGATGGTAGGGGCATTTTAAGAGACTCTTATAGCGTCACTCTAGACTCCTTTTCGGAACACATCGACCCTGGTCCTCCCCTGATAGCTGAATTGAAGGCGATTAATAAAGGCATTGAGTTCTTCTCCTCCTCTATTTAGGCATCTAAGGGTAGATTGATAGTGGAAACAAACTATAAAATTGTAGTGGATTGGATAAATTTGTCTACTCTTGTCCCTACCTGTTTTATCAATATAGTCAAGGAAATAGAGACCCTCGTAAAGATTAAAGAGATCATCCTTATGTTGATTCCTAGATGTATTAACTAGGTGGCTGACAAATTAACTAAAGAAGGGATTGAGTGAATTATAGAGCACTTATGGGTGTTCTAATTGTATTAGAGGGTTGTAGTTTTGGTATTGTAAAAGGAATAGTGTATTTCTTTGGGCTTTTAATAAATCAAAGGTACTCTTTTTCTCATTCCGCTATTTGTTCCTTTCTCTTCTGGTATGAGACAACTATGAAGGGATTTTTTTAATGAGACCTCCTATTTCTATTAAAAAAACTAGAGGACGTAACACCACCGAAATTGGATTTTAAGGCATACTTAACTTCAGTGAAAACTAAGGGAAAGTGATTAATTTCTACATGGCCTTATTAATTGAGGTTGTTTATATTAGGGACGAGCTCATATGCATGGGCTATTTTGCAACATCTATTACAACTAATCCTTGATAATTTGAACCACAAACTTGGGATAAAAGGTTCGAGGTTTAAGGTTTACATAGAGTTTGCATTCCTCTTTTTCTATAGCATTCTTTGTTCTCTCAAGTTTTTGTCAATTTTACAATTGATAGGGCATTGCTAAGACTATAATCAACCATGTTAACATATTAATATTTGAAAATTGATAAATTCATATGATAGAGCAAGAACTAAAAGAACTCTAACAAAAGCTATATCTCTAAGGTAATTTCATAAGAATCAATACACAATTCATTAATTATCACTTGCATCAAATCACTTCTCTAGTGAACTCTTAGGTTTTAGAGAACAACATGTCATAAAAAGAGATTCAACAAAAGCAACATCATAATAAAATAAAATAAAATATTACTAAAAGATGTATAAAACCAATTATAAAAATAGTAGACTCTATAAACTCCTATCAAAGGCTGAACACTTGATCTTTTTTCCTAGATCCTTCTGCAAGATAAAGCATTAAAGAGATTATTCCAACACATTGTTGGTTAGGGTGCAAGGCAAATTCTAGGTGTTATAACCTTTATTTCTCATGGTGCAAGAACATTTATATTACTCAATGGGCAAGGTACTAGTAAACACACTCACATGAGTGAGGCAAGGCACAATATCTATGAATGTTTAACAATAGTAGTCCTATAAACTCCTATAAAAGGTCGAACACTTGGTCTTTTTTCCTTGATCCTTCTGAAACATAAAGTATTAAAGAGATTATTCCAACACATTGTTGTTTAGGGTGCAAGGAAAATTATAGGAAGTAGAATCTTTATATTGATCGAGGCGTAAGGCATAAGAAAACAATCGCATGAGTGAGGTGAGACGCAATATCTCGAAGTGTGTATTTTTGTAGAAGTGTGTGTATATATTATATAAAATAATCTTCAGAAATATAATCATGCCAAAAAAAATCCAATTTATCCTAAAAATCATGCAAATTTTCCTTTTTCTGTTGTTGGTCAAATGATAACTCTGTAAAATGACTATGTTTTTTTGTCTTTTTACTTAAGTTGTTTTGTGTCTAAAAGTCATTGCCATAACATATTAGTTGCATTTAGTTGCCATAGCATATTAGTTGCATTTAGGTCATATTTGCTTGTGGTGGGTAAGTTTTTCCTAGGCATGATTTATTTGGCTTAAATGATACTGCTGAGGAGGAAGGTTATTTGTTGGTTGTATTGATGCAGGAAATAACAAAGGAAGAATTTATTTTTCGAGACAACAACTATTTCCCAGAGCAAGAGGAACATAAAAAGAAGACAATGAAGAATAGATTTATCTTATCGAGGTAAGATTTATCTTGCAGATCTGATGTGGCTCAACAATTGCTGACATCATTTGCCTAACTTCACCCTCACGTGTAATCACGCCCTTCAAGAAATTGACTACCTCCAGTTGCTTTTCTATTTATAGCATGAGCAAGTTAACAAGGGTATTTAGGGAATATCCAAGGACACAAAACCCTAGGAATTCCCATTATAAATACCCCATTATAGCTGCCCAAGAAAAGTAGAAGCAAGAAAAGGGTTTACTTTAGGCGTGGAGTAAACAACTACAGTACCTTATCTCTCACTGTTCCCCCACTTGATCATCCTTGGTGCCCTCCATAGCCGGACTTCATCAGAGCAGCAGTTAGGTCCTCGAGAGAGGCCAACCGCTGGAGCAGGCATGGTGGTAGTGAGATTATCATGGCAGAGCTCTGGTTGGGAGTATTTTTCCATTGTTCTTAATTTACGATTCTCGTAAAAGGACTTGTACTTAAAGTTTAATTTCTTGGATGATATTTGCCACACCATGAACTGTTTTACTTGGTGTTGGTTATGGTTTTGATGAAACATTATTTTATTCTTTTGAATGAAGAAGTTTGTTTATGCTTAATATTGTTTTGTTCATCGTTTTAATATTTTTCCTTGACACTGTAAGAACTTCAACAGATTGTCTGGTGCCTAGACAAAATATTCCTATATTTTGTAAGAGCTTTTGAGAGATTTCCATTCTTCTAGGAGTAGATGCCTAAATTCGAGAGAGTTAGGGAAGATCTACGTGAACAATGAAATTGATCTGGGATGGTGAGGTTCTAATCCGCCTTAGAGATAAGGGTAGGGTTTTATTCTACTAAAAGGGGTAGTTACTCGAGTAGGATAGGCAATGAATGTAGTTCACGCTGAGGGGTATTGATGTAACAATAGTTTGACAAACCAAGGGTTGTAGTTCAAGCCGAGTAGTATTGATGTAGCAATCGTTCTTGAATACTCTAGTAATCATGTCGGACAATTTAAGTATAGCTCACCAAATCATTCTATACATAGAATAATTCTTCATCATAGAAAAACCATTCTAAGTGTTCCGTAAAAACGTCTGCATGTGTGAGGTTTCTCTGAATATATTAAACTCAACGCTTTTATTCACTTTAATATTTTGATTAGTTTACTTTTACAATTTTTCCTTGCCTCGACTACACTTTTCTGCATTACATACTTTATAATAGTTCTTGGTTAGACAATACTTTTCATTAATTTAATTCTCCTAGTATTACTTATTTTTGTTTCGACAAGAAATTTAGGACTAGTTGGTGATTCCTAGTTCTAGCTACAACAAAACATCAATAATTCTCACCAATCCCTGTGGAGACGATACTCAACTCACTATTATATTCCTTGCATCGATTGTGTACACTTGCACAGATTTGTTTGCCTTAGCATATACATTTACAAGCGATCCAGTTTTTGGTGCCATTGTTGGGGATTGGCAACTGATAGAATTTTGTTAATCTTTTCCATTGCAAATTTTTATATTTCCTGTCACATTTTATTTATTTAGTCTAACTTGTTTATTTTCTTATTTACTTTTGAAGGTTTTTGTCGTTGCATGACCCTGAGATCTGCTGGTGAACCATTCAACCCTGAGATCAAACGGTCATTCAGAAAAAGACGATGTAATCAATGAGCCATAGATTATAAGAATCGACTGTAGTATAAAGCCGACAACAATATATGGGATCAGGCAGATCCCAATGTCGCGGCAAATAATCTTCCTAGAGAGATGCAAGACCATGAGCAATACGAGATCAATTGAATTAGATTCTTGAAGATCTAAATCCTGGCATCGTGACACCTGAAATACAAACAACCCATTTTGAACTTAAACCGATGATGTTCAACATGCTAAACTCCATCGGTCAATTTGGTGGCTCGCCTAATGAACATGCTAGACAACATGTATGTGCCTTCCTTCAAGTGTGCGATTCATTCATGCAACAAGGAGTGCATGAAGATGTGCTAAAGCTTAAACTTTTCCCTTATTCTCTACGTAACTGAGTAAGAGCTTGGCTTAGTGGAGTCCCTTCTGGATTAATGGAATCTTGGGCTTACTTATGCAAAAGTTTTATGCTTCGTTACAACCTGTCCAATATGCACACCCAGCTCTGCAATGACATTTCGAGTTTTTGCCAAGGTGATGAGGAATCTATGTATGAATATTGGGACAAATATAAAAGCCTGCTTCGTAAGTGCACTAATCACGGATTCCACGATTGGACTCAGGTTTTGATGTTTTACAATGGAGTCAATGCACCTACTCGCATGATGTTAGATGTGTCGGAATATGGTACTCTGCTTAACAAATCACCTGAGAAATCCTTTGATATAGGATAGCCAATAACGACTATCAATTCCCATCTGCAAGACTTGGGACCGACAGAAGAATATCTGAGGCATATGAACTTGACAGCAAGGATTCAGTTTCTGCCCAACTTTCTGCTATAACCAACATGCTTAAAAATATGAAGCATTCCAACGAGGTGAAAGAAGTCAAGGCAGCCAACTCAGTATGCATTCTGTACCGAGGAAACCATCATGAGAGTGAATACCCAAAAACCAGGAATCCATCAATTTCGTGGGCAACTTTAATAGAAACAACAACAACAACAACCCCTATTCTAATACATACAATATGGGACATTGACAACATCCAAATTTTTCATGGGGTAATTAAGGGAATAAAAATAATTATGCAGGAAATTTTAATAAGCCACAACAAAACATTTCTTAACACTCAAGTTCGTAACATTAACAGATGCCATGGCAAGGTAATATAAGAGAGTAACATATCTTTTTCAAATTCTAACACTCTTGAAACTTCATCACAGGAATTTATGGCCTCAATAAAAGATTTCATGGTTTCCGAAAAAACCTTGATACACAAACACTCATCAACAATCAAGAAGCAAAGTAATCTGTTGCAATGCTAAGCAGCTCTATAACAAAGACATAGCTCATCGTTGATGGCATTGGAGAATCAAGTAGGCAAATTGCCACAGCATTACATTCGCGCCCGTAATGAAGTCTCCCTAGCGATACTCAGGTTACTAAGACTCAAGGGAAAGAGCAATATAGTGCACTCACATTGAGGAGTGGTACCTAGATTAATCTTGAAGATAAGTTTAGGGGAGCAAACAGAAAATTTTAGCCAAGGCACCACACATGAAGAATTGGAAAAATCAATCTGAGATTGTTGAACACACAGAACTAGCTAAGGAGAAGGTAAGAAATGAGAGTTCGACAAGACAGTGCACCAATGGTGAAAAATTATTTGCCAAGGCAAAAGTTGCTTCACTACCTGTAGTGGATGAAGTTAGACCTCCACAACATTTCCCTCAGCGGTTGAAGAAACATAATGATGAGAATCACTTCAGAAAGTTTGTTGATATCCTTGATCAGCTGCATATCAATGTTCCGTTACTTGAAGCCATTGAGCAAATGCATTCCTATGCAAAATTTCTGAAAGACATAGTAACAAACAAGAGAAATGTGGAAATAATAGAAACGGTTGCCACAACAACATAATATTGCTCGACAATGAGTAAACTTCCGCCAAAGCAAAAAGATCTTGGCAGTTTTGTTATACAATGTTCCATCGATGATAGATTGTTGGAAGAGCTCTTTGTGACTTGGGGTCAAGAAAAAAATCTGATGCCCAAGTCCATCTTTTTAAAACTTTGAATGGGTAATGCTCGACCAACCACTGTGATTCTATAACTAAAAGTGGACAAGTTTGTGTTTCCAGTTGGCTTTCTTATTTTAGACTGTGAGGCTGATGAAAACGTACCCATCATTCTAATGCGACCCTTTTTAGCTATTGGATGAATCCTAATAGACTGCGATAAGGGAGATTTCACGATGAGGGTGGGAGATTAAAACATCACAATCAATGTCTTCAACTCTATGAAATATGTTGATGATTCAAAAGAATGACATTGCATTGGAGACATGGAGTCAATGGAGGAAGATGGAACAGAAAGTCTTGGCCAAGGCGAATTTTTACATATAAATGAGTATGATACTTTGTGGCAAGCAAATTTTTTCTAACGTATGAGCACAAAAATATTGGCCCAGGTGAAAATTTTCTGAATAAGGATTGTGAAAACGTTTGCCTCGGTAAAAGTTTTTCGACTGAAGCAAATGACATATTTCCTGATGATGAAACCAAAACGGGTTATGAGGATAAATTATTGGATATGAAACTATCTAGCTTCCTTCAAGCTAGACCAGGTATGAGATTCAAACCCTTGGACTTCAATGAATTCATTCCCCCAAAACCATTATTACAACATGAACCTACATTGGAACTTAAAATGTTGCCATCACATTTGAAATGTGTTTATTTAGGTATTGATGAAACTCTATCGGTTATAATCTCTGCTAATCTAACCCCTGAGCAAGAGGGAAGTTTGTTGAATGTTTTGTTACATCATAGAAAAGCTCTCGGATGGACCATGACAGATTTAAAAGGAATCAACCCTACAATATGCATGCACAAGATCAACTTAGAAGATAGTCATAGAAATTCTGTGAAACCATAAAGAATACTTAACACGATAATGAAAAAATTGTTGATGAAGGAAATCTTAAAATGGCTAGATGCTGGAGTGATTTATCCAATATCTGATAGTTCATGGGTCAATCTGGTGTAATGCATGCCAAAGAAGGGTGGCGTGACTGTGGTTAAGAATAAGAATGATAAGCTTTTGACTACAAGAACAGTCACGGACTTGTGGATATGTATGGGTTACATGAATCTCAACAAAGTAACAAAGAAAGACCATTTTCCCCTCCTTTTCATTGATCAAATGCTTGATAGGTTAGCAGGAAAAGCATTTTATAATTTCCTTGACAGATATTCTGGATACAATCAGATCACCATAGCACTGGAAGATCAGGAGAAGACCACTTTCACCTGTTCGTATGGTACTTATGCCTTTAAAAGAATGTCGTTTGGACTATGTAATGTTCCGACAACTTTTCAGAGGTGTATGATAGCCATTTTCTCAGATATGGTGGAAGACTTCATGGAAATATTTATGGTGATTGAAGGAATTGTGTTGGGACACAAGAGTTCTCGCCAAGGTATTGAAGTGAATAAAACCAAAGTGGATGTAATCGAGAATTTACCTCCACCCACCACTATAAAGGGCATGCAACGTTTCCTAGGGCATGTAGGATTCTAAAGACGGTTCATCAAAGATTTTTCAAAAATTTCGAAGAGGTTATGTGTGCTACTTCAACAAAATCAACCATTCGTGTTCACCAAGGAATGCCTCAACGCATTACTAAACTGAAGAAAAAACTAGCTTCGACACCAATTGTTGTACCACCTGATTGGGATGCACATTTTGAACTGATGTGTGATGCAAGTGACTATGCGGTAGGGGCAGTGTTAGGGGAAAAAAGGTAAAATCTTCCATGTCATTTATTATGCTAGTTGTACCCTTAATGATGTACAATTTAATTATACCACCACTGGAAAAGAATTACTTGCAGTAGTATTTGCTTTTGATAAGATTAGGCCATATCTTATAGGAACTAAGGTTATCATACATACTGATCACTCTGCAATTAAATACTTAGTTAATAAAAAAAGATGCAAAGCCTAGGCTTATTAGATGTATATTATTACTGCAAGAATTCGATTTAGAGGTAAAGGATAGAAAGGGTACTGAAAACCAAGTAGCATATCACTTGTCTAGGCTAGAAAACAAAATCATTTTTCATGACATGAAGGATATTCAGGAGGATTTCCCTGACGAGAAAATTTTATTTGCCACGGTTGTGTCGTGTTACGCTGACATTGTTAACTTTGTTGTTAGTGGTGTTATGCCTCCAGATTTATCTAGCTAGGACAAAAAAAATTCTGGCATGATGTACGTATCTATTATGAGATGAACTATTCATATTCAAGCAATGTGACAACCAAATAATCCATATATACGTCCCTGAAGAAGAACATGAGGAGATTCTATTTTATTTCCATTCATCCCCGTGTGGAGGGAACTTTGGTGGAATGAGAACTGCAACAAAAGTCCTTCAATTTGGCTTCTACTGGCCCACATTGTTCAAGGACGCACATGAATTCTGTAAGTCATGTGATCGATGCCAGCGCACTGAGAGCATATCAAAGAGAAATGAGATGCCATGGCAAAACATTTTGGAAGTAGAGCTCTTTGATCTATGAGGGATCGATTTTATGGGACATTTCCCCTTATCTTTTGGTGATCTATACATACTTTTAGTGGTCGACTATGTTTCCAAATGGGTTGAAGCCATGGCCACACCTCGTAATGATTTCAAAACTATGTTGAAAATTTTACACATGAATATATTCACGCGTTTTGGAGTACCACGAGCAATTATCAACGATGAAGGTGCTCACTTCGATAACAAATTCATTACCGACGCACTGTAGAGATACGGAGTGCATCACAAGATTGCTACGACATATCATCCATAGATTAATGGGCAGTTTGATGTTTCTAATCGCGAGATCAATCAGATTCTTGAGAAATTGGTCAACCCCAAATACAAGGATTGGTCACCAAAACTTGACGAGGCACTATGGGCCTACCGTACAACATTCAAAATGCCACTTGGCATGTCACCATTCAAGCTAGTACATGGCAAGGCATGCCATTTGCCTGTGAAATTGGAACACAAAGCATTTTGGGTCATAAAGAAACTTAATATGGACGTGTAACTCGCTGGAGAAAGAAGGTTTTTGGAGCTGAATGAAATGGATGAATTTAGAGCTCAAGCATATCCCCTCCTTTACAAAGAAAAAAATATGGCAATACAAAAAAAATTTGCCAAGGCAATTTTTTTCTGGCAACAACTGTTGCTCTACAATTCAAGACTCAAACTATTCTCAGGCAAGTTGAAATATAGATGGTCAGGACCGTTCATCATACACCAAGTTCATAGCAATGGAGCAATAGAAATCAAGAACTTAGACGATGGGACCACCTTTAAGGTGAATGGTCAACGATTGAAGGCATACAATGGAACTCCCGTCATGCGCAATAATCTGGCATCATTAACTCACGATGCCCAAGAGTTTGCCTTTCTTTCCTGAACAAATTTGGTTGCCTAGGCAACCAAAACTTGCATTCTGTACATAAATAAGATATATTATTTTATTCTGCATGAGTTGTTTATTTTTAATTTTATTAGTTATTTTTGTTTCTTTTTCGTATTTAGGGTACATGTGGCAGTGCAAGGTTGAAGCTTATGCATGGGAGAAAGAGAAACCCTAATTCATTTGGTTTTGGCGGCACTTTTAAAGAGAAATATATATTCCCTTTATTTTATTCATTCTTTAACTTAAATCAAATAACTCATAATTAACCCCATATCTTCTTTTCTTTCCATTTTTACCATTTTAATCCCAATAAACTACCCATAACCCACTATTTTTCTTCAAAACCACCCGTCTTTCCTTTCTCCTCATCGTTTCCTTGTTTTTTTTTCTTTCAACCATTTTTATTAAACCTTCCTTCCCTTTTCTTCTGCATCTTTTAATACCATGATAATCCCTGTCACGGCAAACACCATGGTTAGATCCAAGAAAAATCCAGCTACATCTACCTCCTCTGCTTCGACTTTAAGATTTGAGCGTTTCCAAACTGTTGAGGCTGAGGCGAAGTATAAAACCCTACAAATATGGTAAGTCTATTTAGATGAAGGTTTTGTCTTCCCAGAGACAGGTGAAGAACCCTTCGATCCAGAGGTAATGGACAGAGTATAGAACCCTTCAAGCGATTGATGTTGGGGAGATAATTTTTGAGCAAATTCATGACTGTGCGAAGAGGAACTGAGGTAACCTTCTTTTTTCTGAACTTGATAACTGCTATGTGCATGAAGAAAAAAGTCCCTGAGGAGTCTTTCAAGGATTTTATCAAGTCAAAGAAAGGCATCACCAAAAAGAAAGTGCCCGAACTTACGAGCTTCGATGACAATGCTCCATACGAGGGACTGGAGTGAGGAGCAAAATCAGTTGCCGCAACAAGAATGGCAGCCGTAATCACTTTTACTAGGGAGATGCGAGAGCGATTGGAGCGTCTGAAAAGTCACATACATACTTTCTTCAGCTATGTCAAGGAAAGGGATGCACAACTAAATTGCTTTCTTCAAGGAGCTGCTCCCGATTACCAATGAGGACCTACCACTTTTTCCAAATGAAATCTTGAAACACATAACATCTTCAGGCGACAGTACATTTCATGCCTCGGTGTAAAACGTTCCACCCGAGACACCCTGTGGATGTCCTCCTCTTGCCACACATGTCTTCCCTATACATGTAGAAGGCCACGGCGAGACAGATGAATATCTCAGCTCCTCCTCCTCTTCGTTCGAGAACACCTAGGAAATCCTGCCATAATTTTTTGATGATTCTGATTTCATTCCGGTCCCTGACCAGCCCACATCCGAACAAATATTTGAACAGTTCATACTACACCAGTTCATGACCCTGAAGAATATCAGTCTCAAGATACCCCTGCAGAGCCCACCCACACTGAGGAAAGACCATCACCAGCTAGTGTCCCTAGCACGAGGCAACACATTAAGCGAATAGTTGGTCGTGTTACTAAGTCATCTCCCTCTTTGCTTCTTTCAAGAGATACTAGATCTGAAAGGCCCCTCCTCTCAAGAGACGCAGAACTCACGTGTCCAGTCAAACCTTACCACCACATTGAGGTACTCATTCTTTCCATTGCATTTGCATTAGCATTTTAGAGTAATTTTCATTTACATTTGTATTCGTAATCATGCATTGAGGATAGTGTATCCCTCAAGTTTGGGGGAGGTGTTGTACTTCGTATTTAGTTGTAGTTTTGTAAGAATAATTGGTTGAAATATTGGTTGTCATGGCATAAATTTTATTAAGATAAGTGTTGGAAAAAATTGATGATGCTCGATTATGAAAGCAAATTTTATTGCCTAGCCAGAACTATTTTACACGACTGTTAAAGGCTAGATCCAACCCTAAGACTTGATTTTTTATGATTATTTAAAAACACGATTGGATGCCTTCACTGCGTAAAGTGTTTAGAAAAATCTTACGAAATAACTTTTGTTCGTCATGGCATGATTTGTTTAAAAAGCTAAATTGAACTCCTTGTTGTTTTGAATTGTGTTGAATAGTAAATAATTACCTTGGCAGAACTCTAGAGGGACACTTCTCTCTGTGATGGCATAACCTAGAAAAACTCCTTTAATAAATGGTTGCCTCAACATATGAGTGAATGAAAGCAGTCACGCGAAGACTCAGGCAGACTAACTTGGGGGTAGAAGGTATGTTACCTTTAACCTAGAGTGTGGAATGGTAGTTGTGATGGGTTGAGTCCCCTTGTTTATGCTTAAAAAAAGGCTAAAGATGCATGTTGAATAAATAGGAGTGAAACTAGGCTCGATAAATAAATTGATACCTTGGCAAAACAAAAGTTCTTACTTAGGAATTTTCTAATCACATTAAGGCATAGACTGCTATACAATCACGCATACACACTTAGAAAGAAGCTTGACTTGGGAAAGGAACTTGACTTCCCGCACAGTCTACCAAGTTGAGGCTAAACTTGAAACACCCCCAACCCATATTCGACCCGAATAACAGTCTGAGATGTCACATCAACTTTTCAAATCATTTTCTTATATAAAATAAATAGAATTTAAGTAATTGCAAGTATACTAAATAATTTACATATGTCAATTTAAAAGGTTTACAAAACCATTCAGAGCTTACACAAATTCAATTCCGAAAATACATGCCAATACTATATAACACAAAAGAGAAACCCACTGTATAATTTTGATTCGATCTTCGTTGATGTTATGTTGTCTCCACTGTCTATCTTCTCTTAGCACTTCTTGGATCCTACGTGTGAAACACTCACACGCTAAGTCATAGACTTAGTGAGACATGTCAATAAATAATGGAACTATAACTAATTATCAAATGCATGTACTTATCAGGCAATACAATGCTTATATATATATATACAATGCTCACATATATATATCCATAATCATTAATATACTAACCATTTATTATACTATTGTCATAATCCCTTTTATCATGTAAACATATATTTATCCTTTCTATACACATCATATCCCACATAGCTCATTTCACACTAAAATACACGTAATATCAAACAAGGGTATTTATATTATCACTTTAAAGCCCATGTATTCTTCTTAGAACATAAGGTATATGAGTAAAATGAGGTTGTGCACTATGTTGTCACCACAGCTCGTATAAATCCCACTAGGGGCACTGTAAATTTGTCTCGAATGATCACTATATCCCAAAGGACCACTCCTTAAGAACCATATATAATACAATGGATCAAATAAATGTACTAAAGAACCACATATATGTTCCACAAAATTACATATATGTCCCGAAGGACCACATAGAACCCTCGACTCTTGGCATGCCAACTATACCCCTAGCTCTCATAACACATAACATGGGCATTTTAATTATGTCATTTCACATTTTAATATGACCACATGGTTCACTTACACATATCTTATCACATATACTTATACTATTTTCATATCATGTCTCATGTACACATTCTTGTATTCATATAACTTATATCATTTTTACACATAATCACATAATTAACGTACATACATGGATTCATATATATCATAAAACATAACAATGCACTTATATCTAGACATATGCATGGACCCCTATATATCTAGACATCATATCACTACATGCTTATACCTAGTTACTTATATAATCTATTATCAGAATTAGACTCCTCGCAAGTCATAATTCCCTAACATAAGTACACTTCATATCATGTACTCACCTTGTTTCTTGTCAATCTCAAACTCTTGTTCCTTTTTGTGAATCTTACTCTGATAGTCTATCCGCAATTGGCTTTCGATCAATGTCACAAATACACGACTTAATGAATGAATAGATTCTAACTACTTAATACGATTATATCAATATAACTAATTAAAACTTCAATTCCATCTTTTTAACTTCAGAGGTATCGGTACACTCTATAGTGTATCGGTACATTCCTTAATGTGTGTATTGATACACTACATATGTATCGATAAATAAATTACATTCAATGTTTTCATTTTAAGGGGGTATCGATACCCTTTGAATATTTTATGAATTTTACCCTTGATGTATCGGTACCTGCTAAATGTCTACCGATACACACCAGCCCAAAATTCACATTTTAAGCACGAAATCACTTCATTTTCAGCCCAACACTTCATATTTCATTCCTTCACCTATCCTTAACTTACTTACTCATACTTAAACTCATTTCTACTTAGTAATCACTTCTTTATCCTCAAAATTCTATCCTTCATATGTAATTCAAGAATTACACCAACTTTGCAACATGTTCTAAATTCAATTCTAATGCTTTAAACCTTTTAATCCTTCTTATGACAAGTCAAATTCATAATTAGAATTTTAAAAAACCACTTTATATCAAGAATTCATTTCTTAACCCTTAATAAAATTTCTTTCTATTTCTCTTTACATGATGATTTAAGCTTTCTTTAAGCTTATATAACACCCAAGTGATCAAAACCAACTTATAACTTTAATAATTAAGAAGTTGAAATTAAACTCACCTTTATGAAATAAACCAACGAGAAGAAGAAAGCTTTCCAGATACTTCCTCACCCACAAGCTTATCTCTTTAAATAAGAGATAAATATATTTTAACTAAAAAGACCATAATACCCTTTCAATTCTTCCAAAAGTACCATTTAATCCACTATCATAATATTACACTTTAAATCCTTGCACTTTTTTAATTTTTCTTAAATTGATCACCAAATTTCAAAAAATTTCATTTTAGTCACTAACCCGATCTTTGGGATGTTACAAATCTCTCCCTTTAAGGAAATTTTTCCTCGAATTTTCACTTCATAATAGAATGAAACCATCCCTTTTTATACTCAACAAATCTTGGTTTATACTTACTCTTAACCTTATACTCATATACAGTCCTTCTTCGAGACTCAATACATATCTCCTCTACCCATACTATATACAAACTCAACATAATCTATTCACTTGGAAACCATATCCTATTTATATCTAACAATTCATTACTTATCATCTTCAAATTATTATTTTTCACTTCTTCTTCTAATTGTCAATAGCATATAACTATATCAATCTCAAATCTCTTCAAATATAACTATTTAACACATTATTGAAATTTACCTTCCATAATCTCTGGATCCTCAAAATCTTCATTTGCTTCCAAATTAAAAACTTGTGCAGTTGGATACATATCCTGTTGAGTGAATGACTCATACAGATTTCTTCCACAACCTCTACCTCTATTTCTCTGAGATACCATAATAGATTCCTCTCTCTGTATAGTCTCATCAATCAGAAAAAGACAGTCTCGGATAAAATGTCCCACATCACCACATTTAAAAAAGGCTCCTGAAATTACTTTGCAGACTCCGGTATGATTCTTTCCACAATATGAACATTGCCTAGATTGACTTATATTTGATCTCTTAGCCGTAGAAGTAGCTGATTCAAAGATATCCTGAGTTGAAGAATCCAAATCTCTATTTTTCTTTGATGGCGATGAACTTAACGAACTACCAATTCTCTTAGACTTTTGAACCTTTCTGTAACACCCCAACACGTACCCGGCCTGGATACAAGTTCAAGATGTCACATTGACTTTTTAAAATAATTTCATTATGAAATAACTGAACTTTTGAACTATATTAAGAAAATACAATAATACAATTAAATTATGCTTCATTATAAAAATTTGAAAAAAAAATATATATTTATGAATAGTACTATATGGTATGAACAGTTCCGTGAACAATACCATGAGCAGTGAAAACTTTCGAATATCAATTGTGTATCAATAAATAGTACTATACAGTATGAACAAAACCGATTAAAACATATCGTATTCAAACCTTTATTTACATGCCAACCACTATCCTTATTACAAAATACATATTATTTAATTCTTTTCTGATTTGATCTTTGGAAAGGAGAACTGACCTGTCTTGCTTAGCTTTTATCATCTTCCTTTCTCGGAACCTACGTGTGAAACAATCACACGTAAGTCATAGACTTAGTGAGACATATAAAACATAATTATATTCTAACTGTAACTTCTATAATGCATGAACATTTGATACTACCTTATCATACCAAAGCATATATTTTCTTCTCTGTAACATATACATACATGCACATATCATGTAACATAAAATCATTAACATGCTTATCATTTATCATTTTATCATTATTAATTTCTTTTTATACAATATCAGCATATAATATACACTCTAAATCACATGAATGCATAAACAATGTCAATATCATATAACAAATACATTTCATTTAGGAATACACACAATCACATATAAATCTTATAAATACTTTTGATATCTTTTAGGCCCATGTACATTACTAAGAACTTAAAGTATTCTACATTGAGATTGTGCACATATGCCACAGCTCATAAATTCCTACACACAATATTGTCAAGGACCACTATATCCCGAAGGACCACTGTATATGTCCGAAGGACCGTAGACCCTCGACTCTTGGCATGCCAACTATACCTATAGCTCTCGTATCATTAACATGGGCATTTTCATTTATAATTTCTAGGTTATTTCACATACCACATGTATGTGTAACTGTGTAATATTTGTCCGAAGGACCACTATATCCCGAAGGACCACTGTATATGTCCCGAAGGACGCGTAGACCCTGACTCTTGGCATGCCAACTATACCTATAGCTCTCGTATCATATAACATGGGCATTTTCATTTATACATTTCATATCACTTGTTATTTCTTCTTTACATACCAATGTATGTGTAACTGTGTATATCTCATAACTCTTTTATTCATATCATGTATTTCATGTCATATGTTCTTGCTTTCATATAGTCACATAGCTCATGTCAATTAGTCTTATTTCACATATCACTTCATATCACATGGTCACATTTTATATAACACTTATATTACATATTCCATAATTACTTATATCAATATCACATATATCACAAGTGCATTTTCACGTAAGCATGTAAATCACGTAAGACATACATCATTTCTATGTACTAATACACACATAATAACACATAACATTTTAGAAGTTACTTCTTACCATAGTAACTATGTCACTGGCTCATCGCAAGCCAATGTTTGATCAATAACATAAGTACAATTTAAATTGCACTCACCTTAGCCTTGCTTTGATTCGATCCTAATTCTTTGATTGTTCCGGAACTTGTTTAGGCTCTATATACATAAACATGATTTTCAAGAAAATTATCAGAAGCCTAAACCTTATAACTTGATATTAATAACTTAGGCTAATTTAATGAACCAAAATTCCATTTTTCTTAAGGGGTGTATCGATGCACTATGGGTGCATCGGTACCCAAATAGCTTCGAAATTTTCATGCATCGATGCACCCTTAATGCATCGATGCACCTTCAAATTTCTTAGTGCATCGATACATACTCATAGTGTATCGATGCACCTGTCCAAAATAGGCTATTTTTATCCGAAATTCATCAATATTTCACCCAAAATTTCATGTATAAAATCCTTATTATGCTACTAAACTCATCTATAACAACTTTAACCAATTCCTATCATTCCAACACTTTATAATCTCCCATATTTCATCCAAATTCTTAAAGTTAAAAATCATACCAAATTTTCCATGTTATCCAAACTTAATTCTAACACTTCTAACTTCTTATTCTCATGGATGACATGTTAAATTCATCCTCCAAATTCATTTAAACCTTCTTATTCAAAATTTCACCTAAAAACTCATTTTCTTTAATCTTTCATAACTTCTTCATCTTTTTATTTTAAGACAAATTAAGCTTCCCTTAAGCTTAATTATCATCTAAGGATCAAAACCCAACTTAAATTTCAGCTAATAATCAACAACGAAGAAATCTTACCTTTTGCTTGAGCTCTCACATGGAGGAGGAAGAAGAAAGAAGAGAAGTGAAGAAAATATTTCCTTCATCTTATCCCCTCATACATATATATCATCATTTTTTTTCAAAGTCAAATGACCATTTTGCCTCTCATTCTTTTAATAATTACTAATAACCCTTCAGAAATTATTTTTAAATAAGTCATTGAACTATTCAATTTTTCCACTTTAATCACCAAAATCTGAAATTTTACAATTTAGTTAATAACCTGGTATTGAGGATGTTACAAATCTCCCCTCCTTTTAAGAAAATTCGTCCTCAAATTTTCATTGCACACATTGACAAGAATATATCTTCTAATATTCTTATGTTGTCTCCTTCACTTACTCTTTCCTTCCTTTAGCTCTTCAACTAATTGTTTTTCTTTCATTCATCTACTTTTCGCTTATCATATAAACAGTAACCAATAACCTTATCCATTTCTATCTTTTCTCTCCTTCGATTTTATCACTTAATATCATAAATCAATCAAAGTCCTCATAATTTTTTTAATTGCTTCGCAACAATAACCAAACTTTTATTTCATTCTTATTTGGCTGCCTCTAAAACTTCTTTAATACATATAAAACATTCTTCATTTCTCTGACTACGTTTACTTGACCAAGAAATATAACTTTTCATCTTCTTCAATTGTGATTAAACATAAACTTTACAGAATCAAACAATCTTTCACATTACCTTGCATATTTTTTTTACTTCTCCATCGTACTTATCATCTACATTTCTATATAACCTTTATCATATCTGATCCTTTAAACTCCATATTTCTATAGTCAAAATCCCCTTATCCATAACTAAATCATATATTTCACCAGTGTTTGCATACTCTTTTCATCTCACTTATACTTATCCCTGATTATCGATCTTCATCGCAACTTCGTAACTTTGATAGTTCCCTTCATTTATACAGAACCTCTTCCTTTACCATCTCTTGTACTCATAATTTCTTCCTTAATCTTATGCAAATACTTATTCCTTTGCCCACATCATATATATATGATCAGAATACTCAACCAAATCTAGATTCACATCATACTTGATTAACTTAAACTTATACCTTTTTCCAAATCTTACAATTTTATCACCTTTATTATTACGGTTAGTAAATAATAATTGTTCAATATAGGCACAAGCCCTAATCATCCAATCATATATATCCCTTTCAATTGAAATTATCCCAACAATATCTTACTTAACTTATCAAATCCAAATTTATTCTCATACACCATGTAATTTTCTTTGTTCACACTCAACATTTCAACATCTTCCATCTTATAAAATAATCACTGATGTACCTATTTCTGAAACTCTTCTGGAACAATATTTATATCAATGAATCTTCCATTATTCCCATAATAGCATTTGTTTACTATACTTTAGCTCAACCACATAGCAACTAATTTACTTCATATAAATTCCACTTTAGAATAGTGGAGATCCTAATATTATTTGATTGTACATTCAATTTTCTGAACACAATTCTTAGCTTTTCAATCTAGGATACAACCCTTATCAACCCAATCATATACTTTCTTTTCCATAGAAATTTTCCTCAACGATATCTTACTCAACTTTTTAAACTTAGACTCTTACTCACTCACATTACTATTCCTCTATTTCAAAATCAAACTTTATAACTTTCTTTGTCTTATAAATTGATCACCGATATACTCATTCTTAAATTCTTCTATTACTCTTTATCTTCTCTTAAACATATAAATCTTTATCTCCTTCACCACATCACATTACATAATCAATATATACAACTGTATCAGGATCCACTTCATATTTGGTTATCATAACCTAACAATATTTTATAATTCTAATACATTTCCATCCTATAATTTTGTTAGCCATCGCTAACTCTTTCCATCTATAATGAAAACCCCTTATCATATCCACACTCTTACTTATACAATACTATTTACAGTCTACTATTCCTTTTCACATATCATCTCTTCAATAAATCTTTCGTGCTATCATAAACTTCACTTCATTACTTTAATTCTTTCATTTCTTTTTTTCCCTATGTTTTTACATTCCTTTCATATCATTTATACTTATCCTTTTTTATCCTTTTAACTTTAATGCACTCACTATCACACTACTTTGTTATTCAACTTATTTCTTTTAATCAAAACGTAAACCTTCATCAAATATCCATATATATATTCTTTCCAGTCAAAATAATTCATCCTCTATTTCCTTCACTTATCAAACCTTCATTCTCACTCATGCATAATACAATTTTTTGGTTCTACCTTTTCTTATACATAACTAAACAATATCATGTCCTTCTTATTCTCATGCTCTTTTATATCACATATTTATCCTTAACTATCACTCCTTATCATATTTTCATGACTTTGATAGTCATTTACTTGCACAAAACCTTTTTATTTCTTATACTTTTGTTTTATTCCACTTGTTCAATAATTGCAGATTTCAATACTCATAACTTCTAACAGAGCTTTTAACCCAATTCACAAAAGTTATCTTTAACCTTGACTTATTATCAATTAACTCCTTGTTTAATCTTTCAAGATCAATCCTACTTCTTAAGTCTGTCGGACTTTGATTTGATTCTCTGGCGGAGAATACAACTAATTCATGTTTAAAGTTGAAAACCATAATCTCTACCTTTCTTTGATGGTGCTTAACTCTATGAAACACTAAATCTCTTAATCATCTAAGATTTTTTTTTGGTTCTCCAATCCTTTTATTTCGAGCTCTCTCTTTCTATAGCTTTAGCGCGATTAGCCATTTCTTAAAACGAGAACAAATTCAAAAACAATCAACATTTCTTTTAATCTGAGAGCAAGCCCTCCACAAACCAATTCACATGAATCCTTCTCTGTCGAACTAACTCAGTCGCAAAATGACTTAACTTATTGAACTCGCACTCATATTCATACCCAATGCGATTCATCTATTTCAAATTCAAGTATTCTTGCTTTATTTACCTGACAAATTGGTCTCTTATATACTTATGCTTAAATTCTTTTAGTAACAAGGACCATGTCACTTAGTCACTTGTCACTCTCAAGGTGACATTCGTTCACCAAGCTCTAGTTTACCCATTTAATAACAAAACTACTCAATTTAATATTCTCTATTTTAGAGAAATGAAAACCTTCTAACATTATCTTCATATCATTTAACTAAAGGTCTGTAACAACATAACATTCCTCAATTTCACTCTTGAGCTCGGGTGCTATTAACTCTTTTAACTATTTCAATATATTTCTATGAATTAAAGAAGTAGAAAATGGAAAACACATCAAATATCATTCAATATCCTGACAAATTCTTTAATCTTATACAGGCACTCCTTGAGGTGTTCGCTCTTCTCCTTACCTGGCCAGGGCAGGTGAATGCTATTACCTTCAGGTCTATCGCCTTGTGCTTCACTTTGGAAGCTCTCATGATCATACATCTAATATATAACACTAACTTTATTATCAAGACAACATACTCCTTACACTATCATATCAGAAAATTTTCACTTTGTGTTGCCATGTATACTTTTTAAACATTTTTTACTTCGTTTTAGCTAGAATCGGCTAAACCATAGCTCTGATACATTAAATATAACCCCCAACCCGTACCCGACCCCGTATGAGTTCGAGATGTCACATTAACTTTCTAAAATAATTTCCTTATAAAATAACTGAACTTTTGAACTATATTAAGAAATAATAAATACTATTAAATTATGCTTCATTATAAAAATTTGAAAAAAAATATATTTATGAACATTACTATACGGTATGAACAGTACCGTGAACAGTTCCATGAACAGTGCCATGAGCAGTAAAACTTTCGAATATCAATTGTGTATCGATGCACTGCTACAGTAACTTTTGTAAAACGTTCATAAAACTCGTAAAAATTTAACCGTTCATTATAATACATTTTTCCATTTACATAAACACATTTAAAACATTACAAAAATCTGTCATATGATTTTCACAAAACCGATTAAAACATATCGTATTCAAACCTTTATTTACATGCCAACCACTATCTTTATTACAAAATACATATTATTTAATTCTTTTCTGATATGATCTTTGGAAGGAGAACTGACTGTCTTGCTTAGCTTTTATCATTCTTCCTCTTCTCGGAACCTACGTGTGAAACAATCACTCTAAGTCATAGACTTAGTGAGACATATAAAACATAATTATATGCTAACTGTAACTTCTATAATGCATGAACATTTGATACTTCCTTATCATACCAAAGCATATTTTCTTCTCTGTAACATATACATACATGCACATATCATGTAACAAAATCATTAACATGCTTATCATTTCTCATTTTATCATCATTAATTTCTTTTTATACCATATCGGCATATAATATCACTCTAAATCACATGAATGCATAAACAATTTCAATCTCATATAACAAATACATTTCACTTAGGAATACACACAATATCACATATAAATCTTATAAATACTTTGATATCTTTTATAGGCCCATGTACACTGAGAACTTAAGGTATTCGAGTATATTGAGGTTGTGCACATATAATGACACCACAGCTCATAAATTTACTAGGGGCACTGAATATTTGTCCCGACCAGAAAGACCACTATGTCCGAAGGACCGCGTATACCCTCGACTCTGGCATGCCAACTATACCTATAGCTCTCGTATATAACATGGGCATTTTCATTTATTCATTTCATATCACTTGTTCTTTCTCTTCTGTCACATACCACATGTATGTGTAACTGTATATCTCATAACTCTTTTATTTCATATCATGTATTTCATGTCATATGTTATTGCTTTCATATAGTCACATAGCTCATGTCAATTAGTCACTTATGTTCACATATCACATGGTCACATTTTATATAACACTTATATTACATATTCCTATAATTACTTATATCAATATCACATATATCACAAGTGCATTTTCACGTACAGTAAATCATGTAACATATAAGAACATACATCCATTTTTATGTACTAATACACACATAATAATCACATAACATTTTAGAAGTTACTTCTTACCATAGTAAATCCATCACTGGCTCATCGCAATCCAATTTTGATCAATAACATAAGTACAATTTAAATTGCACTCACCTTAGCCTTGCTTTGATTCGATCCTAATTCTTTGATTATTCCAGAACTTGTTTAGGCTCTATATCTACATAAACATGATTTTCAAGACAATTATCAAAAGCCTAAACCTTATAACTTGATATTAATAACTTAGGCTAATTTAATGAACCAAAATTCCATTTTTCTTAAGGGGTGTATCGATGCACTATTGGTGCATCGGTACCCAAAATAGCTTTGAAATTTCCATGCATCGATGCACCTTAAAAATTTATCTTAGTACATCGATACATACTCATAGTGTATCGATGCACCTGTCCAAAATAGGCTATTTTTACCCGAAATTCATCAATATTTCACCCAAATTATCATATATAAAATCCTTATTATGCTACTAAACTCATCTATAACAACTTTAACCAATTCCTATCATTCCAACACTTTATAATCTCCCATATTTCATCCAAATTCTTAAAGTTAAAAATCATACCAAATTTTCCATGTTATCCAAACTTAATTCTAACACTTCTAACTTCTTATTCTTATGGATGACAAGTCAAATTCATTCTCCAAATTCATTTAAACCTTCATATTCAAAATTTCACTTAAAACCCCATTTTCTTTAATCTTTCCTAACTTCTTCATCTTTTGATTTTAAGACAAATTAAGCTTCCCTTAAGCTTAATTATCATCTAAGGATCAAAACTCAACTTAAATTTTAGCTAATAATCAACAACGAAGAAATCTTACCTTTTGTTTGAGCTCTCGCGTGGAGGAGGAAGAAAAAAGAAGAGAATAAGAGAAGTGTAGAAAATATCTCCTTCATCTTATCCCCTCATACATATATATCATCATTTTTTAAAGTCGAATGACCATTTTGCCCTCTCATTCTTTAAATAATTACTAATAACCCTTCAGAAATTATTTTTAAATAAGTCATTGAACTATTCAACTTTTCCACTTTAATAATCAAATTCTTAAATTTTACAATTTAGTCACTAACCCGGTATTGAGGATATTACACTTCCGCTCTTTGAATCTCTCATTCTGAGCTCTTTCTGAAGCTTTAGCTCGATTGAACACTTCTTGAAACGATGATAAATTCAGAGCTAGCAACAACTCTTTTAACCTAAGGCATAATCCTTCTAGGAACCAATCATACGTATCCTTTTCAGCCGGAATAAGCTCAACAGCAAAACGACTTAACTTATTAAACTCACATTCATATTCGTACACTGTGTAATCCCCTTGTTTCAAATTCAGAAACTTTTGTTTCATCTGTCTAATAAACTGGTCACCAATATATTTACACTTGAATTATTCCAAAAAAGAATAACCATGTCACTTGATCACTTTTCAATCTCATGGTGACATTTGTCCACCAAATTCTAGGTTGACCTTGCAACAGGGAAACCATTTCACCTAATTTCTCCACCTCGCAGCAGTGAAGTCCCTCTAACATAATCTTAACATCGTTCAACCAAAGATTCTCGGCAAAAGGATCTTCCTCAGCTTCAGCTTTGAACTCGGGTTCTCTTAAACTCTTCAATTCCTTTGTTATATTCATTCGAGGAGTTATGGGAACAGGGGGATGAAAACACGATAAAATAGCATTTAGCATCCCGAAGAGCAACCCTTGATCTCGTACTGGTACTTTTGAAGGTGTTCACTCTTCACTCTACCTGGCCAGGGAAGGTGAATTACTACTACCTCCAGGTCTACCACTTCTCATTTCGAGAACTCTAACGACCAGACATCTAAGACATAACCATATAACTCTATTAGAAGACAACATACTCTCAATTTTATCAAATCAGAAACTTTCACTTTTTGTTGGCATGTGTACATTTTTAAAATACTTTTAAAACTGGTTTAAGCCTAGAATTAACTAAACCTTAGCTCTGATACCATTAAATATAACACCCCCAACCCGTATTCGACCCGAATACGAGTCTGAGATGTCACATCACCTTTTTAAATCGTTTTCTTATATAAAATAAATAGAATTTAAGTAATTACAAGCATACTAAATAATTTACATATGTCAATTTAAAAGGTTACAAAACCATTCAGAGCTTATTCAAATTCAATTCCGGAAATACATGCCAACACTTTATAACACAAAAAGAGAAACCTACTGTACAATTTCTGATTCGATCTTCGCTAACGTTATGATGTCTCCACTGTCTATCTTCTCTTAGCACTTCTTGGATCCTACGTGTGAAACACTCACACGCTAAGTCATAGACTTAGTGAGACATGTCAATAAAAAATGGAACTATAACTACTTATCAAATGCATGTACTTATCAGGCAATACAATGCTTACATGTATATACAATGCTCACATATATACATCCATCATCATTAATATACTAATCATTTATTATACTATTGTCATAATCCCTTTTATCATGTAAACATATATTTATCCTTTTTATACACATTATATCCCACATAGCTCATTTCACACTAAAATACATGTAATATCAAACAAGGGTATTTATATTATCACTTTAAAGCCCATGTATACTTCTGAGAACATAAGGTATATATATT
Source organism: Hibiscus syriacus (assembly GCF_006381635.1). Classification (NCBI taxonomy): domain Eukaryota; kingdom Viridiplantae; phylum Streptophyta; class Magnoliopsida; order Malvales; family Malvaceae; genus Hibiscus; species Hibiscus syriacus. The sequence continues at coordinate 2,804,532 of NW_024062765.1, forward strand.
GAGGTTGTGCACTATACTGTCACCATATGTATCCCACTAGGGGCACTGTAAATTTATCCGAATGACCACTATGCCCCGGAGGACCACTCCTTAAGAACCATATACATAATACAATATACCAAATAATTTTACCGAAGTACCACATATATACAACAACAACAACAACAAAACCCTATTCACATATGCAATGGGTTAAGGGAGAGGTAGGGTAGTAGGCTGCCCCCAATGCTAGGTTTGAAAGCAGCTTCCGTGGAAGACCTCCGACAATCAGAAAATTAAAAATAAAGATAAAATACAAAATGCATGTATAAATAAATAAATAAATAAATAAATACATAGTTGAGCAGTATTCATATGCGCGTCTGTAATGGGAAGTAATCCCTGCAAATAAATCATTGCGTAAAAATCTCAGCATATAGACAGAAACGTAAGACCTAACTAAATTTAAAAAGAGGAAACCTGAAGAGAATGATACGCAGAAGTCAATGATAGCAAGCTACGAGAAGGAATAAAGTCAAATGGGTTAAAACCTAAACTAAGACAACACTACTCTGCTACCCTAGTTCTAAGCCTTCATAAATTCTAATGACAGAAACGTATATAAAGTAGAAGTCATGGAAATTATTACAAAGTATTAAAAGGAAGACATAGATGTTACACCCTATATCTTTCACTCGCACTACTCGGCTACCCTGGTCTTAAGTCTCCATACTTTCCTATCAGAGGTCATGTCCTCGGTAAGGTCTAAATCCTTCAAATCAGATCTCAAGTAGTCTTTCCACTTCTGCCTTGGTCGTCCTCTCCTTTTGGAACCGTCGACTATAATCGACTCTACCCTCCTGACCGCATCCGACGGTTATCGCCTAAGGACATGTCCAAACCATCATAGTCTTCCCTCCCTCAATTTTTCGGATACAGGTACCATCCCCAAGGACATCCTAATAGCAGAGTTTGGTATCATGTTCCACAGAGTCCTACCACATGCCCATCGAAGCATTCTCATTTCTGCGGCCTCATCCTCCTTACCTGATACTGATCCTTCTTGATTGCCCAACATTCTGATCCATACAGCAGCGCTGGTCTTATTGCCATTCCATAATAATTACATATATGTCCCGAAGGACCACGTAGAACTCTCGACTCTTGGCATGCCAACTATACCCCTAGCTCTCATAACACATAACATGGGCATTTTAATTATATCATTTCACATTTTCATATAACCATATGGTTCACTTACACATATCTTATCACATATACTTATACTCTTTTCATATCATGTCTCATGTTCATATTTCTTGTATTCATATAGCTTATATCATTTTTTACACATAATCATATAATTAAAATACATACATGGATTCACATATATAAAAAAACATAGCAATGCATTTATATCTAGACATATGCATAGACCCCTATATATCTAGACATCATATCACTACATGCTTATACCTAGTTACTTATATAATATATTATCAGAATTAGACTCCTCGCAAGTCATAATTCCCTAACATAACTACACTTCATATCATATACTCACCTTGTTTCTTGCCAATCTCAAACTCTTGTTCCTTCTTGTGAATCTTACTCTGACAGTCTATCCACAATTGGCTTTCGATCAATGTCTACACAAATACACGACTTAATGAATGAAGATATTCTAACTACTTAATATGATTTATATCAATATAACTAATTAAAACTTCAATTCCAACTTTTCATATTCAAAGGTATCGGTACATTCTATAGTGTAACGGTACATTCCTTAACGTGTGTATCGATACACTACCTATGTATCGATACAAAAATTACATTCGATGTTTTCATTTTAAGGGGGTATCGATATACTCCTGAAGGTATCGATACCCTTTGAATATTTCATGAATTTTACCCTTGATGTATCGGTATCTGCTAAATGTGTACCGATACACACCAGCCCAGAATTCACATTTTAAGCACGAAATTACTTTATTTTCAGCCCAACACTTCATATTTCATTCCTTCACCTATCCTTAACTTACCTACTCATACTTAAACTCATTTCTACTCAGTAATCGCTTCTTTATCCTCAAAATCATATCCTTCATATGTAATTCAAGAATTACACCAACTTTGCAACATGTTCTAAATTCAATTATAATGCTTTAAACCTCTTAATCCTTCTTATGACAAGTCAAATTCATAATTAGAATTTCAAAAACCACTTTCTATCAAGAATTCATTTCTTAACCCTTAATAAAATTTCCTTTCTAATTATCTCTATTTGATGATTTAAGCTTATATAAGCTTTCTTTAAGCTTATATAACACCCAAATAATCAAAACCAACTTATAACTTCAAGAATTAAGAAGCTGAAATTAAACTCACCTTTATGAAATAAACCAACGAGAAGAAGAAAGAAGAAGAAGAAAGCTTTCCAGATACTTCCTCAATAAATCAACTAAAATACCCTTTCAATTCTTCCAAAATTACCATTTAATCCACTATAAGAATATTACACTTTAAATCCTTGCACTTTTTAATTTTTCTTAAATTGATCACCAAATTCCAAAAATATCATTTTAGTCACTAACCCGATCTTTGGGATGTTACAAAACTTCTTACTGAGGGCTGAAATTTAAACCACATGAATGTCCTAACTTGTTTATTTGTCCATGATAATTTATTTTTCTACTTCTTATTATCCATTGCTTGAGGATAATCAATAGCTTAAGTTTGGGGGTGTGATAACTCCGTAAAAAGACTATGTTTTTTTTTTCTTTTACTTAAGTTATTGTGTGCCTTAAAGACATTGTAATAGCATATTAGTTACATTTAGGTCATATTTGTATGTGGTGGGTAAGTTTTGCCTAGGCAAGATTTATTTGGCTTAACTAATACTAATGAAGAGGAAGATTCTTTGTTGGTTGTATTGATGCATGAAATAACAAAGAAATAAATTATTTGCTGAGACAACAACTATTTCCCAAGGCAAGAGGAACATAAGAAGACGACAATGAGGAACAGATTTATCTTGCAGATCTAACTTGGCTCAACAATTGCAAACGTGACTTGTCTAACTTCACCCTCATGTGCAATCACGCCCTTCAAGAAATTGACCACCTCCAGTCGCATTTCTATTTATATCATGGGCAAGTCATCAAGGGTATTTAGGGAATATTTAAGGACATAAAATCCTAGGAATTCCTATTATAAATACCCCATTATAGCCACCTAGGAAAAGTAGAAGCAAGGAAAGGATTTACCTTAGGCGTGGAGTAAGCAGTTACAATACCTTGTCTCCCATCGTTCCCCCACTCGATCCACCTTGGTGCCCTCCATAGCCGGACTTCATCGAAGCAACGGCTAGGTCCTCGAGAGAGGATACTGCTGGAGCATGCATGGTGGTGGTCAGAATGTCATGGCAGAGCTCTGTTTGGGAGTGTTTCTTCCTTTGTTCTTAACTTTCGATTCTCGTAAAAGGGCTTGTACTTAAAGTTTAATTTCTTGGATGATATTTTCCACAACATGAACTATTTTACTTGGTGTTGGTTATGGTTTTGAGTTATTTTATGTTTTTGAATGAAGAAGTTTGTTTATGCTTAATATTGTTTTGTTCATTGTTTTAATATTTTCCTTGACACTGTAAGAGCTTCGAGAGATTGCCTGGTGCCTATACAAAACATTCCTAGATTTTGTAAGAGCTTTTGAGAGATTGTTATTCTTCTAGGAGTAGATGCCTAAATTTGAGAGAGTTAGGGAATATCTATGTGAACAATGAAATTGATCTGGGATAGTAAGGTTTTAATTTGCCTTAGAGATAAAAATAGGGTTTTATTAGACTAAAAGGGGTAGTTACTCGAGTAGGATAGGCAATGAATACAGTTCACGCTTAGGGGTATTGTCGCAACAACAATTTGATAAACCAAGGGTTGTAATTCACGTTGAGTAGTATTGTTGTAGCAACCGTTCTTGAATACTCTAGTAATCATGTTGGGCAATTTAAGTATAGCTCACCAAATCATTGTATACATAGGATAATTCTTCATCTTAGCAAAATCAACCTAAGTGCTCCATAAAGAAGTCTGTTTGTGTGAGGTTTCTCTAAATTTATTAAAATCAACAATTTTATTCGCTTTAATATTTTGATTAGTTTACTTTTTACAATTTTTCCTTTCCTCGACTACACTTTTCTGCATCACATACTTTATAATAGTTCTTGCTTAGATAATACTTTTCCATTAATTTAATTCTCCTAGTATTACTTATTTTTGTTTCGACAAGAAATTTAGGACTAGTTAGTGATACCTAATTCTAGCTACAACAAAACATTAATAATTATCCTTGCCTCTGTTACATATAAAGGAAGAGCAATAAGCAGGGACATGGCTCCCTTAGGGCCCAATGGGCCTCGGCTCCTGTTAAAATTTATATATTCGATATAATTTTGGTTTAATAGTATTTTAGTTCATGTAAAAATAAATATTAAATTTAAAATATAAAAATTTATTAAATATTAATCAAATAGGGAGTCGACCTAAAGAATGATAAGTATGTGTTCTCAAATTTTTGGTCTAATTACAATTTAAGTCATTATAAGTTTAAATATTAGACAAATTATATGTTGGTTTTTTAGTTTTTAGTTTTTTTTTTTTAATTTAGGGTGAATACAAGGTAATATATATATAAAGACTTTCAACTATTTGACAATGAACACTCATACCCCTACATACGTGCTTAAACTCGGGACCTCAAGGATAACAACAATCCTTTAATCACTAAGGTCGCTTGGTTCATGCTAAATTTTGAGTTTAAATACCTAATAAGTCTTTATATTTTTCTTAAATAGACTAATATTTCGGCCCTGCCAATATTTAATTCTGGCTCCGTCCCTGGAAATAAGCCATGGCTATAATTTTTTGTTATGAATAAACTTTAATACTCCTCTGTTTTTGTATTAGATGGCCCGCTAGTAGAAAATAAAATGGGTGTTAGACAAAACAATTGTACAATATGAAAAACAAATGAAAAAAATCACTTTGGTAATAAAATGAGTCAAGTTGTAGGAATTGACAACAACTTCCACATTCGTTGGCATAATATTGGATTGTGTTTCATTTTCAGAAGTCAGACATAATATTACAAACGATTCTAGTTTCCCTATCATATAAGGCAATTGTCACAAACATATACTCAAGATAAATTTAACTCAAAAAAATGAATACACATGATATGATTCATTATGACATTTGAATAAAGGCTTGTAGTATTGGAAACAAAAGAGATAAGAAAATTTCAATCTACAATTGTGTAGGAATAGATATTAACCCCCTTGTACTTTCTTTCTGTGAATTGATAACTCCGTAAAAAGGCTACTTTTAAGGCCTTTTTCACTTAAGTTATTGTTTGTCTAAGGGTTCATATAGGTCATTTTAGATTCATGTAGTTGTATTTGTGGTAGTTGTGTTATTTTTACTTTGTTAAGGTGTTATATGACGGGAAAGGTGTGGTTGGTTAGTGATGTACAGGAAACAAGGAGCATAGGGCAAGTTGAGAAGAATGTCGTGGCATCACATGTTGTTGAAGAAGACTACAATGCCTTGGCATTTCTGGCGCAGAAAAAGACAAAGAGATATTTTCACAAGAGGACAGTTGTCTAATCACATGTCTATCATTGGTAACCGTCTGAATAAGGTCTACTGCCACCTATGGAGATAAACTTCACGCACAGGGAATGAATTTGAGGGTATGATGGGTATTTAGAGTGCAGAATTTCCCAATAATACACTTAGATATTTTATTTATAAGGACAACTACAAGAGAATGAGACAATCATGGGAAAATCATCTTCTCCATTTTCTCTACCTCTATTAACGCACATCAGCTCTTATTTTCTTCTTTCTCCATTTTTATTGGTGATCCTCCATTGGTAAAGCTCGAGAGAGTGGCTAGCATCCGAGAAGAGCTCACGCTATGGTCGTTCGTAGTGGCTTGAAGAAAGTGTCGATCGTACACACCTAGTGTTTTCTTCTCCAACCTTTACTCCATTTTTAAAGATTCAAACTTTATTTGGGTTGTAAGGTCGAATGAACGACTGAGTATACTCCATGGTTTGTTCAAACACCATCATGAACTAAGTTATATTTGGTGGGGTTCATTCGATTGATGCTTGAAACTTTATTTTAATGGTTGATGAATGTTTATCTTTTGTTTTTACTTGTTTTTTTATGTGTGCTTCATCTTCTAAAATAGTAGGAGGCATGAGAGTGTACATTTCTTAGATGAAAACTAGATTCTCGAGAGAAATCTAGTAACTAATTCTTAAGTATTTGAGAGAAACTTAAGTATGATTAACATAAGCAATAGGATATAGTTAATCACTATAGTCTAATCCCTTAATACTTGAGAGAGACTAAGCTAGGATTTCAATGCCTAAGAGGGGTAGTGCGTCTTCAATAGTGTAGGTTGCCATAGTTGAGACTGAGAGAAGATGTCGTGGCATTCTATTCTGTTAGATTCTTAGACTAGAGATAGCAAGAACACTTTTAACAAACTCTTTCAAACAAGTAAAGGCATTAGAAGACTAGATCAACTAGAAATATAAGTTTTCAACTCCTTAAGTGACTCCCCACTATTCATTCCCAAAGTAGTTTTCCTGTGAGGATTATTAAGCTATTCCATTTATTCGCTATTTTTACCATTTTACATTGCCTTGGCATTTTCATTATTTCTCATTATAAATTGTTCTCTTTCCACGACACAATTACATTCCCTTACCATCATTTTATTCACCCTCACATCTCCATTGCCGAAGCATCATCAATGTATATATTATATTTATACTTCGATAAATTAGTGTAGTGATGTGGTCAAACTCATAATTTCAACCAATCCCAGAGGATGATGCTCACTTATCATTATTTTACTTATTGTGATTGTGTTACTTGCACATCATTTGCATATAATTTATTAGTACTCATAACATGCAACATGAATCATCTTCAAATGATGAATATTTAAAGTCATGCAATCTGATTAAGCTGCCTATCATTCCATTCCCTTTGATCCCATTGAAGAAAAGTACTATTAGTATTACTAATAAAATTCACCACCATCATCATAACAACAATAATAATAGAAGTGGTAATATTACTACCTTACCTTATAATAGTATTGGCATGTAACGGTTCAATTAAGGAAGTATAAACTTTTTCTGTATAATGCATGTCAGTTAAAGAATCAGAAAAGGAAAAAAGAAAAAAATAAGAAAATAAGAATTGATGAACTCATCAGTCGATTGGCAGCTGGGAGAAACAAGTGGTTGGGTGGAATATGAATGATTTGTTGCAGCTGGTTGTTCATTATCAAGGAACTAAGATAGGTTTCAACAGTTGCTTTAAGCAGAGGTACCACAACACTGTGTTTGTGTTGTGATGTCCAAAATCCCTATAAAGTATTGAAATAAAATAATACTTGTTGCATTCAGCAGAAATAATAAAATAAAAGAACAAAATAAAATAAATAAGCTCAACAAAATAAAATAATACTTGCTTCTAAACAAATTCTCCTTCTCAACAAAGTAAACAGAAAATGAGTATAGAAGAGACATAATAACAAGCAGTAGATCGAAAAACAAAAAAACTAAATGTGGTAGAGTGATGCAGATGCAGAGAGCCAGAGACAACATAACCGAAATTTCCATGACTTAAGTAGAAATCAATCTTCAAGTTTAGGATTTCAAAAACTACCTTATTTAATCTCTTAATCTGTCATAAACTTGAAGGTAAGATGAGAATTGGGTCTGTGAACCGGAGAAGGAGGGGGGAAAGGCTTGTTTGGCGGTGGGGATGTCAGAAGAGAGTTGATAAGGGGTTGGAATATTTTAAGGGAAATTTCGAAAACCATTTTACATAAAATCTCTAAAATAATAATTTTTTTCATCCCAACTTGGACCTATGTCTAAATTAATAATTTCGATAAATTAATAACTTAATTTTTTTTTGAAATACTCTTATACAAATTCATAGTCCCTTCAATATTATAGATTAATAATTCTATAAAATTATAAATATAACTAGGACTGCCTAGTAAAATATGATTATATTGTTGTTTGTTTCTTCTTAAAATTTAAATCTAATTATATTTCATCTTTAACTTTCCTTACTGCATCCAAAAGTTTCGGTGTTGTGTTCTCATATTGCAACAAAAAATTATAAAGAGTTGTTACTGGTATGAGTGTTTCCTTACGCATAATTAGTTACAAAAGTATTGTATGATCTTCAATTTTATCCTCAATTGGATCTCCAATAACACTAGCTACAATTTCTTTTAAATTTTGGACCTCTGAACATGTATCATTTTCACCCTTGTAATCCAATAGGTGATTGACATACATTTTGTTGTGGTACCCAAGGTCATAAATCATCTTATCAAGTTCATGAATACCTTCTTTAATAGTTCCTTCATTTAAATTCCTTGAGGTTACTTCATCCTGCGAACTAATTTTACAGTGTAGAAAACAATTTTGCTATTGTCTTTTATTAAACATTTATCATCCAAGCTGAGACTGCAAGATTGATGACATCTAAAACATTAATCTTTTCTGGATAAGATTCTCACAACTCATAGCCCTCTAATAACTTACAGTAAAATCTCCTACGGAAGTGCATCTTGAAAGTTCTTATTACCCCTGCATCACATGGTTGGATTTTTTATGTCAAGTTGGGTGGTAAAAAATACAACTCAACTTTATGTAGCCCTTCAATAATTTTTGGATTGACCGAATAATTATCTACCACCAATTTTTTTTCTACTAACGAACATATTCATCAAAAAGCAAACTAGTGATCCATGCTCTTATGTTGGAACAATATTGACAGTTCAAGCTGTTCATGTTGATATTTTTGAAGTGATACGACTTTGCGTACTTTCCAATAACTCATAAAGAAATTTTTCAGAACCATCCTCATTGCAAAAAAAACAAATGTAAGTTTTTTTTTTTGCTTTATTTTCCTCCTTCAAGTTGTTTCGTTGTAAGAGAATGATCAGGCTTGAACTTTAAAAACCACTTTCATTCATATTAAAAACATACTTCAAAGGATACTGGATTATTTTTTTTCTTATAGTCAATAATTTGTTCTTTATGTCTTTTATGTCAACAGAACCACTTTCTCCAGAGCGACAAAACAACTTGATACCATGTCTTAGCTTGAACTTTTCAAGTCAACCTTAAGAAAATTTATGTGACTCAGGACGTTGTTTCAGGTCGTTGTTGAGGGTATAGAAGTTTCATCGTCTTTCTTACATTCTCTAAATTAACTCTCTGGACATGTTTACACGTTCTTGGTATTGGAGAAACCACTCATAAACAACCTTCTCACTTTTAGATTATTTACAGGTTTGTGTCGCTTGGTATCCCATCCTTTTTTTAAGTTAACCTAAAGGTATTCTGATGATCGCTTGAGTGTGTTCGATATTGTACATTGACTAACTTTCAAATGAAAATTTTCATCAATCCACTGTGGCAAATATTTTTTGACACATACATGAACTTGCATTAAGTTTTAACTATTACTACATATTACAATGAACTTTATTTGATTAGGGGTATGTATTATACTTAATTAGTCAAATTGTATATGAACACCATTCAATTAGTCAATAAAATGTATAGGTTTTTTTATTTCATCAAAAAAATGTATAGGTTTTATTCAAAAAGAATAATGTAGGTTAATTGAATAAAAAAATCTCTTTAAATTAATATTTTATTAATTTATCGATTAATTAATACCTCTTTAAATTAATAAAATTACATAATCTCAATATTATTAATTTATAGATGTTTTATTGTATATATATTATATAGCCACCTACCGTCCGATTGAATTTAATAGAAAATTTCAGTTTAAACTCTTAAATCATTTGATTTTTTTCTTAAAATTGACTCTAGTATAAAATACTTATTTGATTTAAAAAAATTACACAGATTAAATTAAAATTTATTGATAATTTGACTATCAATTTTTTTAAAATGAACATAAGAACCTAAAAACGATTGACTAATATACGGTTAAAAATTGAAAAGTTTTAATACTTTGGAAAAATATTGATATTTATGTTTAAATAATGGGTAAAAAATAGAGATCACGATAAATATCGAAATTTAATAAAAATATCGAGACTTGTCATGTAAAAATTAGATGCGAAAAAATTAGTTTATATTAAATTTCAATACTCATCGCAAGTATAGATGCTTGTCGTAAAATATCGATGTTAATTAAAATAGAAAAATCTTATAATTATGTGAACATTTAAAAAAAAGTACAAATTTCTCTTAAATTTTCAGAATTTGATCAAATTAATCAATAATTTTTATTGTAATTATTGAACGAATTAAAGATAATCAAAATATTTCCCTACTCCATTTACATGCAATATATATATATATATATATATATTTATATATTTCTAACATGAGAAAGAACAATGATAATACAATATGGACAAATATTTTTAATTAATAAAATTAATATGATAAAAGTTAAGTTGTTAAATGATACAAACTTGATGGAGAAGTCATCTTATATAAACATTAACATCCTCATGAGTCATGAGATTATAACATTACTATTTAATTATTTGGATTGATTTGATTGGGCGAACAACGTGTGCTTAAGATATCAAGTACTTATTCTATATATAAAAAAGGCTTATTTACATATTTTGTTTAAGTATATTATTAAATTTTATCACTCCATTTTTTTGTACTTCTATTTTAATTATTAAACTTTAAAAACTCTCAATTTTATCATTTAATTTTAGATATTAATTTTTTTAATCACTCAATTGTTATCTTTTTCTAATTAACTTTTAGATTACATGTATCAACTCAAAATTCAACATTCATTTAACTTGAATCACAATATTATATAAAAATCATCTTCGTCCTCTTTGAGACTCGCATCTTATTTGCTCAAACGTATACCAACCATTCCTTATTTTTCTTTTCTACGCCAAATTTCACATTGTCAAAATCCATTTTTTTTTATCTTTTATCATTCATCTCATCCACCATCTTTTCTACCATCAACCTTGTTTACTATTCTAATTGATTTGATGACCATCTCCTTCAGATTTGACTCAACCTATACAATATCATTATTCATTATTCATTATGCATAAAGAAGAAATTGAAAGAGAAAAAGAAAAATATCACCTTCGACTTTAGTGGATCTTTAATGATCGATGTCTCTATTTGGAGATTCCAACTGTGGAGATGCTCCTCTTAAGGCCAAGAAAAACATATATATGTCCAAGTTCCATCAAATGAAAGATGACAGAAATTAAATAATAAGAAATTGAAGTGTTTAATTTTAGATTCGTGGAGTTTGAGGGTTTTTTTTAGTTAAGCAAACACTTGATTCATGTTTAGGATGACGAATCGAGTTGGTGATAAATTATGTTATTCATCGATATCTTTCAATGATGATCATAAATAACTAACGTGATGGTCGATCTTGACGAACATTAATCAAAAAAGTAATAAAAAAGTGTGAAGAAATTAATTTTATAAGAATCTAAAATGACATTTTTTATATTATTTTTTTGGCTTTGCTGTCGTTTTTTTCGTGTAAAAATGTCGTTAACTAATTATTAATGAAGTGACCAAAATAAAAATAATTTAAAATGTCAGTGATAAATTTAATGACTAAATAGGAATGAAATAAAAGTTGAGTTATGAAATTTGCAGTTTAACCTTATTATCTATACAAACATCTTTACATTTCGCGACAATTCCAAGGAATCTATTTCGTTATCTCTGATTTCAATTTCATACTTCTCGCTCTTTTGCCCTGCTTGATTTGGTAAACGAAACGGAACCCCTTTTTTCCAACTCTACTCTTATAGATTTGTATCAATTGTTAGATTCTCTTTTACCTTTTGCACTCTCACGTTGATTCAGTCAATTTTTTTTCTCTTTCTTTTACTCTTTTAGGTTTCAGGAATCCCAATCATCAACGCAATGGCTTCCTTTGAAATGAACGATCGAAAGAGTGAGCTCCATTTTGTGTATGCTTTCTTTGCTTCTTTTCATTCAGTTAACGCATCTGCGAATCTTTTAGTTTAATGCCTCTTCTCTTGCGGTTCAATGTGCAATTCGTAAAATATTAGTGAAATACAAATCTGTAAACTTGCTTATTCTATTCACGCTATGGATTTTTATCGTTTTTATGGCCGCTTCTAAGCTAGGAATCTTTGAATGCTCGTTTTAATTTGCATCCTGTCAATTTGCCAATGACTTGAAGTTCCAAGTATTTTCGAACTTTTAAATTTGTTTGATGATGTCCAGTGTGAGCTACAGTTTTAGTTTTAAACTACAGATATTTGGTGGTAAAATTATACATTTAATTACATGGATTGTTGAGATTGAAAGAGGCTTGGGTGCAAGTAGGAGGAGTGCCTTGGTACTCTAGCATTTGATTCACAATGACATGGCAATTGGAGACATGTGACCTAGAGTTTGTAATCAGTCTATTGAGGAAAAAGCCTTGGTGGCAACTTTTGTGCTTATTTTCATGCAGTTAACTTTCATACAATATTAATTCTAGAATTATGTAATACAGAAATTGGGCTAGGATTAACTGGATTTGGCATATTTTTTTCATTTCTCGGAATTATCTTCTTTTTCGACAAGGGATTGCTTTCCATGGGAAATGTAAGCTAACTTCTATTATTTTTTGTCCTCTTTGCATAACTATTTTTATATTTCTTCCTGTGAATCATGCTTGACTTACACCGCCTTATGTTTTTTTCTGTTAATCAGATCCTTTTCATATCAGGAGTGACCTTAACTATTGGTCTGAAGTCTACCATGCAGTTTTTCATGAAGCGTCAAAATTTTAAGGTTTGATTTATTCTCTCCCTCTCTCTTTGTTTCACACATATGCACGCACAATTATTCATTCATCTCTTCTTTTCATTATTTTTTTTGATAAGAATTGAAGGCCTCATTAAAAACCTCCTTCTTAATTAATGGAGCTTGAAAGAAAGCTCCTTAATCATTGGAAGGAGGAAAAGAAGGCCTTAAAGTTTCATTCATCAACTTAATTACATAAGATACAACCAGGACTGCACCCCTATCAAAAGCAAAAAAAACCAAACAGAGCCCTTAAACAACGAAAAACAGCAACACAAACTTAGACTTGACCTCCTAAGCTAGATCCCCATCAACTGATGGTGAGTCCTGATTGTCAAACCGGCGAAATTAATACAAAATAAGAGCCTATACTACCCAAAGAACAGACAGAAAACAAACAACAAAAGGCCTTCTACACTCAACCAATTCCCTGCTTAGCTAGCATGTCAGCATCCAAATTACAGCTCCTAGGAATCCATTTAAGTACACAGCCCTTATCATAAATTGCAGACCCAATTTCCTCCACCAGATCACTGAAAAAGACCGGGACAGAATGCAGTTTTAAAATCCATTCCACTGCATTTTTGCAATCACTCTCTATAATTAGCCTTCCCTTATTAGCCCAATCAGACGAATAGAACAAATCAATTCCTTCCTTAATAGCTTTCAATTCTGTCAAAGTAGAAAGACCAGGCCCTACTGCAGTAGAGAAAGAGGCTAAGGGACAGCTGTTAGAATCTCTCAAAATACCCCCAATTCCACCTTGCATACCATCTCCATTGACTGCCCCGTCCACATTAAATTTAAACGCACCCGTTGGTGGAGTCGTCCAGCCAATACTCTTCTTTTCATTATGATTTGTTTCTATTGGATGCAGGGAACAATTTCTTTTGGTGTTGGCTTCTTTTTTCTTGTCATTGGATGGCCTATCATTGGCATGGTATTGGAGGCATATGGATTTATTGTTCTCTTCAGGTCTAAATGAAATTTTCATTACCTTGCTTCAATAAAACTTATTGCTTCAGCTAATTTCGAGCTTCTCATTCAGCATCCCCATTTTCTTTTGCAGTGGTTTTTGGCCGACATTGGCAGTGTTTTTGCAGAGGATACCTTTTCTTGGTTGGTTTTTCAGCAACCATATATTAGATCGGTATGTTTAGTTTCAAAGTCAAGTCAAATTTCTTTTTAACTTGTAAACTTCTGCTGGACATGCATGCTTGTAATCTATTATTTTGTTAGTTCTTGGTTGGTTGTTTACTCTATTAAATCAGTTTGAACGTTCAAAAGCATCCTAGAACGGCCTAAAATTTGAAAGACCAGCAGTGCCCTTTAGTAATCTGAGAGTATGAAAGAAATCCCAGAAATTATCTAAACCTAAGTTCATAGTAATATTTATGACTAGCAGAAGGAAGATAGATATGTAATCATTTTATTTTGCATTCAATATGGGAGCACATGGATCCACAGAACGTGATTATCAGTCTTTTACATTGTATGCAAGAAAGTACATTTATATTCACAACTTGGTCGTTTAAGTGATTGATGGATAATTTGTATCTTTCGTGTACAAATCTTGTTAAAATCATAAAAGTTTATCTTTAATGCGCATCCATTGATTGGCTTGCTAAAGTTTCAGGTCATATACTTGAATGACAGTTTATATGACTAATGTGTTAACTAACACTTATAGGCTGTTATTTGACAAAATTATTGAACTAACTTTTGTCTTATTTCTTCTTAGTGCAGTTGTTCGACCGATACCGGGGCAAGCGGGTGCCGGTATAACCTTGTATATATCAGAATTTAGCTCACGCATGGTTTAAGTTAAGAAAAGGTAAAAGATGGTTGTTAAATCTTGCTAATTGGGATTCTAAATAAGACCCAAACTTGTACAAGTCAAAAGATTATCTGAAGATTTTTTTTAAACTAAAGCTCCATTTCTTTACCTATCTTTCCTCTGTTGTGTACGGTTCTTTCATTCATTTTGGGAATTTTCCATAGTTTCTTTGAGTTGCTGAAACGTGCATGTTCATCATTCAACATTTAGAGTAAGAAAATAAAACAGAAGTATGAAAATATGAGCTCTTCGTCTGGAAATGGTACATGACAAATTCATGTTGTTGAATAATGTTGGGTATTTTGAGAAGAAAAAAAATTATATCAGAGTATCACCATTTATATTGTCTCATTGACTGAGCTCTTATTATTTTTTGTAATAAATATGCAATATTAACTCTTGAATCAGGAGGGCTTTATCTGATAATATTGTTTTGCTTCAGCAGGGTTGTTTTTCTATTATTTTTTCCCTTTAGGTGGTTATCGTGAGGATCTTAAAATTCTGATTATATAAATTAGCTTCTATGACCATTGGAACAAATATGAACGAAAATACGCATTTAAATTGTATTTAAAGGAACCAAGGGGCAAAGATAATGTAATATTTGATGGAAAAATATTAACAAAAAGAAAAAGCATTTTATAAGGCAGAAGGAAAATTCAAGATTATTTACACGAGACAAGGAAAATTGAAGAACCAAAAATCAAGGCATTTAATGAAAGTTCTTTTGATAAAAAAAACAAACCAACCATGGTATAACATACAAGGGTCAATCAAGTAATTAACATAATGTTATCAATGTCGTCAAAATTAAAAGGGAATTACAATCATAATAACCATGTATGTATGCATGTATATATGTATTCACGTCCCAACAGTATGTTTTTATTTCTCCTTACAATAATCGAGGCCACAAACAATTACAATACAGTGTTGAAGAAAGCCGCACTAATCGAGGTAGCACGCCTCTTACATGTAGTCCCAATTACAATAATAAAGCTACAAGCAAAGCCGATATCAATGCTATGACGTGGCGAACAATGGCATCATCCACAGGTATAAATTTACTTT
Source organism: Hibiscus syriacus (assembly GCF_006381635.1). Lineage (NCBI taxonomy): Eukaryota > Viridiplantae > Streptophyta > Magnoliopsida > Malvales > Malvaceae > Hibiscus > Hibiscus syriacus. The sequence goes on from NW_024062765.1 coordinate 2,820,338, forward strand.
GAGATCTGGCAAAGCTCTATACAACAGGGGATGAGAACTCTATCAAAATCAAATCCACATTTTAAAAAAGGGGGAAAATAACAACAAAAAAGAAAGAAAGAAAGAAAAAGAACTCAGTCTAGTAGAAGCAAATCCCAATTATCAAAGTAAATCCAAGAGAGGTGGCTGTTCAGATTTTGGTTTGGCCCTTGCCCTCCCCATCCCTCTTCCTCTACCCACAGAAGTTGAGGGTGGTGGTGCAAGTTTTGGTGCAGCCTGCTCGTTTTTGCTAGTACTAAATATAGACCCCAGATCTAATGATTTCTGATTATTGTATGAAGAGCTCATCGGAGCCGAATTCCCCTGATTCTGTTTCATGAACCCAATAGAGTTCTGGAGACCCCCACTGATCAAGATGCTTGCATTGGAAGTTGAAGCTCCGAGATTAGGTCTTAGTAGCTCCCCAGAGTTTTGGTTGCTAAAGGCCCAACTGTTGCTTTTGTCCTCAGGGTCGTTAATATTGAATTGGGTACTATTGATAGAACCGGATCCATAATTGGTCGTGTCTGATCCCATGGTACTATTGTTGAAGCTCCCCATTTCATTTGAGGCAGTAGGCCGTGGAGGCCAGTTTGCAAAAGGATCTAAATTGTCAAAATTTGATGCCAATGATGTTGCAGCATTTAATTGCTTCTCACCATTTCCGGACTCTGAAGTAATACCTGAAGTTGCAAGAGGAGGCCACTCAATGTCCACCGCAGGGCAAGAAACAGGCATTTGCTGGCTAGATGCACTAGATATTACGGAAGGCTCTGATTGTTTAGGTGATGATTGAATTGATTTATCACCCAAGATGGAATCAATGGATGAGTTGCTTTTTGAAGCCTGCTGAGAACTGGCACTGACACAGGCACTGACACTGGCAGTTCCTCTGGCTGTAGGGCCCCAGTCTTCATCCCATGCTGGGCTGCTTTTAGCTGAAGCCACAGTTCCACTTGTTTTGCTCAAGGCTTCAGACTGAAGCCCATTGGCAGTAGTAGCATGTTTTACCTTTGGGATTCCCGAATCATTTAAAGTAACCCCCCGTTTGTCTTCTATCTTACTGAGTTAAAACAAAATTTGAATTATAACATCTTCATACGAAGTGGTAAAAAATAATGGTACTGTTGATAAAGAGTAAACAACATAGTGGAGAAGAAAAGAAACTCTTTTTATTATATATTGTGAATAGTGAAAATACATCTTTTTATAGGAAAAGTTGGGAGTAAGTTTTCTATTAGAAGTAAACTACTTAGAAGTTATCCTTATCTATCTAACTTTCTAAGAGTTAGTGTTATATTAAAATACTAACTTATCTATTGCATAACCCACACTCCCCCTCAAGTTGGAGAGTAAATGTTGAAAAGACCCAACTTGGATATAATCTCATCAAAGGTAATTCTTGGAAGTGCTTTGGTAAGAATATATGCTAACTGATTCTTCGTTGAAACATAATTGAGCTTCACCGTTCCACCATTCACCTTTTCAGAGATGAAATGTCTGTCAATCTCCACATGCTTCGTTCGGTCATGATGAACTGGATTCTTTGCAATACTTATTACAGATTTACTTTCACTTTGAAGTTCAAACCATTTGTTGGCACATAACCCCAGCTCAGTTAACATTCTTTGAAGCCAAATTCATTCGCAAATTCCAAGTGCCATTGCTCTAAATTCTGCTTCTGCACTACTTCGAGACACCACCGCCTGTTTTTTACTTCTCCGAGTAACCAGATTTCCCCAAACAAATGAACAATAACCAGTTGTAGATCTTCTATCCGTTAATTCACCTGCCCAGCTTGAATCCGAAAAAATTCTTACTGTTCTATCATCACTCTTTCTAAAAATTAATCCATGTCCTGGTGTCATTTTCAAGTATCTTAGAATTCTATTCACAGCCTCTAAATGTTCTTCTCTTGGATCATTCATATATTGACTCACTATACTGACAGGGAACGCAATATCAAGTCTAGTAAGTGATAAATAAATTAGTTTACCTACTAGCATTTGATATTGTTCTTTGTTCACAGGACTTCACAATTCTTCTCTCCTTAGCTTCAGATTTGCTTCCATAGGTGTTTCAGCCGGCTTACATCCCTTCATTCCAGTTTCTGATAGTAGATCAAGGATATATTTCCTTTGGTTGATTACTATTTCTTCTTTTGACATTGCAACCTCCATGCCTAAAAAATACGATAAAGTTCCCAAGTCTTTGGTTTCGAACTCCTTCGCCAGTAGCTTTTTTAATCTTTCTATCTCCATACAATCATCACCTGTTAGAATGATATCATCCACATAGACAATCAAAATTGTCTTTTTGTTGTTTGAAGATGTTTTGACGAATAAAGTGTGATCTGATTGACATTGCTTGTAACCATCCTGAATAATCACCTTTGTAAATCTGTCAAACCATGCTCTTGGAGATTGCTTAAGTCCATACAAGGACTTTAGCAATCTACATGCTTTTCCTGTATTACTCTTCACACCCGGTGGAATTCGCATATATATTTCCTCCTCCAAGTTTTCGTTTAGAAATGCGTTTTCTATGTCTAACTGATGAAGCACCCAATTCTCATTAACTGCTAATGACAGTAACACTCTCATAGTGTTTAGTTTTGCTACCAGAGCAAACGTTTCATGATAATCAACTCCAAAAGATTGAGTAAATCCTTTCGCCACTAATCTCGCCTTATATCTTTCAATGCTACCATCAGCTTTGTATTTTACCGTGAATACCCATTTGCAGCCGACTGGTTTTTTATCTTTCGGAAGATCAACTATAATCCAAGTATTGTTGTTTTCCAGTGCTTTTAATTCCTCTTCTACTGCCTTTTTCCACTTGGGATCTTTCAATGCTTCTTCCACCGTTTCTGGAACAGTAATGCTATCTACACTTGCTGTAAAGTTCTTAAAACAAGGCGTTAGCTTTCCATATGCAACAAGTCTCTCAATTGGATAATTTCTGCATTTTCTTACTCCTTTCCTTTGAGCAATCGGCAAGTCATTATCATCAATTAAAGCATTTAATTTAGTGGAAGAACTCTGATTACCTTCTTCATTCTCCAAAGGATTCTCGTTCGTTTCCGGTTCATGACAGTGTCCATGCTGTGTGAGAGACTCGGGATTAGGTTCAGGGATTGATTTAGAAATTGGTTTTTGTCGTCTCTTGTAAATCTGCAACTCAGATTGAGGTATTTGAGGCGAAGTGATATGTTGATCATGCCGAGGTAAATGTGTTTCAATGGACTGGTTTGGCAAGGATACGTTTTCTGGGTTCGGTAGTGTTGTTTGGTCTGGCTGTAGCGATTTTGTAGGCTTATTCGACTGGTTTAACTGGTTTGACGGTGCTGGTTGATCAAAAAGAGCTGGCTGCAAATCAAGTGACAATTATTGTGAGTCAATAAACTGATATTCATTATATGACTCCCCTTGAATAGCAGTTTTAAGGAAAAAATGTGTTTTTTCAAAGAAAGTAACGTCCATAGTAATAAAGAATTTCTTTGTACGAGGATAATAACACCGAAAGTCCTTTTGAGTCTATGAATAACCCAGAAACACACACCGAAATGCTCGAGGATCTAATTTGGACCTGAAAAGAACATTGTTATGACCGAACACAGTACAACCAAAAACTCTAAGGGGTAACAATGAAGTCATCGGTTTAAAATTGGGAAAAAACTGAAGAAAAACATCTCTCGGACACTTAAATTGTAACGATTTACTAGGGAGACGGTTAATCAAATAAGTGGTAGTTAAAAGGGCTTCCCCCAAAAATAGTTATGAACATTTGTGGAAAAAAGTAGAGACCGAGTAACCTCAAGAAGATGCCTGTTTTTTCGCTCAGCAATCCCATTTTGTTGAGGAGAATTGACACACGAAGTAAGATGAATAATCCCGGTTTCCTGAAAGAAAGAACCCAAAACATTGGCAAAATACTCACTACCATTGTCATAATGAAACATTTGGATTGAACACTGAAATTGGGTTTCAACCATCTTATGGAACCGTTTAAATATTTCACAAGCTTCAGATTTGGTTTTTATTTCACAAGCTTCAGATTTGGTTTTCATGAGAAAGGTCCAGGTAGTAAGAGTGTGATCATCAATAAATGAAATAAACCACCGAAACCCATGTAAAGATGCGACCCGAGATGGTCCTCAAATATCACTATGGATCATGATAAATGGTTTGGACGGTTTATATGGAGAAGGTAGATAAAAACTCCTAGTTTGTTTAGCAAGTGAACAAATATCACAAGAAAAAGATTTTGGACTCTTATTGACAAACAAATGTGGAAACAATTTTGCAAGATAAAAGAAACTGGGATGTCCTAAACGAAAATGCAATAACATAACATCAGTTGAAGGTTCAAGTAAAGGAAATTGTTGTATAACATGGTAGGAAGTAGATGGGTGGGAAAATAAAGTTGCTGGAAGTAGGCAAAGACCCCCACAAAGCCTAGCACTGCAATCACTTTCCCCTGGCTAGAATCCTGAAATTCACAAAAATCATAGTTAAATTTCATGATACAACATAAATCGGCAGACAACTTGCTAATGGAGATAAGATTACAAGTGAGATTGGGAACATAAAGAACATGAGACAACAAAATGTCCTGATTTATTCGAATAGACCCATGATCGGCAACACCGGATAGAGAACCATCAGCTGTTCGAATATGAGAGATAGACGAGTCGGAATGAAAAGTGTGAAAGAGCAGAAGATCATCTGTCATATGATCACTTGCACCAGAATCCACAACCCAAATAGGAGTGGTGGATGTATTAGCCAAAGTAGCAGAAGGAATTCTACCTGCAGGTACTGATTGGGAATGAGTGTTTAACTGACTACAAAACTGCTGCAACTCTTCCATTTGTTTTTTAGTAAACGAACTTCCTTGTAAATCAGTATTCACTACACAGTTTTCTTGAGTATCACGTTGTTGATGCTGTTTTGAAGACTTCTCATCAGTAGGCTTGCCATGTAATTTCCAACAGGAATCCCGCAGATGGCCAACCTTCTTACAATAGTCACACCAAGGTCTCCCCTTCTTTGGCCGAGTAGTAGTTTGAGAGTGAGGGATATAATTTTCACCATTCAATCGGTGACAGGTGATAGAGGCTGAAGAAACATCAGAATGGGGTGAATTAATGAGGAATTCCGAAGTGACCTCCGATGAAGAAGTGGAATTCATGATCGACGGCTAGATTTAGGGTAAAAAAGAAGAAGAAAAATCGGCTAGATTTAGGTGAAGGATCGATCATCTAGCTGATACCATGTTGATAAAAAATAAACAACATAGTGGAGAAGAAAATGAACTCTTTTTATTATATATTGTGAATGGTTAAAATACATCTTTTTATAGGAAAAGTTAGGAATAAGTTTTCTATTAGAAGTAAACTACTTAGTAGTTATCCTTATCTATCTAACTTTCTAAGAGTTAGTGTTATATTAAAATACTAACTTGTCTATTGCATAACCTACAGGTACTACTAATTAATACTTCTCAGCAAGGAAAATGATAATAAATTTTTCGTTATGAAATTAAACAGGTGCAGAAATAAGATCCGAGGGAATTCAACAATCTCAAAAATAACGATGATAAACTCAGACAAGCTATATTGCATGAAATGCACAAAGATTAACATTTTGCTGGTCAATGGAAAGATTAAAATAGGTTAAGGTTTGATATCCTTCACAATGAAAGTTTAATAATTTTTTGCAGCAAATATATATTTACTTTTGTTAACAGAGAGAGAATGAGCGCGATAGGTAGAGAGAGAGCGAGAGTATTTTCAAAAAAATCCAATGTTGTTGATGAGGAATGGATAGTGTTCATTGATAATCTTAGTAAGAGTGTTTCATGAGGGGTGTTAAGGAATTATTTTAGTCCTTATGGTCAGATTCTGAGGATTTTCATCCCCTGTTTTTTAGAAAAACCAAATTATAAGTCTTCTACTTTTGCATTTGTCCAATTTGCTAGTGAGTAAAGTATAAATAAGGCAATCCAGTTCGTGAATGGGAAGTGAATTGATGGGAGGAGAGTCTCAGTAGGGATTGTTAAGTATCAAAAGGTTAAGAGGAGGGAAGCTGCGGAGGGGAAGAGGATGTTGGAGATCAAGTCAGGGGAAAGGGATACTTCAAGAACTGTGAGGAAAGCTGAGTCGTTGAGAAGCATGAGAGATGGCAAATCGTATAAGGATGTGGTGAACTCTGAATTTAATTTGAGAAGAGATCCAGTGTCAGGGGCAAACTTGGCGGGTAACAAGCAGAATGCACCTAGTGTGAGGAATGTTTGGGAGATGCATATTCCATCAGATAATACGAAATGGGTTAAATGTTCATTAACAGGGATAATGAAATCTTCTTTCGACTATGATTCGTTGAAGGAAGCTTTGGAGATAGATGGTATGGAAGTTCATGTTGTTATATGGGGTTACGCATGGAATGCATGCATCATTACTTTCAATTCGGTGGAGGAGTTCTCACAGGTATGGATGAATAAAAAGGAAGAACTGTTCTTATGCTTAGACTGGTTGGCCCCAGTTCTGAACAAGGATGGAGTTCCGTCGGCCCTCTGCCAGATAGAGCTATTTGGATTGCCTCTACTGTGTTGGAATGAGGCATTCTTAAGAAAACTTACTGGGAAGTGGGGTCAGTTTCTATGTTTTAATGAAGATTCAGAGAGCAGATCGAACCTCTCGTCGGCGAAAGTTCTACTCAGGGTGGAAAGTCCTTATGATGTTCTTGAAACGATGATGATAGGCTCGTATGGAAGATCGTTCAAAGTTATGATCTCACTGGGGTCTGTTTTGAATAAACCAGAAGAAGCGGGGAGGAAGAAGATGAAAAATTTTCAAAAAAAAGGAACAGTGGTTATGTCTTGTCTGAGGAGGGAGATGGCAGATGTCTTACCCTGGCTGCAGATAGGGATGAGTTCACAGAGGATGCTAGGCTTAAAGTCATTTCTTGGCTGAATTATGGGTAAAACAGTAGAGTGAATAGAGTCAGTGGGGGACATGTCCAATCGAGTAAGTCAACAGTAGATAATTCAGATTATGGGCTGTCAGGTTTCTTGGAAAATAGGACAAGCCAGAAAGATAATCACGTGAGCTTGGGATTGAGAGATACAATTGACCCGGTGGACTTAGTTCAATCTGAGGACAATGAGGTTGCTTTATCATCAATTAAGAAATTATTTCCTAGAGGGCCTGCATATAATTTAAAATGGGTTAGGATAAGTTTATCTTACAGCTCAATGTCATTTCTGCAAATCATTTTCTTGCTGCTGATAAGGGGGGAGGATAGGGTGGTGAAAAATAATTCACAGGGGGAGAAGGAAGTGGTTCTAAGCGAACAGGGTGCTGTAATGAGTAAAGAGAAGTCTATTGGCATGAAAAGTCTGGATGGGGATTGCGTTTCCAGTTTGCAGATTCATAAGGATGTAGAGAGGAGTAAATTTCCAGTTGATCAATCGGAAGGTTTAAAGAAGATAAAGAAGGTCATGGAGGACAATCTGTGTAACTTCAATGAGGAAAGCTTCTCAAGTTCGAGTGTAAGGAATAGGAATAACGAGAATCATGAGGGAAATACTTCAGGTCCTAAGAGGGTAGATCAGTTTAAAGCAAAGGAGATTCATCTAGTTCCTACAAATCAGCAGGATCAGTGTATTCCTCGGTCTAAAAGTCTTATTAATCAGAGAAAGTTGAGAATTGCTCCACGTCGCTCAGGAAGTGTATGCTCGGATATTGAAGTGTCTATCAGCTTTTTTGATAGAGTTTATAGAAGGGTTGTTAGAAGTATGGCCAGGGATTCATTGGAACAAGTCAGGGAGTTATCACAGTCTTCACAATCTTCTGTTAAAACTAGGAATGAAGCTGCTGCTACAAGGGAGGTCTGTGAATTGTTGGGGATTACCTTTAAAGGGGGGCATCAATTATTAGAGGAGGCGATTTTTAAGATGAAGATGAAGGGGTCTTCAAGGAGATCCTGATGGTTTCTATTGGTTTGGTTTGGAGTTTATGATTTTCAATTCAAATGTCAAAGTTAAAAGTAATCACATGGAATATTAGAGGTCTTGGGAGAAGAGAAAAAATTAGAGCAGTGGCCAGACTTGTTAATAGAGAGAAGCCGTTCATCCTATTTTTACAGGGAATAGTGGTTTATAGAGGAGGTTAGGGGGTAATCTATTGAAAGGTCGTATCTTCCATCCAGCCGAGGGTTCTACAGGTGGATTGATAAGTTTGTGGAATGAGAATTTTTTTGAAGTCAGTGCAGAACATGATCAGAACAAATTCATAGCATTATCAGGGAAGTTCAAGCTGTATAACTTTGATTGTGTTTTAATAAATGTATACGGTCTGGCAGTAGAGGCGGATAAAGAGGAATTCTTTAGGGACCTGATGTGTTTTGTGCAGAGTTTAAATCTGTCAGTTTGCATAGGGGGGATTTTAATGCTTATTTGGATACAGAGGAGAAATGTGGAGTTTCACAAAATTGGCATTCCATGGATTTGTTTAGATCCTTTGTTCAACATTTTAATCTTATGGATTTATCGTTAGTTGGAGGAAGATATTCTTGGGGCAACAATAGATACTCTCCTACTTGGGTAAGGCTTGAACGGTTTATTATTAGTGGTTCCTTAATCAATTTCCTAATGTGATCCATAAAATGTTACCCAAATCTCTTTCGGACCATAATCCCGTAGTGTTAGTAGAACAATACAACAATTGGGGACCTAAGCCTTTTTTATTATTCAACTACTTGTTAGAGGAAGATGAGTTGGTTGAGTTGGTTGAAAATTCATTGTCTAATGGGAAGAAGGCTAATGGTCGATGGGGACTATTTACTTTACTTCGAGGAACAAAACAGAAGATCGGGAATAGGCCAAATACGAGTCATAAGGGGATTTCTGAAGATATTTCTCAACTAGAAGGCAAGATAAATGGTCTGGAATTGAAGTTACAAGCAGGAGGGATTTCCATTCAAGAAAGGGATTTGTTGATTCTGTCAAGGAAAGAATTGTGGAAGCTGCATAGGAGAGAAAAGAGTATTTGGTTACAAAGATCGAGACTGAAGTGGATCAAGGAAGGGGATAGGAATACGAAGTTTTTCCATTTAACAACAATTAATAGAAACATAATGAATTCAATTTCGGCTTTGAAAGTGGCTGATGAAGAAATTTCTGATCCGGATAAGCTGAAAAACTATCTTTGAGTATTTTAAGGAGAATTACAGTACAAAAGCTACGCTAGAGGTAGAGGATATTAATATTAATTTTGTGAAATTATCAAAGCAAAAGAATGGTCTTGAGGTTAAATTTTCAGAACATGAAGTTTGGGAAGCAGTGTTTCATTCGGACAGTTCCAAAACCCCGGGTCCAAACGGTTTCACGATGAGTTTTTTTAAAAAAATCTGGCCTATATTGAAGGACCATCTTATGAAGTTTGTGGATGACTTTAACAAAGGGAGAAGTTGGGAGCATGGGGTCAATCATGCTTTTATTACATTGGTCCCTAAGAAACTAAATCCTAAAGGTATTGAAGATTACAAACCAATAAGTCTAGTTGGCAGCCTGTACAAAATTATCTCCAAAATCTTATCGAGAAGACTGGTTTCTGTTATTAAATATTTGATCAGCCCATCGCAGTTCTCCTTTATTCCAGGTAGGCAGCTGCTTGATTGTGATTTTATGGCCAATGAATCTATAGATTATTGGAGGAAAAAAGGAAGGAAATGAGTTGTTTTCAAAGTTGACTTTCATAGAGTCTATGATTCAGTGGAATGGCTAATTATTTTGAGATTATTGAAGGTAATGGGTTTTGGGGACAAATGGATTTCTTGGATTGATTATTGTATTTCTTCTGCTTCAATATCGGTTCTAGTTAATGGATCTCTTACACAAGAATTTCAGATGGGCAAGGGGTTGAGACAAGGTTGTAGTTTGTCCCCTCTTCTGTTCTTCATTTCCAGTTTTAGGTTGGCTAAATGGTTTTTAGCGAAATTCCCTCATGCTAATATTCAGGTTGACTTACTAGTAGGGGATCCCTCGCTTGCAGACAGATTACCTATTAAATCCTATAAAAAGAAGTTTCTCTACTGGTCTCCGCCTTCTTTTGATTTCTTTAAATTCAATGTTGATGGAGCGATTAGAGGTGATGGGCTGCAGGTTGGAATTGGAGGAGTCTTGAAAGATTCAAATTGTTCTACTTTAAATACATTTTCTATTGCGGTGGGACCTGGTCCTCCTATGTTAGCTGAGCTGAAAGCTATTAAACAAGGAATTGATTTATTCCTTTCTTCTGAATGGGCATTGAAGGGAAGACTAATCCTAGAGAGTGATTGTAAAGCAGCAGTTGATTGGATTTTGATGTCATTTTCTGCCCCTACGTTTTTTAGTACTTTAATTGGGGAAATTGGGGCCTTAGTTTCTGCTAGGGGTATTATTGTTAGATGGATTCCTAGGAGCAACAATTGGGAGGCATACAAGTTAGCTAAGGAGGGGATAGGTTGATGTTTAGAGCTTTATGGTTGTTTTGGTTTGTATTTTATTTCGGGAAGTTTATTATGTAAGCTGTAATCTTATGTAATTAAGGTTTATTAATAAGATGAGGTACTATTTTCCTCCTTCCGCAAGTTGCCTCTTCCAAAAGAGCCAACTGAGAGGGAGGTTTTTAATGAGACCTCCTATTCCTATAAAAAAAAATAACGATGATACCTGAGAATATCCTTAACAAAATGCATATATTTGGAAAACTGCTGAATATTCAACTGTTGGGAGGTGAGAAGAGGTGTGAGTATAGGGAGGACATGCTCTGCAGTGAATTCAACTCCATACTGCACATGATGAATGGAAAATACAGATACCAAACTGTAAGGCACCGGAACTTCCCAACATGCAAATGAAAAACAACTTGAGCAACCAAAAATAGAGTCCGTCATTACCTGCTTGAAAATCGCGTTTGAAATGGCTAGGGTACACATTAGAGTGGGAGCAGAACGATCAACAGCAGTACAACGCTGAATGGTTTGTAGTACATCCAGCACAGCATGTTTATTAAGAGTGTGAACAAAATCCGCTAAGCAAAGCAAAGCATTGACTCTGACCTGCTCAAAGAAACCAAGAGATTCAGAAATGAAGTAGCTATGTTCTATCAAAAGGCACTTTTAAAACTAATTTTGAATCTACAAAAACAATTTTAAGAAAAAACCAACTCCACACACTTTGAGATTCAATTCCAATGAGCAGTTTGAATAATATTGAATGACAAGAATGATGTTATAATTTAGATGCCTTCCTAAATGCAACAATGAAGACACACTTCAATAGCACACTTTTCTTCTTCCAAATACACTAAATTTCATGGATGACCGGAATTCTTATTCATCAAGAGGCACGAGTCCTTTTCCAGGAAACTTTTTTTTTTTTTATAAGAAGAGGAGGCTTTCCAGGAAACTAGTGGGGATAATTCATAAAGTTAAGCTAAAGCATCTTTAAACTATGTCATTTGAAGAAAACCAAATGACCACATACAACAATACTTTTCAATAACTTAAATGAAAAATTGATGAACAACCTTCCAAGTTTGGGAAGAATGTCTATTTTAGCCATGAATTTAGGAAATAGGATGTACTTTCTCAGAGGCCTTATTTTCTCTTAAAACCAGGTTATGAAGATGATATAAGTTGTATTATGTATGGAGGTTGGATTTGGATAACAGATCAACATTGACAACGAAAATAATTGAATACTATTATTACATAGAATTTGACCTACATAACATGGCAGCGTTTGTTCATATAATTACATCTAATAAACTATGACTATACAAATTAGTATTTAGATAATTACCAAAGATATGCATACATACCGCAGCAACTGTTGTTTTAAGAGCCAAGCCATGAACGCGAGGCAGAATGGCAGCTTTCACAAGCTGAACAACATAAAGAACATTATTACTATAAAATAGGAATGGAAACTATACTATGGAGGAATAACATTATTTGCACACTTGATCAGGGTCCACGCTTTTTAAACAAAGAGAATCATCAAAAGTAAACATAAAGATCCAGCACTAAAAGAGTCTAAGAACAAAAAGTTAACCTACAAAAATGTGCCAAACGTACTAAGAATGTTTTTTTAACAAATTCTCTCTATTTTGTGACACAGGTCAACAATAATTCAAAATTTTGTTGCTCGAGAAGATGAGGAACCTGGAAGAATAGATAACTTCTATTAAAGATACTAACCACAGAACAATGAATAGATAGAGCAAGTTGATTGCATGCAATTAATAAAAAAAAAGTAAAAATCGTTCAAGAAAAATGCTGAAAAGTGGTAAGCTTTATTTCTCTTCATCCATTGTTTCAACATCACAACTGATTCATTTCAAATCTCCATATTAAATGCAGCAAATGAAAAAAAAGGTGTGATCCTTCTGCAATAATAATTACTTTATATTCTTTAAAACCTAAGGGAAGGTGAGATCTATGTGTGACGTCCATACTATTCCTCTTAGAATATACAGTCTAAGGATAATTTACATCATTCAACAATCAACAGGTACACATGTTCATTGCTCCTTTTTCTAATATCCAATAACAATAGCCTAAATAGCATCCAAGTAAAGAAAAATCCAGCAATATATTTCCCTCTTCTAAAAGATGTACATTCAATTTATGATAATTATTATTGCATGCAAAAAAGGATGAGAAAGTAAACTTCTGAAAATAACACTCCATCAGAAGAAAAAAACAAGGCATGACAATCACCTGCGTATCAAGCTGCTGGGCAAGTAATAGAGATTTTCTCAAAGCTTCTTCTTGGAGACGAGGATCACTATCATCATAAGCTCGAACAACCATGGGCAGTACATGGGACACTATGTGCTCTGGAGTTGTCTACAGTAATTGAAGTAACTGTAATTAAATGATTGAGTACGACCCATGATGAAAACATGCCTCGGAAGATAATGGGAAACATGGCATTGCCGTTTCATAAAGTATCCTTTTTAGCAATTTATTTTAGTCTTCTTAAGAATATCATATCATAAATAAAGCCTCATCACCCAGCTCAAATATATCACTGACATGGATCAACAACCCGGATCAATGCCCGGTTCTCTACGTTGATTTGATCAGAGAAATCCAGAAAACTGTTATGCAGTTTAGTGTTCTGACTAGGCATATTCGCAGATGTTCTAATGGGGAAGCTGACTGTTTAGCTAAATCTGGAATAGGTTAATGAGTGTTGAGGTTATGGTTTTGTGGGTTTGGGTTACTGGGTTGTTGTAATGAAGGTCTTTGTATTGTGTGTTTCGTTTCGTTTCGGTTGTAACTCTTATGTTTGGTAATAAATTATGGGCACCCTTTTCCCCCTTCCAATGATTATTGTGTTTCTAAACACAATAACTAAGGAGGTTTTTAATGGGGCCTAATTCCTATCAAAAAAAAAAGAAATGTAAACCAGAAAATGATCATAAAAATAGAATATTAATATTGCTCCAAACTACATAGATTTACTTCATCACTTCCATCCATATCATGTAACATTTTACTAGATAGCAACTTGTTCATATTCACAAACAAACCTAGACAGCTCCTTTTCTGATTATAATAAAAGATACAGAAAAAAAATGGAACTCTTGAGGGAGCCTTCTTTAAAGAAGCAAACTACTTTACTTACCTTGTTAATAATAAGATCTGAATGCTTCACCAGCAACAACAAGGTCTCTCCTGCAGCAGTGTTCAGGACAGGGACAAGAGCCGGGAATGTAACTAACTCGAAATCGGTTTTATCCTACAATACAATTCAAGCCATCAGTTCATTGGCCAAACAAATGCAACAACTTTCAAAGCGAAAAGTTGGCATGGTTTTAAACATTATATATTGGCGTAAGATTACATTTGGTATGCAATAAATGGAGTGTTGAATTTCTTACAAGCAGCTCAAAGTATAATCCAAATAACTGTAGAAGTCTATTTCAATTTTTTTTTTGCTACAATAAAAAGAAATTGCCCTTTTATCATTTCATTTAGAATCCAACTAAAGCCATATGCAAGCCGTAGCCATATGTTATTATACAGAATTTTGGTCTGTTTGTTTGGTAGAGAGATATGGTGTCCAAATAGCTTGCACTTGTTAACCATTTGTATCTGTTAGTTTTTCACAGTAAGAAACTATTCTTAGAGATCTTCTTTTTACCCCACCGGGGATATGGTCCAAAACTGAGCACAACATGTTTTTTCTATTACAACATAGATCATAAACCAAAAACTCAATATGCTTATTATGAATGTTTTGATAAGAAGTGGAAGCCTAGTTAAAAACCCCCTTCATGATTAAAGGATCACCAAGAGGTGCTCCTTAATCAGCAGAAGGAGGAAAATAGTGCCTCAAGATTCATTAAAAACATTCAGATACATAATGATTAAAAAACAACCAAACCCCCTTACAAAGAACAACCCGAAACACTCAAACAAACACCCTACACAAAACAATGAAACTAACCAATACCAGCCTTAGCTAAACCATCAGCCTCTATATTAGTTGTTCTAACAACCCATCTAATAACACCCTCCATATCTCTTTACGTAGCAGTAATGTCCTTCACAAAATCAACGTAAACAAAAGGACATCTATCTAGATTCTTAACCCATTCCATTGCTAGTTTACTATCAGTCTCAACGATCAAAGGATTCTTGAACCGATGACATAGAGAGTTAAAGAAAATTAAACCCTTCTTAATGGCTTTAAGCTCCATCAAAAGGAGGACTTGGTCCAGTAGCCTCTTGGAAAAAACCGATCACAGTACCATCCTCATCTCTTAATAAACCACCTATACCACTTTTTCTCCAATCACCACACACAGCTGCATCCACATTCAGTTTTAGAAAGCCCTTTGGAGAAGGAAACCAAGACACAATATTTAGAATCGAATTCCTTGAAAAAGAGAAAAATCCGCAATAGAGGGATCACTAATGAAAGAGTCCTTAGAAATAGATACATCTCTGAACTTAGCTAAGAACCAAGAAGCTAGCCTAAATCTTGTCATAAAAAATAGATCAATCTGATCTAACAATCCCCCTTCAAACACAATGGCATTTCTGAATTTCCAAATAGTCCAAAGAACCACTCGCGGAATAAAGGACCAAATAGAAGAATAAGACACCAAATCATCCCAAGCTAATATAAAACTTTGAGCATTATCATGAAGAACCGAACTAACTTCCCAAAAATTCGGGAACTTATTCCGTAGGGACCACACCACAGAGCAGGTGAAGAATAAATGAGAGGGAGATTCGATCTCCCTTTTACAAAAAGGACAAGCATAGTCTACAATCCCCGAATCCCCTCACTTTTGTAATTCAGACTTTACTGCCAATCTTTGATGCACAACCTACCACATAAAAGTCTCCACTCTTGGAGGCACCAATCCCCTCCAAATGTTTTTCATCCAAAAAGTCTCAACTTCCGAAACATAGTAGCATAACTTGACACAAGAGTTGACAGAATAAATACCTTTCCCATTTCCTTTCCAGATCAGACCATCTCTCGACACTTGGGACAGACTAATATTATGAATGAAAGCCAATAAGTCTGCAAATTGATCCAGTTCTCAATCACACAAATTTCTTCTCAACTGAACATGCCAAGACCACCCTGTTGTTCGAAATTCACCAAATTCAATTTACTTCCCATTCTGATTCAAAGAAAGAGCAAATAATCTCGAGAAAACAACTTTAAAAGGAGACTCTAATGCCCAGCTATCAAACAAAAACGAATATTCTCTCCATTACCCACTTGAGCTTTAAACAAGCTTCGAAACTTAGCACCAAACTGATCTTCTTTAAAATGATTGTTGACCACCGATTTCCAAAGCCATGAAGCATTTGCAGGAAGTTTACTCTTGAAACATAACAAACTAGAGTCTAGATTATATTTTGGGTAAACTACGCCAATGGTCACTGATGTTTGGGTAAGTTTTCGTTTTCAACACTAATGTTTCAAAAGTTACAAATCGGTCACTAACGTTATCGTTTGTGACAAATTGGTCACTCGTCTTTAATAGCCGTTAAGAGACGTCACGGAAATCACACGTGAACCGTTAGCTGCTTACCTGGATGGTTGACCGACTGAAATTTATTACAGCTTGGTTGCTCTACAGTTGATTCACCCTCTTTGAAAGGATATTCTCCTTACCCACAAAACAAAACTCTCTCTCTATCTTTTATAAAACCCCCACATTTACACGCTGCCAAAGAAAGGTCTGTGGCGTCGAAGTCTTTCTTGTCGTTGCTCTTCTTTTCCATTCATCGGCCAAACGACGGGGAAGATGGTCGTAATGATGAGAGAAATAGTCGGTGAAATGGCACCTTTTACGGTAATAGGGATAATGGAAGCTTGCACCATAGCACTCACTATTCTGGCCAAAACAACCATAACAGGAGGAATGAGCCCTTTTGTCTTTGTAGTTTACACCAATAATGTTGGCTTTCTCTTGCTACTCCTTTTTCCTTTCTTCTTCACAAGGAAAGGTGCTTGCAAGGCTGCAACTTCCTCTTATCTTTTCCCATTCTTTGTGTACCACTCTCTCTTCAATTTCTTTATCTTTTGTTTGTTTGTTACTGCAGACCAGACCAGACGATCTTCACCTTCCCACTCCTCGTGCGTATATTTTTTACTGGGTTTAACAAGGTCATTTCTCTTCTCTCTTCACCTTGTTTCAACTTCCTTGAAATAAAAAACGATCGACTTATTTCTTCTTTTTGTCTGGTGTTTGATTTGTGTAGGATAGCTATATCAGAGAACCTTGCATTGGTTGGATTAAGCTAAACTCACCCATCGTTGTATGTGCAACTGGTCTCCTAATCCCGTCTATTTCCTTCTTGCGTTCCATCCTTCTCAAGTTCTTCATCTTCCCAAAGCCATACTCTTCTTCTTGTAATCTATTTCAGTTCAGAAAAAAGAAGGAAAAACTTGTGATAATAACAACACATGCATGATTATCATATAAGATGACAAAGCCCGATTAGAGTAGCAGCGATAGCCAAGCCAAAGTGATTGGCACCTTGGTTTCAATCATTGGAGCCAACGTAGTAAAACTGTATAAAGGCCCATTTATACGAAAATCCTTTTTCTTCTACGACAACCATTATTGGGTTAACCATGTACCCAAACTCTTTGTGTTCTACTCAGCACCAGATCGTTGGATTCTCGATGGTGTTTTGTTAATGGTTGCATCTTTATCTGTTTCATTATGGAATGTTATTTAGGTACCTGATGAAAAAACTAGATTATTGTCTGCTTTAAACTAGTCGAAGCTGGATAAGCAATCGATGACGTGGAGGAAGACGATGAAGTGGTTGAAAAAGTAGGCGACGGGGAAATTAGATTGATTTGGTTTTCGGAACCAATCAAGTTCTGTATAGTTTCAGACCACTCGCTGTTGGTATTGGTAATAACCGAAATAGCGTCTCCTTCATCGTTTTCATCGACTAACAGTTGTTTCTCTAGCTCCTCAAGTTGGTTGGTTCATCATTTTCTTCTTTAGGTTTCGCGGTTGTGCGACCCACATCGAAATCAGATTCATATACGGGTTGCCTGGTAAACTGGGATTAAGGGCCTGAATTATGGAGTCGTCGTAGTTGATACCGAGCGGAATTTGCTACGGCCTCAGTTGTTGTAAAAGCAACAACCCGTATCACTGCAATATGAAAGAATGAGACGAGAAATTACCTAAGACATCCGGCGACGACAAGTTGGTTGCCAAATCGATGGGAGACGAGAGAAATTGGAGAAGTATACTGATAAGTTTTGGGCTTAGCTGAACGGAGATAAAGGTGGGCAGGATTATTGTTAAGGAGTTTTTACGTTTGAAACGATCTAAGATGTCGGATCCATGAACATTCCGGGGACCTGTATCCGGTACGATGTAGTCGCTTTGTTGTTGTTCATGTAGCCAATGCTACCCACAGATCTGCCGGTTAATCCACCGTAAAAATCCCAACCACCACCGAAGAATCCTGAAGCCATTTCCCCTCCCCTCTACTTTGGGTTAACTGAATATAATGGAGGAGAGCTAATGGTGGTTTTGGGTTTCCATTTAATTTTATTAATTAAATTTTCATTAAATATTTGGTAAAACACCGGTCAAAGTGGCGGTCAAACATCCATGTAAGCAGCTAACGGTCCACGTGTGATTTTCGTTACGTCTCTTAATGGCTATTAACGGCGAGTGACCAATTTGTCACAAACGATAACGTTAGTGTCCTATTTGTAACTTTTGAAACATTAGTGGTGAAAACGAAAACTTAGCCAAACATCAGTGACCATTGGCGTAGTTTACCCTTATATTTTCTACAAATCACCTTCTTCCACAAGGACTCCCTATTATTAGCAAACGTCCAAGACCATTTCCCTAGTAAAGCTCTATTCATGAAATTAAGGTTCAACACACCCAGAACACCTAAACTTTTTGCTTTACACACTATCGACCAGTTAACTCAATGAATCTTTTTCAACTCTACCCCTCCTCCCCATAATTGGCCATTATTGAATTGAGTTTTAAATCCACCGAAGAAGGCATCTTAAATAAAGACAAAAAATATGTAGGTAACGAGCACAAAACTGACTTCAATAAAACCAATCTCCCTGCGAAAGAAAGGGTTTTTGCCTTCCAACCAGCCAGCTTTTTGAAAAATTTATGAACAATCGGATCCCACAAAGCTAAAGAATTCCTGTTAGCACCAAGCGGCAACCCAAGATAATCCGAAGGGAAACAACCAATGTTACCCGCTCACTCCTTAACCTCTTCCTCACTAATGTTAACACCAAATAGTTTGCTTTTGCTGAGGTTCAATTGAAGACCAGACATAACTTCAAAAACTCGTAAAACTCTCTTTACATTTAAAATTTGAGTCTTCGATGCATTACAAAAGATAATGAGATCTGCAAATTGCAAATGAAATAAAATAAAGGAACCCTCATCTTTACCTAAAACCATACCACAGAACACACCCGAAGAAATCGCCTTAAGAAGCAATAGGTTAAGAAGCTCTCCTATAAGGTTAAACAATAGTGGAGAAAGGAAGCAACCCTTTCTAAGGCCTCTAGCCATTGGAAATTCCTCAGTTGGCACACAATTAACCAAAACTGACACTGAGGCGGATGTAACACATTTTCTAATCCAACTGCACCATTTAATTCTGAAACCCATTTTTACCATCACTTTAAAGAGAATATCCCAATCCACCGTATCATAAGTCTTCCTGAAATTCACCTTGAACACGCAAGCCTTTAATCCTTTCTTCCTCTAAAAGTCAATTCCTTCTTTAGTAATAAAAGAGCAATCCAAGATTTGTCGACCAGGAATGAAAGCAAATTGCGAAGCACTGATAACATCATTGATGCAACTTCTCAACCTTCTCGAAAGACACTTCGAAAGGATCTTATACATCCCTCCTACTAAACTGATAGGTCTGAAGTCATCTAAACCACCAATGTTAGAACTCTTCGAGATGAGAGTTATGAAAGAGTGAATAATACCATGCTCCCAATCTTTTCCCAAGAAAAAATTATGAAAAAATTTTAGAATATCATCCTTCAAAGAAAGCCAAAACCTTTTAAAGAACCCAATATTCAACCCATCAGACCTTGGAGCTTTATTGCTATCACACGAATTTAAAACCTCCCAAATTTCTTCTTCCGTAAACTCATTTTCTATAATAAGGCTCTTCACTAAAGAGATTCTTGAAAAATTCAGCTTAATATCATCCACTTCCAAAGTTGAACGATAATTAAAAGCTTCAAAAAAATGATCTCGGACACTTGCCTTGAAAAGAAACGGATCATAAATTATTTCACCCTTAACATTTAGAGCGTTCAAAGAATTCATCCTCCTCCTAATGGTAGCACAAGTATGAAAAAATTTAGGATTTCGATCTCCATCTTTTACCCATTTCTCTCTTGAATTTTGAAACCATGTTTGCTCCTCAATCCTGTATAATCTCCACAGTTCATTTCTCAAATAACGCAATTCTGCTACACTGTCTCTACCCCTCGAAAATTGTTGTTGCTGAAAATCCTTTTATAATTGATGAATCTTCTCTTCTAAGGCAATAATTCATGCACCTGAAAACTGATCTCTCCTACCAGACCATTTTTTAATAGCAGATTTTGTGCTTCTAATAATACTCAGAATTCCAACTCTTTTGTGAACTTTCTTACACTCTTTGATAGACTCTACAACCTGCTCATCAAACACATCCTCATTCATTAAATAATTGAACAGCCTGAAAGGTTTCTTACCCCAATTAACTCCCCCACTCTCAAGTATAATTGCATTATGATCAGAAATATACTTCTTCACTAAAGATTGAGTGATATCCGAAAAGGCAGATGAAAAATTAATGTTTACCAAAAACCTGTCCAATCTGACAACAGTAGGATCTTCCGGACTATTGCCCTAATTAAAACTTCCCCCGATTAATGGTATATCAATCAGGCCAGTTTGTTGAATGAAATGCCTAAAAATCTCCATAGAATTTATGTTTTGTGCTCTAACTTCCTTCTCATCATCTGTCAAATAAGCATTAAAGTTCCCTCATAAACATAAAGGTATACTGAACCCATTTAGAAACAAACTCATATCCTCAGAAAAACCAGCTTTCTATTCCTCTACAGAAGAACCATATACATTAATAAAACCACACCTAAATTGATTCGTTTTGAGTTTCCCACAAATGGCAATAAATCTCCTATGTATATGCTGATCTTCTAACTCAAAAACACTATCATCCCAACAACTTAAAATACCACATGAGGAACCTTCTGCTGGCGATTCAACAAACCCTTTAAGATTATTCAAACCACTTCTTCTCAATAAAGAACTTGGAATTATCTCCACTTTTGTTTCTTGCAGAAAAAGAAAAGATGGTTTATTCTCAGAAACTATTTTTTGAACAGCTCGATGCCTTTCTTTTTTTCCCAAACCCCTGACATTCCAGGACAATATTACTAACTTTTGCATCATAAAAATTAACTAATACCAAACTCTCCCCCAAATTATCCGCCTACTCACCTATCCCTAATCAAGCCTTCTTCAAATTCATAAATTTATCCAGAAAAGCTTTCTTTCCTTCCTTGAATGATATACCCAACATCTTGCTTATTTCCCAAGTAGTGAGAGCTTCCTCCAACAATAATGGAAAAGTTGAGGAGGATATAGTAGAAACTGATCTAAAGCATCCATGATCATAGACCTTTTAAATCTCATGCTGAATCTACTATTCCTCGATCCATCACTGTCCCCTTTTGTAAAATTAACAACCTCTGGAATGTCAGATTGAGTTGATCTTGAAATTATAGTTTTTTCCTTCTGTTTGCTTAAATCCCCCTCTGTTACAGTACTAAAACCCTGCACGTTTAGAAGCCATATATTCCTCTCCCTTGACCTTCTATAAACTCTCTTATAACTTTCGATCATCCTCCTTCCATCTGAAGCGCTCTTCATAGAAAATGAACTTGATGACAATTTTTGCAAACCACCACTTATGCTTGTCACATTAAAACCTTCAACAGACCCCACATTTGTTGCATTAAATGCTGGATTCTCTGAACCAACCTCTACTGTTAATTCACAGTGGTTTTTCCCCCTTTACCTGCTTCCCCTAAACTGCTAGAAGAAGTCAAACACTGTTTTTAACTTTCAAACCCGAGCCCATTTATTTTACTGCTGGACCTACAGGAATTATCTTCTTTATAGGAGAAACGAGCTCACTACTCCCCACTGATTGGACCTGTATGCTAAAATTTGAACTATCCAAATTTCTAATGCCTAGCCCAGCATAGTCTCTCATTTTGCTACTACCAAAACTGTGCAAATCTGACACCCATTCTTTAATGCCTTTCACATCCCTGCTTCTTCTTGGAAACTGATTTCCTCTACCAACTTCAACAAAACCGGAAGAAACTCCCTGATCAATCCACGTGTCAACTTTTTTATGTGCATCCTCGACCAACCAAACAGAACCTACCTTGTCAGTTGAGTTTAGACTGTCAGTTTCCTCCTCCGACGACTCTATGGTAGTGTCTCTTCCATCAGAATCTTTCTCCGACGATATGCTTGGAAAAAAATCGAAAAACTAGATGTCGAACCTAGTTTAATTCTCACCTTGAAAGATCTTCCATACGACCCTAAGGTGATCACTTCTGGGATGTCAAACGGGCTTGCCACCCTGATCAAAATTTTCACCGTCATGAGATCTTCCTTGTTTTTTGTCGATTCTTGAATGCCTTTTACTGTCCCCCGCCTCCGAGCTAACTTTTCCAGAAAAGCCTCTTGCCAACATAACAAATGAACACCATAAAACTCCACCAAACAGAAAGCCATTGGCACTCCAACTTCATTCAGCAGAGGTGCCAACCGGTCAAACCAGAACCATAACACCTCACTCCTATTCGTCCAAGCCTCCTTCATCTCCTCATCTGATTTGAACGTGACAACACAAGAGTTCCAAACGTATCCCCAACTAGCAATCTTGACTTCAAAACTTTCATTAGCCAAAGCACTTTGAACCAACTCCAATTCGAATGATTGTTTGACTATACCCGTTAGTAACCGTTTCACCCAGCTTGTGCTAACAGTGGGAATATGCATCTCCCAAATATTCTTCTTCCCTCCCCCCTTTCTGAACTATCATTTATATTCTCTCTATTATCCAAATCCCTCCTTTGCTTAATGCTCGTCAACAAGGCATCCTTATATAATCTATCATCCCTTATACTTCTTGGAAGCTCAGCTCTCTCCTTTGGTTTAGCTTTTTCTTCTGTAATCAGCTTTAAAGCATCAGTTAGTGACCGAGATGTTCCTACTATCCTTGATCGATCTTTCTGATATTTTGCAACTCCAACAAATACTTTCCTCCCATCTATCCACGACCCGTTTATATTCTCGATTGCCTTTCTCATACCTGCTTCATTACCAAACTGCACGAAAGCGAATGTGGAAGATTTATACTTTGCTTTTTTCGTCTCATTTGGAATGAAAACTCTCACCACATGGCCCTGGAATAGAAAAAGATCCCTTAACGATCTTCTAGAGACTCTCTTGCTAAGATTGTCTACGAAAACAGTCCAACTCTCGTCGGAGGAAGACTGACATTCCTCTCTTTCTCTCTCTACGTTTTTGACTCTCACTCATCTTTTTTTTATGCAAGTCGAGAGGTGAGTCGCATTTATGCATATATCATAGTTATTATTTGATATTTTAATTCATTGTTATTAATGTCAATGATTAGACAGTTCATAAAATATTTATCTTATTTAGTAACAGTATTTTGTTTCTCATGATAGTATTTAGTAGGAGGCACAAACAATGAGGAAAGTAAAAAGCTATCAAAGAACTATTAACAGAGAAAATATCAAAAGGCATCCCTTGTTAACAGCTAATCCAGAAAGGTTAGCATGGAGAGACTTCAAAGCCAACACAAGCACCAATGATTTTTTTATTTCCAATTACAAATAAGAAAATTGCATTCTGTTAATACTCCAAATTCTTATTATGAGCAAAACAAGTACCTGAGACTCTGCAATCTTGAGAACCATGGGCACAATCATTGGCTGCATAACCAGATTCCTGAGTTCTGCACAAAGAGGTGGAAGTACCTGCATTTAGAAACCTTATTCACTTGACTTGCTTTTTTCAGACAAATGGAATTGATAACATCATGAACTACTAATATTTCCTCATTGAGCTCACCCTGTGGGCTGGGAGGAGGAATGCACAAGTGATAATCACTTCAAGAAATCCAAAACAAGTCTGTTTATATCTTCATCTTCCTAGATATCCTTAAAGAAATGTCCTAACTAACTAAACTGACATACTTAAAATTCAAACTCATACTAAATACTAGGCAAAATTAGGGAAGCGACACTATGAGAGGCAAAATAAAATCTCAAACCTTATATTGCAACACACGGGAATCAAAATCTTTCCACATATCAGATAAAGCTTTTAGAAATTCAGACTTCTGCATGTTATCTCTTCCCTGCAAAATAAAATTGTCACCCAGGAATTTTTAGCATTTCTAAAGCACTTTATTTCAAGCAAGTTACTTCTAGATAACTGTAGTTAATGAGCATGTCATAGACAAGCAAATTCAAATACATACAAGCATGTGATCAAGGAAGCGAAGAGCACGCAACTTAGTATCATTCCGAAAAAATGGAGAGCCTAAGACATAACACAAAATTCAAAATTAATAAATTAGTTGATTTTAGACAGGAGGTTCAAATTTTGCAATAAACAGAGACTTAATGCATGATTAATTGCTTTTCACTGCAACAGCGTGATCTCTGAATATGAGGTACAACTCATAGTAGAGATATGATTGCAACTTTAACATCCCCTTAATATTGTTTAATTCTAAATAAACTTGCATATGGGAAACAGACTCTACTATTCTAAAATATTTTTCTTCTTTCTACTTTTGAAGACAGAAAAGAAAAATGAAAAGGTGTATTACGAGTAAAATCCACTGCTGATGGCCTAGTAGACTCATTTGCAGAGAGCATCCTTTGTAAGTCATGGATTAGTTCTGGTGGTATAGAAGAGAAAGCTTCACTGGATAAGTATGTCAAAGTGTTCATATACTGCAGGAAAGAAACACCACAATCAACCATTAGAAAGAGAAATGAGAGCAAATAAAGCATAACAAAAGTATACTATACAATACGTTATACCTTCAACATGTCTATTTGAACCTGGTGACTTCCTAAGTCTTTAAAACAGTCTTTGACACATAATTCTCTAATTTGCACGAGGGAACAACAAATGGATACCAGTAGGAAATTTTCAGAAAAAGGCTTTTTCATTTTGCCATATGCATATCTGAAACATTGCCAACATCACCACAAAGCCATACATGTTGCCTTGCTAGTTGCCAAAATAATTTCGATAATATCGGAGAAAGTATCATAAATACACTCAATTAGTGTAGAAAATGGAGAGAGAAAATGCCAAGCCTAAACAATTAACTTGGCCAAGAGTCGAAGAACAATCTCTTGTCTTCTGGATTCATATAGTTATAAATCTGAAGGTTGCTAAATAGAACATATAAATGCAGGAATGGAGGGAAAACCTTGATTAAGTCCATAGGCTCGATAAGAGGACTTCAAAATACTTTTAGCACAAACAAGACGAAAGGTACCACTTCAAAGAATTAATGTCATATAATCAATATCCATGTGGTTAGCATCTCTGCACGGCTAATTTATAAAGCACTGGGTTCAGGGTTCTCAACACATCCTTTCTGAATTAAAAGAGATTTCATGTAATTGAAACCTTAAGCCAATTTGAACTTTGAACAGGTTTTGTGCTAAGTTTCTCAGTCCAGCAAATTTCAAAAATCAAAGGATCCAGAGGAAAGGTAAAAAAAAACATAACTGCTTAACCAGTCGGTCCGGACTAATAACTCAATCCTGAAATGTAAATATTGATGTCCACTAAAATAATAGAACGTTGACACTATGTTTAGTAATATGAGTTTGAAATTTTGGATTTTGATTTCGTTATTTATAAAATTGTAAGAACAAAATGCATATATTATGTGTAAATTAGTTAAAATTCAAAATAACTATATATTTGAAAGGTATAAAAACATGAACTTCAAACTCACAATATCTATATGTATTCCAATTTCCAAGTTCACCTCTACTAAACAAACACCTAACAAATCCGTGATAATGATATTGAAAAATAATAATGAATATTGCAGTTAGACGTGTTTCATTATATAATGCATACTACTTTTGAAATTTAAGTTTCCAAACACAACCTCAGATTACCTCATAGTGCAACTTACATATCATATCGGTTCCTATTTACATAATCAAGATTATTGAAGATAGAGAAGATGATAACCAGATACTCGAACTATCAGAATCAACATTAAAATGTAACAAGTAGCACATGCAATGCCTAAATGGGAGTTATTTAACTAGCACAGGTAATGCCTAAAGTTTAAAAAAAAATACAATGCACTTGCTCCAAAAAAATTTACCTACAACTAAGGCTCTCCATAGTATGTTACTTAGATTATGTTGGAGTCTTTGTGGCAATCCATGTGAACCTCTGCAACCTTTTTTTTTAATATGTATTTAGAAAGTATAGAGAGGGGTGTCTTGGTGGGCAGAATCATTTGATGATTCACTGTTGTCATTTACAGATTTTTGGAACTTTTCTTGTCTCATGCAAGCAGCTTAGTTGAGCTAGAGCTGTCTACGATTATAAGTTGGCAAGTGTGGCTTAATTGAAATTGTAGTTTTCATTATGCCAGTTACCAGTGACCGTTGGATTAGCAACAGATTGGAGGAGTTCCAAGCAATGCAGGGAGTGCAAGAAACAAAGGGAATGGTACAAAAAAGTATCAACGGTTGCCTCCTCATTTAGGTTCAATCAAAGTCAATGTTAATGCAGCTTATAGTTCTCTGAAGACAGAAATGCAAAGTGGTAGCAGTCACATGAGATTCAGAGGGTCTTCTGTGGTTTTGTGTTGTTTACTAAAATATATTACGAGAAAATATGGATTTATATATTTATGTTTTGAAAGTGATACATTGCCGTCTGCAAAGGAAATTTCCAGACAGATATAAACTTTGGAAACGGGGTGATGTAATTTTAGACATTTTAGGTTTTATGTTAGGAATTTAGTAGTTATGAGTTCTCTCTACCATGTTAGGAGAAGTGCTAATCTCTTTGCTTATATTTTGACTAAAGTGAGATAAAGGGGAATGGAGGTTCTAGTACATATCTTTCCTTACTTCCTTTTGTAAATTGTAATCCTGATTTAAGTTGATGTAAATGAATTTTGTTTTCTATTTTATAAACTGGCAGCAAAAAATGAGAGCAAACCCTCAAGCCATGATATAAACATTATATGAAAGTAGTTTTTCTTGTTCAGACTTCACAGAACAAAATAGGCAATCAAAAAAGGATAAAATTTTGATAAGTACCATCTTGACATTGTTGTTACAGTCAAACAAAGGCTTTCGAGCAACTAAACGGTAGGCCAGGCATCCAAAACTGAAAATGTCAGAGGACCATCCAATTGAAGATGATTTACTTCGAACCAGTTCAGGCGCAATATAATTCAATGATGGCTGAAGAGGCATGACAGAATCTTCAGTATCATATTCCTGCACAGGCCATATCAAATTAGAATATGAAAGCTAAATTTAGATCATAATTGCACATATGCACATGTAAATCCATCCATCATGATGAATGAAGTGACAAAATATCATAAGGGAACACTTGTATTTACAAAGACCAAACACCGCATAACCAACAAGTCAAAAGAAAGCAAAGCCAATGAGCATTAAAAATGGGAGTTAAAATGAAATCCCAAAATCCTCAACAATAATAAATAAGATTCTCATGTACAACAACATACTGCAGCTATCATGTATCATATTATAACACAAAATATACAAATCATACATATCTACGTTGCTAAGAGGCCAACCTAATGAAAGATGGCATGACAATAAGTACATTAGTGAACTAACATGTTACTTATACTCAATGTATCATATATGCATATTTGACTGACATTCCAATTTTTCATGCTTTTCCCTATAGGTGAACAGTCCGACCACCGTGCCCACATCAGTTGAAAATGTGTTGAACATAGTTGTTTCACGAAAAATGAAGTCACAGCAACATGGCTAGAGCAAAGGTGTTGATTTTAGTTGGTCAATGAATCAAATTAATATTTTCTTTGAGTGCAATAAAAAGAATGGCTCAAACCTAGCATTCATCTCAAACTCTACTACCCTTACAATTTTTAGCTAAATTGTTAAGACATCAAAAGTTCAACTTACAAAATAATGGAAGACATTCACAGTAACCGAATCACTAGAGGCCCGATCTGTTGAGATAGCAAAACCAAACCCACCAAGCTTCCAAGCTCCACTTGAAGTAATTAAGACATTCTGCAAAGTACAAACTCATTCGTCAAGCATACCTGTAACACCCACTATTATCTACCATGTAATCTCAAAAGGCAACATAGTATTTTTTTTTTTTTGATAAAAGTTGGAGGTCTCATCAAAAACTCCCTTCGTATTCGTCCACATACTAACAAGTATGTTAACGAACATTGGAAGGAAGAAAAGAGTACCTCATATTTCATTAAATAAAACACCCAGTACATATGAAAACACGGAATACCCTCATACGGGGATAGAACAAAAAACCAGAACCACATAAGGACATAATAGAACAGAAAAAACAACACTTGCAACCATAAAAGCCCCAGAGACAATCACCCTATTCCTAGGTTACACCTCCAACAAAAGAAAAACCAACCCAACACCTAAGGACATAATAGAACAGAAAAACAACACTTGCAACCATAAAAGCAAATCAACCGCCTTGAAGAGAACTCCACTGAAAGCACCATTACGAACCAAAGCCACTAAAAAAAATTCAGCTCCTAAAGAAATCATCAATGGAACAAAACCACACTTCCTACCAATCAAACTGTCCTTGCAACTTAATTCAAAACTCCTTTCTTTTGCTTGCATTACTTCACCATACGATTTCTTCTTAATTTCCCAGGGAAAGGTGGCACTGCTGAGGAATCTTCCTGTAATTGTATTGCGTCACCGGATAGACCATTAGAAGGAAAAAGACCCATCATAAAAACATCTTTCAAGGCCCGGGGGCTGACTCCATCAGAAGGGTCAACTAATTTATCACCAAGATGCTCCACGATATTTAAGTTTGAATGATCTAAAGCCTCTGTTGAATGAAACTCTGAATCTGAACAAGGGGATGGAGACAATCCAAACCCAACACCGACAGACCGGCTTTTAATTAGATCATCCTCAACAAATTTGTTACTCGAATTCTCAACACCTTTGGCACTCTTCCGGAGTGACTGGCAGCTTCAATTGCAACATTTTCGTCGGAGCATTTTAAACCTGAGGAGAACACCAATGTCCCTGACTGAGAATTGTCCGATGAAACCCCAAGAGAACAAACAAGATCTAATGAATCATCGCCTTCCTCAGGGACCCAAGACTTTGGTTTGAAGGAAGGCTCAATTTCATGCATAAGGATTTTAAAGAAATTAGCACCGACCTTTAAATCCAACGACTCATCAATTCTCACTTGAGCCTTTGTGAGGATTTGATTTTTTTTCCGATCAAAAGACGAAGGAAATTGAGAGTTTTCGTCTATTGCTAATAAATTGCCCCACCTAGCTGCAATGTTCTTGAAAGTACCCCAATTCCAAGCGTGAAAAGGAATCCCTTCGCAAACTAACCACACTAGATGGCACTCCAACACCATACTCTCCGACCAAGCAGCAACTTTGGAAAGCCACTCTGCAAGAGTCTCTGATTTTTCATTCTTCACATTTCTCAACGTAGCAGAGTCTTCAAATATCATTAGAACTACATTCCCAACCTCATTAACGAGAAACCATCGAGGCCTCTATCTTGCATTTGGCTAGCAAGATTGCTGATTTTGATAAAGTTCTTGCACCACCCCATTAGACAATTTCCCAATACTTGAAGTTTAGCTTCGTCAACAACACCTTCTACTGCATAGAGATTATTCCTCGTAACAACTTCCATCCCAAACTTTCGGTAGACAACTGGCGAGGACTTTCTCTAATAAGACCGTTGAGGGTTGTATTTAGCCAAAGATACACCAATTTGTTATCGTCAATGTGAGAACCATTCATCTTTGAGATCGCTTTCCTTGCTTCTTCAATTGTTGCAAAGCGAATGAACCCGAAACGAACCCCCTTTGTCTTTCTTTTGGTTGGAATGAAGGCATCAATGACCTGACCGTGGTTGCAAAATAAAGATCCAAACCTCTTCCAATGGATCTTTTCTGGTAAGTTTTCAATGTATAACGTATAGCATCCAATTCTGAACCCATTACTGATTTTTGGGAGGCCTTCCTTCCACCAATTATTATAACTGATTCTCCCACCTTTTTCTACTGCACCAGACTTATCATTGCAACAACCAACCTCCATTGAAGCACACCCACGTTAGATAAGACCAAAAGGATGCCACCAGCAGGCTCCCTGTGAATTTAGGGTTCAAACGTTGGTCAGATAGTGGCGGCGGACGGTGGAGAGAAATGTCGGGTGATAAGGATGGTGAACGGCAGAAGACGTTGAGGAGTGCCGAAAGGGGGACGAACATATATGAAGTTTTTCTCACAAAGACAGGACTAGAATCGGAAACACAGAGAACAGACGAACCTCCCTGTGAATTTTGGGTTCGAACGGTGATCGGACAGTGGCTGCGGACGGCGGAGAGAAATGCTGGAGGAAAACGACAACGAACGGCGGAAGACGTTGAGGAGCGCCGAAGGGGGGACGGACGAAATACTGACACCTTGCACCTGATTCTTATGAGGAACCTTGTTAGTTATCTTGAACACAAGACTAGGTTGCTTATCTGGGCCGGTTGGTATTTCTATCCTTCGAACTTTTGGGGGAAGACTCTTCCTCATCTGGTACCTCTTCAATGTTGCATTCATGAGTTGTACGATCGCCGATGGGAGCTCATCGGCTCCGTCTTGTAGTCGTTCGTTCTCTTCTTCGTTGGTTCGTTGGGGAGAGGTTCGTCGGAAATCGGAAGATTCGAAGTTCTTCTATATCTACGCCGATCTAGTTCGTTTTTGAAAAAACTAGCGTCAGATCAATGTCCGGGGTGAAGAGAGGCTTCGAATGGTGGCTTTTT
Organism: Hibiscus syriacus; assembly: GCF_006381635.1. Lineage (NCBI taxonomy): Eukaryota > Viridiplantae > Streptophyta > Magnoliopsida > Malvales > Malvaceae > Hibiscus > Hibiscus syriacus. The sequence continues at coordinate 2,851,124 of NW_024062765.1, forward strand.
CTTCCTTTTCCGATGCCATTGAGCGGCTGTCGGAGCTGATTGACGGTGACTGGAGCGGCAGCAAAGCGGTGGCCGACCGTTGGGTTGTGAAGGGAGTGACGCTGGGGAGTGTGGATGAGGTTTTCAGAGAATGGACTTTTTAAGATCTCCTGGATTCTAGAGATTTTCAAACTCAGTTCAAAAAGTGTTCTTGTTAAAATGAACACTCCTTCGGCAACATAGTATTTTGTTTTGAATAATCAAGCAATCAAGAAAGAAGGGGGAAAATTAACAAAAAATTGTAGGCCCAAACCTTATAAAACTGATAACTGAATCGAAAATTTTGAAAAATCAAAATGATAAAACACTCTAGAGAAGACAACCCATAAATTGTCACTGGTTCTTTCTCGCATGTGGAATAAACTAATGCAGAAAAGTGGAGATTTCAAAGCATTATGATGATTATATTTAGTACAAATTGGGGAAAAAAAGATAAAGAAGCAACCTCAGGTGAAATAGCTCGATGAATAAGACGTGCATTATTATGGAGAAAGTCCAAGGATTCCGCGATTTGAAGCAAACCATGCTTCACCTCCAACAAACTCATTTCCTGTGAAGAAAAAACACTTATAAGTTTGTTGTAATCATAAAGATGTGATGTCAATACATCACAAGGTGATGATTCAAACATCCAGCCTTCCCACTGAAATATTTGAAAACAACTTTTTAGTCTTATATAAAGACAAGTCAAATAAAAGAAGCATGCATATCCATAGTTTAAAAGAAACAAACGGACCAGCTTTCTAAAACTAGCAATACCTCCAGGTGATTGCAATTTGTTCATGTAGATAAGAAGTGGAGGAGGCATAGTGAAATAAGTACAATTTTTTCCCTTACCCTAGTTGGGAACTTTTTCTTAAAAGGGAGAGGATATTGTTTACAGTGAAACTAACACTTGAAAATGTCACTTAAGTTCCTCAAAGCCGTTTGAATTCAAAAGTATTTCACATCAATCATTTCAGGTTGCTGTTTCCTTTAAACCCTTGATAGTGTCAGTCAACAATAACCCCAAAACAGATTAAAGCATTATAAACTTACAATTTTAACCTTTTCTTTGTCCACTGAGAAAATATAAATGAACATTTTTACTACTCATCTCTGCTCTGCTCTGCTCTAGTAATCTTTCCATCCATTCACTCTACTCTCTTCCACCTCAAACTTTCCAACATAGTGTTAAATGTGTCAACTATCTGGATGCCAAACTCCAATTAAATATTGTTTAAAACCAAGCTGAAATTCAAACTGTATCCCCCCCTTCTATTCAATGTTGGGGGGGGGAGATTATGTAGCCATTAAGATATTAAAAAATTGAAGTGATGAACAAATATCTTCATATGGACTAAGCTCTAAGTTTTAGACCCGTATATACCTTTATGCAAGTTTGAACCATTGTGTCTATACTTTGCAAGTGCATATTCCATCTTAGTTACAGAAGGCATTGTCCCTCTAGGTGTATCTGTGAATACGATCAGTAACTTCCTTTACATAAATTCTATCAAGGACTAAGCAATTAATCATTATTGCAGGAAGCTTGCAAAATGATATTTATCTAGGTAAAAACTGCTAAAAGCTATTGTTTAGTCTTTTGTTCCTAATTTTTCCAAACCTACATTTCACTATTTCATAGTTTATAGTTTATGGATATGACAAGTTGATTATTCATTTTCTTCCCCTTCTGCTTTACAGAAACGGTTTCTATAATACTTCAAAATCATAATTAAAAAAATAGTGGCAGTAAGCCGACAACATGTTTAAATAAGAGTTTCATCTTTTTAAGCCAAATGAGATAATTAGCTTTTTCGTTACTTTTTTACTTAAAGGACAAGGGGCAAAATTTTATGGGTTCTGCATACATAAAGATGTTAGGGTCCAAGGAAAAAATTCTTATTGATAGTTGCTCTTATCATTAATTTAATACTTCAACGAAGATTATAGTAGCCACAAGTATTTGAATTTTTTTTTCTTTTTCTTTTTTCTAAACAGACCTGATCATGGAATGTCAGTACTACGATTTAACAATTTTCTTAAAATTTGTAGATTTAGTTGTTGGACAACTTAAATTTTTGTTTTTGAAAACCTCCTATACGTAAGGGCAGTAAATGCATCTCTCAGCATGGTTTCCCCTCATTTGAAATTTATATGCAATCTACTTCTTATATCCTACAGCCCACCAAACGCTGCACACATCTTCTAACCAATTCTTGATGACAGAACCCCCCCCCCCCAATTTCAATTAAACTACGATATTTTACAAGGCATAAAATTTCAGTAACCTGTTTCCTTGCTGCCCACCTTTTGTCTATAAACAAAGTAATACATTTAGATCAAACACTATTAGACCAACAAGCAAACCTACTCTCAGCACTCGCAACTGACCATGCTTGCCATTCCTGGTCCAAAATGCTTATTCCTTTATGTTAGTAACTATTCTTCGTAAAGCTCAAATACTTCCACAACTCTGCTGACATAAAACAAAAGAAACATACAACTAAACTATCTAACCCAAATCAATATTGGGCATGACTAAAGTGCAAAATACCTATTTAGTCGGTTGTACGGAAATTTCAATTCAACATTTACATTTACTAAATTGGATAAACCCGCCAAGTTCCACCATCACGCAGAAAATTGATCCTAGAGAACTACATCACTGAATATATATTCACAGTATCATCTAGTAGATCACAAAGTGGTTTGCATATACACATTAAAATGTTTGGAATGGTTCAACTATAACCTTTTAAGATTCAACATTGATACAAAGCATTGGAGTAATTCAAAAAGAAACTGAACCAAATTCAAATTCAATTAAGAAAAGGACAGTAGAGCACTTACTATCCCTTTGAGATCATTAGGAACCTTGGAAACATTCTCGACCTTCCCAATCGCATTAGCCACCGACGCAGATAATGGCTCCGTAACCATCGCCATGGCATTCTTATTCTCGTCCAAAGCCTGCACCACGTGGACCACCCCCGGATGCCGTAGTCTCACAAGCCTTGCCGCATCAGCACGTATCAGATCGAAGAATGAATCCTCGACGATCTTGGAAAGCCCCGCGCGCGTGCGCGCCTCCGCCATCACCTTCTTGTCAAGAACCCAGACGCAAACGGTGGGATACTGGTGGGAACGCGCATCATCACGTGCCTTGGCTGAGTACAACTTCCAGGCAAGGCCTGGGCCGGCGGAACCAATCTGGTGAAGGAGCTCGTAGTCCAGGAGAGCTTTGGGTCCGGAAACCTCCTGGACGGTAGTTTGAACGGTTTTCTCGATGACCGCAGCGGTTTTCGCGAAAGCTTGGGTTAGAGTTTTCATGTTGATCGACATTATGTTTGATTGTGTTAGTTAGAGCAGAATGAATATGAATGAATGAAATCGTTAATAAAGTACAAAATAATAAAGGAGGAGAAGGAAGAAGGCTGGGGGTCTTTTTCTTTCTTTGGATTAGAGACACCATTTTGTTGTACTTACCAGAATAAACAGATAAATTAACGAGATATATTTATAAATCCATACATCTCTCGTGAATTTGCTGAAAATTCAATTTTAATCAATTCAATAATAGTTAATCAAATAATAATATTAATAATTAATCAATATTAAGTTTGGGAAAACTACTCCATATACCATCACATTTTGAATGTTGACTCATTAATACCACTAAACTTTTAATTTTACTAATTTTTACAATATTAATGACTTAACAAGATGAAAACATAGCAGTTGTTTGTCGTGTCGGTGATGATGTGCACAAATTAACCACCTAAGAAAAGAAAATCATATAAGAAATTGGTTAAAAAATCAACTAAAATAATTTGAACAAGTAAACATCATTACCAACGGTGAAGGATAACGCCACCAATACTAATATAAGGACACATATATCAATAATAACTCATCAACAAATTAACATCATCACAACTCAATTGTGATCCATCTTTGATGATTACGAATGATTATTAGTTTTATCTATTTAATTTCTAAGTCCGATAAACAAAATACATGACTTAAATAAATTAGGTATCTGAACTTTATACATTTTCCCTGTAACATCCTCAATATCAGGCTAGTGAAATTTTGAAAGCATTGTGTTCAATTTCGAAATAAGTTAAAAGTTCAGAATTTTAATTGGAGAATTTTGAGGTTGGATTTAATAGTAAAGTTTGAAAGTAATAAGGGTATTATGGTCTTTTCTAAGAGAAGATTTTTATTTCCTTTTAGGGGATATAAAAACGTGGGAAATGAGGGAAATGAGTTTCCAGAGTTTTCTTCTCCTCCTTTCTTCTTTGTGCGTGAAGCTCCAGCTTAAAGGTGAGTTTCTTAATTAGTTGGTTATTTGTTGAATTAAAAGTTGGGTTATGATTCTTAGGTGATACTTAAGCATAAGGAAAGCTTAAGTTATCTTAAAATCAAAAGATAAATGAGTTAGGGAAGATTAAAGATTTGGAGTTCTTGAGTGAATTTCCAGAATGGAGTTGATAAGTTAAACTTGAAGCTAAATTTGACTTGTCATCAGCTTAATTAAGAAGTATTAAGTGTTAGAATTGGATTTGAAACATATGGAAAATAGGGTATGATTCTTGAAATTCCTAAAGAGGAGAGGATATTAAGGTTAAAGATGAGATAAATGAATATTAACGAGTTTAAGTATGTATATGTAAGTTAGGAATATGAAAGGGGTTGAAATATGAAGGATTTAATCCAAAAAGAATGAATTTCCGGGTTCAAAAAGAGGATTCTGGGCAGAGTGCATCGATGCATATCATAGTGCACCGATGCATCAAGGTTAAAACCCAGAAATTGTTTGAAGGTGTATCGATGCACAGGTAGTGCATCGATACACTCTTTTAATCTAAAAACATCAAATACAATTAGTGCATCGATGCATAAGGCATGCATCGATGCATCCTAGTAATAAACAAATATCGAATGTATTTTATGCACCGATGCACAGGTAGTGCACCGATGCACAGGTAGTGCATCGATGTACCGATAGGGAATGCATCGATACACTTTGCAGTGCATCGATTAATACATTCATTAAAAGATGAAATGGGCTTTTCTTTTAGCCTAAAAAGTGACAATTAGAAGATATCAATTAGTATATTGATATGTATCAATGTATTATTATGATGTAGATATAGAATGAAGCTTGTTCCGGAATAATCTAAGGATTAAGATTGATTCAAAGTAAACAAGGCTCAGGTGAGTGCACATTATTTAGTATATGAGGTTCAATGGAAAATAAGACTTGCGATAAGTCTATTTACAATAGTGAAAAACATGAATTCATAGAAGTATGTATTGGTTATGATCTATATGTGTGCATGAGTATATGTGTTATTGATATGAATATAGTAAGTAAAAGGGATTAATGGTGATGATAAGAATAATAATAAGGATAACGAAATGATAGGTATATGTGAATATAGGTATTGATGTGTTTTTGTACGTATTGTAAGATGATATGTTTATGTGATAACATGATAAGATGACAATGATTTACATGTCATATGAACACATGAGAAATGTTATGAGCCATATGAAAGAGAAAGTATATGTGATACATGAGGGTGAATCCTATGTTTATATGAATATGAACTCATATGAGAATTGACATGAACTACGTGATTACATGTATATGTGAATGAAACCATTAGCTTATATGAATATATGATATGGTTACATGAATATGTAAAAAGATATAAAAGATAATGCCATGTTATGTGTCATGAGAGCTAGGGGTATAGTTGGCATGCCAAGAGTCGAGGGTCTATGTGGTCATTCGGGACATATATGTATTCTTTGGAACATGTGTGAAGTCTGGTGAGACACATACTTCATCCTTGGCATATGTATATGATTCTTAAGGAATGATATGTGGTCCTTATGGACATTATTATATGGCACTACGGTGCAATTCTACGCGGCACTCTGGTGTAATTATATGTGGTACTTCGGTGCAATTATATGAGCTATGGTGACAGCATTAGTGCACAACCTCTATGTACTCGCATATCTTTAGTTCTCACATGTGTATCATGGGCTATTAAATAGATAATATTAATAAAGTGATATGATAATATATTTGTTTCCTTGTGGAATTTCATGTGTGATATTGATTGTACAAATGGTAACTTATAAGACCATATGATGAAAGGAATCAATGATAGTGATAAAATAAGAAAGAAATGAAGATGATAATATAGTTGCTTCGGTGTACGTGTTTTATGATAGTATATATATATGGTTTACATGACATGATATGTATATGTGCAATTGGTTATGGTATATGTTATATGATATATGGACATAAGAGATCATAGGAACATGAGATAAGATATATGAATGATAATGACATATATGTATGCATATATTTGTTACATGTAAAAGTATGAGTGGTATGAAATGATAATAGCAATTGTTTAGGTATGATTATTAGTTACTGTTTACCTTATATGTTTATATGCCTCACTAAGTCTTTGACTTAGCGTGTAAGTGATTTACACGTAGGTTTTGAGAAGAGTAAAGAGCAATGTGGAGCAAGACAGGTCATTTCTCCTTACTAAAGGTCAGATCAGAAAAGAGGTGAATAATATGTATTTTAGTATATAAAGTTCTAGTTGGCATGTTTTCAAAAGAATATATTGTTTAAGCTATGAACAATTTTATAAATGTTTCGAATAGTTATATGTAAATAAATAAGTGAAATATACACTCTCTGATTGGTTTTGTAATAATGAAAATGTTTTTTATGTAAATTAGTCATTTATATGTTATAAAAGTTTTAAATTACTCACTATTTTATACAAGTACATGTTTTAAAAGGTCAATGTGACACCTCGGATTCGTATCCGGGTCGGATACGGGTTGGGGTGTTACATTTAATGGTATCAGAGCTACGGTTTAGCCGATTCTAGGCATAAATCGAAGTAAAAAGTGTTTTAAAAAGTATACATGCCAACATAGAGTGAATAATTTTTGATCTGATAGTGTAAGGAGTGTATTGTCTTGCTAATAGAATTAAAATGTTATGTTATATTAGATGTATGATCATGAGAGCTTCCAAAGTGAAGCACAAGGTAATAGACTAGAGGTAATAGCATTCACCTGCCCGGGCCAGGTAGGGAGAAGAGCGAAAAACCTCAGGAAGTGCCTGTATAAATTTAGGGAATGTCTTCACCATGTTGAAGAATATTCTGATGAATTTTCAATTTATATTTTTTTAACTCATAGAATGAATGTATCGAATTAGTTGAAAAGTTAAGAGCACCTGAGTTCAAGGATGGATTTGAGGAAGGTTCTGTTGTTACAGACCTATGGTTAGATGATATGATAAAAGGTTTTTATTTCTCCAAAGAGGAGAAATTAAATTGAGTAGTTTCGTTACTACTTTGACAAGTTAGAGTATGGCGGATAAATGAAGCTCGAACATATGAGCTTGAAGCAAGGGAATTACCCATACATGTGTATGAAAGTAAGTTTGATAAGTTAAGCAGATTTATTGTTGAATTGATTCTGATTAAGAAGGATAAAAAGGATACATGTGATTGATTGTTTAAGACTTGTGCCCTAAATTAAAAGAGTTTTACTGGTTTTGAAATTGTTCTCATTTCAAGAAATGGTTGATCGTGTTAAAGCTCTAGAGAGAGCTAAGAATAAAAGGATTGGGAAAAAAATCTCAGATGATTAAGAGAATTAGTGCTTCATAGAATTTTAGCACCATCAAAGAAAGGTAGAGATTCTGGTTCAACTTTAAACCAGACATGAATTAGTTGTATTCTCCGTCAGAGAATCAAATCAGATGAGAGTTCGACAACTCCAACAGTAGGTTTGATCTTGAAAGATTAAATAAAGAGTTAATTGAGGATAAGTCAGGGTTAAAGACAACCCTTGTGAATTGGGTTAAAAGCTCTTTCAGAAGTTATGTAAATCGAAGCAGAAAAAGTATTTTAAATGGATTAGATGAGTATTGAAATCTGGTGATTTTTGAAACAAGTGGAGGAATGGATTAAGTGCTTTGCTATAGATTAAATAAGGTGAAGGATAAGAAGTATTTTAAATGTATCAAGTGAGGTAGATACTGTTTTTTTTATTTAAGATGGAAAGAGTTAGCGTTGGCTAACAAGATTATGGGACGGAATGTATTGAAATTTCAAGATTTCAAGATATGGTAGGTTATGATAACCAAATATGAAGTGAATCTGGATACAGTTGTATGTTGTGATTATAGTAATGTTGTAGATGCTCTATTTATCCGGGGCTAAGTCGGAAAAAAACCAAACCATTTAGAAGCCCAAATCCAGCAGAACAGCTTCTATCACATGAAGATTTCCTGGAAACTAGAACCGGTTATGTGGAGTTAATAAGAAGTTATTAGGAGTTACAAAAACATGGGGTCATGATCATGAGCAAAAAGAAACTGTAAATGGGGTTTTGTTTTAATGGGAATTAACCACCAGAGGGGGGAACGATCAGAAAACACAGAGAGGACACAACAGGGGGGGATTGGAGCCGAGAGAGACAATTTTTTTTAGAGAAAGGCACGAAAGATTGTATGGATTTTTGGTTGTTTTGTGTTACATACAAACAACAAATAAAAACAGTGAGTGTAAACAACATTCTTTTCCCTTGTATTCAAAGATCAAACGGTTGTACAAAAAGAATTTGAAAATCAAAGGAAACAGAGGAGTTCCCTCATTTCGTCGAACCCAGACAACACACGGAATCAACAAGGGTATTTATTTTATTTTCATTTTCCATTGCTTTCATAATGTTCTTGTGTGTGTATGTGTTTCGAATCGAACCCAAATCAAAAGCGTAAAGGAATAGCAGTATGTTTACCTTAGAAATTGGGGCCATTTCCAGTGCCATGGTTACATCCTTAGGGCAGAAGCTTGTTAACTTAGCATCTTTGAGGCGATTTAGGAGATTTGTTTGAAAGAATTATCTAAAAAATATGTATTATGAAAATGTTAGAAACAAAATTTGTTCATTGAAATGAAAGCTATAATGAAATTTTTACCTTACTTCTTCATCGATATACTTCCTTCCGTTGTTGGGGCTTTGAGCGATGGAGGGTTGTGATGGCCGTTTTGCTTCGGTTAGGTTTTGTTTAGGATGTCATAGAACGTAGGTGGTCGGTTTAGGATACTATGTCGGTGAGTGATGGCCAAACGTCGGTCATGGTTTTTTTTGTTTTGGAGAGAGTTGCGCAGTGGATGGCAGCCATGGAGGTTCTGTTTTATGTGATATGCAATCGTAGGGAAGGAGAAGAGATGAGTTTGAGAGGGAGTGTAGTGAAAACAAATAAGAGGTTCTAGGTTCTATTTCTTGGGTTCTAGTCGAAGACATAGGAGGGAGGAGAGGCTTGAATAGCGGCGATGGATGTTTGGGCAAGGCAACACCGTGCGTGGAAGAGTGAAGAGGGAAGCGTGAAATGGCTGGGTGTGTTTTGTGTGAAGTCAGATTAGTCTAGGTTTAGTTATTTAGCTAGGTTTTATATTAATAGTTTTGGGTAAATTAGTTTTTAGTCACTAACATTTTAGGGTAAAATTCAATTTTAGTCCTACAGTAAACTCATTTCATTTATTTAGTATCTTGCATTTGGTTGCATGCCTTAGTTATTTCATGTTTTCGTCATTTATAATATAAAATATTTATAGGCAAGTGTGGGTATGATATGAACCACTGGTGACGTTTTTTGTTTCATTCATGGATAGTAATTCATATATTCGAAATGTTTATTTTATCTAGGATATTATATGATATATGTGTAGTCGTATGTCTGCATGTATTTAAATATTAAATAGGACTTAATCTTTTGTACCAATATTTCATGCATATACTACGCATAATGTGATAAACATTTTTTCTTTAAATTATTATTTGAAAAAGCATTGTAGATATTTATTACGTATTATAATGCCTGTAATGTACATAAGTTTAGTCATTTTTAAAATGTTGAGAATCGCTTAGCATGTTTAAAAAATAGATATGTATATATATATATATATATATATATATATTCACATGTGCATGTATTCTTCTAAATATATTATTTTTTAGGTCCAAACATTTGTTCGAGTATGTTTTTTAGTAAATTTGTATGATACCCTCATGTGCATAACTCGACATATTACATAATCGGACTAAAGGGTAATTCCCTTTTAATTTAAAATTGTCTTGAGTGGTCTGTCTTAACTGATTAGAGGGTCGTTTTGACCATTTTAAATAAAAATGTATCCCAAAAGTGAAATAAAAAAATTAATTCGTCACCTAAAATTTGGGAACGAAAGAAAAGGAAATGTTCGTTTATTTAAATTTATCGAGAAAAGGTTGTTATAGCTTTTAAGATCTGGTCTCGACATTTGTAAATAATCGAACACTCTTTATCTTTCTAAAACGACTCGGTAATGTTAATTTAATTTGTTTGAGTGCTTTTGAATGTTTTTAAATTTACATCGTTGTTTTATGGGATCAAAAATCAAATTAAGTTCGAATTTGTAAAGTTCAATGCAAAGACATTAATTAATCGACTAGGTATCGTTTTAGGGCGTTGTGGGGGTGCTAATCCTTCCCTGCACGTAACCGACTCCCGAACTCGGATTTTGGTAACGCAGAACTTAACTTGTTGTTTTAATAAAAATAATTTTTATTTAAAATAACAAATATTTTTGGGTGCCCAATCACACCCTAATTAAAGATTGGTGGCGACTCTTTGAACCGTATTTTTTCGATCGTAAAGAAAATCCAGAATTTTCGAAACGAGAGTTTTTAAAAATCGTTTTGTTTTTTGTTTTTTTTTTAAAAATCGATTGAACAAGATAAATTAATGTGGTTTTCAAAATCTCACATTTTCACCTTTTAGAAAAAAATCGTTTCGACAAATGTGATAGAGTTAAGGAAGTGAGGATTCAAATGTTTGAGTAAAACTAAGGATTGATAAGAAGAGTTTAAGTATGGGTACATCAATGATCAGTTTATAAATAAAGGAAGTTAGAATGTTAAGCTTGAATAATGGAAGTGACATGGTGTATGAGATTGAATGTTTATTTGATTAGTTGAGTAAACTATTGTTGAAATAATTACGACTGCAAAGAATGTATATGAATGGTTCGATGAAGGTTTACGTTTTAGATTGGAAGAACCGATGTTGACTAACAGAGTTATAAGATAGTAGTGTATTAAAGTTAAAGGATTAGAAGATGATTTCAGGGTAAGCTAATTATGTATGGTGTGGATTGAGATATGGTTATGTATTTTAATCATTGAAATGAAAGGTAATAAAGGAGACAATGCATAATAATGTATATGAATGAGAGTATGGGTTCAATAAGTGAATTACACTGGGTTGATTTTAACTGAAATGATGTTTATGATTAATTTGATCAGGACTTACGCCCTAGATTGAAAAGTTGTTATTAATTAGCTGTAATGACATGGATGTTAGAGTTATCAGATTTGAAGGAAACATAAAGTAAGTTAATCAAATGAGATACGAATCTGGATGTGGTTGTGTATTTTGATCATATAGATATGATATAGGCAAGGAGAGAAATATTTATGTGTTTTAAAGAAAATTTTGATGGAAGAAAATACAAGCAAGATACGATAAGAATGAGGTTCTGTATAAGTGAAGTTAATTAGTAAAGTTATAAAGAAATAATAAAGATTGGTAATCAGGATGTGCAGTGAAAATTCGAGGACGAATTTTTAAAAAGGAAGGGAGATTTGTAACATCCTCAATATCAGGCTAGTGACCTAAAGGTGAATTTTGAAAGCATTGTGTTCAATTTCGAAATAAGTTAAAAGTTTAGAATTTTAATTGGGGAATTTTGAGGTTGGATTTAATAGTAAAGTTTGAAAGTAATAAGGGTATTATGGTCTTTTCTAAGAGAAGATTTTTATTTCTCTTTTAGGGGATATAAAAACGTGGGAAATGAGGGAAATGAGTTTCCAGAGTTTTCTTCTCCTCCTTTCTTCTTTGTGCGTGAAGCTCCAGCTCAAAGGTGAGTTTCTTAATTAGTTGGTTATTTGTTGAATTAAAAGTTGGGTTATGATTCTTAGGTGATACTTAAGCTTAAGGAAAGCTTAAGTTATCTTAAAATCAAAAGATAAATGAGTTAGGGAAGATTAAAGATTTGGAGTTCTTGAGTGAATTTCCAAATGGAGTTGATAAGTTGAACTTGAAGCTAAATTTGACTTGTCATCAGCTTAATTAAGAAGTATTAAGTGTTAGAATTGGATTTGAAACATGTGGAAAATAGGGTATGATTCTTGAAATTCCTAAAGATGAGAGGATATTAAGGTTAAAGATGAGATAAATGAATATTAATGAGTTTAATTATGTATATGTAAGTTAGGAATATGAAAGGGGTTGAAATATGAAGGATTTAATCCAAAAAGAATGAATTTTCGGGTTCAAAAATAGGATTCTGGGCAGAGTGCATCGATGCATATTCATAGTGCACCGATGCATCAAGGTTAAAACCCAGAAATTGTTTGAAGGTGTATCGATGCACAGGTAGTGCATCGATGCACTCTTTTAATCTAAAAACATCTAATGCAATTAGTGCATCGATGCATAAGGCATGCATCGAATGCATCCCATTAATAAACAAACATCAAATGTATTTTATGCACCGATGCACAGGTAGTGCATCGTTGCACCGATAGGGAATGCATCGATGCACTGTGCAGTGCATCGATTCATACCTTCATTAAAAGATGAAATGGGCTTTTCTTTTAGCCTAAAAAGTGACAATTTAGAAGATATCAATTAGTATACTGATATGTATCACTGTATTATTATGATGTAGATATAGAATGAAGCTTGTTCCGAAACAATCTATGGATTAAGATTGATTCAAAGCAAACAAGGCTCAGGTGAGTGCACATTATTTAGTATATGAGGTTCAATGGAAAATAAGACTTGCGATAAGTCTATTTTCAATAGTGAAAACATGAATTCATAGAAGTATGTATTGGTTATGATTTATATGTGTGCATGAGTATATGTGTTATTGATATGAATATGGTAAGTAAAAGGGATTAATGGTGATGATAAGAATAATAATAAGGATAATGAAATGATAGGTATATGTGAATATAGGTATTGATGTGTTTTTGTATGTATTGTAAGATGATATGTTTATGTGATAACATTATAAGATGACAATGATTTACATGCCATATGAACACATGAGAAATGTTATGAGCCATATGAAAGAGAAAGTATATGTGATACATGAGGGTGAATCCTATGTTTATATGAATATGAACTCATATGAGAATTGACATGAACTACGTGATTACATGTATATGTGAATGAAACCATGAGCTTATATGAATATATGATATGGTTACATGAATATGTAAAAGGATATAAAAGATAATGCCCATGTTATGTGTCATGAGAGCTAGGGGTATAGTTGGCATGCCAAGATTCAAGGGTCTATGTGGTCCTTCGGGACATATATGTATTCTTTGGAACACGTGTGAAGTCTGGTGAGACACATACTTCATCCTTGGCATATGTATATGATTCTTAAGGAATGATATGTGGTCCTTATGGACATTATTATATGGCACTACGGTGCAATTCTACGCGGCACTCCGGTGCAATTATATGTGGCACTTCGGTGCAATTATATGAGCTGTGGTGACAACATTAGTGCACAACCTCTATGTACTCGTATATTTTTAGTTCTCGCATGTGTATCATGGGCTATTAAATAGATAATATTAATAAAGTGATATGATAATATGTTTGTTTCCTTGTGGAATTTCTTGTGTGATATTGATTGTACAAATGGTAACTTATAAGACCATATGATGAAAGGAATCAAAAATAGTGATAAAATAAGAAAGAAATGAATATGATAATATAGTTGCTTGGGTGTACGTGTTTTATGATATTATATATATATATGGTTTACATGACATGATATGTATATGTGCAATTGGTTATGGTATATGTTATATGATATGGACATAAGAGATCATAGGAATATGAGATAAGAGATATGAATGATAATGACATATATGTATGCATATATTTGTTACATGTAAAAGTATGAGTGGTATGAAATGATAGTAGCAATTGTTTATGTATGATTATTAGTTACTGTTTACCTTATATGTTTATATGCCTCACTAAGTCTTTGACTTAGCGTGTAAGTGATTTACACGTAGGTTTCGAGAAGAGTAAAGAGCAATATGGAGCAAGACAGGTCAGTTCTCCTTACTAAAGGTCAGATCAGAAAAGAGGTGAATAATATGTATTTTAGTATATAAAGTTCTAGTTGGCATGTTTTCAAAAGAATATATTGTTTAAGCTATGAACAATTTTATAAATGTTTCAAATAGTTATATGTAAATAAATAAGTGAAATATACATGCTCTGATTGGTTTTGTAATAATGAAAATGTCTTTTATGTAAATTAGTCATTTATATGTTATAAAAGTTTTAAATTACTCACTATTTTATACAAGTACATGTTTTAAAAGGTCAATGTGACACCTCGGATTCGTATCCGGGTCGGATACGGGTTGGGGTGTTACATTCCCAACTTGATATCTCAACTAGGCACTTTCCCCTAGTTTGTACTTGAACTAAAAACATTATCCTAAATTGATACCTAAATAATTTTTGTTCCTAAATAACCTTACTAATTCTCTATTTGACTCATATAGATTTACTAATTTGTTAGGTTTTATTTAAAACTTCACTATGACATTCATTTTATGATAAATTTTTTTATTAAGAATAAAATTATGGTATTTCATCATTTTCATTTGTTCTTTTTTTTTAAATTAATTTGAGTGGGATTTTTCTTAAAATTATTCAAATAAATTTATGTATTTATCATCAAACAATCTTATTTCTGTGTTATTCAAAAGTTAAAATTATTAACAAAAACAACAGAATAGATAATTAAAGTTTGAGTATCAATTTAGAAATAAAAGCTTTTTGGATACCAACTTCAAAGAAGGTGTTATAAATTAATTTAAAATTAATAGAAATGAAATAAATTAGTAATAACTGGAATTTTTAACAAGGAAGGGAAATGAAAGTAGGAATAGAAAATTAAAATAAGAATTAATTAATAGAATTTTTATTAAGCATAAAATTATGATATTCCATCATTTTCATTTGTTATCTTCTTATTGTTTAACTAATTTAAGTGATATTTTTCTTAAAATTACTCAAATAAATTTATATGTTTACGATTGCAACAATCTTATATTTCTACGTTATTAAAAGTTCAGATTATTATACTTTGTTTGTCAGAGGAAAAAAAAACCAATAGCAATTACTTTCACGAGTTAAAGACCAGTCCACTCAACCCCAATCACACGTGTGTAATCCCACACGTTTGAAGTATAGATTATAACAGTCAGCAGCTCTGATGGTAGAATAGGGTGAAAGGCCAGCGATTTCAGGAAACAGCAGTCGATTGGGTTTTATTTTATTTTTTTGGTGGAAAGAGAAAAGCCATGGCGTTGAACGGTGGAATTAGATCGGCTTCTAAGCTTCTGAATTCGTCCTCTCAATTACTTCTCCACAAGTCTGGTTAGTGACTCGCTGGTGGATTTTTCTGTTCTTGTATTTAACTTTTGTTTGGTAGCTGAGAAAATACAGGAAAGTAGTGTAAGATGATCATGTAACTGTTGAGAATTCTTTTTTAGCTGAAATCGAGGGTTCATAACTGTTAATACATATCTGTTTAATTGGTATTTGTATCCCCCCCTTTTTTATTCGTTTGTTGCCGATTTATGTTTGCGGGGTTCTTGATTGGATTTAAAAATCGCATGACAATTAAGTTCTACACATGCTTTTAAGGGATTGGGTATTGGTTAGATTGATTAACTTTTGAATACCCATTATCTATTTCAACGACTAAATGAACGTTATGTTATGAGGGTAAAAGTTCTAGTAAATTGCTCATAATTTTGTATAAGCATTTATTTCTAAACAGAAAAACCTAAGGGATTTATTAAATAGGTTTAGATATTCATTTTGAATTGCGATGTGGTCATAGGATGTTGATTTCTAGTAGGCCTTAATCTGCTTTTGCTTATACGTTTAGTTTCGAAAAACCTCTACGACTGCTATATTGTTTTTGTATTAATTACAATGAGAGTATTTTTTTATGGGGAATGACATTGTGATGAATAGTATTGTTGACTTGACGCATTCATGATTATTTTTCTAACTAATTTTGTGGGTTGCTTAGGTGCCTGGTGTTGTTTGTTTGATGTTACTGTTTAAATCATAGCCGCTACCTTAGTGCCATAATCTGTATTTACATTTGAAATGGATACTTTTGCTATTCAATGGCTTTGTGGTAGTTTATGTGACTTTTACATGCTGGAATTTTGTTTATATGATAGAAAACATCATTTTCTGTTTTCAACTTTCAAGTGTATGCGATGCTTTCTTATTTTGCATTTATCCAACCTTCATCTCTTGTGTATATGCGTACTATACCTTTGAAAGTTCAACATTTTTTTTAAATTCTGGCAAACTCTTTGTTCTGATTATGGTGACCACTGGCTGTTATTCAACACTCTCTAATTAAATTTGACGCTCAATTTAAAAACCATTTCCCCAAAATATTTGCTTTGTCGACGAACAAATGGGGGATGGTTTTTGAGTTTGGTGAGTATGAAGATGATGTCTGGGTTTGCAACATTCAACTTAGAAGAAATTTGTGTGATTGGGAATTGGACCAGTGGATCGCTTTAATGTCATTGATTGACAAGATTTCGCTGTCACGATCTGTGGATGATTTCATGGGATGGTCAGGAAAGGGGGATGGCATGTTATCGGTCAAATCTTGTAGATTGTCGTTACATGGTAGGTCTGAAGGGAGTTTTGAGTGGAAGAAGTAGGTTTGGGATGGATTGGCTCCTCCTAGAGTACAAACTTTTTTATGGCAGATCTGTCATCAGAAATTAGCAGTTAGAGTGGAATTGAAGAGAAGAGGGATTCAAATTTCGATGTTCTGTGTCCATTATGTCTTTCTCATGATGAATCTATTGCACACCTGTTCCTATCGTGCACTGTTGCCTCGGATTTGTGGAGCAAATTTCTAAGGTTATGGAATATCTCTTCGGTGTTGCCTCAAGACCCTTCTTCTATTTTGTGCTCGTGGTGAACCTAAGGCATAATTCTCTTATTTGGAGGTTTATTTCAGCTGTCATCTTCTGGTCTATTTGGAAGGCAAGAAATCTGGTTGTTTTTTAAAACGGCAAGTGTGACTCTACTATTATGTTCTTTATCACTAGATTTAGATTGGCGAAATGGTTCTTAGCTAAATACCCTGGGGTTCGGATTCAGACTGACCTTCTAGTAGGGGATCCTACGCGGGCTGATAAACTTCTCTCTAGTACGAGTACTAAGAAGGTTATTGGCTGGACTCCTCCACCATCGGATATGTTCAAACTCAATGTTGATGGGGCAGTGACTGGAGATGGGATGCAGGGTGGTATTGGTGGTGTTTTGAGAGACTCCTTCAGTTGCTCTTTAGCTAATTTTTCTTCTGCAGTAGGGCCTGGTCTCCCTATATTGATTGAACTGAAAGCTATTAAGAATGGATTGGTCTTTTTCTTTTCGTCCGATTGGGCTAACAAAGGTAGACTTATTTTGGAAAGTGATAGCAAATGTGCAGTGGATTGGATTTTAAAGCTGCAACCTGCTCCTACTTTTTTCAGTAATTTGGTGGAGGAAATTGGAGTTCTTGTTACTGCTAAGGGCGTCGTTCTTAGATGGGTTCCTAGGAGTTGCAATATGGAGGTCGACAGGTTAGCTAAGCAGGGGATCGGTTGAGTGTTGCAGGCTTTCTGTTGAGTCAGATGAACTAGCTGAGGATGGGTTAGGCTGATGGGTCATTGTTTCCCAACGCTATTTGTATTAATGTTCTGTTTTATTATCGAGGGTTAGAGTGTTATGTCTATCTTATGTTATTCAGGGTTAGAAGGTAATGTGTATCTTATGTAATTCTGGTCTATTAATAAATTGATGTACTCTTTTCCTCCCTCAATTAGTTGCCACTTATCAAGAATCAACTATGAGGGAGGCTTTTAATGGGACCTCCTATTCCTATCAAAAAAAAATTTGACGCTCAATGTTTCTTCCTCAGCAAATGAGTGCAGAACACTCTCTTTCATGTTGTTTGCTTTGACTCTGACATTTTGATGTTTTCCCCTTTTCAATTTGTTAAAGTGTTTCATATTTAGACAGTAATATATATACATATATTATTTTCATACTCAATAGTATTATAGCCTTCAGTATAGGCTTATCAGAAGAAATTTTATGGATGTCCTTGTACCTTTATTCGGGGTAACTTTTGAAATAATTTTATGTATCTGTTAATACATGTCTTGAAGTATAATTCTCTTTTAGTTTATAATTATTTTCTTTTATCCTCTTTATTTACTTGATTAGAATTTAGGCATGCTATATATATTTACGAACATTTGTACAAGTATATGCAAGTTTTGATGGAATATATATAAGTTAAAAATGAGGAAGTGAACAAAAGATCGAGTGGATGACCAGATTAGCCTTGTTCTTCACTAATAATTTAGGGCCTTTAGGCTTTCTTTTGTCTTACTTGTTTCTAATTGAAAGGAGAATAAGGAATTTTCTCTTGACAATTGTATTCTTCAAAACCGTAGGATCTACTATTTTTGTTCAGTGCTAATTGTTTTTTCTAATTGAGATTTGCTAACTTAGTTGTGGTTTGACCTCTCCCGAGTTCTTTGTCTTTGACAGTGATGCAAAATAAACTGCCAAATACTTCTGGGTGGAATGTCTTCCACTTGAGAGTGGAAAACGATTCCCCTGATTCTGGAGTGTAATTTGAGTTTGAATGAATCCTATGTTTAGCTGACAATATTGCAAATTGGTTGTGGGTATAAGTTGTGTTTGTTTTGGTTCATCTGCTTCTGGGCACTTTCCATAAGCCTCAAATGTTGAAATTTTTTAGGAAGAGGAACTGCAGCCTTTGTGCTGTTATCTATATTTTATTGGTAATAATATGTGTAAGACTCAAAATCAAGAGAGCTATTTTTTTTGGTTGTGTTTGTGGCAGCTGCTAATAGAGGGTTTCATTCAACTGGAGTAAAGAGGATGGGGGGAGGTCACGGGCATGATGAACCGTATTACCTTCATGCTAAGCATATGTACAACTTGGATAGGATGAAACATCAGAAGCTGAAAATGTCTCTTGGAGTTTTGACAGCCTTCAGCATCGGTGTGTTTGTTCCCGTCTATGCTGTCATTTTCCAGCAGAAAAAGACTGCATCTGGCTGAGCTTTTGATGCTTGACTTGCCTTGCCTTCATGGCATGGCTGCTTGCAATAAAAAACAACTTGGGAGTTGGTATGATTCCTTTGTAATATCAGCTTCCGGACTGAAGTTATTTGATGATATTAAAAATTTGCATTTGCAGGGCTTGTGTTTTTTGTATTTCTGAGAGTTTCTGTTGACAATCCATGTTGGTATTTATGGGAATTTAGGATTTGATGGTGATAAAGTCAATTTATTTGGATTTGCATAGGAACGAAATTACTTTTATTGTTCATAGTTTTTAGTCCTCTCTTAAGTCTCCATGTCCATGCTACGTGTTCTTCAAAATAAAAATTGGAGTTGCACGTTAGCAGACAATGAACTTTATGAATAGAATGAACAATAATCTCACTTCAACGAGATCCCAAATCATAACAATATAAAAATCTCATAATTTAATAATTAAAATTTTAAAAATAACTCAAATAATCCAATACGTGTAGGAGCATGCATATTCTTCTTAATCGTCGTTTTTTAAATTGTATTTTTAAAATTTAAAATATTCCAGGATTAAAAATGATATAGAACAATTAATTTTTCAGGTTCAAAAGTAAATTTTAATTTAAATTATTTTTTCAAATACTAAATTTTTAATTTTCTAAATATACTTTTAAATATTTTTCTCATTTATATCATTAAATATTTTACAATTTCAAAATAATATCTAAAATGTACATTTAATTATTTAAAAAAATATGTTTTTGATAGCAACTCAATATTCAAATTTTAAAATAAAATTTTAAAAATATATTTTCCACTATATTTTTAAAAAAAGGGTAAAGTATAGTAATGGTCACTGAACATTTCTGAAGCTTGCATTTAGGTCCCCCAACTTTTAAAACTTGCAATACAGTCCCCCAACATTTATTCCGTTTGCAATATGGTCCCTCAACTTAAACCACCGTTAGAAATTAGGGTAAAATTATATAAAAGGTTATTGAACTTTTCAGACACTTGAATTTAGGTCCCTCAACTTTTAAAACTTACAAAGTAGTCCTCAATTTCATTCTAAACCCCAATTTCTAAAGTAATTCAATTTCATTCTAAACCCTAAATTCCAAAATAATTCAATTAAATTCAATTATGTCAGATTTATTATTATTTAATTTCATCTTATTTCATGTGATACGTATTTTTTATATAAATATAATAGTATAATTCTTATCTGTTTAAGAAATGTTTTAATTAAAAAAAGTAGTTAGGATATAGAAGAGGTTGAAAATAATTCGAATTTTAAATTTATAAAATGTTATTTTGACGTATAAATAAAAGTGTAAACTACTAGGTTGACAACTTAACTATCTAGCCCTTTTTACTTTTGTCATCGATCTTTTAAATTTATCAATCATACAACATAATTATTTAACTATTTCAACTAAGCCACTAGTCGTTACCAATTAATACAAATGATGAAGTGGTAGTTAAAAGGAATTGACATTATTATACATTCAGTCTTTATTATTTATATAATCAATTTGGTCCTAAATTAAATAGAATTTAATAAATTAATCATTTAATTAGGATCTGACATGTGTTAGCACATGATCATGACACGTGTCATTGGTGACATATGTCACCACCTAATTATTTATATATGCTATCAACCTTGGTCCTAAATTAAATAAAATTTAATAAATTAATCATTTAACCAGGATCTGACATGTGTTAACACATGATCATGATATATGTTATTGGTGACACATGTCACCACCTAATTAGAAGAAAATTAAGTTACAAAGAAGTAAAATTTGGGTCTTGGGCAAACTCAAACCTGAGTCACGCAAATGAAAGATACAGGGTGGAGCCACTAAGCTAACATCATCATTTGTGTTAAGAGATATACAATAATACATATACTAATAGTATGGCCAATGCCAGAAAAAAAAGAATATAATGGAAAATGGAAATAATGAGATTTGAACTTCGGCAAAAAATTTGAAAGCAATAAATGATGGAAAAATATTATATTTTTTACAATAAAAAATATTATATTTGATAAATTGTTTGATAGATTTAATATATTTTTTAAATATTAGTTGATACAATATTTTAAAAGAATAAATTTAAGATTTATATATTTTTAAACTAAATTTAATAATTATATTTTTCATATTTATAATTCATGATTATATATATAATCTTAAGTTGAGTATTTCTAATATAATTAATAATTTTAATTTCTTATTAAAAATAAAATATTCAAAAAATATAAATGATTCATACATTAATATATGAATATATTTTTTTATTTATACATCTAAATATAAATATACATTTATATAAATATATTTTTATTCGTATATTGAAATATTTTGATTAAAATATAAACATATTTTAAATACTAGTTTATACAAGAAAAATAAAATATATCAAAAATATAAATGATTAATACATTTAAATATAAATTGAATCATTTATATTTTCTATACATCTATATTTAATAAGAAAATAAAATTATTGGGGGACTATTTTGCAAGTTTTAAAAGTTGGGGACCTAAATTCAAGTGCCTAAAAAGTTCAATGACCGGTTATATAATTTACCCTAATTTTCTAACGGTGATTTAAGTTGGGGATCATATTGCAAACGGAATAAATGTTGGGGACTGTATTGCATGTTTTAAAAGTTAGGGGACCTAAATATAAGCTTCAGAAATGTTCAGTGACCATTACTATACTTTACCCTTAAAAAATTGTCAAAGTATCAAATTGATCTGAAATCTGACATTTTCATTTGATAAAAAGTAAATTTTAGATGATATTAAGTGAATTCTTCATTATATTTAATAAATTTAAAAATACTATTTTAATATCGTTTGGGCTAATATCCAAAAATATTTTTAAATAAATAAATGGGGAAAAAAAAGGAAACGCTATGCATACGATGCGGCTCTCTTTGAGCAACGCCATAAAGTTCAAGGCGAAGGCGCCCCCTCTGCTGCATTCCTCATCTCTACCCATAGCCAAAACTACTCTCGCGTTTCGCAGCGTTTTAACTTCCTCAAATGCTCCCCCATCCCTAACTGGGAGACCCAATACTGTTTCCTTTCTTCCTTCTCCGTTCCTTCGCTGTCGAGCAGCCATGGCAACTGCCGCCTGCGTCGAAGTCAAGGAGCAAATTGAGTTGACAGAGACGGAGAAGAAGATTTTTTATAGGCTTTTGAACACTCTCTGCTACTTCAATCTCCAAACTCAGCTTCGAGTTGCTGGCGGTTGGGTCCGTGATAAGGTTATTCTACTCGCATTTCGAACAATTTATAAATTACGGTTTCCTTTCTTATGGATTATATGAGCATCATCCAGTGCTCAAAAGAAAATTTAACAAGTGAAAGAGAGAGAATGGAATTTTATGGTTCGAAATCCCAACAAATGAAAGAGAGGTGGATGGTTTAGGTGCCAATTAATTATATTTCATGTTTCTATATAAAATGCGGTAGATTCTAACTTGTGTACCATTTTTCTGTATTATAGTCTTTCGGGAATTCTGTTTCAGTGGATCCTTATTGTACCACATAACTCATAAGTTGTATCATCTGTCTGTATAAGTGCTTCATACATGGCTTCTGACGTTCCTATAAATTTGACTCATGTTCGGTTTAATTTCCATTGCAGCTTCTCGGCAAAGAATGTTATGACATTGATATCGCACTTGATAACATGTTGGGTAGTGAATTTGTTGATAAGGTTCAGGAATACTTGTCATCTACAGGGGAAGTGGCACAGGGTCTTGCTGTCATTCCAAGGTACATTCATTGTACGATAAAAATGTCATCTTTTGCTGCCTTTAACTAGCTGAGCCGATAGACATCATTTTGCTATTTTTTTTTACTTTTTTAAATTGCTTCTTTTTGTTTCCAAACTTCATTTGGATAGTGTTTGAAAATTTAATTTTGCGAGGGTAATGCAATTATCCTCATGGGCAGGCCTGTAAATGAACATGAACATGAACAACTAAACGAACAAAATTTCTTGTTCGTGTTCTTTCGTTAAGGAATGTAGCTTGTTCGCGTTCATTCGTTAAAATGATAAACGAACATAAACAAACATAAACGAACATAAATTTAAACGATTTAGTTTTTTTCAATCTATCGTGAAATGAAAGGGATAGTGAGCTGTTGAGTAGGAAAGATATATGTGAATAAATTTAAACAAACGAACATAAACTAATGAATATAAACGAACGGATTACCAACGTTCACGAACATAAATGAACGAACGAGCCCTTTGTTCTTGTTTGTTCATTTAATTAAATGAAGAGAAATTCTTGTTCATGTTCGTTCATTTGATAAATAAATGAACATAAATGAACTTCCTCTTGAACGATTCACAAACAGTTTGTTGAATGTTCGGTTTATTTACAGCCTACAGGCCTACTCATGGGTAGCAAATGTAGTCCTGAACTAGCTTCTGCTTATATATGGAAAGAAATCAAAGTTGAATTCGCTTCTGTGGATACTTTAGATAGATAAAATTTAAATTTGAAGCAATTTGCGATTTTTAGGATATTATAAACTTCATCTAGATAGTGTATGGCCTATATGATATACATTGTAGTTGTTAGCTTTTCTTGATATGATTATATATTGGCTCCTAGTATTTTGTTTGTTCTTTTTTATTTTTTGTATTATGTCTGGCCATTATACAGTTTAATTTCATTTTGCAGTAATCCTGAGCAATCTAAGCACTTAGAAACCGCAAGGATGCGCCTTTTTGATTTATGGATTGATTTTGTGAACTTAAGGTGTGAAGACTATAGTGAGAACAGCCGCATCCCTACGATGGTAAACAAATATTTTGATATTTAATTTCTTTATAACTTCTTTTCCCCTTTTTTTTCAACTTGGAGGGAAAAATATCACCTATATAGACCTTAGGTTATTATACTACATATATTCCGTTTCCGACTTGGAGGATAGATGGCCTTAGCCCTTAGTTGTGGGTGTTGAGAATGAAGTATACTGGAACTTTTCAGTTTATTAAATGATTTGTTTTTGTAGAGAAATGTATTATTTACTTGTCCTGGCAACGAACATGTTAAAAGATGGTTTTTTTTGATAGAAGTTGGAGGTCTCATTAAAAACTCCCTTCGTATTCGTTCACATACTAAAAGTATGTTAACGAACATAGGAAGGAAGAAAAGAGTACCTCAGATTTTATTAATATAATACCCGATACAAACGACACCACGGAATATCCTCTCATGGTGATGTACACCATTACAACAAAAACCTTAACCTCATCCAAAGCCACAGTCAAATCACCTTACTACTAATTACACCACCAACAGTAGTAATAAAACAACGCGACAAAACATAATACAAAATGAAAGCAACACCTACAACCATATAGACTAAAATAAAACCACAAATGAAGAGACGAGATCTAATGAGACTTGTATTCTTCAGGAGCCCAAGAGTTTGGTTTGAATGAAGGTTCTATCTCATGCACCATGACCTTGAAGAAATTGTCACCAACCTTCAATTCAACCATCGAATCAATTCTCGCATCAGCCTTTGTTAGGACTTGAATTTTAGCCCGATCAAAGGATGATGGAGATTGACAACTTTTGTCGATAGCCAATAAAAGACCCCACTTATCAGCAATGTTCTTGAAAGTATTCCAATTCCATGCGTGAAAAGGAACACCCTCGCAAACTAGCCATACTCGACGACACTCCATTACCAAACTCTCTGACCAAGCTTCGACTATGGAGAACCACTCTGCGAGAATCTTTTATTTGTCGTTCTTTACACTTCTCAATGAAGCATTGTCTTCGAAAATCATTAAAATCGCATTACCAGCAGCTCTCATTAATGTGAAGCCAGTGAGACCCTTCGATTGCATTTGTCTAGCGAGATGACCAATTTTAACAAAGTCCTTGCACCACCCCACTAGACAATTGCTCAACACCTGGAGTTTTTCTTCATCTATAACACCTTCAACTTTATAATGATTCTTACTCGAAACATCTTCCATCCCAGACTTGCGAAGAATACTTGTCGATGACTTTCTCCAATATGAATGACGAGGTTTGAATTTAGCGAAAGAAACACCAATTTTGCTGTCGTCGATACGAGAGCCATTCATTTTAGAGATCGTTCTCCTTCTTCGAATGATGCGAACGCGAATAAAACCAAAACGAACTCCTTTTGAATTCCTTTTATTTGGAATAAAAGCATCAAGTACCCGGCCATGAGAGCAAAATAAAGATCCAAACCTCTTCCAATGGATCTTCTCTGGTAAATTATCAATAAATAACGTGAAGCATCCAGACTTGTCATTGATGCAATCCTTTGTGGTGGACTCCCCGGATCCATCTTGGACAGCAACTGCGGTAGACTTTTCAACATAACACCCAGATTTATCATGCACATGAATACTTGGAGACGCTCCAGGAGCTGAATTTGGCACAGGCAAAACCGGAGGAACATGATGACAACTATAAATGTCCACTGCAACAGAATCAGTACCCATTCCTTTTTTAACAACCAGATTTTTCTTTTCCATCTCAATGTGCAAAAGAGACTTCAACTTGGCATCAAAAACCATCTCCTGAAGGGTATCTTTGGCAGCAACAGCAAATTTTGTAGTAGAGAATAGAGCGAAACCCTTGGGCTCTTTTCCCTTGAAGCTCACTTGCGAGGCTTCAAAACCTGGAAGCCATCTCAGCAAGTTTTGCAGCTCTCTCTCTTTGACATCTGTAGGCAGACCCGAAATGAAGATGGTACGAACCTTGTCATGATGAGAATGATGATTAGGCGAAGAAGGCGAGGCTGCAGAGGACGGAGGAGCTATGACCGGAGGTCTCTTCTGGTTACACGGGAGGATTCCTTCACCCGACATTAGAGGAAAACTCAGTGACTTAACGTAAAATCCCTGTCGCGCGCCCGGCGAAGGAGAATGTTTGACTGGCCGGCGAAGAAGAGAAGGATGGTAGGGATAAAGAGAGTCGGACAGGAAGGTCCTGAGCCTTCGAAAAGGAGGAACAACGTAAACTTCCTTCTACCAAACCCTCAGACTTAAACGGGATCGTGAAAATCAGATACTGCCTTCAACAAAACTCTCAGACGTGGATTAGATCGGGGGAATCGCTTAGCAGAACCTTGGCTTGTTCTGATAAGTCGAACTGGTCAAAGGCAGACTCACGGGGAATGGCAGCAAGACTGAACGCCAGGACAGAAAAGGAAAAGATCGCAAGTGAAAGATGAGCCCGAAGGTCATACGATGAACTGACGACGGTCGACGGCAAAAACGATAAATAACGGCGATCAGATATGCGCCGAAAGAAAGACTTTCTCGAAAATCCAAACTCAAAAAAGAAAACAGAGTGAGGAGACGATCTTCCTGATGAAAAATGGCGGCGAACGGATGACGGAAAGTGGCGGCGGACGGCGGATGTCGGACGGCAGACGGCGGCCGGTGGACAATGATGAAAGACGTGGGCGAGCGGCGATGGAAAAAGATGAGATGAAATGATGGATGAAAAATAAAAGACGCCTTGAACCAAGAGAGAAGCGGGAGCTTCTCTCACTAGGTTTGAAAAATAAACACAACGCTTTCAATGTTAAAAGATGGTTTCATTGCTAACAAAACTTTTTTCTGTTTCTTAATTAGTTCATGATATGCTCTCCATTGAATATTATGTTACCTAACTGTTATATTTATAAGTTTTTTCTATTGTTCACTCAATCTTGAATTAGAAATTTGGTACTGCCGAGGAAGACGCTTTTAGAAGGGATTTGACCATTAATAGGTAAGTTTATTTTCTTTAATCACGTGTTATAGCTAGGAAATGATCATTATACTTCTATAGGTATCATTAGCTTTTGGAAAATGAGTAATACAAATAATAATGTTTCTGTGAATATATCATTTTTGCCTTTTTCTTGATATTATTTGTTAAGCACACAAAATTGACGGAGTTCTCTTTTCATTTACCAGCTTGTTCTACAATATTAACACCAACTTAGTTGAAGACTTCACTAAAAGAGGTAATGCCTTCTTACTGATTTTACTTTTTTGATGATTCGACATATTTGTAGGTTGCTGTTATGTTTTATTTTTGTTCTTATATAAACAAATACAGGACTCGAGGATCTAATATTTGGAAGGATAGTGACTCCATTACCTCCGATGGCTACATTTTTGGATGATCCCTTACGTGTTCTTCGAGCTATTCGTTTTGGTACTTGTTTAATTTTCCTCTAGTATCCTTCACTCTTTGATAGTTTATCAGCGAGGGAATATCCTCCAATCTTCAGTTCTTTCCCCCCTTTAATGAAGTTTATTAGCATTGTGTAAGTTTTAGAGAAATAGAATTGTTTGTTTTCTATTTCTTAACTCAGTTACAAAAAGAGAGTTCTATCCTTTTAAAGGACCTCTTGTACAAGAAGTCTAACCTAAGTAAAAGTCTATTTAAAATTTAAATTAAAGCTAACTAACTAACTATTTACAAACAGTAACACAAATCTTATCCATAATCTACACTGCATTCTCTTTTGCAAAGCAGGCTAGCTTTCTTATGCTTCTAGCAACTTCTTTGTTCAATCATCTCTGCATGGTTACCCTTTTCTTGTTGATTGACCTCTGAATATATGAACACAAAAGGAGATGCATTATGACTTTTTTTGTTGATTAGGTGCAAGGTTCGATTTCACACTTGATGAAGAATTAAAGAAAGCTGCTGCTTGTGATGATGTCAAAGCAGCTCTTGCAGCAAAAATTAGCAGAGAGCGCATTGGAACTGAAGTATGTTATTCCATGTCTTGCATTGCTGCTTCTACGCATAAAATTATATTTTTTGAATATTCATAGTAACTTATTCAGGATATTTGTAGAAAACAGACTGTGTAGAAAACAGACTGTAGAAAACAGAAACAAACTGTAGAAAACAGAAACAGACAAGTCTGTTATTTTTATTCTTGTGTACATTCAGTAGAACATATTATATATTTATATACAAATTATGCCTATAAACTAGGAAACTCTAAGAAAGGAAACTAATCCTAGGAGATGTAATCCCTTGAAATAAGGGATTGAAAAACAAAAAATAATTACAGAATCTCTTAACTTAAGGGATTGACAACTCATTTCTATAATTCCTACACTCCCCCTCAAACTGGTGTATATATGTTGTATATACCCAGTTTGAATGACATCTCATCAAAAGTCACTCGTGGAAGGGCTTTAGTGAAGATATCTGCCAGCTGTTTCTTCGTCGGAATGTACTGCAGTTTTGCAACTCCATTGTTGACCTTCTCGTAAATAAAATGTCTGTCTATCTCAATGTGTTTCGTTCTATCATGCTGCACTGGTTTTTTGCTATACTCATAGCTGATTGACTGTCACTAAAAATCTCAAAATTCTTCTTGTCATCTAAGTCCAGTTCTGTGAGCAGTCTTTTAATCCATATTCCTTCACATATTTCGAGAGCTATTGCTTTAAACTTTGACTCAGCACTACTTCGAGAGACAATAGCTTGTTTCTTACTTCTCCAAGTCACCAAATTACCCCAAACGTAGGTGCAGTAGCCACTAACTGACCTTCTATCAGTTAATTCACCTCCCCAGCTTGCATCTGATAAACCTTCACTGTTCTGTCTTGATTTTTTCTAAATATAAGTCCAGCTCCTGGGGTAAATTTCAAGAACCTTAAAATTCTGTTAACAACTTCCAAATGTTCTTCTCGAGGATCACTCATATGTTGGCTGACAATGCTCACTGAGTATGCAATATCAGACCTGGTCAGTGAAAGGTATATTAACTTCCCAACAACCTTTGGTAGGTTTCCTTGTTTACTGGATTTCCAATCCCTTCCTTGCAAAATTTCAAGCTTGGCTCCATTGGAGTTTCAACTGGTTTGCAGTCGAGCATCCCAGTTTCTGCAAGAAGATCCAAAACATACTTACGCTGGTTTATGACCAGCCCTTCCTCGGACCTTGCAACTTCCATACCCAGGAAATACCTCATACTCCCTAAATCCTTGGTTTCAAACTCCTTTGCAAGATTCATCTTTAGCTTTTCTATTTCTTCTATATCACTGCCAGTTATAATCATATCATCTACATAGACAATTAGGAGGGTTATCTTACTAGGTGTAATTTTTCTTAATAATGTGTGATCCACTTGGCTTTGTTTGAAACCATTCTGTGTCATAGCCTTAGCAAATCGATCAAACCAAGTCCTGGGAGACTGTTTTAAGTCGTATAAGGATTTATTGAACTTGCACACAGTTTTCTTAGTGACCTTTCCTTCTAATCCGGGGGACCTCCATGTATACCTCTTCTTCAAGGTTCCCATTCAGAAAAGCATTCTTTATGTCCAGTTGATGCAATTTCCAGTCCATGTTAACAGCTGCTGATAACAATATTCTGATGGTATTCAATTTTGCAACCGGTGCAAAAATCTCCTGGTAGTCAATGCCATAGGACTGAGAAAAACCTTTAGCAACCAGCCTTGCCTTGTATCTTTCCACACTCCCATCCGAATGATATTTGACTGTGAATATCTACCTGCATCCAACAACTCTCTTCCCTTTTGGCAAATCTGTCAAACTCCATGTCTTATTCTTTTGCAACGCTTTTATCTCTTCTTCCACAGCCTTTTTCCACTCAGGAGATTGAAATGCTTCTGTCACATTTCTTGGGATTTTCAGTGTTAATGCTGGCAGTGAAGGCCCTGAAATTATACTGTAATTTCCCATATGCAACATACTTATTTATGGGATGAGTAGTGCATTTTCTTACCCCCTTCCTAATAGCAATAGGAAAGTCATTAAGATCAACAGTAGTAGCCTCTTGGTAACCATCATTACCTTCTGTTTCAGCTGCAACAGGATCCGAATCTGGTTCTTGGCAAATGCTAGGCTGACTGATTTCTTCAGCAACATCTTTCCTTCTTGAGTAAACACTGAGTTGTTTCGGTTGGGGAGTTATGGTTTCAGGGTTGTAGTTTGCGGATGACTTAATTATTTTTTGTGGAGCTTCGAAGACTCAAATTATGAATGTGAAGAGGGTGTTTAGAGTATTTGAGGTTATGTCAGGGCTGCAACTGAACCTTAAGAAAAGCAGATTGTTCGGGATTAATATTCCCCAACAGGAGGTTAAGACTTGGGCAGATTCTATTGGTTGTACAGTGGGAAACTTCCCCTCTAATTATCTAGGCCTCCCTCTAGGTGCTACTAAGAATTCCTCTGTTATTTGGGAACCAGTGGTGCAAAATTTTCACTCTAAATTAGCAGGTTGGAAGGCTGCTACTCTATCATTAGTAGGGAGATTGGTTTTGATCAAATCGGTTCTTTCCTCACTGCCTACGTATTTTTTATCTTTGTTCAATATTCCAGCTTCTATCCTTAAGTCTCTAAATTCAATTATGTCTAATTTTTTATGGGGAGGGGGAAATGGTAATAAGAAGATACACTGGGTTAAATGGGATGATGTTTGCAGATCAAAGAATGAGGGAGGTTTGGGAGTTCGGAATCTGATTTGTATGAACATAGCACTGCTAGGGAAATGGTCTTGGAGGTTTGCAAATGAAGAAGTTCTGTTTGGAGGAATTTTATTTGTAGCAAATACAACATTGATTCTTCTAGATTACTGTTTGATAGCAAGATTTCTACTCAATCTTCCTGGTTATGGAGATCAGTGGTTAATAACCATTACAAACAAGACTCCTTTGGTTCTAAGTTTCGTAGTTTGTGCAATTTTCACGTTGGAAATGGTAAGCATGTTCGATTTTGGCAAGACAGCTGGGCTGCTGATTTTCCGTTTTAGATTATGTTTCCTAGACTCTTTTCGCTTTCTACTAATAAATACGGTAAACTTTGTGAGTTTGGGGAATTTCTTTCTTCGGGCTGGATTTGGGATGTTCAAGTTCGAAGAAATTTAAATGATTGGGAGCTTGAACAATGGTGTAATTTGGTGAGCATCATTTCTTCTTTTTCTCTATCTCTTGATTCTAGTGATGGTTTGATTTGGAAAGGTAGTGGGGACGGTGTTTATACAGTCGGTTCTTGTGTTGAGAGGTGTGGATCAGGTTCAGAAGATGTTCATTTCTGGAATAAAATTGTTTGGAGTGGATTGGTTCCCCCTAGAGTTGAAACATTAGTGTGGCAAATTGTGCTTCACAAAATTGCTGTTAAAACCGAATTGGTTAAAAGAGGTGTTCAAGGTATTGAGGATGAGTTATGCCCTCTTTGTAGAATGGTTGAAGAAACTTCATCGCATCTATTCTTTTCTTGTTCGGTTGCGTGGTCTTTGTGGAACAAATTTCTAAATTTTTGGAGGTTTAGTTCTGTGTTTCCTGCAGAAGCAAAAAGTTTTCTTCTAGCTTGGGATGAGTTGAAATCCAATTCTGCAATATGGACTTTCATTCCTGGGGCTGTTATTTGGTCAATCTGGAAAATCAAAAATTTTATTGTTTTTGAAAGGGGAAAGCTTGATCAGTCTGAATTATTTTTCTTAACAAGAGTTAGGCTGGCCTCTTGGTTTCTAGCAAAGAATAAGGATGTTTCTATTACTAAGGACTCTTTAATTTCTAATCCTTCTATAGGAGATTCCTATTCGTCCTACAATTTCTTGAAGTCTTCTATAATCCCTTGGTTACCTCCCCCTATGGGTTTCGTCAAGGTAAATGTGGATGCAGCCACTAGCAGTGATTGGAAGGAATCAAGTCTTGGAGGTCTTATGAGGGATCAATCTGGTGCAATCCTAGGTTCTTTTCAGGAGCCTGCTGGTTCAGGACCTCCAACATTGAAGGAACTTAAAGCTATTCAAAGGGGTATTTCTTTCTTTGCCTCTTTTCAAGGGAGGGTTAAAGATAGGCTGATCGTTGAGAGTGATTGCAGGGTTGCAGTAGACTGGATAAATAATGTTGACTCATGTCCAACTGTATATGGTTTTATTGTTAGAGATATTGTTGATAGTCTTAGAACTTTCGGGGGGGTTGTTAGATGGGTTGCAAGGACAGCGAATATGGATGCTGATGGTTTAGCAAAGGCTGGTATAGGTTGATTTTTATGTTGTTGGCTTCTTTAGTTTGGTTTTCTGGCTCTTGTATTGTTTGTAAGGGTTTTTTGGAATAGTTGTTCCAAGGTTGTAATTCTATTTCCTATAATGAAATTATAAGGCACTCTTTTCCTCCTTCCGATGATTAAGAAGCTTCTATACAAGCTCCATTAATCAAGAAGGAGGTTTTTAATGAGCCTTCAAATCTTATCAAAAAAAAAAAGGAAGGTAATTCATCAGAGTTATTTAGGTTATTCCCATCACCCTCCCTAGGAACTGGGACAGTGCTAGCCGGCTTTGGAGAGACAGTAATAGGTAAGGAAAGGATAGGCTGTAAAGAAATATCGGTTTGAACAAGTTGAAATTCCTTCTAACTAATAGGCTGTAAAGAAATATCGGTTTGAACAGGCTGAAATTCCTTGTAACTCTCCCCCTGAATTTCTGTTCCTGAAAAATAAGGTTGGTTTTCAAAAAATGTAACATCAAAGGAGACATAGGTCTTTTTTGTGGAAGGTGAGTAACACTTGTAACCCTTCTGACTCGAAGAATAGCCCAAGAACACACATTTTATATACCTAGGATCTAATTTCCCTCTGTTGTGGATATGAACAAAGGCTGTACACCCAAACACCCGAGGAGAAAGACTTGAGTTTAAATGTTTAAAATGGGGATACAGCTGAAACAAAACCTTAGTAGGAATTTTGAAATCTAAGGTCTTACTTGGCATTCTATTGATGAGGTAAGTGGCTGTAAGAAGAGCTTCCCCCCAAAGATACTTAGGAGCATTAGCAGCAAACATAAGAGACCTAGTAACCTTTAGAAGATGTCTATTTTTCCTTTCTGCTACCCCGTTTTGTTGAGGTGTGTTGACACAAGAAGTAAGGTGAACAATGCCTTTTTCCTTAAAGAAATACCCAAGGGTTTTATTCAAATACTCACTCCCATTGTCACTCCTTAGAATTTTGATTTTTGTGTCAAATTGGGTTTCAACTTTTTGATAAAAACCTTTAAAGAGAGACTCAACCTCAGATTTTTCTCTCATTAAGAAAACCCATGTTGTCCTAGAGTAATCATCTATAAAAGACACAAATCACTTATACCCAGAAATACTTTTGACAGGAGAAGGGCCCCAAATGTCACTATGGATGATGGAAAAAGTTGTTGTTGGTTCAAATTTGGCTGGAATATATGGTTTTCTGGTGTGTTTGGCCATTTGACAAATTTCACAGCAAAACAAAGATGGATCTTTATTAATGAATAAGTTCGGTAACATTTTGGAAAGATAGAAAAAATTAGGATAACTTAATCTAGAGTGCCATAACATAATTTTATTGGTATTGAGATCAGAAGATAAAATTGGTTTCCTAAGAGCACTGGATAAGGCATGATTATGAGATGTTTTACCTCCAAGGGTGTACAATCCTTTGCCCAGCCTAGCATTGCCAATCACCCTCTTCGAGCCCTGTGCCTGAAAAATGCAACCACCAGTACCAAACACAACATTACAACCAAAATCTTTAATTAATTTGCTGACTGACAACAGATTGCATGCAAGTCTAGGAACATAGAGGACATTATGAAGTAGTAGATTTTTGTTTAATGTAACAGAACCACTCCCTTTGACTGTAGTGAGAGCCATCTACTATTTTGATAGAAGCTGGTAAGCTGCTTTCACTATATTCCTCCAAGAGATCAATATTTCCTGTCATATGATCTGATGCACCCGAGTCTATTATCCATTGTACCGAGGAAGCATATGGATTATTTCCATCAGTAGTAGTATAAGTCACATTTGTAGGCTTGGCTGTCATACTGTGCAAAATCTGTTGCAGTTCCTCTATCTGTTTCTTGCTAAAATTGCTTGAGGAATCATCTTGAGAGGCAATATGAGGCTCCTTTTGAAACCTGGACCGTATGGGCTGCCAATCGGCTGGTTTTTTGTGCAGCTTCCAACATTGATCTATCATATGGCCTGACTTCTTACAATGTTCACACCAAAAGCGATTTTTCCTCTGTTGCTTTGAAAATTTGAAATTTGAAATCTGAAAATCAGAGTGAGAGGAGCTGGACTGGGAAGTGATTTCGGATGATGAGGGATCCGGATTAGCCATGAAAAAAAATAGAGTTGAATAGGAATTGATTTAAAGAGAAGCGGAAATCGGATTGATCGCTCTAACCTGATACCATGTAGAAAACAGACTGTGTAGAAAACGGACTGTAGAAAACAGACAAGTCTGTTATTTTTATTCTTGTGTACATTCAGTAGAACATATTACATATTTATATACAAATTATGCCTTTAAACTAGGAAACTCTAAGAAAGGAAACTAATCCTAGGAGATGTAATCCCTTGAAATAAGAGATTGAAAAACAAAAAATAATTACAGAATCTCTTAACTTAAGGGATTGACAACTCATTTCTATAATTCCTACAATATTCTGTACTATTCTGTGTACCATGTTAAACTTACTACTTCTTTTTCCATGTTGCTTGTCTTCTGTGCAGATTGATCTCATGATCTCTGGAAACCAACCTGTTAAAGCAATTGACTATATTTGTGATTTGACATTATTTTGGGTTGTCTTCAGTCTCCCTCCAAAGGTTGAGCCTGCTGTAGCAGAAGAATGCTATAGGTTTGTTTGCAGTTTAGTAATGTTATTTATTCTTCATTCTAGGCTTAGTTTTATCTTAATGTTATATTTATTTTATATTGACACAAGTCTATCTTAACTTCACAAGTCCATGTTTAATGGTCAAATAGAATATTACCAGTTATCTTTTAATAATCAATTGGAGAATAATACCAGTTATCTTTTGGGCAAATTGGCGTGGAAATTCTCTTGTGAAAAGAACTCCTGATGGAAAAGAATGGTATGTTGTAAATACAATTTGGAAAGTAGTGATATTCTCTTGAAGGAGTTTCCAAGCCATGCATCCTGGTTGTGAAAAAATGTAGTTCAAAGCTAGCTGAAAGAGGATGCTTTGGGTGAGTGCGCCCGAAAGTTGATGCAATTGAAAATTGGGGATGGGAAGTCTCTTTTATTTTGGCTTGATGTGTGGATTGGTGGGCTGTCGTTAAAGAATAGGTTCCCTAGACTTTTTGCCCTATTTGTTAATAAATGTAGTAAAATTTCAGATTTTGGTTCGTTCTGCTCGTCATCTTGGGTTTGGGAGATCAAATTGAGGAGGAATCTAGCCGGTTGGGAATTGGATGTGTGGCTTGATTTGATGAAGTTATTGGAGAGTGTGATTATTGATCAAAGGAGAGTTGATTGTTTGCTGTGGAAAGGGAGTGGTGATGGTGCATATTCGGTGAGGCCTTGCCTAAAGTGTTGGTCCGATGTGTTGGGGCTTGGTCCGGCTTGGGTTAGTATGGTATGGTATGGACTTGTCCCTCCTAGGGTGGAATCCTTCCTTTAGCAGGTTGTGCATCAGAAATTGGCAGTGAATTGTTGAAGAGGAAGGTTCCTGGTATTAGTGACATTAGTTGTCCTTTATGCGGGTTGTTTCCAGAGTCGGTTTCTCACTTGTTTTTGAACTGTTGTGTGTCCTGGGGTTTATGGTGCAGGTTTCTGCGTTTTTGGAATGTTCAATTTCCTCTTCCTTTTGATCCTCCAGTTTTTTTTCCAGGCTTGGTGGGGGCTGGTTCCGGAGTCTGAAATATGGAAGTTTATTTCGGGAACCGTGTTGTGGTCTATATGGAAGTATAGGAATCGGATAGTTTTTTAAGGGTGTCTATGGATCAGCTTAGTCTTTTCTTCCTTGCGCGGTGTAGATTGGTGACTTGGTTCTCTGCTAAGCACCCTCATTTTTCCTCTTCCTTTGATTGTTTGGTTGGAGATCCATATGTTGCTGACCATTGTGGGAGCCATAAGAGATTTGGTTTATCTCGGTCTATTTGGGTTCAGCCTCCTCGGTCTATTTGGGTTCCGCCTCCTATGGGATTCTTTAAAATGAATGTTAATGGTGCAGTTAGTGGTGATTGGCTAAAAGGGGGTATTGGCGGGGTTCTTAAAGATTCAGGGGGTTTACTGTTGGGGTCCTTCTCTGAGGCTGTTGGTCAGGGTCCTCCTGCAGTAGTTGACTTGTTGGCAGTTAAAAGGGGGTTGATGTTTTTTATAGATTCCTACTGGTGCAATAAAGGGAGGTTAATATTAGAATGTGATTGTATCTCAGTGGTTAATTGGATTAAAAACCAGGGTTGCTGTCCTGCTTCGTTGAGCCTTGTTTTGCAGGAGATTGTATCTTTAGTTAGGGATAGGGATGTGATTATTAGGCATATTAGAAGAGGGTCTAATTGGGAGGCGGATAAACTTGCTAAAGAGGGAATTGGTTGAGTGGGGTTTAGGGTGTAGGAACGAGAGTTTGATTATGTGGGGTTTTCTTTGTATGTTTGTTAGTGGTAGTCGTAAGGTGGATGTTGTAAACTCTAATGTATTATGGTTTTGATATTTAATAAAATTGACACTTTTTCTCCTTCCAATGTCCTGTGAAATAGTTATATTTCATAGGTTATGAAGGGGGTTTTTAATGAGGTCTCCCATTTCTATATAAAAAAAAGATATTAAGTTGCACTTCTCTAAATATTTGTGGTTGGGGAACAAGCTAAACGATTCAAGGTAACTCCGATAGACTTAATAAATTAAGTTGTGTTTCTCTAAATCTGGAGAAAAAAAGTGATGTGAGTTGTGACAGACTGTTTCATGAACGTGCCTTGTCCAGGCAATGAGTTTGGTCTTTGGCTGGTGCTTGCTTTATCTGTAGTTGGTAAGGGGTGGGGTGGAAGCTGGCGTTTGTAGATATTGTTTTTAGTGGTTCAGAAGAATGCCAAAGTATACTGAGTTTCCTACTCAAGTATTGTTTCTTTCACAACTGTACAGGCTTTCTGCTGCTTATTTGGATGCTTCATGGCAACTTATTCAACTTATTGGATGCTCTAACTTTGATGTGAGTAATTGAAGTGTAAAAGTTTTTTTTCTTTCATTCTCTCAAGTAGCTTCTATTATCCTCGTTTGGCTGCAGCTTCATTTTTTTTTTTCTCTATTTTCTTCTGTTTATGTGTTATGTTGTTATTTTCTGTGTTATGGATTGTGAATTGTAGGCTGAACAGAGAAGGCTCTGTTTGTACTCTGCTTTATTTCTTCCATTGCGTGGTACCTCATACAAGGATCGTAAAGATAAAATGGTACCAATCCTGTTCCTTTGATAAGCTTCTATGTGTGAAGGCATTGACATTTTTAATGTTATTTATTTATTCCTTTTGGTATCACATTTTCTACATGTTGGACATCTGCACTTGCTGAAAAGTATTTGTTGAATAAGATGTTCTTCATCCTGCTTAGTTATATTATTAAAATATTTTTGTTTATGATAATCCCAGATTCCTGAAGTCAATTACATTTTCAGGGATTCTCTCAAGCGAAAAGCCAGTGATGCTGACACAGTGAGTCTACATTTTCTCCTGATTTCCTTTCATGTTCTTTGTTTTTGTTAGGATTGATTCATTATAAGCTGAATTGGCAGCCTTCTTGTAGCATACAGTATAATTTTCTTTGCTTTGTAGGTCATAAACATCCACAAATCACTGGAGAAATTCTTATCTTTGATTCCTTCTCTTTTATCAAATGGGGATGTCCAAATCACTGAGGTTGATTGGGGAAAGGAATTTGTTGATGTCCCTGTTACTTCAAAATTGCGGGTTTTGACAGGTATCTATTTTAAGATTTTCCATGTGTAATCGTTCTCTTCAAAGACAGATTTGCCAGAATATTTCAATTGTTTCTCTTCTAAGATAGATTTTCCAGAATATTTCATTTTAAGTTAGTTCTTCGGAAAGCTGACTTTTCATTATTTAACTGTTTAGTGAGAATTGATATATTATATTATATGTTCTACTATAATTATATTTTTTTAAATAGTAGAAGAATTTTCAGAATATGAAATATCAAAACTAACAAAAAAGTTAGCAGTGCTATCCACATGGTGATGAATTAAAATTGAGAGGAAAAAAAATAGGGATTTGTGTTGGGATGCGGAGGGCTCTCAGGCCGACATGCCCGAGCATGTAGCCCACCATTGATCCCGTTGGCCTGTAGTACGGTGCATGTTTACTGTTTAGGGTTTAATGTCTGTATACTTATATATATGTATAGGGTTTTCTAGTGTTAATGGGTGTGCTTTTTGAAATCCTCTCGTAATATTGCTGTCGATCATAGTGAATGTTTTTCTCCTTTGCCCATGGTATTTCCTGTCAAGGGTTTTCCACGTAAATTTGTGTGTTCATTTTCTTTTTCCTTCTGATTTGCAATCAATTGCTTGCTGTTATTTTTCACAATTCGTAACAGGCTTACTTGTGTGTAAAATATAACGGCTTTTCTTTTGAAACTGACCAAAGCATGCCTGGAGGCTGGAGTGTTCCTTGAAAAAGATGCTTCCGGACATGCATTTTAGAATTGGAATCGTGAGCAGTTTGAATGCATAATTATTCATCTTTGATTCTAGCTGTTTAGGATATTTATGCTTTCTCATAATTAGTTATTTCTATTGAACACTTCGCTCATCTTTCAGGGTGTTAGTCTATCAACTTGATTTTCTTTTCACTGTAAAACAGTTCAACAATTAGAGTGTTTTATTTTGTTAATTTATTATTCTTATACATACAGGGTTTCTGCTCAGAGAAATTAAAGATTTTTGGCGGGTTGCTTTGTTGGTGTCTACATTGCTGTATCACTCCGATATTGATTGCAGTCAGGATATTATAGGCGATCACTTTCAACTGGACAAGAGAAAAGGGATCTTTGTGTCAGTCGAGAATGCCATTGTTAAATTAGGTACCAAGATTCTCTCTTTCCTATTTGTTTTTTTGTTCAATCCTCGCAGCAACTCTTATACCTGATCTCGTTAATTAAGAGGTATCGTATTATTCCCTAGCAGAACAAATTAATGGTGCTTCTTCTATTCTTCCTTCTCTCACGTAGTTCTTACTTCCCTGATTTTGTTTGACATTAAATTATTACAGAACCTAATGTCTGGTTGCTGACTAAGATTTTGGTTACAAATTCAAACTGTAAAGTATTTTTGCATCGTCATCTGGACAGCCAGACGAGAGTTTTATGTTCTTTTCATTTATAAGTTCATTTCATTGTCCAAGCATTCCCTCTATGCTTTCTGATGTCTAATGATCAATTAATATGTTCAAGCTGGATTGCGAGCATCTGATTTTCAGCTTTTGCATGAATGCAGGTCTTGAGAAAGTCTGGGATTTAAAACCATTGGTTAATGGGAAGGACATCATGAATGTTTTGCAGCTTAAAGTTGGAGGGCCACTTGTTAGGGAATGGGTATTGCATAATCGGCACCCTATATATATTACACATACATACATAATGTAGAACTTGAAATGCTAATCTGTTCTTGTCATTGGCAGCAACAAAAGGCTCTCTCATGGCAGCTGGCACACCCTTCTGGGACTGCAGAGGAATGCCTTGATTGGATGAAGGAAACATATTCGAAGCGAATAAAGATGGAGTAACAGACCGATCATTTGCTACATGCACTGTTCTGGATATTTCGGGACCTTAATTACCGTCCGATCGAATCTGTCTTCAAGTTTTGTATGTCTTCCGGACATAAATCAACATACCACAAAGAAAAAGGAATAGTTCGATATGAAAAGTTTACTCTAAAATGATACTTCTGTCAAGGTTTCTAGGAGTTTTAAGCCAGGTTATTCGAATTCATCTTTGTTTCCTAAATTACCAGTGTTAGTTCTATATTAGAACCAAGTAATTTATTTTAATGTTCTCAGAATTTGAGCCTTTTCTAAAGGGGAGGGGGGGGGGGGGGGGGGAGAATCAGAGCTTGAGCCTTGCTCTCTGGAAATAAGGCACTTTATCAACAGGTCATATCGTTGTTGGTGTCTTTGTACATTTAATATTGGTGCAAACAAGTTCAACCGGCCTTTTTAGTAATATATATATTGGTGCAAACAAGTATATAGAGAAACAAATATGTAATAATTCACATCGTAAGATGGCGTTTCAAGTATGGCTATGTCTAAAACTATCTAGCTATCTCGATGGTTAAGGAGAGTATTGTTCTCTTTAGAGGTCTCGGATTCGAGTAATGCGTCTATAAGATGAACAAATATTATCTTGTAATTATTCTAGATTATTTAAAAAAAAAACGTTGTTCTCCCTAGAAGTTGTGAGTTTAAATATTTTGAACCAGTATTTGCATTATCAATAATGAAGAAATACTTTGAACGAGTACGTGTTTTGTCAATGATTAAGAATTATTTTAAACGAATAGTATCTTATAATTACTCTAGACTATTTAAAAAAATATGGTCATGCCCAGTTCATAGAACTATTATACGAAAATGGAGGTGGTTTGATGAATGTTGTAGGCATCGTGTAGTTGATTGTCTTCTTTGTTCGTTGACTTGCCCAACTTTCCCTTATTGACTTCACCAACTTCCTTCGGATTTCT
Source organism: Hibiscus syriacus (assembly GCF_006381635.1). Lineage (NCBI taxonomy): Eukaryota > Viridiplantae > Streptophyta > Magnoliopsida > Malvales > Malvaceae > Hibiscus > Hibiscus syriacus. The sequence goes on from NW_024062765.1 coordinate 2,892,017, forward strand.
TTTAATTTTTAATGCTTTTACAAAATAACAGTAATAATTTTACTAATATCACATTATACATATTGTTTTAGAGTTCTAACTTCTAAATTCACCGATTCTAGTTTTAGACTTGTAGCTATAACCCCCAGTGGGAGAAGAAGGATTGAAGGAAATAAAATTAATACCCAATAAACACTAAGCCTGCCAGTGCCAGTGGCAGTGCCATAGTAATCGGCGGTTGGTGATTGTCTGCAGTCGGCTCTTCATCATCACCCATAAGTCGACAAACTTCGTATTTTAGCGAGTCCAAGTTTGTTTGGAAAGATGAGTTGGCTAACCAATTTGAGCGGCTTGCAGTTGCTGTTATGCATATTGAAATCAGGTGTTTAAATAGCGTTTATGATCATGTTTTCGGTTGTATCACGTTTATCGCAGTTACAAACATAACAGATGTCATCGCGGTCACTGGGGGTGTTGTAGTCATGAATTTTTTAAATTTTGCACAATTTATCCTAAAATATAATAATTATAATTGAAAACCCACTTTTCCTATCACACAATTTATCCAAAAAGGCATCCCTTCTCGACTTATTCCCAATCTGAACCTCCAAATCATCATCTCTCTCCACTTCACCATCCGCCAACTCCCCTTTCCTCCCTTCCAATGCTTTTCAATATAAATTGTGAATAAATTGTGTTGGAGGTTCAGATAAGGAATAAGTCGAGAAGGGATGCCCTTTTGGATAAATTGTGTGATAGGTCGAAAATAATTTAAAAACGCCTTTTAAAATAATTTAAAAAATAATTTTAAAGACAAAAATTTGTCCGCGTTACCAAAGATTTTATTTTTAATGATTCTGGAATCGATTACGCGTGATGAATGATAAACACCCAACAACGCCCAAAAAATTGGTATTTAGTCGCTTACACATTGTCGTAAATGGTGGACATCGTAAATTTGAATCAATATTTAAAGTATGATCATTTTATTGAACATTGAGTAATTTATTCCGAATTAATTATTAGGGAAAATTTGTAACCCCCTCAGACCGATTTAAGTGATCTGATACGATCCAGGTTGTCACATTAGGGTCACTGGAGCGACCCATAGTAAAAATCCAAAAAATTTTAAAATCTTTTAAAACGTGTAAAATCATAAAACAATTTATAATTAAAATACCAGTTCGAAAAACTATTCATATATTACAGACAGAGTTAAAATCATACACGTTTCAGACTCGGATATAAAAACAAAATACCACCTACATGCCCCTTAAACATATGCACCGTACTCCGCAAGTAACGCCGGTGGAACTCGTTTACTGATGTCGATAGTTGCATTGGTTCAATCATTTTAACTTGAAATAGTGAGTACTGAGTGAGCTTTGGAAAGCTCAGTAATATAGAACTACCAAGTGATGCTAAAGGACATGCAGATAAAAAAAGAACATCTTAAATTTTCCTTTTTGACTCAGCCGTCTGCAGATTTTTGTAATGAGCTGAGGTTCCACTGATATTTTAGGTAGTAAACGACATGAAGCTTACAGTTCAAAGGAAACGTTCAGAGAACTAGGTTCAAGAGATCAGAATATGATGTCTAGTGTGTTCCCATAAAACCAGTGGAAATGTACAAATCTTTTTTAAAACAGTAACAGTTTAAAACATATTTTTAAAACCATAATAAAACCCTCCAACCGAACACCTTAATGCAGTTCCCCATAACTGCATCCATAAGGACTTACCCTAAGCACACAGCTGAGGGAGCCACCCTAAGGGAATGCCTTGGGGCTCGAGAGTCTACCCAAGAAAGTTTCCCGGGGCCTCGGAGCCTAACCAAGGGTCACCTTACGTCCGTAAGGATTTACCAACTTGATCAGAGCTGAACCTCCATATTCCAAAATCCTACCCATACAGTATCCAGTAGAAATCAGATTTAACAGTAAACCGTAATAACTAGATCGTGATCCAGTAAAATCTCGTGAATGTGACAATTAAATAAACCATATAACTGCCCTCCACCCGTACACCATATACAGTTCCCCAAAATTGAATCCATAGGGCTTACCTTATACCCATTGGATATAAGGAGTCAACCTAAGGGAGCATCTTGGTGCCTTAGAGTGATGTAAGGTATTTCTACCTTAAATTGATTGTGGATCTAGGAAGGAAGCAAAATAACCTGCATAAGTGAATTGCTCAAATAGATGGCTTGGTAGCTGATGTAATGGTGAAATGGAGGGTTATTTATGTTATGAAGATGGTAGCGGAAGTAGGATGATTTGGCTATGGTATGGTTTATGAAAGAAATGATGTTTTTGGTGAGGATAGTATCGTAGAAAACCAAGGAAGAACCAATGCTACAATGAGCAAAGACCCAGACTTACAAATCTTTCTAAGGGGTGGTAATAAAGGACTTGGACCCACTATCTATAAGGAGATAGGAACCACATGTATCAAGGAATAGGGGTTGACGCCACAAGTAATTAAATTACTTTATAAGTCGATAAAAGTCATAAGGATTTGAGAAAAGAGAATAATCTCACTTATATTAAATGAAAGGTGTGTTCTTACAATGGATATAGCCTAGCATATTTATAGGAAATGAAAAGGAATTAGCCAAGAGATAAGTGGCTATTCGGCTAGGTACATTCATTTTAATTAAAAGACATAATTTAATTAAGCAAATGTAGATGAATGAACTTAATTATTCAGCCAAAATGAATGAATATGCCCCTTGGCCGAATTTTATTCTTGATGGTTCATCTTGGCGCCATTTTGAAGAGTTAAATTGCTTTGGCCGAATGATTAAGCAACCATTCACAATGGCGCCTAATTGATCCACACATATGGCACATGGGGTGGCTGGTCATGAGGCACTTACATGGGGTCATAGGAAGCTTGTGGTGTTGTCTCATCCATGGAATGAAAATAGGCAGCAACTAGGCGTGACATAGCTTCATGCAAGCTTACAATGAGTTAGCTAGGTAAGTAAGGGCTGATATATTGCAAGCTTGTTAGCCGTGACTTCATAAGCTTCCTAGCATCTCCTTTAGCTATGTTCAGCTGCACTTGGCATCACTTATATTAACTTGACTTCAAATGGCTCATCCAGCTAGGTTCAACTACATGCTAGCTCCTCTAGCTGAGTTGAGCTTTCCACAAGTCTCCATGAGCTGATATAACCTTTGTGAGCTAATTGGGAGCTACATATTGATTCCAAATAATCCACCAAACTACCATAATATGTGTTACCCATTGATGTACCTACATGTGCAAAGAAAACAAGGTGAATCAAAGGCATTGAGCTTGTATGATCCAATTACCTTGATGTCGTGTATGAATATGATCTTATGAGCTATGAATGCATGTCATGAGCTAAGTACATAATGATATAAAATATGTAAGCTAATGTATAAGACTTAGGTGTTGAAATGAATGCAAATAAGCTAATAAAACATGGATTTAAAGCTAGTGAGCTAAAGTAAACATAACATGAGCTAGAATAACATGACTTGAGTTAATGAATGAATGAATACATGCTACCATGATATGTAAATGATATGAAAACATAATAAATGAATCAAAAACATATGTAAAACATAATATAAAGCTAAGTAAAGATGTGGAAATATTTTTTATGCATGAAAATCATATAGTATGCAAGTGAATGATAACACATGATTATTCAAGCATAGTTTAAGGAGCGAAAGCATGATTATAACATTAAGTGATGCATATAGAAGATAATAAAGGATAAAGTAAGGAATAACTCCCTTAGAATCAGCTTTGAATAACATCCATGGTGTGATCAAGTCATGGAGAAAGTTTGAGCTAGTTTGGATTGCATTATTCTCCCCTTTTTTTAGGCGATCTGTCCTCAAATCGAGGTAGTTTCTCATTGAAGACCTTCTTGATGTAGAAAGGATTGAATCCTTATGCTTTCCTCCAATAGATGATTCATACGAAACGTTCAAACTCTTGGTTTCAAATCTGGTAACTTTACGTCCTTTAGTGGGAGGACATAATGTTTGGAAACCATCACATGTCCTTTGATTCAAAAATTGTGTCTTGTACTCCAAAGGTTGTATCCTTTCAAAACATTGTATCTTTTCACTCTTACTCCTTGAATCATCTTGATGGTTGGTGAAGAAATTTGACTTTTGATCTCTTTCAAGCAAGTGGATAAAGTTAATAACTTTAAGCTTTGTGCTCTTCCAGATGATGGCCTTTAAAAAGGTGGACAATGCTTGCTTCACACCATCGTAGTGGTTGAATTTGATGCACCAATTAAACTCAAAATGAAAAATGATCTTACCATCATAGATTGATTGGAAAACACCACTTATACTAACCAAAATGCTACAAAATAAATCAAAGTTATAAAATGAAAAACTAATAACAAAATGAATAGAATTAGCAAACCAGGGTGGATGTTTAATGGGCGTTGGTTTCTTAATGATGGAAATCTTCATTGGTTGCCGAATTCTTTTCAAAGTTGCAATGTACTTGGAGCCTCAATGATTTCAACTCTTGGTACTTCAATTGACACGTCTTTTTGAACTTCTAGAGATATAATTGTGGGAACCTCAAAGGACATGTCTTGTGGATCACCAAAAGTCACGCCTATTGATTCTTCAAAAGACATATTTCTTGAATCTTAAATTTCAAGTGATATATCTCTTGGATTTTCATGCAAAAAAAAAAAAAAGAAAAAGAAATAATTGGAGGAAAAGAGTTGTTAGGTAAATCATGCTCTCCATTCTCCCTTTCTTTTCTACACTCATCAACTCCAATGTTTCTCATATCAATATGATTTTCCACTTGTTATACTTGTTGCTCTTGCAAGACTTCTCTTTCAACTTTCTTTATGGCTTTATTTTTCTCCCATTCCTATATACGTGACTTAAGAGTAAGTTGACTTGATTTGGAAGCATAGGCGCCAATATGATTTTCCTTCCCTTATGTTGGAAGGAATACTCATTGGAAAATCCATCATGAGTAGCCTTCTTGTCAAATTGCCAAGGCCGTCCTAATATAATGTGGCTTGCACTCATGGGCACCACATCAAAAATAACTTCATCCTTGTATCTTCCAATGGAGAAAGGAACAATGACTTGTTTGGTTACCTTTGCTTCCCCACATCATTGAGCCACTGTAGTTTGTAAGGATGAGGATGTTTGGAAGTCTTTAGGCCCAATTTTTCCATCATTTGAGTGATTGTTACATTTGTGCAACTTCCTCCATTGATGATCATTACATAGATTTTATCTCCCACATGACATTTTGTATGGAAGATATTCTCTCTTTGTTCATCTTTTTGAATTTGAATGTTCAAAGTCCTTTTAACTACAAATATGTTGGATGAAAGAGACATGTTAGAAAAATAAGAAAAGAAAATGTGTATAGGACCTTACCAAATAATGCTCTCACAAAGCTTCACGAGTTCACTCCAAGGAAAAACTTGAATGTCACTCAATTCCCTCGTGTTTGTACTCTAGGACTTCAAGGCTTTTACTAGTCCTCTTCTAGTCTCCCACGCTCAAGCCTTTTTCCTTTCAATCTCTTTGTCTCGAGTTCTAAGTAACTTTACTCAAAACTATACCAAGTAATGCTTACTTGTTATGCGTCGGTTGCAAATGGTTAGTAGGTATGGAAAAACAAAATATAATGTAAAGGGTGGCTTAGAAATAAGAAAAAAAAGAATAAATGGGTTACTTACACAAAGTTACTTCACAACCCTTCTATCACCACAATCAATTTTAGATGCTTACTTGAAAGGCTTGGTGATGAGACTTGTTGTTGTGTGCTTTCAACTTTTCTTTGCGAATTTATTTTCTTTTCTTCTTTTTGTTTTCTTCTTTGAGTGCTTGCAATTTTTTTGCTGATTTTTTTATTCTTTCACTTGCACTTATCTTTTGTATTTTGTTGTTGTTGCACTTTGCTTCTTCCACCAAAGCTCTGATACCACTTGATGTAAGATATTTCTATCTTAAATTGATTGTGGATCTAGGAAGGAAGCAAAACAACCTGCATAAGTGAATGACTCAAATAGATGGCTTGGTGGTTGATGTAATGGTAAAATGGAGGGTTATTTATGTTATGAAGATGGTAGCAGAAGTAAGATGATTTGGCTATGGTATGGTTTATGAAAGAAATGATGTTTTTGGTGAGGATAATATCTTAGAAAAACCAAGGAAGAACCAGTGCTACAATAAGCAAAGGCCCAGCCTTACAAATCTTTCTAAGGGGTAGTAACAAATGACTTGGACCCATTATCTATAAGGAGATAGGAACCAAAAGTATATCAAGGAATAGGGGTTGTCGCCACAATTAATTAAATTACTTGATATGCAGCATCCTAAACACCATGTTAGTGACCAAATTATAAAACTTTAGAATTTAGTGACTAAAGTAGATAAATTTAATAGTTGAGGGACTTATATAGAAAATTTTGTGTAGGAGTAAATAACAAAAAAGGATGATTGGAAGAGAAAAAGGGTCATGTGACCAATAAATAAATTAAAAATGGTTTGTGGTGAATATATATGCACGTGGAGAGTTGAGAAAATGGAAAGAATATCCAGAGTTTTCTTCTTCTTCTTCTTTATTCGTGAACCTCAAATTTTACTAAGGTGAGTTTCTTGCTTAATGGTTACTCCTTGAATTTAAGCTTGGTTTATATTCCTTAGATGATACTTAAGCTTAAGGAAAGCTTAAGTTATCTTAAAATCAAAAGATGAGGAAGTTAGGAAGGATTAAAGATAAGAGGGGGATAAGTGAAATCTTAGAAGAGAGTTAGTAAATTAAGTTTGAGACTATAATTGACTTGTCATCAACTTAATTAAGAAGTATGAAGTGTTAGAATTAAAATTAGAACATGTTGGAAATTTGGGTAAGATTCTTAAATTCAAGATATAGGAGGAGATTTTGAAGATAAAGATGTGCTAGATGAGTATAAATTGGTTTGAGTATATGTACTTAAGTTAAGTGTATAAAAGGGAATAAGACATGAAGGATTTAAGTTGATATGGGTTAATTTTCGAGCTTAAAAAGTGAAATCTCAACTATGAGTATCGGTACTGCTTCATCCAGTACCGATACTTCAAGAGTAAAAGAGTGATATTTGGTATAGGGGTATCGATATTGATTGAACAATATCGATACCATAAGCTTGAATTTGACAAAGTCATTCATGGGGTATCCATACATAGGAAAGTAGTATCGATACCAAGGTACCGATACCATAAGATCAGTATCGGTACCATTTTTGAAATAAAGATTACAGAATGCAAAATGGGTATCGATACCCAGGCTTGGTATCAATACCACAGCTAGGGAAGTATCGATACCCTACAGGGGGTACTGATACTACTCCAAATAGAAAACGAAATTATGCATTTCTTTTAGTCTAAAAATTAAGGATCAAATCATGATATTTGGAATACTGATATGTAAATATAAATTTATGATTATGTAGATATTGTGCATAAGGAAGTTCCGGAATAATCGAAGAATTAGAAAAGGTCAAGAGAGAGATAAAGTTCTAGGATCGATTCGAATCAAGTGAGGCTAAGGTGAGCGCATATTATAGTTAGTATAGATGTTGTTGATGGAAATAAGAATTGTCATAAGTCTATTTCCTATATTTGATTTCATAATTTCATATTCATGTACATGTATATGTTATGATTATAATGAGTACATACATAACTTATACATTCTTAAATATGATATGATATGTGATGTATACAAACATAAGAGAACAAATCCAAGTCATATGTGATAAGATAAGTGATCATATGTGTACATGTGAAATATGAATGATGGTTATATGAGAAATGATACAAGAGATATGAAAATATGAAACATATCAACATTAAAGCCCATGTTATGTGATATGAGAGTTGTAGGTATAATTGGTATGCCAAGAGTCGATGGTTCTATGTAGTCCTTCGGAATATATATGTAATCATTTGGAACATATATGCGGTTCTTCGGGACACATATTTAGTCATTTGGAATATATATGTGATCCTTAATGAGTGGTCTTTCGAGACATTTATGTGGTCCTTAGGGACATATATGTGTAGTCCTTCGGGATAAGTTTTAAGTGCCCCTAGTGGGAATTTATACGAGCTGTGGTGACAACATATGTGCACAACCTCAGTGTATTCACGTACCTTATGTTCTCAGTAATGTGCATGGACATCCAAAATATAAAATGAATTAAACACCTCAAAGAAGATATGTTTCATTTGTGCATTTCATGATTATATATGTTATAGTTTAATAAATATATGCAAATTATAATGTCATGATGGAGTTATAGGAGTGCATGTTTCATGAATTCATTGTTAGATGTTATATTATGCCTCACTAAGTCTGTGACTTAGCGTGTGAGTGTTTCACACGTAGGTACCAAGAAGCAGGAAGACCAGAGTTAAAGTTTACAAAGGCAATATTTTAAAGTTTAGACGATCAGGTCAGAAGTGATTTAAAATAATATGTCATTTTGTTGTAACAATTATGTTGGCATGTAATTATAGTTTAAATCATATATGCTCCGATCAATTTTGTAATCATTTTGATGGTACTTATGTAAACTATCGCACTGTTGTTTCAATAAAAGTTTTAAATTTTATGAGATTTTGTAAAAGTAAACGTTTTGAAAAGTCAATGTGACACCTCATATTAGTATCCAGGTCGGATACGGGTTGGGGGTGTTACATGATAAGTCGATAAAAGTCACAAGGACTTGAGAAAATAGAATAATCTCACTTATATTAAATGAAAGGTGTGTTCTTACAATGGATATAGCCTAGCCTATTTATAGGAAATGAAAAGGAAATAACAAAGAGATAAGTGGCTATTCGGCTAGGTACATTCATTTTAATTAAAAGACATAATTTAATTAAGCAAATGTAGATGAATGAACTTAATTATTCAGCCAAAATGAATGAATATGCCCCTTGGCCGAATTTTATTCTTGATGGTTCATCTTGGCGCCATTTTGAAGAGTTAAATTGATTTGGCCGAATGATTAAGCAACCATTCACAATGGCGCCTAATTGATCCACACATATGGCACATGGGGTGGCTGGTCATGAGGCACTTACATGGGGTCATAGGAAGCTTGTGGTGTTGTTTCATCCATGGAATGAAAATAGGCAGCAACTAGGCATGACTTAACTTTATGCAAGCTTACAATGAGTTAGCTAGTCAAGTAAGGGCTGATGTGTTGCAAGCTTGTTAGTTGTGAATTCATAAGCTTCATAACATCTCCTTTAGCTATGTTCGGCTACACTTGGAATCACTTATAGCAACTTGACTTTAAATGGCTCATCCAGCTAGGTTCAACTACATGCTAGATCCTCCAGCTGAGTTGAGCTTTCCATAAGTCTCCATGAAATGATATAACCTTTGTGAGCTAATTGGGAGCTGCATATTGATGCCAAATAATCCACCAAACTACCATAATATGTGTTTCCCATTGATGTACCTACATGTGCAAAGAAAACAAGGTAAATCAAAGGCATTGAGCTTGTATGATCCATTTACCTTGATGTCGTGCATGAATATGATCTTGTGAGCTATGAATGCATATCATGAGCTAAGTACATAATGATATAACATATGTAAGCTAATGTAAACTTAACATGAGCTAGAATAACATGACATGAGTTAATGATTGAATGAATGAATAGATGCTACCATGATATGTAAATGATATGCAAACATAATAAATGAATCTAAACATATGTAAAACATAATATAAAGCTAAGTAAAGATGTGAAAATTTATGTTATGCATGAAAATCATATAATATGCAAGTGAATGATAGCATATGATTATTCAAGCATAGTTTAAGGAGCATAGGCATGCTATAACATTAAGTGATGCATATAGAAGATAATAAATGATAAAGTATGGAAGAACTCCCTTAAAATCAACTTTGAATAACATTCATGGTGTGATCAAGTCATGGAGAAAGTTGGAGCTAGTTTGAATCGTATCATAGAGCCTACCCAAGAAAGTTCTTGGGGCCTCGAAGCCTACCCAAGGGTCACCTTAGGTCTATAAGGATTTACCAGCTTGATCAGAGCTGAACCTCCATTCTCCAGTCTACCGAAAAATGTTTCAATAAAACAGTTCACATAATAAATAGTAATTTTCATCATCAATATTTGGCATAATCATATTTCTAGTGAAAACAAATATTCAAATAGCATATAACATTCCAACATAGTCCATAAACCTTTAACCAGTAAATCAGTAAATTATAATTTTCAGTGAAACTTATTTCAAAGCAGATGAAACAGTCTTGTAGTACACATGGAACATACTAGAAGGTAAATTTACTATTCAAACATACTTGGTAATTATCAGGTAGAGAACCACGAAACTTTTGTAATTTAATAGGATTTTATAATCAAGACCCCTATATATAGGGGAAGTTTGATAGCTAACTGATTCATCATTCAATTGGGAAGTGATTTATCAAGATCATACAATATTCAAAAAATTTTCGTAGGTAATTGAGTATTAGGAAGACATTCATAATCATTTACATAAGAATTATGAAGGATTTAGACATAACATTAGTATTCCCATTATTCAAGTAAATCAGGGGTATTTTAGACATTTGGTTCTTGGAGAATTATTAGTAATTTAATCCAATAAGGAAATAACGATGATTCATGGTATTTAAGATTCATGTCAATTTATCAGGATATCGAGTTAACTCGAACTAAACAACTCTCAGTACTGTGATACCTGTCAACTGGTCAAATTGTTGCACTTCAAGGGTATTCGCACTTTAATACTGACAAATTTTGTCGAACTGATCATCTTCAAAATCTTTGCTGAATGGATCTTAGGGAGACAAACATATAATTTCAATGCTATTTATTTCTCTTATGTATTGCAACGATATCAAGAAATGTCGATGTACTTGATTTGTGGTTTATAACCCTTAGGGACGGTACATCATGTAAGTTCATCAGCGTTTTCAGACTTATCCAAGTCACTCACTTAATCCTATGCCATTGGGGGTACTTAGGTCATTTAGTAGTCAAGTCTATGCAGTCACTTTGGAGTTTTCAGAGTAATTCGGTCATTTTCGCAATTTGAATATATACAGTACTTACATTCATTTCAACTTGGTCATATAATATAGTCTTTTTGTATTTGAGGTTGATTTATTCATTTCAGACATGAGGGTATTTAGTTATTCCAGAGCTTGGATGTGCTTCGAATCATATTACACTTCAGGGGCATTCCAAATAAATCATGAATTTAATCGGTGATTTCAAGATTCAAGTGGATCATAATATAAGTTCTCAGGTCGTCTCCCTTATCATAGTCATCTATAGTTCTTTTTTACACTTTAAGGGTATTATCGTCATTTCATTCAATTATGTCAGTGGTATTACTTCTGATAACTTAGGCTTCAAGGGTTTAATCAAGAATCGATGTTTATAGGCCTTGTGTTTTCTCTGAGGTTTAAAATTGATTAAAATATATTTTCCAGATAAATTAGGAGTTAACAAGTGTGTCATAAATTTTATCGGGTCGGAAAACATATTCTCAGGGTAATTCCACTATCAGGATCAATACATACCATTTTTACAACTCAAGGGTATTTTTTTAATTTTACCCAACCGAAGCATTTTCATAATTTCTCATCCAAGTACCTTTGGCATTTAACATTTAATGAGATAAATCAGAATTTACAAATTCTGGGGTTGATTGCTTTACCACTTAATCACATAACTTGTAATTAAATTCCTATTAGTCCTCCAATTTCTTATACAAGTATACAAGTCATATTTGGTTACCAACTTTTTATCGTATATGGATCGAGTTTAGAAATAATTTACTATACATATAAGACCAATCATATTCAGCCATGTATTTACCAATTCCAACATGTTCCATAAAGCATGCAAAGGGAGGAATGTATTACTATGATCTCTGTGCCCCACCGATCGAACATTTAAACTCCATTCAATCACTCTCAAACTTGAATTCAACGTTCATAATTGCTCGGACACATAGCAACTGAATTTACGTCAGAAACTGAACTTAATCGAAAGACCAACTTGAATCCGAAGATAAAACACTGAAAAACAACTTATCGGGTGCGAATTTGGCAAAACAGACTTCAGAGTCGGACTCAGGACGTCGAAAAACATAAAATATGTCTTTTCGAAAATTTTAACTTTTTGGGTTAATGGTCAAAGTCAAAGTCAAAGGTCAAAGTCAATGGGTTGACTCAGACTGTAACACCCCTAACCCGTACCTGACCCGGATACGAATCTGAGGTGTCACATTAACTTTTCAAACTGACTCTTAAAGAAAATCATGAAAATTTTAAACTTTCATTAAAAGAAAAGTTGTTAATTTACACAAGTTGGACCAAAATATTACAAAATCGATCAGAGCATTCGTAATTCACAATTGTTTACATTCCAACACACTATATACAACAAAATACATACTTTGCCAATTACTTCTGATATGATCTTCTAATAGGGTATGTTGTCCTTGTAACTCCTAATTCTGATCTCCCTGATTCTTGGTACCTACATGTAAACCACTTACACGCTAAGTCACAGACTTAGTGAGGCATAAAAGAATATGTAACCATGAATATATGAAACATGCACTACTATCAATCAATCATGACATTACAATTTACATGTGTATACTAAACTGTCAGATATAGAATTATGATATGCACATATAAAACTTAACTTTTTATAAGAGTTTTCATTAAATTTATCTTTGGATGCCCATGTACATTATTGAGAACAGGAGGTACGTGAGTACACTGAGATTGTGAACAAATGTTGTCACCAGAGCTCGAATAAATTCCCACTAGGGGCACTGAAAATTTGTCCCGAAGGACCATTGATAATCCCGAAGGACCATTGATAATCCCTCGACTCTTGACATGCCAATTATACCTACAGCTCTCATATTATATAACATGGGCTTAAATATGAGTACATTTTCCATTTTCATATCTCTTTTATAACTTCTCATATAAACACATAATTCACTTCATATACACACATATAATCAGTTTTCTTATTTTACATACCTGGATTGATTCTCTTATAATTGCATACACTCATATAATATCATGTTAAAGCATTTAAGAATTATGCAAGTACTTATTATAACCATAACATATGCATGTATATAAAAAATGAAAACATGAAATCAAATATAGGAAATAGACTTATCACAAGTTTTATTTCCATTAAACTATATCTAGTATGCATTATGTCCGCTGTTTCTGAGTACTATAAATGTTGCAGATATGTGTGCAAGTATACACAATCGAACAAGTAATAAAGTGATGAGTGAGTATCGTTCTCTACAGGGATTGGGGTAAATCTAATAAGTTTGTCACGACACTTTACTCTGTCACCTAAGTAAAGTTAGAGAGTATATACAAATGATGTGTGGCAAAATGAATGGATGATATGGAAATGGAACGATGGCAATGTGGTAGCAGATGAATATTTTGTGGCAAAATGGATTGTGTATAGTGCAATCAAATAAAAATGTAAAGGCAAAATAAACTGTAAATACTGGATTTGCTTATAAGAACTTTAGACTCCTCACACGACAAGCTACTATGGGAATGAGTGATGGGAGTTACCTAGGAAAATCTAATCCACTCTCAGAATGGTTTTACTTCTATCCTTAACTGCCCGACAGAGTTTACTAAGGGTGCCCAATGCTATCTCTAGTTAAGGGACCCGACAGATTGAAGATGCCTTGGCAAAACCAATTGGCGTTAGCTACTGCAGGAATCCTATTGGTCCAGATAATAGGATATGTCTCGGCAATACCTTTTTGCGGCAACATTAACATCTAACCTATCGCTCATGCACAACTTCTTTTAGTCGAATGAAATCCTAGCCTTATCTCTAAGGTGGATTAGGCCTAGTTACTATCTAGAACCCCTTGCTTATGTGGTTCCTCCATAGTTTCTCTTGAATACTAAGGATATGCTACTTAGGCATTCTCTCGAACTCTAAGTAATCACCTAAAGAATGGCTACTCTCATAGCTCCTACAACCTTAAGGTATTAAAATTCATAAGCAAAACAGATTATAACATAGAAAAACAATCATTCATTAAAGAAAATCTTAAATATCCAAAATAAACTCCCACCAAATAGGATTAGTTCATGGTGGGGTTCGAAATAAGCAAGCAAAAAGCAAGTTAATCCGTTCCGTACAACCCAAATAATAAATAACGAAAGCAAAGAGAAAAGGGAAGGAGGAAAAGCCTTCGATGTGCACTGCCAGAGCTTCCCTCGGCCACCACGAACAGTCTTAGCGATCTAGCTCCTCTTGGACGCCTAGTTCGCCACTCCCTATAGCCTGTCAACGGAGGAATGCCATGGGAAAAACGATTGACGAAAAAAAGAGAACTTTTTCTCCGAATTTTTAGGCTCTTGGCAACTGTCTAAAAAATCTCTCTAAGTCTCCCAAAAAGTCAGGATTCTCCTTCTATTTATAGGGGAGAATGAACCTTGGGTTTTGTGTTAAAATTACCCTTGCACCCTAAAGTTCATTCCTTTTATGCGAGAGTTCGTTCAAAGATGGTAACTGACCACTCCTTTAATGCTGATTGCATAAAGCACTTTTTATGCCATGACAGATGGCTCTTACTAAAAATATATTCTTTGACTTTTTCTGCCCAGAAATGCCGTCCGAGATGTCACGGCAATCGCATTTTGCTCAGTAGTCTCCTTATGTTATGACATTTCCCTTTTGCTTTTCCTTTCTCCTAAATCCTGCACATCATTAAACAAAACACCTTCCCCATAATGCAACACTGATTACAAAATAAAATGCCACGACAAACAAAATTTCACCACATACAACTATATGCTCCTAAATGTATCTATATGATCCTAAATGGGCTTTTAGACAATCAATAACTTAAGTGAAAAGGTCCCAAATATGACCTTTTTACGGAGTTATCACACCCCCAAACTTAAGCTATTGCTTGTCCTCAAGCAATGGATACTATTAAGCAAAATAAAAATACCCTGGCAAGTTCAGAAGCAGAATAGTTATATGGTATAGAATTTCATCCCTCAGAACATTTGGCTTCAACATGTTAGACTAGTTTGAGAAATCAAGTACTGTCCCCTAGGGCAAGATTCTTTGTGTGGGTGTGTGCGTGTTTGTATCCAGTCCATGCTTAACAAACCTAAAAATTTTCTACGCAAGTTTTGTTGTTTTGCCACGACATTTACAATTTTTACTCCCATATTGTTTTCTTTTCCTTTTTGCATTTTTTAACACTGCTACGAGAGGAGTCAGCCCATCACACCTACCATCCCACACTCTAAGTGAAAGGGAGCATACCTTCCACCCCTGAGCTAGTTAGGTAGAGTCATCCCGTGACTACTTTCATTCACTCATATACCATAGCTGCCATTTATTTATTTGTAGTTTCCAGGAAATGCCATGGCATAGCGGAGTGTCCCTCTACAGATATGTCGAAGCATTTATTCACAAATTCATTTTTTCTTTTTTTTTTTTTTTTTACAAAGTGGGGTTTTCATCGTTTATGCCAAGACATGCAAGAGTTCTTTTATAAAAAAAATTCAAGTTCCTTAAGCATGAAAAATATACAATCGTGTATTCAAAGGTTTCAAAGAAGCAAGTCCTAGAGTTGGTTCTATCATCCTCAACAATCATGTACATTCAATCCTATCCATCAAGAGTTCATCATCATCGGGCATCATTAATTTATTCCAGAAAACCCATTCAACCACTTACTAATGTCATGGCATATTCATTCTACTAATACTATCATGCAATGATTTAAGAACCCTACCTCCCCCAAACTTGAGAGAAGCATTGTCCTCAATACTTAAAAAAACTATTGAAAATTAAACTACATGTTATGACATGCAATAAAATGCAAGGTACCTTGACTTTACACTTGTGGTGGTGCCGCGGTCATACGACGTGTGCGCTTTTGAAATTGTGTGGAGCTGGACTGTTCATGATTTGATGCTAGTACGGTTGAAATTTGGATGGACCCTAACCTTGCAAAGAAAAATAAGATAGTAAATTAAAAGGAAACTAAATAAAAATAAGTAACAAAATAACCATTTATTTATGCACAGAAGTAAAACTAAAATGTCACGGCATCCTTAAGATGTTGGGCCAGTATCAACTTCATGCAAGAGAAGTGCAGTCTTGTAACGCAATTGTGGGACGCCTTGGTAAGCCTTCAGGCGCTGTCCATTAACTTTAAAGATAGACCCATCGTCCATGTTCTTGATATCAATAGCGCCGTACAGGTAAACATGGTGGACTTCGAATAGTCCCGACCAACGTGACTTTAATTTGCCCGGGAAGAGTTTGAGCCTAGAGTTAAACAACAACACTTTCTGGCCCACATGAAAATGTCGAGGCAAAAGCATTTTGTCATGCCACTTCTTGCTTTTTTCCTTGTAGAGATTGGCATTTTCATATGCTTGTGCTCGAAACTCCTCTATTTCATTCAGATCGAGCAATCGTTTTTCCCCAGCAAGTTGCGTGTCGAAGTTTAGCTTCTTGATTGCCCAGTAAGCCTTGTGTTCTAGCTCAATTGGCAGGTGATAGGATTTTACATATACCATCTTGAAGGGCGACATTCCCAAAGGTGTTTTAAATGCCTTCCGGTATGCCCAGAGTGCTTCATCAAGTTTTGGGGACCAGTCTTTCCTTCGAGGGTTCACCACCTTCTCGAGAATCTGCTTGACTTCACGATTGGATACTTCAGCTTGCCCATTTGTTTGTGGGTGATATGCCATGGCAATTTTATGTCACACTCCGTATTTCTGTAATGCCTTGGCAATTATCTTGTAATCAAAGTGGGTGCCCTCGTCACTGATGATGGCTCTCGGTACTCCAGATCGAGTAAAGATGTTCTTGTGAAGGAACTTGAGCACCGTCTTAGAGCATTCCTCGTTGTGGCAATCGCTTCAACCCACTTTGAGACGTAATCCACAGTAAGCAAAATGTATAAGTCTCCAAAAGAAGATGGGAACGGTCCCATGAAATCAATGCCCCAAACATCAAAGAGTTTTATCTCTAAAATATTTTGCAGCGGCATTTCGTTTTGTTTGGAAATATTTCCAGTGCGCTGGCATCTGTCGCACGTTTATAAAATACGTGGGCATCTTTAAATAGTGATGGGCAATAGAAGCCTGATTGGAGGACCTTTGCAGCAGTCCTTGCACCTCCAAAATGCCCTCCACAGGTTGCGGTGTTGCAATGATATAAGATATTGTATTGCTTCTCTTCGGGGACACACCGTCGAATCATTTGATTGGCACATTGCTTGAACAGGTACGGCTCGTCCCAAAAATAGAACTTGGCATCATGCAGAAACTTCTTCTTGCCCTGGGTGTTTAGTTCATAAGGAAAAACACCACTAACAAGAAAATTGACAAGGTCAGCGTACAACGGAATTGCCATGGCATATAAAATTTTCTCATCAGGGAATTCTTCTTTAATATCGAAAATGTCATGGCATTATGAAATGTTCTCTAGCCTAGATAAATGATCTGCAACCTGGTTCTCAGTACCTTTCCTATCTATTACCTCTAAGTCAAATTCCTGAAATAGTAATATCCACCTAATAAGTCTAGGATTGGCATCTTTCTTGTTCACTAAATATTTTATAGCTGAGTGATCAGTGTGAACAATGACTTTGGTCCCTATCAAATATGGCCTAAACTTGTCAAATGCAAATACCACAGCAAATAATTCTTTCTCAGTGATAGTATAGTTCAATTGTGTCTTATTCAAGGTACGCCTAGCATAATATATAACATGAAAAAGTTTACCTCTACGGTTCCCAAGTACAGCTCCCACGGTAAAATCACTTGCATCACACATCAATTTGAATGGTGCCATCCAATCTGGGGGAACCACGATCGGTGCAGAGGTAAGTATTTGCTTCAGCTCTTTGAATGCGCCATGGCATTTCTGATCGAACACGAATGGCTGGTTCTGTTGCAGCAGGGTGCACAAGGGCTTGGATATTGTGGAGAAATCCTTGATGAATCTCCGATAAAATCCAACATGTCCAACATGTCCAACGAAACTTCGAATGCCCTTGACAGAATTTGGTGGGGGTAACTTCTCGATCACCTCGATCTTTGCTTTGTCCACCTCAATGCCCTTTGCAGAAATTTTATGGCCAAGTACAATGCCCTCGTCACCATGAAGTGGCATTTTTCCCAGTTCAGCACGAGATCGGCCTCCTCATATTGCTTCAGTACCTTCGTCAAATTGCCAAGGCATTTTTGAAAATCATCTCCAGAAACTGAAAAATCATCCATAAAAATTTCCAGAAAGTCCTCAACCATGTCTGAAAATATGGCTTGCATGTAGCGCTGAAAAGTTGTCGGGGCATTACAGAGTCCAAAAGGCATTCTTCGAAAAGCATACGTTCCATAAGGACACGTGAATATTATCTTCTCTTGGTCCTCCGGTGCAATGGCAATCTGATTATACCCTGAGTATCCATCCAAGAAATAATGAAATGCCTTGCCAGCAAGTCGATCCAACATTTGATCGATGAACGGCAAAGGAAAGTGATCCTTCTTGGTGGCCTTGTTGAACTTGCAGTAGTCCATGCAAATCCGCCACCCGGTGACCGTGCGAGTAGGTATCAACTCGTTGTCTTCACTCGTCACCACGGTCATGCCTCCCTTCTTTGGCACACATTGAACGGGACTCACCCAAGAACTATCAGAAATAGGTTATTACGCCAATGTTAAGCCATTTGAGAATCTCATTCATCACAACTTGCTTCATGATTGGATTTAGTCTGCGCTGTGGCTCTATGGATTTGCCGTGACATTCTTCCAGTAGGATTTTGTGCATACAGATTGTTGGACTTATTCCCTTCAGATATGCCATCGTCCATCCTAACGCTCGCTTATGTTGTGACAAAACACTTACCAAACTAGATTATTGGTTAGGAGTAAGGGCAGAGGAAATAATCACAGGTAAAGTTTCATTACTACCTAGATAATCATATTTAAGATGTCGTGGCAAATTCTTAAGTTCTAGGGTAGGAGCATGTTGTAATGAGGGCTTGGGAGAAACAAATTCTTCAAAATTAAGAGGTTCAAAGCGCGTACCTGGGTTAGCTTTGAGGAAGCTAGCCTTATGTTCCTCGGATAAAAAATCATTAGGTTCTCCAACCTTTAAGTCTTCGATTAAACTCTCATCAGGTTCCCGCTGAATGAATTTGTCCTGGCAAAATTGATCTGCTTCTTTCGTGATTACTGTATCTACTTCTAAAATGCTCTGGCATTCTTCAGAATCATCCATGTACTTGAGAGATCGAAAGATATTCACAGTGACATGTTGATCGGCCACTCGTATGGTCAGCTCGCCCCTCTCACAGTCGATGAGAATACGACCGGTAGCTAGGAAGGGTCTCCCCAAGATGATGGGTGCTGTGGCGTCAACCTCATAGTCCAGAATTAGAAAATCAAAAGGAAAAATGAATTTGTCAACCTGCACGATGACATCTTCAATTCTCCCTTCAGGACGCATATGTGAACGATCAGCTAATTACAAAATGATAGATGTAGGTCTCGCATTTCCTATCCCAAGCTTTACGAAAATTGATTTAGGCATCAAGTTTACACTCGAGCCAAGGTCACATAGTGCCTTCCCAATAAATTTGTCTCCTATCGAACATGGGATGATAAAACTGCCCAGGATCATGTCTCTTTGGTGGCAACTTGCTTAAGGAAGAGCAAAATTCTTTTTCCATGGCAATTGTCTCGTAATGCTCAGCCTTTATTTTCTTAGTAACAATCTCATTAAGAAATTTAGCATAAGTGGGCATTTGTTCCATGGCTTCCAAAAAAGGAATATTGATTTGAAGTTGACTCAGAATGTCAATGAACTTATTAAACTGGATATCTTCGTTATGATTCTTCAGTCTTTGCTGAAAAGGAGGTAGGGGTCGGGCTTCCTGTACTGACGGGGTGCGAACAGAAGTTGCCTTGGCATTTTTATTTGCCCCCTCAGTTTCTTTACTTAAAAAATCCTCAGCCTTGTCCTCTTCCTCTGGTGCTTCTTCCAGCACTTCTTGCTCAACTTGCACGATTACAGGGGTAAATCATCTTTTGGTCTTCCCCTAAACTTATCTTCGACATTAATTTGTGTATCACTTCGGAGAGTTAGCACACTGTACTGTTCTTTGCCATGAGGTTTTGTGACTTCAGTGTCACTCGGTAGATGTCCTGGTCTGCGTTCTTGTAATGCCGTGGTAATTTGACAAACCTGACTCTCCAGCGCCCTTAATGGTGAACTATGGCTCTGAAGCAGGGCTCCTTGATTTTTGATAGAGGTCGTATGATCTTGCAGCATTGTCTTCGTTGTTGCAATAAACTATTGCATTGTGGCCTCAAAATAACTGGTGTTTGATGAAGATGGCCCTCATTTGTGAGAATTATGCCATGGCATATTCGATTGAAATCCCTGGGAGTCATTGAAATTCTGCTACCGAGCTAGTTGATGAGCAGTGCTGGTTCCTTGATTTCCCCACGAAAAGTTTGGATGTTGACGCCATCCAGGATTATATGTGTTGAAATAGGGGTTGTTGTTACCTCGGTTGAAGTTGCCCAAAAAGTTGATAGATTCTTTATTGGTCGGGCAGTTACTCTCTTTGTGATTGCCGTGGCATAATAAACATGCTGAATGGGCTGCCTTCACTTCTCTCACCTCAATTGGCCTTTGTAAATTCTTTAACATATTCGTGATAGCAGCAAGTTGGGCGGACACCGTATCTTTGGATCTAGCTCGAAAGCTCCATGTATTTTTCGCCCAAGTCCAAGCCTTGTGGATGGAAATTGATAATCGTTAGTGGCAATCCGATCCAGAAAGTCAAATGCCTCTGCTGGTGATTTGTCAAGTAACGTCCCATTTACCGAGGCATCTAGGATCATCCTTGTGGGTGCATTAACTCCATTATAGAACATCACCACCTGCGTCCAATCTTGAAAACCATGATTGAACACTTACGAAGCAAGATTTTATATCTGTCCCAGCACTCATACATTGATTCGTCATCAGCCTGACGAAAAGAAGAAATGTCGTTCCTCAGTTGGGTGTTCATGTTCGGAGGATTATACCACAGTAAATATTTTTTTTCATAGATCAGTCCAAGACTCCATTGAACCCGCTGGAACTCTACTTAACCAAGACCTTGGTCGGTCACGCAGAGAATACGAAAATAGCTTTAATTTCAAGACATCTTCGTGCACTCCTTATTGGGGAAAGGAATCACAAACCTCCAAGAAGTTACGAATGTGCTGCCTGGCATCTTCATTTGGCATGCCCCCAAATTGCCCTATGGAGTTCAACATATTGAACATGACAGGTTTAAGATCGAAGTGGGTTGCCTGAATTTCTGGATCTATAATTCCAAGATTTAAATAATCTAAGATCGGGTTTAAGTGATCACGAATGGCACGAGGTCTGGTTGCATTCCCAGGATTTGGAATTGGCCCGATATTCTGATCATCCTCATGACCAATGCCTTGATTTCCGATTTGATACATATTTGCACGTTGATCACGTCTTCTTCTCCTAAAGAGCCTCTCGATCTCAGGTTCAACCGGTTCTAATGGCTCGTCAAAATGTCTTCTGGTCATACACAACAAAAAACCTGAAAAAGATAAGGAAAATAAAAAGTAAAACTATTTAAAAATAAATAAATAAATAAACAAGTAAAATAATAATGCTATGACAAAATAATTTAACTTCCAGTTGCCAATCCCTGACAACGGCGCCAAAACCTTGTCCGATGTTTGTGAGTACTATAAATGGTGCGGATATATGTGCAAGTATACACAATCGAACAAGTAATAAAGTGATGAGTGAGTATCGTTCTCTATAGGGTTTGGGAGAAATCAAATAAGTTTGTCACGACACTTTCCTCTGTCACCTAAGTAAAGTTAGAGATGGTATATATACAAATGATGATGCTGTGGCAAAATGAATGGATGATAAGGAAATGGAACGATGTCAATGTGGTAGCAGATGAATATGTTGTGGCAAAATGGATTGTGTGTAGTGCAATCAAATAAAAATGTAAAGGCAAAATAAACTGTAAATACTGGATTTGCTTATAAGAACTTTAGACTCCTTACACGACAAGCTACTATGGGAATGAGTGATGGGAGTTACCTAGGAAAATCTAAGTCCACTTCTCAGAATGGTTTTACTTCTATGACTTAACTGCCCGACAGAGTTTACTAAGGGTGCCCTATGCTATCTCTAGTTAAGGGACTCGACAGATTGAAGATGCCTTGGCAAAACAGATTGGCGTTAGCTACTGCAGGGATCCTATTGGTCCAGATAACAGGATATGTCTCGGCAATACCTTTTTGCGGCAGCATTAACATCTAACCTATCGCTCATGCACAACTCCTTTTAGTCGAATAAAATCCTAGCCTTATCTCTAAGGTGGATTAGGCCTAGTTACTATCTAGAACCCCTTGTTTATGTGGTTCCTCCATAGTTTCTCTCGAATACTAAGGATATGCTACTTAGGCATTCTCTCGAACACTAAGTAATCACCTAAGGAATTGTTACTCTCATAGCTCCTACAACCTTAAGGCATTAAAATTTATAAGCAAAACAGATTATAACATAGAAAAACAATCATTCATTAAAGCAAATCTTAAATATCAAAAATAAACTCCCACCAAATAGGATTAGTTCATGGTGGGGTTCGAAATAAGCAAGCACAAAGCAAGTTAATCCGTTCCTTACAACCCAAATAATAAATAACGAAAGCAAAGAGCAAAGGGAATAAAGAAAAGCCTTCGACGTGCACTGTCAGAGCTTCCCTCGGCCACCACGAACAGTCCTAGCGATCTAGCTCCTCTAGGATGCCTAGTTCGCCACTCCCTATAGCCTGTCAACGGAGGAATGCAACGGCAAAAACGATTGACAGAAAAAAGAGAGAACTTTTTCTCCAAATTTTTAGGCTCTTGGCGGCTGTCTAAAAATCTCTCCAAGTCTCCCAAAAAGTCATGCTTCTTCTTCTATTTATAGGAGAGAATGAACCTAGGGTTTTGTGTTAAAATTACCCTAGCACCCTAAAGTTCATTCTTTTATTCGAGAGTTGGTGCAAAGATGGTAACTGGCCCCTCCTTTAATGCTGATTGCAAAATGCACTTTTTATGCCATGACAAAGGGCTCTTACTAAAAATATATTCTTTGACTTTTTCTGCCCAGAAATGTCGTCCGAGATGTCGCGACAATCGCATTTTGCTCAGTAGTCTCCTTATTCATGGCATTTCACTTTTGCTTTTC
Source organism: Hibiscus syriacus (assembly GCF_006381635.1). Lineage (NCBI taxonomy): Eukaryota > Viridiplantae > Streptophyta > Magnoliopsida > Malvales > Malvaceae > Hibiscus > Hibiscus syriacus. The sequence continues at coordinate 2,915,380 of NW_024062765.1, forward strand.
CTTGCTCCCAAATCCTGCACATCATTAAACAAAACACCTTCCCCATAATGCAACACTGATTACAAAATAAAATGTCGCGACAAATAAAATTTCACCACATGCAACTATATCCTAAATACATCTATATGATCCTAAATGGGCTTTTAGACAATCAATAACTTAAGTGAAAAGGTCCCAAATATGACCTTTTTACGGAGTTATCATACCCCTAAACTTAAGCTTTTGCTTGCCTAAAGCAATGGATAGTATTAAGCAAAATAAAAATACCCTGTCAAGTTCAGAAGCAGAATAGTTATATGGTATAGAATTTCAGCCATCAGAACATTTGGCTTCAACATGTTAGACTAGTTTGAGAAATCAAGTACTATCCCCTAGGGCAAGATTTTTTGTGTGGGTGTATGCGTATTTGTATCCAGTCCATGCTTAACAAACCTAAAAATTTTCTACGCAAGTTTTGTTGTTTTGCCACGACATTTACAATTTTTACTCCTACATTGTTTTCTTTTCATTTTTGCTTTTTTTTAACACTGCTACGAGATGAGTCAGCCCATCACACCTACTATCCCACACTCTAAGTGAAAAGGAGCATACCTTCCACCCCCGAGCTAGTCAGGTAGAGTCATCCCGTGACTACTTTCATTTACTCATATACCGTAGCTGCCATTTATTTATTTGTAGTTTCCAGGAAATGCCATGGCATAGCGGAGTGTTCCTCTACAGATATGTCGAAGCATTTATTCACAACTTCATTTTTTCTTTTTTTTTTTTTTTTTTTACAAAGTGAGGTTTTCATCGTTTATGCCAAGACATGCAAGAGTTCTCTTATAAAAAAAAATTCAAGTTCCTTAAGCATGAAAAATATACAATCGTGTATTCAAAGAAGCAAGTCCTAGAGTTGGTTCTATCATCCTCAACAGTCATGTACATTCAATCCTATCCATCAAGAGTTCATCATCATCAGGCATCATTAATTTATTCCAGAAAACCCATTCAATCACTTACTAATGTCATGGCATATTCATTCTACTAATACTATCATGCAATGATTTAAGAACTCTACCTCCCCCAAACTTGAGAGAAGCATTGTCCTCAATGCTTAAAAAAACTATTAAAAATTAAACTACATGTTATGACATGCAATGCAATGCAAGGTACCTTGACTTTACGCTTGTGGTGGTGCCGTGGTCGTACGACGTGTGAGCTTTTGAAATTGTGTGGAGCTGGACTGTTCATGATTTGATGCTGGTACGGTTGAAATTTGGATGGACCCTAACCTTGCAAAGAAAAATAAAATAGTAAATTAAAAGGAAATTGAATAAAACCAGTAACAAAATAACCATTTATTTATGCACAGGAGTAAAACTAAAATGTCACGGCATCCTTAAGATTTTGGGCTAGTATCAACTTCATGCAAGAGAAGTGCAGTCTTGTAACGCAATGGTGGGATGCCTTGGTAAGCCTTTAGGCGCTGTCCATTGACTTTAAAGATAGACCCATCGTCCATGTTCTTGATATCAACAGCGCCGTACGGGTAAACATGGGGGACTTCGAATGGTCCCGACCAACGTGACATTAATTTTCCCGGGAAGAGTTTGAGCCTAGAGTTAAACAACAACACTTTCCTTCCCACATAAAAATGTCGAGGCAAAAGCATTTTGTCATGCCACTTCTTGGTTTTTTCCTTGTAGAGCTTGGCATTTTCATATGCTTGTGCTCGAAACTCCACCATTTCATTCAGATCGAGCAGTCGTTTTCCCCCAGCAAGTTGCGTGTCGAAGTTTAGCTTCTTGATTGCCCATATGCCTTGTGTTCTAGCTCAACTGGCAGGTGACAGGCTTTTCCATATACCATCTTGAAGGGCGACATTCCCAAAGGTGTTTTAAATGCCGTCCGGTATGCCTTGTGACTTCACGGTTGGATACTTCAGCTTGCCCATTTGTTTGTGGGTGATATGCCGTAACAATTTTATGTCACACTCCGTATTTCTGTAATGCCTTGCCAATTAGCTTGTTATCAAAGTGGGTGCCCTCGTCACTAATGATGGCTCTCGGTACTCCAAATCGAGTAAAGATGTTCTTGTGAAGGAACTTGAGCACCGTCTTAGAGTCATTCCTCGGTGTGGTAATCGTTTCAACCCACTTTGAGACGTAATCCACAACAAGCTAAATGTATAAGTCTCCAAAAGAAGATGGGAACGATCCCATGAAATCAATGCCCCAAACATCAAAGAGTTTTATCTCCAAAATATTTTGCAGTGGCATTTTGTTTCGTCTGGAAATGTTTCCAGTGCGCTGGCATCTGTTGTACGCTTTATAAAATGCGTGGGCATCCTTAAATAGTGATGGCCAATATAAGCCTAATTGGAGGACCTTTGCAGCAGTCATTGCACCTCCAAAATGCCCTCCACAGGTTGCGATGTGGCAATGATATAAGATATCGCATTGCTCCTCTTCGGGGACACACCTTCGAATCATTTGATCAGCACATTGCTTGAACAGGTATGGCTCGTCCCAAAAATAGAACTTGGCATCATGCAGAAACTTCTTCTTGCTCTGGCTGTTTAGTTCATAAGGAAAAACACCACTAACAAGAAAATTGACAAGGTCAGCGTACCACGGAATTGTCGTGGCATATAAAATTTTCTCATCAGGGAATTCTTCTTTAATATCGAAAATGTCATGGCATTATGAAATGTTCTCTAGCCTAGATAAATTATCTGCAACCTGGTTCTCAGTACCTTTCCCATCTATTAACTCTAAGTCAAATTCCTGCAATAGTAATATCCACCTAATATGTCTAGGCTTGGCATCTTTCTCGTTCACTAAATATTTTATAGCTGAGTGATCATTGTGAACAATGACTTTGGTCCCTATCAAATATGGCCTAAACTTGTCAAATACAAATACCACGGCAAGTAATTCTTTCTCAGTGGTAGTATAGTTCAATTGTGCCTCATTCAAGATACGGCTAGCATAATATATAACATGAAAAAGTTTACCTCTACGTTGCCCAAGTACAGCTCCCACGGTAAAATCACTTGCATCACACATCAATTCGAATGGTGCCATCCAATCTGGGGGAACCACGATCGGTGCAGAGGTAAGTATTTGCTTTAGCTCTTTGAATGCGCCATGGCATTTTTGATCGAACACAAACGGCTGGTGCTGTTACAGCAGGGTGCACAAGGGCTTGGATATTGTGGAGAAGTCCTTGATGAATCTCCGATAAAATCCAACATGTCCAAGGAAACTCCGAATGCCCTTGATAGAATTTGGCGGGGGTAACTTCTCGATCACCTCGATCTTTCTTTGTCTACCTCAATGCCATTTGCAGAAATTTTATGGCCAAGAACAATGCCCTCGGTCACTATGAAGTGCCATTTTTCCCAGTTCAGCACAAGATCGGCCTCCTCGCATCGCTTCAGTACCTTCGTCAAATTGCCAAGGCATTTTTGAAAATCATCTCCAAAAATTGAAAAATCATCCATAAAAATTTCCAGAAAGTCCTCAACCATGTCTGAAAATATGGCTTGCATGCAGCGCTGAAAAGTTGTCGGGGCATTACAGAGTCCAAAAGGCATTCTTAGAAAAACATACGTGCCATAAGGACACGTGAATGTTGTATTCTCTTGGTCCTCCGGTGCAATGGTAATCTGATTATACCCTGAGTATCCGTTCAAGAAACAATAAAATGCCTTGCCAGCAAGTCGATCCAGCATTTGATCGATGAACGGCAAAGGGAAGTGATCATTCTTGGTGGCCTTGTTGAGCTTATGGTAGTCCATACAAACCCGCCACCCGGTGACCATACGAGTAGGTATCAACTCGTTGTCTTCACTCGTCACCACAGTCATGCCTCCCTTCTTTGGCACACATTGAACGGGACTCACCCAAGAACTATCAAAAATAGGGTATATTACGCCAACGTTAAGCCATTTGAGAATCTCCTACATCACAACTTGCTTCATGATTGGATTTGTGGCTCTATGGATTTGCCGTGACATTCTTCCAGCAGGATTTTGTGCATACAGATTGTTGGACTTATTCCCTTCAGATCTGCCATCGTCCATCTTAACGCTCGCTTATGCTGTGACAAAACACTTACCAAACTAGATTATTGGTTAGGAGTAAGAGCAGAGGAAATAATCACAGGTAAAGTTTCATTAGTACCCAGATAAGCATATTTAAGATGCCGTGGAAAATTCTTAAGTTCTAGTGTAGGAGTATGCTGTAATGAGGGCTTAGGAGGAACAAACTCTTTAAAATTAAGAGGTTCAAAGCGCGTACCTAGGTTAGCCTTGAGGAAGCTAGCCTTATGTTCCTCGGATAAAAAATCATTAGGTTCTCCAACCTTTAAGTCTTCGATTAGCCCCTCATCAGGTTCCAGCTGAATGAAATTGTCCTGGCAAAATTGATCTGCTTCTTTCGTGATTACTGTATCTACTTCTAAAATGCTCTGGCATTCTTCAGAATCATCCATGTACTTGATAGATCAGAAGACATTCACAGTGACATATTGATCGGCCACTTATATGGTCAGCTCGCCCCTCTCACAATCGATGAGAATACGACCGGTAGCTAGGAAGTGTCTCCCCAAGATGATGGGTGCTGTGGCGTCAACCTCACAATCCAGAATTAGAAAATCGACAGGAAAAATGAATTTGTCAACCCACACGATGACATCTTCAATTCGCCCTTCAGGACGCACATGTGAACGATCCGCTAATTGTAAAATGACAGATGTGGGTCTCGCATTTCCTATCCCAAGCTTTAGGAAAATTGATTTAGGCATCAAGTTTACACTCGAGCCAAGGTCACATAGTGCATTCCCAACAAATTTGTCTCCTATCAAACATGAGATGATAAAACTGCCCGGATCATGTCTCTTCGGTGGCAGCTTGCTTAAGGAAGAGCAAAATTCTTTTTCCATGGCAATTGTCTCGTACTGCTCAGCATTTCTTTTCTTAGTAACAATCTCCTTAAGAAATTTAGCATAAGTGGGCATTTGTTCCATGGCTTCCAAAAAAGGAACATTGATTTGAAGTTGACTCAGAATGTCAACGAACTTCTTAAACTGGATATCTTCGTTATGATTCTTCAGTCTTTGTGGAAAAAGAGGTAGGGGTCGGGCTTCCTGTACTGACGGGGTACGAACAGAAGTTGCCTTGGCATTTTTATTTGCCCCCTCAGTTTCTTTACTTAACAAATCCTCAGCCTTGTCCTCTTCCTCTGGTGCTTCTTCCAGCACTTCTTGCTCAACTTGAATGATTACATGGGGTGAATCATCCTTCGGTCTTCCCTTAAACTTATCTTCGACATTAATTTGTGTACCACTTCGGAGAGTTAGCACACTGCACTGTTCTTTTCCATGAGGTTTTATGACTTCAGTGTCACTCGGTAGATGTCCTGGTCTGCGTTCTTGTAATACCGCGACAATTTGACCAACCTGACTCTCCAGCGCCCTTAATGGCGAACTATGGCTCTGAAGCAGGGCTCCTTGATTTTTGATGGAGGTCGTATGATCTTGCAGCATTTTCTTCGTTGTTGCAATAAACTCTTGCATTGTGGCCTCCAAAGAACTGGTGTTTGATGAAGATGGCCCTCGTTTGTGAGAATTATGCCATGGCATATTCGATTGAAATCCCTGGGAGTCATTGAAATTCTACTGCCGAGCTGGTTGATGAGCAATGTTGGTTCATTGATTTCCCCACGAAAAGTTTGGATGTTGACGCCATCCAGGATTATATGTGTTGAAATAGGGGTTGTTGTTGCCTCGGTTGAATTTTCCCACAAAGTTGATGGATTCTTGATTGGTCGGGCAGTCACTCTCATTGTGATTGCCGTGGCATAATAAACATGCTGAATAGGCTGCCTTCACTTCTCTCACCTCACTTGGCCTTTGCAAGTTCTTCAACATGTTCGTGATAGCAGCAAGTTGGCCAGACACCATATATTTGGAATCTAGCTCAAAAGCTCCATGTGATTTTCGCCCAAGTCCAAGCCTTGTGGTTGGAAATTGATAATCGTTGGAGGCAATCTGATCCAAAATGTCAAATGCCTCTACTGGTGATTTGTCAAGCAACGTTCCATTTCCCGAGGCATCTAGCATCATCCTCGTGGGTGCATTAACTCCATTGTAGAACATCTCCACTTGCGTCCAATCTTGAAAACCATGATTCGAACACTTACGAAGCAAGCTTTTATATCTGTCCCAGCACTCATACATTGATTCGTCATCAGCCTGATGAAAAGAAGCAATGTCGTTCCTCAGTTGGGTGTTCATGTTCGGAGGATTATACCGCAACAATTTTTTTTTGCACAGATAATTCCAAGACTCCATTGAACCCACTGGAATGCCACTCAACCAAGACCTTGCTCGGTCACGCAGAGAATACAGAAATAGCTTTAATTTCAAGACATCTTTGTGCACTCCTTGTTGGCAAAAGGAATTACAATCCTCCAAGAAGTTACGAATGTGCTGCCTGGCATTTTCATTTGGCATTCCCCCAAATTGCCCTATGGAGTTCAACATATTGAACATGACAGGTTTAAGCTCGAAGTGGGCTGCCTGAATTTCTGGTGCCACAATTCCAGGATTTAAATAATCTAAGATCGGGTTTAAGTGATCACGAATGGCACGAGGTCTGGCTGCATTCCCAGCATTTGGAATTGCCCCGACATTCTGATCATCCTCATGACCAATGCCTTGATTTTCGATTTGATATGTATTTGCACGTTGATCACGTCTTCTCCTCCTAAAGAGCCTCTCGATCTCAGGTTCAACCGGTTCTAATGGCTCGTCTGAATGTTTTCTGGTCATACACCGTAAAAAACTTGAAAAATATAAGGAAAATAAAAAGTAAAACTATTTAAAAAATTAAATAAATTAATAAACAAGTAAATAGTAATGTTGACAAATAATTTACTTATAGTTGCCAATCCCCGGCAACGGCGCCAAATACTTGTCCGCTGTTTGTGAGTACTATAAATGGTGCGGATATGTGTGCAAGTATACACAATCGAACAAGTAATAAAGTGACGAGTAAGTATCGTTCTCCACAGGGATTGGGGGAAATCAAATAAGTTTGTCACGGCACTTTACTCTGTCACCTAAGTAAAGTTAGAGATGGTATATATACAAATGATGATGCTGTGGCAAAATGAATGGATGATATGGAAATGGAACGATGTCAATGTGGTAGCAGATGAATATGTTGTGGAAAATGGATTGTGTGAGTGCAATCAAATAAAAATGTAAAGGCAAAATAAACTGTAAATACTAGATTTGCTTATAAGAACTTTAGACTCCTCATACGACAAGCTACTATGGGAATGAGTGATGGGAGTTACCTAGGAAAATCTAAGTCCACTTCTCAGAATGGTTTTACTTCTATGCCTTAACTGCTCGACAGAGTTTACTAAGGGTGCCCTATGCTATATCTAGTTAAGGGACTCGACAGATTGAAGATGCCTTGGCAAAACCGATTGGCGTTAGCTACTGCAGGGATCCTATTGGTCTAGATAACAGGATATGTCTCAGCAATACCTTTTTGCGACAACATTAACATCTAACCTATCGCTCATGCACAACTCCTTTTAGTCGAATGAAATCCTAGCCTTATCTCTAAGGTGGATTAGGCCTAGTTACTATCTAGAATCCCTTGCTTATGTGGTTCCTCCCTAGTTTCTCTCGAATACTAAGGATATGCTACTTAGGAATTCTCTCGAACACTAAGTAATCACCTAAGGAATGGCTACTCTCATAGCTCCTACAACCTTAAGGCATTAAAATTCATAAGCAAAACAGATTATAACATAGGAAAACAATCATTCATTAAAGCAAAACTTAAATATCCAAAATAAACTCCCACCAAATAGGATTAGTTCATGGTGGGGTTCAAAATAAGCAAGCATAAAGCAAGTTAATCCGTTCCTTACAACCCAAATAATAAATAACGAAAGCAAAGAGCAAAGGGAAGGAGGAAAAGCCTTCGACGTGCACTGCCGGAGCTTCCCTCGGTCACCACGAACAGTCCTAGCGATCTAGCTCCTCTCGGACGCCTAGTTCGCCACTCCCTATAACCTGTCAACGGACGAATGCCGCGGCAAAAACGATTGACGAAAAAAAGAGAGAACTTTTTCTCCGTATTTTTAGGCTCTTGGTGGCTATTTAAAAATCTCTCCAAGTCTCCCAAAAAGTCAGGCTTCTTCTTCTATTTATAGGGGAGAATGAACCTAGGGTTTTGTGTTAAAAATACCCTTGCACCCTAAAGTTTATTCATTTTATGCAAGAGTTGGTGCAAAGATGGTAACCGGCCCCTCCTTTAATGCTGATTACAGAAAGCACTTTTTATGCCATGACAGATGGCTCTTACTAAAAATATATTCTTTGACTTTTTCTGGCCAGAAATGTCGTCCGAGATGTCGCGACAATCTTATTTTGCTCAGTAGTCTCCTTATGTCATGGCATTTCCGTTTTGCTTTTCCTTGATCCCAAATCCTGCACATCATTAAACAAAACACCTTCCCCATAATGCAACACTGATTACAAAATTAAATGCCGCGACAAACAAAATTTCACCACATGCAACTATATGCTCCTAAATGCATCTATATGATCCTAAATTGGCTATTAGACAATCAATAAATTAAGTGAAAAGGTCCCAAATATGACCTTTTTACGGAGTTATCACATTCACATTAGCCTTGCTTGATTTGAATCAATTCTAGCACTTTATCTTTCTCTCAACGTTTTCTAATTCTTTGATTAATCCAGAACAGAATTACGTTCAATATTTACATAATTATACATTGATACATATCAATATTCTAAATGGCATACTCTAATCTTTCATTTCTTGACTAAAGGAAAATCGAAATTCACTTTCTATCTAAAGTAGGTATCAATACCCAATAGAGGGTATCAATACATCCCTCAACTGAGGTATTGATACCCAACGGGTATCGATACTGAAATTACATTCGAAATTCCCCTGGTATCGATACCTCCTAATGGTATCAGTACATATGGTATCGATAATACCTCCCCACGTATCGATACCTTTTGAATGCCTTCGTTATTTTACTCTTTGAGGTATTGGTACCTGATGAATGGGTTCCGATACCCCTTGCCCAGAATTCACTTTTTAAGCCCAAAAATTACTTCATTTTATCTCAATTGCTTCATATTTCATCCCCTTTCACATACTTAACTCGCATACCCATACTTAAACCCATTTATACTCATTTATCACATCTATAACTTCAAAATCCTATCATTTACATGGAATTCAAGAGTCATACTCAATTTTTAATATGTTCTAAATCCAATTCTAACACTTCATACTCCTTAATTCCACTAATCACAAGTCAAATTTATCCTTGAAATCTAATTAATAATTTCATATCAAGATTTCATTTAAGAACCCTCATATTTAATCCTTCATATATCCTCCATCTTGTTATTTTAAAACAAATTAAGCTTTCCTTAAGCTTAAGTGTCATCTAATGATCAAAACCAAACTTAATTTTCAACTAATAATTAGCTAATAAGAAATCTCACTTTTGCTTTGGGCTTACACGCACGAAGAAGGAAAAAGAAGAAGAATAAGAGAACTTTGGAAACTGAAATTTTCCACTTCTTCATTTCCACGTGGGTTTTAATACTACCACAACCACATTTAATTATTTCTTTATCAAAAGACCATTTTGTCCTTCCCTTCATTCTTCTTTAAAATTCAATCATGCACCACATTTCTCATATAAGTCCTTAAATTATTCAATTATTCTACTATAGTCACCTAATTCTAAAGTTTTACAATTTAGTCACTAACCCGGTATTGAGAATGTTACACGTACGAGTTGACTCAGACGAGTTAACTCAAACGAATTGACTTGAATCGAGTTGACTCGGTCGGGTCAAACAGACCCAGTTCGATTGGTTGGCTGGTTCGGGCCGGTTCAGACCGGCTGGATCGATTATATAAGAAACTAGAGTTGGGGACGAGCCCCACTCGTATTGTCAGCGACAGAGGTCGGGGTGGTCGGCTGATTCTTCCCTGATCACCCACATACTCAATTTAGCCAAAAAATAATCCCAATTCACAGCAATAATATGCCAAAGTTTCTGAAATTAAATTGGGAACTTACCCCGATGATGAACGGTGATGGAGATGACAATGGTACGTCGCACTGGGTGGGTTTTGTGCACCCAATGACTACGAGGCTGACGGCGCGGCGATGAGGCGATGTCTAGATCGACCGAAATCGAGGAAAATTCGACGTGTCGAAAGGTTAGAAATGGCGAGACTTTGACGACTTAATCGCGATCGCAGGGAACCTTAGCGCCAAAAACGATGACATTTCACTGGATGGTTATAAACCACCTTAAGAGTTTTGAAAACCCATTTTCTCATTTTTATTTCCCCTAGTCGTTTCTTACAAAACCAAAGGGGAGAGCTTTTTCTCCAAGCTCACCGTGAAAAACATCTCCGACCACCCTGGTTGATGTTGAACGAGGGGAAAATCTATCCCAAATGAACCCTTTCTTAGCCCCATATTCAAAAACCAAACCCTAATCCCCTACAACATAACCCTTTGTCCTAAATCTAAAAATATTCTTGGTGGTTACCTTAGAAAATTGAAGGTTTTGGCTCAATGGAACTCACGACTTCAGCCAAGAAAAGGGAAGTCTCCTTCCTCTGTTGTTCTTCTTTTTTCGAATGGTTTTTTTGTTCGAAAACTTATTTTTTTTCTTGTTCAAATGGCCTCTATTTTTTTATTTCCAAAAAAAATCCCCCCAATTTGGATGTTGCAGGCTCGATTTATGGTCATCTTTAGTGCGAATCATGAGTTCTAATGTAGGGGAATAATTTCCCTAAGCTTGGGTAGATAAAATCTGGAATATTTAGGATTTAACCCTTTTTTTAATGAGTTTTTGATTTCCTTGGCTTTTGACTGATTTGATTTGGTTAATTTTTTCACTATTTGACTGGAATTGCTAACGATGATGGCTTGGGAGTCATCGTGATGGCTCACGCGATTGGGGAATTGAAGAGTCATACGTATGCATCACATGCACAAGTCGGACGGTCGATTCTTTGCTAGTGGCAGCGGCGACTGTTAGGATGTATTAGGGTGAAACCCTACTTTTAGTGAATCTGCGCTATTGATCTCCCCCTTGATCTGACATTGAAGATTAAAAGGCTACATCAAAATATGATAAACCCTAAATTTGTTTTGGCTTTCATCCTTAGGCTTGTTGGATAACATGTATTGGGCTTGGGATGTTTGTATTTTGGGCCTACAAAAATGTACAATAAAATAAAATAAAAATAAAAATAAAAAAATAAATAATAATAATAAATAAAAATAATTCGGACGAAAATAGGTGTCAACAACTACCCCTTTTTGTCCATTCTTTGTGTTAACAAGAATAGGGCAAAGCCAAAAAGAAAACACGTTTTCATTCGATGTTATCTTTCATTTTGAAATTCGATATTGTCTCGAGAGAGACTGACAATGATTCTTATCTCAAGGGAGATATTATCAACATTTTGTTTCAAGAGAAACATTCTTAAATGATATAATTGTTGTTTGTTGATGGCATTTTTCCTTCGTGATGAGTATGGCTAGCCCATTTGAGTGGATGTTTCTCTAATTGTTAAAGTCAAATTTGAAGACCATGTTGCTCTCATTCTTCTAAAAGATGCTGAATCTAATGATGATCTCACTCTTTCCTCTGAAAGACGTTGAGCTGTGGGATGTCTTACTCATTCCTCTGAAGAACACTAAGTCGTATTTGAGTAATTGCATCTAAAAACAACATTGTTTCTTCTTGTTGAGGAAATCTGATTGTCTGTAGATAATTTAATGTTGAAGATGACACTGCTCATCCATGTTGAAGAGTTCTTGCTACTTTCAGGTAAATTGTTTGTTGAGATTACATTGTTTCTTCTCGTTGAGTAAGTCGAGTCAATTTGGAGATAATTTGGTGTTGAAGATAACACTGCTCATCCATGTTGAAAAGTTCTTATACTTTCAGGTAAATTGTTTGCTGAAGATGACGTTGTTTCGTCTCATTGAGGAAGTCGGGTCAATTTTGAGATAATTTGGTGTTGAAGACGACACTGCTCATCCATGTTGATGAATTTTGGTCGCTTTCAGGTAAATTATTTTCTGAAGATGACGTTGTTCCTTTCCGTTGAGGAAGTCAGATCATTCTGGATAATTTAATGATAACACGATTCCTTCGCGTTGAGGAACTCTGATTGTCTGAGGATGACACTACTCCTTCGTATTGAGGAGATTTGGTCAGTGAACAACATTGTTCCTTCGTATTGAGGATGTCAAGATATATTTGGATAATTTGGAGACAACACGGTTCCTTCACGTTGAGGAAGTCTAATTGTCTGAGGATGACACTGCTCCTTCACTTTGAGGAGATATGGTCGGTGGACGACATTGTTCCTTCGTGTTGAGGACGTCCAACCGTATTTAGAGATAACATTATTCCTTCGTGTTGAGGAAGTCTGATTGTTTAAAGATAATTTGGTTTTGGAAACGATATTGCTCCTATGTGATAAAGAGATGGGGTCGCTCTGGCTGATTTGTTCAATGTTAAATTTGACTGGGACATTGCTCCCTCATGTTGAGGAGATCTATTTGTCACCAATTCTTTCTTTCCTAAAAGGTAAAAATAATGCATTTATGAATGACTATCTTGGATGTTTTTATGGATGTCAAGATGAAGTCTATTTCATGTAATTTTATTTGATTTTTATTTTAATAAAAACAACTTTTTGAATTTTTCCTTGTGAGAGGAGAAAAATGACCTTTAAAAATGAAGTAAGGATTTCAGGGAAAAACATTCTTAAGAAAAGCTAGATTGATGTTCTTAGATGAACAATCTTGAGAAATATGAAATTAGTTTCTCATAAGCAATTATAAAGACATCTTTATGAGAGGGGAAAAGCCTTTTTTATTGCATGCGATGATGAATGTATGATGCAAAGGTGCAAATTCCTGTGACGTATAAGTTTATGTTGATGCATGTTTTCTTGATCTGTGATGGGAATGGTTGCATGAACATTCTTCTTTCTATCCCTGATTTGGTTTTCTTCACTCTTCTGTCTGCACCAACGTGCATCCTTACAATTCTTGACTCGTGTCAATTTCTTCTTGCCCCAGCAAATTTTTGGCCCTGACAAATTTGGCTTCCCCTGTCTGAACTTGTGTATAAATCCAATAAAGATTTCATCATTGGTTTGAAAATAGAATCCATCATTCTAAGCTTTGGAGACTGTGTATGTGCTGCTACTTTATGACGAAAAATCAATAGCCGATGTCTAGAGTTAGTGTAACCTCCCTAAAGTAGATAAATTAAAACTTTTAAGGACTTATATGAAAATTTTGTGTAGGACTAAATAACAAAGAATGATGAATGGAAGGGCAAAATAGTCACTTTATGAATTAAAGAATTAAATATGGGATATGGTAGAGATATATACACGTGGAGATTCGTAGAAAATGAGAAAGAAATATCTAGAAAGTTTTTTTCTTCTTCCTTCTTCATACGTGAAAGCCATTGGAAAGGTGAGTTTTCTTGTTAGCTGATTATTCATTGAATTTAAGTTTGGTTTATGATCCTTAGGTGATATTTAAGCTTAAGGAAAGCTTAAGTTAACTTCAAATCAAAAGATGAAGGAGTTAGGAGAGATTAAAAATAAAGAGTCTTTAAATGAAATCTTAGAAAATAGTTGATAAGTGGAATTTGAAATTAAATTTGACTTGTCAATAGTTGAATTGAGAGATATGAAGTGATAGAATTGAAATTAGAACATGTTAAAAATTTGGTATGATTCTTGATTTCCATATAGATGATGGGATTTTGAGGATAAGGATATGTTAAATAAATATAAATTGGTTTAAGTATGTGTACTTGAGTTAAGAGTATGAAAGGGATTAAGACATGAAATGTTTGAGCTGATAAGAGTGAATTTTTGAGTTTAAAAGTGAAATTTGGGCTTTGAGTATCGGTACTGCTTCATCCAGTACCGATACTTCAAGAGTAAAATAGTGAGTTTTTGTATAGGGGTATCGATACTAATTAAACAATATTGATACCATAAGCCTGAATTTGTCATGGGGTATCGATATTTGGAAGGTAGTATCGATACCATGGGTACTGATACCATGAGGATAGTATCGATACCACTCTTGAAACAAGGATTCTATAATGCAAATTGAGTATCGATACCCAGGCTTGGTATCGATACCACAACTAGGGAAGTATCGATACCCTACAGGGGTACCGATACTACTTCAAATGGAAAATGAAATTAAACCTTTTTTCTAGCTTAAGAAATTAAGGATCGAATCATGATAATGGGAATACTGATATGTATATAATATGTATGATTGTGTAGACATCGAGCATAAACAAGTTTCGGATTGACCGAAAAGTTAGAATCGATCAAGAAGAGAAATCAAGTCACAGAAGTAATTGATATCAAGTGAGGCCAAGGTGAGTGCATACTATAGGTGTAGTTCAATGGAAATAAGACTTGTGATAAGTCTATTTCCTATATTAGTTTTCATGGTACAATATTTATGGACATGCATATGTTATGATCACTATATATACATGCGTGAGTTATATATGTTTATATGATTTGATACATGCTATTCGATTCATGTGAATATACTTAAATATCATATGTTATACGACATGAGATTGATGGTTACACATACATGTAATATGTGACAGAAGAGAAGAAATATGTGATCATAAGAGAAATAATATGAATACTTGAATATATGAAGCATAAGGATAGTGCCCATGTTATGTGATATGAGAGCTATAGGTATAGTTGGCATGTCAAGAGTCGAGGGTTACCTAGGTCCTTTGGGATCTATGGATAGGTCTTTCGGGACATAGATGACGTCCTTCGGGACATAGATTTCATATGCCACTCATTGGATTATTATACGAGCTGTGGTGATAGCATATGTGTGCACAACCTCAAAGTACTCATATACCTTAAGTTCTCAGAAATGTACGTGGGTTTATATGAGATATAAAGAATATTTACATGAGTATATGTTAACATGTTATTATTGTTTACATTGAATCATATATGACATTATTGGATCATGAGATGATAAATATAATTACATGTTCATATTTATAGGAAATGCATTGTTATAGTTTTATGCCTCACTAAGTCTAAGACTTAGCGTGTAATTGTTTTACACGTAGGTATTGAAAAGCAAGACGATCAAGCTTAGGATCAGTAGAACAACATACATCAACTCGAATACAGATTAGAAGTAAATTCACAGTATGTATTTTGTTGTATTAAAAGGTTGGCATGTAGAAAAGTGTAATTTACATATGCTCTGATCAGTTTGTAATATTTTGGTCGTACTTATGTAAACTATTAACTTTATGTTAATGAAAACTTGAATTTTCATGATTTTTATAAGCTTTAAGAGTTTTGAATAGTCAATATGACACCTCGGATTCGTATCTGGGTCGGGTACGGGTTAGGGGTGTTACATTTAGCTACTGCAATAATCGATGGGACATCCACATCCCTGCAAGCTCTACGATACATCCATACCCAGGATGGTAGTTGGAGCCATAGAGGCAATCGAAATCAAAATTGAAGATGTTTGCTTATTACTAACATTGA
Source organism: Hibiscus syriacus (assembly GCF_006381635.1). NCBI lineage: Eukaryota > Viridiplantae > Streptophyta > Magnoliopsida > Malvales > Malvaceae > Hibiscus > Hibiscus syriacus. The sequence goes on from NW_024062765.1 coordinate 2,931,074, forward strand.
ATTCAACTCTTCAAGCTTTGCATTGATTTTTCAAAATTATGTCACCCATTTAGCGGAAAGAGAACTTCCCTGTTATCCGCTTTTCATCTTGGTGTAGATATCACAATTGGATTTAGAAACCCCTTATGAACTTAACATTGGCTCAATTTCGAGACTACTGGTACAAAAAGCATTCATAATTTTTTTGTGGCTTCAACATTACTGCACGACAAATCATCAACATGATACAACTTTATGTTGTGATGGTTGAAAAAATAGTCATATATAGTAAGCTCTACTGTCTCTGCTTCAACATTTTCAGTCTTCATGCCTTTATGTCTTATTGAAAATAAATGTTTGTTCGATTCAAAGATTTTCTATTCCTGGATGATACGAGCCTTAAAAATGCCTCAATGTTTATCATTTCTTACTCCAGCACTTACTCTAAGCATGAGCTCTGTGTTTGAGAGACACATGTCAACTACCAAGATCTATTCCAGAGAGTTTGTCATGTTTGAAATGTTTTCTTCTCCTTTTATTTCAAAGAAAAAGATCAATTATAAGAATTTTGAAAAATGTTTAATAAAAAATTTTGAAAAATATTTGCCAATTTCTAGGTTTCACAATTGAGACAAATCATAAAATAAAAGTTCATTGGATATCAAAGAATTAATTACTATCTTAATCCTTCAAACTTATAGCTCTTTGACAAGTGTCAAGATTATGGATTGGTTTCAGGCTGGCTTCCTATTTTCTAAGGTTTCAGCCATCAAGTCCTTCTTATTGTCTCTAGTATTTGGAACGTTATAAATGCCCCTTATTTCTGGCTTGACATTTAATTGGGTGCAAACAAAATGTCGCAACTAGCATAATCAATTGCTAAATCTTTTTTGAACACTTCTAATTTAGTTCTATGAAATCTTCCATTTGTTCAAGCTTCATAGACTCCTCTAACAAAGGCAGTGTAGAAATATCGGTCTAAAAATGAAATTCCTGAGTGCTCATGTGAAATTGACTATAACAGGTGTTCTTTAACTCCCTTATTCCTTATTCACCGAAACTCCTTATTTAGTAAATTCAATTTAATTGGCCATTGTTTGGCTAGCTAAATTCAACTTTATTGTACATATATATTTTATAATTGCCTTTAATTGTCTAGCTAAATTTATCCATAAGGTCGGGGCGTTTAACCAATTGCTCTAGAGGGATAACTCAAGCTTTATTGTATACATATATAATTACATTCTTGTATACAAATTCAATTTCTTAAGTTTGCCAAGAAGAACTTTGTAACACCCCCAACCCGTATCCAACTCGGATACGAGTCAGAGATATTACATTGACTTTTAAAACAGAACTCATTACAAATAATAGTAAAATACTTGAACTTATATTACGAAAAATACAGTAATATACATAGGTAATATAAGTTTACCAAAATATTCAGAGCATACACAACTTAACTCTTTATTACATGCCAACATCCATTTCCATAACAAAATGACCTACTGATAAGTTGTCGTCTACTTTATCGGATCCTACGTGTGAAACACTCACCTAAGTCGACTTAGTGAGGCAATTAGTAATAATATCAATAAATATAAAGTAATTGCCAAAATGAGATGGGTTGCAATAATAAGATGTATGTAAACAATCCAACAACCAAAACCATGTTTCTTACACATATACTTATCAAATTCACATTCATAAGTTCGCCTTAGTAAGTTCATTAGCCCATGGTACCATACAGAGAACCTAAGGTATGTGAGTATTGTGAGGTTGTGCACTATGCTATCACCACAGCTCATATAATTGCACCTAAGTGCCACGTAGAATTGCACCGGAGTGTCGCGTAGAATTACACCGTAGTGCCATATAATAATGTCCATAAGGACCACATATCATTCCTTAAGAATCATATACATATGCCAAGGATCAAGTATGTGTCTCACCAGACCTCACACATGTTCCAAAGAATACATATATGTCCCGAAGGACCACATATCATTCCTTAAGAATCATATACATATGCCAAAGATCAAGTATGTGTCTCACCAGACCTCACACATGTTCCAAAGAATACATATATGTCCCGAAGGACCACATAGACCCTCTACCCTTGGCATGCCAACTATACCTATAGTTCTCATTTACATAACATGGGCTTTCACAATTTATCTTATTTGTATCAAAATATCTAATCTAGACTTATCACAAGTCTAGAACTGAATAAAATACATATTCATGCTATGCATATGCACTCACCTAGATTTCTTTGTCTTTCCCTCGATTGATCCTACTTGTTGATGGTTCCGAAACTCGTTTAGGCTCGATATCTACATAGTAATTCATTGATACTTATCAGTATACTAATTAATATATTCTAAACTATCATTTCTTAGGCTAAAAGAAAAGTCATTTTCAACTTTTAATGAAGGTATGCATCGATGCACTACACCATGCATCGATGCATAAATCCTATTCGATGTTTGTATTTAATGGGGATACATTGATGCACTCCTTATGCATCGATGCATAAATCCTATTCGATGTTTTCTTTTTAAATTAATGCATCGATGCACTGCATGTGCATCGATGCACCTTAAACAATTTCTGGGATTTATCATCGATGTATCGGTCCACAATGAATGTGCATCGATGCACATTGCCCAGAATTATCATTTTAGCACGAAAATCTCTTCTTAGTCTACTTAACACTTTATATTTCCCCTCATTATATATCCTTAACTTGCATACTCTTACTTAAACTAATTATTATCCATTCCATACTTTTGAAACTTAAAAATCCAATTCTCCATATAGAATTTAAGAATCTAACCCAAATTCCAACATGTTCTAATTTGAATTCTAACACCTCATACTTCTTAGTTAGCTTTATGACAAGTCAAATTCCACTTCTAATTCTTATTAGGAACTCTAATCCAAGATTTCACTTTTCTACTTCCTTTCTTTGATTCTTCATATTCTCCTCATCTTATGGTTTTAAGATAATCTAAGCTTTCCTTAAGCTTAGTTATCAACTAAGGATCAATAAGAAACCTTAAATTCATCAAGAATTTAATCAACAAGAAAACTCACCTTTAGCTTGGTCTCTCGATGGAGAAGAAGAAGAGAAGAAGAAGAGAAATCTGGAAACTTTTGTTCTATTCATTTGCCTTCCACGTGGATTTAAATATCCTCATCTAATATTTAATTATGTCCCCTATTAAAAGACTCCTTTACCCCTTTAGTTCCTCCTTCTTTGTTAATTGATCCTACACAATTCAATTATTCAATTTATCTACTTTGGTCACTGAATTTTATAATTTCACAATTTGATCACTAACCCGGTATGGAGGATGTTACAAATCTCCCTCCCTTAAAAAAACCCGTCCTCAAATTTTCATTGTACGAATATATGGGGATATTGAAGTCGCATATCTTCTTCACGTTCCCACGTAGCTTATTCTACTTTATGATTTCTCCAAAGAACCTTGACCAACGGAACTGTCTTACTTCTTAACTGTTTGACTTCAAAAGCCAATATTCTCACTGGTTCTTCTTCATATGTCAGATCTGATTGGACTTCTACTTGTTCTGGTGCAATGATGTGAGAGGGATCGGACCTATATCTTCGTAACATGGACACATGGAAGACGTTATGGATCTTCTCCATTTTCGGTGGCAAGGATAACTGATATGCCACGGGTCCTATTCTTAACAACTTCATATGGCCCAATGAATCTAGGACTTAACTTTCCTTTCCGGCCAAAACGTAATAATTTCTTCCAAGGAGATACTTTAAGGAAAACTTTATCTCCAACCTCGAACTCAATCTCTTTTTCTTTTAAGATCAGAATAGGACTTTTGTCGATCAGAGGCCACTTTGAGGTTATGCTGAATTTCTCAAACTTTTTGTTCTACATCTTGAATTAAATCTAGACCAAGAACACTTCAATCTTTGAGTTCATACCAATTTAATGGAGTACGACATTTCCTTCCATATAATGCTTCATATGGGGCCATCTTTATACTAGACTGATAACTATTATTGTAAGCAAACTCTGCCAGCGGTAAATACTTTTCCCATGATCCTTTGAATTCCATTACGCATGCTCTCAACATATCTTCCAATATCTGAATAGTTCTCTCTGATTGCCCGTCAGTCTGAGGATGAAAAGCCATACTAAAGTTTAAACGAGTCCCCAACGCTACATGCAAGATTTCCAGAATCTAGAAGTGAATCGAGGATCTCGATCAGAGACTATGGAAACAGGAACTCCATGCAATCTAATAACTTCTCTAATATACAGCTCTGCATACTTTTCCATAGAGAAATCCGTTCTAACCGGAAGGAAATGCGCTGACTTAGTTAATCGATCAACAATTACCCATATTGATTCTCTTTTGTTCGGAGTCAAGGGTAACCCCAAAATAAAATCCATCGTAACATTTTCCCATTTCCATTGAGGAATGAAAAGCGGTTGCAATAATCCTGACGGAACTTGATGCTTAGCTTTGACTTATTGACATATCAAACACTTAGACACAAATTCGGTGATGCTTCGTTTCATCCCTGACCACCAAAATCGATCCTTCAAATCCATATACATCTTGGTTCCACCCGGGTGCATCGTTAACAGACTGCAATGAACCTCTGTTAATATTTCTTTCTTCAAGTCATCATTGTCGGATATTATAATTCTTCCTTTACAATATAGATTTCCATCTAACTTAACCTCAAAGTCTTTAATCTTTTTGCTCTTTACTTGCTCAATTCTTTTCAAACACGTTTCATCTTTAATTTGCAATTCTCCTATTCATTCCAACCATGCTGGTTTAAGTGTTAACTCTGCACAAAGACCACCGTCTCCCGTTAAATATAATCTTGCATCCATGGCTCGTAAAGCTACAAACGTCTTTCTACTCAAAGCATCTGCTACCACGTTAGCCTTTCCGGGATGATAGTCAATTACCACATCATAATCTTTTAAGAACTCTACCCATCTACGTTGCCTCAAATTCAACTCTTTTTGAGTCATCAGGTACTTCAGGCTCTTATAATCTGTATATAAGTAACAACGCTCCCCATAAAGATAATGACGCCCCAAATCTTGAGAGCGAATACTACAGCAGCCATTTCTAAATCATGAGTGGGGTAATTCTTTTCATGTGGTTTCAACTGTCTCGATGCATACGCTACCACCTTCCCTTCTTGCATTAATACACACCCCAACCCGTTATGGGATGCGTCACTGTATACTACAAAATTCTTGCCATATTCCGGTTGAACCAATATCGGAGTTTCTGTCAGAATTCTCTTTAAAGCTTCAAAACTTTCTTAACATTCAGAAGTCCAAACAAATGGTACATTCTTTCTCATCATCTTTGTTAAAGGCAACACTATCATCGAAAAATTCTTAACGAATCTTCGATAATAACCGTCAAGTCCAAGGAAACTTTAAACTTCAGATACATTCTTTGGAACTTCCCAGTCCATTATAGCTTTAACCTTCTGAGGGTCTACTAATCCCAACTGTCGAGATCACATGCCCCAAGAAAATTACTTCGTTTAGCCAAAATTCACATTTTGACAATTTCGCATAGAGATTTTTATCCCTGAGAATTTGCAAAACTAGCCTCAGATGTGCGCTGTGCTCTTCAATGGACTTCGAGTAAACCAGTATGTCATCAATAAAGACAACAACAAACTGGTCCAAATAGGGCTGAAAAATCTTGTTCATGAGATCCATGAAAGCAGCTGGTGCATTCGTTACTCCAATGGCATTACGATGAATAATGACCATATATCTTTCTGAAAGCCGTCTTCGGAATATCTTTCTCCTGAATCTTCAATTGATGATAACCCGAATGTAGATCGATCTTCGAAAATACTGAAGCTCCTTTTATTTGATCAAACCAATCATCAATGCGCGGAAGGGGATACTTGTTCTTGATGGTCACCTTATTAAGCTGTCGATAATCAATATAGAGACGCATTGATCCATCATTCTTCTTAACAAATAACACCGGAGCTCCCCAAGGTGATACACTTGGTTGAATAAATCCCTTTCCTAATAACTCTTGCAATTGATTCTTTAACTCTTGCAATTCTTTCGGAGTCATCCGATAAGGTGCCATTGCAATTGGAGCGGTTCCTGACATTACTTCAATTTGAAATTCTACCTCTCTATCTGGAGGTAATCCTGGCAACTCAGCCGGGAAAACTTCAGGGAATTATTGAACTATTGGAATCTCCTCTAGCCCTTTTTCTATAGCTCTTAAATCTATCACATTTGCAAGAAATCCTTGACATCCTTGTAGCAATAGCTTCTTAGCTGACATTACTGACATTACATTTGCTAAGGGATTAAACTTTTCACTGCTCACACTTATCTCTGTTCCTCCTGGACTTTCAGGGTTATCTTTTTCAATCTACAATTAACATCTCCATAGTAACGGAATAACCAATCCATTCTCATAATCACTTTAAACTCGTCAAAGGGTAATTCCATCAGATTAGTAGGGAATTCAATTCCCTGAACCTTTATGGGACACCCCTTACAGACTTTATTCACCCGAGCACTATGACCTAACGGAGTTGTTACTATAATCTCATTACTCGTAGCTTCTAAGGGAATCCTCAATTCTTTTACTAACTTACTTGTAATATAAGAATAATTAGAACCCGGATCAATCAGTACCAATACTAATTTATCGTACAGCTGAAAAGTACCTGCTATAATATCAGGGTCATCACGGTCTTCACTTGTCTTTAGATGGTACACCCGTGCGGTTGACCGAACTTCAGGTTGAGCAGAGAATTCAGACGGGTTCCTTCCTCTGCCTCTTCCTCGTCCTCTTTGTGAGGAAGAACCAACTCTTTCAGATGGTGCAGGCTCACCAACCATCAATGGACAATCCCGGATAACATGTTTGGCATCTCCGCATCGAAAACAAGTCCCAGCAGCCATCCGACAAGCCCCAGAACAGTTTTTCCCATAGTGCTGACACTGTCTCACTTAACTCGGAGTAGATCTCCCAACACAGATCCCACTGACTGCGTCTGTCTAGGTCTTGCCTGACTTGCTCCCCTAGCAGACGATGCAACTGATTCTGATCTAGTTTGTGATCGAAATCCCGAGTCTCTTCCCCTTTTTGATAGTGCTGAGCTAGAAGAAGCACCCATTCTCTTTGATGTCTTAACTCTAAAATCCCCAAATCTCTCATTCTAAGCTCTTTCAAGAGCCTTGGCACGATTGATCACCTCTTGGAACGAGGACAAATTCAATACTATCAGCATCTCTTTCAATCTAGGGCGCAAACCCTCCACAAACCATTCACAAGCCTCTTTTTCAGTAGGCACAAGCTCGGATGCAAACCTACTCAGCTTGTTGAACTCACATTCATACTCATATACAGAGCGATTCATCTGTTTCAAATTCAAAAACTCCTACTTCATATGTCGAATAAATTGATCTCCAATGTACTTGTTTTTAAATTCATCTAAGAATAAAGACCAAGTTAATTGGTCACTGGGCATCCTCATGGTGATGTTCATCCACCATATTCTCGCCTGACCCCTCAACAACGAGACAACTCCATCTAACTTCTCCACTTCAGAATAGTGGAGACCATCCAACATGATTTTTAAATCATTTAACCAAAGATCTGCTGCAACCGGACCTTCTTCGGTTTCTCCCTTAAATTCAGGAGCTCCTAAACCTCTCAACTCTTTTGCTACATTCATCATTTGAGTTGGTGGAGCAGGAGGTTGAAGACGCGTTAGAATATCGTCTAATTCTGAAGAACATATCTTAATCTTGCACAGGCACTCCTTGAGATGCCTGTTCTTCACCTTGCCTGGCCAGGGCAAGTGAATTACTGCTTTCAGTAGGCCTATCTTCTCGCGCTTCACTTCGGGAACTATTATGTCCGGACATCTAATAAGAATAAACACATTGTTCTATTAGCAAAACAGCATACTCATACTATACCATATCAGAAGTTCTCACTATTTGTTGGCATGTATTCCATTAAAAGACTCTATAGACTCTGGTTTATGCCTAGAATCGGCTAAACCATAGCTCTGATACCATTAAATGTAATCCCCCCAACCCGGATACGAGTCAGAGATATTACATTGACTTTTAAAACACAACTCATTACAAATAATAGTAAAATACTTGAACTTATATTACGAAAAATACAGTAATATACATATGGTAATATAAGTTTACCAAAATATTCAGAGCATACATAACTTAACTCTTTAATTACATGCCAACATCCATTTCCATAACAAAATGACCTACTGATTAAGTTGCTTCTGATCTGATAGTTGCAGGAGTAATGTTGTCCAGCTGCTTAACCTCGATCGTCTACTTTATCGGATCCTACGTGTGAAACACTCACACGCTAAGTCATCGACTTAGTGAGGCAATTAGTAATAATATCAATAAATATAAAGTAATTGCCAAAATGAGATGGGTTGCAATAATAAGATGTATGTAAACAATCCAACAACCAAAACCATGTTTCTTACACATATACTTATCAAATTCACATTCATAAGTTCCTTAGTAAGTTCATTAGCCCATGGTACCATACAGAGAACCTAAGTATGAGTATTGTGAGGTTGTGCACTATGCTGTCACCACAGCTCATATAATTGCACCTAAGTGCCACGTAGAATTGCATCGGAGTGTCGCGTAGAATTGCACCGTAGTGCCATATAATAATATCCATAAGGACCGTATATCATTCCTTAAGAATCATATACATATGCCAAGGATCAAGTATGTGTCTCACCAGACCTCACACATGTTCCAAAGAATACATATATGTCCCGAATGACCACAAATCAAGAATCATATACATATGCCAAAGATCAAGTATGTGTCTCACCAGACCTCACACATGTTCCAAAGAATACATATATGTCCCAAAGGACCACATAGACCCTCTACCCTTGGCATGCCAACTATACATATAATTCTCATTTACATAACATGGGCTTTCACAATTTATCTTATTTGTATCAAAATATTGAATCTAGACTTATCACAAGTCTAGAACTGAATAAAATACATATTCATGCTATGCATATGCACTCACCTAGATTTCTTTGTCTTTCCCTCGATTGATTGATGGTTCCGGAACTCGTTTAGGCTCGATATTACATAGTAATTCATTTTACTTATCAGTATACTATTAATATATTCTAAACTATCATCTAGTCTAAAAGAAAAGCCATTTTCATCTTTTAATGGAGGTATGCATCGATGCACTACACCATGCATCGATGCATAAATCCTATTCGATGTTTGTATTTAATGGGGATGCATCGATGCACTCCTTATGCATCGATGCATAAATCCTATTCGATGTTTTCTTTTTAAATTAATGCATCGATGCATTGCATGGCATCGTGCACCTTAAACAATTTTTGGGATTTATCATCGATGCATCGGTGCACAATGAATGTGCACCGATGCACATTGCCCAGAATTGTCATTTTAGCACGAAAATCTCTTCTTAGTCTACTTAACACTTTATATTTCCCCTTTATATATCCTTAACTTGCATACTCTACTTAACTAATTATTATCCATTCCATACTTTGATACTTAAAAATCCAATTCTCCATGTAGAATTTAGAATCTAACCCAAATTCCAACATGTTCTAATTTGAATTCTAACACCTCATACTTCTTAGTTAGCTTTATGACAAGTCAATTCCACTTCTAATTCTTATTAGGAACTCTAATCCAAGATTTCACTTTTCTACTTCCTTTCTTTGATTCTTCATATTCTCCTCATCTTATGGTTTTAAGATAATCTAAGCTTTCCTTAAGCTTAGTTATCAACTAAGGATCAATAAGAAACCTTAAATTCATCAAGAATTTAATCAACAAGAAAACTCACCTTTAGCTTGGTCTCTCGATGGAGAAGAGAAAGAAGAAGAAGAGAAATCTGGAAATTTTTGTTCTCTTCATTTGCCTTCCGTGGATTTAAATATCCTCATCTAATATTTAATTATTTCCCCTATTAAAACTCCTTTACCCCTTTAGTTCCTCCTTCTTTGTTAATTGATCCTACACAAAACATTCCCATTAAATCTTTCAACTATTCAATTTATCTACTTTGGTCACTGAATTTTATAATTTCACAATTTGATCACTAACCCGGTATGGAGGATGTTACAAACTTGTTATAGACCAGGTGTTGTTGAAAGTCAGAAAATATCATCATTAGTGTTCAATTTCCCAGCAACTGACCTAAACTAGATTCACCTACTCGAATATTACATATGTGAAGATCATGATCATCATTGAACTTCATCAACAAAAGTATAAACCAATCAGCTTTGCAATCTCATGTGCAAGATGCCCCATTTTGTCCACATCCTTACATACCTGAATGCTAAGCCCTTAATTGTCTCTTCATGCGAGTAGAAGGCTAGCTTGGTCCCTGCAACAGAATGATATGTATTCTGGTATCTTCTGGAGTAAGATTAAGGGTTCTTATTTTACGTAGGTTCAATCTTGTCACTTGCCCAGAGGCCATAACCTTAATTCTCAAGAGAGCTTTTAATTCAAATGATATTAAAAGAACTACAAGATTAAAACTCGTTCAATTATTCACAGCCTTAGAAGGTAACATAAGTTCCATCATCAAATGACTTAACAAAATATTTAAGCAAAAGATAGAACAAAAACGATTTCAAACAAAACAACGCGCTTAATACAAGTGCAAGAAAGCTTCATGGTAGATGCATCTCGATCCACATCAGAATGCCCCATCATTCATCGAATGTCCATGCCCCCGAATCAATCAGATTCTGGACCTTTTGCTTAATGCCCCACAATTCTCAGTCGAATGCCCTGAACTTCCTATGTGATAGCTACATACGACATTGACATTGTAGCCTTTAGGATATGACGACTCCACTAGGGATACGTTAGAGAGTCAGGTTGTAAGTCGCTTATACATTGTCGTAGTGGTGGAAATTATGAGTCCGAGTCTATAGTTAGCTTATGATCCTTTTATTAAAATTTTTTAGGATATGACGACTCCACTAGGGATACGTTAGAGAGTCAGGTTGTAAGTCGCTTATACATTGTCGTAGTGGTGGAAATTATGAGTCCGAGTCTATAGTTAGCTTATGATCCTTTTATTAAAATTTTGCATTACTATATATTCTTTATGTAAATAGTTGTACTAATGTTTAAATTCATGTTTTCAGCTCCACCAAAATTTCTCTCGAAAGCTCCTTTTTTTTGTTTTGTTTGGTCGAAGGTTTGTGTGTTCCTCCTCATACACCTCATGTACATTTTCATGACATAAGCTCTATACCCGAGCTTCGTCCCAAGTAAGTAGGGGTGAACGCTTTGCTCTCGTAAGAATTTATTCTTCGTATGAGCCTTAGCAAATAACCCGAGAGTATTACATCAAGAAAAATAAATCACAGATAACACCAAATGAATTTTAACCACTTTTCTCTATGTTGAATTTGTCATTCATATACTTTTATGGTCATTGCAAACTTCTTTGAATAATTATTTTTGGTTTCCCTAGTCAATTGTGCTTAAGATGCTGTCGCTGGCCATATGTTTATAGGTCTATCATTTATGCATACATTCAAATAAATCATTTGTTTTCTTTCTGCATCTTGGTTGACTACATATTGCTATACACATTACCTAATCTGTATTAAATGGTTAACATCATGAATCAGTCAACCCATTTTTCTTTTTCGACCTTATTGGGTTTAACTCATATATGACAAAAAATTTATTCAAGTTCATACTAAACTTCAAAATTATCAGATCGACTGCTGCCCCAGCCTTGTCAGTGATGAGTAAGTATGATGATCTTGATCTATTTTCAAGTTTTATACTCTTGTCAACACACCTTCATATGTTATCTTTTCTGGTTAAAATTTCTCTAATGCTTGAATTTTGCTAATAATTGTTTAGATAGTGTTTCTGGCTTACATAAAGAAAATGCAATTTTACTTTTCTTGCTTCAATGATGCAGATGAATTTTCGGGTGATTTTATAAAGCAAAATTTGCTCCCTCTGGCTGTGCCCATGAACCATGAAACACTTGGTCTGTTGAGATATGATGATAGAAAAATTGTCTTAACAATGATGGAAGATGAAAAGGGAGAGATCACAAAAATTGATCAAGTTATTGAAGCCTGCTGCCTCTGCAAATCGTGACTTGGTATTTGGCTATGTTGGAGTTAAACAGTGGAAAGAGTTTGCTGATACATTTGGTGCCAATAAGAATAAAATGTTTCCGAAATTGATAATCTGGAACGGGGATGAGTAGTACTTTTCGGTAAGTTTTAACTCTTCAAACATCATGTTTAATTCTTAGTGCTATAGGTAAACAGAACTCGTTTTGTTTAGTTCTCAGTGCTATTGGTGGAGATGGTAACCGGTTAAGTTGTTGAATGCCAGCTTAATTCATCATTGGTGCTAAATGGATGTTAATCACCTGCATCTTCATAGTTCTTGGCCACATTTTTTTTAATACTGTTATCGACATCGGCAATCCATTTGAATAAATGATTGTGCTGCTCCGTATTTACATTATTACATGATAGGAAGCAACTTTTATATGCTGATGTTCATCAAAGGTTACGCAGCTTTGATCACTCTTCTTTTCAGATTTCCTGAATTCATGAAACTTCGCCATTTCTTTATTAAGAACCCACAAATTTGCACCCTGAAGCAATTTTCAATACGTTCGCTAAATATCTTCGGGGTTTCTTACAAGCCATGACGGTTGACTTTTAAGTAGTTTGTTTCTCTTTTATTTTTTTTAACTAGTATATTTATTCAAATAGAAAAATAGAAGACATTGACTCATCTACTGCATTTTGTGGAAGGTTATTGGTTCTGAAAGCCTTGATGGCGAAGATCAAGGGTCTCAAATCTCACGATTCCTGGAAGGATATAGGGAAGGAAGAACAGGAAAGAAAATGATTGAAGGGGAATCAATTATGGACCACATGATGTCTACAATTGGCGTCGGAGTAGTGGTTATAGTCGTGTTTGTGGTTGCAATGCTGATGCTTATCCGAAGCCTAAGCAAAGATGATGATGAAAGCCTAAGTCCCGCTGCATCGCGTCCTTGATGGGACGGTCCTGCTTCATCGCCTGCCACCCTTGGGATCGAAGAACGAGCCGATGTGCCCCCCATTTCCGTTTCGGAAAATGGTTCCATTAAGACCCGCATCTCGAATGAATCCTCCGTCCACGAGGTCGAGCGGATGGGTCGGAACCCGAATTTGATGGGCTTGTTTCCCCAGCACCCCACATCAAATAAGCACCGCTTATGAAAATATAAGAGCAATCCAGTAAATGGACGGGGAGACATTGATCATGATGATAGCTCGGGCTCGGAAAGCTCGGATTCCCAGTATGGAGCTAGGAAGAAAGAAGAATGAAAGTGAGACATGTCTTTGGAACATATTTATTGGTAAAGATAAAGGTAAAAAATGCAGATGTTCCCAAGATTGTTCATTGCAGTTCATCTTTACTGCATGAATCATGTAAATAGAAGTGACCGAATATTTTGTAGCTATAGTTTGTAGTAGTTTCATTTGGGATTTGAATCATTACAACTTTGAGGGTTTTAGGGTTATTATGGTAACGTCCTAGGCTCGATTTCAATCCACTTTCCACCATGCACCAAACATTAATTCATTTGATTGCTCGATCAACCCAGCCCTGAACTCGAAATCTAAAACATTATAAACCCTTTAGGAGTTGATTTTTTTTATATTTCAAAATTTTCATATTTATTCTTGAAATTGTTTTATTACTTTATTTTTATTTTTATTATTTTCAAAGAATAGGAGTTTGACTTTTTAATATTTTAAAATAAGTGGTAATTATCTTCAAATATGTTATCATTTTATTTTAATTTTTATTTTTTCAAATAAATTGGTATCACTAGACTTAATATTCGATTCACTAAAAGAATATGTCTGCTAGAATTATTGTATATTTTGTTAAAAAAAACTTAAATGATAATTTTGCTCCTAAACTATTTTTACTTTATATTTAATTTTTTTGTCAAAATTAATATTTAAATTTATTTTTCTTTCTAATTTGCAATTTCTGTTTGTGAATTGATAAAAAACTATGTAAACATCACTTGTCACTTAATTATTGAGTCACTAGCGTTGACTAATGGTTAATCAATGAAATTACTAGAACTCATCAAGTGTAGTTAAGAGAAATGTATTTGCTTAGAAATTTGGGATTCGAGTAGTTGTTTTTATAAAGCCTATGTTATAATAATTAAGATTTTTTTGAACATATATACTTTGTAATACCTAGACTACTAAAAATTTACTGAAAGTACTAAGATGGAAAATAAAAACATAAATTACTTCAAGAAAATGATAGAGTTAAAAAGGACATTCAAGTAGTTAAAATATGAAAAGATCAAATTTGTTCAATTTATATTTCTTGATAATAATGTATTTAAGTTTATATAATTAATGAAATTATAACTTAAACCGAACATTTTAGAAATAGGATATTAAATAAATTTAGTTAATTATTTAAGGGTGAATAATTAAAATGATCGTTTTCTGTAGCATGAGTAACTAAATTAAAATATTTATTTTAATTATCAAAATAAAAAAAAACACTAGTAGTTGAGTGACCAACTGTGTAGTTTATCCCAGATAATAAAAAACAACCCTTCATTTTTTTCGTCTTATCCTTCACAAAGTTAATAAAAAACTTGTACCCAAACACTTCTTTCTGTTCTAAAAATCTCTCGACGAATACGATTTGATCGTTTAATCGAAGCAGCTTCTAGACCGTTCTGGCAGAACGACCCCCCCCCCCCCCCTCCTCAAGCCAAAAAAAAAAAAAAAAAACCCTCCAAGCAAAGAAGTAAGAAGATTATAAAAAACACCAGAAATTGGAAAATGATTGAGAAAATTGAACAGAGTGTAGTTCTGATGGAAAAATCAAGAACAACCGCATCATCGTCGATAGAAAGTTCTAGAGACCTGCAATGTGTAGGCAAAATGGAAATCGTAAAACCGAAGCCTGTTGGTTTTCTCTGTGGTTCGATCCCTGTTCCAACGGATAATTCCTTCCACGCTTTCAACTCGGCTCTCGTCCCTCTTCTCGCCCAACGTAAATTTACTTATTTTCCTTTATTTTCTTGTGTACAAATATATGTGTTTTGAGGGGTTTTTTTTCCAGATCAAGTGCGCCAAGGTATCGGATGCTCCCGATGGAGACCGACTTAAACATGCCGCCGCTAGTTACAAATTTTCTTGAAAAAGTGCTTCCCGTTGGGGCTGTACAGAAGGCTACCGGAGGTACCTTTATTTTTCTCCCTTTCTTCTTTTAATTTCTCTTTGAGACATGATAGGCTAAATTTTAGCTATAATTTTGTAGCTTCATGAAATGAAGTACTACAAGTGGAAAAAAGAAACCATTTCGAATTTTAGCAGATAATCTGAGTGCCCGTGGATGGTACTATTCCTTGATGTTATTAAAAAAAAGAAAAACCTTTTAGTTAGTGTAGTCCGAGTTACTTATCTTGCGCAAGGTAGTAGGATAGATTATATCACCTGCACGGTGTAAAAGTTGCAGACAAACTTTTGCCCGAAATGGAGTTTTAGCATTTTAGTGGAAGGTGATGCTTACTATAGTTTTGAAATTTGACTTGAGAAATGATAGTTTCGGAGGACTGCTTTTCGTGCTGGCAAATGAATTCTTCACTTGAGAATGAATCTATACATACAAAACTTTTCAATGAACTTGGACAAATGTGAATGATCTTTTCGACAACAAGGGTAATCTAAATCCTTCATTTAGTGAAGGTACATGATCTTACCCTTTATAGTTTTCATTTTTTGTCCATCCATCTTTGTTGTTTGAATCATTTCAGATAATATTAAGGATGCTAGTTTGTATTGGGAGACTAATAGGTGCAAAAGTCTTTCCATTTTCCTTATATTGGATTAAGCACATGTTATTTTCATCAGATATAGCCCCTGTTCGGCTTTTCTGGAAGTTGTATAGATTGTATTTCAAGTTAGCCTTGACTAGATAAATACTTAGAAATGATGTCTGTGCATGAGAGTGAGCAAGAGATAATGAACATATTAAACTTCTTACTTCTTTCTAATTTGAATATCCTTGAAGCTCTCTTTTCCGCTTTTATTCTTTCTTGCACTTGAATTGTCCTTTTTTCACTTTGTAATAGTTAAGGCCACCTTCTGCATTTCTTCTTTCTCGAGTTTGAAATGTCTACATCCTTTTATCTGATTTTATGTTATTCTGAGACAGATATAATATGGGAGGATGGTGCTGTTGCATCTAATCTTAGTAGGAAATGCGAGGCACTTGCTGTGTCTGGTTTGGTGGAGTATGGAGATGAGATTGATGTGATCGCTCCAACTGATATTCTAAAGCAAATATTTAAAATACCATATTCTAAGGCTCGATTATCTATTGCTGTTCACCGCGTTGGACAGACTCTCATTCTGAATACAGGGTTTGCATTGTTTTATTGTTATTCTATTTTCTGTTCTGTTTGAAGTTCGATGTAATGATATTTTGGCATTTTGCAGGCCTGATGTTGAAGAGGGAGAAAAATTGGTTAGAAGACATAACAATCAATCGAAATGTACAGATCAATCTTTGTTTTTGAATTTTGCTATGCATTCAGTTAGAATGGAGGCCTGTGATTGTCCACCATCTCATCAAGCACCTCTGGAGAGGCAATCAGATTCTGCTGCCCTTCCTAGGGGGGAGACACCAAACTTTGTGGCAGAGAATGATAATATTTCTAGAAAAGATGGAATCAAACACCATTCAGACTACTCGCAGGTTAAACAAGACGAGTTATTTTGGGGAAGTAAGAAGGCCCACAGAAACAAGAGCCGTGATTCTGTCAAGAAGGCTTCACATGTCGGTGAAAAGCCCAGATGCTCTGTGCAAGAGTCTGAAAACAGAGAGGGTTGGCAATAATGGAGAGTGTTATATTGGCAATTTCACAATTTCCGGATGCTTCTTGGTAGTGACTTGCTTCTGTCAGTAATGAAAAGTATGCTGCTGTGAGCTTGCACTTGTGGGACGTACACGACAGGTTGTTTCTAGTGATTGAAACTTATTTGTGTTGGTACTTTAGGTTCAACTTTCTAATGTTTTTCTACAACCCTGACAGGTCACACCATTAAACTGGCTTGAAGCTTGGCTTGATAATGTCATGGCTAGTGTTCCTGAGTGGCCATTTGTTATCATCAAAACGGTGTTGTGCAGGGGTACGAGCTTCTAAAGACGGATGATATATTTTGTTAAAAGGCATTGCCGATGGTACTCCTGCATTTCATCCCCATGTTGTTCAGCAAAATGGACTTACTGTTTTGAGGTTTCTTCAAGAGAACTGCAAGCAAGATCCTGGTGCTTATTGGGTATCATTATCTTTTCTTTCTAAAACAATATTTCTTTCATGTCTCTTCAAAAGTTCACTCGGTGAACTGTGTGTATCATTTTGTTTTACAGTTATAAAAATGCTGGTGAAGATGTAATTCACTTTTGATCTTTCTGTCGTCTCCAAGAGCCGTTTTTGGTGATGTGATGATAGTCAAGCTCTTGCCTTCTCTTGTACATAGAGGGAGAAGTGATTCTTTATTTTCACTTGGAACTTCTCTACGCATTGCACCGGCTTTCACTTCAATGGTGTGTAAAACATAACTCTTTTGCGGGTTGATCACTCTGCTTCGTGTAATTGTCTGCTAACTACGGATATATTATTGGTGCAGGCAACTAATAACAGGGCCAAGTGTGCAAATTTTTTCAAAAAATGCTTGGATTTCTTGGATGAGCCAGATCATCTGGTATCTCTGCTTTTAAAATCTGTATTTTGGTCTGACAGTTTTATCTTCATTTATGATATGAAAGCAGGTATGGATACTTATTTTTAAAGTTTTCCTAAATAGGTTGTACGTGCATTTGCCCATGAACAATTTGCCAGGCTTATTCTGAATTATGATGAAGAATTAGATCTAACATCTGAATATCTCCGAATTGAGTGTGAATTACCATCCTGATGCTGGTGAGGAATCTGTGGACCTTTTAAATGGTTTTTCCAGATCAGCTGTCTATGACATTTCTCTCATTGCCGATAACAAAATAACAGAGGATGAAATCGATTTTCAAGATTTAGCATCTGAAGTTTCTGCAAAGATGAATTTGGAAGCGAATATATCTGCCTCGAATGAATTGACACAATTGTCTACAGAATTGGGAAATGAAGAAATTACCATGACAAGGTTCCTGGTGATGAAAACTACTTGGTGCACATGTCTTCAACATCTGATGATGTTGTTAGACTATTACTGATCCAGTCTCGATTTAGCATCTGAAGTTTCTGCAAAGATGAATTTGGAAGCGAATATATCTGCCTCGAATGAATTGACACAATTGTCTAATACAGAATTGGGAAATGAAGAAATTACCATGACAAGGTTTCCTGGTGATGAAAACTACTTGGTGCACATGTCTTCAACATCTGATGATTGTTAGACCTATTACTGATCCAGTCTCCTCTAAGCTAGCAGCAGTGCATCATGTGTCTCAAGCTATCAAATCTCTCAGATGGATGCGCCAACTACAAACCTCTCAACCGGAGTTGGACCATCAGGATATCGGATTAAATGGTCAACCACCTTCTTCTATGAATTTTTCTGTTTGTGCTTGTGGTGATGCTGATTGCATTGAAGTTTGCGATATTCGAGAATGGCTTCCAACATCCAAACTGGACCACAAGTTGTGGAAACTTCTTCTCCTTGGGGAATCATATTTGGCACTTGGACAAGCCTACAAGGAGGATGGTCAATTGCATCATGCTCTTAAGATAGTTGAATTAGCTTGCTCTGTTTAGGGGTCTATGCCTAGGCAACTTGAAGATACTAGATTTATTTCCTCAATAGTTAAATGCTCACAATCTGGTACAAATTTCAACGACAGCAATGAAAAGAAAAATTCATTTATCTGCAATGTGAAAGAAGTGAAATCCAACTCTGCTGAGAACTGTTATGTTCTTGAGCAATTCTCATCGACATATCTGTTCTGGGCGAATGCATGGACGCTAGTTGGAGATGTGTATGTTGAGCTCCATGTAATTAAGGGTAAAGAGATCTCTGCGCAATCACAGAAAAAACCTTCTAACAGTGAGTTGAAAATGTCATCTGAAGTTGTGCAGGAAGTACAAAGGCTCACGAAGAAGCTGGGGCAGTATAATCAGAAATGCAGTTCATGTTCCTTGTGAACTGTAGCTGCCAAAGTGATAGGGTCAGCAGTGGTAATAGTGCAAGCAGCAGCGGAGGAGATACACATGCGGTAACTTACAGCAGAAAACATGGCAAGAGATCGCGTGGTAAGAATGTTCCTCACTCGCTTTCGAGGGAAAATGAAGATAATACTGGTCATCAAAAAGTAAAGAATAAACAAGTTCCTGATAGTGGACTGTTCCAGCACAATGGAGACAGTGACAACAAAGTAAGAGTTTCTAATACCTGTGCAAATGAACCTGGAGTAAATTCAGTTGAAACTACTAATTCTGAAAGAGCGCAGGCTTTGTTTAGAATGCATGAGAAAAAGTCCGAAGTAACCGTTGAAAATGAAATTGCCTCGAAGAAAGCTCACAATTTGAAAGATGGTGGCATATTCAAGTACCTTATGAATACTGTAGTAGCAGATGCAGAACACAATCTCTCCTCTGCCTTGAGCTGTTATGAAGAAGCAATAAAGGCTTTGGGTGAACTTCCTTCTGGTTTAGCAGATCTGCAGTCTTTATTGAAAAAGAAGGGATGGGCTTGTAATGAACTAGGTCGAAACAGGTTAGTGCTGAAGGAGTTAAACAAAGCTGAACTTGCATTTACAGATGCAATAAATGCATTCAAAGAAGCTTCAGACTACACCAATGTAGTGTATATATACTGTAATTTGGGTCATGGAAGACGTGCATTAGCTGAAGAGATGGTGACAAAGATGGAAGGTCTGAAAACGCATAAAGTTCTTCATATTGCATACAAACAGGCTTTGGAAACTGCAAAACTGGAGTACAGTGAATCTCTAAGATTTTATGGGGCAGCAAAATCTGAAATGAATGCTATAGTGGAAGAGGCATACTCTGACTCTGACTCAAACTTGAAGAGTGAAGTCTATACTCAGTTTGCTCATACGTATCTGAGGCTTGGGATGCTTTTGGCAAGGGGAAGATATAACTGCTGAGGTTTATGAAAATGGAGCTCTTGAAGAGCCATCTTTACCACATCAGAGAAGTGCTAGGAAAGAGCTCAGAAAGTATGAAATAACTGCCAATGAGGCCATTAGAGAGGCATTGTCACTGTATGAATCACTGGGTGGATTACGTAAGCAGGAGGTGCTTATGCTTATTTTCAGTTTGCTTGTTACCAAAGAGATAGTTGCTTGAAATTTTTGGCACCAGATCATAAGAAAAGTGGCTTGCTTAAGGGTGAGAATGGCACTCACCATCGGGCGAAGCAATATGCTTCAATGGCTGAGAGGAACTGGCTAAAGGCAATAGACTTTTATGGTCCTCAGACATCCTAGCATGTACTTGACTATTCTTATTGAGAGATCAGCTCTTTCACTAAGCCTCTCAAGATCTTTGCATCCAAACATGGTATGTTATGCAATTTTCATTTACTACACTCAGTTATGCAGCATATTCTTTTTAATTAATGCAAAGAGAGTTGCTAATTGACTTTATTGTCTTAACAATGGTTCGATATTGACTTTAGAACCACAGCCAGTAGCAGGAAAACACTTTTTTTTTGCCAATAGCAGAAAAATATTTTGTTTGTTTCCTTGTTTAGTTAGGAGTTGGGCCTGCTGGTCACTGGTGCTAACTCACATTATATTTACCCTGTTATATTTATGAAGTGGGTGAAAGCGTTGTTTACCATACTAAAGATTCTGATAAATTGCTCCTCCCCCAGATGCTGGATGCATTGTCCCGCCTACTGGAAGCACGCTATGTATCTGAAGCATTCGCTGATTCTTTCAGTACAGAATACCTGAATTGCATGCAAAATTTTGGAGTCAGTTGCAGACACTTCTGAAGAAAATGCTGGCTGCGAATCTCTCTGTAAATTCAAACAAGTCTTCTTCAGATAATCAATCAGCTACCACATCTAACAGGTCTGGAGATGCCGAAAAGCTCAGGGAACTCTACAAAATGTCTTTGAAATCAACTGACATGCGTCAATTACATGCAATGTCCGCTTGTGGTCATCGTTATCACTGATCAGGAACAAAATCATGCACCCTGCCGATATTTATTCTTAATTTTATTTTCGCCGTCTCATAGCTACAGACAGTTACATTACATATGGTGGCAAATTTGCATATTGCTGCTTTCTTATGGCAGCTAAACCATGGTTGACAATGAAGGTGTATTTTAATGATTGCCTATATGACGTCTACTTGCGTTTTCCTCTGATAGTTAAAACTCTGTGATCACTTTGTCTCTTTTTCTTCAACATTTTAATTTTCGTTAAAAACTTTTATTTGAATGAAAGTCGTTACTGGACTAAATCAATACGCTTTCTCCCATTAAATATGTCTATTGTTGAATATTTTTTTGGTCAATTTTTCTAATTTGGCCTCGTAATTGTTTAAAATTTATATTAATAAAAGTATAAAAATTATATTTTAAAAATCTTTAATCAAGTAGGCTTTAAATATATATTTTATAATTGTTTAAAGTATTTAAATAATCATAGTTAAAATTTAAAAAATTTAATTTTTAAAAATTAATAATTAACACATTTTTAATTTTTAGAAGTTAATAATTAACACATTTAATGGGAAGCTTAATAACTATGACCTTTTAATATGATATCAATATATGATGAGCCAAAATAAGGCATGTGGTCCGTGTGATTTCTCACAAGAAGTCATTTTTTTGTCGAATCTCTTCTTAAACATATTAGTCTCTTGTACGTCTCAAAAATGTTAAGTAATCCATTTTTATTGCTAATATAAAACCATTCTTTTTTCAAACTGCAAATTTGCCGTATTCACACGTCCCCCAAATTAGGCACGAGAGCTTCCCTAAGGACGTAGATGAACTTGAATCAAATTATCGAGGACGTTTTTGTCAATGCACGTATAAACCCAGAACAATCGCAGTCCTTCGTTCTCCCTCGTTAACTCTAGAGTAATTCAAATGACGATTATAAAGGCAGCACTCCGCCAATCTCATCGTCATTTACTCACTCTTTGATCTTTTTCTGTTCTTGTTGAGATCTGAATTTGTTTGAAATAAAAAAATGCAATGGAAGAGCTGAGATCAGCTATGGAAGAGCATATGGAATTAATGGCGGATCTCTTTCAGAAGCTATCATCGGAGCTTCGTTCAGGCCTACGACCCGCCTATGAAAACTTTATGGGGTTCTTCTATGCAATCGACTGGAAGGCTCGCCTCCTCTCTTTTCTCTTTATGTATTAGTTTCTGATTGGTTCCCCGTAATTTGGGGTGAAGTTTAGCTCCAGTGATGGGGAAGAGAGATTTAGAGAATCTGAATGTTTGAAAATTTGCTTGGTTGTTTTATCTTCAGCGTTTCTCAGTAACCAAAGTTAATGTTAATAAATGTTAGTGTATTTGAGAAGCATAGACTTTCATTTAATCGGTGATCGGAACAATGCTAAATCAAAGTTTAAACTAAGAACAATGTCTCTGTGTAGTCTGTATCTGATCTTCTAGGTGTTAGGACAGTTTGTAGAGTTAGATCGTTCGCAGCTCTATGTTGACTATGATATTTGGTTAGCAAAAAGATGTAACGTCTGAGTTATGAGTTCAACACTTCAACTTATGCTTCTTTGAGCATTTTTTTTATTTTTGACTTAATAGTTCTTGATCCTACTTGTGTTCTTGATCCACCGTCTATTGATAACAATTCCCTAACTTTTCCCCCTTTTGGCAGGAACCTTGGTTAATGTGCTTGCTTGGATTCCATGTTTTCTTACTGATAGTAACTATCTCTCCAGGAAGAATACTAACTTCCAGATGTCTTTGTTCCTTCTGGCACGTAAGCTTCTTGTTTCTGTGTCATCTTCAGTCATCATCATCTATGAGTATTTTGCACTCTCCCCTTAATTAGTCTGTTACTGAGCCCTTTTCTACTTGCTTTATTTAAATTTGAAGCTTCTCCAATGAACTCTCTTTTGGTTTAATGATTGAGGACATATGTACATTGCATGTTAATATATCATCAGGTCCTTCATCCTTGTGGTCTGAATTCTGATTATGATTAGCCCAATAGCTTGGTTGTTAATCTTGGACCAGGTGATAGAGTTCCCCTGATATTACATAACTCAGGAGCTTCACAATGTTTAGAAGTACCAGCTTCTCTTATTGACCAATGTTTCCTTAAGCTCAACTCGCCCTTGAATTAGTAAAGCAAGGCTATTTAAGAACATTTACACTTTTTTTTACTACAAACAGTGATTTGGTTTTCTTGCAATCTTAAACACCAAAGGTGAGAAGGATTCATGCTGATGCTTCTATTTTATACATATATTGAGGGAGAATGTGATAAGCTGCAGTTCTACTAGTCCCAGCAATATTCAGTGCTTGAGATGCATAAATGATGAAAGAATAGGCAGAAACAAATTGATGCGGCAACAAGGGCTTGTTTCATTCTACTGCTGGCTTAAACTATATTAGAGTTCCTGTTTTACATCATAGGAATTTGGCAATACTACATGCCGAGTTGGTGATCTGGAAACAGAAGCCTAGTCTTCGAGAAGGCACCAATGGAATGTATGATATTTACCTGAAAGAACTTTGAATAGATTTTGAATAATGATAGTAGATGACCTGATAAGAAAAATAGCCCAGTTCATTTCCATATGGTAGGTAAAGGTTACGTACACCTCTTTCGGTGTTTTTCCCTAGCCATTGAAGGGATCGCAAGAGAAACTAGTTGAATTCATTTATATTTATACCGTTTCTGCTTCGTAGGTACTAGTCTTGTATATTTATTCACTTTTTGTATGGCTGTTGGGAGTTTTGATTATTGACTTTACCAAATAGGACTTACCTGAGTAACCCAGCTGCAACTCAATATTGAAGCATTTCAATGTCATCAAGCATTCCAAACCTGTGAGCAAGATTCTAATGCACCTATGGACAATAAGACATAAGTATTGCTTTCTTTGTAACAGATTAGTCACTGCTGTGTTACATGCATCACCAAACATATCTGCAGTGTAAAAAATAAATGAAGCTCAATTTGTTTTGAATTCTTTGCCATTGTAGCTTATTTGTTTCATGACGTTTGTAGTACTTGGTGTTTATTTTCCGAGTCGCTGAATAGATTCCTTGGTGACAACTGGAAGGAATTGCAACACAATACTATTTGATCGAAGTGGACTTTTTGTCAGTACTCTGGCTGGTCCTCTTCTCGTTATTGCAATCATCATCTTGGTCTGTGTTCAGGAGCTTTGTGCCCCTCTTTTGAAACTCCCCTTCTATTATTTTTTTCCTTTTTTCTAAATGCCGGCATCTGCCACTTTCTGCATAAATACTCTTTTTCCATGTGTTACCTAATAGTTAGATGGAAAAGGGCCGAGCTCAGACACCGTGCAAAGCTTGCTCGTAACAAGCAGGATTGAAATTGTCAGGTGCTGCTTTGCCACCTCTTAGTGTGATGAGCTTGTGCAATACATGTTAATTCATTTAGAATGTTTCTTCTTTGTTGTTTCTATTTTTATATTTTAAGGTGTTCTTACTTCTTATCATATGTTGAATTGTTCCCTTGCATGTAGTTCTCCCGTCAGAATGTGGAAGTTCTTGCAAGATAAATTGTTCTAGTTCATTTAGTGTCATTTGTATGTTGTGTGGTTCTACTAAATTAAGGATCTACAAGAAGGTTTTGTTAGAATTTTAATGCTTGAAGCATCTTTCGAAATTTACTTTTAAAGTTTTAAGTTCGATTCGAGATAAAAAATTATTTCCTGAGCTTATTTGGTTGGACTTGGGTTAAGTTTTACTAGTAAAAAATGTATTCGATTCTCATGTTGGAATTCAAGTTCGACTATTTATGCTTTACATATTTTCTATAAATAATACAAGATCGTGACTGCTTAATTTTATCACAGTAATTGCCGGTGAAATATTCTAAATATTTTCTAAACATGACGATTGAATGCTCTTAACGTTCTTCAAATATATTTTCTATAAATAATACAAGATCGTGACTGCTTAATTTTATCACAGTAATTGCCGGTGAAATTCTAAATATTTTCTAAACATGACGATTGAATGCTCTTAACGTTCTTCAAATATACGAAGAGGAAACCAAAACCACTTTCAATGAGAAAAATGTTGAGCTCCGTATACCACTTTCAATTTCAATGAGAAAATTTATATATAAGGCAAGTTTTGGTTTTAAATAATGGAATTTTTTAAATGAATTATATCAATAATTTAATTAATGCTTTCATGAGTTAATTATAAATTGTTTTCAAATTGAAAACAATATATCTATTTATTACTTAAATCTTTTAATTGAATGATTGTTGTGAATTAATTAAACATTAATTCATTTCTTAGTTGGACATGTATACATTTATTCTTTAATTATAATTTATTTAATAATCTAATACTGGTAATATAGTACATGAAAGAAATTTTCTGTATCGACAAAAAGAACATGGCGGATCTTAAACCCAATCTGAAGCTATGGCCCACGGTATACAGTCACCCGCAGTTGAGTCACAGCCAAAGCCCTTAAGTGGATATGCGATAAAAAAAAAATAGCCGCTCTTACAACTCTTTTCCGCCATTGCATCTTATCCCGAACGAGAAATGGCTTCAACATCCTCTCTAATATCACCACCAAATCTCACGATACTCTCCCTCAGGCCTCAATCAAAACAACCGTTTCTCCAAATCCTCCAATCCAACGCGCCCAAAAATCTCACATTGAGTTCACGTCCAAGGAAACTGAGGTTGGTTGTTGCGGCAGAAGAGAGAACCTCAACGGTAGCCTCCCCTTCTTCTGAGGCAGACAGGAGGATTTACATTGGCATATACCCAGAACGGTGAACAATGACCAGTTGAAAAGGATTGTCGAAGAACATGGCGCTGTTGAGAAGGAGGAGGTACTTCCTTTTTTTTTCTTTGGTTTTTTTTTTTTCTTTGTTCTTTATTTTTAACAGTAATTTCATTTAATAATTTTAAGTATGGAAAGTGAAAATGCATTCTGTATGGATGTGAAATTGCCTTTTAATGTTCTTTCCTTTAGGTGATGTATGATAAGTACTCTGGAAGGAGCCGCCGGTTTGCTTTTGTTACAATGAAAACCGTGGAGGAAGCGAATGTGGCAATAGAGAAACTAAACGGAACTGTAAGCTCCAAACCATATACTTGTGTTGATAAGTATGTAAAGCAAAGGTGATAATTCAGGTATGCTTGGGATGAACTTATAAAATTTTTAGGGGCGAAAAACGATTGTCAATAGAAAATACTTAATTTATATGAGAATTGAAATTCTCAGAAAGAGCCCTGCCAACCCCCCTTTGGTCATCCTCGGGTGATATTATTGTTCTGAAATTATGATGAGACGAAACACAAATAATGTTGGTATCTGGTTTTCATGGTGATTTTCTTTTCTTTGCAGGAAATAGGAGGGCGGGAGATCAAGGTAAACATCACTGAAAAGCCTATTGCGCTGGTGGATTCGTCTGCCCTTCAGGCAGAGGACTCCCAGTTTATTGACAGTAACTTCGGATGCACTGAAGAATTTCTTTCTGAGAAAGGGAAGGTAATGAGCGCCAAGGTTTCGTGAGTCCCGGGGACCTCCAAATCAGGGGGATTTGGGTTTGTATCAATCTCTTTGGAAGAGGAAGTCGAAACTTCCATCTTGTTTTGTAACAATGCTGTAAGTTGTTCTCTACGTTTGCCTTGATCTCACATGTTTGTTTATGTTCATGAAATCTTATTCTTGTTTCCTATTGGCGTCGGGAGTAATGAGATATGTATTGCTGACAACTTTAGAATAAGATGCTTTTACTCTTGTATTATTGTATATCCATTCTGTTGTGAATTTGCAGCTCTTTCATGTTTCTGGATGGTTCCTGAATGTATAAGGAAAACTATTGATTTGTCTGGTAATTGCAGTCAATGTTGCTCTGAGTCTTCATTTTTATTTACATGCCCTTTGTCCAACACCTATTTCTGATGGTTATCCGCACATGTGTTTGGAGTTATGATCCCAAAAAAGCCTCCAAATATATGAAAGTCTTGGGAAAATATTGAACACGTACTAGTCCAAGTAACATAGATTGTGAATTCCTTTTAATTATCCAATGTTTTTCGTTCCCTTTGATAGTCACAATCTGTCGAAACATTCCTCTGTTGCTGCATTCTTGGAAACTTGTTATGCATGCAAGTGTATTCTTTCATTTATTTCAACTTATGGCCCCAAGAGATGCATGTAACCTTGGATGTTATCTTCATATACAGGCTCTTTATTTCTTATGGTTTGTACATTTTTCTTGAATTACTCGTGGCTATGGAGATATGATCTTAAAAGATTGTACAAATGCACCGATCATACTCGGAGTTCGTATCAGACACTCATGTTGAATGCGAGTAACATAGGTTTATAGGAAATGATCAATTTGAATATGTAAGTAATACTGATATAGAACGGTTGGCTATTGCAGATATTGGAGGGGCGACAAATTCGTGGAAACAAGGCATAAAATGGGCTGCAACATCCTATCCTGTATCCATTTCGAATCAAAATCGTTGCAGAGTAGGGTAGCTGTTTCTTTCTATTGAATGGACAAATCTCAACTTGTTAGTGCCCCATGAGGTTCTTTGTATTAATACGAGGCTGCGGCTTAGTTGTGGAAATGGAGATGAACCCATTTCCTTTGGGAAGCTGGTGCGTGCATCTTATTCTTTTGTCATTTCCCCCCTATTTTTATATTATCTTTGTTTTTATAAAATTTTTATATTATTTTTAAAAACATATTTTCTTATTAAAAGAATATTTAAATTATCATCATCATTATTATTATATTTTTATTTAATAATTTATGTAATGTTTAAAAATTATGAAGTCACAAACGTTAACATTAATGTGTGTTCTCTCTTAGGTGAAGAAACTATGCCTTCTTTGCTAATAATCAAGACTTGGTCTATAAATATTTTGGTTTATATTCCTTTTTAATATGATTTTCAGATTAAAAAGTTATCATACGATCATTGCTAATTATTCGTAGTTTTAAAATAATTATTATTTATTTTATCAAAGTAGAACTTTATTTATAATATATTAATAATTAGTATGAATATTTTTAAATTCGAATAAATTGAACCTTCACGTGATAAATTAGGACTTAAAATTGAACTATTTGAGATAAATTTGTCAATTATCCGAATTTGAAATTTAAATTTAAATTGAAGTCAAATTTTATCTAAAAGTAATTTAAAATCAAAATAACTAAACTTAAAATAATATAAGTCAAAATAATCTGAACATTATTCTCGGTCCTTCAATATTTATAGAATGTGTAAATTATATGATAAAATTTATAAAATTAACATAAGGGTAAACTATTATGATAGTTATTGAATTTTGATGACGCTTGTATTTTGAGCATCAAATTTTTATATTTTATATTATTATTAAATTTTTTAATTTATTTTTATTATAGTTATTATCTTCAGTTAGGAGTGTAAATCCGGGTACTCAGATTTTCGGGTTCCGGATCGATGATTTCTCAGGCTCGTGTCTCGACCCGGATGTTATGGGTACCGGATTTTGCGGGTACTTGATAATCGAATACTCGGTATTCGGTTTTTTTTATTTTTATTTTCAAATTATTAATTTAAAAAAATATACACAAATTTAAATATTTGAAACTTCAAATTATATACTCTAATATTCAAACATAAAATTTAAAAGTTCGAAATATAAAATCTAATAATTCATAATATATATAATCCATTATATTATATTATATATATATATATAATAAAAAAATAAAAACTAACCGGGTACCCGAAAAATTAGATTTTGTGACCCGGGCCCGATCCGGGAAGTACCCGGCCGGGTAATTTTTTTTAGAAAATTACCCAATTTTTTTAAGTCTGGATCGACGAGTCGGGTTAACCGGATCGAATAGTTTTGCACACTTCAATCTTAAAGTTCTTTCTTAAAAAAATTATTTTTTCTTTGTTGCTGTTCCTACTATCATTCGATGATTTCTTTTATCAAAAAATCAATGAACTACTTTTCCTCTATTTCTTTCATTATATTTAAACTTATTGAAAAATCTTTTAATTTCTTCAAATCTCAAAAAAAAAATTAAAATTAAATTTTATGACCTGTCATTATCAATCGTCAAACCATATTGAAATCAAATTATATCAATCTTTTATTCAAACGGAGAATACATACAACAACAGGGATTGATCGATGATTGATCTATTTACTAAAAAATTGTCAAGTTTGAGATGAATAATTGTTTTTCTTTTTTGTTTATTTTTTCTCTCTATTTCTTTATTTCACTCGATGGTTATGAAAAAACAATAAAACTTTTAAGTGCGGTGAGCGAGTGTTGTGCATATTAATTCCACCCTACGTTTATAACTCTAGGACTCTAAAGGTGGAATGGTAATTTTCTTTTATATATAGTTTTTACATCTAATACAAAATTAAAAGTTTTTCACTTTAAAATCGTTATGAGATTAACACATGAGATGTAACACATTCAATGAATATTTTCTTATTTTCTATTGATAGTCTCAACCTTTGATTTATCAAATCTAACGATCCTAAAAAGTTATAAAACATTTTTTTTACATAGAATCTGATAAATCTAAATAACTCCTTCCTCGTCCACTTTAAAATATCTACATATGCTCTCAAAATACCCTCAAGTAATATGTATTAATATTCTGTCATCGCCAACAATTTTCTGCCTACATTAAAAGAGTTGAACAGCTAACAATCACCAAAATTCATTATTACATCAATAAAAATTATATAAAATTAACAAAAGTTATTAAAATTATAATTAATTATATTTAATTATTTATTTTGTAAATTAATAAAATTAAATATAATTAAGGTGTAAAACTTGGAACATTAAAAGAGTTGAACAGCTATCAATCACCAAAATTCATTGTGAATAAGCAAAATTCATTATTACATCAATAAAAATTATATAAAATTAACAAAAGTTATTAAAATTATAATTAATTAGATTTAATTATTATCGCAAAACTAAAAAAACTTGGAACACAGCTCAAGATGTCATCACGTCCACCATTAAGGTGTAGTTGGACTTAGGTTGAATTCTCCGCCCATTCTTTCTTAGTTTCTTTCGATGCTTTCGAGGAACTATTTGTTTTTAAATCTTTAATCTCAGCTAACATTGATAACCAACAAAAACCAGAAACTCCCTTCATATTTCCCTAATTTCCTTCCCCATTTTCAGCAATGGCTAATGCTTTACAAACTTCTTTCCTTCCCTCTACTTCCTCCCTTCGCCGGACCCCCATTTCGGGATCTAAAGGGAAGTCCCAATCCCTTCAAGTTAAGGCCACGATACGAGAGATTTTCATGCCGGCACTCAGCTCGACAATGACGGAAGGTAAGATCGTGTCCTGGATGAAGTCGGAAGGAGACAGTTATCGAAAGGGGAGAGTGTTGTTGTTGTGGAATCCGACAAGGCTGACATGGACGTTGAGAGCTTCCACGAGGGATTCCTCGCCGCCATCATGGTGGATGAAGGCGGCGTCGCTCCCGTCGGTTCTGCCATCGCTCTCCTCGCTGAGACCGAAGACGAGATCGCTGAAGCCAAAGCCAAATCACAGTCTTCTTCTAGTAGCAGTCATCAGGCGGTAGAAGAACAACCAAAGCAAATTGAAGAGGCAGCTCCGGCTTTGCCTGCTGCTGCTCCTGTTGCTTCTGCTTCCACGGTTTCGGCCTCGAAGACTGTGGCTTTGGGGTCTGCTGTACATCCGGCTTCGGAGGGAGGGAAGAGGATAGTGGCCTCGCCATATGCCAAGAAATTGGCAAAGGAGTTGAAGGTGGATTTGGGGACATTAGTGGGACTGGACCCTTGGGGAGGATTGTGGCTAAGGACGTTGAGGCAGCGGCCGCAGTGGGTACAGCGGCTTCGGAAGCAGGTACAGTTGCTGCTTCTCTGGCGAAGCCGGCTCCAGTGGCTCCTGGGATTGAATTGGGAACAGTGGTTCCTTTTACTACGATGCAGGGTGCTGTGAGTAGGAACATGGTTGAGAGTTTGTCAGTGCCTACTTTCAGAGTTGGGTACACCATCACCACAAATGCACTTGATGCCTTGTACAAAAAGGTAAAGCTGGTTTGGTTTTGTTAAGGTGTTTTACAATGATATAGTTTCTTGCTTATGCTCTTTGAGCCTTTTATAAATCGATGATTCATGGATAGAATGCTTAAGACTTAAGACAGTGCATTTAGTTCAAAATGGTATATTCTTGACGATGGCATATAGAAGTAGATGACATTTTTAGAGCTTAAATTAAATATATTTTCTGGCATTTTAAGGAAGCTTGATGCTTCTTATTGAGAAAGTAGCATCTATTTCAAAGATGTGTTAGCCTATGATCACAATTGCAAATTTTAAGTGGTTTCTCTGTTATCTTTTGTTGCAATTGGTTGATGGAAAAATATATTCCTTACACTTGAATAAGGTAAACGTTTCCTAGTTTAGGATCTTTAGAATTTTTCTGGGACATTTTGCTGAAGATGTTAATATTCTAGAATCATCCTTATACAATAGTTGGGTGGTACTGACTGTATTGTGCTTGGTGAGTTTCTTTTCCTTTCATATTTGTGAATGTTGGTTGACATAAGTTGTACTTATTTTGTTTAGATCAAGTCCAAGGGCGTGACAATGACAACATTGTTTGCAAAGGCAACCGCACTTGCATTGGCTCAACATCCTGTAGTTAATTCCTGCTGTAGGGATGGTAACACCTTTACTTATAACAGTAGCATCAATATTGCTGTTGCTGTAGCTATAGACGGAGGGTTGATTACACCGGTTCTACAAGATGCTGACAAGGTTCTCGTTAATCTACTTTTGGCTGCCGGCATTATATATCCGTAACAATGTTCTAAGGGCTTTCTTTCATTGCATTTTAGGTTGACATTTATACATTGTCAAGAAAGTGGAAAGAGTTGGTTGATAAGGCACGGGCCAAGCAGCTACAACATCATGAATATAGTACAGGTATGTTATTTTGTGTCAGTGCTCTCCTTGCTAATTGAGGGAGGAAGCTCGATGATGCACATGCTACAATTTGTTTTGGTGCCAAACTGTTTGTGTACCTCATATGTTGAATTGAAATGCTTATAAATTTTCAAGGAAGATATTTTTTTCTGGTTATTGCCTTAGTAGAAATACTGGATAAGAAGTTAGAAAAATAAGCAACAACGTTGGTGGAGAATCATAAAGTTTTACTTGAATGATTATGCTTGTAAAGATCATGAGGAGATTGCAGAAAGTTTATTTGAATGATCATACAATTTCCCAGGCATGTAACTGATAATCTTTTGAACTTCCTTGGAATTTTAAACATCAGTTGTGGACTTAAGAATATGAAACCATAACATCTCTTAATGTTCAGGCTAAAGAGTTAGCTGGTAGACTTGCTATATATCTCTTGGTGGTTTCCATTTCCTTGCTTCCTTAGGAATAAGTAGCACCTTAATTTACAAATCCGGACATTCAAGTTTGATTATCCATTGCAATATAATTGACTGATCTAGCCGTCAAAGCAATTTCTTCTTTCGTTTTTGTCTGATGTAAGACATATATGTCATATCCAATTGGATTGACTTCAGCAATAAATGAGCCGAAATTTCTCATGCAAAAGTATTTTTGAAGTGTTTACACGACTTGGAAAAGAGTACGTGTGTAGTCCCATGAGGTCAATTGCTCTGGTTATAACAGGCAGCTGTATCTCAATTTCTTAGATTTAGTTACTTTAGACACAAGCTTAGGATTTCTGTTTCATTTTACGTGCCTTTTCTTTATTAGTAATTATTTTCCCTTCCTTCTCATTTCTTAGGCTGAAAATACTAGCTATATGGTCCATATGTTATCATTTGCTCCATCGTAAAGTGATATATAATACGAAGCAGAAATGAGCAAAAATGAAAATCAGGTGTAAGAGAAGTGAATGGAGGAAGAAGCAAAATAAAGGAAATGACAGATAGAATGATAGAATCTATAAGTAATCTGAGTTCTCAATATCAATTTTCAGCATCATCATTTCTTTTAGGGATTACACATCTAGATTTTACAACCTGGAGATTGAGCATACAAATTCTTTCTGACTTGATCTCCCTCTTAGTTGCCACATATAAACTTTTCCTTAGAACTCTTGCAGTTTTGACTATGCTTAATGGGAGAGTAAAAAGAGAGAAGCCCTTGTGTTGTTCACTTCCTTTGCCCTTTGATTTACTGGTATATTTTGCTTGTTTGCATCACTTAGCTGCGTGCTTGTTTTGATTTTACCCTATTGATTAAGACTTGGATCCAACATAATAATTACCAAATATGTTCTAAATTCTTGAAACTACTACTTAATCCATTAAAATATGTAAAACAATGAAAAACAAATCCTACAATAAGCATGATATGATCCATTCATCATGAAAGAAAAAGGCTGGACAAATCCTGGGCATCTTAATGCTTGGATGATTGGAAATCCTTTTCTACTTATGGTGGTAGTGATTGGTTATAAGTGCAGGCTTCACACGGTATTTTGATGGATCTTGTACAAATTTTGAATTGTATTGGTTCATTGTAATGCAATAATTGTAAGTAATATGTTTGTCTAGTGTATAATAACTGGAATATAGAGTCTATGGTTGCCGAAAATTTTATAATTAAGTTTTTTTGTTTGTTTTAATTCTTAATCTACCCTTAGCCTTCCAGCCCTAATCGTCTAAGTATGCTCGAACCATCTAGGAGTTGATCTGTATGCATAACTCTGGTTTTTTCCCCTACATCCAAATTTCTTATCAAAGCATCATTAATAGATAGGTTTTACCGTGGTTACCAGTTACCTTTCAACGTATATGAGGCCTTTAGTTATCTTTTTTTGCCGATGTTTGCTCCTTTTGCAGGTACTTTCACCCTGTCTAACCTTGGGATGTTTGGTGTGGATCGGTTTGATGCCATTCTGCCACCTGGAACTGTAAGTTTGTTTCTTAATTATTAATATTTTCTCCATTGTAGTATGTTCTGCCCTAGTTCCAGAGAACACGATCTGCTAGATTATATAGTATTCCCCTTGCAAATATCTGAATATTTAATCATGTGGTTGTGCAGGGAGCAATTATGGCAGTTGGTGCTTCTCAGCCTACTGTCGTAGCTAGCAAGGATGGCCGTATTGGCATGAAGAACCAGATGCAGGTAATGAACTTATCTTTGTCCCGGTCTCTTATAGAACAATTATGTTTAAATAGTAGCCAACACTTACTGCTGAGCTTTAAAACTTTGCAGGTAAATGTTACGGCAGATCATCAAGTTATCTACGGTGCTGATCTAGCTGCATTCCTGCAAACCCTGGCTAAGATTGTTGAGGATCCTAAAGATCTTACCTTCTAGTCTGATGTTCCTTCTGCACAGTGATGTCATTATCGCCATATTTGCTCCCGAGGTTCATGCTCTTCAAATCACTCGTACTCGTGTTGAAACACACTTGAGATACATAATGTAGGTGTTTCAGTTGAGAATTTACCCAGGTCAATGCTTATTCAACTTTACCGGGTTCCATTTCTTTTAGTTACATTATCACTTTTATATTAATTTGACTGTTGCATCAATAAAGTTTATGTTCTGTTTCCTGGTTTTTTATGACTTCTTTAATGTATATCCGTAACTCAAACTCGAGCCGTAATTTTTCAAAACGATTGCTGCGTGTTTAGAGTACGTATAATTCCTTTTAAGCAACGGAAACAAAATATTACTAAGCCATGCAATGGTAGGTTAACAACTCGTTTTTATGAATTCCAAGCTTTTGGCTTATTAATTTACCATTACGGGTGGAAAAGGGAAATTAAATTCCCATAATTTTAAAGACCAATTCCAACAATAGACTTAACCACTCTGTTGGTCAACATTTCATTAATTTTTCCAATGAAATTTTAAATTGAAGTCATTTTGAATCCATCAAGTAATTTCAGTAATTACAACGAGTATTGTTCTCTTTAGAAATCTTAAGTTCTAGCAACGTAAGGTGTGTGTTAATAGTTAAGAAATTTTCAGAATAAATATTATCTTATAATCATCGGATTAAATAAAAAAATTGAAGCAATTCTACCCCTCTGTAATTACTTAAAATTTTTACCGGGGGCTTTTACTTTCAGAGTTCTGTAGTTGACAAAATAAAATTAATTTATGTCTAAATGCAGATTTAATTATGCCCGTGCTATGCGGCTTTCTTGTATTTACTCAATTTTTATCTTCGTATTCTGATTTAGGCTACAGCACGAAAAAAATAATTAAAACATAACACGAATATGATACTACAAATTTAGAGTTAATTGCATCATACATCCTCAAACTATGACTTTCCTTTTAAATTGATCACTAAAATTTTAAATGTTCTAATTTCATACCTAAATTATGACTATCATTCTAAATTTACCCTCAAACTTTTTAACATTTTAGTTTCATCCCCAAATTATGTCCATTCTAAATTAGTCCTCAAACTTTTTGAATATTTCAATTTCATCCCAAACCATATGTATATACTAATCACACCCCATGTTAACAAAATAGTTAGGCCAATATATATTATAATATGTTTGAATAAAAATAAAACTTAGGTTAAATTATGGTTGAAATCAATTGTATATTTGGATGGATTTGGGATGAAATTAGAAGATTTAAAAGTTTATGGATAAATTTAAAATAAGAGTCATAGTTTGAGGATAAAATTAGAATATTCAAAAGCTTGAGGATAAATCTAGAATGATATTCATAGTTTAGGGATAAAATTGGAATGTTTAAAAGTTTATGGACCAATTTAAAATGAAGGTCATAGTTTGAGGATTTGTAATGCAATTAACTCATAGATTTATACATTTTAATATACAATAATAATAAAATATACATAAATACAAACTATTTTAAATATTTATTTTAATTATCTAAAAAATAAAATAAGTGTTTAAAATTTCATTATATTATCATTTTAAGATAGTTTTAGGATAAATCTAGAATGATATTTATACTTTACGGATAAATCAAGTTACAACACTTCAACGTTATAAGTTATCGACCAAAAGTGATAAGGATTCGCTTAGGACTTCACTGAGACAAAGGTAATTGTAACTCACTTGTTTATATTCAATTCAAGGACATTATACTAGTTACCTTATCAGATCAGAGAAACTGGACTCATTGTTGGCATGTACTCTTTGTAAAACAAAAACAACTTGATTTCGAACTTAAAACCAATTAAACCATGGCTTTGATACCATTAAATGTAACACCCCTAATCCGTACCCGATCCGGATATAAATCTGAGTGTCACAATGACTTTTCATAACACTGACTATTAAAAAGAAGGGAAAATTTCATCTTTTATTCGTATTAAAATGATGGAACCCTTAAATTAAAGCAAATAATAAAACTTACATTAATATTTAAATAAACACTTAATAATTTACATAAATACAAAAGTATAAGTTTACAAAATAGATCAGAGTATTTCAATTTAACTTGTAGTACATGCCAACAGTTTACAATTTACAAGAAACTTACACTTAAATTGTTGTGATATGATCTTCGCACCTCAATCTTCTGATTTCTTCAAACCTAAATGTGAAACAATCACACGCTAAGTCGTTGACTTAGTGAGGCAAATACGAGTCATATAAAACTTTATAAACAAATGTTTTTTTATTCATGTCATAAAACATTTCATAAGGATTTCAAATTGCTTTTCATAACCAAATATATTCTTTTATTCATTGTTTGGTTTATATAACTTTATTTTTAATGGCCCAATGTATATTATTGAGAACTATAGGTATTCGAGTACATTGAGGTTGTGCATAATGCTGTCACCACAGCTCGCATAATTTGCACCGAAGTGCCACATAAATGTCCCGAATAACCACATTGTTTTGTCCCGAAAGACCACATAATTTTGTCCTGAAGGACCACATAGAACCCTCGTCTCTTGGCATGCCAACTATACCTCTAATCCTCATACATATACCTTGGGTTTTTAATCGTATAATTATTTATCATTTCGTTATTCAAAAGATATTG
This sequence comes from Hibiscus syriacus, assembly GCF_006381635.1. Classification (NCBI taxonomy): domain Eukaryota; kingdom Viridiplantae; phylum Streptophyta; class Magnoliopsida; order Malvales; family Malvaceae; genus Hibiscus; species Hibiscus syriacus. The sequence continues at coordinate 2,968,444 of NW_024062765.1, forward strand.
TTCACATAGGCACTTTCACATCGAGTATTTTCGTATACACATGTTCACATGTCACATTTTCATAATCATGTACATAATCATCAAGCATAGCTTAAATAATATAACTTTAATAAAACATTGTAAAATATAACGTAAAAGAAATTGAAAGGTTTTCGATCGAAAACTCTGCGGTTGGCTTATGGCAAGCCGCCCTTGAATTGAATATAAACAAATAAGTTGCACTCACCTTTGCCTCACTGAAGTCATAAACGAATCCTTATCACTTTTGATCGATAACTTATAACGTCGAAGTGTTCGTAACTTGTCTTTGTTTGATGTCTCCACAAGAACAATCGAACATGAATATCACAATTCTTATCGCTTATAACCACACATAATAACTTAAGCCGAAAGAAACACTTAGTTATCATTTCATGCATTAGTATCGGTACTCCTACTACAATACCGATACTTCCTTTCTATGGTATCGATACCCACTTCGGTACCGATACCATTTCAACATTCTAGAATTTCAAACCTGATAATGGTATCGATACCTTACACTTGGTATGGATACTCCCCTTTCAATATCAATACAATATAGGTACCTCCCTCAATTAGTACCGATATTGATCTTTGAACTCAAACTGATTTTGCCTTTAAGTATCAGTATTGTTCTTCCAGTACCGATACCCTTGCCCAGAAATTACCATTTTTATTTCGAAATTTAACTAAAACTTACCTAAATCCCATACTTTTATCTCCCTTTATGCCTTTAGATTCAACTTCATTCATCAAAACTAACTTTTCTCAATTTACTACTCCTAAACATCCAAAATCACACTAGAACATTTGCATCTCAAAATCATATAAATTTTTAAACATGTTCTTAATTTCTAATGTTTCTAAATCCTTAATTAGACCCTTGACAAGTCAAATTTATCAATAGAAATCCAAAAACTAAAACATATCAACAATTCATGTAAAAACCCACTTTACAATTTCATCATTATTTCACTCCTCTCTTAGTTTTAATCAACCATAATCTTTCCTTAAGCTTATATACCCTCAAATATTCAAAACCAAACTGAAATTTGAACAAACAAACAACTTGATATCACTTACCTTAAAAATTGGAGCTCTCAGTAATAAGGAAGAAGATAACAAGGTTTCCACACTTTTCTTTTTTCCTTTCTCCATTTTCCACGTGTTTTATATCCCTTAAAAAAGGAAGATAAAAATCATTCTTGTGAAAAGACCATAATGCCATTCCAATAATCAAATTTTGATATCAAGTCCTAAACAAAATTCCACAATAAATCCTTGAACTTTTCAAGTTATTCCAATTAAACCATTAAGTTTTAAATTCTTACAATTTGATCACTGACCCAATATTTGGGATGTTACAGGTAGATACCATGATTAGGTAGGCATTGTATTTATCTTTAAATAGCATCTTTTAATTTTAATTGATTATCTTGCCCGCACTAACTTATTTTTTATCTTTTGTTTGTGTCATTTTTATCCTTTTTGCATTACATTTCATCAACATAACATAATGCGAAAGTGTAGATCCGCAAGGGGATATTTAAGAGAAAATTTTCATAGGGAGAGGTAGAAATTTTCAATCAAGTAGTCGCGTACATTGACATGCACTGAGGGCTAAAAGAAGTTCAGAGACTGTAAGAAATAAACATGCTTGAAGATCATGCAACATTCGAGACATGAAAAATGATCCATTGATATGAGGAGTAATCCATCAGTAGACTCTTATCTACGATCATTCCATCGCTAATTACCAAGGAGTGACGTGTGACTTCAACACCACACGCGGCATTAACGAAATTAGGTTATAGAGCGCTTAAGGGGCATCATTTTCAAGGATGAAGATTCGAGACGAAGCACCGACTCATTTCAGACTCAACATCTAAGCGAAAGCATATATGTAAAATGGACTATCTTTTAATGTGAATGCTTTTATCTCTGATGAAAATTATTCTATGATATTCATTGTTGGGATCAATATTTTTGCATCTACATTTGCATATTTGCATTTTGCACCTGCATTCCATTTGTTTACACATTTTCGCATACCTCATTCATAAAAAAAGGTGGAATTAATATGTGGAGGATTCGATGAAGTGGTCTTAATCACGTGTCATCACATTGAGAATAGAAGCAAGATTCGAATAATTAAAGGAAGAAACTGAAATCAGTACGGTGGGAGCTATTCAACTGATCATAGGGCTGAGCCTTCCAGGATGTTTTGAGAAAATAGTCCTCATATCCTGAGGTCTATGATGTTGATGCCGTATGCAGTTACCACATAGGAAGCTCCAGACATTCCGCTGAGAACTGTGGGGTATTGAAGCGCAAGTTCCAAAATCTGATTGATTCAGGGGAATGGACGTTCGATAAATGATGGGGCATTTTTGATCAGGAGTGGATATGGCATCCATCAAGAATTTTTTGTAGTACTCACATCAAAAGCTTTTCATCTTGTTTGAACTTGTTTTTCTCTATTTTTTCCTATGTTTAAATGTGTACAAATCATTTGGCATTCGAACATTTTAAATAAAATGCTACCTTCTAAGGTTGTGAACAACTGAACAAGTTTTAATCTTGTAGTTCTTTTAATATCATTTGACTTAAAGCTCTCTTAGGAATTAAGATTATGGCCTATGGGCAAGTGAAAAGATTGAACCCTCATAAAATAAGAACCTCGACGCTTACTCCAGATGATAGACAAAAATACATACCCTTCTCTTAAAGGGACCAAGCTAGCATTCTCCCCTCATGAAGAGACAATTGAGAGCTTGACATTCAGGTATGTAAGGATGTGGACAAAATGGGGAATCTGGCATATGAGATTGCAAAACTAATTGGTTTCTACTTTTATTGACGACGTTCAATGATGATCATGATCTTTACAAATGGAATAGTCAAGTAGGTGAATCTAGTTTAGGTCAGTTGCTTGGAAATTGAACTCTAACGATGAGATTTTCTGACCTTCAACAACACCTGGACTATAACAAGTTCTTCTTGACAAGCTTAAGAAATTGAATCCATATACCCAAATATAATTATGTATGTATACAATAAAGCTGAGCTATTCCGCTAAAACAATTGGTTATAGAGGAAACTTAAAAGCCTGGCTTTATGATTAGATTACATTCAAACTATGACATTGATCGGGTACTTGGCAATTCAATGTTTTCTCCACTGTGATTGTCAAGTCAAAGACTTTTTGACGACATGAATCCTTTAACTAGCCAAATAAAGGCAATAATATATATATATGTACAATAAAGATGAATTCAGCTAGCCAAGCAATTGCGAATTAAATAGAATTTACTAAATAAGGAGTTTCAGTTAAGATGGACTAAGGGAGTTGAGGAACACCTATTATAGTTAATTTCACACGAACACTCAGAAATTTCATTTTTAGACTGATATTATTGCACTGTCTTTGCTAGAGGAGTCTACAAAGCTTGAACAAATGGAAGATTTCAGAGAACTAATATAGAAGTGTTCTAAAAGGGTGTTGCAATTGACTATGCTAGTTGTGACATTTTGTTTACACCCAATTAAATGTCAAGCCAGAAATGATGGGCATGAACAATGTTCCAAAGACTAGGGACAAGAATAAAAACTTGGTGGCTGAAACCTTTGAAAATAGGAAGCCAGCCTAAACCAATCCCTAATCCTGACATTTATTAAGGAGCTATAATTTTAAGGATTAAGAGAGAAATTAATTCTTTGATATCCAATGAATTCTTGTTTTATGATTTGTCTCAATTGTAAAACCTAAAAAGGGTAATATTTTTTCAAAATTTTTATTAAACATTTTTAAAATTCTTTTAATTGATATTTTTCCAATTTTTGAAAATAAAAGAAGAGGAAAACATTTTCAAACAAGACAATCTCTCCGGAGTAGATATTGGTAGTTGACATGTGGCTCTCAGACACAAAGCTCATGCTTAGAGCCAATACTGAAGCAAGAAATGATGAATGTTGGGGCATTTTTAGAGGCTCGTATCATCCAAGAGCACAACATCATTGAATTGAGAAGACATCAATGAGTTAGAAAAATGTGAGAATAATGAAAATGGTGAAGCAGAGACAGTTGAGCTTAGTATATGACTGTGTTGTCCATTGTCACAACATACAATTGCATCGTTCTGATGATTTCCCATGCATTAATAGTGGCAAGACAAAGTATACCATTTATATTCCCACTGGTCTTTGTTCTTTGGTGACCTTGCAATGCTATACAAAAGTCTTGAACACCATTCAAAGAGTTTCCCTGATTGAAAAATCTAGTCAGAAGCCACATGAAAGAATGAATAAGTTGTCGAATGTTTGAGGACATCCAAATTTCCTAGAGCTCTATAGTTTTTTCTTTGTGTTTTAATTGATAAGAAAATTCTGATCTTTATGAATTCGATGTTAGCAATTGAGCAAGCATCTTCAAATCTAGTTGTTTCTAAGGTCCCAACCATCATCCTTGGCATAGATGTGTTTTATGGTTGTCCGGGGCAATATGACATTCCATCAATTACTGCGGTGGTCAGCTTCAGGCAGTGGCATTTGATTTCCCACTACAAGGCAGTAACATGTACATAGTCTCCAAAGCTTGAAATGATAGATTCTCTTTTCAAACCATCTTGTATGGATAGTGATGGTATCATGAGGGAAGCTCTATTGGATTTCTATATAAGTCCAGAAAAGGAAGTAAATTTTTTAGAGGCAAAATTTACTGGGGCAAGAAGAAATTGACATGAGTCAAGTATTGCCAGGATGCATGCTAGTGCAAACAAAGAATAAATACTGCCCATGCAATCATTCGCACCATTGATAAAAAAAATATACATCAACACATACATACATGTTACATGAAATTTGCATCTTTGCATCAAACATTCATCATCAAGTGTAATAAAGACTTTGATTTTCCATCTCATGAGGATACTTTTAAAAAAAATTCACTTGAAATCTTGTCTTTATTAAAGACATTTTCCCCTCGTATGAGGACAAATTCAAAAATTTATCAAATCGAACAAATAAAATAAACTTCATATTGGCATCCATCATAACATCCAAGATAGTCATTCATAAATGCATCGTTTTTATATTGATATTTCAGGAAATCGATGTTTGGTGATGACCAAATGTCCTCAACAAGAAGGAACAATTTTAACATCCTGAAGTCAACAATGAGATCTTCTAGAAGAATTTCCTCAACATGCAGGAGTGGGCAGTCTATAAGCATTTGAGATCATCTATCTCAAAATAAACTTCGTCTCGCTTATGACATTTTTCCACAAATTTTGAAATATTTGAAACAAAATCGATCTCACATAAGATAGTTTTCCTAAAAACAAATTTCGTCTCACTTGGTACAGTTTTCCCTCGAAATACAAATTTTGAAATGGTTTCAAAACAAAATTAATCTCGCTTGAGATTGTTTCTTTCAAAACAAATTCGTCTCGCCAGAGACAATTTTTCCTCAAAACACAAAATTTTGAAATTGTTTCACTTGAAACAAAATTGATAAACAACTGAGATTGTTTCCCTTGAAACAAAGTTTTATCTCGCTTGAGACAGTTTCTCTTGAAACAAAGTTTTATCTCTCTTGAGAAAGTTTCTCTTGAAAAATAAACAATGTTTCCTTTGAAACAAAGTTTTGTCTCACTTGAGACAATTTCTCTTGAAACAAAGTTTTGTCTCTCTTAAGACAGTTTCACTTGAAACATAAACAATTGAGATTGTTTCCTTTTGAAACAAATTTTGTCTAGCTTGAGAAAGTTTCTCTTGAAACAAATTATCCCTAAAAATGGTTGGATATCCTCATCACGTAGAAACAATGTCATCCACCGACCATATCTCCTCATCACGTAGGTGCAACGTCATCCTTAGATAACCAGACTTCCTCATCACGCAAGAACAGTGTTGTTTTTAAATTATCCCTAAAGATGGTTAGACTTCCTCATCACGTAGGAATAATGTCATCTACCGACCTGATCTCCTCATCACGTAGGAGCAGTTTCAACATTAGATAACCAGATTTTCTCATCACGTAGGAACCGTGTTGTCTCCAAATTTACTTAAGAACGACCAGACCTCTTCATCACGGATGAGCAGTGTTGTCTTCAGCAGCAAAATCATCTCCAAATTGACTCGATTTCCTCAACGAGAAAGAACAGTGTCATCTTCAACCAACAATCTATCTGAAAGCAGCCATATCTCTTCAACATGGATGAGCAGCGTCGTCTTTAATATCAAGTTTCAAAGTGAAAGGGGAAACCGGAAAAAAACTTGTTATCTTTTCCCTATTCTTGTTAACAAAAAAATGGGTAAAGAGGGGCAGTTGTAGACACCCATTTTTGTCCGGGTTCTATTTTTATTATTAACTTATTATTATTTATTATTAATTTATTATTATTATTATTACTACTACTATTTTAACAATACATAACATTTTTGCAGGCTCCACTTGAAGCTCAATTACAACAACAAGGAAACCCATATACATAACCTAATTGGAGCCCAATAGTAAGATCCGGGGCCCAAGATCCGACCCGATCTAGACCCGTTGGTGCACCCAAACCCAGCTAGGGTTTTCTGGCCTTTTTTCCTAACGTCACCTCACTCACAGCCCTTGGATCTGAACCCATCTAGTGGTCCAGATCACTATAAGGATTAGGGTTTTTTAACCCTATATATATCAACCAACTGTCGTCGCCAATGAAGATCAGCCACCCTACCAACGCGTAATCTTCACCGCTCTACTCCCTAGACGCGTTAAAAATCAACCGTCATAATCAGAGCTCCACATCGCCGCTGTCATCATCAACAGTAACCAGAAAACCACCCAAATCAATTACCAAGTCAGTTAAAATCCAAAACCTAATAAAAAATAACCTAAATCCCACTAAATTCGATATATTTACTAGGGAAATCATTCCCCATTACAAGGTCTAATTATTCCTACCCTAAAGCCATCCATAAATCAAGGTAAATAGAAAATGAATGAAGCATTCGAGAGAGAAAAATAAAAATAACATATTCGGAAAAAAAAAAGAAACTGAGAGATTTAGAACCCAGAAAAACAAAAAAAAAGGGAAAAGCATTCGAACATAGGGGAGTCAAAAAGAGGTTCTTACAACGTCCATTGCTCGTTAGGAAGTTAAAAAGGTGACCAGATTTGTGTTTTTTTCGAGAGGTAAACCCTAGATCTATGATTTTAGGGTAATTTTTAGTTTAATTGGGTTTAGTTTTTGGGTTCAGGAGAGCAAGAGGAAGGTTTGGGGTTTGTCTTCTTCGGCCATCGTAAACGGCCGAGAGCAACCGTCGGTGAACAACGATCCCCTCTCCCCCGAGAGGAGAAGTTGAGAGAGTTCTGGGAAACTCTCTCTTGCTTTTCTGAAACAAACTGAGAAATGGTGAGGGGATGAGAGTGAGGCTTTAGAATCGGGTTTATATTCCCTGATTGAAACGACGTAGTTTCATCTCCCCATTCCAGTGTTTTCACAAATTTTGGGAGAAAATGCAATTTTAGGCCCTTGAATTTTGTAATCTAGTAAGCAGGTTTGAAATGAAATGGGATATTTATGGATTCAAGCCTTTCATGTTTTCAGTTATATGTTTTAGTCCTCGTACATATGTTTTAATATTTTGGTTAAATATTTGGTTTGATCTAGCAATTTGTTTTTAGTTCATTTTAGTCCTTTTTATCTAATGTTTGTTCGATTTCGGTTTATTTGTGTATTCAGTCCATATATATCTTAGTATTTGTAAATTAATCACTGTTCTAGCCTAAAAAATATATGGATTATTACATGTTTAGTCCCTGTTTCTATTTTATGTTTTTGATTTAATATTGGTTTTATTTATTTATTGCATATTAATACTTTAAAATTGGTGTATGTAAATTTGTTGTAAATATATGCATAGGTTGTCATATTAAATATTTATATGTGTATGTTTGAGCATGTTCATTTATTTTACATATTATATTTTTGTATGTATATTTATAAATACGTGTATATTCCTTACTTCTTGGAATTGGTTTCGAAGGATTATATAAAATGTTTGTTTTATTCATTTTTAACGGTTTTACTCAAATAGTTTCAAGAACGTTATTTGTAGAATGGGCATGGAAAGCACCACTTGATTGAAGTAGTGTAATCTGATACGACATTCGAACGGAATATGAACTTGAAATTACAAGCGCTTTTATATATTTATTAAAATAATAATTTTTTTTATTTTTTTAATTCTTTTTTATTTTATTTTTTATTTATTATTTTTCGTTATTTGATTTTCATGTTGTTTTAGGTAATGTTGGTATTAATAATTTATGTTTTCGGAAAAAAATGAATCATAATTTATTTTATGCAAAAAATTTTATAAGAATTCAATGCTTTAAGTAATTCAAGGATAAAATATTCTTTTACAGATGAGAAATAGGCGAGATCGCTTTCCCGACAGAGGATTTCGAATCTTGATATTTCTTTTCAAGTAAAAGATTTTTCTTTAAATAATTGATTCGGAATAAGTAATTTGATTAAACTTTAATAAATGAATCATCTTTTAACTTCATATTCAATTTATAATTTCCACCATTACAACAACGTGTAAGCGATTAAGTATCAATTTTGGGCGCTATGGAGGTACTAATCCTTCCCCGTGCATAATTGACTCCCTGACCCATTAAATCGTATTTTTAGTAAATGCATACCAACTTTTGTCTTTTAAATTATTTTTCTGAATTATTTTAAAAGACGTTTTTAACTATTCGACCCACCTAACCCAAAGGTTGATGGCGACTCCAATTCAAAAATTTCAAATTAATTCAAAGTCTTCAATTTTTCAAATAAAGTCATAATTATTTTTAACTTAATTGTTTTTCAAAAAAATGGTTATGACATATGGCATTTGATGACGACGAATGGCGAGAGGAGAACAAATCTTAGGTGTATTTTGAGAAAAAAAAAGATTTTAAGGGTTTTTAGAATATTTAGAGATTGTAAAAAGATTTATTGAAAATATAAAAATTCTAAGTTTTTTTCTAAAAAATTAAAAATTAAAACATAATGTAGAGAAATGATTAAATGACAATTTTTCTCATAAGTTGATAATTCATTCTAAAAATAAATATTGATCACTTACTTTAATTAAAATGTAATTTTAAATAACTAAATAAAAAATTACAGATTAAATATTTGCTTTTGAATTTAATTTAAATATAATATGAATACACAAATTAAAGTATCCATTCGTTTTAAAATTCCTCAACAATCACCAGTCCAGCTGCCAAATTATATAGAGTTATGGAATCTCGTCGGGTTGGCAGGCTGAACAGTGGAATAGATGTGAGTTTGTTATTGTCATTGGACTTCACTCAAATTAAATAATTTAGATACTGTGAGAAAGCAGCCATGAAATCAACAAATGTGGAAGGAGGAAATTTAAAGAGAGTAATATGACATAAATTTTCTATTGAATATTGAATAAAACTCTACATCAACCTCATACAAAGGTATGACTTATATAGTCTAAGTAAGCAACACACCATAACAAACTAATAACGAGCTAATAACAAACCATAACAAACTAATAACAAACTGATAACAAACCATAACAAACTGATAACAAACTAATAACAAATACTAACTAATCTTTATTAACATTCTAATATTCTAATATTCTCCCGACTTCTTCAACCTTCTTGATGAAAAGACGAACACTCGAAACGAAAGTGCGATACATCTTTTCGTTCGACTTGAATCGGAAGTGGCGATGCTTCCTTCCGTTTGATTTGAATCGGAAGTGTCGATGCCTCCTTCCGTTCGATTTGAATCTGAAATGCTGATGCCTCATTCCGTTCGATTTGAATCGGAAGTGCTGATGTCTCATTCCGTTCGACTTGAATCGGAAGTGTCGATGCCTCATTCCGTTCGACTTGAATCGGAAGTGTCGATGCCTTATTCCATTCGACTTGAATCGGAAGTGCCGATGCCTTATTCCGTTCAACTTGAATCGGAAGTGCCGATGCCTCTTTCCGTTCGACTTGAATCGGAAGTGTCGATCCCTCCTTTCGTTCGACTTGAATCGGAAGTGCCGATGCCTTCTTCCGTTCGACTTGAATCGAAAGTGCTGATGCCTCCTTCCGTTCGACTTGAATTGGAAGTGCCGATGCCTCCTTCCGTTCGACTTGAATCGGAAGTGCCGATGCTTCCTTCCGTTCGACTTGAATCGGAAGTGCCGATGCTAACTTTACCATCAGAGACTGCATGACCTAAAACAAGGTTTTCTCATTATTTTTAGCATCTTCAATGACCTCTTCATGTAGATCAATTCTGCATGTTTGACTAGACCCACTAACAACAGGATTGACGGTATCATCCTCAATATCGCCCATATCACTGATGGGGTCCTGCTGGGATTTCAGTTCTATAGAACCTTTTTCTAGTTTCTCAGAACCAGTAGAGTGGTCATTGATTTCAGAATAAAGACCAGCTCTGAGTGCTTCTGCCATTTGTTCTTGAGAAGATGATGGAACAAGAAGAGCCCCAACATTTTCTTCCCCTATCAAGATTCTATTGAATGAGTTGTTTCTGCATGAAACCACATTCAGATCTAAAGGCCCATATAACTTTAAAATATCATTATAGATGTCAATGCTACCAGTATTCTCTAGAAGTGAGGTAGACTTATCAGCTGTGTCTGGTGAAGCATGAGGAGTCCTCACAATCCCATCTTCAACGTCTACGGTTTGGTCTTTAGATCCAGACCCCTTAATTTCAAGATTCACATAAGGCAGAAGATTATCAATCCCTAAAGCACTCAAGCTGACACTAGATTCAGCTTTCCCAATTTCAGAACATTTTTCTGTGTTCCCCAACAAAATTAATTCATTGGTTTCAACATCAGCAGGCTCATTATTGTTGTTCTCGTGGATTTTTGAAGTACTCGCTGCACTTGATGCCTCAATAGAACCAACATCGGTAGCAGCACCTGTAAGAACAACGTCTCTGAGAACTTCATTTGCTTCCAACAATGGATCTGTAGGAGAGCATGTTGTGTTCACCAACAATAACTTCTGCTGCTTTAATTGATTGCCTTCTTCCTCATCCAAAGCACTATTTGGAGGCACGCGAGGATTCGGTCTCCGTGAGGAAGAACTAGCAGCCATCGTTTGTTTAGACATGTAAGGCAGAATCTCAAACAGAACAATCTCTACAGCTGCATCCACATCCTTAGAGTTCTCAATAGCAACAGCTTTTAAAATACGCGAATCAACCTCTCTTTTCAAGCGAGAAAGGGAGAACGATCGAGAAAAATAAGAGGATGAGGTGAGAGTTTTGGAGAAGGAAGAAAGTGAGAGTAAAGGAACTCAATCGTCGGCGCAACGGCGGAAGAGAAAATGACGTCAGGATCTTTGGCGAATGATATCATGTGAGAAAGCAGTCATGAAATCAACAAATGTGGAAGGAAGAAATTTAAAGAGAGTAATATGACATAAATTTTCTATTGAATATTGAATGAAACTCTACATCAACCTCGTACAAAGGTATGACTTATATAGTCTAAGTAAGCAACACACCATAACAAACTAATAACAAGCTGATAACAAACCATAACAAATTAATAATAAATACTAACTAATCTTTATTAACATCTAATATTCTAATAGATACACAGAAGTTTAAGTAACCAAGTACGATTTTCTATAAATTACTATTTTAATAATATAATAATTCTACTCGTTTTTTACTTAAAATTTCAAAAGATTCAATATTTCTATGGTATATTATTTCAATTTATGTATTTAGTTTATCAAAATTGTCCATACAAAATCTAAATATGAAATATAGCATATCATTAATATATATATATATATATATATATATATATATATATATATACGTGTATATAGTAAGATTTGATGTTAATTGATTGGTTCTGAATCAGATCTTGCAATTCAATTCAATGAGAAGAAACATATATAGATTTCGTAGGTTGAAGGAAGTGGTTCGGCTTTGCTGCGGCCATTTCTATTTCAGTCCATCTCTGTTGCCGCTTAATTTGTTCCCGGCGAGCTTCGGATTCCCGACCGTCGATTTCTCGGAGGCACTTTTCGTATAGAGTTGGATCCATTTCTTCCAACATGCTCTTCACATTCTCTGTTAATTGCTTTACACTTTTGCTCCAATGCACCTTTAGGTTGCTCTCCATGCCTTGTACTACCACCGGAAACACTTCTTCCTTGGCCGCGGATGCCATCTTCACGAACTGCTCATTGTTCCACACGTACATCGCTCGCTCGGCTACCTGATATCGGTGATTTTCAATGTGACACACGAAAACAGATATCATCGAAGAGTAACACGAAACAAAGGGAAAACAATTGGTGATCATAAGGCCTAAGGGCTCACCTGTGAGTTGCAGCTATTCAAACATCTTGTAATTCGAGAGCATAAGGGTACTGCCAACGTTCGGTACTGATCGGGATCGATATTCTCAACAAGTTCTTCCAATTCTCCGATGAGTAAAACTTCTTTGTGACAATTGGTGATCGGCCAGTACCTTAGAATTCTCCGAACAACGATTCCTCCAAGTGCAGGCTCTTTCTGCACGAATTGCGTGACACAATAGGCCACTTGCCTATGGCAAACCTGCAAGCCCTTGGCCTTGTGCAACGGAAGAAGCACTCTCATCAAGAAAAGCTTGTGCTCCTCTTTTAACGGAACCCCGAAGCCATTGATGATGCTTCCCCATATCTCGAGCAGCTCGCCGATCCCATAATGCCTTTCGGTCTCAAAAATGTAATGCAAAAATAGATCGCTCATAGCTTTTCTCATGAACGATCTATAGGAAGTGAATCTTGAATATATACGATGGAAAACATTCTTCAACCCTTCTCTTTCTCGAGGATCTTCGGATTGAAAGAGGAAGAGAAGATTGCGAATGAACCGATGATCGATGTAATCCTTAAGTTTCTTGGGGTCTAAGTTAACAACAAGCCTAAGAAGAATATCATAAACAAGCTGCAAGTGAGGCCATAGAGGTGTGAAAGTCGAAAGCTCGTCGTCATCGGGCAAAGCAGAGATAATGGAAGTGCTATTCGAAGGCGGAGGGAGTGGCCTGAAAAGGTTGACGGACACCATCGATACGAGACGTGAGACGAGGTGTTCGTGCAACGGTTTCCTCAAAGATTTGAGCAAAGAGACAAGTTGGATGAGCCTGAGGCGCTTGAGATCCTGCTGCGAAGGTGACTCCTGAGGGTCGGTAAAAGTGAAAACCAAGCTGCAATCAGAGATAGCCGATAGGAATTCTTTGTGTTTGGAGTCGATACCACCACCACTGGGACTCGAAAGGGGCCTTCCGACATAAGGCTTGGAATCTAGCTCAAAGAGGTGCTTGAGAGTAGTCTTCTTCTTTAGTGAGTTCCTGGGGGAATCCCTTCGAATTCCCATTGTCCCTTGCTCTGCTGTCCTCGGCTGGCTTTTGTGTTCTTAACTATGTTCAAAACCTCTACTGTTCTTACAAGTTGTTGTTGTTACTTTGTTGGCCGAAGGATAGTAAGCAACAAAACAAGGCCAAAGGACAGTGATATGTCTTTAAGGACAAGAAATTAACGTTGTAAAATCCGATGGAGGAAGCTATTGAAATGTCGCCCAAAGGCCAAAGCTAGATGGGATTAAAAATGAATGAAGGAATCTCAATGGCCATCAATTAACTCATCTCTCTCATCATATGCATAGTGATTATTTGGAGGCATTTAACAGTGTTGTTGAAACAGGAAGAAGAGGACGACATCCAAAGTTAAAAGGGTATAGAATGCGAGTCATGTGGCTCACCGACTCACTGCCCAAAGCATTTTTTTTTCAGTTTGGTAACATACATCACTACACATAAAAAACACATAGGATCTTTTACAAGATCAAAGCAAGTTGTTTTGTCCTAACTGCTCTTTGCTTTTGAGTAACCACTCCACGATCATATATAATTGGATATCAAACCCTTTCATGTTTTCTCGTGTCTTACGTTTTAAAATTTTCTTTTTATATATTTTGTATATGGGATAATGGCACGAATGACCCCTCAAGTTTATCCTAATTTCTAATGTGGTTTACATACTGAAAATGTTTAATTTCCGGACAGTTCGTATGATCAGGAATGGTGATCACCGATCCTGGCTGCTGTCCTTGGGGCATCAAATGCGCGAGCTTTGTAGACGACAATGGGAGGCCGATGTGCGGCATATCCGTCGTGGGGAGAATGAGGTGGCAGATGCATTGAAATGAGAAGGGCGTTACTTGTCTGTTGGAGCGAACTCAGTTCTTGAGAGGGATGTTTGATAGTTTGAGTTGTTTTAGTAATTATAAATAAAGATCTCATCATTTATTTGAAATAATAATTATTATTAATTAAAAAATTATTATTATCATTTATTTAAAACAATATTTTTGTGTACTACATGTTAAAATGAGAATAAATATTTTTATTTAAATAACAAATAATAGTTATTTTAAAATGAATTTTTTAGAAAAAATTATATTTGATCCCACGTCATGAAGTTTTATCAAAATAAAAAAGTAATTATTTTAATTCAAAATAAGCTTAAATGGTATTCTTGTAATTTATCGTATTAAGAAATAGAGTGGTGCCAGCTGGAGTAGTTGGTTGCTAATTGTTTCTGTTAAGGGTTAGTTTTACAGTTAAGCCAGTTTTCTATTGGGTTAAACTTATAGTGTTAACCCGTAAGGAAAAACAATTGGCTATATAAAAAGGCATTTCTAGTTAAGGGCTGAAATCATCTAACAACCTACATTTCCTTTTCTTTTCACCTTACTTTCCCTCTAGTTAAGCTGTGTAGAATAGAGTTTTCAACATGGTATCAGATGTCTAACGATCTGTTAGCCGGTGGATTCTATGGTGATTTTCTCCGGTTTTCATTGCGCTGCTCGTTATACTTGATTCTTTTGTTGCTGTTGAGGTTACATCTGAATAAAGTAGTGCAGTCTTGGTTAACAACCGAATGATGGAGACGTCGTTTTTGAATAAATATGTCAATGTTCGGCTTAATGTCAATAATTTTCTTCTTTGGAAGCAACAAGTGCTTCTTATGATTCAAGGACATGAGTTGGAGCATTTGTTGGATGAGTCTTTACCGATTCCGCCTCATACTGTTGTGGATGATTCCAGTGAGTTAATGGTGAATCCGGCTTATCATCGTCACAAAAAGCAAGATAATTCTTCAGCGTATTGGCTTCTTTCAACAATTAGTTCTTCAATTCTACCTAAGCTTGTGGGAGTACATACCTCTGCTCAGATCTAGAACAGAGTCCTCAACATGTATTCAAAACTCTCCACTACCAAGATTATAAGCTTGCATGGAAGGCTTCGGTGATACATGCACCAGGGTCCATAATACATGCTTCTTTGGACTAATGTTTCTACTCGTACCTATTAGAAGAACAAAATCTCGAAGATTCAAAGCATATCTATTCGGTAAACATAATGTGAATGAATGATTAAACTATTCTAATGTTGCTCCCTTTAATGTTTTAGATTCGAGGTCGAATCTTTTTGAAGAAAGGGAGGATGATACATGCATCACAAGGTTCACATCAAATGAAGAAGTAATAACTCTTCCAAATGATCCACTTGTCCAAGGATTGGACAAGAAGACCAGAACAACAGCAGACTTGCGACGACTTTGTGAATGATATCCTGATCTTATTTGATCAACTTGTCTTCTAGAGATACAACCTTCTATCTCTTATATTTCCAACGGTTCTAGAATCGCATCAATCCAATATCGGGAACTCAAGATATGGTCATTTTAGTGAAGATGATGCATGCAGAAAATACTATACGGGATTAATATAGGATTTTGTAAATATTACGAATTTTCAATATTTTATTGATTATTTGTAATATAATTTAATATAGGATGATGCATTATCTTTTAGGATTAGATTTATTATTTTATTAGGAATTAAGGTTGAGTTAACATTATTTTTAGTTATTATTATTTTATTAGGAATTATAGTCAAGACATGTTTAGTTTATTATTATTTTATTCATTAGTTATTTAAAACCTTTAGAACTCAGCCCCTATATAAAGGAGGCTTCATTCAACTTTGTAACCAAGATTTCTTTGATTAATAATACAACTAGAGTTCGTTTTTGCAAGTGTTAATTGCCTTGTGCCTTCGAAGCTTCTTCTCCGAGAGTTCTTTCAAGTTCTTGTGAGGGAGATTAATATTCACACTCTAATTTGCCTTTTCATCGCGACTAGGGGGGTTGGTTAGAGCCATATTATCGTGTTTGCCTTTTCATTGCGACTAGGAGGGCTCGATAGGACATTATCCATCGATTTTCCACATATCCATCCACACCATCAATCATCTTTACCCGTTCACCTTCATAAGGGAGATCTTTTGCTTTCTTGGTTATCTTACTTTATTTTCAATTTCTTTATCTGTTCTTTATCTTGTTTTAATCTTGTTTCTTACATTGTTTCCAGCACCTAAAAGAAACCCTAAGAACCCTACTTATTGCCGCCACCTTCCCCTATTTATTCCCCATTGTTCTTCATCGAGTCTAGAGCTTTCTAGGTTTGATTCTTCAACAAGAGCAATGTTCTTTAACCCGCCACCGCTTCCCTATCAACTGGTATCAAATTTGGGCTGATTCCTGGAAAGAAGCAAGCAATCTTGCTTGTTCTTGTACACAAAACTGTCAAGGTACCCCAACGGAGCTAGTTCACAAAAGATTCATCGTTTCAAGTCATAAAAATTGAAAAATTGAAAATGAAGGAATTTAGGGCTTATTTTATCCATATCTCATATTCATTCTAATAGTAATCTCCAGTCCAAATTTCACCCCAATCGGAGCTCATTAGAGCCTTCAAATACATCATTCAAGTCTCATCAACATATTCGGTCTAAAATTTTGTCGAATTTCTTGAAAATTATATAGGAGGAATTTCGTAGTGAAAATTTCCAGATTGAAACTTCATATATTCAATATAATTCACACAAAGAATAATATTTTTTTGCCATCAAGAACACTTTCGAACAAAGCGATCAAGAAAAACAGATTGTTTAAGGACTCACAGTTCAACAGAGTCTAATGGATACTACTAAAAATATTTGGTTCTGAAATTTTACAGGTGGTTTCTTGACTCATCGAAAGACATTCAAGAATTTTTCCAAAATTTTTGGACACCGGTAACCCCCTCAAAAAGGTTTCTCATGTTGATCTAGCGTTTTCTAGGTTTTCTGGTTTGGTTTCTTTTTCTTTGACTCTTAGTGCTTTATGTTCTTTTGTTTTTCCTTGTTATTGTTCTTTTGCATTATCTAACACATTATCTTTCCTTGTGTTAGTAGTACTAAAGAGTTTGCATACTTCTTCATTCTTTGCATTCTCGTTCTCTTGGAGTTTAACCTTTTTGGTCTCTTAGAGCTTTTATGTTTTTCTTATCGCCTTTGCTAGTAATCAAACTCCGATACGAACTGTGGAAGACTACTTGGTAAAGTGAGTTTTAAAGAGTACAAGGTCGGCTTACTTTCCTCTCGTTGTGTTACTTTCTTGGAGTGACTTATGAGGTTTCTTGCTTTGTTGAATTTTCTTTCTTTTATTTTTTATGTTGCTTTAAATATTCTTTTGAGTGTTATGATTTCAGGATGGACGACAATAACAACAAGACACTTACGGCTATCTTAGCCTCAATTGCCCGACTCACAACTCAAGTTGAAAGATTTGATGAAACAATGAGAGAACGATAATAACCACAACTGGATCTACCAAACCAGAATCCAAGACCAAACAAAGCTGAATTTTTAGTACCCATACGAGAACAACCACGTTTCCAAGCACCCAAACTCTTTGCAAAACCAAAGTTCACCATCCCGTATTTCAAAGGAGACAACGATCCAGACATGTACATCAATTGGGAAGGAAACATTGATCTCATGTTCGCATACCATGATTGTCCCTAGGCTAAACAAGTTCCCCTCATCACCATGCAATTTGAAGGATATGCTCGAACTTGGTGGATACAAACAAGGAAAAAGATCTAGAACTTCCAAATTCCAACAATCACTTCTTGGACCGACCTCAAACAAACCATGAGGAAGCAATTCTTACCGACACATTATACACGAAAAGTTAAACTACAACTACACCGACTTCGACAACGTAGAAGTTCAGTTGAAGGCTACTATAAGGAGATGCAGTCCTTACTCAATAGAGCTAACATAATCGAAAAAGAAGAGGTCACCGTGTCAAGATTCGTCATCGGCTTAAACTCAAACATCACTGATCTTCTTGATCTCCATAGGTACGAAAACCTTGAAGATACACTAAAGAAAGCAATAACAATCGAAGAACATATCCAAATGAGATTCCGATTCAGAGAAAATTACCAAAATCCTCTTACCAAGGTAATCCTTAAAATCCTTCCTCATCTTCTACTCCATCTTCTCTGAAAAAGCCAAGAGATGACAAACTTGACAAGGAGAAAGAACGACCAGCAAAGAATGACACACTTCCAGCCCCTAAAGATCAAATGATAATTTGTGAGGAGGTATGGAAAGCAAAAAAAGAAAAAAGTTGAGAAAGAGGCAAAAACAAAAGAAGTTACTAGTTACAAAAGCCAAAAGAATATTGACCCATGGGAGGTGAGTGAACCTAATTGTGAGAAGAAAAGAGTGACTCAAAATCTATGTGTGAGTACAAAATAATTGAAAGAGAACCTTCTTTACAAACAACCCTTCATCTTTGTTCGCTTTAGTGAATCAATTGTTTCGATTTCTAACATTAACAAGGATTTTCCTAGTGTGTTTTCATCTTTGCTACAGGATTTTCGAGAAGTGTTAGGTGATCCACCTAACGAATTACCGCCAAAAAGAGGAAAACATCACCAAACCAATCTAATTCAAGGTTCCATCATACCTCGTCAAACATATAATCTCGAAGAAACCAAAGAGTTAGATTTGTTACAAAAAGGCTACATCCAGGAAAGCCTTAGTCGTGATGCCATCTTAATGATGAAACAAGATTTACACAACTCCACAGGCTTTATAATTCATGCACATGGAATCCATGCAAATGGTGAGAAAGTAAAAGCAACACGAGACTGGCCCACACTATTTTCCATCGCCAAGAGTTGTCGAATAGTGCTAGGTGACCCTCCTGATGGGTTACCACCTGAAACCCCTGATCACTATGCCATATCAATGAAGAGTCGTGATTTAGGAGAGTCCAAAGGTAATTATTTTATTACTCATTTTAATGATATTGTAACGTATTTCTTCTCTTTTTTACAAGGTAAGACTCTTGAAGTTGTCATTCATACCAAACACAACTCCTTTAAGTGCGTAACAGATCGAGGTAAGCAAAACATAGTAGACGATGCTTTACCACGAAATTATATTCTTAAGCATACTAATATTCCGAGAATTGAACATACCAAAGTTTAATATCGTGATAACTCAGATATTTTTGATATTTTTGTCCATACTTTTAAAAGTGCTTTTAATGAGCTTTATCTTGTATATGAGTTTCTTTGCCAACTAAACAGGTTCTACAGTCTACAAATATCCTCACGAGAATTCTTAATTCATTAACCACACTTAGGAGACTTAAGGGATTACTTTAACAAACCAATTGACATGGTTTTTAAACAATCATTCTCGCCACACACGAATAAAACCATGGAGAAATTATCTGAAGCTATTATACAAAAAGCCAACAGTGGTATGTGTTATGTTGAATTTCAATATAAACATCATATTACAAGACTTGTTTGCAAAATAGTATTCCAAGAATACAAGAAATCAGGTCCTACAAAGAAGAAACCTCAACTAAAACGCATAAAGACATTACAATGATCCTGGTAAATGTTTCACAAGTTTTTCTTTCAACACATCTAATTCTCTTTCTTTTGGATTTTCAGATTCGAGGATGAATCCTTTTGAGGAGTGGGGAAATGATACATGCACCAGGGTCTATAATACATGCTTCTTTGGACTAATGTTTCTACTCAAACCTATTAGAAGAACAAAGTCTCGAAGATTCAAAGCATATCTATTCGGTAAGCATAATGTGAATGAATTATTAAACTACTCTAATGTTGCTCCCTTTAATGTTTCAGATTCCAGGTCGAATCTTTTTGAATAAAGGGAGGATAAGTCATGCATCACAAGGTTCACATCAAAGGAAGAATTAATAACTCTTCCAAATGATCCACTCGTCCAAGCATTGGAAAAGAAGACCAGAACAGTAGCAGCCTTGCGACAACTTTTTGAATGGTATCCTGATCTTATTTGGTCAACATGTCTTCTGTAGATACAACTTTATATCTCTTATCTTTTCAATGGTTCTTGAATTACATCAGTCCGATATCGGGAACTCATGATATGGTCATTTTAGTGAAGACGGTGCATGCAGAAAATCCTATACGGGATTAATACAGGATTTTGTAAATATTACGAATTTTCAATATTTTTATTGATTAATCCGAGAGTTCTTTCAAGTTCTTGTGAGGGATATTAATCTTCACACTCCAATTTACCTTTTCATCACGACTAGGAGGGTTGGTTAGAGACATATTATCGTATTTTCCTTTCATTGCGACTAGGAGGGCTCGATAGGACATTATCTATCAATTTTCCACATATCCATCCACACCATCAATCATCTTTACCGTTCACCTTAATAAGGGAGATCTTCTGATTTCATGGTTATCTTACTTTATTTTCAATTTCTTTATCTTTTCTTTATCTTGTTTTAATCTTGTTTCTTACCTTGTTTCTAGCACCTAAAAGAAACCCTAAGAACCCTACTTACTGCCGCCACCTTCCCCTATTTATTCCCCATTGTTCTTCATCGAGTCTAGAGCTTTCTAGGTTTGATTCTTCAACAAGAGAATCATTCTTTAACCTGCCACCGCTTCCCTATCATTCGGCCTCTTAAAAATGAGATTTGAAGGTTCATGAGTTTTCTGCACAAATTAAGGAGATTTGTGACTTGCTTGCGACGAGCGGGAGTCCGGTTTCAGAGATTGATCATATTCCTTTTGATTTTGAACCTCTTTTTGCTACTATAACTGTAAGTCATAAGCATATACATTTTATATTGTCACTTATGTTCTTATTGATGCTGAATCACAGATTGGTGACTCATGAAGACGTCAGTTAGTATCAGTTTAACCAGGCATGATCGTCATAATGAAGGAAATACTGGTGGTAGTCGTGATCCGTACTATGCTAATAATAGGTCGAGTGACACTCGAGAGAAAAATCAAAATATTAATAGGTATAAGGGTAGACCTCGACATCAATGTTAATTGTGTGGAAAGATTGGTCATCTGGTGGATAGGTGTTGGCATTGTTTTGATGAGAACTACAAGGGTATAGCATCTAGGCAATCTAGGAATAACAATGAAGTGCAAGTTAATGTGTGTAGATATGATTCTAATTCCAATTAATCTTGCTATAATCCGTTTGTGACATCTTCAAGTGGTGAGGTTTTTAATGAAGATACCATTGCTGATACGGTGCAAATCAATTCGCTCATTGCTAAAGGCGTGTTGTCTGTTGCTGATAGATGGTATCCTGACTAAGGAGCTACGCATCATGTGACGTATGAGAAAGCTGGAGAATTATCTAATCGACCATATTTGGGTAAAAATAAGGTTTATCTTAGTGATGGTTCTACCTTACCAATCTCACATGTAGGTTATGTGTACTTGGCTGCTAAAACGTGTGATTTAAAGCTTAAAAATGTCTTATGTGTACCAAAACTTACTAGGAATTTATTATTTTCTTCTAAGTTTACACACGATAACAATGTTTATCTAGAATTTCACTCAGACAAATGTTTTGTAAAGGATAAAGAAACTGGTATGATCCAATTGAAAGATAAACTGAAGGATGGTCTATATTGCTTTAATAGAACTGTTCGATCTAATGGCTTGCTCCATCATGATATTGCTTCCTCTGCTGAGATAAAGAATATTAAGTCCAATAACAACTACTGGTTATGGCATAGACGCTTGGGGCACCCTGCATCAAAAACTTTGTCTACGTTATTTCATATAAAGAATACTATTGATAATAATAATGAGATATGTGCTACATGTGAACTAGGAAAAAAACACAGACTTTCGTGCAATCTGCCACTGTTTACACTAAGTTGTTTGAGCTTGTTTAGGCTGATGTGTAGGGACTAGCATTGATTAAATCTGGTGGCTTGCAATACTATGTTTCATTTGTAGACATGTATAGCAAGAATGTTTGGGTGTATTTTTACGTAATAAATCTGATATTACTCAAGTGTTTAATTTGTTTTATGTTCTTATTAAGAATCAGTTTAAAACCAATATTGTAGCCTTGCAGAATGATAGTGGAGGTGAGTATCAGGGATTAGAACAGTGTCTTGCAGTTGCAGGAATAAAACACAGAGTTACGTACACACGTCGCAATAGAATGGTGTTGTTGAGCATAAACATTGTCATAAAATTGATACAACTTTAACTCTTCTTGCACAGTCGGCAGTTCCTTTTAAATATAGGTCATATGATGTTCTTACTGCGGTTTACTTAATCAATAGATTACCTATAGACTTGCTTGTGCAAATCTCACCGTTTGAAAAACTTTATGGTAAGGACCCTGATTATAGCCATAAGTTTGACTTCAGGTCCAAACCATGTGTTTTTCTTGGTTACTCACCACAACATCATGAGTACTAATGTCTTGATAGTACATGTCATATTTATATATCTCGACATGTTACGTTCAATGAGAATGTGCTTCCTTTTGCATATGTGCTTATAAGTGTTGATAAGGGTATCAAACAAACTGAGTGGGTTGTTCCCTTTCCTAGTGCTGAGTTCAAATCAAATTCTCACAAATATGTGGTTATGGTGTATGATAATCCCACATGTGTTTCTGGCTCGTCAAATGCTAATGTGGCAAGTTTGGTTAATACACATGGTATGAAATTTGGTCGTGATGATAGGTTACGCACGATGGAGGCAATGTCAGAAGCTGTGTCTAGAAATATTGAACAACAGGAAGTTTGTTGAGTTAATCGATCGGATAAATCAGCCAAGAGGGGGTGAATTGGCAATTAAAACATCGATGGAAGCTTTTGCATAAAATTGAAAATATTTGCACATCAATTTAGAGTGGTTCGACTTTCTCAACCAAAGTCTACGTCCACTACCTTAGCTATCCACACTAAGGATTTTCCACAAATTCACTAATTTGTTCTTTCTTTTTCAAGGACAAAGAGATAACATTTACAACTCCCTAGTTTTTCACGGGATAAACTAGAACATTTTCCCTTTACAAAAAGATAAAAGAAGTAAACAAATAAACCTCTCAAAGGTAGGTGTTTACAATAATTAAGCTTACTAGAACAATATTTACAAGAGATAATGAAAATAAGAATGAAAAACTTCTTCTCTTGTGTTTGAATGCTTGGATAGTTTTCTCTTACTTCTTCAAGTGTCCTCAGCTTGTATTTATAGTTTGGAATGTGTTTGAAGTCATATCTAGTCATTGGAGATGTTTTGGAGCCGTTTGGGGATTATTTTTCTGTAAAACAAGGTTGTCCATAACAGGGGGTATCGGTACCCATTCAAGGGGTATCAGTACTACCTTTGTTAAATTCAAATTAAACTAGTCGTTGCTAGTCGTTGCAACCAGGGGGTATGGATACCCATAGGGGTATCGTTACCCTTTTTTCATTCGATGTTTGAGCAGTCATAGGGGTATTGATACCCAGGCAGGGGTATCAGTACCCAGGGTATGGATACCATTTGAAGGGGTATCGGTACCCTTTTGCATTTTTTTCTCAAATTCGAATTTAATGGACTTTGAATTATTTTTGAAAACCTTTTGAAAACTTTGAATAAAATTCAATTCAAGTCCAAAAACATTTTGCCATAATTGTTATATCAAAACTTAGTTCAACAATGTCCCCCTTTTTGATATAACAAAACATTTGAAAAATTGTTTTTGGCAAAACTCCTTATTAATAAAATGTTTAATGAAAAAGATACCAAAAGTATACCAATTTTTAAAAAGATACCAATTGTTAAAAAGATACCAATTGTTGGAAAATATATGAAAAATGTTAAGTTCCCCCTTTTTCATTAAGAAATTGAATTTTTCAAACCAAACTTCTCCCCCTTTTTGTTATATCAAAAATAATTTAATCTTTGAAGTTCTAAAATAACATTGGAGAATAAGTGATAAATTTGACATTTAAAATTTATTTGAAAAATCAAAGCTCCCACTCAATAAGTGCATTCCAAACAAAATTTAGCTTTAAAAACTTGACACTTAACCAAAATTGAATTTCAACAAAGAATAATAAACATGTTAGTAGCATATGAAATTCAATATATCCAAGTCTAAATTTCTTTATGCAATATCAATTGTTGAAATTAAGTTCATATGCATAAAGTTTTCTAAAAATGTTATGCTTTTGAAAAAAATGATATCAATTGTTAGAGATATATCATTTAGTTTTTAAATCATATGCATAAACATTTAAATTTAGGTCAAAAATTTGTAAAATCAAAGTATTTAAAAAGTTGATATCAATTGTTAGAGAGATATCATTTGCATTTAAAACCAATTTTGACCAAAATTCCTTATGATGAACTAAAAATTATGAAAAATCATTTAAACTTTAAAATGTTTATCATACCAATTGTTTTCAACATACATGAGATTAAAAACAATACATAATTATTTAAAATCAAAACTCATGCATGCTTAAACCAAAATGAGCAACCAAATAATCAAAATCAAAAAGCATTAAGCTTAGAGGTTGCCCATTCCTTTTTCATGTGTGGCTAGAGCATCTTGATTTCGTCATCTTCATAACCATTGCTCCCACACACCTACAAGAGACATTTAAGTAGATTTTGGTATCCAAATTGCTTTAGATCCTTGAACGTTAGTTTCAATGCCCCTTGTTCCTTTCGGAACCCATACTTGTCTAATTTTAAAATGTTTTCCTTTCTTCAAAAGACAAGTATGTTCCTTATGACCATGATAATGGCAATGTGAGCATTTTTCCATTTTTAAACATAATAAGTTGTTTTTAGAAATTAATTATTTTTCTTTTGTTAAGCTTTCAAGCTTAACTTTTAAATCAAAATTTTCTTTTCTAAATCATTTATTTTGATTTTTGAAAGCTCTAAATCATTTTTCAAAATTTCATTTTGATTTTCAAAATCAAATTTTACTTTCAAAATCAATTCATCTTTAATTTTGAGTTTTGAATTTGGAATTCAAGGTCTCAAATCCCAAATACAACCTATTATATACATCTTGTAACTCATTAAAAGAATATGAATTTAATTTATTTGAGTTAGAAGATACCTCGAAATCTTCATGAGTGGCCATGAGGCATAAGTTGACTACTCCATCATCATTGGAGTCATCTTAATCACTCCAAGCTTCCACATATGTCTTCTTCTTGGATGATCCCTTCTTTCTTAGAAGGGGACAATCATACTTGACATGCCCCATTCTTTGACAATTGAAGCACACCAGGGGACTCTTCTTCTTGGTTGATTCATGCTTTACTTCCTTGGAAGTCATGAATCTCTTTAACTCTTTTAAAAGCTTGACCATCTCATCTTCTTGTTCATTATTGTGTTCATCCATCTTATCACTTGAATCTTGATAGCTTTTATTGGTGGATTTGAAGGTAATGTCTACCTCCTTTTTTTTCCTTATTTTCACCTTCTTCCTCTTCCTTCAACATCATCTCATGAGTGAGAAGGGAACCAATTAGCTCATCGAGAGTGAGAGACTTTAGGTCTCTAGCTTCGATAATGTTCGTCTTATTCGATTGCCACGACTTTGGAAGAGTAGATCATCTTCCTCACAAGCTTCTCATTAGGGATTACTGATCCAAATCCCTTGAGACCGTTGACAATCACGATAAATCTATTCGTCATAGCTTTGATGTCCTCATCGGGTTTCATCTTGAAGTTCTCATAGCTATGGTTGAGAAGACCTATCTTTGATTCCCTAACTTCGTCGGTTCCTTCATGAGTGACTTGGAGCTTATCCCAAATCTCTTTGGCAATAGAACAAGAGGATATTCTTCCATATTCGTTTGGGCCTAAAGCACAAAAGAGAATATGTATAACCTTAGAATTAAGTCAGAACTTTTTCTTCTCTTCATTACTCCAGTCATCGTATTCACCGGGTAGAGTGGAGTAACCATTCATAATTGATTTCCAAGCTCCTAGATCGTAGGCTCGAATAAAGAACATCATCTTATTCTTCAAATGGGCATAATTTTCTCTATTCAAGAAGGGTGACTTGTTGAACGGTTGTGAATCCATAATGGGTGAATCTTCAATGTAATAAGCACAAGAGGTTGAAGCCATTTCTTTGTCAGTTGCGTCGGGAATTAGTAGAGCGTCTTCTAGGATCGTCTCAAGGATCTTAAGCCTTCTAATGAGTTAAGATCTGATACCAATTGTTGAGTTAATCGATCGGATGAATCGACCAAGAGGGGGTGAATTGGCAATTAAAATGTCGGTGGAAGCTTTTGTAGAAAATTGAAAATATTTGCACAGCGATTTAGAATGGTTCAACTTTCTCAACCAAAGTCTACGTCCGCTACCTTAGTTATCCACACTAAGGATTTTCCACAAATTTACTAATTTGTTCTTTTTTTTCAAGGACAAAGAGATAACATTTATAACTCCCTAGTTTTTCATGGGATAAACTATAACCTTTCCCCTTTACAAAAGGATAAAAGAAGTAAAGAAATAAACCTCTCAAAGGTAGGTGTTTACAAGAATTAAGCTTACTATAACAATATTTACAAGAGAGAATGAAAATAAGAATGAAAACTTCTTCTCTTGTGTTTGAATGCTTGGATAGTTGTTCTCTTACTTCTTCAAGTGTCATCAACTTGTATTTATAGCTTGGAATGTGTTTAAAGTAATATCTAGCCGTTGGGGATGTTTTGGAGCCGTTTGGGGATGATTTTTCTATAAAACAAGGTTGTCCATAACAGGGGGTATCGGTACCCCTTCAAGGGGTATTGGTACTACCTTTGTTAAATTCAAATTAAACTAGCCATTGCAACCAGGGGGTATGGATACCCCTGCATGGGTATCGGTACATGGGGTATGGATACCCATAGGGGTATCGATACCCTTTTTGTATTCGATGTTTGAGCAATCATAGCGATATTGATACCCAGGCAGGGGTATCGGTACCCAGGGTATGGATACCCTTTTGCATTTTTGCTCAAATTCAAATTTAGTGGACTTTGAATTATTTTTGAAAACTTTGAATAAATTCAATTCAAGTCCAAAAACATTTTACCATAATTGTTATATCAAAACTTAGTTCAACAATCTCCCTCTTTTTGATATAACAAAACATTTGAAAATTGTTTTTGGCAAAACTCCCCCTTAAAACTCCCCCATAATTGATACCCATAGGGGTATCGGTACCCTTTTTGCATTTGATGTTTGAGCAGTCATAAGGGTATTGATACCCAGGCTGGGGTATTAGTACCCAGGGAATGGATACACTTTGAAGGGGATCGGTACCCTTTTGTATTTTTGCTCAAATTCGAATTTAATGAACTTTGAATTATTTTTAAAACCTTTTGAAAACTTTGAATAAATTCAATTTAAGTCCAAAAACATGTTGCCATAATTTTTATATCAAAACTTAGTTCAACAAAGTTGCTCGAAGTGAACATATGTCTTTTGGTGCTAAACAATGAGATGTTCAAGATGGTTCAGTTGGTGTTCGGGAGCCAAGTGTTTCAATCAGTCATGTATCTGTTGAAAATAATTGCATGGATGTTCATCAGACTAAAAATAGTCATCACATGGTTACTCGCAACATAGTAGGAATTTTCAAACCCAAAGCCTATAATACGATGTTTAATGAAACTCCTTTGAATATGCAGGATGCTTTGCAATAGAACCATTGGCGTGCTGCAGTGGAAACATAATTCAAGGCTTTACTTGATAATGATACATGAAGATTAGTTCCATTGTCAGTTGATCGAAAAGCAATAGGGTGTAAATGGTTGTTTCGTATTAAATATAATTCAGATGGTTATATTAATCGGTTTAAAGTAAGGCTTGTAGCCAAAGGGTGCTCTCAAGTTCCAAGTTATGATTTTGTCGATACTTTCAGTCCTTTAGTTCAATTCTTCACACTAAATGTTTTGCTTTATGTTGGTTCTTCTCAAGGATGGAAATTTATCAAGTTGA
Organism: Hibiscus syriacus; assembly: GCF_006381635.1. Taxonomy (NCBI): domain Eukaryota; kingdom Viridiplantae; phylum Streptophyta; class Magnoliopsida; order Malvales; family Malvaceae; genus Hibiscus; species Hibiscus syriacus. Next base: position 2,996,729 of record NW_024062765.1, read on the forward strand.
TGTGAATAATGTCTTTCTCAAAGGTGATTTACAAGAGGAGGTGTATATGAATCAACCGGAAGGGTTTGAACAGGTTGGTCCACATGGTGAGAAGCTGGTGTGCAAGCTTCAAAAAGCTCTCTACGGACTTCGACAAGTTCCTTAAAATTGGATTAATAAACTTCATAAGTATCTGTGTGCTTTGAGGTTTTGTTCTTATTGCGCTGATAGTTCATTGTTCATTTATGGTTTAAATTATGATGTTACGTACGTTTCTATTTATGTTGATGATATTCTTGTGACAGGTTCTTCTGAAAAACATGTTAAAGAAGTTAAACAATAGCTTCATGACATGTTCTCATTAAAAGATCTTGGGCTTGTCCATTATATTTTAGGCATTGAGGTTATTCACACTATAACTGGATTGTTCCTCAGCCAAAGGAAGTATGTGGAAGAGTTATTAGTCAAGTTTAATGTTCTTTATGATATGAACGTGGTTTTATCGCAACCTCCGATTATATGGTGTGATAACACTAGCATTGTTGCTATGGCTGCCAATCTTGTCTTACATGCCAAAGTTAAGTATGTGGACTTATATGTACACTTTGTTCATGAAAAATGATGGATAAACAGTTAACTGTCAACTGTGTTCCAACATACTATCAGATTGCATATGTGTTAACCAAGCCATTGATTACAACTCTATTTCAGGAATTTTGACAGAAGCTTAATGAGGTATCACTGCAAAGTCTTAAGTTGCATAAGGTTTAGTTTGTTTTTGCTTGGAGGAGTTGGAAAGCGGGGTGAATATTAAGAAATAGAGTGGTGTCAGCTGGAGTTGTTGGTTGCTAACTATTTCTGTTAAGGATTAGTTTTACGGTTAAGCCAGTTTTCTATTGGGTTAAACTTATAGTGTTAACCAGTAAGGAAAAACTATTAGCTACATAAAAAGACCTCTCTGGTCAAGGGTTGAAATCATCTAACAGCCTACATTTCCTTTTCTTTTCACCTTACTTTCCCTCTGGTTAAGCTGTGTAGAATAGAGTTTTCAACATATCATTTTCGTCATTATGGTATTTTCGCATCAATTTAGTCATTAAGTTGTTTAGTGGATCATCCTAGCCCTCAAAGTTTTTTTACCATTTTAACTAACAAATCTGTTAGTATTCATCATCTATGGATTAAAGGATTAGGCTAAAATATTTATTAAACACCACAGTTAGAAAAAGTTCCCAAAATTTTATTATTTATTTAAGTGAGATTAAGGAATTATGTTAAAATTCTAGAGATTTTTCCTAACCGTTGTGTTTAGTAAATCTTTTAAATATTTTATTATTTATTTTTTTAATAAATGACACGTCATCATCAAGCCATGCCAACCAAATTGACTAATGTGGAAATTGCTTGCGTCCACAAACGCAAAAGACTAACGGTTTTGTTAGTCAAAATGGACTTTAAGGGCTAAGATAATGTTCCTAAACAACTTCAAAGGCTAAATTGATGCGAAAATATCATAATTACGAAAATGATAAATTGAGTATACTATTGGAGCAAAAATAGCCCTTATGGCTTTTTCTTAAGGGATAATTTATCTTTTTTATTTGATTAATGATACAATGGTACATGCCTCGTTAAAATACCTCCCTAAGCTTATTTGGAGGAAAAAAGAGCAACATACCGATGTTATAACACAAAATATTACATTGAAATCCAATACACCCGATGCGGATAGCTCTCGAAGACAACTCTAAACTTTTTTTATCTATCCGAGCTATAACAATATAACACTGTAATCAACTTCAAATGGAATGCCACCAAATTTGTTGCTATGCAAACCAAAGGCCCAGGGTCGACCGCACAACAATCTTCTGCAGGTAAATACCACACGAGCTATTGGGAAAAGCCTTCTCCTTAGAATTCACGATCAGGTTGAAATGAAAAACAAGAAACAATTCCAGACCCTTTAAACATAGTACTAAGTTAAGGCAACAACGAATCATAACAGCCGTAATGAATCATAATAGCCGTATCATAACGTTGTTTTAGGTTACCGTGACGCAATATCAATGTAACGCTATGAGGGAACCACATCACGATTATAGCAGTCAAAAATCGTTACGTAACACCGCAACACATTATAAATTGTGCCGGAACTCCGCAACAAACTTTAAATTATCTGAAATATAAAATCACATAGATGAATTGCTCTAATTTAATTCATAAAACTGGATTATAAATATATATCATAATAGTTATGTTTAAAATTAGTTACTTAAATTTCAATTAATTAAATTATTTATTAATGTTATTTTAATTAAATTAATTTAAATGTAAATTGAATTTTTCTCATATCTAAAATTGGCGTGATTAATTTTAAATTAAATTTTTATATTAACATTAAGTATCATAATTATATGTTTATTTACTATTATATTGGGAAATAATTGATAGACGATGGAGTAAACAACTTCATAATGATTTACATTCTACTGGTGCATTATAAAACTTTTAAATCTAAATTGTGATATCCTTTTTAGATATTTATTATGCTATTTTTTATGTAGGATATTTTCTAAGTCTACAATTTCTATACGGAGGCAACTCCACAAGTGAAATGATTCGTGAAAGTATGAATGGAGTTAGAAATGTCTTACTGAGGATAGAACCTAACTTGAATAATCAAATTCTTGCAATGAACCAGGTATATATTTTATATACTTAAATTGTTTGAAAAAATCATAAAATTATCATGTTTAAACTACTACATTTATTTTTTAGTTGTTGCTATATCGAGACAAAATGGATTCTTTTGAAACACCATTAGCTCAAGCTACAATTTTGAAGACTAGACCTGGTAAACAAAAAGAATTCATCCTCTATAGTTTTCCAGATAATAAAGATATTTGTATAAATACTTTATGAATTATATCTTAATATTTATGTTTTTGTAGCTGAATGGTGGATTAATTATGGAAATTTTGCACCTCAACTTCAACGCATCGTTGTCAAAGTTTTGAGTCAAACAACTTCATCTTCAAATTGTGAGCATAATTGGAGTACTTTTAGTTTGATCCATACAAAGAACATAAATATACACAAGCATAAAAAACTTCAACAATTGGTTTATGTCCATTATAATATGAGGTTGAAACTGAGACACATGCAAAGAAAAAATGCACAAGAATTAGAAATGGGTTTTAATCCGATTAATCTTGAAAATATTTTTAAAGAAGATGACCTACTAAATGCATGAATTGAAGAAAGAGAGAATGCTACACTTGATAGTGAACAAAATTTCTCATGGTTGCCTGAGGAGTTACTTAATGAAACTGATGAAGAAACTCAAGGTGAAGATATGAACAATTTACCTGCTCCATGTAATGAGTAAAATTTTCAACTAATGTGGTCAAGTTATGATGATGATGATGATGACGACGACAATGACAATGATGATGATGATGGTGGTTGTGATGATCATGGTGGTGATATTGAAGGTACATACCAACCAGAAATGGACACATTTATTCTACTACTTTTCACAGAGATCAAGGTACGTCCAGATATCCTTACGATGATAATTCAAGTTAGTATAGAACAAATGTATCACAAAATAGAAGAGATTGTGATGATAGAACTTATAGGAGCATGGGAAGACACTTTTATGTTTCATTTGCAGGTTCATCATCATATAGTTCAGCTACAAATGATAATGAAATTAGTGAATCATTTCATGGTTCTCATTCTTACCAACCAAATTCATGTTATCCATCTTACATTAAACAAAATCCAAGTTATGGATTTTTGGTCATCATTTATCATACAACATGTTTCCTACCAATGATGCATCTTATGATGCACATAATGTGATGCCTTCTTCACATGGAATACGAATGAATCAAAACCAAGACAATGACGAAGATGGAAATGCTTTAGATCCACCACGCCATTCATTTTGGTGGTGAACTGTAAGATATAGAATTTTTATATTTGTAGTTATGTATTTTTTTTTCTTTCTAAGTTAGGTAAAATAAACATTTTTATGTTACAATATAAAAATTTTGATATGATTTTAGTGATATTGTTTATATGTTATTAATTAACATTATAATTGTTATTACCCATTATCCAGTATGATAGCACTTCTATGGTTTATATTTGTTTTTAATAAATTTTTATCTATGAAATTATTTTTTTATTTTCAAAATAAAATATTAAAAGAGTATACTAATATTAGTATATTAAAAGATAAATTTATAAATATAATATTTTAGACGTATTTTGATTTTTTAGGAAGAGATCACACCCGTGACACGTTACGTAACGTACGCAGCATCCACAACCGCGACACTGCAACCGTATTCGCAATAAAATCGGCAACTGCAATTTGATACTATGCCTTCAAAAACCAATTCTGTAGCAGTCAAATACCCAAAAACTTCAAAATTCTAGTCATTAACTACTACCCAAACTAAAGTTGTATTTCTCACACAACCAGCTTGAGCTAGAACATGTTCTGACCACGGATTCTCAATCTAGCAAACTACAGCATTACAATCAGAGTCAATCAACAGTTTATCCTGGCGACACCACCTCGAAGACTGGAATAATATACAAGCTTCCAAAATTGCGTTGACTTCTGCTCCTATTATCTTAAAAATGACATCTAGTAACGTACATTGATTTGTGTCAAACAAATTAATAATTTAGGGTCTTTTAAAGTAAAACTATCTAAATTTTAAAATTAAATTTCAAAAAATTTAAAATTTAAAATATAGAAATAAAATATGTTAGATGATGAAGTTGAAGACGTGAAAGATGTGAATTGGAATATTAGCGTCTTACAAACGTGAAAGGTGTGGTGAATGTTAGTGTGTAAAATGGAGTTGGTTTTCAGTTGTATAGTTATGAGTTGGTTAGAGGTTGTAATGAGTTAGTTGATGTTAGTTTTGTTAGAGTTTGTTAGTCATCTGTTGTTATAAATAGCTAGTATGCTTTCACTCTTGTACACATGTTTTCCTCATAATAAGATGAAAAGAATTCTATTATTTTCCCTCTTGTTTCTTCTATACTTAGCAGTAGGGTTTTTATCGTAACATGGTATCAGTCGCCAATTCCTGGTGTCGCTGTGGCTTCTCTTCTTGCTGACGGTTTCTAAAGCTAAGGTGTTTATTCTTTGGTTTCTTTGTCTTGTTGTTTTCTACTTCTTAAATCTGGTTTCCATATTTCTTTGTTGTTGGTTTTCTTGAGTTTAGATATGTGATTCTTTTTCTGGTGTTGATTGTCATGGTTGATCTTATGACTGATCCAACTCGTGATGAGAATGTTTCTCATATTAATTCATTTTATGAGTTGTATTGTTGCTCGTATGAGCTCTATTCAACATATACTAAGCATGATACAATTAAACTTACTGATAGTATGTATTTGTTGTGGAAACATCATGTGTCTTTAATCATTGATGGTTATGGCTTGTTGAAGTTTATTTCTACTAATGCAATTGTTTCAAATTAGTTTGTTACTAATGATGTTGGGCAGCTCGAGGAGAATCCAGAGTTTTTGTTGTTTAGGTAGCAAGATAAACTACTTGTTTCCTGGTTGCTAACCATTGCAAGTATGGAGATTATGCCTCATCTTACTGGTCTTACGTCTGCAGTTGCTATTTGGAATGATGAGACTCGTTTGTTTGGTGCGCGATCTAGTGCAAAAATTTCTTCACTTCTCCATACTTTGCATTCTCAAAATAAATTTGGTTTGTCTGTTCATGAATATTTAGCAAAGGTCAAAGTTGTTTGTGATCTGTTAAATGCTTCTGGCAGTATTGTTACTAAACAAGAACATGTTAGAGTTATTTAGCTGGCTTAACTATGGAGGTTGAGTCAATTATTGTTATAGCTTCTAGAGAGGAGTTGTCATTGGATGCTTGATAACTCCGTAAAAAGGACATATTTGGGACCTTTTCACTTAAGTTAATGACTGTCTAAGATCCCATATAGGATCATATAGATGCATTTAGGAGCATATAGTTGCATGTGGAGGAATTATGTTTATCGCGACATTTTATTTTGTAAACGGTGTTGAGTTACAGGGAAGGTCCTTGTTTGGTGATGTGCAAGATTTGAGAGCAAGGAAAAGAATAAGGGAAGTGTCATGACATGATGAGACTGCTGAGCTGAATGCAAATGCCGATTCGATTGGCATTTCGAGAAGGAACAAAATGAAAGAATATGTTTTTCAGAGTCAGTTATCCCTATCTTCACGTCATCTCTACTCGAAAAGAGATACCTGCCTGGATGGGACCACTCACTGCAGCAAATGACCCTACTGGACTATGCATTGTTGTAGCTGATTTTGTTAGACCACGACCTGCTACAACTTGATCTTGTCAGGTACTCAGTCAACTACCTAAAGGGGACCACTGCCACCTCTAATCACCTCCCTCACGTGAATTAAGTATGTTTGGGGCATCCTAGGAATTTCAACATAAATTCCTAGGTTTATTCTCCCCCTATAAATAGGAGATGAAGCCACCATGAAAAGGGGATTTTACACACGTCGCCTTAAGCCAGAAAATTTGGCAGAAAAAGGTCTCTTCTTTATCCACCTATCATATTTTCCATGGTATTCCTCCGTTAACAAGCTAGAGGGAGTGGTGAACTAGGCGTCTGAGAGGAGCTAACTCGCTGGGATAGTTCGTGGTGGCCGAAGGAAGCTCCGGCAGTGCATGTCGAAGGCTTTTTCTTTTTCCCTTTGCTCATTGTTTTCATTTTTATTATTTGGGTTGTAAGGAACAAATTCACTTCTTGCTTTATGCTTGAAACATTCGAACCCTACTATGAACTAGTCTTATTTAGTGAGAGTTCATTTTGGATATTTAAGTTTAACTTTAATGAATGATAATTTTGTATGGTGTTATCTTTTTTGTTTAAGATGTTTAATGCCTTAAGGTTGTAGGAGCTATGAGAGTAGCCATTCCTTAGGAGATTACTTAGTGTTCGAGAGAATGACTATGTAACACATCCTTAGTAGTCGAGAGAAACTAAGGAGGAACCACATAAACAAGGGATTCTAGGTAGTAACTAGGCCTAATTCAACCTTAGAGATAATACTAGGATTTTAGTCGACTAAAAGGAGTAGAGCATGAGAGAGAGGTTAGATATTAGTGAGACATATCATGTTTTATGGACAAATAAGATCTCTACAGTAGTTAATGCCAATCGGTTTGGCATAACATCTTGAACATGTCGAGTCCCTTGACTAGAGATAGCATAGGGTACCCTTAGTAAACTCTGTCGTGCAGATAAGGCATAGAAGTAAGACCATCCTGAGAAGTAGACTTAAAATTCCTAATTGACTCCTATAATTCATTATCATAGTAGCTTGTCATGTGAGGAGTTTAAAGTCCTGATAATCAAATCCAACCTTTATATTTTATTTTACATTTACATTTTCATTTGTTTGCACTGAACACAATATATCTTGTCACGACATTCTCATTTGTAAATAATATCACTAACTATACTTAGGTAAATTAAATTGCTTTAATTGAACTTATCAATTTCCTCCAATCCATTTGGATACGATACTCACTCCTCACTGTATTTCTTGTTCGATTGTATATACTTTCACATATTTTCACGACCATATATAGTAGTCACAATTCACGAACAAGTTTTTAGAGTCTTTACCGGGGATTGGCAACTGAAAGTTAATTAGTTTTGTCATAACATTTGTATTTTACTTGTTTATTTTTTTATATATAGTTTTACTTTTTATTTTCCTTATCTTTTTCAGGTTTTTCTTGGTATATGACCATAAAACATTCTAACGAGCCATTAAAACCAGTGGAACCTGATATCGAGAGGCTTTTTAGGTGAAGAAGGCGTGCTCAACGTATAAATATGTATTAAATCATAAATCAAGGCATTGGTCATGAGAAAGATCTGAATGTTGAAACAATTCCAAACACTGGGAATGCAGCCAGACCTCATGCCATTCATGATCATTTAAACCCTATCTTAGATGACTTAAATCCTGGAATTGTGGCATTAGAGATTCAGGTAGCCCATTTCGAGCTCAACCCATGTTCAATATGCTAAATTCCATAGGGCAATTTGGGGGCATGCCAAATGAAGATTCCATACAAAATATTCATAATTTCTTAGAGGTGTGAGTTTCTTTCCGTCAACAAGGAGTGCACGAAGATGTATTGAAGTTAAAGTTATTTCCATATTCTCTGCATGACCGAGCAAGGGCTTGGTTGAGTGGCGTTCCAGTGGGTTCAATGGAGTCCTGGACTGATTTGTTCAAAAAAATTTGCTAAGGTATAATCCTCCAAACATGAACACCCAATAGAGGAACGACGTCGCTTCTTTTCGTCAAGCTGATGACGAATCAATGTATGAATGTTGGGATCGATATAAAGGATTGCTTTGCAAATGTTCAAATCATGGTTTTTAAGATTGGACTCAAGTGGTGATGTTCTATAACGGAGTTAATGCACCCACGAGGATGATGCTAGATGCCTCGACAAATGGGACATTACTTGACAAATCACCTGCAGAGGCATTTGACATTCTGGATAGGATTGCCAACAATGATTATCAATTTCCATCTACAAGGCTTAAACTTGGGAAAATATCTCATAGAGCATTTGAGCTAGACGCTAAGGATTCGGTGTCCGCCCAACTTGCTGCTATCACCAATATGTTGAAGAATTTACAAAGACCAAGTGAGGTGAAAGAAGTAAAGGCAACCAATTCAGAATGTTTATTATGCCATGGAAATCACCATGAGAGTGAGTGTCCGACCAATCAAGAATCCATCAACTATGTGGGAAACTATAATCGAGGCAACAATAACCCCTATTCTAACACATATAATCTTGGATGGTGTCAACATCCAAACTTTTCGTGGGGAAATCAAGGAACCATCAATGCTAATCAACCGGTTCGGCAGAAGAATTTCAATGACTCCCAAGGTTTTCAAATGAATATACCATGGCATAATTCTCACAATGGAGGGCATCTTCATCTATCACAAGTTCTTTGGAAGCCATAATCCAAGAATTCATAGCAACTACGAAGACCATGATGCAAGACCATGCGACCTCCATAAAATACAAGGATCCCTACTTCAGAGCCACAGTTCATCTCTGAGGGATTGGAGGGTCAGGTTGGTTAAATTATCGCGATATTACAAGAACGATGATCAGGTCATCTGCGAGTGACACTGAAGTCACAAAACCTCATGGCAAAGAAAAATATAGTGTACTAACACTACGGCGTGGTACCCAAATCAATGTATAAGACAAGTTTGGGGGAAGACAGAAGAATGATTTACCCTCTGTAATCGAGCAAGCTGATCAAGAATTGCTAGAAGAATCACCAGTGGAAGAGGATAAGGATGAGGGTTCATCAAGTAAAGTGACTGAGGGAGCAAACAAAAATGCCAAGACAAACATTGTTCTCACCCGTCATTACAGGAAGTCTGACCCTCACCTCCTTTCCCTGTAAAGACTGAAGAAGCATAACAATGATATTCAATTCAAAAAGTTTGTTAACATTCTAAGTCAACTTCACATCAATGTTCCTTTTCTGGAAGCTATGGAACAAATGCCGACATATGCTAAATTCCTCTATGAGATTGTTACCAAGAAAAGAAAGGATGAGCAGTATGAGACAATTTCCACTGAAAAAGAATATTACTCTTCCTTAAGTAAGTTACCACCAAAAAGACAAGATCCAGGCAATTTTATCATTCCATGTTCAATAGGAGACAAATATGTTGGAAAGGCACTATGTGACCTTGGCTCAAGCGTGAACTTAATTCCTAAGTCAATCTCGTGAAGTTTGGAATAAGAAACGCAAGACCCACCTCTGTTATTTTGCAATTAGTTGATCGTTCACATGTTTTTTCCCGAATGGTGAATCGAGGATGTCATTATACGGGTTGACAAGTTTGTATTTCAGGTAGACTTTCTTATTCTGGACAGTGAGGTCGATGCCACAATACCATAATTTTGGGGAGACCCTTCCTAGTTACCGGGCGCATTCTTATCGACTGCAAAAAGGGTAAGCTATCCATGAGAGTGGCCAACCAATTTCTCACTTTGAATATCTTCCGTTCTCTCAAATACATGGAAGATTCTGAAGAATGCCAAAGCAATTTAGAAGTGGATTCATTTATAGTAAGAGAAGCAGATCAATTTTACCATGACATTTGTATTCAGCTGGAAACTGATGAGAGGTTATTTGAAGACTTAAAGGCCAAAGCGCCTAATGATTTTTCTTTCGAGGAGTAGCAGGCTAGCTTCCTCACAGCTAGCCCAGGTACGTGTTTTGAACCTCTGAATTTAGATGAGTTTGTTCCAACTAATCCCTCATTACAGCATGCACCTACCCTAGAGTTAAAGAATTTGCCACAACATCTTAAATATGCTTATCTTGGTAGTAATGAAACTTTTTCTGTGATTATTTCCTCTGCCCTTGCTCCTAACCAAGACTGTAGTCTGCTAAGTGTTTTATCACAGCACAAGAGAGCGTTAGGATGGACGATGGCGGATATGAAGGGAATAAGTCCAACCATTTGCATATACAAAATCCTGCTGGAAGAATGTCATGGCAAACCCATAGAACCGCAACGAATATTAAACCCAATCATGAAGCAAATTGTGATGAAATAAATTCTCAAGTGGCTTGAGCTGGAGTGATTTACCCCATCTATGATAGTTCTTGAGTGAGCTTCGTCCAATGTGTGCCAAAGAGGGGAGGCAAGACCGTGGTGACAAGTGAAGACAATGAGCTGATACCAACGCACACTATCACCAGGTGGCAAATATGAATGGACTACCGTAAACTCAACAAGGCCACCAAGAAGGATCACTTCCCTTTTCCATTCATCGATCAAATGCTGGATTGACTAGCTAGCAAGACATATTATTATTTCTTTGACGGATACTCAGGGTATAATTAAATTGTCATCGCACCATAGGAACAAGAAAAGACGACGTTCACGTGTCCCTATGGCACTTATTCTTTCTAAAGAATGCCTTTTGGACTCTGTAATACCCCGACAACCTTTTAGTGCTGCATGCAAGCCATAGTTTTTAACATGTTTGAGGATTTTCTAGAAATCCTTATGGACGACTTCTCCGTTTCTGGAGATGACTTCGAAAAATGCATCGGCAATCTGGAAAAGACACTCAAGCGATGTGAGGAGACTGATCTCATGTTGAATGGGGAAAAGTGTCACTTAATGGTGGCCGAAGGCATTGTTCTAGGCGATAAGATCTCTAAAAAGGGCATTGAAGTGGACAAAGCCAAAATCGAAGTGATCGAGAAGCTATCCCCACCAACTTCTGTAAAGGCAATAGGAGTTTCCTTGGACATACTAGGTTTTATAGAAGATTCATCAAGGACTTCTTTAAGATATCCAAGACCTTATATACCCTGCTTCAACAAAATCAACCATTTGTGTTCGATTAAAATCGTCATGACGCATTCACCGAGCTGAAACAAAGACTTATCTCTGCACCTATCGTGGTTCCCCTAATTGGACATCTCCATTCGAAATAATGTGTGATGCAAGTGATTTTGTCATTAGAGTTGTGCTTGGGCAACGTAGAGGTAAAAATTTCCATTTTATATATTATATAAGTCGTACCTTGAATGAGGCACAATTGAACTATACTACCACTGAGAAAGAATTACTTGTCGTGGTATTTGTATTTGACAAGTTTAGGCCATACTTGATAAGAACCAAAGTCATTGTTCACATTGATCACTCAACTATAAAATACCTAGTGAATAAGAAAGATGCTAAGCTTAGACTCATTAGGTGGATATACTACTGTAGGAATTTAACTTAGAGGTAATAGATAGGAAATGTAGTAATAACCAGATTGTAGATCATTTATCTAGGCTAGAGAACATTTCAGAATGCCATGACATTTTAGATATTCAAGAGGAATTCCTTGATGAGAAAATTTATATGCCACGACAATCCCGTGGTACGCTGACATTGTTAATTTTCTTGTTAGTGGTATTTTTCCTCATGAATTAAACAGCAGGGTAATAAGAAGTTCCAACACAATGACAAGTTCTATTTTTGGGACGAGTCGTATTTGTTTAAACAATGCGATGATCAAATGATTTGACGATGTGTCCCTAAAGAGGAGCAATGAGACATTCTACACCATTTCCACACAGCTCCCTGTGGAGGGCATTTCGGAGCTAAGAGGACTACTGCTAAGGTCTTCCAATCAAGCTTTTACTGGCCATTAGTGTTTAAGAATGCTCACAAATTTTGCAAAGCATATGATCGATGCCAACGCATTGGGAACATTTCCATATGACACGAAATGCCATTGCAAAATATTCTGGAGATAGAGCTCTTGATGTTTGGGGCATTGACTTCATGGGACTGTTCTCATCTTCTTTTGGAGACTTGTATATTTTGCTTGTTGTGGACTACGTATCTAAGTGGGTTGAATCGATTGCCACACCGAGGAATGACTCTAAAAATATGCTCAAATTCCTTCACAATAACAGCTTTACTCGATTAGGAGCACCAAGAGCCATCATCAGAGACGAGGGCACTCATTTTGATAACAAGCTAATTACCAAGGCATTACAAAAATATGGATGCGACATAAGATTGCCACGGCATATCACCCATAAACTAATGGGCAAGATGAAGTGTCTAATCAACCAAATCATAGAGAATGTAGTGAACCTAAAAAGGAATGACTGGTCCCCAAATATGGACAAAGCGCTCTGGGCTTATCGGACGACATTCAAAACACATATGGAAAATCACCTTTCAAGATGGAAAATGGGAAAGCTTGTCACCTGCCTTTGGAATTAGAACATAAGGCATATTGGGCGATCAAGAAGCTGAACTTTGACGCACAATTAGCTGGGGAGCAAAGATTACTCAATCTGAATGAAATAGAAGAATTTCGAGCACAAGCATATGGAAATGCCAAGCTTTACAAAGAAAAAAGCAAGAAGTGGCATGATCACATGCTTTTGCAATGGCATTTTCTATTGACCAGAATGTGCTCTTGTTTAAACAGGCTTAAGCTCTTCCCTGGAAAACTAAAGTCACAATGGTCGAGACCATTTAAAGTACACCATGTTTACCCTCATGACGTTGTGGATATCAAGAATATGGATGATGAATCCATTTTTAAAGTCAATGGCCTACGTCTAAAGGTTTATCAAGGAGCTCTGCCCATGTGTGACAAATTTGCTCTCCTCTTGCACGATGTCGAAACTTGTTAAGCATCTGGAAGATGCTGTTACATTTTTATTTACTTCTGTGCATAAATAAACTTTACTTTGCTACTGTTTTATTTAGATTTCTTTTAAGTGATTATTTTATTTTTCTTTACAAAATTAGGGTCCATACAGCCGGCATGTGATGTTCGTATGGTTGAAGAAAAAGGAAATGGGCGGCAACAAGACAAAAAGAGGAGGGAAATTTTTTAACTTTTTCACCTTTTTTGATTTTTTTAGGGTTTACTTACTTATTTTTGTCATTTTTCCCGCTAACACCTCATCCACACCTTAATAAACCCCTATCATTTTTACTTTTTATCTTATTTTTATCCTTTTCACTTTTTCACTTAGTTTACAACTATTCTTCTTCTTCCCTCCTTAGCACCGAAAAGCCAAAACCAAAAAGCTTTAAGCTTTTTCATCTTTCTTTGTCTTATCAACTACCATGGTGAGATCACATCCTTCCAGCTTGGCTCCAACATCCCTATCATGATTCATGGATGAAGTAGCACAAGAAAGGTTTCAAACCCTTAAAAACCATCTAGTATTTTTTTAGTTGGGTTTGTTTTCTCGACGAGGAAGATGTCGGCCTTGGAATTGATGTAATGGACATCGTACACCAGAACAAATGGAAAAAAATTGTCACGCATATGGGAGAATGTGAATGCATCGCTGGTGAATGAGTTCTATGCCAATCTCACTTATACGAATCAGCATGTCGTGGTGGTTCGTGGTAGTTCTATTCGCTTTACTTCTACAGCTATTAATCCCTATTTTAATTTGTAGGATATTAAAGATAACCACACCACTTTCACAAAAGAGGCAGATAATGGAACTTATCATGGCATTTTGGAATACCTCTATTTTTTAACGCACAGTTAAATGGCCAACAAGTAAGCTGACTGTTAACTTCTAAAAAGGCTACTTTTACGGCCTTTTTCACTTAAGTTATTGTTGTTTAAAAGCCTATTTTAGTCATTTTAGGATGTAGTGCATATAGTTGCATGTGTGGTGGTATTGTTCTTTTATTTCTTAATGATGTTGTATGAGAGAAAGGTGCACTTGTTTGTGGTGTGCAGGGAATAGCAGACAAAAGGATTCTTTGGGAAGTAATGTCGCGGCATCACACATTACTGAAGCATATTGAAATGCCTTGGCATTTCTGCGCAGAAAATGACAAAAAGATAGTTTACGAGGACAATTGGCTCTGCACATGAAATGATTGTGAAACCGCCTGTGAGGACCACTACCACCTGGAGGATAAGGTTCACACATATGGTGTGATTCTAGGGGTATGAAGGGTATTTTACACCTAACATCACCCAACAACCTCATCATTACCCCTAGATATTTTTATTATATATGACACCTCATTGGAGAGAGGAAAGAGGATGAGACAATACACGCATAGGGCAGAGCAAAAAAATCATATTTTTATTTTCTTTTCTCCCTTCTTCTTCCTTAGGTTGTTCTCCATTGATAAAACTTCAAGGAGTGGCGAGCTAGGCGTCCGAGAGGAGATAGCGAGCTAAGATGATTTGTTGTGGCCAAGGAGACTCCGGTGATGTGTGTTGAAGGTTTTTCTCATTTTCTTTTGATGTTATTTTTCTATTTATTTTTGGGTTGTTGGAACGAATATTTTAAGGCTTGCTCTTTGGAGCCCCACCATGAACTAACTTATTTGGTGGTGGTTGTTTAATGGTTGTTTAAACTTTATTTTAATGGTAGATTTATGTTTATCTTGGTTATTTTGCTTGCTTTTATGAATACTTCACCATCTAGGCTTGTAAGAGGCATGAGAGTGTCCATTTCTTAGATGAAGGTTAGTGTTCGAGAGAAACCTAAGCTAAAAATACTTGTAGTATTCGAGAGAAACACAAGATAAGATCCTCATAAGCAATAGGTTATAGTATTTTCAAGAGTCTTTGAACCGGCCTAGGAATACTATATCCTAATCCCTTATGACTCGAGAGAGACTAGGATATGATTTCAACGACTAAAAGGGTGTTTTTTATCAACAGTGGGCGTTGTCACATCGTTGAGTGAGAGCATATACCTTGGCATCCCATTCTGTTAGTTCCTTTGACTAGAGATAGCGTGAACACTTTCAGAAAACCCTGTCGAGTAAGTAAAGATTAGATAGCATAAATCTACCTGAGAGATAGTTTAGCATCCTTAAATCAATCCTACATTCATCCAATGGAAGCTTGTCGTGTGAGGATTATTACTCATCATTTATTTGTTGTTTGTTTATTGTTTTTACCATTTTGCATTACCTCGACATTACACCATTTTCAACATTAAACATCTGTTTTTGCCACTGCCATTTCCATTTGCTACAACACAGACCATTCATCTACATCCACCTTCATATACTTTTCATTTACCGTGACATTGTATATATCAAGATTAACTATACATAGATAGAGTAGTGCTTTGTTTTGGTTAGACTTTGTAATTTCACCCAATCCTTGTGGAGACGATACTTACTCATCACTGTATTACTTGAGCGATTGTGTATACTTGCACATTATTTGAGTAACCAATAGAACCAGAGATTAAAAGACTCTTTAGACAAAGGAGACGTGCTTGAGGAAATATGTATCAAATTGGAAACCAAGGTATTGGTCAAGACGACGAGAATTGAAATGTCAAGGCATTACAAAATACTAAACCTGCTGGTAGGCCTCGTGTTATTTGTGATCACTTAAATCCGATGTTGGATGATATAAATCCTGGAATTGTGGTCCCGAAATTCAAGCTGCACATTTCGAGCTTAAACCAGTCATGTTCAACATGTTGAATTTCATTGGGTAATTTGGGGTATGCCAACTAAAGATGCCAGGCAGCATATTCATAATTTTCTGGAATTTTGTGATTCTTTCCGCCAAGAAGGAGTGTATGAGGATTTTCTAAAATTAAAGTTGTTTACGTACTCATTACGTGACCGAGCAAGGGCTTGGTTAAGTAGTGTACCATCTGGTTCAATGGAATCGTGGGTTGATCTTTGCGAGAGTTTCTTATTGAGGTACAATCCACCAAACATGATTACGCAACTAAGGAATGACATAGCATCCTTTCGCCAGGGCGACTATGAATCCATGTATGAGTGTTGGGACCGTTACAAGAGTTTGCTTCGAAAGTGTTCAAATAATGGTTTTCAGGATTGGACTCAAGTAGTTATGTTCTATAATGGAGTCAATGCGCCCACGATGATGTTACTGGATGCCTCACAAATGGGACATTGCTAGATAATCACCTACAGAGGCATTTGCTATCTTGGACAGAATTGCTAACAATGATTATCAATTTCCTTCCTCAAGGCTTAGGAGTGGGAGGAGAGCACCTGGAGCATTGAGTTAGATACCAAGGATTCGTTCCACTCAATTCTCAACTATCGCTAACATGCTAAATTTACAACGTTCCACTGAGGTAAAGGAAATGAAAGCAACTAGCTTGGCATGTCTGTTATACAAGGTAACCATCACGAGAGCGAATGCCCGACCAACCATGAGTCCATCAACTTTATAGGAAATTTCAATCAAGGGAACAACAATCCTTACTCTAACACTTATAATGATGGACAGTGTCAACGTCTAAATTTCTCATGGGGAAATCAAGGAGCCCAAAATACTAATCAACCCACTCGGCAACAGAATCAATGAGCCTCAAGGTTACCAAATACTATACCATGACATAATACCAACAAAGGAGCTTCAACTTCAGCGAGCATAAGTTCATTGGAAGCTACCATTCAAGAGTTCATATCTACTACGAGGAAATGATGCAATACCATTCTAATTCAATTAAGAATCAAGGAGCTTTACTTCAAAGTCAATGCGCCTTACTTCAAAGCCATAGTTCATCTCTGAGAGCTTTGGAAGGTCAAGTTTGTCAGATTGCTACGGCATTGCAAGACCGTCAGCAAGGACATTTGCCAAGTGATACTGAAGTCACTAAAGCGCATGGGAAAGAGCATTGCAATGTGTTAACTCTTAGGAGTGGAACACATTAATCAACAAGTCAAGGCTAGTGGAGCACAACATGATGACTCTACTCCCACTATTAGCAATGGTGAAGCTGAATAACATGATGATCTCATTACTGAGAAGGACATAGGAGGTTCTACTAATGATTCTGCTAAGGCACCAGATTCTGATGCCAAGGCAAAAGAAAATTATATTCCTACAGTTAAGGAAGATAGACCTCCACCCCTTCCCACAAAGATTGAGGAAGCATAATGATGAAGTTAAGTTCAAGAAGTTCATGTATATTCTTGATCAGCTCCATATCAACGTACCTCTTTTGGAAGCTATTGAATAGATACTAATGTATGCCAAATTTCTGAAGGAAATCTGTACCAAGAAGAGGAAAGTAGAGATGTTTCCACGGCAACAGAATTTTGTTCTTCATTGAGTAAGTTGCCACCAAGTGAAATAATCCAGGCACTTCATTATTCCTTGTTCGATGGAGCTAATTTTGTTGGAAAGGCATTGTGATCTTGGTTCAAGTGTCAACTCAATGCCAAAATCGATATTCTTAAAGCTTGGCATAGGAGATGCAAGACCCACCTTGGTTATTTTACAACTTGCCGACAGATCACATGTTAAACCTGAAGGGAGAGTCGAGGATGTCATAGTAAGGGTGGATAAGTTTGTGTTTCCAATCGACTTCTTAATTCTGGACTGCGAAGTTGATTCCAAGGCACCCATCATTCTGGGAAGACCTTTCCTAGCCACTGAACGTATCTTGATAGACTGTGAAAAAGGTGAACTCACCAAGACAATGGTTGATCAATGTGTGACTGTCAACGTGTTTCGAACTCTCAAGTATGTTGACGACACTGAAGAATGCCAAGGCATTTCTGAATTAAACTCGGTGATTGAAGAAGAGACTGAACATATTTTCCAAAACAATTTCATTCAGCTAGCAGAAAATGAATATTGGATGGATGGTGAAAGCTTAGTGGAGTACGACAACTTCCCAATTTTGGAGGAGCAATCTAGCTTACTACAAGCTAGGTTAAGTATGAATTTTGAACCTCAAAATTTTGATGAATTATTCCTCCTAAGCCTTTATTATTGCTTGCACTTACTCTAGAGCTTAAGACTTTGCCAGGGCATCTTAAATATGTTTACTTAGGGAGCGATGAAACTTTACCGGTGATTATTTCCACTAACCTTATTGTTAATCAAGAGAAAAGTTTGTTAAGTGTTTTAATGCAGCATAAGAAAGCAATTGGTTAGACTATGGTCAATTTGAAAGGAATTAGTCCAACGATCTGCATGCACAAGATTCTGCTTGAAGATTGACACGACAATTCAATAGAACCACAACAAGACTCAATCATGTTATGAAGAAGATGGTATGAAAGAAATTATAAAGTGGCTTGATGTTGGAGTGATTTACCCTATCTCAAATAGCTCATGGGTGAGCCCTGTCCAATGTTTCGAAGAAAGAGCACGACGGTGGTTACTAATAAGGATAATGAGCTATTACCCACTCGCACTATTACGGATGGAGGATATGCATGGACTATCGAAAACTCAACAAAGCTACAAATAATGATCATTTCCTCTACCTTTCATCGACCAATATTGGATCGATTGGCTGACAAAGCATTCTATTGCTTTTTGGATGGGTACTCGGGGTATAATCAAATTACCATCACACTAGAGGACCAGGAAAAAACTACATTTACTTGTCCCTATGGTATTTTTGCCTTTAGGAGGATGCCTTTTGGACTCTGTAATGCCGCAACAATATTTCAGCGATGTATGTAGGCCATATTTTCAGACATGGTTGAGGATTTTCTGGAGATTTTCATGGACGACTTTTCTGTTGGTGGGGACGATTTTGAACGTTGCCTCGGCAATTTAGCAAAAGTTCTCATAAGATGCGAGGAGGCTGAGTTGGTATTAAATTGGGAATAATGTCACTTCATGGTGACTGAAGGCATTGTATTAGGCCACAAAATTTCTTACAAGGGTATTGAGGTTGACAAAGCGAATATTGAAATGATTGAAAAGTTACCACCACCTACTTCGATCAAGGGTATAAGAAGTTTTCTTGGACATGCTGGATTCTATAGAAGGTTTATCAAAGACTTCTCCAAGATTTCTAAGCCTTTGTTCACATTACTTCAACAAAACCAACCCTTATGTTTGACGAGTTATGCCTCGGTGCATTCACTGAGCTGAAATGACGATTGATCTCGGCACCCGTTATAGTTCCTCCCGATTGGACATCACCATTTGAGCTGATATGTGATGCAAGCGATTATGTCGTATGAGCTGTTTTGGGGCAACACCAAGGTAAAAGTTTTCATGTTATTTATTATTCTAGCGACACTTTGAATGAAGAACAATTGAACTACACCACCACTGAGAAATAATTACTTGTCGTGGTATTTGCTTTTGATAAATTTAGACCATACCTAATATGCACTAAAGGTATTGTTCACACTGATCATTCGGCTATAAAATACTTAGGGAATAAAAAGGATGCCAAGCCTAGACTTATTAGGTGGATCTTACTTTTGAAAGAATTCGACTTAGAGGTGGTAGATAGAAAATGAAATGAAAATCAAGTTTATGATCACTTATCTAGGCTAGAAAATAATTCTGAATGCCATGACACTGTAGATATTCAAGAGGAATTTCCTGATGAGAAACTTTTATATGTCGTGGCAATCCCATAGTATACTGACCTTGTTAATTTTCTTGTTAGTGGAATATTGCCTTTTGATTTGAATAGTCAGGCTAAAAAGAAGTTCAAGCACGATGCAAGGCACTATTTTTGGGATGAGCCATATTTGTTCAAGCACTGTGCCGATCAGCTCATTAGACAATGTGTACTGAAGAAGAACGTGACATTTTGTACCATTGTCATTCAGCCCATGTGGAGGCCATCTTGGTGGAGCAAGGATTACTGCTAAGGTCCTACAATCAGGTTTTTACTGGTCAAACTTGTTCAGAGATTCTCAAGCATTTTACAAAGCTTGTGATCGATGCCAGCGGACTGGAAACATCTCCAGACGACATGAAATGCCACTGCAAAATATTCTTGAAATAGAGATGTTGATGTGTGGGAATCGATTTCATTGGGACCATTCTCATCTTCTGAGAAAATCTATATATCTTGTTTGTTGTGTTTAGGTATCAAAATGGGTGGAAGAAAAAAAAAACATCAAGGAATGACTCTAAAACCGTACTCAAGTTTTTGCTCAAGTATATTTTCACTCGGTTTGGAGTACCTCGTGCTATCATAAGTGATGAGGGAACCCACTTTGATAACAAGTTGATTTCCAAGGCATTGAGGAGATATGGAGTTCGACATAAGATTACCACGGCATATCATCCGTAGATAAATGGCCAAGCTGAGGTATCTAATCGAGAGATTAAGCAGATTTTAGAGAAAGTGTTGAACCCAATGAGTAAGGATTGGTCGCCAAAGTTGGATGAAGACTCCTTTAGGAATGTCACCATTCAAGCTAGTGTATGGGAAAGCTTGTCATCTCCCGGTTGAATTTGAACATAAAGCATACTGGGCCATCAAGAAATTGAATTTTGATGCTCAACTAGCTGGAGAGCATAGATTACTGGAACTTAATGAAATGGAAGAGTTTAGAGAACAAGCATATGAGAATGCTCAGATATACAAGAAGAAAACCAAGAAGTGGCATGACCAGAAACTGATGCCACGGTATTTTCATGTGGGCCAACAAGTCTTGCTCTATAACTCCAAACTTAAACTTTTTCCTATGAAGCTCAAATCTCGATGGTCATGACCATTTGAAGTGCATTATGTCTATCCCCATGTAGCGATTGACATCAAGATTATAGATGGGACGATCTTCAAAGTCAATGCCAGCATCTGAAAGCCTATAATAGAGTTCCACCACCACACAGCAAGGTAGTTTTGCATCTACACGATGTTGAATAGTTCCCAGAGGAAAACCAAATTTCGATGCCACGACATTGAATTTACTGTACAGAAATAAAATTTAAAATTTAATCTTTTCCTTTATTTTAATTTTTTTCTTATTTTATTTGTAATAATTTTTATTTCATTTGTAGGGACCACAGTGCTGCAAACCGTGCAGGGAATGGATACCAAAGGGATGAAAAAATAGCGCATTAAATGGGGAAGATATTCTTTTGATTTGTTTCTTTTCAATTTATTTAATTTCTTATTTTTACTTTTCTCTCTCCACAGTTTTATCCCATCATCATCATTACTTTTGGCTGGTTATTTTTCCTTCCCCATACACAAATTAACCCCCATCCACTCAATTTTTTTAACCGTCCTATCACTCATTTTAACTTTTTTTTCTCTTTCATTTTTAACTTTTACTTTTTCTCTCTCTTTTCATCTTCTCTCTCTTTTCCATAGACGAAAATCCTTCAAGCTTTTAAACCTCTTAAAGCTTCTTCCTTTTCATTTTTCTACTTCACAACCATTGAAAATGATGCGTACAAGACTGGCTATGACCGAGGCTTCTACTTTACAACAGTTCGAGAACGATGAAGCCAAGGCACGGTTCAAAATTTCAAGAACATAAAACTTTTTTGAGTTGGGTTTTATTTTTACCGATGAAGTCGACGGTGGCTTTGGACCGGACATGATGGACATCTCCACTCAAATGGAAGAAGTTTACAAGGCATCCAGGTTGGTTAATGCTTCTTTGGTTAAGGAGTTTTATGCCAATATCCCCAAGCCGAACCACACTTCATTTTGTGCGAGGTAAACAGATTCGGTTTACACCTCTGCGATTAATATTATTTCATTTACAGGATGTGGAGGACCGACATGCCACGTTCGAAAATGATGCGATAGCACCACATATGATGAAATTTTGGAGGACTTGTGCTTCACAAACCAAGTGGAATGGTCGCCAAACCAGCCGATATCAGTCAACCGTCAGCGTCTTCAACCGCGCGCAAGTTATGGAACCATTTCCTCAAAACTCATGCCTACATCTCACAAATGACGGTATCACTTTCTCGTTTAATGCTTTTACACTCGATCATGGTATATCGTCCTATTGATGTGGTCGAATCATTGTTCATCAAGTTCATGAGTGTTTGGGTAAAAAGGAAAGTGCTTTAGTGTTCCCTAATTTAATTATGCTTTGTGTCGTAAGAAAAAGATGAAGAGAATGCTTTTGATGAAATTTTCCTGGAATTTCGGGCATAACTAGGGCTAGATTACAATTTATATTGTCCAAAGTCTAATAACCCTATTCTTGATCAGTCTACAGGTACTGAATAATCAAATACCGAGGAAAGGTTACTTGCTCTCGAGGAAGCTGTGATGTAGACTCATACTCCCCTGCATGCTTTACATGGTGCATCCGTAATTTCTTTGGATATGTGAAGCATAGAGATGTTGTGGTGGAAACTGTTTAAGAAATTATTCCCCACGGTCAACGAAACTTTCATGGATTTCGGATGAAATTCTGCCAGTATTCAATACCAAGGCATCTCTCGAGCCGAGCAAAAAACAGCTGACCCTCTAGTTGATAAACGACTCATGCTCCCCCCATTTGAGACCCTGAATATCCGCCTACTGTCTCTGTTATAGAAACACCCAGTCCGTTCCTGCGCTCGATCCTTCCCTACACCACGTAGTAGCCGACTCACCAAACCACGGCTAAAGCATCAACATACGTCATGACTCCAGTTCTTCAGAGTCCAACCCAACACCACTACGTAAGCGTACCAGATGAGGAGCTATCAGTAGCTCCAAGGTAATACCACTACGCAAATCATGAGGTACCTCACTTGCATTCATTTCATTTAGTTTGTATTTCATTGCATGGCATATAGTTTTTATTTAGTTTAGTTCTCTTTAAAAGCATTGAGGACAATGCTTCCCTTAATTTTGGGGGAGGTAGTGTTCTTGGTAGAGCATATGTATGATATCATTAGCATAGTATTATGCCATGGCATCAGTAAATAGTAGGATAGTTAGATAGAATGTTTTGAGGATACCCGATGATGATGAATTTTTTAGGCTAGAATTGAATGTAATGACTATTGAGAATGATAGAACTCACTCTAGGGCTTGATGCTTTGTGAAAAACTTTTACACGATTTGTATGTTCTCTATACTTAGAAAATTTAGAAAATTTTATGAACTCTAGTTAGTTTTGCATTGAAATATAGTATTGTGCTTAAAAGAAAAATAAAAATAACTCTTTATATATGAAATTGAATAAATGCTTAGGCATAGCTGTAAAGGGACACTCCTATATGTCGTGGCATTTCCTGGAACTTCTTTAATAAATGGTAGTCTCGCATATATGAGTGAATGAAAGTAGTCACTGGATGACTCTACTTAACTAGCTCGGGGTGGAAGGTATGCTCCCTTTCACCTAGAGTGGAAGAGTAGGTGTGATGGTTTGACTCCCTTCGTAGCAGCATCTAAAAAAAAGTTCAGAAAAAAAGGGAGTAAAAATGTGCTTAATGAATAAGTAAATGCCTTAGAAAAAACTAGGGGACTTGAGTAGAAATTGTCTAAATTTGCTAAGTATAGATTGGATGCAATCACGCACACACTACCACAAAGAATCTTGACCTAGGGAAAAGTACTTGACTTCTTGATATGTCTAGCATGTTGAGCCTATTGTTCTAAGGGTTGAAATTCAATTTTGTCCTACTGTTTATTGTTGAAAGTGTCCATGACATTCTGCTTATGTAACTACTCCATTGCTGAGGACAAGCAAGCTTAAGTTTGGGGGGTGTTAACTTCCTAAAAATGCTACTTTTAAGGCATTTTTCACTTAAGTTATTGTTTGTTTAAAAGTCCATTTTAGTCATTTTAGGATCATGTAGTTGCATATAGTTGCATGTGTGGTGGTATTGTTGTTTTATTTCTTAATGGTGATGTATGAGAGAAAGTTGCAGTTGTTTGTGTGTGGGGGAATAGCAGAAAGGATTCTTCGGGAAGTAATGATGCGGCATCACACATTGCTGAAGCAGATTGAAATGCCTTGGCATTTCTGGCGAAGAAAACGACAAAAAGTTACAGTTGTACGAGGATAGCTGGCTGCAAGTCATATAGTTGCATGTGTGGTGGTATTGTTGTTTTATTTCTTAATGGTGATGTATGAGAGAAAGCGCAGTTGTTTGTGGTGTCAGGGAATAGCAGACAAAAGGATTCTTCGGGAAGTAATGATGCGGCCACACATTGAAGCAGATTGAAATGCCTTGGCATTACTGGCGCAGAAAACGACAAAAAGATACAGTTGTACGAGGATAGCTGGCTCTGCATGTAAAATGATTATTGTAACCGCCTGTCAGAGGACCATTGCCACCTGTAGCATAAGGTTCACGTATATGGTGTGATTCTAGGGGTATGAGGGGTATTTTTCACCCAACAACCTCATCATTACCCCTAGATATTTTTATTATATATGACACCTCATTGGAGAGAGGAAAGATGAGGACAATACACGCATAGGGCAGAGCAGAAAAATCATATTTTTATTTTCCTTTTTCTCTTCTTCTTCCTTGGGTTTTCCTTCATTAATAAAGCTTCATGGAGTGGCTAGCTAGGCGTCCGAGAAGAGCTAGCGAGCTAATGTGGTTCATGGTGGCCGAGGAGACCTCCAGTGGCACGCGTCGAAGGTTTCTTCCCACTTCCATTTTGCTTTTATTTTTCTATTTATTTTTGGGTTGTTGGAACGAATCTTGGTTATTTGCTTGCTTTTCTTATGAATACACCGTCTAGGCTTGTAAGAGGTATGAGAGTGTCCATTTCTTAGATGAAGGTTAGGTGTTCGAGAGAAACCTAAGCTGAAAATACTTGTAGTATTTGAGAGAAACACAAGACAAGATCCTCATAAGCAATGGGTTATAATATTTTCAAGAGGCTTTGAACCAGCCTAGGAATACTATCTTAATCCCTTAGTACTTGAGAGAGACTAGATAGGATTTCAACGACTAAAAAGGGTGTTTTTTATCAAGAGTGTGGGTTGTCAACATCGTTGAGTGAGAGCAATGCCTTGGCATCCCATTCTGTTAGGTTCATTTGACTAGAGATAGCGGAACACTTTCAAAAAACCCTGTCGAGTAAGTAAAGATTAGATAGCATAAATCTACCTGAGAGATAAGTTTAGCATCCTTAAATCAATCCCTACCATTCATTCCAGTGGAAGCTTGTCGTGTGAGGATTATCTACTCATCATTTATTGTTGTTGTTTATTGTTTTTACCATTTTTTCATTGCCTCGACATTACACATCTAAACATCTGTTTTTGCCACCATTTCCATTTTCTATAACATCAGACCATTCATCTATCCACTTCATACACTTTTCATTTACTGTGACATTTGTATATATCAAGACTAACTATACATAGATAGAGTAGTGCTTTGTTTTGGTTAGACTTTTGTAATTTCACCCAATCACTGTGGAGATGATACTCACTCATCACTATATTACTTGAGCGATTGTGTATACTTGCACATTATTTGCGTATAATTTATAGTACTCACAACACGTAATAAGTTTTTGGCGTCGTTGTCGGGGATTGGCAGCCTGAAGTTAATTAGTTTTGCCAGAGCATTTTATTTTTGCATTTTTATTTGTGTATAGTTTACTTGATATTTTGTTTTACATGATCCATTCCATTATGTGTCGCCAACTGAACATCGAGAAGATGAGCTCCATCTTTCAACTGTACCAAAACCCCCACAGCCTGTCGAGCCACAAGGGGATGAACAATCAGAATTATCGTAACAAATTCCTTTATGAAGGAGTAGGCGTCAACTGAAGAAGGACCAAGTGTCCCCCCTGTTGCGCCAGCATAAGAATCTAAACATTTCAGCCCCACACAACTGTGAAAGCGCATACGTCGCATGGCTGCCACACCACCAACATAAAGTCGAGGTACCTTACATTGCATTGCATTTCATAGCATGTAGTCTAGCTTTACCTTAGTTTTTAGTAAGCAGTGAGGACAATGTTTCTCTCAAGTTTGGGGAGGTAGGGTTCACACGTCATTGCATGATAGTATTAGTATACTTAAACATGCCATGACATTAGTAAGTGTTAGAATTAGTTTTCTGAAATAAATTAAGGATGTTCGATGATAATGAACTTTTTATGGCTAGAATTAAATGTACATTATTGTTGAGGATGATAGAACCAACTCCAGGACTTGCTTCTTTAAAACCTTTGAATACATGATTATATGTTTTCCATGCTTAAATAACTTAAAAAAATTATAAGAGAATTCTTGAATGCCATGCCATAGAACTTTGATAATGAATTATTAAAACCCCACAGACAAAAACAAATAATGAAATTGCGAATAAATGCTTCAGCATATCTGTAAAGGGATACTACACTATGCCATGGCATTGCCTGTAAACTATATATAAATAAATGGAAACTATGGTATATAAGTGAATGAAAGTAGTCACAGGATGACTCTACCAAACTAGCTCGGGGGTGGAAGATATACTCCATTTCACCTAGAGTGTGGGATGGTAGGTGTGATGGGCTGACTCCCCTCTTAGCAGTATTAATGAAAGAAAAGAAAACAATGTAAGAGAAAATTTAGTAATGTCATGGCAAAACAAGAGAGCTTGCTTAGAAAAGTTTTAGGTTTGTTAAGCATGGACTTGATACGATCACACGCACACACTCACACAAAGGATCTTGCCCTAGGAGACTGTATTTGATTTCTCAAATTAGTCTAGCATGTTGAATCCAAATGTTCTGA
Organism: Hibiscus syriacus; assembly: GCF_006381635.1. Lineage (NCBI taxonomy): Eukaryota > Viridiplantae > Streptophyta > Magnoliopsida > Malvales > Malvaceae > Hibiscus > Hibiscus syriacus. The sequence continues at coordinate 3,023,723 of NW_024062765.1, forward strand.
GGGCTGAAATTTTATCCCATATAAATATTATGCTTATGAACTTGTCATGGTATTTTTTATTTTGCTTAATATTATCCATTGCTTGAGGACAAGCAATAGCTTAAGTTTGGGGCGTGATAACTCCGTAAAAAGGTCATATTTGGGACCTTTTCACTTAAGTTATTGACTATCTAAGAGCCCATATAGGATCATATAGATGCATTTAGAAGCATATAGTTGCATATGGTGGAATTATGTTTGTCGCGACATTTTATTTTGTAAATGGTGTTGCGTTGTGGGGAAGGTTCTTGTTTAGTTATGTGCAAGATTTAGGAGTAAGGAAAAGAAAAATGGAAGTGCCATTACATGATGAGACTGCTTAGCAGAATACAAATACCGATTCAGTTGGCATTTCGAGAGCGAACAAAACGAAAGAATATATTTTTCAGAGCCAACTGTCCCTATCTTCACGTGATCTCTACACAATAGGAGACACCTGCATGGAGGGGACCACGCACAACTACAGATGACCCTACTGGACCACGCATTATTGCAGCTGATTTTACTAGACCATGACCTGTTGTAGCCTAATCTTGTCGGGTACTCAGCCAGCTGCCTAGAGGGGACCATTGCCACCTCTGCTTACCTCCTTCACGTGAATTAAGCATGTTTGGGGTATCCTAGGAATTTCAACACAAATTCCTAGGTTTATTCTCCCCCTATAAATAGGAGATGAAGCCACCATGAAAAGGGGATTTTACACACGCCGCCTTAAGCCAGAAAAACCGGAGGAAAAAATCTCTCCTTTCTCTACCTATTATATTTGCGGTGGAATTCCTCCATTGACAAGCTAGAGGGAGTGGTGAACTAGGCGTTTGAGAGGATCTAGCTCGTTGGGATAGTTCTTGGTGGTCGAGGGAAGCTCTGGTAGTGCATGTCGAAGGCTTTTCCTCCTTCCCTTTGCTTTTTACTTTCATTTTTATCATTTGGGTTGTAAGGAACGGATTAACTTATTGCTTTGTGCTTGAAACATTCGAACCCCACCATAAACTAGTCTTATTTGGTGGGAGTTCATTTTGGATATTTAAGTTTAACTTTAATGAATGGTTGTTTTTGTATATTGTTATCTGTTTTGTTTATGATGTTTAATGTCTTTAGGTTGTAGGAGCTATGAGAGTAGTTATTCCTTAGGAGATTACTTAGTGTTTGAGAGAATGACTAAGTAGCACATCCTTAGTATTCGAGAGAAACTAGGGAGAAATCATATAAGTAAAGGGTTCTAGGTAGTAACTAAGCCTAATACAACCTTAGAGATAAGCCTGGGATTTCATTTGACTGAAAGGAGTAGAGCATGAGCGAAAGTTAGATGTTAGTGTTGTCACAAAAAGGTATTGCCATGACATATCCTGTTATCTGGACAAATAGGATCCCTGCAGTACCTAACGTCAATCGGTTTGTCATAGTATCTTGAACATGTCGAGTCCTTTGACTAGAGATAGTATAGGGCACCCTTAGTAAACTCTGTCGGGCATATAAGGCGTAGATGTAAGACCATCCTGAGAAGTAGACTTAAAATTCCTAAGTGACTCTTATCATTCATTCTCATAGTAGCTTGTTATGTGAGGAGTTTAAAGTCCTGATAATCAAATCCAACCTTTACATTTTATTTTGCTTTTACATTTTATTTTGTTTTTACATTTTCATTTGTTTACACTGAACACAATATATCTTGCCACGACATTTTCATTTGTAAATAACATCACTAACTATACATAGGTAAAGTAAATTGCTTTGATTGAACTTATCAATTTCATCCAATCCCTGTGGATACGATACTCACTCATCAATGTATTACTTGTTCGATTGTGCATACTTGCACATATTTACGCAACCACATATAGTAGTCACAATTCACGGACAATACTCTCGCTGAAATGTTACTTAATTGTGAGGCTCGACAGAAGGTGTTTTTGGGTGAAGGGATTTCGGCTAATGTTGTCCAGTTCAGTCTACTGATGAATCAGACGTCAAAGACTCTTCCGATGACCATTCTTTTCAGGTGTGTGGTCAACAGTGAGGTGTTTATCGAGGTCGAGGTCATGAGCGGAGTTATAACTCCAACATGCCACAATATCTATTGTGTGGTAAGTTTGGTCATGTTTTTCATAAATGTTATCATCGATTTGATCATGATTACATGGATGTTGTTAATTTCGGTACTCTAGCTGGAAATTACTCGAAATGATCGAGTGGTTAAGGGTAGATCAACGTCAGTCTTTTGCATGGGTGTATAATCACGCTGTGAATACGGTTTCGTATCCTAGTTTTGTTCCTTCTCCTCCTTCTTAGTTGTATCCAACTAATCCGATGGTTTCTAGTGTTTCTTTCTATTCCCTGGCAGTCCTAGGTTATTATCCGTCCTCGAGAGTTTCAGTTAGGTCTTCTAATGATGTTTTAAGTCCTTCTGTGGTTGGTCAGAATCCTTTTTTGGCACCCTCAACGCCTGCGGCTTTTGTTTCCAAGCTTCTGTCTTTTAGTGCTAGTGTTTCTTGAAGCCTTCAAGTTATCTCGTTTGGTATTCTGACACTGGTGCTACTCATCATGTGACTAAAGATTAGTTTGTTTTTCACTCAGGTATGGTGTATACAAGTGATAATGCTTTGCACATGGGAAATGGTGATGGTGTTAAAAATGCTCATGTAGGGCAAAGTACTTTACATTCCAATATGAAGCCTTTATTTTTGCTTAAAATGTTACATGTTCCTAACATCAAGAAAAAGTTGATCCATGTTTCTCAGTTCACTCGAGATAATGGTGTTTTTCTTGAGTTTCACCCGTATGAATGTGTTGTGAATGATGCTCAGACTGGACAGGTTCTTCTTCCTGGGAGACTCGCGGATGAAGGTCTCTACCAGGCTATTCCTTAAGCTGAGGCAAGTTCGGTTTCTCAATTAAACATTATTTCTGTGACTCTAGATAATTTGGATTTATGGCATCGGTGTCTTGGTCACGCTTCTGTTGATGTAGTAAAATCTTTTATGAAACGTTGTAATATCTCTTTTTATATTGTGCGTTGCTTGTATGCAAGGGAAGGCTCACAAGCTTCCTTTTTTTGTTCTTTTTTAACGGAATATAATGGTAATTTTCAGTTAGTTATTTTGGATGTTTGGGGTTTTGTTCCATTTACTTATTCAGATGGATTTTATTATTATGTTTTCTTTATTGATGTCTCGAGTAGATACACATGAGTCTACTTACTTAAACGAAAATCTGATGTGTTGTCGTGTTTTCTTAATTTTTATAAGTTGATAGAAGTGTAGTTTGGTTGTAAAATTAAGATTCTACAAGTAGATGGTGGTGGTGAATATCAGTCACTCAAGGGTTTGTTTCAACAAAATGGTGTGGAGCAACGTATTTCTTGTCCGGGCACCTCCGAGCAGAATGGTTGAACTGAACTCTTGAATTGTAGCTTTCAATGAACTCATGCTCACTGAAGATGAAGCTCCTTTGTTGGTAATATGCCATTGCATAGTATTTTGGTAACCTTGAAGCTCCTTGTGATTCTGCTGCCGAGTTGGCTGATTAGTATTGTCGGCTCCTTGATTTCCCCTTGAGAAATTGAGATGCTGACACCATCCAGCATTATAAGTGTTAGAGTAAGGATTATTATTATCTCAATTGATATTACCTACAAAGTTGATGGACTCATGGTTGGTCGGGCATTCACTTTCGTGATGATTGCCTTGGCATAATAGACATGCCAAGCTAGTTGCTTTCACTTCCTTCACATCAGTAGAACGTTGTAAATTTTTTAACATATTAGTGATAGCTGAGAGTTAAGTGGACACTGAATCCTTGGTATCTAACTCAAATGTTCCAGGTGCTTTCCTCCCACTCCCAAGTCTTGAGGAAGGAAATTGATAGTCATTATTAGCAATTCTGTCCAAAATAGCAAATGCCTCATTATGTGATTTATCCAGCAATGTCCTATTTGTCGAGGCATCCAACATCATCCTCGTGGGTGCATTGACTCCATTATAGAACATAACTACTTGAGTCCAATCGTGAAAACCATGAGTTTAGCACTTTCGAAACAAACTCTTGGAACGATCCCAACACCCATACATGGATTCATCGTCGCCCTGACAAAATGATGTTATGTTATTCCTTAGTTGGGTATTCATGGTCGGTGGGTTATACCACAATAAGAAACTCTTGCAAAGATCGACCCATGATTCCATCGATTCCATCAAACTAGATGGAACACCACTCAACCAATCCCTTGCTCGGTTACGCAATGAATATGGGAAAAACTTTAATTTCAGAACATCCTGATGCACTCCTTCTTGGCGGAAAGAATCACAAACTTTCAGAAAATTTTGAATATGTTGTCTGACATCTTCAGTTGGCATGCCCCCAAACTGCCCTATAGAATTCAACTTGTTGAACATGACTAGTTTAAGCTTGAAATATGCAGCTTGAATTTTGGTTGCCACAATCCCATTATTCAGATCATCTAGCATTGGATTTAAATGACCACGAATAACACGAGACCTATCAGCAGGTTCAGTATTTGGAATGCCTTGGCATTCGGAATTCTGTCCTCCTGACTAATTCCCTAATTTCCAATTTGATACATATTTCCTCGAGCACGTTGAGCACGTCTCCTTTGTCTAAAGAGTCTTTCAATCTCAGGTTCTATCGGTTCCAATGGCTCTTCAGAATGTCTTCTAGGCATAAACTAAACAAACCTGAAAAATAAAAAAAAAATATCAAGTAAACTATACACAAATAAAGATGCCAAAATAAAATGCTCTAGAAAAACTAATTAACTTCAGGCGCTAAAAACTTGTTGTGTGTTATGAGTACTATAAAATTATACACAAATAATGTGCAAGTATACATAATCGCTCAAGTAATAAAGTGATAAGTGAGTATCGTCTCCATAGGGATTAGTTGAAATTAAAAAAGTTGAATTAAAACAAAGCACTACTCTATCTAAGTATAGCTAGTATTGATATGTACTAATGAAAAATGTCATGGCAATGGAAAGTATATGTTTGTGGATATGGATTGATAGTATGATGGTGTAGCAAATGGAAATGTAGTGACAAGAATAGATTTTAATGATGAAAATAATGGAAATGTTAAGGCAATGAAAAACATCAAATAAATGATAAGTTGATCATCCTCACACAACAAGCTTCCACTAGAATGAATGTTAGGGATTGATTTAAGGATGATATAACTTATCTCTCAGGCAAATTTAATCTATCTAAACTTTATTTGCTCGACAGGGTTTGCTGAAAATGTTCCCACTATCTCTAGTCAAAGAAACCTAACAGAATAGAATGTCACGGCATCTTCTCTCAGTCTCAGCTATGATAGTATACACTATTGATAAAATCTACCTTTTTAGTCTTTGAAATCCTATCTTAGTCTCTCTCAAGTACTAAGGGATTAGGATATAGTATTACTAGGTCAGTTCAAAGCTTACGAAAATATTATAGTCCATTACTTATTTGGATCTTTTCTTGTGTTTATCTCGAATACTACAAGTATTTTTAGCTAAGTTTCTCTTGAAAACGTAGCCTTCATCTAAGAAATTGACATTCTCATGCCTCTTACAAACTTAGACGATGAAGCATTCATAAGCAAAGTAAGAAAATACAAAAGATAAATATAAATCTACCATTAAAATAAAGTTAAACATCTATAAAACAACCCCACCAAATAAAGTTAGATCATGGTGGGATTTGAATCATCCATAGAACAAGCCATGAAATATATTTGTTCCAAAAAAAACCCAACATCAAATAGAAAAATAGCAGTAAAAATGAAAGGGAGAAGAAGCCTTCGACGTGTGCCACCGGAGCTCTCCTCAACCACCAAGATTCACTTTAGCTCACTAGCTCCTCTCGGACGTCTAGTTCTCCATTCCTTGGAGCATATCAATAAAGGAACACCACTCAAGGAAGAAGAAAGGGATATGGTGAAAAGATAAGAAAAAACTATTGTAGAAAGTCCTCTCTTTTTTCTCTTTCATGTGAGGTGTAATATATAATAAAAATATCTAAGGGTAATGATGAGGTTGTTACGCTCAAAATATCCATCATACCCCTAGAGTCACTCATTGCGTGTGAACCTTATCCTCTAGGTGACAGTGGTCCCTCAACAGGCAGTTACATCCATCATTCACATGTTGTGTCAGTTGTCATTTTACAGAAATATCTTTTTATCGCTTTCTGCGCCAGAAATGCAAAGGCATTTCAATCTACTTCAGCAACATGTGATGTCACGACATTCCTTCCCAGTGAAACTTTCTTCTTTCTATTTCCAGCACGCCATAAGCAATTTTCACCTTTCTCTCATACAGCATCCTTAAAAGATAAAATAGCAGAACCACCACAAATGCAACTATATGCAACTACATATCCTAAACTGACTAAAATGGGCTTTTAAACAAATAATAACTTAAGTGAAAAATGCCTTAAAAGTAGCCTTTTTAGGAAGTTATCAATTCTCCTAATCTTACAGCAGGTTCTTTGGCTTATATTATACCATCTGTTTGTGGTAATGTACCTGTTGATCGATCCACTGTTAATCAGACTACTACTAGTCAAAACATCCATCCCATGGTTACATAGGATAAAATTGGATACGAAAACTGAAGGTCTTGCATGTTTCGTTTGATGATAAGGAGCCTATAACTATTAAGAAGGCTCTTCTTCACCCTCACCGGAAGGTTGCAGCACATGCAGAGTTTGATGTCTTGGTTCGCAATGAAACATGGATATTGGTTCCTCTCCCTGAGGATAGGCAAGTCGTGAGTTGCAATGGATTTTTAAAATCAAACGGAATATAAATGGCTCCATTTCTCGTTTCAAGGCTCGTCTCGTGGCTAAGGGATTTCTTTAGTAGTTTGGGGTTGATTTTCATGAGGTGTTTAGTCATGTGGTAAAGCCGGTCACTATTTGAGTTATAATTTCTCTTACGTTAGCAAAAGGTTGGTCTCTCATGCAGGTGGATATTAATAATGCCTTCTTAAATTGACATTTATCTGAGGAAGTATATATGCATCAGCCTCCGGGATATGAACAAGGTGATGGTAACTTGGTGTGCAAATTGAATAAAGCAATTTAAGGTTTGATGCAAGCATCTCGTGCATGGTTTGAGAGTCTCAAGGGGTATTTGATCTCTGTGGGGTTTGGTTTGTCTCATTAGGATGCCTCTCTTTTTGCTCATAAAACCGATACTAGTATGATTTACCTCTTGGTTTATGTGGATGATACCATTCTCACAGGGAGTTGCTCTAATGAAGTCCAAGATGTTATAAATAAGCTCCATGCACAGTTTGCTTTAAAGGATCTTGGCCTTCTTCAGTTTTTCTTGGGTATTGAAGTCTGCTATGACTCTAGTGGTTTAGTGTTGAGTCAACAAAAATATATTCTTGATCTTTTACAAAATAATGGTTTTGCAGCAGCTAAGGATTTCCCTACTCCCATGATAACACACTGTAAGTTTTCTGTTACTGGTGAATCGCCCATTGATGAGGTGGCTCAATATAGAAGTATTGTTGATGTTCTCCAATATGTGGTTATTACCCGGCCAGATAATGCATATACGGTTAATCGCGTCTGTCAATTTATGCAAGCTCCTAGGGATAAGCATTTTCAGGCGGTTAAGCGGATTCTGAGGTATTTGCAGGGTACCTCGGATTATGGTTTATGGTTATCGTATTCTTCTCGTCTGTCCTTGGTTGGCTTTGCTGATGCGAATTGGGGTGCTAATGTTGATGACAAACAATCCACGTCGGGGTATTGTATTTACTTTAGTGGAAATCATGTTTCTTGGATTTCCCGTAAACAACAGGTGGTTGCTCATTCTACTGCTAAAGCAGAATATTGCAATGTTGCTTCAGCTGCCTACAAGGTCATATAGATTGCATCTTTACTCAAAGTGTTGCAGTGTTTGTTTCACAGAAAATCTACTTTATGGTGTGACAATACAAGTATTGTTGTTATGTGTTCCAATCCAGTTCATCATTCGAAGTTCAAGCATGTTGAATTGGACTTGTTTTTTGTTCGTGAAATGGTTGCAGCTGGTCAGTTGCATGTTCATGATGTTTCAGGGTACGAGCAAGTTGTTGATGTTCTTACTAAGCCATTGTCTTCTCCGATATTTATTCATCATCGGCATAAGTTGTTGGTTTCTCGCATTCGTGAGGAAGGCTCAGCTTTGTTGAGTAGTTACTCCCAGACAGATACAACTAAGGAACGACATGAGAATGATGATGAAGTTGAAGACGTGAATTGCATGGGGAATGTTACATGATGAAGCTAAAGACGTGAAAGATGTGAATTGCATGGGGAATGTTAGCGACTTACAAACGTGAATGGCGTGGAGAATGTTAGTGTGTAGAATGGAGTTGGTTTTCAGCTGTATAGTTATGAGTTGGTTAGAGGTTGTTATGAGTTAGTTGATGTTAGTTTTGTTAGAGTTTGTTAGTTAGTTGTTGTTATAAATAGCTAGTATGCTTTCACTCTTGTACACATGATTTTCTCATAATAAGATGCAAAACATTCTGTTATTTTTTCTCTTGTTTCTTCTATTCTTAGCAGTAGGGTTTCTATCTTAACAAAATAATGTTTAAATTAATAATATTTTTAAGATAAAATTCAATTGATTGAAAATGAAGTTATATAATAATACTCTAAACCTGGACCCAAAAAAATCACTAAGTGATTCCTGAATAATTATTTCAACAATCAAAAAATAAAATTTAAAAGAAAAATTTTGGAAAAGAAAAATTCTTTTAAGAAAAAATATTTCAAAAAATTTGTATTTATTAGTTTTTTTTACGTGTGCCATCATTGTATTGCCTCATGTCAATTTTAATTTTTAAACTAAAAATATTTTATAATTTGACATTTAGAATCATCGCGTGGTGTAATATCTCTCGTACTCTTCTTCAAAAAATAAAAATCGAAAAATAATATAAATTCATGGTGTCAGGTATCAATTTGACAAGTTCATATAAATCACTAGTACATTATAAAGGGATTGAAATATTATGTATTCAATTAGATATTTAAATTACAGTCCATGCTGACAATTCAGATGAACATTAAGAATTACTCATGTCATTATCCCTTTGTATAAATTTTAAAATACCAAGCATAATCGGATTCTGCAACCCTTTTATTTCTTTTTCTTTTTCGGTTTTCATGCCTGATCCCATCTTCAACCCGATTTATTTTGCACCATAGCGTATTTCAATATGTAACTATGAAGCAACTTAAGCACACATGAGACATTACAGTATTTTGATTTTACAGCTAAAAGTAACCGTTTTGGCTAATTGATACATTTCATGATACCTTGACATAGTGGACATTGTTACAATTAATGCCACTTAACCATACATTTAAATCTTTTTTTACTTCAAAACTAAAATGGCCATTTTGGTTATTTATACATCTTTAACACCAAAACAGCCATTTGAGCTAAGCCTTGGCACTTCTTTTAATAAAAAAAATGCCGGTTAGGGTTCTATGTTCGATGCTTTATATAATAACAAAATGATGAAAAAAAGAAAAAAACAACAACAAAGGAAATATCCAGTACTGTTAATGAAAGCCAGCAGTTACAGTCTTGGTAGCAGCGACATCAGGGGGTGGAGATGGGAGCAAATTTAGGGCAAATATTCCACTTGCTGCCGCCGTAACTGCTCCGAGTACAAAAGCCGGGAGGTTTCCACCTCCAAATATTGCATCAAATGGTCCACTCCCCAAAGAAACCAATATTTGTAAATTCATTTCACACCAAAATCAATCCCAAACTTTTTTTTAATGTATATTGAAGTTTAGGTCAGGAAGTTTATTATAGTCCCAGGGATTTTAATATGAGAAAATAACCTTAGTGGCCGAAAATGCCTTATAATATACGATTTTAACCAACTTTTTTTGGATTTGCGAAAATGACCAACAAATTCGCAACGCGAACTCCAATTTCGCAACCCAGTTTCCAAATTCGCAACGCGAATATGTAAATCGCATTGAGAATTTGGAAACAAGGTTGCAAAATTAGAGTTCGTATTGCGAATTTGTTGGTCATTTTCGTAAATCGTAACACAGAAGTCAAATTCGCAACGCGATTTCCAAATTCGCAACACTTGCAACTGAATTTCAATTTCGCAACTGAATTTCAAATTCGCAACTCGATTTTCAAATTCGCAACACGAATTTAATTTCACAACAGGTTTTAGTTTCGTAACACAAATGTTTTGGGTATATAACTACGCAGCAGCAGCAACTCATAACCTAAATCCCTAAATCGCAACTCATTCCATCTCCATCTATCACTCTCTCCGGCGACATCCGTTCCTATATCCAACGACATCCTTCCCTATCTCTAATCTTTTTTTACATAATTTTATTTCTATATAATTTTTTCAATGATTTCTCTCCCAAATTATCAACTTAATAAAGGTATGTTTTTCTCTAAGTTAGTGATGATATCTAGTATATAGCTCGTTTGTTTAGTAAATTAATTTACAATTTGTAGAATGAAATCATCTAATGTTGATCATGTTTGGATAGATTTGTGTTTTGGAGGGTCATAGGAGAATGTTCATGGTGTTTTACAATATGTGCCTTTACCCATGAATCTTCAACTAAAAATGTCATTAAAAAAGTAAACTTATGAAACTCTAATGTTACGTGTTGCAAAGAAATTGAATTTAGAGCCTCTAAGTGGATTTAGGTTATCTTATCAGAGAAAAGGTAAAGTTTATTTGTTAACCGACAATGAAAATGTTGAACGATTCATTGCTTACATTAGTGTTTCGCAAGAAGATGATGTTACATTGTATGTTGTTGAACCTAGAAGTAGTGAAGTTAGGTCAGTAGTGGGTAGTAATCAACTAAGTTCTTCAACCCCAATTTATGGTGCTCACAATGTACAACGTTGTTATCAACCTCAAAATTTAATGGTTCCACCACAATTTCATCACCAAGAAAATTTTGTTTCACCACATTTCCAATACCAAACACAATCTCAAAATCCATAACCTTTTCCAAATCCAAATCCCAATCAACTTTCAGCACCAAATTCCGGTTTTTGTATTGACCAGTTAGACGATTATGAGCCAACAGAAAAAATTGAGAGTACTAGTCAGTATTCGAAATTTGATCTTGGTCAATACTCGGACTTTGATCTTGGTCAATACTCGGATTTTGATAATGTTTCAAAAGAAGAAACAGACCCTACGTGTAATGATTTTGATATTGGTCAATACCTGAATTTTGATGATGAAACAGCCGTTGCCGAGGAAGATGTTGTTGATGATAATGAGGAGGAAGTTATGACTGTGAATGAACATATTGAACATCCATTCTGTAATTCATATAACCCTGAAGAAGAAGAATAAGAAGTCCCTGAAGAAAAAAAATGCCATGTGAGTATAACTGGAATATGCCAGAATTACTTCAGATACTGGAAGAAGAGTTGGTAAAGATAGCAGTTGATTGTTACACAAAAGTTATTCATATCAAGAAAGATGAATGTTTTGATACAAAGGAAGACTCGAAGATAGCTTTGTATAAGAAATGTGTGGAAGATGGCTATCAAACAAAAGTTAACAAATCAAGCAAAGATCATTTCGAAACGAGGTGTATGATTGACAAAAACTGTACGTGGCGTATGATTGTAAAGAGGATAAAAGATTGCGAAATGTTTCAAGTTAGGACTTTTATTGATAAATATACATGTTCAAGAACCCAAGTTTTTCCTCACCATAGACAGGCAAACAAAAAGGTGTTGGGTGGTTTTTTGGCTGAGTTAATGTTTTTGAATGGCAGGGTATATCGGGGACATGAAATTATGACTGACATGAATGCTCGGTTTAAGATTAGTATCTCATATTCACAAGCTTGGAGAGCCAAATGTTATGCCTTGAAATTATTGAGGGGGTCGCCAGAAGCATCGTTTGCCCAACTACCGGCTTATTGTCACAATTTAAAGCTGAAAAATTCTGGGTCGGTAACTCATATCAAAACAGATAGAGATGGACGCTTTGAGTTGATGTTCATCGCCATTGGTGCTGCGGTTAGTAAATCATTATCATTTTGTTGACTCATTTTTGTTAGTTGCATGCATTTCACATTTAAATGATTATATTTCTTGTGTATATTATTTTGTAGATTCGTTCATTTATTACTTGCATGCGCCCATTTATTATAGTTGACAGAGTACATTTGAAAGATCGATACCTTGGAATAAACTTATTAGCAGTAGCCATAGATGCTAACAATGGGATACTACCAATAGTTTACGGGGTTGGCAAATCTGAAACCTCTGATTCATGGACATGGTTTATGGGACATCTTAGGGATTGCATAGGTCCTATTAACAATCTGACAATCATATCCGATAGGGCAAACTCAATTGAAAACGTTGTTAGAAGGTGTTTCTCAGATGCTTTTGATGGACTTTGTGGTGTTCATTTGTACAGAAATCTAAAATAAAGGTCTGTTGGTATAAAAAATACAAATGGACATACTGGAAGGCTGTAAAAGCTTATCGGGAAGTGGATTTTAATAAGCATATAAATTGTTTAAGACGTGTTTTGCCTCAATGTTCTCAAACACTAGAAGATGTCGGGTTTGAAAGATGGTCAAGAGTATATCAACTTGGAGCAAGATATGGTTTCATGACGTCTAATAGTGCAGAATCAATCAACGCTCTAAGTCGTTATTCTCGAAAATTACCCATTACTATGTTAATGGAGTTTTTTCGAGCTTCTATTCAACAGTGGTACTACAAGAAAAGAAACCATGCAGGTATTATTTCTTTAAATTCGTAACTTATCATATTTAATATATATTTTACTAAGTATTATTTATTTTAATTTAAAGGAACATTGGAACGTCATGTTACACCATGGACTGAAAAAAAAATAACAAAACGTGTTGTGAAGTCAACGTCATGGAGAGTTGAACCATGTTCAAACACTTTGTTTGAAGTATTGGATAATAACTTAAATGGGCTTTTCGATCTAAATGCAAAGACGTGTAGTTGTATAAAATGGCAAACATATGGTTATCCGTGTGGCCATGTTATAAAAGTTGCTCTTCATCTAAACCAAGATGATTCAATCGCATACGTTATGGATTGCTACACTACAGAAGTATATCAACAGACTTATGCCGAGATTGTCTACCCTATTCCACATCCTTCTGAGTGGGACATACCAGATGACTTACAAACAGTTTTGCCACCAGTCATGGACAGCAGGCTACTTGGCCGACCAAAAAATCATGATCGTATACCGTCTAAGGGTGAAGAGAAGAAGATATCAACATGTAGTCGGTGCAAGGGAAGTGGTCATACAAGGTTGACCTGTGGATCACCAGTGCCATCACAATCATCTTTTCCTCTACCAAAATATGGATCCTCATCAAAATCCAAAGCTCATATGGTGCCAAGAAAAAGGAAATCAAAATCTCAATCACAACCGGCTTCACCTTTTGGGACTTATTAACTTAGGTGATTTTTAAATGCAGACGTTGTATTATGTGTATTTTATGTGTGAATGCATACATTTTCAGTTAGACATGCATTAGTAACTTGAGTTTGAACATTGCTATGATCTGTTCAGTTGTTATCACTTATCATATTGTTGTCTTTTATCTTTTTCAGTTGCATTTTATGTAGTCAAATATGCAACCTGAAAATCAAATTCGCAATGTGAATTTGACTTTTGCATTGCGAATTTGACTATCGCAACAATCGAAACGAGAAAATCGCAACGCGAATTTGACTTTCGCGTTGCGAATTTGACTTTCGCGTTGCAAAAGTGTACCTTCAACATGTAGCTTTTACCTTCAACATAATGCAGACAACAAATCAATTAAACATTGTTGTGGGTACATTATTTGAATATTGTTATAGGTACATTATTTGGAAAATAATATTCTGTACATCGTTAGAAATAACCTTTTTTCATCGGATTAATTTTGTTGTTATAGGTACATTATTTGAATATTGTTATGTATAAATTTGTTGTATATGTATGTTTTGGTTTGATTATATTGTATATATGTATATTTTCATTCAGATGGGATTGGTTGTGCATAACAAAACAATATATATCTTCCATGTGAGTACTTTATTCCCATCATGTGACAAGTGTGACTACCCCATCAACTCACAACTCAGCTTTGAACTCAATCAATATTATCTTTTAGCTTGATGGTTCATAAAGCATGTTACTTGAACAGTATGAATCAATTATGCAATTTCCATGTTCAATTTAACACTGCATTTCAAATTCATTTCATATGTAATTGGAGTTTGAATTTAAATTTCAATTTGAGTTTAAATTTCAATATATATAAATTTCAGCTACACTATAAATATTAGCCCAAGTCTTTGTTCCATCCAAACAATAACTTACTCAATGCAATAACTTAGCCAATATGCATGTTATCATTGATTATTCCTAATTTCCATTGTTTTTTTCCAACTTTAAACGCGAGGGAAATCCCGACCATTGTAATTTTTTATTAACAAGCAGGAAGATTGGATATCCAAAGAATGCTTTTCCAACTTTAAACACGAGGGAAATCCCGACCATCGTAATTTTCGGTTAACAAGTAGGAAGATTGGATATCCGAAGAATGCCTTTCGGATATTATCCATTTCAGTCAGCTCACTGAGGTATGCTAACCCTAAACCGAAACTATCTTAGCTAAACATACTTGATGTAGAAGCAACTGCAGATTTAAAATCTCAATGGTGATGCATTTGGTTCTCAAACAGTTAAAGCGTCAGAAACGTTTCGGACGTATGATCTGGGTGGTATACGAGAAATGCAATAAATGGCAACTAAAAATCCCGATAATTGAGGGCTACAACTTGTAATAATAACAAATATAATAAGTCCGAAATGCTTCAGAGTACCACCCAAATCATAAGTCCGAAATGCTTCCGATGCTTTAAATATTTGAGAACCAAATGGATCGCCTTCGAGATTCTATAAATATGCAGCTACTTCTACATCAGCTATATTTCTCTCAGACTGTTTCGGTTAACGGTTATCCTATCTTCATGAGCTGGATGAAATGGATAATATTCGGAAGGCATTTTTTTTTTACATAATTTTATTTCTATATAATTTTTCAATGATTTCGCTCCCAAATTATCAACTATCAACTTAATAAAGGTATGTTCTTCTCTAAGTTAGTGATGATATATAGTTTATAGCTCGTTTGTTTAGTAAATTAATTTACAATTTGTAGAATGAAATCATCTAATATTGATCATGTTTGGACATATTTGTGTTTTGAAGGGTCATGGGAAAATGTTCATATGGTGCCAAGCAAAAGGAAATCAAAATCGCAATAAATCCCAATCACAATCGGCTTCACCTTTTGGGACTTATTAACTTAGGTGATTTTTAAATGCAAACGTTGTATTATGTGTATTTTATGTGTGAATGCATTAGACATTCATTAGTAACTTGAGTTTGAACATTGATATGATTCTTATTTACACATAATGCAGATTGAAATTTAAAACAACAAATTAACTTTTACAAATCAATTAAACAAACAAAAAATAATTCTTATTTATACATCAATTAAATAAATCGACTTTTATAAATCAATTAAACAAGCAAAAAATAATTCTTATTTCCTCATCAAATTAAACAAATCAACTTTTACAAATCAATGTAAAATTCAATTAAACAAGCAAAAAAAAGTGTACCCCAGACAGTTGTTTATGCACAAATACATCAATTTCACGCAAGTCTCTTCAGGATTAACCTGCAGAAACCAAACATTTGCTCAAACAACACTTTCTACACATCTAAAACCAACAAACAGCAAATTATTGAATTCTAGGTACTTAACCAAACATTTTCAAACCAACAAAGAGTATATATGTTAACAACACTTGCTCAAACTTACCAATTGTTTATGCACACTTTCAGCATGCGGATGCAGGTAGGCAACGTCTCGCATATATCGCTCGAGCCATAAAATGACGAAACCACAACCCTACTGCACCTCTATCTCTATCTGTGGGAGGTAGAAACTGTTTACTTCTTGTCATCAAACGTTCCAAGCACATGCATACAAGAGGACCACAATCCCCTCTGGCTCCCTCCATTTTTTGTGGCGTGGTATCGTCTCTGATCATTGTAACTTTGAACTTTTTTTGCTTCTTCTTTCCAGAATTTGTCCAATAATCAATCGCGTCCAAGTATTTTGCCAAATGAGCGCTCCATCCCTTACAAATAAGATCTCTCAAATCAGACAATGGTATGTAATTCAACATGTTGTCATATACTATTGTCTTCAGGGATGGGAGCTGAATCTCGATGAGAAGCCAATGACGACATTCTAAAACAGGGATAAACACCTGCAATCATAAATAATTGCGCACATCAAATAAAATTTATGAACACCTTTAATATTAAATATTCAAAAAATAAATACTAACCTTATCGACCTCTCACCACGCAGGATAAAGTTTAGCTTTTCCATTACCCAATATATATGAAGAATCTCTCGGATCCTTCAAGTGAGTTACGTGAAAAGACGACGGCATAATAGTCCATCGAGTATTTTTTATTTTCTTCAATTTCCTTATTATTAGAAAACGTGACATACATGCATCAATATGTTGTTTTATAAAAAAATACATATATTAGTGAATTTATTAATAAATTTAAAAAAATTAATCAAAATGTAATATAAGAAGAATATAAGACTTACCCCCTTCGAAATAATCATTATCTTCAACCCCTAATAAAATACCCCACCAAGACCGATCAAGAAACAAATGCATAACATCGTCGAGTTTGCATATGTCAGAATAACACCCCTGACTCCACTCATGTAGATAAAAATCAATTGCGGTCTTAGCCCAAAGGGTATTATCTGTAATTGTGTCCGGTAGTGTTCCCCTCTCCTGCTGAGGAATGGTACTGGTCGGTAACTCATACGAAAGCCAACTCGCATCCATCATATCGGGCACGGGAGGGGGTTTATCTATATGTCGACATATGACGCCATGTGAATCGGGCTCTTGAACGGTGGGAGAGGCCTCTTGAACGATGATATGGGCCTCTTGAACGATAGGAGACGCCTCTTGAACGATGACAGGTGAATCGGGCTTCTTTTTATGGAGTCTTGGCACTAGTGGGGTGTAAAGAGACGTAATGGCACATGCACGTTGTCTGATGCGTGAACCCCATCGTGCAAGAAAAACCCGACATAAAGCATCTACCTTATCGGACTGCTGAAAATAAATTAATACATAAATCAGTAAATAAATAAATAAATAATGCCGAAAAAAAAGTTATTTGCATTTTTAGTATAGTATTAAACAAATTTAGCTCATTGCGTAGAGTATGAACATTATTCTGCAACGATGAAACAATCTCACATAAAGCGGCTACCTCATCACGTAAAGTAGATACCTCACCACGTAGCGCACCATTGTCATCGCGTAAAAACATCCACCTCAGCACGTAAAGACCGTACCTCATCACGTCATGCACCATTGTCTTCACGTAAAGTACCGACCTCATGACACAAAGCACCGATCTCATCACGTAACTCCCCTAACTCATCCCGTGGAGGTAGAGAACAAGGAGATAAATGTCGTGGCCTCTTTGTCGGTCGCCTATCATGAGGTGATGGTGGAGAAGAGGCTCAATGATGTGATGGAATAGGTGATGGTGGAGGTGGAGAAGAGACTCGATCAGGTGATGGCTCCGGGTGTCGAGTTGTAGAATCGGCCCGATCAGGTGATGGCTCTCGAAGTGGGGGGTGCTCATCATCCGTCTCATCAAAAAAACCGCTTACTAGCTTGCCACCAATCAGTGGCAAGATCAGCCTCTTTGGGTGTCAGCCTCTGTAATGGACAGTTGGCCTCCTAACAATATAAAAGCTCAAACAAAGTTAAACATGTACTAGTAATAACTTGTTTATATATGGTAGTATTTGTGTGTTAACTTACATCATTCATCGTCGTATATGATAGTAACTCTTCCAAATCCAACAGGAGGATCCTCCTCCAGGTAATAGCCCTAGGAATATCATTTGAATTTTTTATTGCATATGTCTGCATGCTAGGAAAAGCCTCAAATATGCAAATCTACAAACAATATAATACACAAACATCAGTAATTGTTAAATAATTAATTATAAATTTGGAAACATTATATAGAAATTCTTACCTTAAAGGCCCAAATAAAGCCTACCAAAGTGTATTTAGAACCATCACCCCGCAAACTTTTTCGGTACTCAAAGGCAGACGACAACTTCTTCCAGGTAGCCTTCCATATATATGAACCCCACGGAAACAAGTTCCATGCATTTATGTCCTCTACCAATAATATTAGGTCCTCAGAAATATGGTGTCTGCCCTCTTTGCCTAAAAATTCAGCATGCAAAAGTAATAAATGGCATACTCGGACAACATCAAGGTCATCCATCCGAGTAAAACCATCTTTAACAAATAATCTCTTTAAGACGTCAACGTGTAAACTCGGCTTCGTCTTTGTTAGCTCAGGAAAAACCCGAGATAACCATGATAGGCGGGAGATATGACTAGTGTACCGGGTTACTTCATCGTGTCCGAACCGTAGACCAGAGATTAAGCAAAACTTCTCCCGCCCAAAACAAGTATACGCCGGAGGAAAATGAAACTATATCTCTTCATCACCACGTTGTATCCTCTCGGGTAGATCGTTAGTCATGGTCTGAAAAACAAATGTGTCAACATAGCATCTCCAACCGGATGTTGTACTTTCAGCCATGGCCCGAAACAAGTATCCTCAAACAATTTTCTTTGTAGAGGTGTAAGCGTCGACGCAATTTTAGTGGCTAGGCTTAATTTATTCCTTAAGGTCAATTGGGCCGAAAAAAAATTCTACAAAAACAATAAACATACCAAGTTAGATATACAAAAAATTACAAATTATACACTATAAACAGACATGATATTAAACAGTGAAAACAAAGCCAAATATATTTCAAACTAGCACGGTATTCACCCAAGTCATTATTCCATCATAGTTCACAAAATGCATCAGATAACATTCTAGAAGTAAGCACTTATATAAACATTTAAAAGGACAACATATAGGTTTAGTGCAGGTTCAAGGACAACATAAAGAGTAGTAGTTTATTCTTGAAACTTAAATTCGCAACACTGTGAAGTTTGTATTTGTCTTTGTTTTTTGGTTGAAGTAATGCAATTCATTCAAGTTTCAATTTGCAGAATAAGAGTAGTTTCTGAAACTTAAATTCGCAACGCGAAAATGAAAATCGCAACGCGAACATGAAAATCGCAACGCGAACATGAAAATCGCAACGCGAAAATGAAAATCGCAACGCGAAACTAAAATCGCGTTGCGATTTTAATGTTGTGATTTTCATTTTCGTGTTGCGAATTTAAGTTTCAAAAACTATTCTTCTGCAAATTGAAACTTGAATGAATTGCATTTCTTCAACAAAAAGACAAAACAAAGACAAATACTAACTTCACAGGGTTAAAGAATAAACAGTTTAGCAGTATTGGCAGCAACCGAATGAATTTACTAAGTAATCTCAGTGAAATGGTTAATCTATATATATTCAAATTACCAGTAAATTTATCATCAATATAAGAAAAATCTAATAATAATACAAAAATTTCAAAATAAAAATAATAGATTAAAAAAACTAACCCTCGGTGGTTGATTTTCCATTTCTGACCGTGAATGGTTGTGAAGGTTGCTCTGAGAAATAGAGATAGACGGATTTCGCCGGAGATGAGGACGGATTTCGCCGGAGATGGGAACGGATGTCGTCGTAGAGTGTGAGAGATGGAGATGGGATTGAGTTGTGATTTAAGGTTTTAGGTTATGATTTGCGATAATACTGTTTACATTTGTGTTGCGAAATTAATATTGTGTTTCGAATTCGAAAATAAAATTTGCATTGCGAAAATAAACGCGATTTGCCAATTTGACTTCTGTGTTGCGAATTTGACTTTTGTGTTGCGATTTACAAATTTGTGTTGCGAATTTGGAAACTGTGTTACGAAATTGAAATTCGCGTTGCGAACTTGTTGTTATTTTTACAAATCCAAAAAAAAATTGGTTAAAATCGTATATTATAAGACATTTTCGGTCACTAAAATTATTTTCTCTTTTAATATTACCTGCGGTATTACTATGGCGAGATTCAGCACCCCCAAAGAAAGACCTGATTCAGAGAAGATGATAATCAGTTTTAGTTTGAAAGGACAATTCAGTGTGCCTGGAAAACGATTACTGCAAAGTTTACCTTGGCCTGCACCAGAGGAACTCGAAAATATGGATGCCAATGCAAAAGGAATGCTGTAAGTTATCTGCAAAAAGAACAAAATAGGAAATTATCTTTTAGCTTATGAAAAGATTCATTGATCTAACAAAAACCTTCCCTTATGGAAACCCATTATTAAATGTATTTTTGTTCAATATTAAGTATATTCAATATTTTAAAGGAAGTAGAGTGCAAAATGAAGAAGAAAACAGAAGGTGACAAAGGAATTTATTAAAATGCAATAAATGCCATGGGGAGTATCAAAAATAGTAAACCTCTAGACTCCAAAACATATTTATAAACTCCTTGTGAGGTATCTCACAATACAGGGAAGATAAACATAAATAAAACTACTTGATGAAGCTGTTTTGAGCATTTAATCGAACAGATGGTTTGCAAACTCCCGTTAAACGTATGACATTATCCCATAGACTGGGTTAATTAATATTTGTAAATTAAAAAAAAAGGTGACTAGAGAAAAGAATAAACTTACAGCTAAGGGTATCCCCAGTGCTGCGAATAGAGATAATGCTCCGGCCTTGATTCCGGCTGGTGGCGGGAAAGGGGCTACGACGCCGTCCACGGTGATGAATCGGCGGCTCGACTTAGCCAATTTGGTCACTAAAACCGTCGTGACCAAGCAAAAAGCAAGCAAGAAATTGACAATCCCCCAAAGCTTATTGACGCCTCCAACCCCACGCGCCAAGATCTCCACCCCAAGGGACGTGAAACCCAGAACCACAGAGTTCAACATGAGTCCCAATGCGCCTGCATGTACCCCCAGAATCGTAGAGCCTCAATACGAGGTTGTTTCCCACTGAATCGCCACCGTACACCTTTCTCCCCATCCAATCAGTGTCAAACAGCAAGAAAGGGAACCATGCAATCCAATTGATACACGTCACTGCCAGAAGAATCCACATGGGTCTGTTCAATTCTTTAAGCGCACCGAATATTTCCCCAAAGAAGGGCACCGGGGTTGCCTTCGCTGCTGCTGCTTCCTCGACCTCAATCTCACGGCCATTCACGTTACCGGCATTTCCAGGTTCCGGTGACCAGGGCTTTTCATGCACGTACGTGAGAGCGATGGAAGTGAGGGTTAACAATAGCAGAATTGAGAAGAAGAAACAGTTTTTGAGATTTGCGCAGTAAACGTCACAAGCTTTCGTGGTTGCGAAGGGAAAGATTTTGTGGAGGTGGGTGTAGGAACCGGCGGCGAAGCCGAGGACGTTCCCGATCGCCATGAAAAACGAAAAGAAGACGTTTGCGGCCTGCTTTTTCTTGTGGTTATTCCCCGAAATATCAGCCAGTAACGCTCTGCATGGACCTTGTAACATGTTGTTAGCCACGTCTAGGATCCAAAACCCTATAACGAACACCACAATAGTACGCGGCTTCGTTTGGGTAGACAAGGAATCCCCAAAGAGATTACCTAAGTCAGCAGCGAAGCCTATCGGGACCACCGCCGTGGCCACCAGAGCTGCTCCCGCGGCTATGAAAGGCCGGCGACGGCCGAAACGAGAGGTGCAACGGTCACTGTGGTAACCAACGATGGGTTGCACCAGCATCCCAGAGATGGGTGCACAGAGCCAAATGAGAGAAGCCCATTTGTGAGGGATACTGAGGAGCTGAACATATGGGGTGAGCAGCGATAACTGCAAGGCCCACCCGAATTGAACACCGGCGGCAATGGAAGCCACAAAAATGATCTTTTTTATCGAGAAAGGAGGCGAAGTAAACGAAGGGGAACGATTTTGAATCTGAAAAGAAGATTTCTTGCCGGGCTCACCACTCTCCATAGCTTTTACCAGAAAGGATGTGTTATAAACTGGGATTTTAGTGATGGAAAACAGGTGAAATGCATGGGGAATTTATAGAAAAAATGGTTGAAGATACAAACACAAGGGTCCTTAATCCATTAACAGTGAAGCTCTGAGTATGTAGTCAACGTGTAAAACTGCCTTAAATTCTGTTTCCATCTTTAGGACAGGAAATTCAATTCCTCTTGTCTTTTACTCGTTGTGTATTTATTAAGCCACGTTCTACATGAAAGCAATACTTATCTTCATTCTTTTATTATTATTTTTACTGTGAAGCGGGACTCTCACTCCAATGCATAGAAGAGTTCATAAAGTATACTCCACTTCTAAATCAGAATCTGTTTTCCACTATTCTGACAAATTTACTATGGCTTATATAATAAAACGGATATTTTAACCAAACTGTGGGTTTTATTTTTAATATGATAATTTTTCCTCAAAATATAGAATTTTAATTTTGAAAATGTGAATTTTTGTACGTGGATGTTTTATTTAGGTGATAGGATGATGTTACACAGATTTAATACAATTTGATGAGTAAAAATAGAAGAATGAGATTAAAAGTAAGAAATGATAAGATATTTATTGGGAAAAAAATAAAAAGTCAATCTAAACCATATATTTTCACTCATTTTATGGTCTTAAATTTGTGTATAACTAAAAAGTTTTATATTATGTAAGTAGATCCTAGCACTTTATTTAAATATTGTTGTTTCTCCTCTTTAAAGTAGATGTTTTTTAAAAGAGAAAATAACTTCAGTGATCAAAAATGCCTTATAATATACGATTTTAACCAACTTTTTTTTGGATTTGCCAAAATGACCAACTAAATCGCAATGCGATCGATAATTCGCAACGCGATCTCCGGTATCGCAAATCAGTTTCCAGATTCGCAACGCGATTCTGACTATCGCATTGCGATTTCCCAAATTCGCGTTGCGATTTTCCTAATTCGCAATGTGAATACGTAAATCGCAATGCGATTACGTAAATCGCAATGCGAATTAGGAAAATCGTAATGCGATTACGTAATCGCATTTCGATTTACGTAATCGCATTGCGATTTTCCTAATTCGCACTTCGATTTACGTAATTGCATTGCGATTTAGTAAATCGCAACGAGATTCTGACTATCGCAATACTGAATTTCAAATTCGCAACTCGATTTCTGAATTCGCAACAGGTTTTAATTTCGCAACACAAATGTTTTGGGTATATAAATACGCAGCAGCAACAACTCATAACCTAAATCCCTAAATCGTAACTCATTCCATCTCCATCTATCACTCTCTCCGGCGACATCCGTTCCTATATCCAACGACATCCTTCCCCATCCGGCAACAGGTTTTAGTTTCGTAGCTCGTTTGTTTAGTAAATTAATTTACAATAATGAAATCATCTAATGTTGATCATGTTTGGATAGATTTGTGTTTTGGAGGGTCATGGGAGAATGTTCATGGTGTTTTACAATATGCCTTTACCCATGAATCTTCAACTAAAACTGTCATTAAAAAGTTAACTTATGAAACTCTAATGTTACGTGTTGCAAATAAATTGAATTTAGAGCCCCTAAGTGGATTTAGGCTATCTTATCATAGAAATGGTAAAGTTTATTTGTTAACCGACAATGAAGATGTTGAACGATTCATTGCTTACATTAGTGTTTCAAGTGATGATGTTACATTGTATGTTGTTGAACCTAGAAGTAGTGAAGTTGGGCCAGTAGCAGGTAGTAATCAACTAAGTTTTTCAACCCCAGTTTATGGTGCTCAAAATTTAATGGTTCCACCACAATTTCATCACCAAGCAAATATTGTTTCACCACATTTCCAATACCAAACACAATCTCAAAACCCACAACCTTTCCCTAATCCAAATCCCAATCAACTTTCAGCACCAAATTCCGGTTTTCGTATTGACCAGTTAAACGATGATGAGCCAACAAAAAAAATTGTGAGTACTAGTTAGTATTCAAAATTTGATCTTGGTCAATACCCGGACTTTGATCTTGGTCAATACTCGGATTTTGATGATTTTTCAGAAGAAGAAACAGACCCTGCGTGTCATGATTTTGATATTGGTCAATACCCGAATTTTGATGATGAAACAGCCGTTGCCGAGGAAGATGTTGTTGATGATAATGAGGAGGAAGTTACGACTGTAAATGAACATGTTGAACATCCATTCTGTAATTCATATAACACTGAAGAAGAAAAAGAAGAAGAAGAAATCCCCAAAGAAAAATCCCCGAAGAAAATACCACGGGAGTATAACTGGAATATGCCAAAATTACTTCAGATACCGGAAGAAGAGTTGGTAAAGATAGCAGTTGATTGTCATACAAAAATTATTCGTATCAAGAAAGATGATTGTTTTGATACAAAGGAAGACTTGAAGATAGCTTTGTATACGAAGTGTGGAAGATGGCTATCAACTAAAAGTTAACAAATCAAGCAAAGATCGTTTCGAAACAAGGTGTATGATTGACAAAAACTGTATGTGGCGTATGATTGCAAAGAGGATAAAGATTGCGAAATGATTCAAGTTAGGACTTTTATTGATAAACATACATGTTCAAGAACCCAAGTTTTTCCTCACCATAGACAGGCAAACAAAAAGGTGTTGGGTGGTTTTCTGGATGAGTTAATGTTTTTGAATGGTAGGGTTTATCGGGGACCTGAAATTATGACTGACATGAATGCTCGGTTCAAGATTAGTATCTCATATTCTCAAGCTTGGAGAGCCAAATGTTATGCCTTGGAATTGTTGAGGGGGTCGCCAGAAGCATCGTTTGCCCAACTGTCGGCTTATTGTCACAATTTAAAGCTGAAAAATCCTGGGTCGGTAACTCATATCAAAACAGATAGAGATGGACGCTTTGAGTTGTTGTTTATCGCCATTGGTGCTGCGGTTAGTAAATCAATATAATTTTGTTGACTCATTTTTGTTAGTTACATGCATTTCACATTTAAATGATTATATTTCTTGTGTATATGATTTTGTAGATTCGTTCGTTTATTAATTACATGCGCCCAGTTATTATAGTTGACGGAGCACATTTAAAAGGTCGATACCTTAGAGTAAACTTATTAGCAGTAGCCATGGATGCTAACAATGGGATACTGCCAATAGCTTACGGGGTTGGAAAATCTGAAACCTCTAATTTATGGACATGGTTTATGGGGCATCTTAGGGATTGCATAGGTCCTATTAGCAATATGACAATCATATCCGATAGGGCAAACTCAATTGACAACGCTGTTTGAAGGTGTTTCCCAGATGCTTTTCATTGACTTTGTGGTGTTCATTTGTATAGAAATCTAAAATCAAGGTCTGCTGGTATAAAAAATCACAAATGGACATACTGGAAGACTGTAAAAGCTTATCGGGAAGTGGATTTTAATAAGCATATAAAGTGTTTAAGACGTGTTTTGCCTCGGTGTGCTCAAACACTAGAAGATGTCAGGTTTGAAAGATGGTCAAGAGTACATCAACTTGGAGCAAGATATGGTTTCATGACGTCTAATAGTGCAGAATCAATCAACGCTCTAAGTCGTCATTCCCGGAAATTACCCATTACTATAATAATGGAGTTTTTTCGAGCCTCTATTCAACAGTGGTACTACAAGAAAAGAAACCATGCAGGTATTATTTCTTTAAATTCGTAACTTATCATATATTTTACTAAGTATTATTTATTTAAATTTACAGGAACATTGGAACATCGTGTTACACCATGGACAGAAAAAATGATAACGAAACGTGTTGTAAAGTCAACGTCATGGAGAGTTGAACCATGTTCAAACACTTTGTTTGAAGTGTACATCAACTTGGAGCAAGATATGGTTTCATGACGTCTAATAGTGCAGAATCAATCAACGCTCTAAGTCGTCATTCCCGGAAATTACCCATTACTATGTTAATGGAGTTTTTTCGAGCCTCTATTCAACAGTGGTACTACAAGAAAAGAAACCATGCAGGTATTATTTCTTTAAATTCGTAACTTATCATATATTTGACTAAGTATTATTTATTTAAATTTACAGGAACATTGGAACATCGTGTTACACCATGGACAGAAAAAATGATAACGAAACGTGTTGTGAAGTCAACATCATGGAGAGTTGAACCATGTTCAAACACTTTGTTTGAAGTACTGGATAATAACTTAAATGGGCTTGTCGATCTAAATGCAAAGACGTGTAATTGTATGAAATGGCAAACATCTGGTTATCCGTGTGGCCATGTTATAAAAGTTTCTCTTCATCTAAACCAAGATGATTCAAGCGCATACGTTATGGATTGCTACACTACATAAGTATATCGACAGACTTATGGCGAGATTGCCTACCCTATTCCACATCCTTCTGAGTGGGACATACCAGATGACTTACAAACAGTTTTGCCACCAGCCATGGACAGAAGGCTACCTGGCCGACCAAAAAGTCACGATCGTATACCGTCTAAGGGTGAAGAAAAGAAGAGATCGACATGTAGTCGGTGCAAGGAAAGTGGTCATATAAGGTTGACATGTGGATCACCAGTGCCATCACAATCATCTTTTCCTCTACCAAAATATGGATCCTCATCAAAATCCAAAGCTCATATGGTGTCAAGCAAAAGGCAATCAAAATCGCAATCATTTTTAAAATCCCAATCACAAACGGTTTCACCTTTTGGGACTGTTAACTTAGGTGATTTTTAAATGCAAATGTTGTATTATGTGGATTTTATGTGTGAACTTTTAATATTTTCAGTTAGGCATGTATTAGTAACTTGAGTTTGAAAATTGCTATGATTTGTTCAGTTGTTATCACTTATTAGGCATTCATTTGACTATCGCAACACGGAAATGACGTTCGCAATCATCTTAATGTCTATCGCAACGCGGAAATGACTATCGCAATGCGAAATGAAAATCGCAACGAGAGAATCGCAATGCGAAATGAAAATCGCAACGAGAGAATCGCAATGTGAAATGAAAATCGCAACGAGGGAATCGCAAAGCGAAATGAAAATCGCAACGCGAATTTAGTTTCGCGTTGCGATTTTAGTTTCGCGTTGCGATTTTGTCGTTGTGATTTTCATTTCGCGTTGCGATTTTCATTTCGCATTGCGATAGTCATTTTTTCCTTCAATATAATGCAGATTGAAATCAACAAAATCAACCATTACATTTCAATCAATTAAACAAGCACAAATAAGAATTATGTTCACATCAATTAAACAAATCAACTTTTACAAATCAATTAAACAATCAAAAAATAAGCAATAATTCTTATTTCCTCATCTACTATTGAATCAACTTTTGCAGCCATACATCATTTTCACGCAGCTCACTTCTGAGATTAACCTGCAGAAACCAAACATTTGCTCAAACAACACTTTCTACACATCTAAAACCTACAAACAGCAAATTATTGAATTTTAGGTACTTAACCAAACATTTTCAAACCAAAAGCCTATAAACTTACCAATTGTTTATGGACATTTTTATAACGCGGATGCAGGTAGGCAGCATCTCGTATATATCGATCTAGCCATATAATGCCGAAACCACAAGCCTACTGCAGCTCTATCTCTATCGGTGGGAGGTAGATACTTTATACTTCCTGTGATCAAACGCTCCAACGCCAAGCATACGAGAGGACCACAATCCCCTCTGGGTCCTTTCGTTTGTTGTGGTGCGGTCTCGTCTCTGCTAACTGTAATATTGAGCTTCTTTGGCTTCTTGTTTCCAGAACGAGTCCAATAATTTATCGCATCCAAGAATTTAGCCAAATGAGAGTTCCATCCCTTAATAATATCTCTTAAATCAGCCAATGATATGTAATTTATCATGCTGTCATATATTATTGCCTTAAGGGATGGGAGCTGAAGCTCGACGAGAAGCCAATGTTTACGTTCCAAAACAGGGATAAACACCTGCAATCATAAGTAATAATTCAATCATTTGCGCACTTATTTATGAATACCTTTAAACTCAATCTAAAATAAATACTAACCTTATCGACCTCCCACCATGCAGAATAAAGTTTAGCTTGTCCATTGCCCAACGCAAATGATTCATCTCGTTGATTCTTCAAGTGAACGGCGTTAAAAGACGTCGGCATAATTGTATATCGTGTATTTCTTTTATTTTCCTTAAGTTTCCTAATTATTAGAAGACGTGACACCCACGCATCGATATGCTGTTTTACAAAAAAAGACATATATTAGTAACTTACATAAATTTAAAAAAATAATCAAATTGAAATATAAGAAAATATAAGACTTACCCCTCCATCGAAATAGCCATTGTCTTCGACCCCTAATAATTCACCCCACCAAGACTGATCAAGCAACAAATAGATATCATCGTTGAGCTTGCATATGTCAGTGAAACACCCCTGGCTCCGCTCATGTAGATAAAAATCAACTGCGGTCTTAGACCAAAGGGTGTTATCCAGAATTGTGTCCGGTAGTTGTCTCCTCTCCACTTCAGATACCGGTATGGTACTGGCCGGTAACTCATACGAGAGTCAACTCTCATCCATCATGTCCGGCACGTCAGAGGGTTTCTCAAGAATCTTACATATGACGCCATGTGAATCGGGCTCTTGAATGGTGGGAGGGACCTCTTCAACGATGACAGTGGCCTCTTGAACGGTGGGAGGGGACTCTCGAGGAATGATAGGGGACTCTTCAACGATAGGAGTGGACTCTTGAGGGATGACAGGCGAGTCGGGCTTCTTCTTGCGGTGTCTTCGCACTATTGGGGTGTACGGAGACTTAATAGCACGTGCACGCTGTCTGATGCGTGAACTCTGTCGTGCAAGAAAAACCCGACGTAAAGCATCCACCTTATCGGACCGCTAAATAATTAAATACAAAAATTAGTAAATAAACAGACATGATATTTAAACAGTGAAAACAAAGACAAATATGTTTCAAACTTGCATTGAATTCACCTAATTCATTATTCTATCATAGTTCACAAAATGCATCAGATAACAAAGGCAAATATGTTTCAAACTTGCAACACTGTCAACTTAGTATTTGTCTTTGTATATTGGTTGAAGTAATGCAATTCATTCAAGTTTCAATTTACAGAAGAAGAATAGTTTCTGGAACTTAAAATCGCAACGTGAAAAATGACTATCGCAATGCGAAATGAAAATCCCAACGAGAGAATGAAAATCGCAACGCGAAACGAAAATCGCAACGAGAGAATCGCAACGCGAAATAAAAATCGCAACGAGAGAATCGCAATGCGAAATTAAAATCGTAACACGATTATAGTTTCGCGTTGCGATTCTCTCGTTGCTATTTTCGTTTCGCGTTGCAATTTTCATTCTCTCGTTGCGATTTTCATTTCAACCAAAAGACAAAACAGTGTTACTAAAATATAGTTTCAATAATAAACTATTTCTTCTTCTTCTGCAAATTAAAACTTGAATGGATTGCATTACTTCAACCAAAAGACAAAACAAAGACAAATACTAACTTCAGAGTATTAAAGAATACACAGTTTAGCAGAATTGGCAGCAAACGAACAAATTTACTTTCAACCAAAAGACAAAACAAAGACAAATACTAACTTCACAGTGTTAAAGAATACACAGTTTAGCAGAATTGGCAGTAACCGAACAAATTTACTTTCAACCAAAAGACAAAACAAAGACAAATACTAACTTCACAGTGTTAAAGAATACACAATTTAGCAGAATTGGCAGCAACCGAATAAATTTACTTCAACCAAAAGACAAATACTAACTTCACAGTGTTAATAAACAGTTTAGCAGTATTGGCAGCAACCGAATAAATTTACTAACCAATCTAAGTGAAATGGTTAATCTAAGTGAAATTACGAGTAAATTTATCATCAAGTTAAATATGGAAAATATTAAACTTACCTTGTTGCGTAGAGTATGAACCTCATTCTGCAACGATACTACCATCTCACGTAGAGCGGCAACCTCACCACGTAAAGTAGACACCTCCACACGCCATGCATCATCGTTATCGCGTAGAGTACCGATCTCCTCACGCAAGGCATTGACCTCATCACGTAACTCCCTTGACTCATCCCGTGGAGGTGGAGGTGGAGAACAGGAAGATAGAAGTCGTGGCATCTTTGTCGGTCGCCTATCATGAGGTGATGGTGGAGAAGAGGCTCGATGATGTGACGGGATAGGTGATGGCTCTCGTTGTAGAGGTGTATAGTCGGGTCGATCAAGTGATGGCTCTGGGTGAGGTGATGGCTCTCGAAGTGGAGGAAGTGGAGGCTGCTCATCATTCGTGCCATCAAGAAAACGCTGAATAGCTTACCACCAATCAGTGGCAAGCTCAGCCTCTGTGGGTGTCAGTCTCATTAATGGAGTGTTGGCCTCCTAAAAATATAAAAACTCAAACAAAGTTAAACGTCTACTATTAATAACTTGTTTATATATGATAGTATTTGTGTTAACTTACATTATTTATTGTCGCAAATGGTATTAAGTCTTCCCAATCCAACAGACGTTTCTTCTTCCAGGAAATAGCCCTAGGAATATCATTTGAAGTTTTTAATGCATATGTCCGCATGCTGGGGAAAGCCTCGAATATCCAAATCTACAAACAATATAATAACAAACATTAGTAATTGTTAATAATTAATTATAATTTTGAAAACATTATATAGAAATTCTTACCTTAAAGGCCCAAACAAAGCTTGACAAAGTGTATTTCGACCCATCGCCATGCAAACTTTTGCAGTCATCAAAGGCAGACGACAACTTAGTCCAGGTAGCTTTCCATATATACGAACCCCACGGAAACAGATTCCATGCATTTAGGTCCTCTATCAATAATATTAGCTCCTGAGGAATAGGTTGTCTGGCCTCTCTGCCTAAAAAGCCGGCATACAAAAGTAGTAGAAGGCCTACTCGGACAACATCGACGTCATTCATCCGAGTAAAACCATCTTTCTTATTAAACAATTTCTTCAGGTCGTCGACGTGTAAGTTCGGCTTCTCTATTAACTCATCAGGAAAAACCCTGGATAACCATGATGGGCGGGTGATATGACGAGTGTACTGGCCTACATCATCGTGTCCGAATCGTAGACCAGTGATTAAGCAGAACTCCTTCCACCCAAAACAAGTATACGCCGGTGGAAAATGAAACCATATCTCTTCCTCACCACGTTGTATACTGTCGGGTAGATCGCTAGTCATGGTCTGAAGCCACAAATGGGTCAAATTAGCATCTCCACCCGGATGTTGTACTCTCAGCCATGGCCCGAAGCAGGTTTCCTCAAACAAATTTCTTTGTGCAGGTGAAAGCTTCGAAGCAATTGTAGTGGCTAGGCTAACTTTATTCTTTAATGTCAATGAAGCCGAAAAAAAATTCTACAAAAACAATAAACATACCAAGTTAGATATACCAAAAACTACACTGTGAAGATATACCAAAAACAATAAACATAAATAATAGTTTATTCTTGAAACTAAAATTTGCAACACTGTTTTGTCTTTTGGTTGAAATGAAAATCGCAACGAGAGAATCGCAACGCGACGCGTTGCGATTTTCATTTCGCATTGCGATTCTCTCGTTGCGATAGTCATTTCCGCGTTGCGATTTTCATTCTCGAAACTATTCTTCTTCTGCATTACTTCAACCAAAAGACAAAACAAAGACAAATACTAACTTCACAGGGTTAAAGACTAAACAGTTTAGCAGTATTGGCAGCAATCGAATGAATTTAATAAGAAATCTAAGTGAAATGGTTAATCTATTATTGAAATTACCAGTAAACTTATCATCAATTTCAATATGAAAAACCTAAAATAATGCAAAAATTTCAAAATAAAATTAATTAAAAAAACTAACCCTCGGAGGTTGATTTTCCATTTCTGAATGATTGTGAGGGATTTCTGACCGTGAATGGTTGTGAGGGATTTCGCCGGCGATGGGGACGGAAATCTTCGGAGATGGGGACGGATTTCGCCGTAGAGAGTAAGAGATGGAAATGGGATTGAGTGTTGTGATTTTAGGTTTGAGGTTATGAGTTGCGATTACTGTGGACGGTTCAGTTTCCGATATATTAAGAAATTCGTGTTTGGAATTTGAAAAAAAATACGCGTTAATACGAATGTGCTATGTAAATCGCATTGTGATAGTCAGATTCGCATTGCGATTTAATCGCGTTGCGAATCTGGAAACTGATTTGCGATACCGGAGATCGCGTTGCGAATTATCGATCGCATTGCGATTTAGTTGGTCATTTTGGCAAATCTAAAAAAAATTGGTTAAAATCGTATATTATAAGGCATTTTTGGTCACTGAGGTTATTTTCTCTTTTTAAAATTAATTTTCAATTTATTAAGATAAAGTTTATGTTTTAGAGATTTTCAATAGAATCTAATTGGTATTAATATAACATGATGATAAATAATATTATTTTGATGTCGACATACATACATGTGCCGAGGTCAATTTTATCACACACAAAATTATTATGTGAATATTTATTTTATTTTAATTTCTTTTTTTTATCGATCATCCCGCGTTATCCATAGTTTTTACCATAGTTTCATACAGTTCATCATTCCTTCGTTATCCATAGTTTTTATCTACCGTCATATTTTTGTTGTTCTCATCAATTTTCTTTGTCGCGATTTAGAGATGGATTTTGAAATTTTATATTAAACTAAATTAACTGATTTTCAAATATAATTTTTATAATTGTTTCAAACTATGATAATTTAATAGAATGTACAAGTTTTGAGGACTAAAATTATTATTGCACCATGTTACATCTTTACCTTAATTAGGTCAATGATCAAACCTAATGATAAGTAACCAACATAAAAGTAAAATACAATTTTAGATATAACTTTAAAAAATTGTTAGATGACAAAAATAAAAACACGAATATATATAAACTAAATAAATAATTTATCTCTACTTTTATGTATATTCTTTTTTAATAAAGCTATAGCTTATAGATGACATATCCATGGTGTTAGTTCTCTTATGGCTTGTAAACCTAAATTTAAATTTATTGGATATCGGTCGGAATATTGGGGACCATATCCATATAAATTTTGAGAATTTATTAACTTTATGAATCAATGACTAATCAATCATACGTAACCAAAAACTAAACCTCGAGACTGCTTCTCATTTATCTCCAATGGTTACATTTTAGAATTTGGCACAAATACGTTAATAAATAGATAAATCTATATGAAAATATTATTATATTTATTTTATTTATTTTATTTTATTTAAATATTTAGTTTTGATGGTTTAATATAATAAATACTTTATTATTATATAAAATAAAATTACTTTTGTTTTTTAAAATTAACTACTAATGTACAATCTATTGGTTAACTAATTTAGATCAAGTTTTATAAAGATTCATTATGGGAACTATCCTCCTAATTGATTAGTTTATTTAATTTATTGATATGAGATATTAGATTTATTAAATAATATTAGAATTCTAAACTTTATATTGTAAATAAAGTTAATAAATCAGAAATATCGCTTCATAAAACTTCTATAGTATTCTACTTGAAATAATTGACAAATAAATAAAATGGTACTAGTTTTATAATATAATAATGATATTTGATCGATTGTTAATTTTTAAAATATGAAATAATTTTAAATGTATAAAATACATGCCGAAATCCTATACGAAACTGTAATGATTAATTTAATTTTAACATTTTTTAAATATCTAAACTAATTTTATTTTTATCTCCGGATCGTGAAGCAGCGAGTAGAACCAGTGAAGAGTGGCACAGATTCAGGGGCAGAGTAAGAGTGAGAGTCGGAGCCTGAGATTGACTTTTGAAAAGGGCAGGAACCTAATGGCGTAACCCTTTATCCATTTTGGTAAACGTACCCCTCGATCTCTTTTGATTAGCGTTATCAGTGCCTATAGATAAAACCAGCTTCTTTTATCTTTATTTTCAGACCATTCGCCTTAACTTACAGTTTGAAATGATTAGATTGAAAATTCGGCCAGGTTTAATTTTAACCTTCCCACGTTTGAGTTCGTGTACTCCTAGCCTTACATTATCTCATTTCGTATTTTTGTATTTTATTTCACTTATTTTTTATCGTATTTATGTTGACTTTTTTTTCACCCAAATATCATATATTAAAAGTTAATTAGTTTGAAATCGAACATCTATTTTCAATTATTTTTCGGATAGACATCTTAGAAATCACATAAGGTAAAAATGTATTAAATGAAAAACGTTTTTAAAAGCGTACATTCTACTTATATGACGGTAATATGGACATATATTAGATTAAAATGAGAGAGAATAAAAAAGAAAGTCAAAAATAAGAAAGAATATGAAATTTGTCTACAAAATTTAAACATGTCCGATGTATGTCGAATACACGTAATTACACAAACACGAACACAAAAATGAGATGGGTGTCGACGACATCAACAACATCTGTGTTTCAAATATCATATATATATTTGAACAATTCCTACCTAAGGGGAGGAAAAGGAGAATACTTCTCCTAATGTGTATTGAATTCACAACTT
Organism: Hibiscus syriacus; assembly: GCF_006381635.1. Lineage (NCBI taxonomy): Eukaryota > Viridiplantae > Streptophyta > Magnoliopsida > Malvales > Malvaceae > Hibiscus > Hibiscus syriacus. The sequence continues at coordinate 3,058,429 of NW_024062765.1, forward strand.
AGGAGAAGAAAAATGTTAGCCGATAGTTTTTAACCATATGATCCAGAGATTGTGAACTAAATGTCATATTTAAACACTTGCAAATTCATACATCCAAACAATATGAGATTTGAAAATCTCATGTGTTTGTCAAATGCCACATTATTTAAATATGTGTGTTTTCAAGTGTTTAATAGTATTTTAAACACATATTTTTTGAATGATCGCTTGATGTGCTCATACAATTATATGTCTTCGTCAAGCATATGCATGTTTATTTTTCTGATAAAATTTACATAAATTTTTTTAAAATATTTTTGTCATATTTTTATATTATATTTCATTCCAATCCAACTTTAAAAGTTCTTACTGACTTCCATCACATTAAAGATGCGTCTTACAAAAATTATTTTTCAAAAGACACGTCCTATAAAATTTATATTTATCTTATATAACACCCAAAGATATTAGTCTGAAAATAATTGAAAATGAAGGTAGAAAATAATTTTATACAAAAAGATATTTAGACAAAAAAAACGTTGATGTTATTATTTTGTTTTTGTCCATAATTACAGCTGTACGTTTAGAAAATTTCCAGCAGTGATTATAAAAAGAAGAATCGTGAAAAAAAATAGGTGCAATGTAAGCCACGTTTAGAAGTGAACGTGCCTGACTGTATTAGAATCCACGTCATCATTTCAATCAGCTGTGAGGCCACCCGTCTCCAAGCTATCGCTTTCGAAAGGATTCAGTCTAACTAACTAACTCCACTGTACCTAAACCCAACCACAGACACACTGACCCCCGATTGACACTTTGATTCGGACCAAATTTATAAACAATGATAATGACCACTCTATTAGTTAGTTATTATGATAACATATGTTTAACCACAATGTATATATTTTAGGTTTAATATATGTCACGGATCAATCCACACACTTCTATTTGACAGAAAAATAAAATCAAATCTAATTATCGTAAAAAATTGTAAAATCAAATTTAATTATTAAAAAAATTATAAAATCAAACCAAATCAATTTTAATTTTAATTAATATCTTCGACTCTAATTCTAATTCCGGGATCAGATATATAGGAACGGCAGAGGCACAGTAGAAGCCGTGGGGCCTTGGCCGTTATCTAAGAAGCAAAACGATCAAATTTTCTCAAATGCAAACAATAGAGGCGTTTACGTGTTTAATCCAGAAATTTTGAGGCAGGATGGTGACCGTGTCAAAGCCGACCAAACGCCATCCTCAGATTTCATATATCGTTACAAATGATCAACTCGTGTCCTCATATCAGGTACAGAAGGACCCTTACGTTCTCATAACTCCCCGTGTGTCGGCAACATGAATGTACCGACAGTTTTTGAAGATGTTAGTCAATACATGATGCAACGTAAATAGCATACGTTGAATGCGATATTATCTGTTAATTGTTTTCATTTTTTGTTTTTGTTTACATTTCACTTTTTGAAGTCTTGTGACTTATAATATGCATGGATTTGACGTTACATTCCCCCCTTTTTCTAATTATATATGTGGGTATGTTGAGGGCAAATCAAAGGGTTGGAAAACAATCCACTTTATCAAGAATTTATAAATGTATGCAGATGCAAGTGAGTGCCTCGGTATTTACAAATTAAAATTTTAAAAATGTTGATGACTAAATAGATGTTTATAAAGTAAAGTAACCAATATAGATGAAATCTAAAACTAGAGAAACACTCATATGTGATCGGAGAATTGGGAAGGTGGTGAGAGAAGAAAATGAAAAAGTCTAATACATTTCACCAACCGGAAATCGAACCCAGGTCTGTACCGTGGCAGGATACTATTCTACCACTAGACCTTTGTTGATTCATTGGGCAAAGTCTTTTTTGATAACCTTTCACAAAATTAACAAGATAGATTTGCAGAAGAATGTGGTACCGTGGAAACTGAAACGTAATCGACGGATTCATGGAAAATTTGATCCCTTGATAAGAATATTTATCATAAACTTATTAATTTTAAATTATTTTCTAATCATTCGATCAAAGTAAAATTACAATAAAATCTTCCTTTCCTTTTTTTAAACATTGAAACCTTTCTTTAACCTTTTTTGTTTTCTTATCTTTCTTTTGGATCACTCTTTTCTTTGTTGTTTTTCATCTCTCATGAAATTTCATTCTTACTTTGTAGATTTAAAAAATAACTTAATTATTCATTTTTGAACATTCCAATTCAATTTCAATTCTTACATATATGTATATGTGTGTGTGTGGATATGTTGGTGGAAAATGAAAGGGTTGAAAATCAAGGGACTTGATTAAAAAGTTATAAATATATTACACGTGTAATTGAGTGTCTCTATCTTCACTTCCAATGTCATCACAAATGCAACAACGAAATCAACGAGCGAAGACCATGAGGTATGGCAATGGGGGTTGTGTAGAGCTTCTTGGCGATGATCATTGACACTTGGTCAGGGATTGATGAGGATGATGGTATAAATTGATAATTTTATAATTGTGAAGTTAAAGTTGATGATTTATTTAAAATTAAGATCAATATGATAGAATATATTAACACTGAGGGCCAAATGTGTTATTACAAATTTTGAGATAGTAACCAAAATAAAAATTTTAATGTGAGAAATCCAAATAAAATCAAACCTAAATTAAATATATATTATTATCATTATAATACTACTTGATTTTGATAGTGAAATCTCATGTTCATGTGTGTGATTGTTTGCTGACTTAACCCAATAATTACTTATTGGGCTCCTTAGTCAATGTGCCCAGTAAGTTTTTTTTCCTAATTTCTTTTACTTTATTAGATACAAGGAATTTTTTAATATAATAATCATGTCACAAAATAAAATATATTATAAATATTATTTATTTAATTAATATTTTTTCATATTACTCTTTTTTATCATCATGTCAAATAAATTATAATCTAATTTCGTTTTAATTTTTTAATTTTTTAATTTTTATATTTGTTGTTTTTGCTCAGACAAAGCTACAAATACTAACGTAATAACTTCTGATTTTAATTGAATAAAAAATAAAGTAATATATAATTATTTATTAACATTAGTAAATTCATGAACTATCAAATTCACTACAAATAATTGATTAAAGTATTATTTGATTACAGTAAAAAATCATTAAAATAAAATAAGTTATAATTAAAACCAATGTTTTTAAAACCGGACCGGACATTGAACCGGTGAAGGTACTGGTTCACTGGTTCAATCGGATTCAACCGCGGTTGAATCGGATTTTATACAAAATAATATTTTTTTTAATTATTCAAAGCAATTAATATATATATATATAATATTATATATATATATAAACACTTTTTTAAGTACAATATTAAAATGTATAAAAATATCACAAGTCATAACATATAAATTAAAAACCATAAAATCAAGTGAAACAAATTATTCAAATCAACTACAACATAATATTTAAGATAAATATATTAAATAACAAATATTATATAACTATAATCAAAAAATAAATTTGGGCTTAAAAAATCATAACAAATTATGTTGGTTTAATTTAAAAAAAAAATCACAAGGCTAAGAAACATAGAAGAGCATCCCAAAAGTTTAAAGAGTAAAAATATGATAACAAAATAATCTCACATGGCTAAGAAATATAGAAGAGCATCGCAACTTACTTCTATAAATAATAGATGTAATTTGACATTCAAAATCATAGAGCCTTTTGGTGAGCACAGAGCGAACTGTTCTTTCGCTTCAATTGAGCTCAAATTTTAGGCTTCAATCGAACTTCTATTTTTTTTTGAGTTCGAGCCTTTTCGAGTTCAAGTTTTAATATTATATTTCGAGTTCGAGTTGAACTTGATAATTTTTAGCTTGTGAGTTTTTGAGTCGACTTGAGCTTACTTTTAAAGTTTTCGAGTTCGAGTCGAGCTCAGCAATACTCGAATTTAACTTGGCTCGTTGAACAAACGACGTCGTTTGGTTTAATTTAAAAAAAAAAAAGTGAATCGGCGGTTCAAATCGGTTTTGCTGGTTTTCAGCCGGTTCACCCCGATTTTACCGATTTTCAGCCGATTCATTGCTAGCCCAGTTTTGTGAGGTAACCGGACCGGACAGGCCACTTGTTCACGGTTTAACCGATTAAACTAGCTGATCCGGTCCAATTTTGATAACCATGATTAAAACCCAACAATCATCTGACAAGTGCAAAATAAGTAGTTATTGTGCTCATAGTCATTAAGCCGCCAAGTTTTTCTTTCTTTTTATCTCTCTTTAATAACTTGTTTTATTATAAGGCTTAATATCCAAATAAGTACCCAAGTTATACTCTTTTAGGTGCCCTAGCCATCAATAACATTAATTTCTCCCGTTAAGTGATATGTGTCACAATATGATAATTTTTAAAAAATTTATATAAAATTAAAATAAAATAAAATTATATATAATTTAAAAAACACATAAATTTTAAAATAACTCTAAAACTTTGAAAATCTTCATTTTAACCCCTAAGCTCACGCCAACCTTCGCCCTTTGTCGTCGACGAAGCTCCACTCGACCTCACCTCCCCACAGAGATCAAAACCCCTATGAAATCGTGACGATCGACGATGAATCAATGTTTTATACCCCTGAACCCTAAGATAAAAATAGCGATCTCACGTGATTTCGACTGCCAATCCACGACAACTATGGCGGCTTATAACTAGGATGATGGCAGGGATTAGGTCGACGACAGTGGTCGTGGCCGGAAAGGATGATGATGGCGGGCTAGTGTTAGTAATTTAGGGGTATTTTAAATATAATAATATTTTAATATTATTTTTTTAAAAAAATTAAAATTACCGGATCATGACAAGTGTCACTTAATGGAGAAAACTAACGAAAATTATAGCCCGAACACCTAAAATGGTCACGTTTGTAACATTAGGCGCCTTGATGGTCCAAAAAATACTGTAGGCACTTATTCAGGAAAAAGGGTATAGTTTAGGTATTTATTTGGGTATTAAGCCTTATTATAATATTTTAGTGTTTTAATCTTTATGTTGCAAGTATTTTTAGAGTATTTTAAGTTTTCAAGATCTGTTCATTATATTTATACCCTTTTTGGTTAGTCAAAATTATGAATATATTAACATAACAATATTAAAGTTTATTCCATAATTTTTTTTTCATAATCTTTTATAGTAGGAAGTGATTACAAAAGAAATTATATATTTAATTTTGTCAAGCTTATTTTTAACACACATCATGCATATGTAATTATTGAATTTGAGTTTTCTTACTGACATTACACACATCCTATAGGTGTAATAACTCGAACCTAAATCCTAAAAATAACAATATTCTCTTTTATAATTGAGACCACTCAATAATTTTTTTCACAATTATTGGAAAGTATAAATTTGATTTAATTTAAATATAAATATTAAGGGCTAAGTTTTGGATAAATTTGTATGAATGTATTAAGGGGGTGATTGGATCATGGAATTTAAGATTCTTGGTGGGTATTTTTTTTTCCAGATTCAAATTCCTATGTTTGGATGGGAAATATTCCCAATAGGAAGAATAATATATTCCAAATAGTAAAAAAAATTCTCTGTTTACCAGGAATGTTATTCCCTTGTTTTTCTTAGGTATTCTTTTATTCCCTGTTCTATGTGCTAAAATACCCTCTTTTCCCGTTTGCCTCTTCTTCTTCTCCCAAGCGTTCTTTGTTCTTGATTTTGATTTCACAATCTTATCTCCAGTCCAATCTCTTTGATTTTCCACCATTAATTCTTCCATTCTTGTATCTTCCACGATTCCAAGCTCTCTCTCTCTTATCTTCTCTTAAATCCCATATTTTCCCCAGATTTTTTTCTTTTCTTTTCCTTCCCCCTTTTCTCATGAAAGAACGAGAAAGGAAACTTGTTTAAGGTATACCCAGATCTTGTTCACTTCTTGGCTTCACTTTTTATTGTTTTCACAAGTTTGTAAACTCTGGGTTTCTCTTGATTTTTTGAATATCCTCTGTTCTATTACTTGGGTGTTTGTTTCTCAGGAAAAAAAGAGAGAACCTTTTTACTTCTTGGGTTCCTCTTGAATTTCTCAAGGTTTTGAACAATGGGTTACTCTTGAATTTCTGAAATAAGGGGAAATATTTGGTCTGGAGAGTGATTTCAATCAAAAGATCCAAGTTTTAGTGAAAGAAAAAGAAAAAGAAAATCCAGTGTGATGTTTTTGAAAGAGCACAAGCAACAGTGATATGTTGTGCAGATGAGGCTGCACTTTGTGCTAAATGTGACATTGAAGTTCATACAGCTAACAAGCTTGCAAGCAAGCACCAGAGGCTTCTCCTTCAGTGCCTTTCCAACAAGCTTCCTCCTTGTGATATTTTCCAGGTTCAGAATTTCACTTTTTCTGGTTTATTTCATTAATTTTTTTGTAATCTTATTTATCACTAGCGTTACGAGATCCGAACATAGTAATAGTATAAGAAATTAATCACGTTGTACTATGGATTTGAATCTTCTTAATACATGCTGAGTTTGAATGTTCTAACATAGACTGTGAATCTTGTGCATATATGTCATACAGGACAAAGCAGCTTTCATCTTTTGTGTTGAAGATAGAGCCTTTTTTTGCCGTGATTACGACGAACGGATCCATCATGTCGGTAGCCTTGCCGCGAACCACCAAAAGGTTCCTCGCCACCGGAATCCGAGTCGTCTTGAGTTCGAGTTGCAATAAAAAAACTTAAAACAATGTGTTGGAGCCACCCAACAAGAGTGCACCTCAGACTTCAATGAAAACGCCGCAACATCAGCACTCAAGCTTTGCTTCCCAATGGGCTGTTGATGATCTGTTAGAACTCTCGGACATTCAATCTTTAAACAAGGTGAGAAACTATTATTAATCCGACACTCCGATTCGAGTTCGATTGAATTTTATTCGTCTTCCAATAATGTTTTTGTTCCTTGTTTTGTTGCAGAAAGAGCAGTCTTAGTTTGGAGAGCTCAAATGGCTGGCAGACATTGGTCTTTTCGGTGATCAATTGCCTCAGGAGGCTTTAGCACAGGCCGAAATCCTTCAACTTCCCATACCGCATTCGAATAATACGAAGTTGTACCGACCTACCAAGTATTCCATGCCTCTTAAGAAGCCTAGAATCGAGATCCCAAACGATGATGACGAGTACTTCATGGTCCCTGATCTAGGATGAGGTTGTATGTGATGTGATCAAACTATATAGTTTCATATGTACGCATAGCCCGTATGCATCTCGTCTTGCTTTCCGATTATGTTGCCTTCGTTTTTCTTTATAGGAACAAGTTTTTGATGCGCTTTCGAACATGAACATACATATATGATCTTCAAGTTCATGGGAAATCATACTGCAATTTCATATAGATTTGGCTTGATCAATTCTAGAAGAGTTATTTTTGAGGTTAATAATATACTATTTGTTCAAAATCTTTTTAGCCTATTAATAATATATATATACGTTTTACAGAAATTGTTTGGAACCCGAATCCTTTAGGAAGAATAATAGTCTTTTATACTACTGATGTCACTCAACAGAATAATGAAAGTTATAGTTATGTCTCAATCCCATTAAGGAGAATAATATTCTCTTTTACTATTGGATCTACATGTAAATTCCAGTTGAGTGACTCATATACCAAAATTAGATGTGCGACGTGAGTCGGTCCGGTTTAGTAGGGAAGAAGACTTGGAGCCGGAAGACAACAAAAAAGAATTCAAAAAAATTTAAATAAATAATTTGAACCATGGACAAATCTAGTGACAGCTCCATGCTTGTTTCACCCAATTACAAAATTTTTGTATAATATTTTTGTTGATAGAAAGTAGGTTGAAAGGAGTAAAGATCAAATTTTGTGCCTTATATAAAGAAACCAGTTCACTATCTTTCTACTTGATGTTCAGCGTCTTTACTTTATCATCATCGTGTAAATTATACCATCTAACTGTAACTATTTATACCTTATGCCTCCTTACTTATGTTACCATCAAATAAAATCTTCAAAGAAATGGATTCGGTCTCATCCTCTTCTTTGAATTCCGTTGTCATTGCAATGGTTTTAGCTTCGGTGTTCGCACTTGTTCATTTGATAACGTTGAGGTCGGACACCGGAGCTCTTCAAGCGTTGAGACGTTCTATTGACCCCAACATGATTCCATCGTCATCGTACATCAATTCGTGGGATTTCTCGGTGGATCACTGTTTCGTTTCCTGAGAGGAAGAAAACTTCTATAGCTCTAAGCCATATTTGTTTTGTATGCAAGATTTACACATGATCCATTGAGACAGCAGAAAAAGCAATGTTTTATTTTATTTAAGCATTGCAAAAAAAATAATGGATTTTAAAGCACAATGAGAAGACAACAACATTTTATTAAAATATTAACAAAGATAATGATGAATGACGGTGAAATATAAAATTATAGATAATATGATTTTTAGTGTTATATTTTCTTACTTATTTGAATTATGTTTTTGTAATATAAATTAATGAGATAAATAATAATGATAAAGTATGCATAATTAAGTATAAATATAAAAGATAAATAAATAAATTATTGTATATAGAAGATATAATAATATATATATTAGATAACAAAATAATTTACATCTTTTTATTATTATGAATATCTATGAAGAATTTCCACAATGTAAACATTTAGTTAAATGTTGATGTAAAATTTTAATATATTTTTACATAAATTATGTAAAATTTAATATTAATTAAAATTAAATTAATAAATGATATATTTAAATACTCAAGTAATATATTATCAACAAATAAAATTTTTATATAAATAATTTTTATTTAAATATTTAGAATTTCACTTGTTAAAAAACAAATATAGAACAAGGACAATTTGGTAAAATATACATTCCAGTAATCTTTTATTCATCCAACCAAACACTGTAATCTTACATTCCTGCCAAACCAACCAAACACAGTATGTAACATTCCCAGTAATCCTATTCCCTGATAATCTTTTATTTCCCTAAGGGATAAGTTTTGGATAAATTTGTATGAATATAAATTTGATTTAATTGTGTAATTTTAAAGTTGATCAGGACTAAATTTATCTAGATTTAAAATTGAGAGGTACCTAAGAGGTTTTTTACCGAAAAATTTGTATGATTGAATCGGATAGTCCTTTTCTCGGTTCGATATGGTTTGTTAGTCCCTGCTCCTGGCCCCTGTGAAGTGCGAATCTTTATACCACTTTTGTGCCGTGGGTTTGGCGCGGCGGGATTTGTATTCTAAGAATGGCTTCAAAAAGAACCAGCAGGACCAAGAAGTTTAGGAAGAACAACTCTTCTTTCAACTTCCGAACCCTAATTTCCTCTATTTCTTCTCCTCAGGTAATTTTCTCTCTCTTTTCTTTACAATTTTTTCACTTTCAATTTCACAGTCATTCTTCTTCTTCCTCTTTTTTTTTAATTTTTTTCTGATTTAAATTTGGTTGATTTTAGGGTCTAAAACCAGAAACACTGGAAGGCTTGTATTTGCTACTGCTTACTTTAAGCTGCTCTGATCCCGAATGCAATTTGAATACCTCGGAAACCGAGTTCAATTCCAACGATTTCAAACTCAAATTCAAGGATACCCGTGAACTCTCAGATGTCTTACTCCACAAACTCAATGCCAAGTTCAATGAATTATTCTCTGCTTTGAATGATGTTGTCCCCTACCCGGTTCATTCCCACTGTATTTTCCATGTCAATGTTGAAGCTTCCATTAAAGAACTAACTTTGCTTCTGAGATGCTGCATTGTTGTTTTCAAACTACTTGTTTTGGACCAGAAGCTTCTTGTCGAAAAAGGTCGAATTCTTTTGGGGATACTAAGGAAATGCGTTTCAGTGAAGTTAAAGGGAGGGAATGAGAAACCTTATAATAGTTTCGAAAAGGAGGTTTCGCGCAAATGTATGTATGTCGATAATGGTGGCACTACTGTCCACGCTGAGCACTTGGTTACTTCCTTAACTTCCTTAAGTTTCGCGGAACTTTCTAATCCATTTCATGCCATTTTATGTGCTGTGCTTGAGGTAATTTTGATTTCGGTTCCGAATTCTGATGTTGCGTATGCTTTGATTCAAAATCCGATTATTCAATTGCTTGTAATGTTAGTGCATTTTGCAGATTACTAAAGTTCATTCAACTAGGTTTTATTTGTTATAAACCATCGAATTATAGGAACAATATATTAGTTTTGATGCAGGAAAACTCATAGAAAAAATTTAGTAGCCTGGCTAGATAGATTCATAGAAAATTTTCTTTGCTTTTGGAGAGGGAAGTTATCATCCAAAGGTCCTCATGTTTTATATTTTGTCATGTATTGTTTTATTAAGATGCTTTTTGGTTTAGCCATGATATTAAAATTTGTTGTTAGGCTTGCGTTATTCTTTTGTCAATGATTGTTGGACATTACCCAGTTCTTGGTCTCTGCATTCGACTCGAATTTTTCTTCATAGATTGCTGATATTACTCTGCTATGCCTATGGCTTTACTTGTGTTCATACTACTCATCACCTTTGTATATTGCGTAAGCTGGTATTGGTATTTCTTCTATATTGGGTGGCACTTTGTTCTAAAAAAATATGGCAACTTTTCAAACTAAATGATGACATTGCTTTTTTAGGTTTCTAAGTTTCATTTATGCTTTTTAAAGTGACTTTATTCTCATCATAGATAGTTTATGGTAGTTAGGTTGCTGCCATGAGAAACTATTAGGATATACTTAAGCATGAAAAGAGGGACATATATACTAAAAATGCCATGTGTAGGTATTTGCAGACGAGCTTCTGATGCATGAATCAGTGAGGCAGTACCTTGTGATTGTTGACTCTCTCTCTTGTGGGAATGAGTTTGTATTCACACGTTACTTTGGCCATGGTAATATTGGAAGTGTGCTGGAGGTTCTTTCTGCTCACTTTGTAGTCTCCCTTTCTGATGACCAAGCATTTAAGAATTTCCTTGATAGATTATTTTGGCTTCCTAACAATAACTTCAGAGTTCCAGAAATGACTTTAACTACAGCCTTGTCATTGTTTCTTAACCCCATCCTGTTGTCCGCGCCCAAAATGTTTCAGGCATATCTGATTTTATTGGTTTCCGAAGTCATTGGAATTAGCATGTCTTCTGAGCATTTGATTCCAAGCAGTGAACTAAGAGCATACCTATCAGCATTTGAAAGGTCAGTTGCCTTGTACACCAGACACATGTCCAATATGCACACGGAAGGATACCCCATAGCAGGTGATGATTCTTTTGTGAAATCACATTTTCGTGCAAGTTACAGTCAGATGGATTTTGAATCTTGTCTTTTGCCAGCTACGAAAGAGAAAATTCATTATCTGATCGCTAAATCTGATAATTCATGGAATTCTTATTTAAGCAGTACTTTACTAAAAGAAAGGTCTGAGCTAGTTGCTGCTTCTGTTGCATACACAAAAGAGAGCCTTAATGTTGTTGAGGAATCCACTAGAGATGACATTCTATCAATCATAAGCTGTATAACGCTCCAGGGTTCTTCTGATGATGTTGATGACACTATACTGCATAAAAAGGAAGATACTAGTCCGCAACATATTTGTCTTCTCGCATCTATACTGAAGCTAATGAGTTCTGCTATGTTACAAGCCATAAGGATTTTAACACAAGGCAGAAATTCAGGGTCTTTGAAAACATCAGAAAATGTTGCATTAAGTAAGGAGTATGATTTTTTGGTGGCTACTTTCAATTGTTTCCAGCAGTTTGGTATACGCTTACCAGTTCAGAAGTTCTTACATGACATGATGGAAATTCAGCCAACAAGGCATAAGAAGTCAAAATGGATGTTCTTTCATTTCTCAGGCCTGTTGTCACTAAGTTATGCTAGTGGGCTTGATTTTCTGGTTAAGAACTGCATATTTACATTGTTAATACTGTTGAAATTATTTGTTCATGAAGCGGGTGATCTCCATGCATTTCGATCCTTATTAGACTCAAGGGTAAAATCTTCATCACAGAAATCTCCTGTTACAGTCGGAAAATCTGAACCCTCCCATAATGCTAGAGAGGTAAGGTTTTCTTTTTCTTCTTTGTACTTAGTCAAGCTCATTACATCTTTGCCTTACGAAAATATTTGAGAATGATGATTCAGGTTCTAGTGGATCGGAAATCTAGCTACGCTGTTGCACTAAAATTTCAGAAAATACGGACACTGTACTTGGGGTAGGTGACATTTTTGTGTCCATCTTATTAAGTGTTCTTGCTGATTATGCCAAGCGCCTAATTGATCCAATTTGTTCTTTCACTTTTTTGTTGTTTTTGTCTACTGTGTACATTTCGGTTAATTTTTTTGTTTGTTTTAAGTCTTTGCTAGTCCTTTTGAATAAGACTTGTTGAAATCTGGTTTTCTGAAGTATTCGTCTCCGACCCATATTTAGATACAGATATGGGGATATGACCTTTTAAGGACCTTTCAAATATATTACAAAACTTAGAAAAAATTTGAACATAGCCTTATCGACAAATACCTGCATTAGATACTTAGCAGTATAGTCTGAGTAACATAGATTTAGAGTCCACTGTTGTTTATATTTTAGAGGGGTGGGGTCTCATTCTCCTTTTTCTTCGTTGTTGTAGAACTAGATCTCAAACAAGTTCTAAAAATAGAGCTCAAGAGCAGGAACCAGGAAGTTCAGAGAAAAATCACGTTGAGTCAGCTCTCAGCATAGAAGAGACTACTGGGGAAACTTGCAATGGTGAGATTTTTCTCAGATGTGTTTTACAAGGCTCCCAGGACTCATCTTCTGTTGCGGATTTAGCCGACTTCATCGAGTGCAAAAAAGGAAAAGATTATTCTGAATGGATGAAGGATCGAGATAAATTTAGACGATGGAAATCCGAGAAATTGGAAAACTTCAGGTGGAAGAAAAGGAGAAGAGCTTTTCAGAAGAAAGCGTAGTTACTTCTGCTTGGCTTAAGGGCTTAATGCCATAAAATGGGGATTCAGAGCAGATGAACTCATTATCTTCTTTTATGGAAAAATTATGTCCATTGTATATTTTTATGCTTATGAAGAGAATGCTAGGATTAAGTATTAAATACTACCCAGATAATCTATCTTGAATTTTGATATAATGTATTATTATTTTATATCAATTATAATACTTGGTCACCAAAATTAAAAATATTTAATTTTTATTTTATTTTATAGGGATTCAATTAAATCTTTCATGACATAAAATCTCAATTATTGTTTATTTCATTATTCTTCACTTAGGGTTCCATGGATATTATGATTGAGAGAGTTACTTACACTTTGATAGTTAAATATAACATGTTAATTAAGTTTTTTTAGCTAATTAAGTATTCAAAGAAGTTCACGTTACCCGAACACGTTTTACATATATCCCATTCCAATTCGCACATCGAATTTAAAATAAAGTTGTTCACAATTTAGCTCGAATGGACCTTTAGAAAATTTATGATAATATTACTTATCTGTCATTCATATTGATAATGAGTAAATAAATTGTGATTTTCTACCATGCAACATCTATTCATTATGTAATTAGTTTTTGATGATTTTATTATTTATCCATATTCATCGAAAAAATATTATTTATTTATTATTATTATTATTATTATTATATAACAATTGATTAATTACAATATTTAAGAAAATATAGAACTATCATGCTGAAAAATAATAGATTATATATACATATAATATATAACAAAAATTACAAGTAACTATAAAAATCATTTACGGTGATAACATATCATTATAATACGTGAACAAAATTAAAATGTTAGCAGGACTAACAGCGATTGAAGGCGGGTCATTCTTCTTCTTCTTCGATTTTCGATCGATTGAATTTTCCTCTTTTGTTGGTTGATTCTGTGGGGTTTCTATTGGGCTATGTCTTCTGGTGCGACTACGGATTGGAGGAAGTTATTCGCGGCGGGGAATGAGCAGGGATTGGATTATTTCCCCCCGACGGAGTCTGAGGGCTTGCTTGTTGTGAAGCCTCCAAAAGATGTGTTCGAGGAGGGAATCTTAGAGTGAAGACATGCTCTGGTTGGGCAGTTCATCGGCTCAACCCCAAATTTTAGTTTGTTACAGAAGACAGTTGAGTTGATGTGGGGCAAAGCCACTCCGGTGAAGGTGAGTCTAGCCGGATCAAATCTTTTTGTCTTCTCTTTTTCTAGCTCCTTGGCCAGGGACTGGGTTTTAGAAAATGGTCCCTGGCATGTACATCACAAGCCTCTCTTTCTCAAGAAATGGGAGCCGATCTTGAAGGAATTATACTTTGACTTGGATCGTATGCCAATTTGGATCCAATTATTCAATGTCCCTTTGAAGCTATTTTCGAAGAAGGTACTCAACTACATCGCTAGTGCTATCGGTAAGCCCTTACATATGGACTTCATTACTGCTTCTAGGGCGAGATTAGAGTATGCTAGAGTCTGCTTAGAAATTTCTGTTAATTCGAGAATCCCAGACTTTGTTGATGTGGTTTTGTGTGACGAGTCTGTAGCTAGAATCAAAGTTGTTGTACCTAGAATCAATGTTGTTATACCTTGGATACCTGCTTCGTGTGTTGAATGTGGTAGATTTGGTCACTCTACGAAAATATGATCTCTGGGGAAAAAGAATGAGCAGGTATGGAGGGTTAAAGCACAAGAGATTAAGCAGGATGTTGTAAATAAAGTTCCATCTAGGAACGAGGGGAGAAGTGTTGGTGTGAATATTACAAACGATCCAACATAGGAGATAAATGTGAATAACATCCTAGCTGGGAATGAGGGGAGAAGTGTTGGTGTAAATTTTACAAAAGCTCCAGCACAAGAGAGGAATGTAAATAATATTCCAGCTGGGAATGAGGGGAAGGGTGTTGATTTGGTACCGAACTTAGCTCCTAATAATGTTGCGCTAGTTGTAGTGAATTGTGTAGGCAAGGCCTCAACTGATTCTGGAAGAGATATTGACAATGAATCAAAACAGGTTGCTCATGTGGCTAGGAGTAATCCTCCTATTAAGCGAGGACGAGGTAGGCCAACAAAAGAAGCAAAGACTGCTTTGGGAGGTTCAAAGAACAAGTTCGAGGCCCTTACCTCAATCGATCCTGATAGTTTGCTGCATGTTGATGATTCTAGTACGAAGCAGAGAGCAGCTTGTTTGGGAGTGGCTAAGCTTGTACAAGATTTAAAGTTAAAGAAAAAGGAGCAAGTTGACAAAGTAAAGAAAATGGAGGATAGGGTGGTCCCTCTTCCTCCTCCACTACCCTATGTTAGTTTGTTTCTGGAACGTTCGAGGATTTAATAATCCTCATAAGCAGAGAAATTATAAACTGGGCTGCTAATTGTCAAATAAGTATCCTCTGTCTGTTGGAAACTATAATCAAAGAGGTGAACTCAGCAAATATCTTAACCCAAAGGTTTAGTGAATGAGATTCTTGCTGCAATTATAGTCACGCAGTTAATGGTCGTATTTGGGTGCTTTGGCATAAACATTTGGCTTCGTTAAGCTTGTGACATATTCGATGGGCTCTTGGAAAATCTGTTAATCTTTACGTTCAATTGTAAACAGGAAAGCGACTCTTATTTAGCTCGTAAGCTTGACCAAGTGTTGGTGAATTCAGCATGGATTTAAACTTTTCTAGATTATGATGTTGAGCTTCTCGCAACTAGGGACTCAGACCACAACCCAGCTGTAGTGTGGCTCCACAAGGCTGCCCCTGTAACCAAGCCAAAACCTTTTAGGTTCTTTAATTTTTGGGCTTTACATCCAGATTTTTTTTGCCATTATAAAGGAGTCATGGAAGGCTCTGATGGACGACAATCCAGCTCAAGTTCTTTTCCAAAAACTCAAGAGGTTAAAATGTCCTCTCAGGAATTTTAACAAAAACCATTTTAATGACATTTCCAACAAGGTGAAACTGAAAAGAGAAGAGCTGCTGAGTTTCCAGCTTGCAAATTTACTGCTGTCAGCAATGTTAATGATGAAGTTCAAGCTGAAAGGGAGCTAAAAATCCTTCAAAAAGCTGAATTGTTTTTTTATAAGCAAAAAGCTAAAGCAAGTTGGATTGATGAGGGATATCAAGGGACCCATTTTTTCCATTCGGTGGTGGAAAGCAGGAGGAAAAGTAGCACAATCAGGTCATTTATGATGAATCTGGTGTCAGACTGGACACTTTTGATGATTGTCCAACGAGGTAATCAAGTTCTTCCAGAATCAGCTGGGAACGACTGATGCAAATGTCAAGGGCAGTAATATTGCAACAATTAAGGAACTTCTTAATTATTCTCTTCTCCTGGGTGCTGATACGATTTTATGCAATGATGTTTCTGACATGGAGATCAAAGATGCCATTTGGGGACAAGGCAATGAAAAGTCCCCTGGGCCTGATGGCTATAATAATTTCTTCTTCAAGAAAGCTTGGGCCATTATTGGTGAGGACTTCACAGCAGTTATTAGGTATTATTTTGATAATTCCTTTATTCTTCTTGCCTTCAACTCTACGGCTGTTGTTCTTGTCCTAAAAGTGCCTAATCCTAGCATAGTCAAAGATTTTAGGCCTATATCCTGTTGTACTGTGATCTATAAGACTATCACTAGGATCTTAGTTAGGCTCTTGTCTGCTGTATTCCCGGGCATGATTTCTAAGAACCAATCTGCTTTTGTTAAAGGGAGAAGCATTGTGGATAACACCCTCCTCGCCCAAGAGCTTGTTAGGGGCTATAATAGGAAGAATATTTCCCCTAGATGTGCTTTGAAGATAGACCTTCAAAAAGCTTTTGATTCTCTTGATTGAGATTTCATTGCTGTTATTCTTCAGGCTTTGGGCCTGCCTGAGAAATTTATTGGCTGGTTTTGGGCTTGTTTCACCAAACCGAGATATTCAATCATGTTTAATGGCAATCTTGTTGGTTATTTTAGGGGTGCTCAGGGTGTCAGACAAGGCGACCCTCTTTCTCCTTATCTCTTTGTTCTCGCCATGAATGTTTTATCAAGTCTGTTGAATGTGGCTGCTCTTAGGGTGCGTTTGGTTAATGGAATGTAAAATTACTAGTGGGAATAAAAGATTACCAGGGAATAAGATTACTGGGAATGTTGTATTTTGTGTTTGGTTGGTTTAGCAGGAATGTAAGATTACCGTGTTTGGTTAAAGGAATAAAAGATTATTGGAATGTATATTTGACCAAATTGTCCTTATTATATATTTGTATAATATTACAAATTTTAAAATATTATATATTTTCTTTAAAAAATTAAATTCATAATATTTATATAATTTTTAAAAAAAATTAAAAATATAAAAAAAGTTTAATGAAAGGGTAAAAAAAAAATTAATCCCTGAACTTCATATAAAATTTTAATTATATACTTTTTTTTTGTAAATCTAAAATAATTTAAGGATAAATTTGTAATTTAACCTTCGTAGAATTTTTATTATTCAATGACAGAAGAAGGATATTTTTGAAAAAAATACAAATTTAAGGGCATTTTAGTCCAAAACGCCGATAATGTTACAATACCTAAGGGAAGGGAGGTAATGACATTCCCGGTAATATACCCAAAAAATCTACTATTGATAATAAAACATTACCGGGAATGAGATTCCCGGCCAACCAAACATGGGAATGTGGGATTCCCATCCCATGGGAATCCCACAATCCTTGAACCAAACACCCCCTTAGGGGTATCTTCAAGTATCATCCCAAATGTAAAAGAATAGGCTTGACTCACCTTTGCTTTGCGGATGACCTACTTATTTTCTGTAAAGCCTCTATTGATTCTATTATTGGTGTACAAACTGTGTTGGATGGTTTTTACTCTATCTCTGGGCTAAAACTGAATGTTAGGAAATGTGAGATGTTTGTCGCCGGGTTGTCTGCTGTTTAATGTAGGGATATAAGTGAGGTTACGAGATTTAAAACAGGGAAACTCCCTGTTCGATACTTGGGTATCCCTCTGGTGACAAAGAAACTTACTGAGATGGACTGTCAACCTCTTATTGATAAAATAAATACACGATTGAACCTTTGGGTTAACAAGCATTTAAGCTTTGCTGGCAGACTCCAACTGGTGCGTGATGTTCTTTTTAGCCTAACTAATTACTGGTGTAGGCAGATTGTGCTTCCTGCTGGGGTGATTAGGAAGGTAGAACAACTTTGCTCTCGTTTCTTTTGGAGAGGAGCCGACTTGCCTGCGAAGGGAGCTCGGGTGAGTTGGAAATAGATTTGTCTTCTGAAGTCTGAAGGGGGTCTTGGAGTTATTGATGTCCTTGGATGAAACAAAGCTTGTGCTATGAAACTGATCAGGAATTTGCTGGTAGAGGAAGGTTCCTTATGGGTGGCGTGGATTCACTTCTATGTAATTAAAGGCTCTGACTTCTGGCACATGAACTTACATGCCTGGTGCTTCAGGAAGCTGCTGAAGTTGAGGCCTTCTGTTCATCATTTATTCACCAGTCGAGACAAATAACTCAACACAAAGCAGATTTGGGAGGATATTCGGCCCTTGGCACCGAAGGTTTTTTGGCACCACCTGGTTTGGTTTTCTGAGCGTATCCCTAAACATATCTTAATCTTATGAATGACCATCTTGGATAGGCTCCCAACCCGAGTGAGGCTCCTGCGGATGGGTCTAGTTATTGATAATGATAGGTGCTTGTTATGTAACCTGGTGCCTGAGACTAGAAGCCACATGTTCTTCGAATGTGGCTACGGGGGAAAATCTTTGGAAGGCCATTCTCTAACTCTGTGGTGTTAACCGAAGAACATGCCACTAGGATAGCGAGTTAGCTTGGGCCATGCACTGCTTCAAGGGAAAATCTCTCATCACGAGAGTGTTAAAGCTCGCTCTGTCGAGTTATGTTTATTGCATCTGGAAAGAGAGGAATGGTAGGTTGTTTGGGGGAAAAGTCAGACTATGTAACGACATCCTGAAGGAAATTAAAGACGTCGCACGGATCAGGTTGAGCGACTGCCCTATCAACAAGATGGAACCGAGGAATGCTGCTCTATGCGCTAGCTGGAGCATTGAGTGATTTCGTGAAACGATTCCTTATTTATTCTCCCTGCACTCTTACTGTATTTCTGGTTTTCTGTTGTTGAGGGATTTGGCTTATACGGATAATTGATGGTTTTGTACTGTTCTGGTTCTATTGTAGCAGGTTCCTGCTTCTTGGGTAATAAATGCAGATTATCCAAAAAAAATTAAAATGTCTTTTCATTTAAAAATTATATGTGTAACATAATATAAGGAATTTTTTTTAATTTTAAAAAACAATGAAAATTAATATTTTATTATGAAAAAATAATTTAGTATAAATTATTAATTTAATTTATAAAAAAATATTAAAATAAATATAAAATAATGTAAGATAAAATTATTTGTACGATTTCTCTCTTTAACACACACATATATTATATATATTATATATACACACACAATTTTTTTTTCGAGTAAACGCATTTCTGAATTCTGATAACTAATTTTAAATCGACTTTCTTATAATACCGAATTTGATCACCACCACCGTTTCCAATCGGACCCAAGCTGCTCATAAAAAAGAGGCAAAAGGGAGTTCGGGACACCCGCGGTTGCTACACTTTTGCGTTGGTTCCTATCGAAGCAAGCTATGTATTCATTTTTTGCTTCATAGAAATTGATGAGTACGAGGCCGGTATTCGTTTCTCCTCTTCTTAGATCTGTTGTATTTCTTTCATTTTTACAGAATTTTATAATAATGTTTGAAGCATGCATATTTCCTTTATTTGTTAGCTACCTCAGATCCGAATCTAAAACATCCAGTCGAATTTCAGATCTTCCTTTTCTTATTGCAAAGAAAATGATTCTAGCTGTATTTATTTTTGTTTGTTTCAGTTAGAGCATAGTTACTGAACAGTCGAGTTTGGAAAACATGGCCGAGGTTGCTGCAAATAATGCGGTGTTTTTTTCCCTTCAAGGATTCAATTTCCTTGAGATTTCAAGGTTTTACTGTTATTGATATGTCAATATTACAATTCTATCTTTATCATTCTTTTCAGAATCACCCAAACGAAACCTCCAAAAATGTGTTCGATTTTGGGGCGTTTGTTGGAGACTTGATTGTTGAGGAAGATGACAGCAGGTTCTTTTTAGGGTTTTAATTTCTTATAACTCTTAAATATGAAAACAAAATGACTTTATTTTTAGGATGATTGAGATTTTAATTTTTCTTGTTTGTAGTGATGATATATCGCTGGAGGGGCTTCAACTGGAGGGGCTTCAACGAGAATTGGAAGAATGCAAAGATGATGATGTGAGTAATTTTTTATTATTTGCTTTTATGTGTATTGATTTTAGGTTGTCATTAGACCAAACATCTAATGATTCAAAAGGAAAATTTCTGTTTCTCAAGCTTTAGAGGCTTATATGGTTTTACCCTCACATATACGATGTAGGTGGTTGCAAACATATTGTCTAAAGGTGTAAAACTAAGGGAGTATACAAAGGGGGTTGAGAACAACCTACGAAAAGTTGAGTTGGATTCAATTCAGGTTTGTAATTACTTAAAAGTTACCCCACTGCACCCATTGAATATGGTATTTTGTTACTAGAGCATGCTAATTCTTGGGTTGTACGTTTACTTCTTTTCTTTTATTTTGTTTTCGCTGAGCCATTCTTATAATATGTAATGAAGTAGCGGTAATTAGCAGTTTAGCTCATATTCTTTCTTTGGAGGCTACTTGTTTCTAATGTCACATGGTTCCTATTTTGCCAACCCATTTGTTCAAGTTCAGAAATAATCTTTGCATAAACGCTCTTTTATTATCAACTATCTTATTTTACTTTTGTTTTCCGTGAACTGTCAATGTTATTATTTTTGCATACAAAGGCAAGTGATCATTCTATTAATTGGTTTTCCAAGTATTGGGTTGATGCAGGATTATATAAAAGAAAGTGATAATCTAGTGTCTCTCCATGATCAAATTCATGATTGTGATAGCATCTTGTCACAAATGGAAACCCTTCTCAGTGGATTTCAGGTATTCTTGTTCCTGAAACTAGTTGAGCTTTTTGATGTTATTTGTACCATTAGATCATCTTTTCTCAATAAATGCGTTTGTCTTTCCTTTTTCCGAGGTCCATAACTAATTGATTAATGTGCGAAGTTTGAATATTTTAAACTTCAATCAAACTTCCCACTTTTTTAGATTGATTATAAACAGATACTTTTAGACACTTAAGTATTTAACTCGACATCAATTGTTCAATTTATACACAAATAGTGATAAATTACATTTGCATAAAACAATGAACTAAACTGAAATATTGATTTGAATTGGTTTCTTATTGCATAATTTGAAATGACTTTGAGCTTGGTGCACTGGCTAGTCAGATTAAGGAGTAGATGACTTGCGGTTAATCTCCAATTAGTAGGCCATTTGAAGTAGCACAATCGTGTCAAGTTATAAGAATAATAAGTTGGACTTGAAACTTAACATAGGAGGCAAATCAAATGATTTTTGTTTTATCTTCTTGTCATGCTTATATTTGCTCCCACAGGATTTGATGGGATTATTTTTAGTGATTTGATAATTTTTTATACTTTTGTAGATCAGTTTTACATTTTCTCAATTACATTAAAAATCTCTGATATCCACTGTTTTCATAATTAATATGCTCTAAAACTTGTGCCAGGTCGAGATTGGTTCTATCAGTTCAGACATAAAAATTCTCCAAGAGAAGTCTATGGATATGGGTCTAAAGCTAAATAATCGCAAGGTGTGCTTCCTTTAGAGAAAAAAGTAGTTCTTTGTTTGTATTGGAGTTAACATAGGACAAATGCTCGTATGTTAATAATTTGATAGACAGTAATTGTCATCTTGTATGTTGCCTCACTTTTGCCAAATGACTCACTTTTGCCAAATGAAAATTAGCCTTTAAGAATATGTGCTTTTCATGTGAAAATCTACTCTTTCTAATCTTAACCTGTCTTCCCTTGTTGTTTCTCATTTTTTGGGAATGGTGTAGCTTGGAGGAACTTTACATTGGTAATCTTGTTCATGCATATTAATGCACCTCGAAATATCTTATCAGCGTTATGTGGTTTAAACATCTGTTTGAAGCTGGCCAAGGATATATATGTTCTTTTTGGTTGTTTCTATGTGCTTTATTTTGATTGGTAATCACTAATGTTTTGTCTATGTGTTGAACGTATCAAGGGTCCTTTAATGTCCAATAGTTAGGTTCTTTCCTTTCCTATGTCATAAATTTTATTTTAAACCATAAATCAAGGTTTCATAAGAGAGTATTTGTTGCCCTTTTTGACTCTAAAGATTCAGACATATATAACACTTCAAACAAAAAGGAAACGTTACACCACTGATTTTTAAATTGTTTTGATTTTTTGTTTTAAATTCCTTTTGGAGTTTCAAAGGACTATTCCTCATGCTCTCTTCTTCATTCAAGGATAGTGATATCTTTTCATCACTGATGGTTACCATTAAAGCCTATATATGTTCCCAATCGGCCTTTTCAGTATTTTCCTTTATTTCTCTGCCTTCATTTAATGCGCTTCACCTGAATATCATATTTAAGTTTCTGCAAGACTGCATGATTGATTATTTTATATAATGCAAGTTGGCTGTTTAATTTTGTTCTCTAATAATTTCTTATGTTTTCTAACTTTGGTTAGTATAAACTCTTAGTTAAGCCTGCTGACAAGATGTTCTCTATGTTGCAAAAACATGTAGACTGCAAGATGCTATTGTTGT
Organism: Hibiscus syriacus; assembly: GCF_006381635.1. Classification (NCBI taxonomy): domain Eukaryota; kingdom Viridiplantae; phylum Streptophyta; class Magnoliopsida; order Malvales; family Malvaceae; genus Hibiscus; species Hibiscus syriacus. The sequence goes on from NW_024062765.1 coordinate 3,081,189, forward strand.
TTTTGTTGTCATATCAGCTTTCTCCAATAAGCCTATAAATCAAATAAAACAATATTTAGTGCTACTACATTCAACTCTCATCTGGTATGACACAGTAGACTAGTCCTATTTTTTTTTGATAAGAATAGGTGGCCTCATTAAAAATCCCCTTCATGATTAATGGAGCTCATAGGCAGCTCTTTAATCAGTGGAAGGAGGAAAAGAGTGCCTTATAATTTTATTAGAAACATGAAAAGTACATAAGAGTTACAACAACCTACAAAGTCCCTTATAAGGAAAAATAAGAACATAAAAAACAGCCCTAATCAACAACTCAAAAATCAACCAATGCCAGCCTTAGCTAGGGCATCTGCCGCTAGGTTAGCTGACCTATTGACCCATCTAATAACACCTTCAAAAACATTGAGCCTATCCACAATATCTTTAACAATAGCAGCGTAAACGTCTGGGCATAATTCAGCTTTCTTAATCCAGTCCACTGTAACCTTTCATCTTTCCTTTGCATTCAAATGTAGTTTCTTATGCTCCAATGTGGTTTTGCTAATTTATCAATTGTTTTTGGACCAGATGGCAGAATCGAAGCTTGCTAAATTTGTTGAAGACATTATAGTCCCTCCAAAGATGGTTGACATAATTGTTGATGGAGAGGTATTTACGATTATTTTTGTTCCACCTACCCCTAATGTGCATATTATAATTTTTGTCCGGGTGTTTTTGTTATGTTTCGAGCTGTGTGTTGTGGGTAGAGGGTGTTTGGAACAGGTTATGTAATAATGTTCTATTAATAAATTTCAGAGGTACTCTTTTTCTCCTTCCAATGTCCTTCAGGTTGCTGCTGTAAAACGAAGGTTATGAAGGGGTTTGAGGCCTCCATATATTTTCTATCAAAATTTTTTTACCTTTCCTTTGATATTTTATTTGTATAGTGTCTTGCTCAAAGGGTCTTTTGATATTGTCTTACATGGCACAATATGGTTATGCAATTATTAATTGTGTCAGTTGCCTAATATTTCTTGGGGTGTTCCTTTTAAGATTTCATGAGAGAATATGAGTTGAAGAATTCTCCGTGTAGGTTAGGAAAAAGTTCTAGATCTGGTCCAAATTCCCTAAAGCATTTTTGATGAAGTAATTTGTGTGATTTTTGACTCCCTAGCAAGTGATGTACTTCAGATGGAAAAGAAAAGAAAAACCATAAATTTAACAATGTGCCTCCTCACTTCCTCTTTTATGTTTCTCTCTATAATACACTTCTGCACATCCCTGAGTATTTTTTCCCTTTTATTGTGAACTTAAATGAATGCATGTGATAAAAAGATAGGGGTCACAAAAGTTTGGGAAAAAATGTGGAAGAAGTGTTTAAGTTGGTTGGAATATGAAATAGACTTCGTAATGATTCTATTAGAAGATATGAAAGGATGCCATGTCCAAAGGGGGAGGGTGGAGAAGTCATAGGTGGAAGCTATAACAAGGAAGTCTTTCTTTTACAAATCATACATAAATCATGGTTCTCAATTGAGCACAATGGTGTGATATGACTCGTGAATTTGAGCACACATGGTGGGGAACAGCTGGTCTGTTTTATTTGTTTTCTGGATGAATTATGTCTCTTTGATGCTTGTCTGGACGAAGTAACTGTTTTCTGCTCTATGTTTGATTTTGTCTTGTAATAATTTATAACAGAGTCTTGATTTCTTAGCTTAATCCTCTTGTATGTCTTTATGGTTTCAGCTATTAGTGTTCTAAAATATTCTAGTGAATTGTACTTTTTTTTCTAAGGTACTTGCAATGGCATTTCTTTTAGGTAAATGATGAATATATGAGAACTCTTGACATTCTAAGCAAGAAGCTGAAGTTTGTTGAGGTGGATCCTATGGTTAAAGCTTCAAAAGCACTGAAAGATGTTCAACCTGAGCTTGAAAAATTGCGGCAGAAAGCAGTATCCAAGGTTAACTTAATTACCTATTGCTTAGATGTCATTTATTAAGTAAACTTGATATTATTATATAGGTAATGTGTATTGGTTTGTTTATTTAATAAATCATGAGGTATTCTTTTCCTCCTTTCAATTTTCTTTGACATAAGGTTTAGTATGTTGATGATTATGAAGGGGTTTTTTAACGAGGCCTCCAATTCTTATAAAAAAATTATATAGGTATTCCGAAAAGATTTTAACCATCTATCTGCCATCATGCATATCATTCTGCTTGTGCTTGGACTGTTTCTGTGGTCATTCTCTAGAGACCTTTTTTGGTTATTGATGGAACATTCTTTGCTTGGAGATCTATGGGAACATTTTCTAGTTCTTGCTTGACTTTATACCTTTAGCACCGAGCATGCTTAATTGTAAGTGCATGTACTTGAAGAGTTGGCTGGCTTTAAATTCCCTTCCTCAAAATAATAAAAAGAAACAAGAAAAATTTTGTTTACAAGTTTATAGTGTTTAGCAAAGAACCTATCCCTTGTTCAGAAACTAAAATAATTTTTCTGGTTTTCTCGTTAATTAATAGTTCAATGTTCATTACATATATGGAATGAAATGTCAATATTTAGAAAATTCATCTGCAATTTTTGTTTACCAATGCTATCATATATACAAATGATTTATGTTTCAAAACTTTGTGATGTTGATTTGGTGTTAAATAAGTTTAAATGTGAATGTAGTTTATCTAGGTAGGCTTTTAAGAGCCATTGCATTGGAAATGAAAATAAACTATAGGTTATTTAAACTTTAGAAGAGAGAAAAAGGCCAGTCTTCCTTCGGCGTGAGTTGGACTGTTTTCGTCGATAACCTAAGTAAGAGAGTCTCTAGAAGAGTGTTAAAGGAATTTATTTCTTGACCAGGGTCATGTGGTGAGAGTCTTCATACCAAATGTGATGAAAAACCAAAGTATAAATCTTCCACGTTTGCCTTTGTTCAGTTTGGTAATGAAACATGAATGAGGAAGGTAGTCGAAAACATAAACAGGTTGTGGATCGATGGGAGGAAAGTTTTTGTTGGAGTTGCAAAATACCAAAAAGATCGACCAAGGGCTATTGGTACATCTCGGTCACTAGTTGATGCTCAGGAAAAGGTCACAGAAGAAAAAGCTAAACCATGTGAGAAGGCTGAGATTCCGAGAAGTACAAGAGATGATAGATCATATAAAGATGTATTGTTGTCGAGCAGTACGCAGAAGAGTGATTCGGAGCAGAAGGGAATTAGATATGATAGTTTAGACAGGGGGAGAGGGAAGAAGAATATTTGGGAGATGCATATTCCTACTGAAAGTTCAAGCTGGGTGAAAAGATCTCTCACGGGTATTGTTAAACATACTTTCGACTTGGAGTTGGTTCAAAGAGCCTTGGTAAATGAAGGTTTTGAAGTTCAAATTGCGAGCTGGGGGTAAGTATGGAATTCTTGTGTTGTTACATTTAAATCTGAGGAAATGATGAAGGAGGTATGGTCGAATAAAAGTGAGGAGTTATGGTTCTGGTTCGACCGACTGGCGCCTCTGTTGAGTGAAGGTGGAGTGCCAATGGATTACTGTCTGGTTGAGTTGTATGGTGTTCCTCTGTTATGTTGACAAGAGAATTTTCTAGAGAAGTTAGCAGGAAGGTGGGGATCAATGGAGGGTATCCAGGAATCTACTAAAACCAGGGAAGATCTCACGACAGTGAAAATTTTGCTAAGGGTGGCAGGTCCGTTTGACGTCCCGGAAGTGTTAACTTTAGGCTCGTATGGAAGATCATTCAAGGTGACTACTAAGTTGGGATCTACTTCACTGATTTCAAAATTTTTTTATTCGCAACACGCTGGAGAAATTTTCCGATGAAAGAGTCACAGTCATAGAGTCGCCAGAGGAGGAAGATGAATTGACAGCCCACAATCTTCTGACATGTCAGGTCCAATTCGGCTTGTTGAGGAAGCTCGTCAAAAAGTGGACACATGGTTGATCAGGGATTTTCTTCCGGGTTTGGTGCAGTAGGTAAAGAATTACTGTTTTCAAAAAGAAGTTTGGAAGGGAAAGGCATTAATGAAGGAGTGTCAGATTTTCTTAGCTTGGGGAGTAGTAAAAGGGGAGATTTTGCTGGGCTGGGCATTAGAAATAATGAGGATTCTAAAGGAAGTTATCAGGCCCAATCAGAGAGGAGCAGTGAGCCATTATCTCCCATAAAGAGATTAATTCCTGCTGGTCCAACAATAAATCTTATTGGGCTCGGTTATGCAAGTCAAAAAAATAATCACAATTCTTCAAGCAGATCAGGGAAATAGACAAAGCTAGGGGAAGTCGATGTTTTTTGTCAACAGAGGTTGGCATTAAGGATCCAACAGGGATTGATGATGAAGTGGGGTCTGCTAGAGGTTTAAAGTTGATAAGTACGAGAGTTGGTTCGCAAACTCGTTCTGCAAGCTCTCTATCTATGAAGAGCGCCCCGGTTGGAAGGAAGTTAATCAGAAGTTACAAGAGAGTTTATAGTAGGTCTAGGGAAAGGAATATGGATGATGTATCAGGAGGGGAGTGCAGTAATAAGTTGGGTAGGGCTTTAATTTCAAGAGGATATTATTCTGAAATTCCAGAGGCTGCTGTTTTTACAGAAGGGGACAGTGATGGTTCAAGGGGGAGATTTAAAAGATCCAGGGATGCTTTAGATCATGCTAGTGTTTCTACATTATCCTCATCAGCTTTTCCTTTGCTGTTGGAGGAAGCTATTGCTACATGGGAAATTAGCAGGATATTGGGTATATCTTTCAAGGAAGGGAAAAAAGCTTTTCTAGAAAAAATTATGGATTTGGAGAAAGGCTTGAGTGGTACTAGCTGAGTTCGTGGGTAAATCCTGGGATTGTTTTGGTATTATCAAACAAGAATATGATGCCAAAACTATTTATTTTGTCTTGGAACGTTAGGGGGTTGGGCAAAAAAGAAAAACAAAGAGCTGTACGAAAAATAGTTTCTGAGAGAACCAACGTTTCTTTTTCTACAAGAAACAAAACTTGAGATTTTACCAAGCTCTTTTTTAAGGAGAAGTGGTTTGAAGAAGTTGCAAGGGTTCGTTGAGTCATCAGCAGCAGGTTCTTCAAGAGGTATTTTAAGTTGTTGGGATGATAGTTTTTTTTAGCTAGAAGATCAACATATTCACAGGAGGTTTATTGCTGTTTTCGGGAAGTTCAAAACCAACCAATTTAGGTGTGGCTTCATAAACGTTTATGGTCCATCTGTGGAAGAAGAAAAGGCTAGTTTTTTTGAAGATCTGGGATTGTTTTTAAATGGGTACAGTATACCTTTTTGTGTGGGAGGGTACTTCAATGCCTATTTAACAGAAGATGAGAAGAAAGGTAGAGCTCATAGCAGAAACTCTATGGAAATTTTTAGTCTCTTTATTCAGCAAATGGGGCTAATTGATTTGCCTTTAATTGGGGGGAATTTTACCTGGAGCAACAATCGGGATTTTCCTACTGTTGTTAGACTGGACAGGTTCTGGTGAATGTTAGTTTCTCATCAGCATTTTCTGGTATCACCCAATCGTTGCTGCCTAAATCTCTCTCCGATCATAACACAATTATTCTGGAGAGGGGGAAGATAATTGGGTAAGAGACCTTTTAGGCTGTTTAGCTATTTAATGACTGAGGATGGTTTTGAGGAGAAGGTTGTAGAGTCTATTAAGGAGTTCAAGAAGAATAAGAAAAGAGCTGGAATTTTGAGCATACTTAGGAATACGAAGTTTGCTAATAAGAGCTGGTATGGGAATAGGAAACAGTTTCCATGTGTTGATATTTCTGTTCTAGAAGACAAGATTCATCAGCTGGAAAATAGGATTCAACAAAACCAAATTTCCAATGCTTATGACAGTCTAGCAGAGTTGAGGTTTTTGAGAAATGAACTTTGGAGACTTTACAAAATTGAGGAGCAAATATGGTTCCAAAATTCAAGAGAGAAGTAGGCTAAAGATGGAGACCGAAATTCTAAATTTTTTCACACATGTGCTACCATTAGGAGGAGGATGAATTCTCTGAATGCTATTAATGTTGAAGTTGAAATTATCAAAGATCCTGTTCTTATCAAGTCAAGTGTCAGAGATCATTTTTTTAAAGCATTTAACTGCTGTTCAACTTTGGAAGTGGAGGATATTAAGTTGAATTTTTCAAGAATTTCTATGGAGCAGTCTTATGTTAGAAAAGGAGTTTACGGAAGATGAGATTTGGGAAACCTTAAACTCGTGTGATAGTAACAAAGCTCTTGGGCCAGATGGGTTGAATATGAGATTTTTAAAAAAATTCTTGTCTTCCTTGAAAGGTGATATTCTGAAATTTTTTCATAATTTTTTCTTGGAAAAGGATTGGGAGCATGGCATTAATCATTTTTTCATAACTCTCATTCAAAAGGGTTATAATATTGGGGGTTTAGACGATTTCAGACCTATTAGTCTAGTAGGTGGGATGTACAAAATTCTTTCCAAGTGTCTTTCGAGAAGGTTGAGATGTTGCATCGATGATATTATCAGTGATTCACAATTTTCTTTCATTCATGGTAGACAAATGTTGGACCGTTCTTTTATTGCTAATGAAGGAATTGACTTGTGAAGGAAGAAAGGATTGAAGGGTTGTGTGTTTAAGGTGGACTTCAAGAAGGCTTATGATACGGTAGATTGAGACATTCTCTTTAAAGTAATGGCGAAAATGGGGTTCGGATCAAAATGGTGTTGTTGGATTCGGAAATGTGTTACAACAGCTTCGGTGTCAGTGTTAGTTAATGTTGTTCCTACTGATGAATTTTCTATGGCTAGAGGTCTTAGACAGGGCTGTTCCCTGTCCCCTTTGCTGTTTAATTTCGTTGGCGAGCTTCTTAATTTACTACTACTTAAGGCAGTATCTTCGGGTCTATTTTGTGGTCTGGTTGTTGGCAAAGATGAGGCTTCTTTTAATTTATCTCATCTGCAATTCGCAGATGATCTCATCATTTTCTGTAATGCATCGAAGACACAAATTCTTAATGTTAAGAGGGTTCTACAGGTTTTCGAAGTAATGTCAGGCCTTAAACTGAATCTCACTAAAAGTAAATTATTTGGTATTAATATTAGGGAGGAAGAGGTAATGCAGTGGGCTAATGCTATCGATTGTTCAGTAGGACATTTCCCTTCAGAATATTTGGGGTTGTCGCTTGGTGCTAAGAGAAATTCTCTAGTGTTGTGGGATCCGGTAATGCAGAAGTTCTATAAAAAGTTAGCCGGATGGAAGGTTAAGACACTGTCAATGGCAGGGAGATTGGTCTTATTGAAGGATGTTTTGTGCTCGTTACCCACCTATTTCATGTCCATGTTCAAAATTCCTTCTTCGGTGATTGTTAAACTAAATTCCATCATGGCCAGATTTTTATGGGGAGGAGGGTTAGAGGTCAAAAAAATTCACTGGGTTAATTGGTCGACAGTGTGCTTTGCAAAAAGTGTTGGTGGTCTTGGTGATTTGGAAATCGGTAATCCAAAATCATTTCAAAGAGGATCAGTTTGGAGCTAAGTTTCGAAGTTTGTTTAAAGTATCGGTGGGGAATGGAGGGAGAATCAAATTTTGTTTTGATATCTGGGCGCTTGATTCTCCTCTTAAAGTGGTTTTCCCGAGATTGTTTGTTCTTTCTTTAAACAAGAATGGGAAGCTAAGGTTCTTATGGATTTTCCTCAATTGACAATGACATTGCCTAAATAATTGTGTCAGTCACGTGTTAGTGAGAGAAGCTCCAGCTTCTCTCTAACCCGCGTTTTCAAATTTCAAATTCCCCAGGCGTTTTTGAAAATTTTTCTCTCCTCCGACTTACACCCGTTGTCCGCCGCCATCATCAGCCACCCGCCGCCGCCGTCAGACGCTGCGCCGACCGTCACTTCCGGTGGCCGTTAAACACCAAAACTTCCAGATTTTTTCGACTCGAAGCCAGCATTAAGGATCTAAGCTTCATTTCACCAAGGAGAGCCTATAACTCGGTGGATCTTAAACGTAGCCCTTCGACTTTTTAGCTGTTGGCGACGCTTCTTCTTTTTTTCTCCAACGACAGCGCGATCTACAACAGCAGTATAATCATTATTTTTACTTTCTCCATCTCCTTGCGTCTGTCGTCTCTCCACAAAGCAATCAAGTCAGCCACGTTCGTCGCTGATCTTTAGCTGCAGTTTTGGTTTTGTTCATCACCCTTTCTTCCTTTGCTTTTCTTCAACGATAAAGCAACGCAAAAGAAATGAGTTCCCGGAAACTTGAAGTTGGTCTTGCTACCCCTCTCCATTACAAGTCCTCTCTGCAAAAGCCAAGGCTAGCTGCAGAACATGCTTCGGCTTTGCAGTCTGTGGAGGCGGGGATTTCCAAGATACGAACTGCTATTGTGGCATTTGATCGCCTTGTTAATTCCCTCGGTTCACTTAAAGACACCGCTGAATTACGTGACAAATTGCATAAGACAAGGCTTGATATTGAGCAGCTCGTTAAAGAGTCTTCAGCTAAACTAAGGGAAGCAAGAGAAGTTGTGCAAGATGCAGAAACCTTAAAGAAATCTGTCGATGAGAAGCTTGCAGCTGGGAGGGAGACAACAAATTCATCTTCCGTTCCTAAAGAAGTTCGTCCATCAAGTTATGATGTCCATGTGCTGGAGGAAAAGGTGACCAAGAAACGCGTGGAAGGAGATGAGATGAGGGTTGAAGCCGCAGCTCTCGGGGCTAAGGCTGGCCGTCAGTCCAATAGTGGGGATAAAGTGGCTGGAAAAAGTTTGAAAATTCCGGATAAGAAGGCGAATCGAGTGGAGATTTTGGTGCCGAAGGTTACGGAATCGGAGCTTCATAAACAGAGAGTGGAGCAGCAGGCGCCGACTTTGAAGGTAGCGAAGAAGGCCAAAGAGAAGCAGTGTAGGACTGCGGCGGGGGAGAAATATGAGGATGCTGTTGGAGTCCACCACAAAGGGGTGCAGTAATGATAAGACTGGATGCTACACGTTATTTATTGATAACTTACCAAGAACATTCACTGGAAGAGGTTTGGATTTTTATTTCGCTCTCATGGTCGGGTTCTTGATGCTTTTATTCCAAATAAAAGAAATTCAAAAGGAGTTTGCTTTGGTTTCATTCGCTTCGCAACTATCAATGAAGCAAGGAGAGCGATCTCAAAAATTAATGGTTCTCATATCGACGGAAGCAAAATTGGTGTTTATTTCGCTAAATTCAAACCTCGACAGTCCTTTTGGAGAAAGTCCTCGACAAGTGTTCTTCGCAAGTCTGGGATGGAAGATGTTTTGAGGAAGAATCATTATAAAGTTGAAGGTGTTATAGATGAAGAAAAACTTCAGGTGTTGAGCAATTGTCTAGTGGGGTGGTGCAAAGACTTTGTCAAAATTGGTCATTTCGCCAGACAAATGCAAGCGAAGGGCCTTATTGGCTTCACCTTAATGAGAGCTGCTGGTAATGCGATTTTAATGATTTTCGAAGACTGCTTCATTGAGAAGCGTGAAGAACGATAAATCAAAGATTCTTGCAGAGTGGTTCTCCATAGTCGAAGCTTGGTCAGAGAGTTTGGTAATGGAGTGTCGTCGAGTATGGTTAGTTTGCGAGGGTGTTTCTTTTCACACATGGAATTGGGATACTTTCAAGAACATTGCTGATAAGTGGGGTTTATTACTAGCTATCGACGAAAGTTGTCAGTCTCCATCATCCTTTGATCGGGCAAAAATTCAAGTCCTCACAAAGGCTGATGCGAGAATTGATGCGATGGTGGAATTGAAGGTTGTTGACAACTTCTTCAAGGTCATGGTGCATGAGATAGAACCTTCATTCAAACCAAACTCTTGGGCTCCTGAAGAAGACGAGTCTCATTAGATCTTGTCTCTTCAATTGTGGTTTTAGTCTATATGGTTGTAGGTGTTGCTTTTAATTTGTATTATGTTCTGTTTTATTCCTACTGCTGGTGGTGTAATTAGAAGTAAGGTGATTTGACTGTGGCTTTGGATGAGGTCATATGAGGTTAAGGTGTTTGTTGTAATGGTGTACATCACCATGAGATGATATTCCATGGTATCTTTTGTATCGGGTATTTTATCAATAATATTTGAGGTACTCTTTTCTTCCTTCCAATTTTCGTTAACATACCTTTAGTATGTGAACAAATACGAAGGGAGTTTTTAATGAGAACTTCTATAAAAAAAAAGAAAAGAATGGGAAGCTAAATGAGTTTGGAGAGTTTCGGACATCAGTTTGGTCTTGGCATGTTCAAATGAGGAGTTTGAGTGACTGGGAATTGGATCAGTTTTCTGATTTATTGGCTATAATTCACAATTTCACTCTTTCCCATGAGTTGTCAGATGGGTTGGTCTGGAGAGGGAATGGGGAAGGAATTTATAGTCAATTCGAGTGTGAAGTCATGCTGTCCTGTTTCGACAACAGACTCCTTTTGGATGAAAAACATTTGGAGGGGCTTGGTGCCTCCTAGAGTGGAGGTCTTTATGTGGCAGGTGGTGTATCAAAGGCTGCCAATAAAACAAGAATTACAAAGGAGAGAAGTTTAAGCTATTGTAGATGTTGCATGTCCTTTATGTAAAAAGGAGGCTGAATCTTCATCACTTATTTTTTACTTGCTTTGTGGTGTGGACCCTATGGAATAAATTTTTGAATTTTTGGGGAGTTTGTTCGGTTTTACAGGCCAATGCTCAAAGTTTTATGTTAGCTTGGGAAGATATGGTGCCTAATTCTAAAATTTGGTCCTTTATTCCGGGAGTGGTTCTATGGACTATTTGGAAATTTAGGAATGACATTGTGTTTGATGGGGGAAGGTTAGATCAGATTGATCTATTTTTTATGGCAAAATGTAGGCTGGCTACTTGGTTCTTAGCTAACTTCAAGGATGTGTCTATTCTAAAGGACTCTCTCATTAGTGATCCATCTCTTGGGGATTGTTGCTCTAATTCAAGTTTTTCAATCATCAAAATTGTATCTTGGTCTCCTCCTCCAAAGGGCTTTATAAAACTGAATGTGGATGCAACAGTGAATGGAGATTAGAGGAAAAGTGGTGTTGGGGGCATTCTAAGAGTTGAGGATGGCTCGGTGATGGGTTCTTTCTAAGAGTCTGCTGGTCCAGGTCCTCTGTTGATAGAGCTTATGGCAATTAAGAAGGGCTTAACTTTCTTTGCTTCGATTCATCAGCGGTTTAAGGAACGTTTAATTTTTGAAACTGACAGTAAAGTAGCAGTAGATTGGGTCAAGAATTATGATCATTGTCCCTATGTCTACATAGACTTAGTGAAAGACATTGTTACTATGTTTAGAGATTTGAATGGTATTATTAGATGGGTTGCTAGATCAGCCAATGTTGAGGTTGATAGCTTAGCTAAGGCTGGTATTGGCTAGTTTCACTGTTTTGATTAGGCTATTTTTAGGCTTTGGGTTGGTTATTGTATAGGGAGTGTTTATGTTTGTTTTTGAACATTATGTATCTTTCGGTTATTAATGAATTCTAAGGCACTCTTTTCCTCCTTCCGCTGATTAAGGAGCACTTTGTGCTCCATTAATCATGAAGGGGGTTTTTAACGAGGCCTACTTTCTTATCAAAAATAAAAAACTGTAACCACCTCCACATATTCATGTCTGGATTAGAAATGATGTTTTCTCTTAATGGTTAGAGATGTCAGGTGCAGAATCAATTCGCACAATCAGGACCCCTTCATGATGTCATTTAAACTTACGAACGATGCATGTTAAATGCTTCTGTTCAGTTTTTGTTGAGCATAGACTGAAATCTATAGTATGTTGGAGTTATTTTATATGTTTTCTGATTACTTGGCTGTCAAAATTCAAAAATGTCAATTGCTAATGTGGTACTGATCTGTTGCATATTCTTTAAATTAATTTTTACTACGAACTAATTAGTATAAAGGAATCTCTCATCTGTGTTTTTCTTTCTGTAGGTGTTTGATTTTATTGTTCAAAAGCTTCAAGCACTGAGGAAACCGAAGACAAACATTCAGATTCTTCAACAAAACGTTCTTTTGAAATACAAGTACGCTTCCTCTATGATTTTTTTGGTGGCTCATTTACTGTTTCTATTGTGTTCAACACCCGGATGCTTAGCTTAGATCTACCTTAGTATATGAATTTCAAGGAAAACCTGTATATTCTAAGAATTTTCATGAATTCTATCATACTCCATCAAACTGTATAATTGCATTAGCCCAAAAGGTAATTGGCATGTATTTGATCTCTATGTATTGTGTGATACTGCCTTTAATTGTTGCTATATCGAGCCTGGGTTAACAAACAAGGCCCAGGCTCAACTGGTATCATGCCAAATAGTGAGACTAAGGTGCTAAAAAAAACATGAGTGAGAAAGCTAGTGAGAGAGCGATCGTGGAGCTTGGTTTGGGTTCTTCTGACAGAGGCGGAGCACTACTGGAGAAGGAGCCTGGGTAGCTTTCATAGATAATCTTAGTAGGAGAGTGCATAGAAGCGTTTTAGCTATTTCGACAAGGTGATCAAAGTGTTCATTCCGTTCGTTAATAGGAGACCAAAGTACAAGGATTATACATTCGCTTTTGTGCATTTTGCTTGTAAGGAGGATCTGTTCAATGCAAAGGATAGGATGAATAATGTTGTGGTAGATGGAAGGAGGATATCGGTGTCGATTGCGAAATACCAGAAGAGAAGTTATCCGCGCGGCCGAGAGCGAGCTACTGGAGTGGGGAGTGGAGTTGCCAGCGAAGTGGAGCCGAGAGGGAAGAGATCAACAGTCCAAGTTGAGGCGAGGAGGAGGGAGTTGCTAAGTAAATTTCATGATGGAAGATCTTATAAGGATTCAGTATTGGGAAGGGATAATACTGAGGGTCAGCAGAGGAATAGATGTGGAGATACGAGGGAGAATAAGAAGCCTTTGGAAGTTCATATTCCAATGGAAGAAAGGACTTGGTTAAGATCATCTCTAACTGGTATATGCAAGCAGATTTTCGAAGTTGAGCTTGTGCAAAGAGGTTTAAGGACTGAGGGTTTTAATGTCAAGGTGATAAGGTGGGGTTTTGCGAGAAATGCATGTCTGATTGTATTTAAGTTGTGGAGGAGAAAATCGCAGCGGTGGAGGACAAATGGGAGGCATTGTCTTTCTGGTTTAAAAGGTTGGAGCCTGTCATGGAGAAGGGCGTTCCATTACCTTTCTGTGCAGTATCCTTGATGGGTGTTCCTTTAAATTGCTGTCAGTTTCATTCTTTTCTAGTTTGGCTGCGAGATGGGGCAAGTTAGTGAAGATTCAGGATCAAACGGCTCAAAGAGTGGACTGCAGGGTGGCTCATTTGCTGTTAAGAGTGAAAAGCCCTTTCGATATTCCGCCCAGGAAATCATTAATACTTATGGTAGATATTTTATTATTAAGATTAAAGTGGAAGGCTGTGACGAGTTCTTTCCTGAGCTTGACGAGGGGGAGGTAGAAGATGGCTCTGTGGAAGAACGAGTTGACCAGGGAGAGAAGACTTCATCGGAAGGGAGCAAAGGGGATGATAGAGAAGGTCAGCAAGGGCAGTTGAATTTCCAGAAGATGTCAGATGCTCAGAATAGACAAGAAGCACGGGCTAAAGGTGCTTCTCATGGGGATGACACAATGACCGATGATAATTTGAATTTTAACGTGGAAGCCAATAATATTACAGGGCTGACCATTGGGATGAGGGGACAGTACTAGGTGAGGCGAAAAGTATGCAGAAAGTGTCAGGTGTTCCTGCTGTTAGAAGGAAAAAGGTGTTCAGAGTGGAAGGTGGCTCCTCGGGACAAGATAAAGTTGTCAAAGATTGTGGGATTAATTATAAAACGGGTAGATCTGAGGTGTTTGGGCCTGAGCAGTATGGGTGTGTTTCACTAGCCCAGCGATGTCCTGCGGACAATGAAAGCCATTTACAGGACCAAACACATTCTGAAACATATGAGGAGAACAATAGTATCATGGTAGAGGAAGAGAATGAAGGCATTCAGGAAGTTGAGGTTTTTGATATGGGTGACAAAGGAATTAAGTCGAAGAAGGTCAACAGAAATGCAAAGGTGAAGAGTTGTAGGAGATGGAGATTAGGATATCAGGTATCTAAAGGCTTGTCAATAAGTAAGACTTCCGAAGGATTGAGGGGTTGCGGATGTTTTGCGAGGGTATACAGAAGGTCAAAAACAAGACGAGTTTGGTTATGTTCAGCAAATATTCATAAGCACAGTCAGAACAGGCTGGTACTTCATAATTCTAAGCAATTTTCATCAGCTTCAGGGGTTAGGGGTCAGGATAAGGATACTACTATTTCTGCCCATGGTCATAACAAGCCTATGGGCCCTATTAGTAGCAGCATTTCTCCAGTCAGTGGGATGGCAGATTAGGTTATTGCTTCTAGGAATCGGAGAAAATACAGAAAGAAGAGAAGAGGTTTAATCTCAGAAGCTCTGGCTAATGCAGATGTATCTACAGTCTACTCTTGTTCCTTCTCTAAAGTTCTTGAGGAAGCATTGAATACTTGGGAAGTCTGTCAGAGTTTAGGCATTTCTTTCAAGGAAGGGAGGGAGGCTTTTATTGATAAAATTAGAAAGATGGAGGAAGGGGCAGGGGTGGCAAATGAAGCTGCTAAGTGAGTCAGTTACTTGTTTCCTCGAAGGCTTGGGCTTGAAGTGTATATGTTGGAATGTAATATTATTTCGTGGAATGTTAGGGGCTTAGGAAGAAAGGAAAAAATTAGAGGGGTGTCGAGACTTGTAAATAAGAACAAACCGGTCATATTGCTTTTACAGGAGACAAAACTGAGTAAAAACAAGAAGGGGCTTAGAAGGAAATTAGGAGGAAAGCTGCTGATGGGAGAAAGTTTCCAGCCAGCGGATGGGTCAGCCGGTGGATTGTTGTGTTTGTGGAATGAAAATGCTTATGAGGTAAGCAAGGTGTATAATCAAAGTAGATTTCAGGTGTTAACAGGGAAGTTCAAGGTGTCTAAAGTAGAATGTGTTATTATTAATGTGTACGATCCTTCTGTAGAGGAAGAAAAGGAGGAGTTTTTCAGGCAACTGTTGAGTTATGTTCACTCTGTTAATCTGCCAATTTGCATCGGGGGAGATTTTAATGCTTATCTCGACCAAGAGGAGAAGATTGGTGCCTCACAAAATTGGCATTCAATGGGTCTGCTAAGGAATTTCTTGCAACAATCAAATTTAATAGATCTTCCTTTCGCAGGTGGCACTTTCACTTGGGGTAATAATAGAGAAATCACTACTTGGGTAAGGCTTGACCGATTCTTATTGAGTAGCAGCTTCTTAAGCTGCTTCCCCAAGTCTGTTCAGAAATTGCTTCCTAGATCTCTCTCTGATCACAACCCGATACTATTGGTTGAAGATGTGAAAAATTGGGGCTCTAAACCTTTTCGGTTCTTTAACTATATGCTGGAGGAAGATGGTTTTGTAGATATGGTTCAGAATGTAATGTCAGATCGGGTTGAAGATAGAGGAGGAAGAGGAATTTACAGTGTATTAAAAGGAACTAAGAAACGTATCAAGGAATGGCCATTCAGAAATAAACAGGGGATATCTGAAGCTATCATAGGGTTGGAGAGCAAAATAAATGATTTGGAAATTAAGGCGCAAGGCAGTGGGCTTTCTACCTTTGACTGGGAACAACCTCTGTCATCCAGAAAAGAGCTCTGGAAATTGCATATAATTGAAGAAAGTATTTGGTTTCAAATGTCGAGGGCGAAATGGATAAATGATGGGGATAGAAACACTAGGTTCTTCCACCTATGTGCTGTAAACAGAAACAAATTCAACACCATTTCGACATTGAAAGTGGATGGGGAGGTGATGATAGATCCAGTGCTGATTAAAGATTATGTCTCCCAGTTCTTTAAGAAAGCCTATAACTCTAAAGATTTTTAGAGGTGGAGAACTTGAATTTAAAATTTGCTAAATTGAGAGGAGATCAAAGGAATAGCCTGGAGGTTATGTTTTCAGAGGAGGAAGTAAGGGAGGCTATTTTCTCTTCGGACAGTTCTAAAGCACCAGGTCCCGACGGGTTTACGATGGGTTTTTTCAAGAAATTCTGGCCAACTATGAAGGGGCAACTTATGAAGTTTATGGAGGATTTTTATTGTGGGAGAAAATGGGATCATGGGGTCAATCATGCGTTCATTTCTCTGATCCCAAAGAAAAACAATCCGGAAGTAATTGAAGATTATAGACCTATAAGTCTCGTTGGCAGTCTCTATAAAATCATTTCCAAAGTTTTAGCAAGGAGACTAGTTTCAGTGATTCAAGATATTGTGAGCCCTTCACAATTTGCATTTATTCCGGGGAGACAACTTTTAGATTGTGCTTTTCTTGCAAACGAAGGCATAGACTATTGGAGGAAGCAAGGGCTGAAAGGGGTAGTTTTCAAAGCTGATTTTCAGAGGGCGTATGACACGTTTGAATGGCCAATTATCTTTAGATTATTGAGAGTCATGGGCTTTGGGGAGAGATGGGTTTCCTGGATAAAATGTTGCCTCTCCACGGCGTCAATTTCGGTGTTAGTGAATGGTTCTCCTACAGAGGAGTTCTCGATGGGCAAAGGGTTGAGACAACGATGTAGTTTGTCTCATCTCTTGTTTAATTTAGTGGGGGAACTGTTAAATCGTATGTTAGTGAAAACAGCGGATGTGGGACTTTTTCAGGGTTTTGCTTTTAGAAGATCGGTTTCCTTTAATTTAACCCATTTACAATTTGCTGACGACCTGATTTTGTTTTGCCGAGATTCACCTACCTATATTCTCAATATTAAGAGAGTCTTGAGGATTTTTAGCCTAATGGCTGGACTCCGTTTGAATTTGTCAAAGAGTAATTTGTATGGAATTAATGTGGATGACGATGTATTAAATGAATGGGCTAAGGAGGCTGGTTGCGCAGTAGGTGTCCTGCCCACAGTATATTTAGGTTTACCATTAGGTGCAAAGAGAAATTCAGAGTCTGTTTGGGAGCCAGTCTTTCAGAGTTTCATCAAAAAGTTATCCGGATGGAAAGCTTCCACACTATCTATGGCGGGCAGATTGGTGTTGATAAAATCAGTTCTGTCCTCCTTGTCGATTTTCTACCTCTCTGTTTTCAGAATCCCGAGTAAGGTTTATAGGAAGTTATATTCTCTTATGGCCAACTTTTTGTGGGGGGAAGGTTCTTCAAAAAGTCGAATTCACTGGGTGAATTGGAAAAGGGTTTGTCAACCCTTCAAGGAGGGAGCTGAATTTCGCCAACAGAGTGCTGCTAGGAAAATGGGTATGGAAGTTCGCAAATGAAAAAGACACTCTTTGGAAGAACATGATTTGCAGTAAACATAATGTGAGTAATCTGTCTTTAGACCTCAAAAAGGTAGTCTCTCCTTCGGATTCTTGGATATGGAAGGGTATTACAAGAAACTATTTGGCAGAGGATGCAATTGGTCATGGTTTGCGATCTCACTCGAAGATTCAAGTAGGCAATGGCAAGTCTATTGTATTCTGGCACGATGTTTGGCTAAATGAGGATTCTTTAAAGAATCAATTTCCAAGGATCTATGTTCTTTCCAATAACAAGTGGGGAAAAGTTTCTGAGTTTGGCAGTTTCTTGAGCAATAGATGGATTTGGAATATTCAAACGAGAAGGAATCTATGTGATTGGGAGCTGGATTACTGGATTCAATTGATGTCATTATTGGAAAATGTTGGTCTGTTGAATCGGTGGATGATTTTCTGGCGTGGTCGGGGAAAGGAGATGGACTGTTCACCGCCAAAGCATGTAGGTTGACTCTTTCTACAAATTCAGGGGGTAGTTTCAAGTGGAAAAGGTGCGTTTGGTCAGGTTTGGCTCCCACAAGAGTCGAAACTTTTCTGTGGCAGGTCTGTCATCAAAGATTGGCAGTTAGAACGGAGTTGACAAGGAGAGGTGTTTCATTGGAGGAGGTCTCTTGTCCGTTTTGTGCTCAACAGGAAGAAACAGTTCAGCACTTGTTCATATCATGTTTGGTAGCATGGGACCTATGGAGCAGTTTTTGGAGGTTATGGGAAGTCTCGTCAGTCTTACCTAAAGACCCAGTCTCTTTGCTGTGCTCTTGGTTGGACATGAGGCCAAATTCTCTAATATGGAGCTTTATACCGGGTGTAGTTTTATGGTCATTATGGAAGGCTAGAAACTCTGTGGTTTTCGATGATTGGAAACTGGACAGTCATACTCTTTTCTTCATTTGTAGATTTAGATTGGCTAAATGGTTCCTGGCTAAGCACCCGTACGTCTTTATTCAGGTAGACTCCCTTGTTGGGGACCCTACACTTGCAGACAAGCACCATACTAGGAACCTTAAAAGGATGAAGGTTCAGGGCTGGCTTCCTCCTCCACTTCATTTTTACAAAGTTAACGTTGATGGGGCAGTCAGTGGGGATAGGCTGCTAGGGGGAATGGGGGGCATTTTAAGAGATTCAGAAAGTAAAATTCTTGGGTCCTTCTCGCACGCTGTTGGACCAGGTCCTCCCCCACTTGCTGAGCTGAAAGCCATTGAGAAAGGCATTGACTTTTTTCTCTCGTCGGATTGGGCGAGGAAGGGAAGGTTAATTATAGAGAGTGATTGTAAATCAGTAGTGGATTGGATTTTGCTGCCGACATCATCTCCTCGTTTTTTTAGTTCGTTGGTTCAGAAAATTGCTTCCCTAATCTTGGAGAGGGAGATCATTATTAGACATATCCTGAAGAGCTGCAATTGTGAGGCTGATACTTTAGCTAAACAGGAGATTGGATGATGAATGAAGGTTGCCTTAGAGGTTTTTCAGTAGGGTTGGTGGTCTATTGAGGTTGTTGGGGCTGAGTTAGTTTTGGTGTTGTTTAAGGGAGTTCTGGTCGCATTGGGGTTTTGCTTTCTACGTTTTGTAATTTTTTAGGTTTTGTTAGTTTGTCTTATGGCTGTATTTTATGTACTTTGTCTTTGATTAATAAAATCCTAAGGCACTCTTTTCACCTTCCGCTGATTAAGGAGCTTTCCTAAAAGATCCATTAATCAAGAAGGGGGTTTTTAATGAGGCCTGAAATTCTTATCAAAAAAAAAAATAGGTGTTCCTTAATCAGCGGAAGGAGGAAAAGAGTGGTTCTTGGTTGGATGCTTAGCAAGCTAAAAGTATTGAAGAGTGTCACTAACTCCTTAAATGGCTATATTTGTCTCTTTAATTGCTCTTTTTGTCCCCGTGCTTTTCAACTGCATACAAAGCTTCAGTGATGCATTCATGTTCCATACATCATGTATAGTCACTGAGAATGAATTTAGGTTATACCTATGATCTCACAACCCCACTCTGATACGTGCATAAGCACCAACTGCAGGCGTCACATATGCCTGAGTCCATATTGATGCATCCTTGCACACCCACAAACACTCAGTTGTGGTTGACTTATTAGTAGGAAATTTATATAGGTTACTTTAATGTTGCTTGCAAATTTTTAGCACACTGAGTTGGATAATATTTTTCCTCTTTGCTCCATGTATTGATCAATATAATTCTCTTTCATGCTTATATTTGTGCCTGAATTTTACAGTTGCTGAGATTTTTTTTAATCATAAAGTGCTTGTTTTCGAAAATCTAATGGACGATAATCTGGAATTTAGGTATGTCATTTCCTTCCTCAAAGAACATAGCAAGGAGGTACACCTTGAAGTTCGTGCAGCATACATTGACACAATGAATAAGGTGAAGGCTTTGGGCCTTTTATTTCTCTCAAAGTCCATACATGAATATATATATATATATATATATATATATTCATGTAGAGGATAAAGGATAGACTTAGTCAATTTAGTTTGTGGTGTAATTTTTTGGTAATTGATATTTGTTATTACATGCATTGCACATAAATACTTGTTTTCTCCTTTTTTTTTAAATTTTTGTAAAATAACAATTATACATAAAATACGGATGTTTTAAATCCAAATGTTTAAACTATAAAATACGGATGTTTTAAATCTTAATGTTTGAACTAATGGACAATAATGCATGCACTCACTTTATCTTATAAAAAAGAAGGCTATTTATTTGTAATGCTTCCTTTCTTAGGTTAACCAGGTAGCACAGGGATAGATTGCTCTTCTCTCGCTATATATATGTGGAAAGCCTTACCCTGCTTAACTATTTAGTAATTTGGATGTTTATGGTGGCGGCCATATTATCCAATTCCATTTTTTGCTCAATCTACTTGTACCACATTTACTATTTTGGTGTTACAGTTGCATGTGTATCAGATAACTTCAGTTAATAGCTTACTCAGTTTATATGTTGCCAAAAATGAGTTTCACTAGTAGCTGAGATACCATGGTACACAGTATTTTTTCTAAGGATTACATGATTTTGCACCTTTTTACAGGTTCTAAGTGCCCATTTCCGAGCTTATATTCAAGCGTTGGAGAAATTACAGTTAGATATTGCGACATCTAATGATTTGATTGGTGTGGAGACCAGAAGCACTGGTCTCTTCTCAAGAGGAAGAGAACCATTGAAAAATCGTTCTGCTGTTTTTGCATTGGGGGAGAGATTAAATGTTCTAAAGGTTTTCTGACTGTCAACCTGGTTATACATGCCAAAATTTTAATAGTTTGCTACTATTTTGTTAATATGCCTCGGAATCAACTGTTTTCAATTGCAAGTCATTGAGCATCATTCTTTTTCTTACCCTTCAATGATTCTCTTAGAAAGTTTTTGGAGCAGGCTTATGCTTTTATTCACCAATTCATGAATATGATATAAGAATTTGATTTGATATGTAATTGTTTAGATATAAGTGGTTTTCCCCTCTTCAATGTCTTCTGATAAACCCAGTGAACACGTTTGATGTATAAGTGCTTTACACAGTTTATTATTCATAAGCTAGCAATGACTCTTAAAAATACATTACTGGTCTATATCTTTTTTCGTTTTCTTGGTCTCTACATTTGCATTTTTGTGAACGTATATATACTTTAAGTTCTATTTTTGTTTTTGAATGGCGTTCTTCTCGCTAGGCTTGTTAGTATTGTTTCATTTTCTTTTATATGTTACATCAATTTCAACTTTAGGATGTCTGTGTTAGTTTTGTTGTCACATAATGAAGATGTATTGGACTGATTTGGCTAGAGTTGTCAAAAGATTGATTATTCTCATCTTGTACATAGCAAACACGGCTCATTAAATCAAAGATTTAGTGTTGAAATCTTTGTGAACTTGCTCTTCTTTTCCTCATGTTGCCTCCTTTCTGTGTGTTTTTTAGATAGTTGGATTGCTCATTTAAAGTTAATTGAGAAAGTAAGATGTAAACTCGTTTCTGTAGAGAGAGAATGAGTGCGATAGGTAGAGAGAGAGTTAGAGAAAATTCGAAAAAGTCCATCGTCTTCGATGAGGAATGGACTGTGTTCATTGATAATCTTAGTAAGAGGGTAAGGGATTATTTTAGTCCTTATGGTCAGATTCTGAGAATTTTCATCCCACGTTTTTTAGAGAAACCAAATTACAAGTCTTCTACTTTTGTATTTGTCCAATTTGCTGGTGAAGAAAGTAGGAAGAAACCAATCCAGTTTGTGAATGGGAAGTGGATCGATGGGAGAAGAGTCTCAGTAGGGATTGCTGAGTATCAAAAGGCTAAGAGGAGGGAAGCTGCTGATGGTAAGAGGATGTTGGAGATCAAGTCAGGGAAACAGGATCCTTCAAAAATTGGGAGGAATGCTGAGTCGATGAGAAGCATGAGGGATGACTGATTGTATAAGGATGTGAATTCTGAATATAATATGAGAAGAGAACTAGTGTCAGGGGCAAACTTGGAGGGTATCAAACAGAAAGCAGCTGGTGTGAGAAATGTATGGGAGAGCATATTCCGTCAGACTATTCGGAATGGGTTAAGCGATCATTAACAGGGATAATGAAATCATCTTTCGAGCATGATTCGTTAAAGGAAGCTTTGGAGAATGAGGGACTGGGAGTCCAGGTATCGAGATGAGGTTACGCATGGAATGCTTGCATCATTACTTTCAATTCGGTTGATGAGTTCTCATATGTATGGAAGAATAAGAAGGAAGAGTTGTTCTTATGTTTTGATTGGTTGGCTCCAGTTCTGAATGATGATGGAGTTCCGTTGGCCCTTTGCCAGTTAGCGATGTATGGATTGCCTCTATTGTGCTGGAATGAGGCATTCATGAAAAAACTTACTGGGAGATGGGGAAAATTTATATGCTTTAATGAGGAATCAAAGAGCAGATCGGATCTCTCGTCGGCGAAAGTTCTGATCAGGGTCCCTGATTCGGTTACAATAGGCTCTTATGGTAGACTGTTCAAAGTTAAGATTTTCCTGGGGTCTGTGTTGAATCAACCAAAACAATTGGAGAGGAAGATGGTTGAGAAATTTTCAAAAAAATGGAACAGTGATTATGTCTTGTCCGTGGAGGGGGATGGCCGGTTTCCTACTCTGGCAGCAGACAGAAAAGAGATATCAGAGTAGTCTAGGCTTAAAGTCATCTCTTGGTTGAATAATGAACAAAATAGTGGTGTGAATGGAGTAAGTGGGGGATAAGTCCAATCGAGTAAGTCAACAGCGGAAAATTCTAAGGTGGCGTTTGGTTCGTTGGAATGCTTCTGAGGGAATTGAAATATGAAATCTGAAACCTGTTTGGTTGGCAGGAAATTGAATTGGAATCCAATTCCATATTCTGTTTGGTTCGTAGACATGTCAGATGAATTTGATTTCAGTAATGTAAAATGACATAATTGCCCTTCTTGTTTTTTTGTTTAATTTTAGTTTGTTTTATAACTTACATGTAGCAATATATTACAAAAATTTAAAAATATTAAATTTTCATTTTATTTATTGATTATTCATTTTAATAAATTATAAAAATCATACTAATAAACATCATAAGTTAAAATCATCCCAATTAGGGATGGCCAGGGGTCGGGTTGGGTCGGGTTTTTGGTCCACTCGACCCAACCCGAGAACTTCCGCCCGAGACCCGACCCGACTAAAATAAAGTTTCACCCGACCCGAACCGACCCGAATATATGAATTAGAAATCCGACCCGAATATATGAATTAGAAACCCGACTCGACCCTACCCTACCCGAAATAATAAAAAAAATATTTTTATTTAATAAAAACTACTTAATTGAAAAAAGTATATATAGAGGGGTATTATTGTAATTATTTCTAAATATATAAGGTAAAATTATATATTTTTTTTGGGTCGGGTTGGGTATTTTTCACCCTAAACCCGAACCCGACTCGAATATCACACTTAAAAAACCCGACCCGACCCGAATATCACACTTAAAAAACCTGACCCGAACCAGAATATTTTTAAAAAAATCCGACCCCGAATTTTTTTAAAAATAAATCCGACCCGAATACCAAAAGATTGATGAGGGTAGTATGGTCAAATTTCACATTCCCTCAGAATTTTAATTCCATCATGTTATGGATGGAATTTACTTTCCCTCTCTTGATGGAATTTGATTCCAATTCCCCTTTTAAAAACTTGAACCAAACATGGAAAGTGGGGGAATTGGATTTCAATTCCCCCTAATTCCAAGGATTCCAGCGAACCAAACGCCACCTAATTGTGGGCTGTCAGGTTTCTTGGAAAATAGGACAATCCAGATTAGAAATCACGTGGGTCTAGGATTGAGGGAAACTATTGATCCGGATGATAAAGCCTAACCAGATGACAATGTGGTTGCTTTTACACCAACTAAGAAAATCTTTCCTAGTGGGCCTGCTTATAATATAAAATGGATGGGGAAAAATTTATACTCCAGCCCAATTACATTTCAGCTAATTCTATGCAAATTGCTGATGAGGGTGATGTTAGGTTGGTGAAAGAAATTACAGGGGGGAGAAGGAAGTGGTACAAAGTGAATAGGGTGTTGAAATGGATAAAGAGCAGTCGGTTGGGCCAAGAAGTCTACATGAGGATCATGTTTTCTGCTCACAGGTTTATAAAGATTTAGACATGGGCAATGTTTCTGTTGATCAAACGGCTGGTTCAAAAAAGATGAAGATGGTTATGGAGGATAATCTGTGTAGCCTCAATGAGGGTAGCTTCTCAAGTTCGAGTGTAAGAGACAGAAACTCTGTGAATCAAGATGGAATTAGTTCAGGAATTATTATGGACGATCAAAATAAATCAAAGGAGAATCATTTAGCCTCAAAAAATCATGTTCAAGTTCTTTCTCGGTCAAAAAGCTTAAATAACCAGAGAAAGTTAAGAATTGCTCCACGTCGTTCGGGAAGTGTGTGCTCGGATGGTGAAGTGTCTATAAGCTTTTATGATAGAGTTTATAGAAGGGTGTTTAGAAGTATGGTCAGGGATTCTCTGGAACAAGTCAGGGTGTCCTCACAGTCTTCTCACTCGTCTGTTAAAGCTAGTAATGAAGTTGCTGCTACTAGGGAGGTTTGTGACATGTTGGGGTTACTTTTAAAAGAGGGCGACAACTTTTTGAGGAGATCTTCAAGTTGGAGATGAAGGGGTCTGTAAAGGGATCTTGAGTGTTTTTATCAGATTGATTATGGTGTTTAAGATTTTCTATTCAAATGTCAAAGTTAAAAATTATTACATGGAATGTTAGGGGTCTTGGGAAAAGAGAAAAAATCAGAGCAGTGGCGAGACTTGTTAATAGAGAAAAGTCATTCATTCTATTACTACAAGAGACAAAACTTAATGTTTGCTAAAGTGGACTATAGAGGAGGTTAAGGGGCAATTTGTTGATAGGTGGGAGTTTTCTTCCAGCTGATGGATCTGCAGGTGGCTTGCTGTGTTTGTGGAATGAGATTTTTTTTGAGATCAGTAAAGAACATAATCAAAGTAGATTCATGGCATTATCAGGGAAGTTCAAGATGATAAACTTTGATTGTGTGATAATAAATGTGTATGGTCCACCAGTAGAGGTTGATAAAGAGGAGTTTTTCAGGGAGTTGATGTGTTTTGTGCAAAGTTTAGATCTACCAGTTTGCATGGGGGGATTTCAATGCTTATCTCGATCCAGAGGAGAAATGTGGAGTTGCACAGAATTGGCATTCCATGGATTTGTTTAGGTCCTTTGTACAACATTTTAATCTTATGGATATACCATTAGTAGGAGGGAGATACATGGTGCAATAATAAAGAGTCTCCCACTTGGGTAAGGCTTGATCGGTTTTTAATAAGTAGTTCCTTCTTAAATCACTCTCCTAAAGTGATCCAAAAAATGTTACCCAAATCCCTCTCGGATCATAATCCAGTGGTGTTAGCAGAAGAATGCAAAAACTGGGGACCTAAGCCTTTTCGATTATTCAACTACTTGTTAAAGGAAGATGGGTTTGCTGGGGTGGTTGAAAATTCATTGTTAAAATTGAAGAAGGATAATGGTCGTAAGGGTTTGTTTACATTACTTCAAGGATCCAAACAGGTGATCAGGAATTGGCCCAGCAGAAAACATAGGGGGATTTCTGAAGATATTTCAGAACCGGAAAGCAGGATAAATGGTCTGGAGTTGAAGTTACAAGGTGGGGGGATTTCTACTCAAGTAAGGGATTTGCTGTTACTATTGAGGAATGAATTGTGGAATTTGCATAGGAAGGAGGAAAGTATATGGTTACAGAGGTCAAGATTGAAGTGGATAAAGAATGGGGTTAGAAATACAAATTTTTCACTTATGTGCACTTAACAGAAACAAAATTAATACCATTTCAGCATTGAAGGTGGTTGGTGAAGAAATTTCAGATCCGGATCAGATGAGAGCCTTTGTCTTCGATTATTTCAAGGATAATTATAATTCTAAAGCAATGCTAGAGGTGGATGAAATCAATCTAAATTTTGCGAAATTGAAAGATGAGCAAAAGGATGGTTTTGAGGTGAAATTCTCAGAACAGGAAGTGTGGGAAGCGATATTTCATTCGGACAGTGCCAAAGCACCGGGCCCAGATGGTTTCACGATGGGGTTTTTAAAGAAATTCTGGCCTAATCTGAAGGTTTATATTATGAAATTTGTGGATGATTTTCACAGTGGAAGGAAATGAGAGTATGAGGTCTATCATGAATTTATAACATTGATCCCCAAGAAACTTAATCCTGAAGGTATTGAAGACTACAGACCAATAAGCCTAGTTGGCAGCTTATACAAAATAATTTCCAAAGTTTTATCGAAAAGGCTTGTTTAAGTTATTAAAGAGATAGTCAGCCCTTCGCAGTTTGCTTTTATATTTGGTAGACAGTTGCTTAACTGCGCTTTTCTGGCCAATGAAGCCATAGATTTTTGGAGGAAAAAAGGGAGGAAAGGAGTCGCTTTCAAAGTTGATATTCGTAGAGCATATGATTCGGTGGAATGGTCGATTCTATTTAGATTATTGAAAGTCATGGGCTTTGGAGATAAGTGGATTTTATGGATTGAATATTGTATTTCTTCTGCCTCAATCTCGGTTTTAGTGAATGGTTCACCAACAGAGGAATTTCAGATGGGTAAAGGGTTGAGACAAGGTTGTAGTTTGTCTCCTCTTCTGTTTAATATAGTTGGAGAACTTTTAAATTTAATGTTGATTAAGGCTGCTGATCTTGGTCTTTTTGAAGGGTTCAATATTGGTGGGACTGATAATCTTTTCCATTTGACTCATTTACAGTTCGCAGATGATCTAATCCTATTCTGCAGAGATTCTTCTACTCAGATTCTTAATATTAGGAGAGTGTTGAGGGTCTTTAGTTTAATGCCAGGGCTTCATCTTAATTTGTCTAAGAGTAAGTTGTTGGTGCTAATTCGAATGATGATATTTTAAAAGAATGGGCATATGAAGCAGGCTGTGGGGTGGGATCTTTTCTTATGACGTATCTTGGTTTACCGATAGGTGCAAAGAAAAATTCAGAGTTTCTGTGGGAGCCAGTAATCCAGAAATTTAATAACAGATTAGCTGGTTGGAAAGCTTCCTCATTATCGATGGCTGGAAGATTGGTGTTGGTTAAGTCGGTGTTATCCTCCTTGTCGATTTTTTTCCTCTCTATTTTCAAAATTTCGTTTAAGGTAAATCAAAAGTTGAATTCATTGATGGCTAAATTCCTTTGGGGGGAAAGACTATCAAAGAAACGGATTCATTGGGTAAATTGGAAAACGGTGTGTCAACCTTATGAAGAGGGTGGCTTGGGAGTCTTGGACTTGAGTTTGGTTAATAGAGTGTTACTTGGGAAATGTGTTTGGAAGTTTGCAAATGAAAAAGACTCTCAGTGGAAAAAGTTGCTTTGCTGCAAACATAATGTCAGTAATTTATCTCTATCAGTAAGCAAGGCCATTTCTCCACAAGATTCATGGATTTGGAGAGGAATTATGAACAATTATGAGAAAAAGGACGAGATAGGGGATTGCTTGAGGTCTAATTCGAAGATCCAAGTGGGGAATGGTAGGTCAATTGCATTCTGGAATGATGTTTGGGTTAATGATTCTACCTTAAAGAATCAATTTCCTAGGATTTTTGCTTTATCGACTAATAAATGGGGGCAAGTTGTTGAATTTGGTTGCTTCGAAAACAATGGTTGGGTTTGGAATATTCAGTTAAGGAGGAATTTATGTAACTGAGAATTGGATCAGTGGATTACTCTAATGTCATTGATTGATAATATTGTTTTGGTTGATTCAGTGGATGACTTTCTTGCATGGTCAGGGAAAGGTGATGGTTTGTTCTTGGTTAAGTCTTGTAGACTGACACTTTCTTGCAGATCTGGAGGGAATTTTCAGTGGAACAAGTGGGTGTGGTCTGGGTTGGCTCCTCCTAGAGTTGAAACATTTCTCTGGCAGATATCTCACCAGAAATTGGCTGTTAGAGTGGAGCTGAAGAAAAGAGGGGTTCCCTTAGAAGATGTTCTTTGTCCTTTATGTCATAAGTATGAAGAAACAATTCAACATCTTTTTATCTCATGCTCTGTTGCAGGAGAGCTGTGGAATAGATTCCTAAGGTTATGGGATATATGTTCAGTTTTGCCCCAAGATCCCTCGTCCCTACTTTGTTCTTGGTCTTATCTAAGGGCTTATTCTTCTATTTGGAATTTTATCCCGGGAGTTGTTTTGTGGTCATTATGGAAGGCTAGGAATTCGGTGGTGTTTGAAAACTGGAATTTTGACTGTTCTTCAATTCTAGATTTAGGCTGGCCAAATGGTTTTTAGCTAAATTCCCTCATACTAATATTTAGGCTGATTTACTAGTAGGGGATCCATCGCTTGCAGACAGGATTTCTATTAAATCTTCTAAGAAGAAGAAGGATCACTGTTGGTTTCCTCCACCTGATTTTTTTAAATTCAATGTGGATGGGGCGGTAAGAGGTGATGGTTTGAAGGGTGGAATTGGAGGAATTTTGAAGGATTCGAATGGCTCTACTTTAATCACTTTCTCTACTGTTGTGGGACCTGGTCCTCCTACGTTCGTTGAGTTGAAAGCCATTAAAGAAGGCATTGATTTATTTCTTTCTTCTGAATGGGAGTTGAAGGGAAGACTTATCTTAGAGAGTGATTGTAAAACAGCAGTTGACTGGATTTTGTTGCCATTTTCTACCCCTTCGTTTTTCAGTTCTTTGGTTGGGGAAATTGGGGCCTTAGTTTCTGCTAGGGAGATTATGGTTAGATTGATTCCTAGGAGTTGTAATTGGGAGGCAGACAAGTTAGCTAAGGAGGGAATTGATTGAATGTTTAGAGCTTTATTGATGTTCTGTTCTGTATTTTATTTTGGGGGGTTATTGTTTAAGCTATAATCTTATGTAATTATGGTTTATTAATAAATTGGGGTACTATTTTTCTCTTTCCGCTAGTTGCCTCTTCACAAGAGTCAACTATGAGGGAGGTTTTTAATGAGGCCTCCTATTTCTATCAAAAAAAAAAAGTAAGATGTAAGATTACTTATTGGTGCTTATGTGGAAATATTGTTTGAAGTGAGCAGATTGAATACTCTCTCATGTAGCTAGTGAGAAGTACTCATGAGATTTTGTATATATTGGGGGTTATTGTGATTGATTAGAAACGTAACTACAGTTTTATTTAGTTTCACTCTGTGAAGAAAAATCTAGTGGAGAGGAATTGCTAAACATTTGAAGGATTTTGGTTTGCAGGAGATAAAACACTTGATAGTTTGTTTACCTTTCTTGCTATTTGTCTATTATCTTCTTCTAAGCCTTTAATTTTGCATGGTACATGGGTTATGTGCGTAGTAAACTTGGCTGTCCTAGAAGAAAATTAGAAAAATATATTTGTGAGCTTGGTCTTGCACGTGACAAAAGTTTATAGTTGCCTTTTTCTTATTTGATTGGTTTCGTGAAATGGACAGTTAAAGAGAGAGCTGTTCAATTTGAATTACCTCGATTACATAGGTAGGTATCAAACAATGTGTGACTAATAAAGAATATATCTAGAAACTTTCTCTTCTATGTTTAACTAGATATATAACCTGGGAAGATCATGGGTATCATTGATTCTCTGAAAACTTTTGGAATTTGTCTTTGCTCCTTTTATTATCGCCCCAAGTTACACCTCAGAGAAGGTTTTAAAAATCCTTTTCTGTTTTTCAATGTGCCAATGTCTGGCAACAATAGGCAAATCTGGATTCCTGGTTACAGTGGCTTTAGTGAATCTGAAAAAAAAAGAAGCTTTTGGTTACATATTTCTCATGCTACTTGGATTGTTCAAGTCCTGTTGGCTAAGTTTTGACCTATATTATACATTGAATTAAACCAAACGGCTTCAACCTAAGCTGTTGAAGATTAGAAACCTGCATGTTACATGTAATATTGCTGTGTATTGTCTCTGGACTCATATGTCATTGATTTAAGAGTTTAAGCAAGCTGTTTAATTATTTGTATTCAGGAAATTGATTAACTGCTGTGGTTGTTTGTGTTAGAACTTCTAGATCTTCCGTTTGGATTGATTCTATGTTTTACATTGTCTTACAGGAAATTGATCAACCTGCACTTATTCCACATATTGCAGAGGCCAGCTCTTTAAAGTATCCTTATGAGGTCCTCTTCCGGAGTTTGCACAAGCTGCTTATGGACACAGCAACTTCTGAGTACCCTTTTCTCCTTGCTTGACTGTCGTCCAATTTTAAGTCCAGACTTTATGCATGCTTAATTTTTACTTTCTCCCCTTTCTAAATGTGCAGGTATCTTTTTTGTGATGAGTTCTTTGGGGAGGAGTCCATTTTTTATGAAATTTTTACTGGTAAAGAACAGATTTATCATATGCATACCTAGGATTATAATCAGACTTGCAGGGACGATCGTACTGTAAGTTTTTGTTGTTTGCAATCCATCATATGAGCAGCACTTGGCGCTTGTATAGGATGTTATCAGTACTATTGACGCCTTGTGATTGCTTATGATATTCAACAATTGGAAATTTATCACGCATTTAGGAGCTAAAAAATTGATCTATTGTTGAAAATTAGAAAAGGACATGGCACTAGAAACCATTCTTGCAAGTTCAGTGTTACATGGGGGTTCTAATGATTTCTCTGGTATTAATTTGTCTTCAGGTCCTTTTGCTGTCATTGATGAACATTTCAACTCTATCCTTCCAAATTGTTATGATGCTATTGGCCTTATGCTCATGATACGCATAGTTCACCAGCACCAGGTGATTGGTTCAAGTTGTCTTATATTTATAATTCTCTTTTAGCAATTTGTTGTACACCAGCACCAGATGATTTGCTCAAGTTGTCGTATAGTCATAATCCCTTTTAGCAATTTGTTGTTTTTGGATCTAATGGTTTTGTATGAAGTTTCCATGTGTGTGTACGACATGATTAAATTTTATTCATGTCAAGGGATTCATGAATAATAAATTGGCTTTGACTTGCATATGCATGAATGCATACATTTCTGGTGGCTACAATATGAAAATCTCACGTGATGATTGGTGGATGAAAGAGAATCATGATTTGGATATGTGAAAATCAAAGTAAAGCCTTTACATTATACATCATTCGTTCGTCTGATCACACGTGTTCATGCATGTGATGTGCTACACCAATTTTTTGTAGCTTGAGCAGTGCTTTTCCCCCAATTTTGATGCCATAATGTGGGAAATATTTGCAATGTTTACATTTAAATATTGTCTGACCTGGTGTATTAGTATGCCTACCATAACACCCTTTTTAATTTGATGCATAGTGCTAGTGGATTCATTTAGGTTTAGGCACGCTTTGAATCAAACATCTGGATTCACTGTTCCCTTCCCCTGTTCTGTCATCTTTGATTTATATAGAGTATGTTAAATGGTGTACTAATTTTCTTAGGTTCGTAGTTGTGATCTGAACTTGAAAAATCATATAGTCAGTCAGGTTAATCTTTTTGCAGATTGTTCTTTGACATGTTTAAGCTATACCTTGTAACTATAAACTGTCCTTTGGTGTTATGATTGCAATTTCCAATTCTGACATTTTGGTTTTTTCCCTTTCTAGCTTATTATGTCTCGGCGGAGGGTTCCATGCTTGGATTCATATCTAGACAAGGTCTGTTAACTTCTGATGGTATTCATAGAAAATAGGTTCTTTATTTTTGTGCTTTTTAAGATTCCACACATAATGTCTTGAACAACCTTAAGGGGGTTCTTGGGATTCACATGGGACTTTAATGTCGAGGCATGTATTTATTTGAGTTGTTGGAGGCAATGACGATACAGACCTTTGGAGAACCACACCCCAGAAGCTAGCTATTGAGGAGTGAAAGCCTAGGTCCATATAAACCCCATAAGGAAGCCCATATCTTTCTTATGTGGTGTATTGGTTATAATGCACTGGTTTGTTCGTTGGTAATAAAATTTTGAGGCACTCTTTTCCTCCTTCCAATGTCCGTCGAGCTACCCTAGGGTTCTTGACGGTTATGAAGGGGGTTTTTAATGAGGCCTCTCTTATAAAAAAAAAAGTCTCATACCTTGCAGTTGGCATATATCAAATGAGCATTGTGATATGGAAACCCAATACAAAGTATTTCTTTTTTTCCATAATCGGTACAAAATGAGGGAATGAATTAATTTGGAACCTGTATTTGTGGATAACAGATGGACGTTTTGGTTTCATAATGTGCCATTAGCTTCTGTTTGGAAAAATTGTGGTTACCAGTTACCTTCGGCTTTTGTTATGTCAAATTTGATCCTAAAGCTAAGTGTCAATTGAATCTGAACAGGTTAACATAGCTCTCTGGCCTCGATTTAAGATGGTATTCGACATGCACGTCAGCAGTCTGCGGAATGCAAATGTGAAGTTGTTATGGGAAGATGATATTCATCCTCATTATGTCATGAGGCGTTATGCGGAATTTACAGCTTCTCTAATTCATCTCAATGTTGTATATGGAGATGGACAGGTTGGAGACATTATAATCCATCATTGATTGTTGTATTACGAATCTTTTTGCAAGCATCTGAAATATTTTCAAATATGCAGCTTGATTTAAATATGGAACGATTGAGAATGGCTGTTGATGACCTCCTTATGAAGCTTGCAAAAATGTTTTCAAAACCAAAATTACAAATTGTGTTTCTTATAAACAACTGTGACATGACAATTTCAGTTCTGAAGGTAAATATTGGTTCTCAATTCTCGTTTCTTCTTATGCTTAATTATGCTTAATCTATAATGTTATGGAGAGGTTGAGTTCATCACGGCTTCTTTTGCTTTGAATGTCCATCTCTTGAAAGAAGTCAATTTCTGTTTGTATGAGATGTCAAAGAGCTGCAATTTCTTAACTGCTTTGGTTTCTTTCTGTTTTCACTTTTGTTATTGGGATTCAGGAAGCCGGTTCTGAAGGCGGCAAACTTCAACTTCACTTTGAGGAGATGCTAAAGAGTAATACAGGATTATTTGTAGTAAGTTACCAGTTCTGACATGAACTTAAACCATGTTGCATTGCATCATAATTACTCTGGGTTGATTGGATGAGTGGTGGGAGTGTGCTTTTCCATATCCAATTTTTTTTCAAAGGTTTTTTTATGTATTTGGAGGGTTCTTGTAGGGTACATACTCCAATTCGTGTCCCAAAATGTATAAGACACAGGTGTCGGGTTCAGGTAGGGGTAGTTAAAGAAGAATGAAGAGTACGAATATGGGGTTAAAACTTTAGTCTTTATTTAGAGTAGCATGCCTTTTCATTTATCAAACCAAATTTACCAGACCATTATCAATTATTACTTATTGCTAGACTCATTTTCCCCTAAAATGATCCCTCTATTAGAAAATTTTATTGTGTATCCAAACTTGAATGGTTCGACTCCAAAACTACTTGAACATGGAATAACCTGAACCCGAAGAATCAAACTCAAATTGAACCAGAACTCAAATAGGCTTGTGGAGATAATTACCCCTTTTATTAGGGAAAAAAATGTAACCTGGCTAGCCTGGTCCATATCCAACAGAAATGAGAAAGGGCACGAACTAAAATTGAAATAAACTAGAAATGACCTGAATCCAAATCCGAGCCTGGAAATAAAATGTCTAGATCCACTTGTTTGTCACCTCTACCCATGGGTAAACGGCCTCTTGGGACATTTTTCATTATAGTTTTAAATCATTGGTTCTAGGATACACAGTGGGATGAAAGGAAGAGGGATGGTGACAAACTTCATTCTTAACCTTTGTCTTATAGCAGCTTATCTTTAATATCATCCATTCACCCTGCAGGAGGAACTTTTAATGGAACATTTCAGTGATTTGATAAAGTTCGTGAAAACTCGAGCCTGTAAGTATTCCAAGTCAATCTCTTTGTTATGTGTTAAAGTACGACACAATTAACTCGTTTTATCACTCAAACTCAACTGGATAGTGAAGTTGAGACTGCATATTTTTCCGAGTTAAATCCAAGACATGACTGGACTTGACTCACTCGTGGGAGTGGTTTATTTTTATCAGCGGAAGATCCTAATGCTAGTACGGAAAGGCCGATAAGTGTGCAGGAAGTGGAGCCAATAGTGAAGGATTTCGGGAGCAGATGGAAGGGTGCAATAGAGTTGATGCACAAAGACGTGATAACGTCTTTCAGTAACTTCTTGTGTGGGATGGAAATCTTAAGGGCAGCATTGACCCAACTACTGCTTTACTACACCAGACTTTCGGACTGCATAAAGAGAATCAATGGGGGCGCTGCCCTCAACAAAGATCTTGTGTCCATCTCATCTATCATGTATGAAATCAGAAAATACTCCAGGACTTTCTAGATTCACTCTCCTATTTCCAGTACCAAAACCTCTTTCCTATATCAACTTGAGTTAGAACAAAACAATATTTATGTGTTACCACATTTGATTAGAATTTTGCTGACTTTTAAAAGAAATACTGTACTCAAATATTGTGGGAATTTGATTCAAGTAAGAAGGTTGTAGCTGGGTTCCTTATTCTTATTCAACCATGAAATAACTACTACTTTTTGAAGGTATGAAACATACTGTTGCTCTCTGTTTTTTCTCTCTGCTTTCTCAATCATAATCAGGAATAGATCGAGGAGATCGATAAAGATTGTTTTCTCCTTGAAAATTTTAAATTATATATAATTTAAATATATTCTTATGTTTTCTATTGATACTTTATTATTATTTTCTTTAAAATTTTATAAATTCATTCCTCTAAAAATTTATAAGTTTTATTCTCCTAACATAAAATCTTATATGTTTTGATCATAATTTTTTTCGTCAATACCTATATGCAAATACAATTTAATAAAAACATATATTAAATGGTGATGATTAACATTATGTTTATTTTAAGAAAACGTGGAGTTGATTAGAGGGGGATTACCCTCCACCGGGAGTCAACGCACTGGACCCACGAATGATGGTGGTGCAATTTGTGGGGAAATCAATGGAATCCAATTGATGCTTTTAGAACCCTCTAATTGTATTTAAACAATTATGCAACTACGCTGCTCCGACGTATATTCAAACACAAGTATAAAACGATCTTCAAAGAACCCTTTAAATAATACAAGATTGAACATATTTGTGCCCGACACACCTCGAGAAACCAAGTTGTGCAAACATTACACAACTACTTGAAACTAATCATTAATTCAATATCCACAAAGCTACATATTTCCAACTGCTCATGCTGTGTTTAGTTCCTCTTAAGAACTAGTGGTCTTATCCGTATCGATTCTCCCAACAAACTTCAAGAACCTCCATGACGGGAGTAGAGGACAGACCGATAGAGGGCTGCGACATGAAGAAAACCGACTAGAGCTATAAGAAGATCATCCAAAAGGCCAACTATCCCCAAGACAGCTGTGATTTGAAGCCAAACAGTTACAATATTAAGTAATGGTTAGCTACCAAAAGAGTTTCTCGGATAGTTCAACAAAATATAATATACCTTCTGGAATAATGTCTATGGGGCTGAATATGTATACGGCACTTAAGAACATCTGTGCACAAGGTAATTGATAAAAGAGAGTTATTTTCCATAAATAGCCGAGGCAATTAACTGCAACAAAGAATAGAGAAAATTGTTCATTTTTTTTCTAAAAGCTATAATTTAACTGTAACATAATGTTTATCTTGTAACAAAATCAATCACAAATTGTTTATGCTTGCAAATAGCATTAGGTATAAATGAAGGTGTTCAATTGGTAGAGCTTCATTCAACTTTTTTTTTTTTTGATAAAAAGGAATGCCATTTTAAAAACCCTCTTCATAACCATTAAGCAACAAGAGTGGCTCAACGGACATTGGAAGGAGGAAAAGAGTGCCTCAAAATTTTATTGCATAAATCCAAGTACAAGAAGAATTTACTACCACCTCAACAATGAGCTACAAAAAGCTACATAAACATAACAAGTACCAAGCCCAAGCCAAACTCATAAAAATTATATCCTAAAGACAATCGACCAACCGCAAACAAAACACAATTATCAAAAATGACCAAAGTTTCCCAAATACAACACTCAATGCAACAAAAATACCCCAACCAATTAGCCTATCCCCAACTTAGCAAATTCATCCGCTTCCTAGTTTGCTGCTCTCAACACATGCCTAACAATAACACCTTTATCAACCACAATCGAGGCAATATCTTTAACTATGGACAAGAACAACGAAGTGGTGGCATCAGGATTCTTGATCCAACCCACAACCACAGCACTATCGGATTCTAAAATAAGTCTACGATTCACCGACATCCCCGATTCCAAGAAAAGCAACAACCCACTCTTAATTGCCAACAATTTTGCTAGAATAGGAGGGCCAGAGCCAACTCTCTCAGAGAACGATCCCAACACCACACATTTCTCATCTTTAAGCAACCCTCCGATGCCACCTTTCAACCACATTCTATCCATAACACCATCCACGTACACTTTAACAAAAACGATTGGAGGCAGAGACCAACTCACCAAATTTGAAGGGATCCTATCAGGATTCGAAACATGATCAGCTAATGAAGGATCCCCACTAGGCTATCAAAAGAAATCAACACTTTTGGAAATTTTGAGGTAAACCATGTTGCTACTCTATACCTTGAGAGAAAGGATAACAATGCAAAATCCAGTTTCCCTTTGTAAATACAATCTCATTCCTCATCTTTCAAATTGACCACAAAACTGCTTGTAGTATGAACCCCCAAATGGTTGATCGAGACACAAGGTCAAACCAACCGGAAATCAGTACTGCAAGACACTCGGGAATAGAAAAAGAGACCTCCCAAAGCTGCAAAAAGCTCACCCATAACCAAGACACTTTACACAAAATGAACAAATGAAAAGTAGTTTCCTAAGACAACCCTCAAAACGGACGAGATGGATTTTCAATCCCTTGCACCCCACATTTAATTAAATCCACTTTGATTGCTATCTTCTTATGCACCACCTGCCAGACAAAAGATTCAACCCAAGGAGGAACCACACCAGACCACACGTCTTGACCACAAAAAATTGTCATCCGAATTATCGAGAAGGATTCTAAGATGAGATTTAACTAAGAAACGACCATCACGTTCTCCTAACCATACAAAGTTGTCATTAATCAAAGGCGAGGGATAAAAATTATACAATAATGAAATAAGTGCATCCCATTGCACCATCTCCCAATCGACAAGATTTCTTCTCATTGGAATGTCCCAAAAACAGCCTGAGTTTAATTTCCCGAAATCAACAATCTTCCCCTCCTTGTCAATCGAAAGAGTGAACAACCTTGGAAAACATTCTTTCAATGAAACTCCATCAAGCCAAGCGTCATGCCAAAAACAAAATTAAATCCCCATTGCCCACCTTTATTTTAAAATTAATCCACAAACAAACTCCAAATTCATCATTCGAACAACAATTTTTAACAACCTCCTTCCATATCCAAGATGCTTTGTAAGAGGCCGAATTTCCCAACCCTATTTTTTTTATAGGAAGTGGAGGCCTCGTTAAAAACCCCCTTCATGATTAAAGGAACACCAATCAGTATTCCTTAATCAGCGATAGGAGGAAAAGAGTGCCTCAAATTTTATTAATAACTGAAAGATTACATAATGTTTAAAACAACCAACCCCCTTACAAAAACAACCCGAAACACTCCAAACAACACATCTTACACTAAGCTAAAAACATCCTAAACCCAACAAACAAAAACTACCCAATACCAGCCTTAGCTAAGCTATCAGCTTCTATATTAGATGTTCTATCAACCCATCTGATAACACCCTCCAATACTCTTATCATGGCATCAATTTCTTTCACTAAATCAAGAAAAACTACAGGACAACTATCTAAATTCTTAACCCAATCCACTACAAGTTTGCCATCAGATTCAACAATCCACTGATTCTTAAACCTTGAAGAATAGACTCAAAGATAATTAAACCCCTCTTGATGGCTATAAGCTCCAGCAAAGTAGTAGGGCTTGGACCAGCAGATTCTTTGAAAGAACCCTTCATCTCGCCAACCTCATCTCTTAATAAACCACCTACACCGCTTTTTCGCCAATCATCGCAAACTGCTACATCCACATTCAATTTTAGATAACCTTTGGAGGAGGAATCCAGGACACAACTTTATGAGCCGGATTTCTAGAAGAACAACAAAAATCTCTAATAGATGGATCACTAATAAGAGTCTTTAGTAGTAGAAACCTCGTTGAACTTAGCTAAAAACCAAGAAGCAAGCCTAAGCCTAGCCATGAAAAATAGCTCAACCTGTTTTAAGGATCTTCCTTCAAATACCACATCATTTCTGAATTTCCAAATAGTCCAAAGTACTACTCCCAGAATTAAGGACCAAACAGAAGAAGAAGGCACCATATCATTCCAAGCAAGTAAAAATCCTTGAGCATTAACATGTAGAACCGAACTAAGTTTTCAAAAATTCAGAAACTTATTCCAAAGGGACCATGCCACCATGCAAGAGAAAAATAGATGAGGGACATATTCAATCTCTTTTACACAAAGGACAACAAATATCAACAATCCCCGAAACCCCTCGTTTTTGTAATTCAAACTTGCCAATTTCTGCTGCGCTAATTGCCACAAAAGTTTCTACTTTTGGAGGCACCAACCTCCTCCAAATACATTTCACCCAAAAATTGTCTTTTGCCGATTCAAGAAAACAAGTCTTCATACAAGAGTTAACAGAAAAAATACCTTCCCCGTCCCCTCTCCAAATCAAACATCTCTAGACTCTTGGGAGAAATTGAAATTGTGAATGATAGCTAGTAAATTTGAAAACTATTCCAGCTCCCAATCACACAGGTTTCTTCTCAACTGAACATACCTTCGACAAAATCTTATAAAGCCCTCCGACAAGGCTAATCGGTATAAAATCCTCGAGACTTTCCGAACTTGTCTTTTTCTAGATAAGGGTAATGAAAGAGTGGTTTACCCCTTTATCCCATATTTTCCCCACATAAAAGTCACTGAAAAACCTCAAGATTTCAAATTTTAAATTTGGCCAGAATTTTTTGAAGAATCCCATTATCAATCTATCCGGCCCTGGAGCCTTGATACTATTTGAGGACGATATTGCATCCCAAACTTCCTCCAAAAATGATCTCTCCAAGAACGAATTCTGCTCCACTGAAATCTTGGAGAAATTGAAATCCAATGCCTCTACCTCAACTGTAGGATTCCTATTGTAAGTTTCTTTGAAAAAACTTACAACGCTTGATTTAATAACTTTAGGATCCGTCGTTAACTGACCACCCACTTTCAACGCTTTAATGGCATTCACCCTTCCACTTTTTGCAGCACACATAAAAAATTCTAGTGTTACGATCGCCCTCTAAACACCATTTCACTTGTGATTTCTGCATCCAAACCAGCTCTTCTTTTTTATACAGATCCCAAAGCTTCTTTCTAACCATACCCAAATACTCCATAGATACGGAGGACCCCTGCTGCATTTCAATTTCCCTGTCATGAATATATTTTTCCATCTTCGATATGGACCCTTGCATTTTGATAAGACTGACTTTAGACCACTTTTTGATTGCCGCTTTAGAGCAATTTAGAAAACTAGAAATCCCTTTTCTCTTGCTTCCCATCCTTGCTTTCTGAAATTTCTCTACCATTCTCTTTTTAAAACCTTCCTCCTAACAAATAATTAAATAATCTAAATGGTTTCGACCCCCAATTTGGCACTTTACTTTCCAAAATAATTGCATTATGACCGGATAAAGATCTCAGGAGCAGACTCTGATTTAGCATCGGAAACACTGATAAGAAATTCGGATCTACTATAAACCTGTCCAATCTAACAAAAGTAAGAATTTCCCTGTTGTTACACCAAGTGAACCACCCGACAAAGGAAGATTATTCAAATTAGTCCTATGCACGAACTCGTTAAAAATTCTCATCGAGAACCTGTTCTGATTTCTCCCCATTTTCTCCTCTTGTGATAGTTATGCATTAAAATCACCTCCCAACAAATAAGACAATCCAGTTGTAGCACAAAAGACAACAACGCCTCGAAGAATGATTTTTTCTCTGAATCCACTGATGGCCCAAACACATTAATAAACCAACATTTAACATACAATTCTTTTAAGTTACCTTTAACAACAATAAACCTCTGTTGAGCACATTCGGTTTCCACCTCCAGCTTACTTTCTTCCCATAACGTTAACAAGCCCCCTGCTGATTCAACAATAGAAGACGCCACATGTCCTCTCAACAAATTCCCTCCTAATCTCCTTAGTAAGGAAGGATTGACAACTTCCACCTTTGATTCTTGGATAAACATCAACACTGGTTTCTTCCCTATAATAAAATTCCTCACAGCCCTTGCCTTTTCTCTTCTCCCCAAACCCCTCACATTCCAAGATAAAATACTTAAACTTAACATAGGAAATAAGAAAATAACCTGACAACCACCAGAGATCAATTCTCGCCCCCTTCCTCCTTTCCTCTATCACAGAAATCACCATTTTCATAAAGGATTTTTTACCTCCTCGGAAGGTTACACCCATCACATTGCTAACTTCCCAGCTTGCCCGGACTTCTTCATCCACATCCGGACACTGTCTTGGAAACTTCGAATAATCCTGCTTTTCCTCTCTCGAAAATCCCCTTTGCTTTTTCTATAGACTCTAATAAAGGATTTGCACCCAATTCTACCCATTAACACACTCCTTATTAAAGTGCGACCACGATTTGGAGAAATATCCCTTCTCCGATAACAAGGAGAAATTGAATCTTCGCCCAATCTAATATTATTGTTTCGAGAATCGTCTGAACCCCTTGTATGATTACCATTACTACTTAGAGAATCCAAAGAACTAGATCTCCTATGAGACCCACGTTGAAAATGTCCACCTTTGCTTGTTCCTGGATCAGCCCGCATATTCTCCGCAATCTCCCTACCAGAATTGGGCCTATATGATCCGCTTTCAATTCCCCTTGCCAACCCATAATCCACTTCATTAATCCCCGACATAATGTGTTGCATAGGAACTGCACAATTAACTTGCCTCTCTTCATCAATCCCAATCGAATTAATTAGCCTCGTATCAGTTGCAGCATTTAACTCCAGGAACGAAAGCCTCCATGCCACCTGTTGAAATCTCTTGAATTTGTGTTTCCACTCTCTCTAGGGACACCACTCCTGCCTCTTCGATTTCCCGATCCCTCAAGGCCCCTCCATCATCAGACTGGTTCTCCGATGATCCGTCCTCTCATTCATCTGAAAGCTCTCCATCACTCTCACCATTCGTTATCTCAGGAAAATCATCAATTGATATCTCCACTTTAATCTTTATCACATACAATTTACTGTTAGTGTTGATGGAGATCAATTCCGGGAAATCAAAAGGACTAATCGCCCTAACAACCATCTGGGCTACTCTGCAGTCCAACTTCAACAGTGTTTCCTTCTTGATCTCCACTAACTCCCCCCACCTTGAAGCCAGACTGGAGAAAAAGGCTTCATTCCAACAATTCAGGGTACTCCAATTGACGACACTTCGCAAAACGCCAAAGGAACACCCCCATCCGAGGAAACTGGCCTCAACCAATCGAACCAGAAATTTAACTCTAGAGCTTTTTCTTTCATAGCTTTCACTTTCTCTTCTTCCGACAGGAAAGTGACTAAACATCATACGATTGTTTATGAATGTCAGTCAGCGACCTCTTTAACCAACATTGCTCCTCCACAAGGATGAAGACATAGTAGGGATTCTTCAAAGCAACTCCGCCACTTGTCAAACTATTACGGGTCCCTACTGGTAACCTCTTCTTTCCCACCAGTTTATCACAATAAGATCTCCCATCATGAAACTTTTTAAACACCGTACCTTTACCTTCAAGGCTCTTTGTTTGAGTCTCAATCCTCTGCTTAGCCCCTTCAGCTTTTGAACCAATCAGATTCTTCCCTCTTTCCGACTTCCCTCTTGCCGACCTCTGATACTTCGCCTCCCTGACCGAAATTCTCTTCCCATCAATCATCGCATTATCGACATTTGCTACTGCATGCAAAAGATCCTCTTGACTCTTAAAGTGGACAAATGCAGAAGTTGAATCTCTGTACTTTGGTCTCTTGTTGACAATGGGAATAAATACCTTAACAACCTTGCCATGGAGCTTGAACCATTCCCACAACGCTTTCCTACCGACTCATACTATCAACAAAAGCAGACCAAGGGGCTTCAGAGGGGAGAGAACCTTGAACTGACTTTTCGCTTTCCATAAGGTTCCTACTATTGCATAATACGAGATGTTGCTCTTGGAGCTTGATTCAACTTGACATAATTTATTACGGTGGCTAAGCTTAAGTCAAAATCTAGATTCATTTAGGAAATTAGGAAATTAAGCATGGATATTAAGTTACAACCACAATACAGGTGTCTATAATAGCCTGACTCTCCTCTCATCCAATATTTCAAATTCGTGGAGTCTGAAAATAGGATACAGAGATATATAGGCATTAAACATTAACAAATGTTCCATGATCATGCTTACAAGCATTTAGCCACAGGTTATGAGATAAATCTAAAGACTTCTGATAGTTCAAGAGAAGAAAAAACTAAAAACAAGGCTCAATGAAAATGAATACAAAATCATCATATGAAAAGAAGAAAAAAATGTAATTCCCAACAGATGCAGCTGTAATGAGATAAACTAACTTAACTGCAAGATATACACGAGCTCTGATGACAAGAGGAAGAGATCTATGAGGATCTGTCATTTCTCGTAACAACTTGGGGAGCAGAAAAGGTAGGTCTCGCAGCCTCTACACTCAATAAACCCGGAATAAGACATCAGATTAGAGTAGCTCTGGGAAAAGTCTAAATATTCAACATCCGAACAACTGCCTACGAATTTGGTAATAATAGGTCAGTCCTACAACTGAAAGAGTACAACAAATATCTATTATAAGTGCAAGAGAATGTCCTCACCAAGAAAGTTTGAGATGCTAGGTCATATACAGATTACTGACAACAAACTAGAAAAACAAACTTAACAAGTTTAAACACCCAAACCTGATATGTGATGCAAATAAGTTATGAGGCGGAAAAGTCGATGTTAAACTTCAAAGAATTAAAATTTTGATCTCCATTCAAAAAAGAAAGTTTTCATAACATTCCTAGCATAGGCCAGAAAGAACCATTCCTCCAGTCCTCATTTTATGTTTATTTAGGCTAGGGACTACCAGTTTGATCATCCTTCCTAATTCCCTTTAACTTTTAAAGTTAAGATTATTAGTGTATACAACTTTTTTATCTATTAGGGGCAATGCAATAGTATCTAGTTCTTATTTTGAGTCGAAATAATAATGGAACTTCCAGAGAGGGAAAAAACTCTCTACCCGAAAGTTTGACACCTTTTATTCCTTGGTGAAGGGCATTCTCAAATGTAATAAAAATAAAACAAATGGTCAAAGATTTCTTAATAAAAGTCAATATTCAACCAAGGGCTGTATTTACAAAACAGATAACGAGTAAATCATTTTACTCGATGGAACAGGCTAAGACCTTGATTTGAATTATTATTTAGAGGGAAGAAAAAGAAAGAAACTAAAAAAAAGGTCAATACCATTATGCTATTAATACCCAATTTGGAATAGGTTCATAATAAAACCTGTCAAGTTGCAAAGCAAATTCAATAGAAGCTAACATGCACATATGACATACCTGAATGAGACCATTGGATTGCCCGCCGAAGTAGCGGTTGTACTTTTCAACTTTTTCAAGAATCCCAGCAACTGCTGGATTATGACGCTCCCTTAATGAGGCCTCACCAGGAACCAACAAC
This sequence comes from Hibiscus syriacus, assembly GCF_006381635.1. Lineage (NCBI taxonomy): Eukaryota > Viridiplantae > Streptophyta > Magnoliopsida > Malvales > Malvaceae > Hibiscus > Hibiscus syriacus. The sequence continues at coordinate 3,124,824 of NW_024062765.1, forward strand.
GTAATCTCACGTCGACACAGAGGGCATTTACATGCATGAAGTGGGGACCCATGATGCCAAACAAGCATAATACAATTACCTAAATAATAAAATATAGAAAGGCATAATTATTTCATCATGAAAGAAACTATATGAGACAATAAAAAAGTCCAAATTTAAGCAGTCCTACCAACTGGCTTAACTAGCAAGTCATAACTACAGAAAATAAAGGCTAAAAACCCTTCATTCTTCTTGAAATACCTCAACGAATATGTTGGCATGAGTTTGGAGATATGACTTTCCAAAGATCCTCCAAATATATAGAAACATACTAGTGTCAGATGCATACTCGTATCAGACACTGACACCTGATTCCGTGCAATGTAGCTTAAAAGTTTGTAACTCACGTAAAAGAAATGTTTATTATGTACTGCAATTGATTTCATTGGGGATGGAGATTTAAAGAGTGGTTGGAAAGTAAACAACAAATGAAACAAGTTTATTAAAAAATAAAACTTGCATACGTAAGTGTATCAAAGGTTGGATCAGCAGGGTGATAGGTTTATTAAAGCACAATGTCTCTTTAGAGGTTTTAATTGTAATTTTCTATAAAAAATATCTATGTTACCCCGATTCTTCATTTTACTCAAAGTAATCTTATCAAACATTTGTATCCGAACGAGTTTAGGAATATGACCATCCAAGGATCCTCCAAACACAAAAAAGACTTAGAAGAAAAAAATCAAACCTACCTGTGTTTTACACTTAAATTCATACCCAAGTTCGAGTAAAATGTGTGTGGGCGAGTGTTTGTGTGCGTATGTTAAGAATCAAACAAATTCATGTGTTTGTATTTTAAATTTCGCGAATAGCAGTATATGAAATATAAAAGTGGGAGCAACTGAATCAAACCTAACTGTTAGGCAAAATTTTAAGCTTTTTTAGTAAAATTCTGAGCATATTTATCATATATAGAAAGAAGCCATTCTAGAATCCGAGTGGGGGCAGCTGAACCCATCCCTAATAATCAACATCATGTGACACCCTTCAATTTCCCTCCCGTTCGAATTAGATTTGCCTACTTTACTAATTTACCACTTTCATCTCATTTCAGTTGTCTGCTTTGTCCACTAATTCAAGAAATACCATCTAGATTAAAGAAACTCTCCAATCCTATTAACCCTAATTTTTATTTGATTTTTCTTAATTCTTACTTGGCTGTTATCTGTCTCCTAAAACAGCATCATATACATGGCCACTGCCATTTGCAAACACTGAAAACGAGAGGGGAAAAAACAAAAAGAAAAGTGAAAAAAGGGAAGTCACCGCAGAACCAATGAGAGCAATTGGCTTGGCAAGGAACGTTAAAACTCCCATGGCAGATAGAACAGCAGTCGTTGGGTGGAGGACCCTCCATCGTCTCTCTCAATTGTCGATTCCTTAATCGCATCAAACACATTAAATGATGACATTTGTTACCGACAAAGGAGAAAATTATAAGATGCACAATGGAGTTTGGGCCGTACCATTCGCCGAGCCCAATCATTGTCTTAATCACCAATTATTATTCTCTTCTTACTGTAATTGTTAATACATTTTTCTATATGAAAAAGAAATCGAATTTTTCCATTTCAAATAAAAAATTAACTAAATTGCAGTAACTCTTACCACGCAATTTTGTAATTAAAGAGAAATTTATGTTATTATTTTTTTCAACTAAGTTAATCATTGAAACAATCATTTCTTTTACTAAACCATAATAAAATTTACTAAAATTCCAGAAAATACTTAACTAGAAATTGGTAGATTATAATTTGCAATATCTACACTTACGTGGATATATATATATATATATTTGATGTTAAAAGATAATTTTATAAGACTATAAGAAAAAATAAATTTATAATAATCGAGCATAATTTCTCCTGCTTATCTCGTGGGCATTTATCCCCAAAAATCACATTTTCCATTTAATATTCTCGATTAGGCACCGTTCAGACTATATTTCTCGATCTAACACCTTTTGCAGAAAGGCAGCTCTCCTACAGCGCGCTTAACGTTGATTTGGCACCACGTGGGGTAAGGCGCGCATTATGCTGACATTGTATACACGTGTGTATAGCGCAGCCCCTAGGCGCGCCTTAGGCCACGTAGAGTATAGCGCGGGGCAGGAGCCGCGCCTTAGCTTTATCTGATATAATTATGTAAGGTGCGGTGCAGGTACCGTGTCTTGTATAATTATAATAACTTTTCTCGGCTATAAATACCCTTCCCCCGAAACTCCTCACATCTCCTCTCAACAGAAAAAAATTAATACAACAATCCGACAATCTTCTCATATTTGATTCAGAAGTTCGATCGATTTTTCGTTATAAGGTAATTTTGTTATAATTTTTTTATTATACTTATTGTTTATTATTATTATATGAAAAAATATTATACTAATTGTTGTCAATTAATTTCTGTGTTTGTAAAATTGGAAAGCGAGAGCATATGTCGAAATAGTTTTGCGGTGCATGTAATAATAAAAAATTATATTATTTAAATTATATACGTTTATGTGTAAAAATTTTATTGTGTTATATTTTCGTTCATATATTATTTATTTAATCAGGTTTGTTTCAGTTATTTTTTACAGATATAATATTGCCTCACTTTTAAACTTAAAGAATGGCGCGACTTTCAGCTATTGTTTATTATGACGTTGAAATTCGAAAATATGAAACCGACGTTGTTTTCATATCAAATGAGCGTGTTAAAATATTATTCAAGTGAGACATAACTCTTGAGGAGCTGATAACGAAGATTTCGAGAAAGATTCATGTTGGAAGTAGTAGAAGAATGTCGTCGTTGCAGTAGTGGAAATACGAATGGGTTCTTGACAACGGGACATAAAAAGGGCAATCGATACCATGCCCAAGACTGCAGCAGCAGGAGACATCCGCCGATAGCATTTCTCCTGTAGTCAATGACTTGACACATCTCCCTGTACAAGAAAGCCAAAACTGTCGAGCCCCAACTGAGTGATCCGGCTAGATGAAAGTCGCTAAGATGTCGCAACCACATGCAGTGAACTTGGTTGCGCGATTTGTCTGGCATCAACAACCCTCCTATCAACTGCATTATGCATGCCTGTGCATACATTTTAACTTCATCATCAGAGGCGTCCTCGCTCAACTCCCAAAAATTGGCATCTAACTAATTTAACGGTATCTAACCATCGTTAAAATTTTTCGGGACACGTCCTAGATTTTCCCGGCACAAAGTAGTCCTGGAACCCTACGCGATCCCTGATATCACATCTCCATCCACCGGAAGCCCCATGTGCATAGCAACATCCTCAAGTGTAATCGTGCACTCTCCGTACGGAAGATGGAATGTGTGGGTCTCCGGCCTCCACCGCTCTACTAAAGAAGAAATAAGGTCTGGTTCTATCTTACAATGACCCTGATATCTACCTATGTAACCGAATCCAATGTCTACTAAATACGACAAGACACAACTAGGTATCACTAACTTAAGGTTCCTAATAAAAGGATCTAATACACGGTCCTTCTCCTAAAATTAAATAATTACAAAAATTAATTCTTAATCTAATAATCATGCATTAAATAAATCAACAAATTATTACTAATAATTTAAATTAAATTAAAACGTTAAAATGTTACCGTATTAGCAAAGTGTCGAGATATATGATTTTCATCCAAGCGAAGTAGACCGCCTTCCATTATATATCTGCAAAAAAATTATATAAGTAAAATATTAAATAAATTAAATACTTAAATAAATTAAATACAAAATATTAAAATATAATAAAATATACCTTAAACAGAGAATATAAGAGAATTTGAGATAAGTTGAGAGAAATTGAGAGAATTTGGTGTGATGAAAGTGATTGAGGATGAGGTATTTATATGGAGGGATTGGGGTGTGAAGCGTCAGGGTAGGGGGTAATTAAACCTAAGGCGCGCCGCAGGGGGCGCGTCTTACTAACGCGTGGCAGATTCACAGGTAAGGCGCGACCCCTGCCCCGCGCTATACCCTACGTGGCCTAAGGCGCACCCTAGGGGCCGCGCTATACACACGTGTATCCCATGTCAGCATAAGGCACGCCTCACAGGGCGCACCTTACCCCCCGTGGCGCCAAATCAGCGTTAAACACGCTGCAGGGGGCACGCCTTTCTGCAAAGGGTGTTAGATCGGGAAATATAGTCTGAACGGTGCCTGATCAGGAATATTAAATGGAAAAGGTGATTTTTCGAGAAAAACACCTCTCTCTTGCTATATATATAAAACCTAAATACAGTTCCAAATCTATTTCTTCGGCTCCGTTTACACTATAAAATCTTATAGATTTCTCAAAATCCACACTTCATCAACCTCATTGTTGACACGCTTTTAATTGTTATACATATCATGTTAATAATCATTAGAACAAGTGATACTTTTAATCTTCGTTAGGTTGTGAGTTTAATACTCATTAAATGTAAAATTCTCCTTTCCTTCTCCTTAGATAGAAATTAGGTAGAATACACAAATGATCTTATAACTTCAAACGACTATCATATTTCAATCAGCATATTAATGTCCATTTTAGGTGACCATTAATTATTTAATAGAAAATGAAGAGTTTGGAACATAATATATAGTTGAGTTACCATTTTATAACTTTAGTAGTGAGAGAGCTCAACAAAGTAATATCCTATAATCGATGACCATTTGTATAATTTACTCTAAAGATTAATAAAAATTATTATGCATATCATTAATATTTTAATTGACATTTTATCTATATAAGGATATGTTTCAATTAGTGTTTTAAAAAAAATATATGATCAATATTTTTAATAAACTAATTGTTTAATTTAATAATATAATTATACTTATTATGTTTATAAATTTTAAATTAATCTAGTATTTTTTTAAATCAATTAAGAATATTGTTTTATTTAATATATACCTAACTGTTAAAAAGTATATTGTATTTAATACATTTTAATATTATTAATTTATCAAAAACTAAAAAATGTATATAAATAAAATACGAGGATTGATTATATATATATTGTTGCAAACAATATAAACAATCTACTGTTTGTTGCAAAGATAATAGATTATTTCTGTAAGTGGTACATACATACACACACATATATATAAAAGGATAAGATCTAATTATACATCTAAAACCTTTTAGATGAAAATTTATTATTTTTTATGTTAATTTTTATTTTTTCCATTTTAATATATTTATTATTTATTGTGCACTAGAATTTATTATTATTATTATTTTTATTATTATTTGTATTATTATTATTATTAGTGTTATTCATTTTAAAACATGTATATTATAAAAAATTAAAAAATTAAGGTAAAATTGTCATGTCACAAGTGATGCTATCATGATATATTCGATATTATCTAATTACTTATTTCTGATAGGAGGTATTTTCATGAAAATTTTCATCATCATTTTTTTTCCAAAAATAAGATGATATTACTTTATTATGATGGTTAATGTAATAGTCTTAACTTATTAGATGTTATCTAGTTACTTACTTGTGATAGAAAGAATTCCTTCACAAAAGTTGTTAGAAAAATGTTAATTCGAGATGATGATGATAATAATGATGATGATAATAATAATAATAATAATAATAATAATAATAATAAACACATATTATTATTGAATCGAACGAACGAAAATAAATAAAGAATTAAAATAAAGGAACAAAATTGGTTTACTCGTATGTAGATACGGAATCAGATGAGTAAAGAATGATTTTTGTTGAGGCTTGTATGAACAGTTTCCTTAAGACAGATTTGTCCTCTCTTTGGTGCTTTGAGTAACGTTGGACGTCAGTCTCCCAAGATACAACAACAAACGATCACAACAGTAGGCACAACCATAGCGATCACTCGAACACAATCTTGCATTTATCTATCACCGGAAAGAACGAATTTGGAAGGAAGTTTTTAAGTGTTTTCCTAATTCAATATTGTGAATTGTGTCTCAAAGTTGTGTATAAGATTTGTGCCTTAACTAGAATATTTATAGAGGAGGAAATAGATTGAAGGGTTAAGACCTTTCATTCAATTAAAGGACTTATCCTTTTTATGAAAGGGCTTAACCTTTTCATGAAATGATTTAATCTTTTCATAAAGAGGATTTATGCCACCATAAAAATCCCCACATGAATGAATTTGATTGTTTAAAACATTGACTCAATGTGGTGATAGATTCTACGTTCGATATTTGCATAGGATAGGTAGATGTCCCCTTTGAACCTTTCCTTGTGAAAATATGTTTACCTTACTGGTTGTCCAGTAGATGTGATGTCCTTGAATTGTCATGTCATTTGTGTAAACGATGACATACCTTACACAAATATTTCATTGACAAGAATTTGGTTCTCATGGTTATGTCCATATAGCCGTGGACATTGTCTGGTTCTACAAGAGCTTATAGAACTATGCCCCAATAGTCTCTTTGAAGCGGTTCCACTTCACTCTCACATAGGTGACTTATGTTGTTCGATTCAATGAAACAGACATGGTCATTAAAAGTATTGCTGAACCTCATCCATATTTTAGTCACTGTTTTCATCATATGAATTAACTTGGGGATAAAACCCCATACAGTGACCTCACCAGGTCTATGCAAGTAGGTTGTCCTATTGAACCTATATCTTAGGATCTCCAATCAACTAAGTTGGGTTTTCCTTCTGATAACTCCGTAAAAAGGTCATATTTAGGGCCTTTTTAGTTATTGAATGTCTAAGAGCTCATATAGGATCATATAGATGTATTTAAGAGTATTTAGTCGCATGTGGTGGAAATATATTTTATCGTGGCATTTTATTTTGTAAAGGTGTTGCGTTATGGGGGAAGGTGTTTTGTTTGATAAAGTGTAGGAATTGGGAGTAAGGATAAGCAAAGAGAATTGTCGTGACATGATGAGACTATTGAGCAGAATGCAAATGCCAAATCGGACGACATTTTGTAAGCAGAAAAGATCAAAGATGATATTTTCAAGAGCCAACAGTCATCGTCTTCACGTGCCCTCAACCGTTAGTCACATAGGAGGGAACATCTGCCACCTGGGTCGACTGATCCTATCGAGACCACGCCTAGCTGCAAGTTGCCCAGGAGGGGACCACTATCAGCTCTACTACACCCCCTCAAGTAAAGGAAACCAACTTGGTGTATCCTAGAATTTTAACACAAATTTCTAGGTTTATCCCCCACTATAAAAAAGAGATGAAGCCACCAAATAAAAGAGACATTACACGCCGTTTTGAGCTTAATTTCACAGAGAAAAATGTCTCTCCTTTTTCCATCAATCGTTTTTGTCGTGGCATTCTTCCATTAACAAGCTACAGGGAGTGGCGAGCTAGGCATCTGAGAGGAGCTAGCGAGCTGGGGTAGTTCGTGGTGGCTAAGGAGAGCTCCGGCAGTGCACGTCGAAGGCTTTTCCTCCATCCCTTTGTTGTTTACTTTCATTTATCTTATTTGGGTTGTATGGAATAGATTAATTTCGTGCCTTGTTGCTTGGAATATTCGAACCCACCATGAACTAGTCTTATTTGGTGGGAGTTCCTTATGGATACTTAAGTTTTATTTTAATGGATGGTTGTTTTTGTATGTTTTTATTTGTTTTACTTATGATGTTTAATGCCTTAAGGTTGTAGGAGCTCCATTCCTTAGGTGAATACTTAGTGTTCGAGAGAATGACTAAGTAGTATATTTTTAGTGTTCGAGAGAAACTAGGGAGGATCCACATAAGAAAGGGGTTCTAGATAATAACTAGACCTAATCCAACCTTAGACATAATGCTAGGATTTCAATCGACTAAAAGGAGTAGTGCTCGGTCGAGAGGTTAGATGCTAGTGTTGACGCTGAATGATATTACTGTGACATATTCTGTTATCTGAACCAATAGGATCCCTGCTGTAACACCCCCAACCCGTACCCGAATCCGAGTCTGAGGTGTCACATTGACTTTTCAAAACGTTTACTTGTATAAAATAATGAGTAATTTAAAACTTTTATACATGTAACTTATTCAAAAGATTTCCAGAACTATTCAGAGCTTAAATGTTTTTGCAAAACCAATCAGAGTATATACAATTCAAAACATTAATTACATGCCAAGTATTTTCAATATACAAAATACATCTAATTCAAGACATCTTTTCTGATCTGATCTTCGGTAAGAAGTAACTGACATATCTTGCTCCACTTTGCTATTTCCTCTTCTTACTTCTGCAACCTACGTGTGAAACAATCACACACTAAGTCTATGACTTAGTGAGGCAAATAAACATGTAATATAAACTATAACTTGTAATCATGCATGAACACTTACTGCTATCACTCATACCCTTATTCATGTAACAAATCCCTATAACACCTATGCAATACATCATTACAAGTAAGAACATATATACACATACATATATTCATCACTCATCATTTCCATCTTTAGCCTTATTTCATTATCAATTTATTATCGTTTATATCACTTAATACATATCCTCTTATACCTAGTATTTTAACCAACATTTGACTCATTTAATCATACCATCAACATCTCATCATATCAATTATATATACTATCATTCATAGCACAAAAGCATACAAGTCACATGTAATATGTTGGTTGTTATTTCTTTATTAGCCCATGTATACATGTGAGAACTATGGATATGTGAGTCTATAGAGGTTGTGCACTAATGCTTTCACCACATCTCATATAAATTGCACCGTAGTGCCACGTAGAATTTTGCACCGAAGTGCCGCGTAGAAATTTGTCCCGAAGGACAGCGTAGAATTTGTCCCGAAGGACCACATAGAAATTCCTTAAGAATCATATATATATACAAAGGATCAAGCATGTGTCTCAAAAACATCACACATGTTCCAAGGAATACATATATGTCCCGAAGGACCGCGTAGACCCTCGACTCTTGGCATGCCAACTATACCTCTAGCTCTCAAGACACATAACATGGGCATTGTCATTTCACATATTCATATATACAAATAGTTCAATTACACATAGAACATTTTCATATGATTCACATTTACATGTCACATAGCTTATATACTTTCTCACATAGTCATATAGATCCATGTCATATAACATATATCCCAAAGTGCATATAATCACATATATCATATCATATAGCTTAGATCATTTCTCAGGTATTCATATAAACATACATATCATATCTTGTTCACATATGATCATATATGCTTCATATAACACATAGAAACACCTAGAACACTTTCTCATAGCTTATATCAATTTTCAGAGTCCTTTCATATTACCTGATGACATATATCATATAGGTATATAATAACTGATATCATATCATCTACCTTATGCTCCATTTCTTTGTATTCCCTTAGATTATATAAATTATGTCGTATTTATAAACATATATCATTTAATAGTATTTTTATTTAGGTACTAATTTAATCTCTTTACTTAATTCAATTTCATATACTCATTATAATCTTTTCATATAGCTCTATAGATATTTAGCATATAACTTATCTTGCATATTCGTATCGTCCCTTTATATTCAAGTTTCCTAATTGATATACTATTTCCATTTCATTCTATAATTCAATCTTATTTAGTTCCCTTAACTCTCATTAAATCAAAAAGCTCTATTATACTAATTCTCATAATAAATCATATCACTATGTACTTGTCCAACTCATGTTTCCATTATGCATATACTATTACCCATGTTTACCTAGTTCATATCACTTCTCATGAACTCACTTTCGTCATATTTTCCTATTATTACATATTTTATCTCATAACCATGTATTCACATAGTCTTATATTTCATTATCATATTACTTATATTTGTTCTCCTATGACTCTTTATAAACATCTATTTCCATTTCCTACATCTCTTGACTTATCTTCTATATTCCTATAATTTCATAACTTATTTTATATTCTCTCATTAACACTTAATCGTGTTTTTACATAAACCACGTGGCACATACAAAACATATCAATTCAGATAATCAAGCATACATACACTCATTTTCAACTCATGCCTTTAATCATGAATTCATATGTAACACTTCAGGAAATAGACTCATCGCAAGTCTTATTCCCATCACACATCATATACTATTGAATATGCACTCACCTGGCCTCACTAGTCAATCTCGATCTCTAATCTTTCCCCTGATCGATCTTACTTGCCAAATGTTCCGGAATTGCCTTATGCTCAGAATCTACAGAAATGTATATTTTAAGGAAATTATTAGATACCTACACCTTGCAATTGGATACTATCAACTTAAACGAACTTATTAAACCCATATTTTCAATTTTCCTTTAGGGGGTATCAATACCCTACTGGGGGTATCGATACCCTCATGACATTCTGGAATTCTGCTCGTTTGAGAGGGTATCGGTACCCCTTTGAATGGGTACCGATTCCGCCTAGCCCATAAATCATTTTTCAACTACGAAAATTTGCTATTCCAACTTCAATTCTTCATATTTCAACCCCTTTTATACTCTTAACTCAAATATACATACTTAAACTAATTTATACCCATTTATTTCATCTTAAACCTCAAAATTCTATTCTCCATATAGAAATCAATAATCATACCAAATTTTCCATGTTACCCAAACTTAATTCTAACACTTCTAGCTTCTTATTCTCATAGATGAAAAGTTAAATTCATAATTAAAACTTCAAAAACCTCTTTATTCGAACAATTCATTTCTACACCCTTCATATAATTTCCTCTTTAATTCACTGTTTGTGATGTTTAAAGCTTATATAAGCTTTCCTTAAGCTTATATAACACCCAAAGAATCAAAACCGACTTATAAATCCAAGAATTAAATACCTGAAATTATACTTACCTTTAACTGAGGCTTACGGGGAGAAGAAGAAGCTGAGGAAGAAGAGTCTGGATACATTTCCTCATTTCTCACGTTTTTATATCCCTTAAAAAAAAGAATAAATATATTCTCTTAGAAAAGACCATAATACCCTTGTTATTTCCAAACTTTACCATTAAATCCAACATCAACTTTCCTCAATTAAATCCATGAACTTTTAACTTATTTCGAAATCGAGCATAAAATTTTCAAAATTTGTTATTTAATCACTAACCCCGATTCAAGATGTTACACCTGCACCTGCTAACACCAAGAGGTATTGCCATGACATCCTCAACCTGTCGAGTCCCTTGACTAGAGATAGTATAAGCCACATTTAGTAAACTCTATTGGGCAAATAAGGCATAGAAGTAAGACCATCCTGAGAAGTTAGACTTAAGTTTCCTAAGTAACTCCTATCATTCATTCCCATAGTAACTTGTTGTGTGAGGAGTCTAAAGTTATTTTAATCAAATCTGGTGTTTACATTTCGTTTTGCCTTTACATTTTCAATTGATTCCACTACACTCAATTTAATTTTGCCAAGACATTTCCATGCATTTTGCCACGACATTTCCATGCATTTTGCCACGACATTTCCATTTGCTACCATATTACATTACACCATTATTCCATTCCCACCAACATCCTTTTCATTTTGCCATAACATTCTCATGTATATACCATTACTAACTATACTTAGGTGAAATAGTTAATTGTTTTGATTGAACTTATAAATTTCCTCTAATCCTTGTGGAAACGATACTCACTCATCACTGTATTACTTGTTCGATTGTGTATACTTGCACATATTTTCGTGACCATATTTAGTAGTCACAAATCGCGGACACCTTCACATAAAGCCTTAACAATTCATGGGCTTTAGTCTCATTCTCTTGATTTTTTATCAACTTGATCTCGATTCAACCCTTTGGTTAGCGGATCTGCGATGTTATCTTTTGATCTTACAAAATCAATAGAGACAACTTCAGTTGAGATCAGTTGTCTAATGATATTGTGTCAACGTCGCATGTGTCTGGACTTACCATTATACATTACAATTTGTGCTCTACCAATTGTTATTTGGTTATCACAATATATGTATATTTTGGGAATAATTTTTAGCCACTCAGAAATATCTTCCAAAAAATTTCGTAACCATTCTGTCTCTTCTCTAGTTTTGTCCAAGGCTACAAACTCAGATTCCATCATGGATCTGGTTATAATTTCTTGTCTTTAGGATTTCCATAACACAGTTCCTATCCCAATATGAAAATATAACCTTTTGTGCCTTTTGTATCTTGAATATCAGATATCCAACTGGCATAAGAGAATCCTTCTAACACAGTAGGATCTCTAGAATAATGCAATCTATATTTTTGAGTATATTTGAGACATCTCAGTACCCTCACAATTATTTTCCAGTGTTTCTCACATGGATTGCTTATGAATCTGCTTAAATAGCTTACAATGAAAGCAATATAAAGTCTAGTGTAACTCATAAGGTACATTAGATTGCCTATGTTCCTTGCATATTCCACTTGGTTAACATTTTACCTTTATTTTTAGACAAATATTGACTAGTATCTATAAGAGTTTTGGCTACACCAGAATCATCCTTACCAAAATTTTTAAGAATCTTGTTTACATAGTGTGACTAAGTTAATATAAGACCTTCATATGACCTTTTGATTTGGATGCCTAAAATCATGTCAGCAAGTCCATGTCTTTCATATCAAATTTTGAATTTAACATATTTTTGGTACGCTTTATCATTTCATTGTTACTTCCAACAATGAGTATGTCATCAACATATAGGCATAGGATTACATATCCATTAACAATGGTTTTGACACACACATTTTTCACACTCATTTATTTTAAATCCATTTGATATCATAACACTATCAAACTTTTCATGCCATTGTTTTGGTGTTTGCTTAAGTCCATATAATGACTTTACCAACTTACATACTTTTTTTTCTTGTCCTGGAGCTATATAACCCTCATTTTGTTCCATGCAAATCTCCTCATCAAAGTCTCCATTAAGGAAAGCAATCTTAGCATCCATTTGATGTACTTCTAAATTCCGTAAAGCGACAATTGCAAATATCATTCTTATAGAAGTTATTCTTAATACGGGTGAATATATATCCAAGTAATCAAGACCTTCTTTTGTCAGTGCCCTATTTGTAAAACTAACTTCTGGGATTCAAACATCATCCTAAAGCCATGTACACTTAGGAGGGTCCCAAAGACAAGGTTTTTTCATATGTCAGGCACATACTACATATTTTGAAGCTTCAAATCTTTGCCAGAAGTCATCTTCACAATTACAATGTATTTCCCCTTGATCTTCAAGTTGCAGTGTTGCCCATATAGAACTTTTCTCCTTTCTCTCAAGGAACCAACTCAACAAAGGAGTACTTGTCACAAAAAATATGGTGTGTGGCACTAGTACCAAGTCACCATATTCTTGGATTTGACTCAACCAAGTTGACCTTAGAGACTACATCATATAGTCAAGTTCAGATACTTCCTTGGAAATTTTTGTCACAACATTAGTCTCTTTTATTCTGAACCTTTTTGGAAGCCTACATTCGGATGACATGTGTTCCGTCTTATTGAAATTAAAGCATTTCCCTGGGAATTTTTTCTTCTTAGAAACACTGTCTTTTAGTCCTAGTTTAGACTTAATTTGAGATTGTTTTATTTTCTTGAAGTCTTTTTTTTTACTTTCAGCACATTTACCTTGGCAATGTTATGATTGACAATTTTGTTTAGCCTTTTAGAAGCACATCGATTGTCTTCTTCAATCTGAAGTCTCACAATCAGATCTTCCACTGCCATTTCTTTTCTCTTATACTTAAGATAATTCTTGAGTCATTCCAAGTAGGAGAAAGCTTTTCAGTAATATTTGTCACCTAAAAGGATTCACTTATAATCATTCCTTATGTGAGAATACCATGAATGATCAATTGGAATTGTTTCACCTGATTCACAACAGTTTTAGAACCAACCATTACAAAGTTTAAGAATTTGGTAACTAAGAATTTCTTAGCACCAACATCTTCAGTTTTGTATTTATGGTCCAATGATTACCATAATTCCTTAGTTGATTTCTTTACACTATATACTTCATAAAATATATCAGATAAATCGTTCAAGATGTATTTACGATATAGGAAATCAGAGTGCTTCCATGCTTTGGTAATGCCGAATGCTGTTGCAACATCCACCTCATCTTCTCTAATAGTATGAGGATCATCATTTAAAAATTTGGCCAGATTCAATGTCGTCAAATAGAACAACATTTTTTGTTGCCACGTTTTGAAATTCTCTCCATTGAGTTTTGCAGGCTTTTCATTATGACTCATGGTCATAGGTAACGTTTGGCTCACAGCCTGAGTCTGTGTAGTGACAATCGCATTAGACTATAAATTGGATGAAGTATCAGACTTTTTTTGTAATCAAAATAAAAAATGAAATAATAAATATAATATGAAACAAAATTTTAAATTAACCTAAATATATTACCACTGTAATCTGTTTGAGTTTAGATTAAACCACAAAAAAAATATCTTAAGATTGTAGTAAATATTAAAAATTAGGGTTGTAGTATGATCATCTAATAATAGTGATAAAAATATCGTTGCAATAAAAAATTTGAAAAAGGTTAAATTAGAATATAACCTGTAATCGGATATAATTGAATAAAAAGAAGAAGAGTTTTGTTGAGGCCTATATGATCAGTTTTCTTAAGACATATTCATCATCTCATCGGTGCTTTGAGTAATGTTGGACGTCAGTTTCCCAGGATACAACAACAAACGTTCACAATAATAAGCACAACCATAGTGAACAATCAAACAAAATTTTTGTCTTTATCTATCACCGAAAAATGACTTTGGGAGAATCAAAGATTTGAAAAGAAATGACTTGAAAGAAAATGAATTAAAGGAATTCAAAGTTGTGTGTTAAAAATAAGTTACAACTTAGCCTTTATATAGGGGGAGGAATTTGGATTGAAAGGTTAAGACCTTTCAATGAAAGGAATTAACCATTTGATTAAAAACATAAACTTTTGATGAAAATACTTAACATGAAAAGACTTGACTTTTGGGCAACTTTGAATAAAATTCAACAATGTCGGTGGTCGTGAGCCATAACGAGAAGCATGTAAATTCTATGGATAGAATTTCATGATATATCAACATAAGATGTTATATTTGATCATGTTGAATATGATCAAATAAAGGATGATCTTCATATTATTAGATAGGATGAGGTAAACATTGTTACCACATTCACTATTATTGAATTTTAGAGTATTATGACTTTCAATGTTAGAACTAACACACTGAATGGATTGTCATATACATTGTATGAAATGTATAGTATCCATAAGATGATTAAAGAATTACGGATGTCATTGGACCATAAATAGAAATGAAAGAATAATGCCTTAAAGGAAATGATGAACGTCATGCTAAGAGTTCTGAGTTGTTATATAACATGTGGAGGAATCTATTTTATCATGAAATTACTTTTTAAATAAGGCACCCCATAAGAAAATGGACAAGATATCATATGGGAAGATAGAAATCCTTCATACAACTACATTAAAATGTGGGGGTGTCTTGTACAATGTATAGCGGTAAGTTGAGACACATATGTTGTCGAATAATATCAATAGACAACTGATCTCAATTAAAGTTATCTCTATCAATTTTATAAGATCAAAAGATAACATTAAAGATCCGCTAACTAAAAGGTTGAATCGAGATCAAGTTGATAAACATCAAAAGGAATGAGACTAAATCCCATAAATATTTAAGGCACTATGTGAAAGAAATCCCAACCTAGTTGACTGGAGATCCCAAGATCTAGGTTCAATGGAACAACCCACTTGTATAGACCTTGTGAGGTCACTGTGGTAGTTCATATCCCAAGTTCATTCCTATGATGAAAACAATGACTAAAATGTGGAAAAGGTTAAGCAATGCTTTTAATAACCACTATTTATTTCGCTGAGTCGAACAACATGAGTCACCTATGTGAGAGTGAAGTAGAGCCGCTTCAAAGAGACTATTCGGGCATAGTTCTCTAAACTCTTGCAAAACTAGGAGATGTCCACGGCTATATGAACATAACCATTAGAACCAAATAATTGTCAGTGAGATATTTGTGTGAGGTGTGTCATTGCTTACAACAACGCAAGGATAGTTTAAGGACATCACATCTAGTGGACAACCAATAAGGTAAACATATCGAAATAGAATCTATCACCATATCAATTCAATGTTTGAACCATCAAGTTCATTCATATGGGGAATGTTGGAAAAATAATTGAATGGATCGATGTTATTTATAACTAATTAATAATAAGTCATGTCACTTGGTGAATGAACTTAATTTTTGGTTTAAAGTTGCATCATTCAATCATGTCTATTCAATAATTCTCTTCATTAAAAGGTTAAGCCATTTCATCAAAAGGATAAGTCATTTCATCGAAAGGTCTTAACCCTTCAATTCATTTCCTCTCCCTATATATAGGCTAGTTAAGGCACACTTCTTAAACATAAGTTACATGTTTCAACACACAAGTTTATAACTTTGGAATAGGAAAACACATAGAAAATTCCTTCCAAATTTGTTCTTTCTGGTGATAGAGAAAGGCAAGATTGTGTTCAACTGATCACTATGGTTGTGCTTACTGTTGTGATCGTTTGTTGCTGTATCCCGAGAGACCGACATCCAACGTTACTCGAAGCACCAAGAAGAGGACAAATTTGTCTTAAGGAAACTGTTCATACAGACCTCAACAAAACTTCCTCTTATGCTAACTGTACTCCATCGATTTCATATCTACACATGAGTAACAAATTTAGTTTCTATACTTTAATTCTTTATTTATTTTACTTTGTTCGATTATATAATAATATTTGCTTATTTATTATTTTATTTTTCGGATTAACATTTTTTCTAACAAAAGTTACATACATGCAAGGGATCGTAAATTAAATTTGAATTCATATTCATAAATTTTTAGAAATAAAAACAAAATATGATTTTAAAAAGGTATCAATTTTACTCATCATGAATGCTTTAACCTTTTCATGAGTAACGAACTCTCGAACATGTCTCTTATTCTGATTTTAAAAACAAACTTCCTAAATTATCTATTCTAAAAAAATTCAAAAGTTTTCGAACCTAGATAACGAAAAATGCCGACTCAATTTTGTTAAACATACATATTTTTCAAAAAAATATATTTTTCAAACCTAAAAAATGATTTTGACAACTTATGGAAGTGATAGTTTTTTGTTTTCTCTTATAGTATTTTCTTTTTTTAAAAGGTTGGATTTGTCATCATCTCTTCTATTAATATTTATTTGGTTATGGCAAAATCCATTGTAAATGTGTTGACATTATTCTATTTTTATGTTAGTTTTGATAGTATTTAACATTCACATCTCTTATATCAGTATCACATTTGTTTGTATATTTTATTTTCTGAAGTGATTTGGTTAGATTTTTCAATCATTTTTATTGTGACTTTTTATTATTAATTAATGGTTAATTTATATGTTTTGACGGTTATAGAAGAAATGATTAATTAAGTGATTAGTCTACTTCAAATTTTATAAAAAAATGAGATTATAATTTTTATTATAATTTTTCTTTATTTATTCAATAAGATTAACGTTGTTATTAATTAAAAATTGTTTTAACTCAACCTTTTTAAAAGACACGTTCACTTATCATATATTGAGATGCTATATTTTAAAAAAATGCCTAGATTTTACCATTAATAATAACTAATAACTAATAAAATCAAACATGTACATATATATTATATCCATATTTATAATTGTCTGATTTATACTCGGAAAACAAGCACACAACAAAAGTAGTCAGAGTTTTATATCACACGAACTTCATAGTAGCTGTAAATGCATCCCCTTCTTATTTTATTTAACTATTCATTATAATATGAAAACACCATTCTTCCATTTTTGTTTCTCCATCTCTCTTGCTACCAGCAAATAACCATCGTTCATTAGTCCCATCAAATATTTTAGGGCTAAAACACAACACATAATTAACCTTGAAATGCGTATAATATACAAACATAAACGTATTATAAAGATTAATTTTGATGCATTGGTATATTTTTATTATATGAAATCTATTCTTTTCACCTATATATCTTATTATGTGTTTATATTGTGTAATTATATCGTGTAAAAAATACGAAATTCGAAGGAAAATAATACCCAAGATGGAGAATCTTCTTGTCGGAGTAAGTAGTGGGAGGCTCCATCACATTGGGGCAAAAGAAATTGCGAGAATCTAAAGCTTGAATGGCATTAAGCTCAGGTCCGGTAACCATGTTTGCCTGCTGAAGCCTCTCTACTTCTGCAATCTAATCGTTTTCATGTAAAACAAAATCCGATAAACCTGAATGAGTATATTCGATTTCGTCTCTAACTCAAATTTAATCAGACTATAAAAGAATCATAGTCTAAATATTTTGAATTTAAAATAATTCAAACTTAAAAATTCGAACAGAAATAATTCATATCGTAACTAGTCCTTAGTAATAGTAAAGCAATGCATGTAACGAAAGAAGCAAGATGTTTATGTGTTGAATGTGTTTAATATTTTACCTTGGTTCGTAGACAAACGCTTTCGTTTTCCAATTCAATTTCCTTTAACATAATAAATAGAAATTAATTAACAAATTAGATTAAGTTATAATAAATGACATAAATTTGAACTTATGTTAGAACAATAATTCACCCTTTTTTGCAAATATTCTATTTCAGCTAGCAGCATTTCGTGCTGTTGCAGCAAACAAAACAAATTAAAATAAGGGAGAAAAATGAAAATAAATAAATAAATAATGAAATTAAAATTAAAGTTACCTTCTTGGACCTGATCCTAGTAATTCCTCGTTCAAGCCTGTTTTCTACCTGCTTCAACTCTTTCACAGTTAAGGTACTCAAGGAATCTCCCATTAGGTGCCTTCAAACAAAGATAATTTAAAAAAGAAATCAAAGTTTTAATTTAATTTGAAATGGTAATTTTTTTCAAATTAATTATTGAATAATATATATATATCGTTGAAAATAAAGTACCTGTTAGAATTATGCAACATCTGAATCTGCTGTCTCAGCTTAGCTGATTCTTGTTGATAATACTATTGAATAATATACATATCCAGTTAATGAACCACAATATATATATATATATATATATATATATGCAAATTATAACTTCTGATATCTATATTTATATATATGATATACCTGAGCATTTATTTCAGTAACAGTGTGTGTTAGAAGTATCTGAGCAAGCCTTCTTGTACCTATCTATTGTTGATCTTATGCTGCATCAAACAAGGGATTGTAAGACAAAACTCAATAAACCGATAACTGATCATGTTTCTTTTTCAACTTATAGTTTATTGTTGAGCAACCACCAAGCTGGATAAAACACATGTACATGTTATGTTATGTGCAGACATAAATTTGAATATTTGGATTTATAGTTTCGTTTGTTATATAAACCTAATTAAAGCCTTGCTGAATATGTTGCAAGACAGAATGAGAAGTTGTCGAAGACAAACACACATAGAAATGTAAAGTTGGGTTAGGACAACTTCATGTCTTTGAATCCTTAGAAAAACAGTACAAGAAACAGTCGAGGATCTTTTTTTTTTAAAGAAAGACCATGAATAAATTATCTCTAGAAATCGAGTTGACCATTGTTCAAAATGAATGGAAACGTAATGGTTTTATAACTGTAGACAAACTGAAGTCTACTGATAATCTCTAAGCCATATTAGGAAAATAGCTTCTGACAATCCCAGAAAACCCCGAAATTCTCAGCCACTTTAACTTGAGATTTGCCTGACTTTCTACTTTCAGCTCAGAATAAAACAACATTGACCGATTCATCTTTGTTTGCCAAATCTTTTTCATATCAAAATTTGTTTCCAAACCCATGTGATCATCAGTGTACATACTATGTATGACATGAAAAAGAAGAAGCGGTGCAAAAAGATAAAAAAGACAAAAGTAGCATGAAAATGGCGAATATTACTTGTTGTTGGAGTACTCATAGAGGCGGCCTCGGCTGGAGAAGACGATAAGAGCAACTTCGGCATCGCAAAGAACTGACAGTTCGTAAGCTTTCTTGAGCAGGCCATTCCTGCGCTTGCAGAAGGTAACCTGACGATTCGTGGTGTTTTCGATCCTCTTGATCTCGATCTTTCCTCTACCCATTCTTCAACTCTTTCACTTCCACCTGCAAGCAAACAGTACCTTCCGTCTGTTTAGATTTACGTGCCTTTTGTATGGTTTTCATGTATGAATCCAACAGTGAAGAAAGTGATGCAAAAAATTAAGAAAAAAGTTGGTTTTTAGGTGGAAAAAAACGAGAGTAGCAGCAGATCCATTGTTCCAGACGGAAATAGAAGAGATAAAATGGCTAAAAACATTAATAAATAGGAAAAAAGAGGGGCATGGAGGAGAAGTTAGCCTGCCATCCTCAGTCCCATACCCTAGCTTCAATTCCAAGAAACTTACAAATTTAAAAAAGCCTAGTGAAATGAACAAAGACTTTTGGAGTTTTCATTTATTTCATAGATGCAGTACTCTTTTATGGGTGCATATTTACTTGTGAAATCACTCCATAAAAAGCTTGAGTCGAAGATATTTGCCAAAGATCTGAAACAAATAGGGATGAAAACCATGAAATGTGAATAAAACCCATCATGTTTTGAGAATCTTGTGTGATTATGCTTGGAAAAAAACAAGGGAAAGAAAAGAAGAGATCTTCATGCAAAGAAATAGAAGATTCCCTTGTTCTGACAATAGATCTAAGAAGATATATATATATATATATATATATATGAACTGAGGTGAGGTGATGAGAAAAGAAAAGAAAAACACGAGGTATTATAGTTATAAAAAGCAAGTATATACATATTTAACAAGATCTACCTCGGACCAATGGCTTGTTTTTATTCATTAAAAGAAGAAGAAGAAAGAAAGAAAGGGTTCAAACCTGAGGTAACTCCGGCCAATTCAGCTTTCGGAAAAATCACGAATCCCAAAAGGAACCAAAGTGGTTTGTCAGGGAGGATAGGGCTAAGGCTAAGCTTAGGTGATAGTATTATAAAAGAAAAAGGAGGGAGATGGGAGGGGAGACTCAGGTCTGCGAGTTGGACAAAGACGTTGGAATTGTAATTTGCCAAAAGGTTTAGAGAAGACGATGATGAATTAGCTAAATGGAAAGAGTTTTGCAGGTGCAAATTCCCTCCATTTTTGGCAATGGACTTGTCATTTTTCTAATCCCTTATTTAAAGTCCCTGGACTCACTAACGTGCACTTCTCGAATCTTTTGCACTGTCCCCATTTAATAGGCGGGGTTGGACTCATAGTCTCACACTCAGTCCCCATTCTCTCTGTCTCTTCCTTTTCCCAATGGAATTGGGGTTTGGTTTGTTTTGGTGCCAAACAAACTCGTACTCCTGAACTACCCTACCCACACTACGTTATAACCCCCCCCCCAAACTAGTACACCCTAAAACTTAATTAAAAGAAAGTTAAGGACCAAATTGCAAGTTTTCAGAACTTGCAACCCATTTTAAAAGCTATAGTAAATTTAAAAGACTTAACCTTGAATTTCCCATTTTTGTCGACATGGAAAATAATAAAAATCAAGTTAGGTGCTGTGAGGATTCAAACCCTTATCCCTCAGGTTGAGATTACCCATGCCCTAACCATTTAGGCTAGGATATTATTTGAGATATTTTTTTATTAAATATATATGTTATTATTTTAAGCCGGGATATACACCAAAACCCCCTCCCCGGTTCACAAGCTTCTCGTCGGTCTCTCCACAATCCACCATCTTCGACTGTCGTTGGAGTGCACTACTGCCGGTAACAGAATCGGTGTGCCTCCCCAACCAAATCCTGACCTCAGATCGCTCGGATTGACGGTCGTTCGTCGCGAGAGAGTGAAAACTCACCCGGCGTCCTTCTCTGATTCAGCGCCACCCAACCATCGGTGGTTGTCACCGCCCCAACCAGTCGAAGCATCGCCTCAACCTGACCAAAACCCAACCGCCAGATAGTAGAAAGCCACTATCGATTGCCATGGAAAAGTCAAAGAAGTTTCACCGAGAAAACTCCCCGTCGTTTCAGTTTTTCTTCTTTTCCGACATACCTCGACGTTTGTTCTCCACACCGCTGCCACCATGAGACTCCCGGGGCATCGATATACGAATCTGGAAAATTTCATGCAGATTCGACGATAGAGTTACCGCACGCACCGCTCCCTGCTTGTGGGCGTTGTCTGTCGACTAGGGGAGAATGTGACTGACTGAATCGGTTGGACTGGTCTAAGTCGAGCCGAGCCGTCTGGTTGAGCCGTTGACCATTGACCCAGTCGTTGACCGTTGATCGGTCGTTGATCGTCGTTGACCGACTGTTAATTTTTCTGGGAACGCCTATCCTGATGTTTTTTCAGCGTTCTGAGTCCGTTTTTTAGGTATGTTTCTCCAAATTCAAACCCGGTAAGTCGTATTTCACTGATTAACCTCCCGATTTGATATGTTTTTCGCAATTAAACTCTGTTTCTGATGTAATTTCTGTTTATATGTATCTGAGATATTATTGAACGTTGGATTCAAGTTCGAAAGTAGTCGAATGGAGTTTAAATGTTCAATCGGTGGAGCTAAAAAATCGAGGTAATACATTTCTACCTTATGCATGCTTTGTGGAACTTGTTGGTATTGTAAATGCATGGTTGAATATATATGGTTACATGTGTGTAGTTAAATTTCTAAACTCGATCCGAATGCGAAATAAAGTAAAATAAATTGAATAAGGCTCAGACTACCTCCATAGACACAAGAATAATGATAAGAAATGATTTCAAGTTCAATGATTATCCGGAAAAACAAATAACCTCAAAATCTCTAAATTCTATTTATCCTCGTTAAAAACTTTAATACCGAAATTACCTAGTTTAAAATTACAGAATTACCCCTATGAGGTAAAAATGGTCCTGGTTAACCTTGATAGTGAAGTACTCTAACAATTTGTATTTAATTCGATAAAATACTAATTCACTTGTTAAATTCCTAATATGTTCAGAAAGTTACTGTTAATCAGATCCTAACATATGAGAAGGTACAAGACCTAAAATTATTGATTTATCAGCAAACAACTAAAGACTAAAACATCAAGAGTATTATTTAGGGTTAATTACCTCATTAATACATGAACTATACTCGATTCTCAGTTTCATACATAATGTTTAAAAATTCTCGATTTCATATATGATGTTTTTTGCCGTTAACGGATTCACCCACTTCCGTCACAGAAAGTGACATGGAACACTACGAGAACGACAAGTGGCACATTGAAAATATGTTTTTTAGGTAAATTACAGCATTCATCACTCAACTATTTTCTCACTCTTATTTTAGTCACTAAAGTTTAATTTTTTAATTTAATTAAATATATATAAGATTTCAGCAAACCATCATGTCTCAACTATCTTCTCTGTGGCAGGGGTGATTATGGACGTTGTCAACGCCGAACAGGCTCAAATCAGCAAAGAAGTCGGAACTTGCTTTGTCATGGCTCTTGAACGAGTCCCCACCGATATCTGAGCTCAAGACGGCGTGGCGCAGATAAGTGACCCACAACTCATCAAGGAAATCAAGTAGACTGTGACTATCCCCGTCATGGCTAATGCTTGTATCGGTCATTTCGACGAGGCCCAGATCCTCGAAGCCATTGGCATCGATTATGTGGACGAGAGTGAGGTTCTCACTCTTATCGACGAAGAAAACCACATTAACAAACACAATTTTCATATTCCTTTCGTTTGTGGGGTGCAAGAATTTAGGGGAAGCGCTTCAGAGAATCAGAGAAGAAGATGCTATGATTCGACCAAATGTGAAGCCGGGACCGGGAATAACATCGAAGTCGTTAGGCACGTCAAATCTGTGATGGGTAATATTAGAGTTCTTAGGAACATGGATGAAGACAAGGTTTTCACCTTTGCTAAGAAAATCCAGTCTCCCTACGATTTGGTTATGCAGACGAAGCAACTTGGGAGGTTGTCGGTGATGCAGTTCACTGTAGACAGAGTGGCGACGCCGGCTGATGCAATGTTGATGATGCAATTGGGCTGTGATGGAGTGTTTGTGGGCTCTGTAGGAATATTAACTTTGAAATGTACTAATTCTTTATGATTATTAGATTTAGGGTTAGAGGAAAATGATGTGAAGAAGCTTAACTTGCTAAACCCATCTGGGGAATTTTTAAGAAGTTTGGTTGTTTGTGATTTGGGGTTTAAGTATAAGATTTAGGGACTTTGATTAATTTATTTTTTATTTTAATTTTATGTAATAACAATATTAATAAAATAATACTAATAGATGTCACATCATAAAAAATATTAATAAAATAATACTAACTGATGCCATGTTATAAAAATATTAATAAAATAAATTTCAGTTATTAAAATAAGAGTAATTCTATAGTTTAATAATTAAATTAAAAAAATTAAACTTTAGTAACTAAAATAAGAGTGAGAAGATAGTTGAATGATGAATGATGTAATTTACCTACAAAAAATAAAAACATGTTTTAAGTGCCACATGCCATTTTATTAGTGGTCGTAGGGTTCCACGTCACTTTTCGTGACGGAAGTGGGTGAATCCATTAACGACAAAAAACATCATATATGAAATCGAGAATTTTTAAACATTATGTATGAAACTGATAATAGGGTATAGTTCATGTATGAATGGGGTAATTAACCCTATTATTTATGTTTGAATTTTCATAAAATTGAATTAAATGAAAAGATTGGATTAAAAGAAATGACCAAAATACCCCTGAAGTTTAAAATTACTATATTATATGACAAGTTGAAATGAATGAAAGTATTGTATGTATCTGAATTGTTGAAATAATCGAATTACTCATGAAACTCTGAAATGACTAGGATAAACTTGAATACTAAATGACCCAAGTACCCTTTACGACCTAGAATTTAGTGGATGACTTGGATGTGTCTAGAAACGCTGATAAACTTATATTTTGTATCATTCATAAGGTTAGGATCCTCGAATCAACAGGACGTCATTTCTTGATACCGTTGCAATAAAGAAATGAAATAAATACCACATGACTACCTGTTCGTCTCCCTAAGATCCATTCAACGATGACTCTAAAGGTGATCAATTCAACTAGAGAAATTGGTATTAAGAAGTGAATAATGGTGTAGTACCTCAGTCTAAATGATTGGCAAGTATCATAATATTGGGATTGAATAGTTTAATTGGACCCGAAATCCTGATAATTCAATATAAATCCTAAATAATATAAAATTAGTGTTCTACTCTCATTGGGTTAAAGTACTAAGAACTTTTCAAGAAACCAAAATGTCTATGATTGCCTGAATAATGGAATCACTCCTGTCATATATGAAATCTCAAGTAAATCTGACGTAAAAGATTATGAATACCATCCTGATTACTTAGTGCCTCTGAAAATATATGAATATTATATGATCTTTATAATTCACTTCTTGAATGACTGATGAATCTGTTAACTATCAAACCCCTTTTCATAAGGATCTCGTACTGAAATTCAATAAGTTTTGCATAAATTTTGTGACTCCCTATGTAATATCCCAAACACCGGGTTACTGACCAAATTGTAAAATTTTAGGATTTTGTGACTAAGTTAGATAAATTGAAAATTTCATGGACTTAATTGGAAAATTTTTTTGTATAGGACTGAATAACAAAGAATGATGGATGGAAGGGCATAATGGTCATTTGACAAGTAAGTGAATTAAAATTTGGTTATGATTATGTTATAATCACGTGGAGCTAATGTGAGGGAAAAGAAAAGATTTCCAGAAATCTCTTCACCCTTTTTCCTCCTCTCCACGTGAGCTTTATAACTAAGGTGAGCTTTGTTTTAGTTGATCATTTCTTGAAATTTGTGAATAGTTTTGAAAAGATTATGGAAACTTAAAGGGATGTAGAAACTAAAAGAATTGTAATTTACAAAGGATTGAATATAAGAGATTTTTAAGTGAATTTATAGAAAAGAGTTAGTAAATGGATTTTTAAGTTGGATTTGACTTTTCATCAGTTAGAAAAAGAAGTATAAATTTAGAAATGAAATTAGAACATGTTAAAAATTTAGTAAGATTCTTGGTTTCAAGATTTATGGTGAAATATTGAAGATGATGATGTGTTATATGGATATAAGATGGTTTGAGTAAGTATAGTTGAGTTTAATGGCATGAAAGGAGTTCTAAAAGTGGAGTTAAGTAACTATTGGTAAATTTTTGGGTTAAAAGAGTGAATTCTGGGTAGGGGGTATCGGTACTTTTCATCTAGTACCGATACTTTAAAGAGAAAATGGATGATATTTGGGTTTGGGT
This sequence comes from Hibiscus syriacus, assembly GCF_006381635.1. Lineage (NCBI taxonomy): Eukaryota > Viridiplantae > Streptophyta > Magnoliopsida > Malvales > Malvaceae > Hibiscus > Hibiscus syriacus. The sequence continues at coordinate 3,151,227 of NW_024062765.1, forward strand.
ATCGATACTGGATGAACAATATCGATACTGGATGAACATTATTGATACCATAAGTCAAAAGTTGATAAATTATTCAAGGAGTATCGATACTGAAAGAGTAGTATTGATACCATCATTATGCAAGTACCGATACCATTTTAGAAATGGAATTCCAGAACCAGAAAAGGGTATCGATATTACAGCATAGTATCGATACCACAGTAAGGAAGTATCAGTACTGTACCTTGAGTACCGATACTATTCAAAGTGAAAATTTGAATTAAGTCATTCTTTTATCTTAGATTATTGATGATCGATTTATAATGCTTAGAATTCTGATATTTGTATCAAATGTATAATTGTGTAGATATCGAACATAAGCGAGTTCTAGAACAGTCGACGAGTTAAGATCGATCAAGAGAGAGAGATAAAGAGTTATAGAAATTGTTGGGACTAAGTGAGGCTAAGGTGAGTGCATACTATATTATAGATGGTGTTTTATGGAAATAAGACTTGTGATAAGTCTATTTTTCATGTTGATTGTACAATTGCATAAATACATTGATATGATTATTATGATTACATGAGTACATGCATAAGTTATATGTGTTAATATGTGGTTATAAATACTACATGATATATGTGAACATAAAAGATCAAGATATGAGTTATATGACAATGATCTAAGTGACTATATGAAAGATTGACATGAGCTATGTGATAATAAGCTACGTGATTATGTGTTATGTGATATAAGTTATGTGAATTATTATAAATGATAAAACCCATAGTATGTGATATGACAGCTGTGGGTATAATTGGCATGCCAAGAGTCTATGGTTCTACCAGGTCCTTCGGAACAATTCTACAAGGTCTTCGAGACATATATGTGGTCTTTTTGGACATTCTATATGGCACTCAGTGTAATTTATACGAGTTGTGGTGACATCATTTGTGCACAACCTCAATGCACTCACATACCTTAAGTTCTAGTAAGGTACATAAGATATTAAAAGATATAATATGAATTAATATTGCATAAGGTAACATGATATTATTGATTAAATGTATGATAATGTATGTTTTTGTATATTTGATATATGATGATTTTTGTATATGATAAAAGTAGGTGACTGTATGTTTCATTATTTCATTATGTATATGCCTCACTAAGTCTGTGACTTATCGTGTTAGTGTTTCACACGTAGGTACAAAGAAGCAGAAAAAATAGAGTTAGGATCTATCAAGGCATCATATCTCTAAAGGAAGATCAGATCAGAAGTAACTTAAACAGTATGTCATTTTGTTATATTAATGATGTTGGCATGTAATTAAATTTTAAATCATATATGCTCTGATCGATTTTGTAAATCTTTTTTTATTGTACTTATGTAAATTATTAAACTTTTATTTTAATGAAAGTTTGAATTTTCAAATATCTTGTAAGAGTAAATTTTAGAATAGTCAATGTGACACCTCGGATTTGTATCTGGGTCGGGTACGGGTTGGGGGTGTTATATTTAATGGTATCAGAGCTATGGTTTAGCCGATTCTAGGCATAAACCGAAGTTAAAAGTGTTTTAAAAAGTTTACATGTCAACCGAATAGTGAAAACGTCTGATCTGATAGAATAACGAGTATAATGTCTTGCTAATAGAATTATATGGTTATGTCTTATTAGATGTCTGATCACAAAAGCTCTCAAAGTGAAGTGATAGATGATAGGCATGAGGAAAGTAGCAATTCACCTGCCTTGGCCAGGCAAGATGAAGAAAAGACACCTCCGAGAGTTCCTGTACAAGACCAAGATGTGTTCTTCAGGACGTTGGACGTTATCCTGACGCGTTTCTAACCTCCTGCTCCCTCAACTCATAGAATGAATATTGCGAAAGAGTTGAAAGGATTAAGATCTCCTGAATTTAAAGGTGAAGCTGAGGAGGTCTTGGGGCTGCAGACCTTTGGTTGAACGATGTGAAGATCATGTTAGACGGTCTCCACTGCTCTGAAGTGAAGAAGTTCGATGGAGTTGTTTTGTTGCTACGTGGTCAAGCTAAAATATGGTGGACGAATATCACAATGAGATTGAAAAGTGAACAAGTGACATGGTCATTGTTTCTAGATGAGTTCAAGCATAAGTTTATTAGAGATTAATTTGTAAGGCAAATGAAACAAGAGTTTATGAGCCTTAAGCAGTGGAATCACACTGTGTATAAATACGAGTGTGAGTTCAATAAGTTGAGTCGGTTTGCTACCGAGTTAATTCCAACCAAAAATGATGTTTGTGAATGGTTTATTGAAGGCTTAGGTTCTCGATTGAAAGAGATGTTGATTTTCTTGAATCTACCCTCGTTCCAAGAGGTGGTCAACCGTGCTAAAGCTCTTGAGAAAGCTCAGAATGAGAGGTTTGGAGAACAGAAAGCTCAGACATCCAAAAGAACTGGTGCTTCATCGAGTTTAGCCCCATAAAAAAGAGGCATAATTCTAGTTTCTGATTTCAGACGAGGTCTGAGTCAGTTGCATCCTCTGCTGGAGGATCAAATCCGATGAGAGCTAGGCATACTCAATCTGTAGGGTGTGAAATTGGGAGATCTAATCAGGGGCAAGCCAAACAGTGCCAACTTTATGGAATGAGCATACTGGAATATATCGAGTAATCTCCAGAGCTTGTTTTCGATGTAGGGACACCGGACATTTTATTTGAGATTGTCCAATGATGGTCGGAGAGCCTATACAGTCGGAGCGATCTGCTTCGGTATCTCAGAGAGGAAGAGATTGAGGATGAATTCAGCCTGAGTCCTCTACTCAATAGGAAGTACGTTCAACTACCCGACTATATAACATAAAGACGAACGAAGAATGTGATGATCTGGAGATTATTGTAGGTACATTCCAATTGTATGATAAATGTGTTTTTGTATTGATTGATCCGGGGTCAACTTATTCATACATTAGTAGTAAGCTGGTGAGAGAGTTGAGAATTTAACTAGAAGCAATAAGTAGTGGTGTGATAGTGACAAACCCATTAGGGCATAATGCTCGGGTAAATCGTGTGTGTCGAGGGTGTCTCATAAGAATTCAGGGAATTGAATTCCCTGCTAATCTGATGGAATTACCCTTTGATGAATTTGAAGTGATTTTGGGAATGGATTGGTTGTATCATTATCATGCCAACGTTGATTGTAGACTGAAGAGGGTAACGTTGATAAGTTATAAGGATTAGAAGTTATAGCGTTTAGTGACAGATTTAATCCGTTAGCAAATGTAATATCAGTAATGTCGGCTAAGAAATTATTGTTTCAAGGATGTCAACGTTTCCTTGCTAAAGTGATGGATACTCGAGTTGAGAATAAAGGATTAGAAGATATTTCAATAGTAAGGGAGTTTCCAGATGGCTTTCCTGCTGAGTTGCCAGGATTACCTCCAGACAGGGAGATTGAATTTCAATTGAGGTATTGCCTGGAACTGCACAGATTTAATGGCACCTTATAGAATGGCTCCAAAATAATTACATGAGTTAAAGATCCAGTTGCACGAATTGTTAGATAAGGGATTTATCAGACCAAGTGTGTCGCCTTGGGGAGCTCCAGTGTTGTTTGTAAAGAAGAATGATGGTTCAATGCATCTCTACATTGATTATAGACAGCTCTACAAGGTAAATATCAAGAACAAGTATCCCTCCCAAGAATTGATGATTTGTTTGATCAGTTAAAGGGAGCTTCAGCCATTTCTATGGTTGATTTGTGTTCTGAGTATCATCAATTAAAGATTCAAGAAAGAGACATTTCAAATATGGCTTTTAGAACAAGATATGGTCATTACGAGTTCATTATTATGCCGTTTGGGTTAACAAATGCACCTAATACGTTTATGGATTTAATGAATAGAGTGTTTCAACCATATTTGGATAAGTTCGTAGTTGTCTTCATTGACGAAATTTTGGTATATTCAAAGTCTAATGAGGAACATGATGCCCATCTCAAGATAGTTTCGCAAATTCTATGAGATAAGAAGTTATATGCAAAGCTATCTAAATGTGAGTTTTGGTTAAATGAGGTGGCATTTATTGGGCATGTGATCTTTGCAGAAGGAATTCGAGTTGATCCTCAAAAGATCAAAGTTATTTTAGACTGGGAAATTCCAAAGAATGTGTCTGAAGTTTAGAGTTTCTTGGATCTTGCAGGTTATTATCGAAGGTTCGTTAAGAACTTTTCGATGATAACTTTTCCTTTGACAAGACTGATGAGGGAAAATGTACCTTTTGTATGGACCTCTGAATGTCAAGAGAGTTTTGAAGCATTAAAGAGAATTTTTGACAGAAGCTCCAGTGTTGGTCCAACCTAAATTGGGCAAGAACTTTATGTTTATAATGACGTATCCTATAATGGTTTGGGATGTGTACCGATGCACAAAGGGAAAGTAGTATCATATACATCCAGATAATTGAAACCACACGAGAAGAATTATCTGACACATGATTTGGATTTGGATGTAGTAGTGTTCGCTATCAAGATATGGTGTCACTACTTATATGGTGAACGTTGCTACCTTTATACGGATCATAAAAGCTTGAAGTATCTGATGACTCAGAAAGAGATAAATCTGCGACAAAGAAGGTACACCGAGCTTCTCAAAGATTATGATATAGTTATTGATTTCCATCCTGGAAAAGTAAATGTGGTAGCTAATGCATTAAGTCAGAAACTATTCTCAGCCTTACAAGCTATAGATGCAAGGTTGTCATTGGATGGAGATGGTGCATTATGTGTAGAATTAAGGCTGAGGTCAACGTTACTGGATTGAATCAAAGAATTGCAGGGTAAAGATGAAAGATGTTTGAGAAGAATAGAGAAAGTAAAGAATGAAAAAAATAAAGATTTTGAAGTTAAGCCTGATGGGAATCTGTATTATCGAGGGAGACTATTGATTCTGAATGATGAGGAATTGAAGAATGATATGTTGACAGAAACTCACAGTAGTTCGTTAACAATGCACCCTGGTGGAAATAAAATGTACATGGATCTCAAGAGTTGTTATTGGTGGCCAGGATAAAAAAAATATTACAGAATTTTTGTCCAAATGTTTGATGTGTCAGCAAGTCAAAGTTGAGCATCAAGTCCCTTTAGGATTGTTGCAACCAATCTCCATTCCTTAGTGGAAATGGAGAATGTGACGATATATTTTGTGAAGTGGTTACCTTTGACTCCAAATAAAAGAGATTTAATTTGGGTAATAGTTGATCGATTGACTAAATCAGCGTATTTCATTCCAGTTCAAGCTGATTTCTCCATGGATAAGAATGTTGAACTGCACATCAAGGAAATTATTTGATTGAATGGTGTGCTTATTTCTATAGTGTCTAATCAAGATCCACGATTCATGTCGATATTCTAGAAGACTTTGCATGGAGAATTAGGGACTCGACTAAACTTCAGTATAACTTTTCATCATCAAACAGATGGACAGTCTGAGAGAACCATTCAAATTTTAGAAAATGTTAAGAGCTTGTGTAATCAAGTTCAAAGGATCTTGGGAGAAGTATTTGACACTTGTTGAATTTTCTTACAACAATAGCTACCAGTCAAGTGTTAAAATGGCTCCATATGAGGCTTTATATGGAAGGAAATGTCGTATGCCATTGAATTGGTATGAGTTCAAGGATTGGGAAGTTCTTGGTCCCGAATTGATCAAAAAAGTAGAGGAGAAAGTCCAAGTGATTCAATATAAACTTAAAGTGGTATCCGACAGACAGAAGTCATATACTAATCTTAAGAGAAAAGAAATTGAATTTGATGTGGGAGACAAAGCTTTCTTGAAGGTATCTCCTTGGAAGAAAGTGTTACGGTTTGGTCGAAAAGGGAAGGTGAGTCCTATATTCATTGGGCCATATGAGATTGTTAAGAAAGTAGGACCAGTGGCTTATCAGTTAGCCTTGCCACCAGAAATGGAAAAATTCATAATGTTTTCCATGTTTCCATGCTTCGGAGATATAGATCTGACCCCTCTCATATCGTTGCACCAGAAGAGATAGAAGTTCAAACTGACCTGACCTATGAGGAGGAATGGTGCAAATCTTGGCACAAGAAGTGAAGTAGTTAAGAAATAAATTGATTATGTTGGTCAATGTGTTATGGTGAAATCATAAAGTAGAGGAAGCAACATGGGAACGTGAAGAGGATATGTGAATCAGTACCCCTATCTCTTTGTACAGTGAAAATTAGAGGATGAATTTTCTTAAGGGGGAGATTTGTAACATCCCAAACACTGGGTTAGTGACCAAAATATAAAATTTTAGGATTTTGTGACTCAGTTAGATAAATTGAAAAGTTTAGGGACTTAATTAAAATATTTTTGTGTAGGACCGAACATCAAAGAATGATGGATGAAAGGACATAATGGTTATTTTAAAAGTATATGAATTAAAAATTAGTTATGGTTATGTTATAACCACGTGGAGCTAATGTGAGGGAAAGAAAAGATTTCCAAAAATCTCTTCACCCTTCATCTTCCTCTCCACGTGAGCTCCAAAACTAAGGTGAGCTTTGTTTTAGTTGAACGTTTCTTGAAATTTGTGAATGGTTTTGATTGTTGGATCATTAGGAAAGATTATAGAAACTTAAAGGGATGTAGAAACTAAAAGAATTGTAATTTACAAAGGATTGAATATAAGATATTTTTAAGTGAATTTGTAAAAAATAATTAGTAAATGAATTTTTAAGTTGGATTTGACTTGTCATCAGTTAGGACAAGAAGTATAAAGTGTTAGAAATGAAATTAGAACATGTTAAAAATTTAGTAAGATTCTTGGTTTCAAGATTTATGGTGAGATATTGAAGATAATGATGTATTATATGGATATAACATGATTTGAGTAAGTATAGTTGAGTTTAATGGCATGAAAGGAGTTCTAAAAGTGGAGTTAAGTAACTATTAGTAAATATTTCGGTTAAAGGAGTGAATTCTGGGCAGGGGGTATTGGTACTGTTCGTCTAGTACCGATACTTTAAAGAGAAAATAGATGATATTTGGGTATGTGTATCGATACTAGATGAACAGTATCGATAACATAAGTCAAAAGTAGATAAATTATTCAAGGAGTACCGATACTGAAGGGGTAGTATCGATACCAAGAGTACCGATACCATTATTTAAGTACCGATACTATTTTCGAAATGGAATTCCAGAACCGGAAAAGGGTATCGATACTAAAGCATAGTATCGATACCACAGTAGGAAAGTAACAGTACTGTACCTTGAGTATCAATACTATTTCAAAGTGAAAATTTGAATTAAGTCATTCTTTAAGCTTAGATTATTGATGATCGATTTAAAATGTTTAGAATTTTGATATTCGTATCAAATGTATAATTGTGTAGATATCAAACATTAGCAAGTTCGGGAACAGTCGATGAGTTAAGATCGATAAAGAGAGAGATAAAGAGTTATAGAAGTTTTTGGGACTAAGTGAGGCTAAGGTGAGTGCATACTATATTATAGATGATGTTTTATGAAAATAAGATTTGTGATAAGTCTATTTCCATGTTGATTGTACAATTGCATAAATACATTCATATGATTGATATGATTATTGTGATTACATGAGAACATGCATAAGTTATACGTGTTAATATGTGGTTATATATGCTACATGCTATATGTGAACATAAGAGATCAAGATATAAGTTATATGGCAATGATCTAAGTGACTACATCAAAGATTGACATGAGCTATGTGATAATAAGCTACTTGATTATGTGTTATGTGATATAAGTTATGTGAATTATTATAAATGATAAAGCCCATAGTATGTGATAGGAGAGCTGAGGGTATAATTGGAATGCCAAGAGTCGAGGGTTCTACGAGGTCCTTCATGATATATATGTGGCCCTTCGGGACATTCTATATGGCATTCAATGTAATTTATACGTGTTGTGGTGACAATATTTATGCACAACCTCAATGTACTCACATACCTTAAGTTCTCAGTAAGGTACAAGGGCTATTAAAATATATAATATAAATTAATATTGCATAACGAAAGTGGATCGAGCTTCTCAAAGATTATGATATAGTTATTGATTTCCTTCCTGGAAAAACAAATGTGGTAGCTGATGCTTTAAGTCTGAAATTGTTCTCTGCCTTACGAGCTTTAGATGCAAGGTTGTCATTGGATAAAGATGGTACATTATGTGCAGAATTAAGGCTGAGGCCAATGTTGTTAGATCGAATCAAAGAATTACAGGGTAAAGATGAAAGATGTTTGAGAATAATAGAGCAAGTAAAGAATTAAGAAAATAAATATTTTGAAGTTAAGCCAGATGGAAATCTATATTATTGAGGAAGACTAGTGATTCTGAATGATGAGGAATTGAAGAATGATCTGTTGACAGAAGCTCACTGTAGTTCGTTGACAAGGAACCCTGGTGACATAAAATGTACATGGATCTCAATAGTCGTTATTGGTGACCAGGAATGAAAATAAGCATTACTGAATTTGTGTCCAAATGTTTGATGGGTCAGCAAGTCGAAGCTGATCATCAAGTCCCTTCAGGATTGTTGCAACCAATCTTCATTCCTCAGTGGAAATGGGAGAATGTGACGATGGATTATATGAAGTGGTTACCTTTGACTCTGAATAATAGAGATTCAATTTGGGTAATAGTTGATCAATTGTCTAAATCAGTTCATTTCATTCAAGTTCAAGCTAATTTCACCATGGATAAGTATGTTGAACTGTACATAAAGGAAATTATTTGATTGCATGGTGTGCCGGTTTCAATAGTGTCTGATAGATCCACGATTCACGTCGAGATTCTAAAGACTTTGCATTTAGTATTAGGGACTCGACTGAACTTCAATACAACTTTTCATCCTCAAACAGATGGACAGTGTGAGAGAACCATTCAAATTTTAGAAGGTATGTTAAGAGCTTGTGTAATCGAGTTCAAAGGATCTTGGGAGAAGTATTTGCCACTTGTCGAATTTACTTACAACAATAGCTACCAGTCAAGTATTAAAATTGCTCCCTATGAGGCTTTATATGAAAGCAAATGTCATATGCCATTGAATTGGTATGTGCTCAAAGATCGGGAAGTTCTTGGTCCCAAATTAATCAAGGAAGAGGAGGAGAAAGTCCAAGTGATTCAACATAATCTTAAAGTGGCATCCGACAGACAGAAATCATATACCGATCTTAAGAGAAAAGAAATTCAATTCGATATGGGAGATAAAGTTTTCCTGAAGGTATCTCCTTGGAAGAAAGTGTTACGGTTTGGTCGAAAAGGGAAGCTGAGTCCAAGATTCATTGGGCCATATGAGATTGTTAAGAAAGCAGGACCAGTGGCTTATCAGTTAGCCTTGCCGCCAGAAATGGAAAAATTCATAATGTTTTCCATGTTTCCATGCTTCGGAGATATAGATATGATCCCTCTCATATCGTTTACAGAAAAGATAGAAGTTCAAACTGACCTAACTTATGAGAAGGAATCGGTGCAACTCATGCCACAAGAAGTGAAATAATTAAGAAATAAAACGATTTTGTTGGTCAATGTGTTATGGAGAAATCATAAAGTAGAGGAAGGAACATGGAAACATGAAGAGGATATGCATAATCAGTACCCCATTTCTTTGTACAGTGAAAATTCAAGGATGAATTTTCTTAAGGGGGAGATTTGTAACATCCCAAACACTGGGTTGTGACCAAATTGTAAAATTTTAGGATTTTGTGACTAAGTTAGATAAATTGAAAAGTTCTGGGACTTAATTGGAATATTTTTGTGTAGGAATGAATATCAAAGAATAAGGGATGGAAGGGTATAATTATCATTTGACAAGTAAATGAATTAAAAATTGGTTATGGTTATGTTATAACCACATGGAGCTAATGTGAGGGAAAAGAAAAGATTTCCAGAAATCTCTTCACCATTCTTCCTCCTCTCCACGTGAGCTCCATAACTAAGGTGAGCTTTGTTTTACTTGATCGTTTCTTGAAATTTGTGAATGGTTTTGATTGTTGGAGCATTATGAAAGATTATAGAAACTTAAAGGGATGTAGAAACTAAAAGAATTGTAATTTACAAGGGATTGAATATAAGAGGTTTTTAAGTGAATTTGTAGAAAATAATTAGTAAATGAATTTTTAAGTTGGATTTGACTTGTCAACAGTTACAATAAGAAATATAAAGTGTTAGAAATGAAATTAGAACATGTTAAAAATTTAGTAACATTCTTGGTTTCAATATTTATGGTGAGATATTGAAGATGATGATGTGTTATATGGATATAAGATGGTTTTAGTAAGTATAGTTGAGTTTAATGGCATGAAAGGAGTTCTAAAAGTGGAGTTAAGTAACTATTGGTAAATTTTTTGGTTAAAGGAGTGAATTCTGGGTAGGGGGTATCAGTACTGTTCATCTAGTATCGATCCTTTAAAGAGAAAATAGATGATATTTCGGTATGGGTATCGATACTGGATGAACAATATCGATACCATAAGTCAAAAGTTGATAAATTATTCAAGGAATATCGATACTAAAGGGGTAGTATCGAAACCAAGAGAACCGATACTATTATTCAAGTACCGATACTATTTTAGAAATGGAATTCTAGAACCAGAAAAGGGTATCGATACTACAACATAGTATCGATACCATAGTAGTGAACTATCGATATTGTACCTTGAGTATCGATACTATTCAAAGTGAAAATTTGAATTAAGTCATTCTTTTAGCTTAGATTATTGATGATCGATTTATAATGCTTAGAATTCTGATATTCGTATCATATGTATAATTGTGTAGATATCAAACATAAGCAAGTTCCGAAATAGTCGACGAGTTAAGATCGATCAAGAGAGAGAAAAAGAGTTATAGAAATTGTTGGGACTAAGTGAAGCTCAGGTGAGTGCTATTATATTATAGATGGTGTTTTATGGAAATAAGACTTGTGATAACTCGATTTTCTATGTTGATTGTACAATTGCATAAATACATTCATATGATTGATATGATTATCATGATTACATGAGTACATGCATAAGTTATATGTATTGATATGTGGTTATATATGCTGCATGCAATATGTGAACATAAGAGATCAAGATATAAGTTATATGGAAATGATCTAAGTGACTATATGAAAGATTGACATGAGCTATGTGATAATAAGCTACGTGATTATGTGTTATGTGATATAAGTTATTATAAATTATAAAGCCCATAGTATGTGATATGAGAGCTGAGGGTATAATTGGCATGCCAAGAGTCGAGGGTTCTACGAGGTCCTTCGGGACATTCTATATGGCATTCAGTGCAATTTATACATGTGCACAACCTCAATGTACTCATATACCTTAAGTTCTCAGTAAGGTACATGGACTATTAAAAGATATAATATGAATTAATATTACATAACGAAGGTGGATCGAGCTTCTGAAAGATTATGATATAGTTAATTATTTATATCATGGAAAAGCAAATATGGTAGCTAATGCGTTAAGTTGGAAACTGTTCTCAGCCTTATGAGCTTTATATACAAGGTTGTCATTGGATGGAGATGGTGCATTATGTGCAGAATTAAGGCTGAGGCCAACGTTGTTGGATCGAATCAAAGAATTGCAGGCTAAAGATGAAAGATGTTTGAGAAGAATAGAGCAAGTAAAGAATGAAGAAGATAAATATTTTAAAGTTAAGCATGATGGGAATCTATATTATCGATGGAGACTAGTGATTCTGAATTATGAGGAATTGAAAAATGATATGTTGGCAGAAACTCACTGTAGTCCGTTGACAATGCACCCTGGTGGAAATAAAATGTACATGGATCTCAAGAGTCGTTATTGGTGGCCAGGAATGAAAAGAAGCATTAAGGAATTTGTGTCCAAATATTTGATGTGTTAGCAAGTCAAAGCTGAGCATCAAGTCCCTTTAGGATTGTTGCAACCAATCTCTATTGCTCAGCGGAAATGGGAGTTGTGAAGTGGTTACCTCTGACTATGAATAAAAGAGATTCAATTTGGGTAAATAGTTGATCGATTGACTAAATCAGCGCATTTCATCCCAGTTCGAGCTGATTTCTCTATTGATAAGTATGATGAACTGTACTTCAAGGAAATTATTTGATTGCATGGTGTGCTGTTTCAATAGTGTCTGATCGAGATCCACGATTTACGCCGAGATTCTAGAAGACTTTGCATGGAGCATTAGGGACTCGAATGAACTTTAGTACAACTTTTCATCCTCAAACAGATGGACAGTCTGAGAGAACCATTCAAATTTTAGAAGATATGTTAAGAGATTGTGTAATCAAGTTCAAAGGATCTTGGGAGAAGTATTTTCCACTTCCCGAATTTTCTTACAACAATATCTACCAGTCAAGTATAAAAATGGCTCCCTATGAGGCTTTATATGGAAGGAAATGTCGTATGCCTTTGAATTGGTACGAGCTCATGGATCGGGAAGTTCTTGGTCCGAAATTGATCAAGTAAGAGGAGCAGAAAGTCCAAGTGATTCAACATAATCTTAAAGTGGCATCCGACAGACAAAAGTCATATACTGATCTTAAGAGAAAAGAAATTGAATTCGATGTGGGTGACAAAGTTTTTTTTGAAGGTATCTCCTTCGAAGAAAGTGTTACGATTTGGTCGAAAAGAGAAGCTGAGTCCTAGATTCATTTGGCCATATGAGATTGTTAAGAAAGTATGACCAGTAGCTTATCAGTTAGCCTTGCCACCATAATGGAAAAATTCATAATGTTTTTCATGTTTCCATGCTTCGAAGATATAGATCTGATTCCTCTCATATCGTTGCACCAGAAGAGATAAAAGTTCCAACTGACCTGACCCATGAGGAGGAACCGCTGTAAATCTTGGAACAAGAAGTAAAGCAGTTAAGAAATAAAATAATTATGTTGGTCAATGTGTTATGTAGAAATCATAAAGTAGAGGAATGAACATGGGAACGTGAAGAGGATATGTGAATCAGTACCCCATCTCTTTGTACAGTGAAAATTTGAGGATGAATTTTCTTAAGGGGAGATTTGTAACATCCCAAACACTGGGTTAGAGACCAAATTGTAAAATTTTAGGATTTTGTGACTAAGTTATATAAATAGAAAAGTTCAGGGACTTAATTGGAATATTTTTGTGTAGGACTGAATAATAAAGAATGATGGATGAAAGGGCATAATAATCATTTGACTAGTAAATGATTTAAAAATTGGTTATGGTTATGTTATAACCACGTGGAGCTAATGTGAGAGAAAAGAAAAGATTTCCAGAAATCTCTTCACCCTTCTTCCTCCTCTCCATGTGAGCTCCATAACTATGATTAGCTTTCTTTTAGTTGATTATTTCTTGAAATTTGTTAATGGTTTTGATTTTTGGAGCATTAGAAAATATTATAGAAACTTAAAGGGATATAGAAACTAAAATAATTGTAATTTACAAAGGACTGAATATAAGAGGTTTTTAAGTGAATTTGTAGAAAATAATTAGTAAATGAATTTTTAAGTTGGATTTAACTTGTCATCAGTTAGAATAAGAAGTATAAAGTGTTAGAAATGAAATTAGAACATGTTAAAAATTTAGTAAGATTCTTGGTTTCAAGATTTATGGTGAGATATTGAAGATGATGATGTATTATATGAATATAAGATGGTTTGAGTTAGTATAGTTGAGTTTAATGGCATGAAATGAGTTCTAAAAGTGGAGTTAAGTAACTATTTTTGGGTTAAAGGAGTGAATTTTGGGAAGGGGTATCGGTACTGTTCATCTATACCGATACTTTAAAGAGAAAATGGATGATATTTGGGTATGAGTATCAATACTGTATGAACAGTATCGATACCATAAGTCAAAAGCTGATAAATTATTCAAGGAGTATCGATAATTAAGGGGTAGCATCAATACCAAGAGTATCGATACCATTATTCAAGTACCGATACTATTTTAGAAATGGAATTCTAGAACCGAAAAAGGGTTTCGATACTACAACATAGTATCGATACCACGGTAGGGAAGTATCGGTACTGTACCTTGAGTACCGATACTATTTAAAGTGAAAATTTGAATTAAGTCATTCTTTTAGCTTAGATTATTGATGATCATTTTATAATGATTAGAATTCTAATATTCGTATCAAATGTATAATTGTGTAGATATCAAATATAAGCAAGTTCCGAAATAGTCGACGAGTTAAGATCGATCAATAGAGAGAGATAAAGAGTTATAGAAGTTTTTGGGACTAAGTGAGACTAAGGTGAGTGCTACTATATTATAGATGGTGTTTTATGGAAATAAGACTTGTGATAAGTCTATTTTCCATGTTGATTGTACAATTACATAAATAAATTCATATGATTGATATGATTATTATGATTACATGAGTACATGCATAAGTTATATGTGTTAATATGTGGTTATATATGCTACATGCTATATGTGAACATAATAGATCAAGATATAAGTTATATGGAAATGAACTAAGTGACTATAAGAAAGACTAACATGAGCTATGTGATAATAAGCTATGTGATTATATGTTTTGTGATATAAGTTATGTGAATTATTATAAATGATAAAGCCCATAGTTTGTGATATGAAAGCCGAGGGTATAATTGGCATGCCAAGAATCGAGGGTTCTACGAGGTCCTTCGGGACATTCTATATGGCAATCAATGCAATTTATACATGATGTGGTGACAACATTTGTGCACAACCTCAATGTACTCACATACCTTAAGTTCTCAGTAAGGTACATGGGCTATTAAAAGATATAATATGAATTAATATTGCATAACAAAGGTGGATCGTTCTTCTCAAAGATTATGATATAGTTATTGATTTTCATCCTGGAAAAGCAAATGTGGTAGCTGATGCGTTAAGTCGGATACTGTTCTCAGCTTTATGAGCTTTAGATGCAAGGTTGTCATTGAATGGAGATGGTGCATTATGTGCAGAATTAAGGTTGTGGCCAACGTTGTTGGATCGAATCAAGGAATTGCAGGGTAAAGATGAAAGATGTTTGAGAAGAATAGAGCAAGTAAATAATGAAGAGATAAAGATTTTGAAGTTAAGCCTGATGGGATTCTGTATTATCGATGGAGACTAGTGATTCCGAATGATGAGGAATTGAAGAATGATTTATTGACAGAAGTTCACTATAGTCCGTTGACAATGCACCCTGGTGGAAATAAAATGTACATGGATCTCAAGAGTCTTATGGTGGACAGGATGAAAAGAAGCTTTATGAAATTTATGTCCAAATGTTTGATGTATCTGCAAGTCAAAGCTGAGCATCAAGTCCCTTCAGGATTGTTGCAACCAATCTCCTTTCCTCAATGGAAACAGGAGGATGTGATGATCGATTTTGTGAAGTGGTTACCTTTGACTCCAAATAAAATAGATTCAATTTGGGTAATAGTTGAACTGTACATCAAGGAAATTATTTGATTGCATGGTGTGATTGTTTCAATAGTATTTGATCGATATCCACGATTCACGTCGAGATTCTAGAAGACTTTGCATAGAGCATTAAGGACTCGACTGAACTTCAGTATCAACTTTTCATCCTCAAACAGATGAACAGTCTGAGAGAACCATTCAAATTTTAGAAGATATGTTAAGAGCTTGTGTAATCGAGTTTAAAGGATCATGGGAGAAGTATTTGCCACTTGCCGAAATTGCTTACAATAATAGCTACCAGTCAAGTATTAAAATGGCTCCTTATGAGGCTTTATATGGAGGAAATGTCATACGCCATTGAATTGGTACAAGCTCAAGATCGGGAAGTTCTTGGTCCCGAATTGATCAAGGAAGTGGAGGAAAGTCCAGTGATTCAACATAATCTTAAAGTAACATCCAACAGACAGAAGTCGTATACTATCTTAAGAGAAAGAAATTCAATTCGATGTGGGAGACAAAGTTTTCTTGAAGGTATCTCCTTGGAAGAAAGTGTTACGGTTTAGTCGAAAAGGGAAACTGAGTCACAAATTCATTGGGCCATATGAGATTGTTAAAAAAGTAGGACCACTGACTTATCAGTTAGCCTTGCCACCAGAAATGGAAAAAAATCATAATGTTTTCCATGTTTTCATGCTTCAGAGATATATATATGATCCCTCTCATATCGTTGCTCCAGAAGAGATAGAAGTTCAAATTGACCTGACCTGTGAGGAGGAACCGGTGCAAATCTTGGCATAAGAAGTGAAGCAGTTAAGAAATAAAACGATTATGTTGGTAAATGTGTTATGGAGAAATCATAAAGTAGATGAAGCAATATGGGAACGTGAAGAGGATATGTGTATCAGTACCCCATCTCTCTGTATAGTGAAAATTTGAGGATGAATTTCTTAAGGGGGAGATTTGTAACATCCCATACATTGGGTTAGTGACCAAATTATAAAATTTTAGGATTTTGTGACTAAGTTAGATAAATTCAAAAATTTAAGGACTTAATTGGAATATTTTTGTGTAGGACTGAATATCAAAGAATGATGGATGGAGAGGCATAATGGTCACTTGACAAGTAAATGAATTAAAAATTGGTTATAGTTATGTTATAACCACGTGAAGCTATTGTGAGGGAAAAGAAAATATTTCCAAAAATCTCTTCACCCTTCTTCCTCCTATCCATGTGAGCTCCAAAACTAAGGTGAGCTTTGTTTTAGTTAATCGTTTCTTGAAATTTGTGAATGATTTTGATTGTTTGAGCATTAGAAAAGATTATAGAAACTTAAAGGGATGTAGAAACTAAAAGAATTGTAATTTACAGAGGATTAATATAGAGGTTTTTAAGTGAATTTGTAGAAAATAATTAGTAAATGAATTTTTAAGTTGGATTTAACTTGTCATTTGTTAGAATAAGAAGTATAAAGTGTTATAAATGAAATTAGAACATGTTAAAAATTTAGTAAGATTCTTGGTTTCAAGATTTATGGTGAGATATTGAAGATGATGATGTGTTATATGAATATAAGATGGTTTGAGTTAGTATAGTTGAGTTTAATGGCATGAAAGGAGTTCTAAAAGTGGAGTTAAGTAACTATTAGTAAATTTTTGGGTTAAAGGAGTGAATTCTGGGAAGGGGTATCGTACTGTTCATCTAGTACCGATACTTTAAAGAGAAAATGGATGATATTTGGGTATGAGTATCATACTGGATGAACAGTATCGATACCATAAGTCAAAAGCTGATAACTTATTCAAGGAGTATCGATACTTAAGGGGTAGCATCAATACCAAGTATCGATACCATTATTCAAGTACCGATACTATTTTAGAAATGGAATTCCAGAACCGGAAAAGGGTATCGATACTACAACATAGTATCGATACCACGGTAGGGAAGTATCAGTACTGTACCTTGAGTACCGATACTATTTAAAGTGAAAATTTGAATTAAGTCATTCTTTTAGCTTAGATTATTGATGATCGTTTTATAATGATTAGAATTCTGATATTCGTATCAAATGTATAATTGTGTAGATATCAAATATAAGCAAGTTCCGAAACAGTCGACGAGTTAAGATCGATCAAGAGAGAGAGATAAAGAGTTACAGAAGTTGTTGGGACTAAGTGAGACTAAGGTGAGCTACTATATTATAGATGGTGTTTTATGGAAATAAGACTTGTGATAAGTCTATTTTCCATGTTGATTGTACAATTACATAATACATTCATATGATTGATTATTATTATTACATGAGTACATGCATAAGTTATATGTATTAATATGTGGTTATATATGCTACATGCTATATGTGAACATAAGAGATCAAGATATAAGTTATATGGAAATGATCTAAGTGACTATATAAAAGATTGACATGAGCTATTTGATAATAAGCTACGTGATTATGTGTTATGTGATATAAGTTATGTGAATTATTATAAATGATAAAGCCCATAGTATGTGATATGAGCTGAGGGTATAATTGCATGCATAAGAGATCAAGATATAAGTTATATGGAAATGATCTAAGTGACTATATAAAAGATTGACATGAGCTATTTGATAATAAGCTACGTGATTATGTGTTATGTGATATAAGTTATGTGAATTATTATAAATGATAAAGCCCATAGTATGTGATATGAGAGCTGAGGGTATAATTGGCATGCCAAGAGTCGAAGGTTCTACGAGGTCCTTCGGGACATATATGTGGTCCTTCAAAACATTCTATATGGCATTCAGTGCAATTTATATGTGTTGTGGTGACAACATGTGTGCACAACCTCAATGTACTCACATACCTTAAGTTCTCAGTAAGGTACATGGGCTATTAAAAGATATAATATGAATTAATATTGCATAAGGTAACATGATATTATTGATTAAATGCATGATAAAGTATGTTTTTGTATGTTTTATATATGATGATTTTTTATATGATAAAAGTAGGTGATTGTATGTTTCACACACTTAGCGTGTGAGTGTTTCACATATAGTTACAAAGAAACATAAAGAACAGAGTTAGGATCTATCAAGGCAGCATATCTCTAAAGGAAGATCAGATCAAAAATAACTTAAATAGTATGTCATTTTTGTATTAATGATGTTGACATGTAATTAAATTTTAAATCACATATGCTCTGATCGATTTTGTAAATCTTTTTTATTGCACTTATATAAATTATTAAACTTTTATTTTAATTAAAGTTTGAATTTTCAAATATATTGTAAGAGTAAATTTTAGAATAGTCAATGTGACACTTCATATTCGTATCCGGGTCGAGTACGGGTTGGGGGTGTTACACCCTACCTAATAAATACCAAGTACCCTTGAAAAAATAATTGGATCCTCTAGTGTGTTCCCTATGTGCTATATGATTATTTTATCTGTCCTGAAATGTGATTTACCGAAGTTACTATTTTATTAAATCTTTTCACTGTTTGATATTCTGACTTACTGATGTATTGAATTACTGATTATGAACTATGGCTATATAAAATGTACTCTCTGATTACCTGTTTTCACTAGAAAATATAATTGTATTGTTCCTGATTTATAGATCATGGAATCTATTGGTTAATACTTGAACTGTTTTATTGGGACACTAACTGGGTAGGCTGGAGTATGAAAGTTCAGCTCTAATCAAGCTGGTAATTCCTTACGAACCTACTGCATTCCTTGGGTAGGCTATAAGGCCCCAAGGCACTCCCTTAGTATGGGGACTATATTATGGTGTACGGATGGATGGCATTCATGTGATTTAAAAACTACATTTCATTTTTACGACATTCTACTGGATCATGAATTTGATATTAAAACTACTGCTCAATCTAATTTCTACTGGATATTGTATGGGTAGGAGTATGAAGTATGGAGGTTCAACTTTGATCAAGCTGGTAATTCCTTACGGACCTAAGGTGACCCTTGGGTAGGCTCATAGGCTATATGGTACTCCTTTAGGGTTGCTCCTTTACTTTGTGCTTAGGGTAAGCCCTTATGGATGGAGGATATTTTGTGGGGTTTTAAAAATTTGCTTTACTGAAATAAAATATTATTATTTACAATCTATGATTTTATTTATTCTGGTTTAGTGGGAACACACTAGACATCCTTTTCCGATCTCTTGAACCTGGTCCTCTGAACTGTAAGCTTCATGTCTTTTACTTGAAGAAATATCAGTGGAACCTCAGCTTCTCACGAAAACCTGTAGACGTCTGAATCAATAAGGAAATTTTATGCTTACTCATTTATCTGCATGTCCTTCAGCATTACTTGGTAGTTCTGTATTACTGAGCTTCCCAAAGCTCACTCTTTTACTCACCATTTCAGGTTAAAAGAATTGATCCAGTGCAGCTGTCGACGTCTGTAGTGGGAGTTCCTTTGGCTTGGGTTGAAGAGTACGATACAAGTGTAATTATGGGGCATGTATGTCACATTTGATTTTTATAGTAAGTATGAAACTTGTATGATTTTAATTCTGTTTGTAATGTATGAATGGTTTTTTGAACTTGTATTTTAATTATAATTTTTTGTGATTTTATGCGTTTTAATAGAAATTTAAATTTTTTTGGGATTTTTACTGTGGGTCGCTCTGGTGGCCTTAATGTGACACATCGGATCGTATAAGGTCACCCGCATCGATCTGAGGGTGTTAGACAAACTACGATAATTATTTAACACGATCGTCTTTTATGATTTTGATTTCAGACAAAAGCACGTTACGTGGAAAAAGTACCTTTGATCATATATCGACGGTACGAGCACATCATTAGTTAAAATGAAAGAAAATAGAAAATAATGCCAAAAATATAAAAACAATAATTATATAAATTTTATCTTAAAATAAGTATGTACAATGCGTATCAAAAACAAATTTTTGCACAAGCATGTATCAAGTGGTATCAATGGCAACACATGTATATTAACCTTATGCTTAATCACTCAATATATGAATGTTTAAAGTTATATTTGAACACTTTAAAACCATCAAACAATGTGGAATGTTAAAATCTCCATGAGCTTCTCAAATCTCATCTTGTTTAGATACATGAGTTTTCAAATGTTTAAATATAGTATTTTAAACATGTTTTTATTGAATAATTGAATATAAAGTTAATACACACATATCACTGCTGCTACATGACTTTGCAATTATATGCCTTTGACATGCCTTGCATATATTTATTCTTTTTGGACAAAATTTGTATATTTTTAGCCTCTATTTTTCTTCTTTTATTTCAGTAGAACTTGAGTTTTAATCAACTTCTACCACATTAAAAGAAGATGTCATATAAAAAACACTTTTAACATACGTGACATAAAAATATGTTAATCCGAGAAATAATAAAATCTCATAATGAAAAATTATTTTTCAATAAGTGATATTTAGGTAAAAAAAACTATATCCGTGTGATCTAAAATATTATTTTAATCTTATCGATATTTTTAAATATTTAAAATTCATTTTCAAATTTCTTTATGCTATATAATTCTTCGATCCAGGATATGTTAATTATATATATATATACATATATTATCATATTTATAAAAATGTCATATTATATATATTATTTTTTTTCTTCTCACTTTTTCCACTCCCATTTGCTGTTTTCATTTTTCTCTATATTTTTCTTCTCCTCATTTTCTTTTTCAAGTTTCTTATTTATATCAGTTTCTTTTCCCTAATATTTTTTAATATCTTATTCCTTTTTTCATCTTTTTCTCCTTTCTTTTAGTTAATAAATCAAAGTAAAGATCATATTTTTAATTTTGGGTTCTTGTTTTTTGATGTTTTAATATGGGTATCAACTAAAATGTCTTTGAAATACTAATTACAGTATATCTAGATTTTTTAGCTATTGTTATATGAATTGTCTATATGTGTTCGATGTCAATGATTTTGATATTTCCGATTCGGCATGATTTTATTTACATATTCATGTCTTTTTATAAGGTTTAAGGACTAAATTGAGTAAGTCAAAAACATAAATAGAAGCTACAAAGGTATTCTATAGAGATTGTTAGTTGAGGAGTATGTAATTCAAATTTGACTTAAAATAAAAGATGAATTGAAGAAACAACAAAATTAAGGACTAAATCATAAATCAATCAAAATACTCATCTAAAGACCAAAATTACATTGTTTTAATTTTTAGTTTTCAATTATTTGAATTTAAAAAATTTAAATTTGAAAAAACAATTCAAATAACTTGCCTCGAATAAATTAAAATTAAGAAAAATGAATAAAATTTTATTCACTATATCTATTTTTTCATTCTAAATTTGAATAGAGTCAAACTTTAGAGAGCAGACTTGTTTTGGGAATAAAAATGTGAATAGAGATATCCTCTATTGGCGGATCCACATGTATTTGAGGGTGGATATATGTAAATTTTAAAATATACATTTTCTTCGGTCAATTATATATTTTATTAATATTGTCTATCTTGAAATTAATTTTTATATCTATCTTATATATATATATATATTATTAACATATTTATATTCACCCTAAAATAATATTTTTAAATCTGTCATTAATTCATACTATCTTCATTTCATTCTTTCGAGTGCATTGTTGACGGACACCGTGTAGACTTCACCTTCCGAGAGAAGACATCTCCACCTTCTCCCAACTCCCATAGCTACCCAATCCATCAACAACTATCGATATCTATTACCATTTATTATTTGTTCCTTTTAGTTGAATAAATAATTTCTTTTGGGTTTAAACTTCACCATACCACTAATAATTGGTAGGTAAAGCAGCCAAATATAGTACACTTTTTACCTCAAATTGGAAAAAAAAGAAATAAAAAATGTATGAAGTGAAAATAAAGGATAAGATTGAAAACAACAACAACAAAACCCTATTCCCATATGCGATGGGGTAAGGGGAGGTAGGGTAGTATGTTGCCTCCAACGCCAGGTTTAGAGCAGCTTCCGTGGAAGATCTCCGACAGTCAGAAAAATAAAAATAAAGATAAATGCAATGCATGTATAAATAAATAAATAAATACATAGTTGAACAGTCTTCAGATGCGCGTCTCTAATGAGAAGTAATCCCTGCAAATAAATCCCTACGTAAAAAATCTCTGCATATATACAGAAGACGTAAGACCCGACTAAATTTAAAAAGAGGTAACCTGAAGATAAGAATACACAGTAGTCAACGATAGCAAGTTACGAGACGGAATAAAGTCAAATGGGTTAACACATAAACTAAGGCAACACTAATACCCTACCCTAGTTCTAAGTCTTCATAAATTACAATGCCAGGAACTTATATAAAGTAGAAGTCATGGAAATAACTATAAAGACATTTAAAATAAGACAGAGAATGTTACACCTTATGGTTGTGACCTGCACTACTCGGCTACCATGGTCTTAAGTCTCCATACTTTCCTATCAGAGGTCATGTCCTCGGTAAGGGCTAAATCGTTCACATCATATCTCAAGCAGTCTTCCCACTTCCGCTTTGGTCGTCCTCTCCTTCTGGCACCGTCGACTGTAATCGACTCTACCCTCCTGACCGCATCCGACGGTTGTCGCCTAAGGACATGTCCAAACCACCGTAGTCTTCCCTCCCTCAATTTTTCGGATACAGACACCGCCCCCAAGGACATCCTAATAGCAGAGTTTGGTGTCATGTCCCACAGAGTCCTACCACATGCCCATCTAAGCATTCTCATTTCTACGGCATCCATCCTCCTTACGTAATCCTTCTTGATTGCCCAACATTCTGATCCATATAGCAGCGTTGGATACAACAACAAAACCCTATTCTCATATGCGATGGGGTAAGGGGAGGTAGGGTAGTAGGTTGCCTCCAACGCCAGGTTGAGAGCAGCTTCCGTGGAAGACCTCTGACAGTCAAAAAATAAAAATAAAGATAAAATACAATGCATGTATAAATAAATAAATAAATAAAAATACATAGTTGAACAGTCTTTATATGCGCGTCTTTAATGGGAAGTAATCCCTGCAAATAAATCTCTGCGTAAAAAAAACTCTGCATATATACAGAAGATATAAGACCTGGCTAAATTTAAAAAGAGGTAACCTGAAGAGAAAGATACACAATAGTCAACGATAGCAAGCTACGAGACGGAATAAAATCAAATGGGTTAACACATAAACTAAGGCAACACTAATATCCTACCCTAGTTCTAAGCCTTCATAAATTCTAATGTCATGAACGTATATAAAATAGAAGTCATGGAAATAACTAGAAGTCATGGAAATAACTATAAAGACATTAAAAATAAGACAGAGAATGTTACACCTTATGGTTGTGACTCGCACTACTCGGCTACTCTGGTCTTAAGTCTCCATACTTTCCTATCAGAGGTCATGTCATCGGTAAGGGCTAAATCATTCACATCAAATCTCAAGCAATCTTCCCACTTTCGCCTTGGTCGTCCTCTCCTTCTGGCACCGTCGACTGTAATCGACTCTACCCTCCTGACCACATCCGACGGTTGGTCGCCTAAGGACATGTTCAAACCACCGTAGTCTTCCCTCCCTCAATTTTTCGGATACATGCATCACCCCCAAAGACATCCTAATAGCAGAGTTTGGTGTCATGTCCCACAGAGTCCTACCACATGCCCATCTAAGCATTCTCATTTCTGCGGCCTCCATCCTCCTTACGTGATCATTCTTGATTGCCCAACATTCTGATTCATACAGCAGCGCTGGTCTTATTGTCATTCTATAAAATTTTCCCTTAAGTTTTAGAAGCACCTTCTTGTCATACAAAACTCCAGTAGCAGCCCTCCACTTTAGTCATCCCGCCTTTGTACGGTGTGTAACGTCATCATCTACACCCCCATCTTTATGTATCATAGACCCTAGGTACTTGAAACAATCCTTTGAGGGGAGAACGTATGTGACAGCCTCGATCTCGAAAGGAGTCAGCGGCGGGACACTCGATCGGGTCGAGAACCCTGTGAATTTCATCTCGAAGAATATATGGAACCACAAATTCAACCACACTTCTAGGTGCACCATTTTGGTTACGATGGATCGCCTTGTATCCGGATATCAATTCAAGTAAAATGATGCCAAAACTGTAAACATCATTCTTAGTTGTCAATTTTTGTATCCTGTAATACTCGGGATCCATGTATACTAATGTACCTGCTGCACAAAGAGAAAGATCCAAAAAAGCCAACAACCAATAAAACTATCATGCAATAGGATACTATGTCATAAACTGAATATTGTTGTCTAAAGTGTTTACTGTTTACTTAAGTATTCAGAAGGAGAAAATGATTTCGGATTTACAGTTTATCAAATTATATCATGTAATAAGATACTGTTGTAAACTGGATAAATGATATACTTTAATAGGTATACGTTCGTCTCGACTGAAAATTGTTCTGTGAGTCTACTAATAATTTTGAACTAATAGCCTGATAAAACTTCTAGTACAACACTTAGTATGTTTCTATTAGATTTTGATTATTAGTAACATAAGGTTATATATACATAACATATAACAAAAACCTTTTACTAATCCTTGTTAGATTGGTCATCCGAAGATATGGGAATGCCAGGTTTAGCATCAACAAGCATCTTTACTACTTCTCTCATGGTGGGGCGCAAATTCGGGAGTTTGGCTGTGCAAAGGATACCGATCTTCAAGACCTTAACCATGTCGTCTCGGACAGAGACGGTTTCGGTGACTATTTTATCATCAAGAAGCTTGAAGACATTTTCATGGCGATTGAGGTGAGTTAAAATCCAGTGAACAAGATCATTCCCTTCTCCGTACTCCTCTTCAATGGCCGCTCTTCCGGTCACTAATTCCAATAAAACTACTCCGAAACTATATACATCGCTTTTCCTAGTAACTTTTAGAGTATATACAAGCTCTGTCAATGAAAATAAAGTTTGAATGGTAAGATATACAGTTGAACAAAGATACATAATTTGTGTCTAATTTGAGTATATAATCAATATATTTATTTCGATTTAGACCATGAAATTCGGTCAGTTTTATTATTGTTAGATTTGGTTGGTTAAGTAATTTATTCGAATGGAGCATTATCATGAGATAGTCTATGTAAATTTTGAAACATAGCTAAAAGAAGTGTTGTGAAACTCACCAGGAGCAATATAACCATAGGTGCCTGCAAAACAGCTCCATTCAGATCCCATGAGAGATTTTTCTGCAATCTTTGCGACCCCGAAATCGGCAATCTTCGGCTCAGAATCCTTGTCGAGTAAAATGTTGGATGATTTTATATCCCTGTGAATGGTAGGAGGGGAGCAATCATGGTGCAGATAAGAAATTCCCTTAGCAGCTCCTAAGGCAATCTTATATCTTTGATACCAGTTCAATTCTGGCTTCCCGTCTTTTTTTACTCGGCGAAGTGCTCGATACACATTTCCATTTTCCATGTATTCGAAGACCAAATAGCTTGATCCACCTTTCGTCAGGCAAGCGTAGAGCTTCAGAATGTTTCGGTGCCGAATTTTGCCCAAAATTTCCATCTCTGCTGCCATTGCCTTGAGGCCTTCCCCTTTCCAAAGTTGCTTCACGGCGACCACAACACCTTTTTTCCTCAAATCCAGACGATAAACTCTTCCTGTACTGCCTCTTCCGATCAGATTTTGTTCCTCTAGATTACATATTTCCTCGGCTTCGATATCCATGTTTTGAAAACATTCAAATTCACATTTCGGACTTACTCCGTTGCTGCCATCGATACTGTTCTCCATGTCTGCTTGACAGCGCTTGAAGTTCTTGTAACTCAGAAGCAGTAGTCCAGTTAGAACCATAAACAAAACAACAGCTATAAAGATGATTAAGAAAGCCGATTTATCCCTGAAGACCCTTTTCTGGCCCCAATCTTCCTTGCAAACATTGAGCATAGTACCATTTCTCTGAATTTTAGTACTTTGGTCAATGCAGAATCCCCCATTACCGATAAATGCTTCATCTCCGCCGATGGTCAGAAGCTCATGAGGAACATTTCCGGATAATTGGTTATCAGACAAATCAATGGAACTTAGCTTCAGGTTTTCGAGGTTATTCGGAATCGGACCGGTAAGTTTGTTTCCCGAAAGATTCAAAGAGTTCAAAGAGGGCATGAATGAAACTGTAGGTGGGATAATGCCACTTAAATCATTACCAGCAAGATTCAAGTCCACCAACATAACGCAATTACCTAGTTCTGTCGGTATCGATCCAGTTATTGAGTTTTGTTCGAGATGCAACGATAATAGCAGCTTTAGAGCACCAATCTCAGCAGGTAGACTGCCAGAAAAGTTATTGTCATTCAAAAGAAGCTTCCCTAAGTTTGTCAACTTGCCAAGTTCCGACGGAAGATTACTCGAAAATTTATTGTTCTGCAAAACCAGCTGACTCAAGTTGGAGGAAGATCCAATGTTGGCGGATATTCCTCCGGTAAACTCATTATCACTGAGGTCGATTAGATTCACATGTGGAAGTGACCAAAGTCCATCTGCAACTTCTCCGGAAATTGGTTCTTGTTGATCCTGAGCCTCAGCAGAGATTTACATTCAGCATATGTATCTGGAAACCGTCCCAAAAAGTTGTTTTCAAGAGCCAGTAAAAGTGTTAGCTTTCTGCCCGCACACAAGAACCTGGGAAATTCACCTGAAAATTGATTCTCCGAAATGTCGAAAATTTCCAACGGTGAGTACCGGCCTAAATTGGCAGGAAATTGTCCGGAAAATCGGTTTTGGTAGACCGAGAACCCTTTAAGATGATGCATATGTCCAAATCCTGCAGGGATCTGTCCAGAAAAGTTGTTGTTGTAACACTCAAACACAGTCAAATTCATGTTTCCAATCTCTTTCGGCAATGTCCCATGCATGTGATTCGAGGAGATATCGATCTCTTTCAAGAGAGAAAGATCAGCTATCCCCGGTAGCAACTCCCCTGTGAGATTGTTGTCAAACAGCTCAATCTGGTTAATATTTTTCAATTTTGAAATCGAGTTCGGGATAGCCCCGGAAATCTTGTTCCGAGACATATCTAATACCTTCAAGGCCTGCAGCTCAAACAGGGACTCTGGAATCTGCCCTATCAGATTGGACTTGGGAAGGTACAAGTAATTCAACTTCTTCAAATTCCCCATACTCTCCGGAAGCTCACCCTCATCAAAATTGTTTCCGGCTAAACCAAGATAAACCAGTCCAGTTAAGTTCCCAATCCAGCTTGGAAACTGGCCTGAAAACGCGTTAAACGATAATATAAGAGCTTCCAAGTTCTTAAGTCCGGAAAAATCCGGGATAACTCCCACCATTTCGTTCCATGTCAAGTTCAAAACTTTGAGATTTGAACAATGGTTTACTTCTTCAGGAAGTTCACCGGAAATGGCGTTTAGAGGCAAAGAAAGGTTTTGAAGACTTTGAAGCCTTGAAATGGAAGGTGAAATTTCACCGGAAATTGATTTTCCGATAAGTGAAATCCCCGTGACATTGCCTGAAACAGGGTCACAAGTAACTCCATAGTATTTGCACGGAGAATCTGATTCTTTCCAAGAATCTAAGACGTGCAAAGGGTCTTTGAGCTTGTTTTTGAAGTGAAGAAGAGCTTGGGTTTCGACGTTAACGGCGGAACAAGGAGGGAAAACAGCAGAAACCATGATTGAAAACAGCAGAAAACGGCAATACTTAGTGATGTTGAGGGCCATATTTGGCATTCAAGAAAAGGAATTATTGAGCAATAAATCCAATGTTCACACCATTCCTGACTGGCTGGCAATAGCTGAAACAGATAATTAAAGATCAATTATTTTATTGAAACAAATATTAAAAAAAAATCCAAGCATATACTCGAATTCCATTCCTTTGATAGCTTCAAGTGCACGAGCTCAAGATTAGATATATTAATAACTATGTCGATAAACATCACTTAAATAAATTGGATTTGTTCATAAAGTAAAGCAAAGAAATGACTTTTTTTATTTGAAAAAGGAAAGGCAAGAATCTGGAAGAGATATCACAAGACTTCAGGGATTGGTTGTCAATTCTTGGACTAATAATGAAACAACAACCCAAATCAGTTTAACTTAAAGTATATTTTTTCAAGGTTCCAATGTCTGAATTGTTCAAACCCATATCTAATACTGTTCTTTAAGTTAGTATGGTATGGATTATATTGCATGAATTAATAACAAAGAATTGCCGAGTTTCAAGGCCTAATCTTTCTCAAAAGAAATTTGAAAGAAAACAAAATTCCATAAACAGTTCGAATAGACATAAAGCTAACAGTTTGGAAGTGAAAAAATGGAAGTACCTGTCGGAAGTTCAGGCAAGAGCAAGACTGTTTTTTCTACTTTTTGTTTGGCTACTGAGAAAGTGAAGAATTCCCCACTGTTAACTAGTGTATAGCTTCCCGAGAAAACGATTACTTTCTCGAGAAAAGGCTCCTCTTTTTTCTTCTTTTTGGCCTATTTGTTTGGAAGATTCTCACCGAAACAGAATTATCTCAGAATCATGAAGAAGAACGAAGCAAGCAAAGAGCTTCAGTTCCATTCAGCTAAATGCATGGACTTTCTGGTTCTGAAAAGAAAATTGGAGAGAGAAAAAACCAGAAAGTTTGATTTGATCTGGTTTGATGATCTCTTGATAGTAAATGAAAACCCAGATTTTGGATTGGGACGTTGTACAAAGAAACTGCCAAAATCACAATAGAAAACCAAGCTAAATGGAAGTGGAATGAAAATAAAGGTTGGAATAATATTTTTTGAAAGCGAACAAAGGAGACAAAATTTGCTATGTGAAGAAGATTGGTTCAGTGGGGAAAGGTAAGCATCATTCGTTGTATCGATGCGTAAATGATTTGAGAGTTGACTGACCAAGTGGTATAACGTTCACTTCGACTTGATCAACCTTTATCTTTTAAAGGGTAAACTATTACTACGGTAAGTGAACTTTTAGGATATTTTTATTCCTACTATCGAATTCTAAAAATTTATATTATAATTATTAAATTTTAAATTTATATTATAATTATTAAATTTTAAATTTATATTATAATTATTAAATTTTAAATTTATATTATAATTATTAAATTTTAAATTTATATTATAATTATTAAATTTTAAATTTATTTTTATTATGATTTTATGTTAGTTGATATTAAGAAAAAAAATATGAGATACATTAAATTTTTTTATTAAAAAATCTCAAGGTTTTAAATTGACAGTATTTATAAAGATTAAGTTTTTAAGCAATCATTGGTTAATTCTAACAATGTGAAGGTTCTGTTTAACCAAAAGATTAACATGATTCAATTCAAGGTGATCTAATGATGACAGAGATCATGAAATTTTAATTTTTAGTTTCGATTGAGATTTGAGGAGATTAAAACATATTCTCACAAGTTTAAATCGTATGAAAGAAAGAGAAGAAGATGAGTAATTTAATGATCTATTCGCTTAGAGAAACCATCAAATAACAATAGAAATGATGATAAAAAAAAGCGTCTATCAGTTTTTTTATGATTTTTAACGCGCCATATCAACCATTTATCAACCGTTAATGGTTTATTGGATAAGTGACCGAAATGAAAGTTTTTCTTAATGATAATGTGAAAAATAAAGTTTTTTTTTATTTCAGTGATCAAAGTGAAAGTGCCTTAAAAGTAATGACTACAAGTGTAGTTTACCCATTTTTAAATTACAAAATTAAATTGTTATAATCTTTCTCACTCCCATTATGCCACGTCGCTTATCCTTATCATATGAATTAATCTCCCACTATTTGTTTATCGATCATCCATTCCCTTATGCACTAAAACTTCAAGGATTCATTGACAATCACCCCAAAGTCACGAGAAACACACCACAAACAACCCATACAATCACGTCCTACACATATAAATCGGAAACAAACCAACAATGCTCCGACAAGATTTTTTAATTCAAGATTTTAAGAAAGAATGATATTTTCTTTAATTGTTATGCGATATACAGTTATTTAAATTTAAGGCTTTAAGATAAAAAAATATTCTCTTTAATCATTGAGTACACTTGATGAATTTTTCAATATTATTGTTCATTACTGGGCTATTCAACAGTAAATATTTTATTAATTCTTAATATTATCTCTATTTTATAGTATGGTATTTACTAGAGATATTGCCGACAATTTAGGGTTTTGCATGGGCGATGGGTGTCACTATTCAGAAGGCAGTGCCGTCTCAAACTGCCCAACCATTTACCCACTCGGCTGCTACGTTTGATGTTTCACCCCTGTATCTATCCCACGCCTTTCTTTTTATACGAATGTAATGGATTCTGCTCTATTATTTAACAAGGCTGTTTTCCATTTCTAATTTTGTGGTGTTGAGTTGTATAGATGCATGTAGGACCACAACCACATGAGCTGCAGAAAAATGGAAGGGGAAAGCCATTTTCACCTTTTAGATGTGGCTTCTTTTCACATCCCACGCAACACCATAACTTCATCAATTGTAAAACTTTGACAAATCCTTTTCATTGCTCTTACTTTTAGCGTATAGAGTAATCCTAGTGAAAGAGTTATTGGAATAGTTTCACTGGATAAAAGGAATATTATTTATTTTGAGTGATTCGGGTTCGAATAAAATAATTTATACATATGCATGAATTTAAATCTAGATCTGTTCAAAAAAAAAAAAAAGAGCGCGCGAAATACTAAAAAACTTGAATTTCCATATAAAATTTCTATAGCAAGATTTAGTTGGAATCGTATTTTTTAATCTTAATCCCAATGCCTTACCTTTATAAACAACTACATATTTTATCAAGATGTCTTGATTGAAGTCGGGGTGAGCGTTCGTTAGAGTGGAGTCGGCAAGATTATAAAAAAATTGAGTTATTTAAATTGACGAGTTGAGTTGTATTTGATTATAAATATTTATAATATTATGATATTATTTGATTCAAGTTTAAATAGTTTTTATAACCATATAGAATACATATATATTTCTTCATATTTTTTCATATGTGATTTACATATATATTATACATAATCGAAGACTCGACTCAAACTTAAAAATCGATTCAATTTGAATAAAGTTTTTTCTAAGTCGAGTTGAATAAAAAACATTGGTTTCTCACCCCTGGAATGAAGATCTGTTTCAATATCTCGCTGCAATTATATATAATTTAAGAAATAATATAGGATATTAATTACCAATATAATTAAAAAAGTATTGATGTAGAAAAATAAATAAATTTATATATTAAGATAGAAAAAATAAATTGAAATACCACTATAAATAAACCACAAATTTAAGAGTTACTTATCTTTATGAATCAATATATCATACATCATATAATATTAAACTATATATGTATATATACTATTATACAGTATGTATACAAGATAATTATAATATGATTCATAACATAATACATTTTATAATATATTTATGATTTCTAATTGTTAGATATAGTTATTGTCGACACTCGTTTTCGTCCCGACTTTATTATTATTTTTATAATTATTATTGTTATTATTATTATTATTATTATGAGTAATTAATTATTACTATTATTATAAATAAAATACTAACATATACTATGTTTTTATATTTTACATATCCAAATTACATATACAACAGGCCCAATGGGGCCCCAAAACAGTCTGACCTAGATACAACAAACATCCGGCCAAAACCCGAAGCCCAATAACCTAACCCAGATGAGACCCAAACCTGCTAGGGTTTCATCCTTAGCATCTGGCGCCGCTCACCATCAGCCTTTGGATCTGTGAGAGATCCAATAATCCACACATATCAACAGTTAGGGTTTTGAAACCCCTCTTTGCACAACTCATTCTAGTCGTTCAATCGCCCTTCGATCAACGGTCATGATCAAACCCACATTAGGGTTTTTACCCCAATAAACTGCCGCCGCCCAGCTCCACCAACCACCTGCCACTGTCGTTGCCACCAACCATGCACCAAGCCCCTTGCCACAACAAAACCTAAGTTAGCAAGCAACCCCAAATCTACATACAATAACAATAATCATTCAATTGTAATCCTTCGATCTATTAAAAAAAGGAAAAAGAATTATGTAAAACATGGTTATAAAGACCCCAAACTATATTGTAAAAACTTCTTCTTCCCCCTCGATTTTTTCCAGAGAAATCAATACAAAGCAAAAAAAAAATCAAAAACTTTTTGAAGGAATTTCTTTATTTTATTTTTTTACAGTTTCGAAACCATAAAAAATGAAAAACAACCTTGTATGTAACGAAAACTAAGGAGATCGAGTGATACCTGGGGGAGTCCAATCGGGGTCGATTTGTCTTCATCAGAGGTCGTCGGAGCACGTGAGAGCTAAAAGGTTAGGGCTCGTTTTGGGGTATTTAGAGGTTTTTAGGCGATTTTAGCTTTAGATTTTAGCCTATGGGTATAGATCTGGGATTTAGGAGATTTTTGGGTTCGTTTCAGAGCTTTGACCACCGTGTGCGGCGGTTGGAGGCAGAGAAAGGAGGTCGACAGTGGGTCGACCGAAGGAATTTGAGAGAAAAAAGGAAATACTTTTTTTAGAATTTCGATTGAAATGAAAAAAAAAAAAAGTTGTATTTATAGAAAAGTTTTGGGGGAAATCACGTTGAGGTCCCCCAACTTTAAGCATGCTTTTACAAAGTAGTCATGTATAGGGACCATTTTTATAATTTACCTATTTTTGTTTGTGCTTTGTAAATTTTAGTTTAATTGATGTTTAGTCCTCCTAGTTTAGTCGTGTTTTTGCATGTTAGTCACATGTAGGGATTGTTTTTATAATTTACCCAGTTTTATGCATATTATATATTTTTAGGGTTATTTTTTGTTTAGTCCCTATATATTTATGCGTGTTTTGTATTTTGGTCATGTGTAGTGTCTGTTTAATTTTTTTAATACTTAGGGATTGATTTAGTAATTTCCCATTTTTTATTTCAAAACTAGGAAAATTGGAATATTTAGGAAATAGCCCCTGTAGTTTCTGCATATTTATATTTCGAACCCGAATTTGTTTTTTATTTATTTTAATTTATCCATGTAATTTTAATTTATTTTAATTTATTTTAATTTAGCCCCACATTTTATTTATTTTTTATATTTTGTAATTTTAACACCCAATATTAAGCATGCTCATTTTAGTCACTTATATATTTTGTTTTTATTTTAATTTTGACATGATGGTTTGATTGTTTATATTTTAGTCCCTTTTTATTTTATTTTTTGCATGTTGCTTGCATGTTAGTTCATTTTAGTTCTTTATTAATTTTGCATGTTACCCTCATAAGCATCTCTTGACTCGAATCAAAATAAATTGACTAAGGGTAATATTCGTTCATTTTAATATTGTCATAAAGTGATTGTCTTAACGTATAAGAAAGTTACTTTCAATAATTTTAAAATGAAAGTCTATCCCATTTAGTGACACGAATTAAATCGAATTCATATTAAAATTCGTGGATTGGGAAAAAGATCATGTTCTTTTAATTAAATTCATCGAGAAAAGATTGTTAGATCGAATCTAAGGTCTCGTCTCGAGATATTTAAATAATTGAACATCCTTATTCTCATTAAATATTGGTAAAATAAATAATTAATTATACTTGTTTGATAAATGCTTTTAATTGCTTTATTTTTGCATGTGTTTTTCGATGGGTTTTCAAAATAATAACACTCGAATAGATATTGAGAATAGTAATATCTTTTCATTTCATTTGGAGTAATAAATGACTTCTATAAGGCATGAAATGTCATTTATTCTCGATTAGAAATAATTTGATATTTTCATTCTCTCTCAAATTAATATTGATTTTTACGATAGAATAATGATATCTCTTTATTTCAATTGGAGCAATAAATGACTGCTTTAAGTTATGAGAGGTCATTTATTCTCGATTGGAAATCATTAGATATTATCGTTTTCACTCGAATCGATATTGAATTTTAATACGGAATAGTGATATCTCTTCAATTCGATCAGAGTAATAAATTATTGTTTTAAGGCATGAAAGGTCATTTATTGTCGATTGAAAATAATTATATATTATCATGTTTCATCTAAGAATTCAAAGAATATTATTTTTAGGGGATCTTAAATTAAATTAGACTCGAACTCATAAATTTCATTGCAAAGATGACAAATTAATCGACTAGGTACCGATTTAGGGCGTTGTGGGCGTGCTAATCCTTCCTCACACGTAATCGACTCTCAAACTAGAATTTTGGTAATGCATACCACAAGTTTGTTGTTTTAATTAAAATTAATATTTTAATATGGAAAATACATTTTTGGGTGCCAAATCACACCCTAATCAAAGATTGGCGGTGACTCCTCAAACAACGTTTTATCATTAATCGATTATAAAAAATTATTTCGAAACAAGACCCCTTTTTTCCCTTTTAAAAAACTGTTTCGATATCTTGGTGACTCCACTAGGGACATTTTTTTAGGGAGTCAGGCCATTAGTCGACTAATTAATTGTCTTTACAAATGAAAATTAGTAGTTCACTTTAATTTTATTTTTGATCCCTTGTGTGGTTTGAATAAATTTTTCACTTGTAATTTGATTAACCACTAAATAGTTGTACTGGTCCGTTTGCTATTGTTTTCAGAGTAAATAATTATTTAGGGTTTTGAGCTTTCTATTTGGTGTTGTTTGTTTTGTTTTCGCTTTTCCTCATACACTACACAGTCGCATTTGCATAGCATGAGCTAAAAACCTTTTCCGTCATGTTTAAGTAGGAGTAAGAAGCTACTCCCTCGTGTGGTTTTTCACCTCCATATGGGATAATGAATCGCTCCTGGGGCTCACGCCTTATGGTCTTCGTGATGAATTTCACCTCCGTATGAACATAAAAATTTGTGTCCCCTCGAATTGAACTCGATCTAAAAGCCTGAGATGGGCCAAGATTGAGGGTTTAACAACCAAAGGGAGCACCGACAATGACAATTCGAGGACCTCTTAATTTAGAATCGAACCCAGGATGTAGTAAACTTAGAACCCAAATAGAGTCTTGCCCATATCATAAGAATCTCGTGAGGAGAGTACACAAGGAAAAGCCTTTTTGAGCCTTTTAATTTTTGTAGTGTAATTTTGATTCTTGAATAAATGTCTGCAGACTAGAGATCAGGCGGTTAGGCTTATTTTTCAAATAAGCATGAGAACTAGATGGCATGAGGTTAGGATTTTCTATAAACAAAGCCTATGGGTAGAAATCTTATTTGGGTAGGATCTATTAAAGCATGATTGGGTAGTCAGTGTGCGGGGTAGGTTTTTTATCAACAAATTATATTATGTCTGATTAATTTATTTATGATTACTGATTAATTTTCTCTTATCATTTTATTTATTTTGTTCTCATTTTGCATTACATTATTCATCCCATTGGTGTTTATCCGTGACCGATGTCCATATAGAAGGCTAGTAATATGGAACTTATGATTCAAAAAGAGATAAAAGATAATGCAGACGTTCTGAGATGGTCTGAGCAGTCCCAACTAACGAATGGGGACAGTTTACAGCCTGGGAATGTGTCAGATCTATTGGGTACACTCACATCAATGTCCGTCAAAATGACCTAAGCGAGATGAAAGAGATTTGGGGAAGTGGGAAACATCCGATAAATAATTGTTTTATCAACTCTATAGTGACATCTCGTATCTCTTAGACATTCCGATTGACCGAAATATATTTAGAGCTCTGGCATATTTCTGGAACCCCTCTTTTAGTTGTTTTTCTTTTGGCCAAGTGGATATGACACCTACCATAGAGGAATACCATGCCTTAATTCGTTGTTCGAGATTCTAAGCGGACAAGGTGTTCACCAAACCGCTAAATACTCCTTCATTCAAGAAGAAACTGCTTCTGATGACCGACATGAGTAAAGAATGGGTCGTAAGAGGCATCAAAAACAATGGAGATACAGAGTGCATTACCTGGACCACTCTGAGAGAAATGATCAACCATCATCCTAACAAAAGAAAGAAGATTGACTTGTTTGCTTTGGGTAATATTTATGGGCTAGTAATATTCTCGAAGGTTTTGGGGAACATTGATGTATCAGTGGTAGACATGTTTAAGAGACTGGATAGACATATAGATCATATTTCGACTATCTTGGTAGAAACCTTTCGTTCCCTGAACTCTTGCAAAAAAGAATAAGAACGAACACTTCATAAGGTGCGCACATCTATTGCTAGTCTAGATCCTCAGTCACTTCAAACATGTCGAGATGGCACTCGGTCGAGTCTTCTTCGAAGGATTTTCACCTTTGAAGGATTTTATTTCTCGAGAGTGACCTGGGGGTTTCACTGAGGAGTAGTGGATGGTCATTTTCAAATATATCTGAGACAGTGATATTTTGTGGCGTGCTTCGTGGAACGTCTCCTCAGACATACTGTATATGTTTGGAGAAAGAGATTGGGTTACGTTTCCAGGCATTTAGAGTTCTGTAGGGTATGCTTCATTATTGGTTTCCAAACTGTATAGGTCGAGACAGTTCATTCCAGTAACTTGGGATTTATTCAAGTCTGAGCTCGCGTTCAGAGAAGAGCAGTACAAGAATAAAGTCAAAGTGGTTACTGATGCATAGAGGTATACTCGTAGGGTAAATATCTTTACCTTTGACTTAAGGATGTCACAAGAGTATGAGGAGTGAAGAAGCAACAGAGTTAATGATAATATCTCGATGGTCAATCCTGAAAATACTCAGCCTATATAAGAACATCTCAGAGTGGTACCATCTTCGCTAGAATAAGACATGCTTGATTTGGAGGCTGAAAGAAAATAGTGAAAGGGGACGTTACAAAGATTAGATGATGAGTCGTACCAAATAAGCTTAGAAATCGATATCCAAAAGGGTCAAGCTGACCGGATCAAAAAATTAATGAAGTAACTCATATTGGAATTCGATGATCTCTAATTATCTTACTAGCGAATGGTCAAGGCTCATATGGCCACTAGCTAAAGTAAGTCTCCTGCTGAATGGAGACAGAAAGTGGCGAGTTTGAAAAGAGAAGTCGGAGAAAGTAGTGAATAACTTAAGTAGAGTAGACATCAGGCGAAGATGCTTTCAAGAGAAAAGAGTGCACTAGAGCAACAGCTTTAAGAGAGTCAGACCCAGAATTATAAATTGAAAGGTAGAATCTTGAGTTTAGAGACAGCTTTATGACGGTACCAAAGTCGAGAAAATAGTTCAAATCGTGCAGAAGTTGAAAACTTAAAAATACGTGTGAATGAACTCGAGGCCATGGTTCAAGATTTTCAAAGAAGAGCGAGTGAACTGCTGATAGTGCCCTATGAAAGAGTTATACAATGGCGTCATCGTTGCGAACAGACTCAGTAGAGAGTTAAGAAAATGAATGACCTCATCGCAAGCTACCTGCAACATGCTCAAAGAGTGGCTCAGTACTTGGTTGACCTGTCACATGAAGTTGATGATGTAAGAGATGGATTAGAGCCTGAGACTGAGGAAGCTCAGAGGATTTTAGATTTACTAGGGTACATGGAGCAATTAGGAGAAGGACTAGAGCCCGAGACTGAGGAAGCTTAGAGGATTTTAGATTTACAGGGGCACATGCAGCAATTAGGAGAAATAGCTCAGACTTATTTGTGATATGTTTAAGCCTTGTAACTGAACTTCGTTTCTAATATAAAATGTTGTTATAAGGAATTGTTTAGAATCAACACCTTGCATTGCATTTATATTGCATCAACATTGCATTTACTTTTTGCATTGCATTTTATTCATTAATAGTCATATTTTCACGTTCATTAAAAAAATACCAATATTAATACAAAAAGTTGCATGGCAGAATATTGGACACTTCTAAACATCCGTACGATACTAAAAAAAAGCAATGGACGAAAGAATTACCCATATTGAGAGGACTCAACTCGAAATCCAAGAGAGTTTCAAGAAAGCTCAATAAGATATGCGAGAGCAAATGTTGAAGGAACATAATGATATGATGGAAAGGCTGGCAAGTATGTTGCAAGGAAAAACACAAGTCAGGAAAAGACTCCAGCTTTTATGTTGTTGTTGAGGAACTTGTGTATCCCAGGCTTCAAACCACGGGCTGATTGTGGAAAGGCTCCCACTATTCGCTCCTCTGAAAAACCCTTATATCCACCTGGCTTTACACCACCGCACGTTAGGGCACAGCAGGCAGTGGCTACTCAGCCAGTAAGAATACACATAAACTTACCTAGCACTTCTGTAAATCTGCACCCTATTGAAGATGTCCTAGATTTGGATGAAGAGGAAAAAAACAGAGTATGCAATTTAAGAATGAATAAGAACAAATGAAATATGAGATCCGAGCTATGAAAGAAGATTCTAGCATGCATGGGATCGATGCTAATGAGCTAAGTCTGGTTCCTAATTTAGTGTTGCCACCCAAGTTCAAAATTCTAGATTTCTAAAAGTTTGATGGCACAAGATGTCCTTTTGCACATGTTACTATGTTCTACAGAAAAATCATCGGTTATATGGGGAATAATCAACTGTTAATTCACTGCTTTCAATAGAGTCTGGCAGGATCAGTTATCTATTGGTACAATCAGTTGAGCCGGGCTCAAATTAAATCCTGGAATGACTTGGCTAAAGCTTTTCTGGAGCAGTATAAGCACGTGAAAGATGTGAGGCCTAATCAAATCATGTTGCAGAGCATGGAGAAGAGGTCTAACGAAAGCTTCTGGCAATGT
This sequence comes from Hibiscus syriacus, assembly GCF_006381635.1. Lineage (NCBI taxonomy): Eukaryota > Viridiplantae > Streptophyta > Magnoliopsida > Malvales > Malvaceae > Hibiscus > Hibiscus syriacus. The sequence goes on from NW_024062765.1 coordinate 3,190,339, forward strand.
TCCCAAAGGTGAAGAGATGTCTCTGTACAAGTTTATCCACCACTTGAGGAAGAAGAAACCAAGTGTTTTGTTGATGTGGTCACAACAAGAGAGATGGTCGAGATGGTGATCAAGAGTGAGAAGCTTAACGGAGGAGAATCTAACAAGAAGTCGCCAGTGAAAAAAATGATAATGATGTTAGTAATGTGAGGAAGTATGACTCCAACAATATTATTGTGTCCAGACCTCAAGCCACCGGGTCATCTAAGCATAACTCTATCATGCAAAGGGCAAGGGAACCGAGACAAGAAAGGGAAAGGCTTTAATTTGATACGATCCCCATAACCTACAAAAAATTGTTTTATATCTTATATGATAAACATGTGGTGTCTCCTTACCACACTTCATCGATACAGCCTCCCTACCCAAAGTGGTTTGACGCCAATGCCCAGTGCGAATATCTCGCGATGGCTTCAGGGCATTCAATAGAAAATTGCATTGCCTTTAAAAATATTGTACAGAGATTAAGGCAGAGGAACATTATCAACTTTGGTGACAGTGAGCAACCTAATATGGCTCAGAACCCACTATCAAACCATGCAGGGGAATGGGTCAATGTAATTATCGTGAAGAGAGAAAAAATATTATAATCAAGGTGAATGAGATGAAGTCACCCATGCATTGGGTGTGGAGATAGATGATCAAGGTAGGTTTGCTGGTCTTAAATGTGATTGACAAGAGTAAGTGTGCATGCTCATACCATAACTGCAAGGGTCATGCCATTCAGAATAGTGATGAGTTCCGAGCTTTGGTGCAAAGGTTGATGGATAACAAGAAAATAGAATTTTACCAAAACACTGATGAGGGGGAAGAAGCAGAGATTTGTTCATCCGAGGGTTCGTCTAAAGGAGTCTACAATGCCAACTGTCTTTTGGTCATCGCACCAAAAACCCGTGTGGCAGAGAGAGTAACCCCTAAAGTGGTGATCACACCCTTGTCTTCTTTCCCTTATGATGAAAATAAACAAATCATTTGGAGATACGAGTGCCAGTTGGATAACGTGGGTGTTTCAGAAGTCGCAAAAGGAGAAGTGGATGAGGTAGGCTATTTCACCAGAAGTGGGAGATGTTATTCTCCCAATCAGACCAATGAACCTGAGAAAAAAACTACTATTGATAAAGGGATACTTTTGAAAGATGATGAGCTGGTCATTAATAAGCCTGTAACGAAAAACGAGGCCATAAAATTTTTAAAATTTTTGAAGCATAGCAAGTATAGCATCGTCGAACAACTACACAAGTTGCCAGCTCGTATCTCGATCCTAGCTCTTTTGTTAAGCCTCGAAGCACACCATAATGCCTTGTTGAAAGTCTTGAATCAGACTTTTGTACCAAATGATATGCTAATGGAAAAGATAGATCGACTAGTTACGAATATCCAAGCCGATAATTTCATCTTTCTCTCTGATGATGATATCCTATCTGGGATGGTTGGCAATCCCAAAGCCCTGCACACCACCATCAGGTGCAAGGGGCATGTGTTATCTCGAGTACTACCTGAAAATGGCTCTTCACTAAATGTGATGTCGTTAGTGGCCCTAAAGAAGTTTTTGGTCGACAGCACGCATATAAGAAATTGAAAAAGCATCGTTCGAGCTTTCGACGGAAAGAAAAGAGAGGTGATGGCGAATATTGATATCCTTTTTACCATAAGCCCATCAAGTTACGAGATCGAATTCCTTTTCATGGATATCATGCCAACCTATAATTGCTTATTGGGAAGGCCTTGGATCCACCAGGTAGGAGTCGTGCCATCCACTCTGCATCAGAAGCTCAAGTTTGTAATTAAGGGAAGACTGGTGTGCCTTAATGCCTAGGAAGACATCATTGATTTTGTATCTACTACCATTCCATATGTTGAAGTGGAGGAAGAAGTTGTTGAGTGCTCTTTCAGGTCCATGGGGTTTGTCAATGCCTCATTCGTGGCTGAAGGGAATAAAATATCGAAGCCCATGCTTTCCAATTGTACCATAATGAGACTAAAAATAACTTTAGAAAGGTAGTCAATGTTGAAATAGGGTTGGGGAGCCACCTATAAGGATTCGTCTGTCCAACTTTTTTGTCATCAAGAATGACCGCTTTGGCCTGGGATACCACCTGACCTTGAAGGAAAAGCTGAAAGGTATTCAGAAGAGTTAGGAAATGAGGAAAGAAAGACTATCCAGGGAGGATATTAAGTGGGAGCCTTTGACTTTTCTGCCACTGTGTGACACATTCATATCTGGGGGCCATAAGTTTCAAGAAGACCAGTCATCTAAAGAGACAATTATTGAGAATGCCTTGAGGCATTTAGGCATCAATGTGATATCAAAGGAGGAGATTGAAGAAGGAAGAGCTATGAGCATCTATCCAGCACTTTCAGCCTTTGTGCTAAATAATTGGACTGTAGAAGAATTACATGTAGTTTACAAAAAAATTTCAGAGTAATGTACAAAAACCTTTCCCAATTGTCTAAAATCCAGGGCAATAGGTGATATTTTGTAAAGGGTTAATCTATTTATTTTTTAATATTTAATGAAAGGTGTATTACTGTCAATTCATAAAGTGGCAAACATTCTCTCATTCATATTTTTTTTACTTATTATATATTATTATTTCATTTTATTTTTTATATGGGGTAGATTCTCCCGTATGTGTATATGTATATGTATATATATCCTCTCATTTGTTATTCTTTCAGGACCTCTGGTATCAATAGTATGAATGCTGATAACTTTGACCCGAAGATAGATTTTGAGCTGCCCATATGTCAGGGGGAGGTCGAGGGTTATGATAATGATGAGGAATGTGACTTACCTTCTGAACTGCTAAAAATGGTGGAGAGAGAAGATAAACAGATTATGCCTCATGAAGAGCCCATTGAAATTTTGAATCTGAGATCAGAGGAAAATAATAAAGAGATAAAGATTGGCACTCCCCTATCTGATAAGGATCGACAAAGTCTCATTGAGCTGTTTCAAGAGTACAAAGACGTGTTTGCATGGTCATATGAGGATATACCTGGTTTAGATACTGACTTAGTGGTACATAAACTGCTGATAAAGTTAGAATGTAAACTGGTACAACAAAAGCTCAAAAGGATGTAAGCCGAAATGTTGCTGAAAATTTTAAAAAGAAGTAAAGAAGCAATTTGATGTTGGGTTCCTGAAAGTAGCTAAGTATCCAGAATAAGTAGTAAACATTATTCCAGTACCCAAGAAAGACGGGAAAGTTCTCATGTACATCGACTATAGAGATCTTAATAGGGCGAGCCCAAAAGATAATTTCTCTTTTCCATACATAGACACCCTAGTGCAAAATACTGCTGGAAACTCCATATTTTCATTCATGAATGGGTTTTCATGATACAATTAAATAAAGATGACTCTTGAAGATATGGAAAAGACTACATTTGTCACCATGTGGGGCACATTTTTCTATAAGGTGATATCGTTTGAGCTAAAGAATGTAGGGGCAACCTGCCAAAGAGTCATGGTAACACTGTTCCACGAAATGATATATAAAGAAATAGAGATCTATGTCGAAGATATGATTGTTAAGGCTAAAATGGAGGAATAACACGTAGAGAATCTGAGGAAACTCTTTCAAAGATTAAGGAAATGCCAGCTAAAACTCAGTCCAAGCAAGTATACCTTCGGGGTAACGCCTGAGAAACTCTTGGGTTTGTAGTGAGCAAAAAAGGGATTGAAATAGATCCTGACAAAGTCAAAGCTATTGAGGATTTACCACCCCCACAAACACAAAAAGAAGTTCGAAGATTCCTGGGAAGATTAAACTACATCGCCCGATTTATTTCACAATTAACCGAGAAGTGCGATCCTATTTTTCATCTTCTCTCTAAAAATAACCCAGAGGTATAGAACGATGATTGCCAATGAGATTTTGAAGCAATAAATGGATATTTGTCTAACATTCCAGTCTTAATGCTACCAATATTAGGCAAACCATTAATTCTTTACTTGTCAATCTTCAAGAATTCAATAGGGTGTGTATTAGGGTAGTATGACCAAACCGAGAAAAAAGAGAGCAATCTACTACCTCAGCAAAAAGTTCATTGATTGCGAGGTAATGTATTCACCAATAGAAAAGTTGTTTTGTGCTTTAGTTTAGACTACTCAAAGGTTCGAGCAATATATGTCGTATCACACTACTTGGCTGATCTCTAGACTTGATCATCTGAAATATATAATGGGTGTACCTGTTTTATACGGGAGATTGGCTCATTGATAGATTCTATTTTATGAGTTTGACATCTAGTGTGTAAGCAAAAAAGTAGTTAAAGGGAGTGTTATAGCATATTTCATTGCAAGCAGGGCTTTGGAAGAATATGAACCGCTGAACTTCGATTTCCCAGATGAAGACTTAATGACTATTTCAAACGAAGAGGCAGATTCCTCTACTGATGAACATTAGAAGATGAATTTTGATGGTGCCTCGAAAGTCTTGGGGTAGGGGATTGGGGCAATTTTGGTCTGGCCTAGTGGAGAACACTATCCTTTCATCAGTCAGTTGAACTTCAATTACATAAACAACATGGCTGAGTATAAAGCATATATTTTGGGTCTTATAGTTGCCTTTGAAGGTGATGTAAAAACACTCAAAATATATGTAGATTCAACTATGGTGATTTATCAACTTAGAGATGAATGGGAAACGAAATACACCAAGTTGGTTAAGTATCGTAAGTAGGTCTTAGAGCTCATCAAAGAGTTTGAGGAAGTGACATTCCATTACCTCCCCAGAGAAAAGAATCAAATGGAGAATGCTCTAGCCACTTTGGTAGCAACATTCAAAGTAAATGAACGTTCAAGTATGATGCCAATTGAGATGCAAGCTTATGAGTATCCATCCCACTGCTATAGCATAGAAGAGGAAGAAGATGTAAATCCCTGGTATTATGATATCTTGTAGTACATCAGATATCAAAGCTACTCTGAGCAGGCAACTGAGAATGAAAAAAGAACTATTCGAAAAATGGATGTAGGATATGTGCTTGATGGCAAGATCTTGTATAAAAAAAAGTCATGATCGGGTTTTTTTAGATGTATGGATGCCAAAGAAGCTAAAACGAACATTGAACAAGTGCATGAGGGAGTATGTGGTACCCATGCTAATATGTTGAAAACATTTTGATGTTTCGATATAACAAATTAAATTAAAAGAATTTTAATTTTGAAAATGATTTTTCTAAGCATATTCGATATATTAAATCGAATATCAAAATATTACTCAAAGTATTTCAAAGTTCATTTTAAATCCTTACTAAAGTGTAAAATTAAGTTTTAATCTTAAAATAATTTCAAAACAATTTTACAAAGTATTTTGAACCGTTTCAAAGCCAAAAATTACAGTTTGTCCAGAGGGAACCGATTCCCCCTCAATGGGGTACCGATTCCCCCCTGAATGGTTTTGCTCCGAGAAATAACAGTGTGCTTGAAGGGAACTGATTCCCCCCAGGGGGTATCGATTCCCCCCACTTTTCAACGGTCGAATATTTGAATTTTACACTTAGGGAACCGATTCCCCATGAGGGGTACCGATTCCCCCCACGCTCCAAGTAGAAATATTAATTGTTTTCACACTTAAACGGCTCCAATAACTTCATTAATGATCCCCAACATTCAGAAGTGATTCAAGGTGTATTTAAACAAGCTTATAAGCCATTAATCAACAACAAGAAACATCAAGCAACTAGAATCAAGAGAGAATCAAAGAGAAAGCATCAAACCTCAAGTTTGAGCATTTCAAGCCTATTTTTCATTCAATATTCATTTTGCTTTCAAGAACACTTATTGTGCTCAATTATATTTATTCTTAAGTGTTCTTTCTTTGTTCTAGAATTGTGCAAACATCTTACCTTGTGAGGTTTTTCTTGTAAGTTTGTGAAATTTATAATCTTCTCTTTGAGAAAGAGTGTTCTCAAGAATTGGGGTATAATTCTTGAGGGTATTGCAAGGTTATCTCTTTGGCCTCAAAAGAAAGAACAAATTAGTAAATATGTTGGAAAATCCTTAGTGTGGATAGCTAAGGTAGTGGACGTAGACTTTGATTGAGAAAGTTGAACCACTCTAAATCGCTGTGCAATTACTTTCAATTTTCTGCAAAAGCTTCCACAAAATTTTAATTACCAATTCACCCCCTCTTGGTCGATTCCGTCAATCGATTAACTCAATAATTGACATCAGAGCCTAACTCATTTGAAGGTTTAATCGCCTCTTGAGTCGATTCGGGAAGAGTTACATCGATAATCAAAGTCATCAATGGCCTCCACTTCAAATTTCGACTCCGGTCTCGATTCGTTGCCCGTCAACAAGCCTCCCTTCTTTAATGGAGCTAACTATGCCTATTGGAAGAATATGATGATGTAATTCATTCAAGCAAGTGACATGGGAGCATGGAATGCCGTAGAAGAAGGATACATCAAGCCTCTCACTCATCCAATATTGTGGAGTGAATGAGAGACAAGAATGTTCCAGCTCAACTCCAAAGCCATCCATATCATATTTTGTGCTCTTGGACCAGATGAATACGGAAGAGTTTCATCTTGTACAACCGCCAAAGAAACATGGGATAAACTTCAAGTCACTCATAAAGGTACCCATGAGGTAAAGAAATCTAAAATTAGTATTCTAACGCATAGCAATGAAAATTTCAGGATGAAACCAAATGAAGATATCAAAGCTATGGCGGATAGATTTTCAATGATTGTCAATGGTCTCAAATCATATGGAGAGATCCAAATGAAAAGCTTATGAGGAAGTTAGTCTACTCCCTTCCAAAATCGTGGCAATCAAAGAAGACAACAATCATCGAGCCTAAGGATCTAACGTCCTTAACTCTTGAAGAACTAATCGGTTTTCTTCTCACTCATGAAATGATGCTTGAAGATGAAGTGGACCTCGATAAGATTGACGAGACACCAAATGAGAAGGAGAAGAAAAAAAAACATTGGAGTTGCTCTCAAATCCATAAAAGATGAGAGTGATTCGAATGACGATGATGATGACGAGGAAATGGCATTATTTTCCAAACGATTCAGAAAGTTGATGATGCCCAACGAAGAAAGAAAATTCAAACGTCATGAAGTCTTCAAAACTGAATCGAAGAAGAAAGACTCGGTCATTTGTTATGAATGCAAAAAGCCGGGGCATGTCAAATATGATTACCCACAATTGAAGAAAAATGGTCAATCCAAAAAGAAGCACAAGGCTCATGTAGCTACATGGAGCGATGAAGAAGGTTCCGATGAAGAGGAACAAGAAGTTGCAAACTTGTGCTTGATGGCTATCGGGGAAGATTCTAAGGTAACCTCAAACTCATTCGATTTGGATTAATTATCTTATGACGAGTTATCGCTTCAGATTATAAGACTCTATTTTCAAAATACAAAAATGATATTTCAAAATTGAAAAACGAAAATAATCTTATATCCAAGACCAACAATGAGCTTGAAAGTAAGATCAAAGAATTACAAATCAAAATTAATGATTTTGAAAAGAAAAATACTGATTTGCATAACTTACTTTCAAAAGTTCATGATGATCATCAAAAGAAGATTGATGATCTTAAAACTTCTTTTAATAAGGTTGAAACAAAAAGTTTTGAAAAAGGTGAGAATTCAAAATCCAACTTTGTTAAGAAAAGTTTTAGAAGCTACAATCATAGAAGTCTATTGAAATATATTTCGATATAACAAATTTAAAGGCAAAATGTTTTTGGACTTGAATTGAATTTATTCAAAGTTTTCAAAAGGTTTCAAAAATAATTCAAAGTTCATTAAAATCGGATTTGAGCAGGAAAAACTAGATTTCCCAGAGGGAACAGATTCCCCCCCAGGGGGTATCGATTCCCCGGGAACAGATTCCCCCCCAGGGGGTACAGATTCCCCCTGCATGGTTTGGCTCCGAGAAATAACAGATTACTCGGAGGGAACCAATTCCCCCTTGAGGGTACCGATTCCCTCACTGTTCATCATCCCAACGGTCATAATATTTGAATATTATGAAGGGGTATCGATTCCCTATGAAGGGGTACCGATTCTCCCCATTCTGGGCAGCCTATGTTTGCAGAAAAATCATTCCCAAACGGCTCCAAAACATCCCCAACGGCTAGATATGACTTCAAACACATTCCAAGCTATAAATACAAGCTAAGGACACTTGAAGAAATAAGAGAACAACTATCCAAGCAATCAAACACAAGAGAAGAGTTTTTCATTCTTATTTCATCTTTCTCTTGTATATATTTTGTTCTTGTGAGCTCAATCTTGTAAACACCTACCTTAGAGAGGTTTTTTTGTTTACTTATTTTATCCTTTTGTAAAGGGGAAAGGTTTTAGCTTATCCCGTGTAAAAGCTAGGGAAAGGTTCTAGTTTAGCCCGGAAAAACTAGGGAGTTGTAAGGTTACTCTTTGTCCTCAAAAGAAAGAACAAATTAGTGAATTTGTTGGAAAATCCTTGGTGAGGAGCTAATGTAGTGGACGTAGACTTTGGTTGAGAAAGTCGAACCACTATAAATCGCTGTGTAATTCTCTATCTTTCAATCTCCTTACTCCCTAAACACAAAACTATTCCGACCCCTCTTTACAAACCGTTCCGGTTGTCGATTCGAGCTTCCGAAAATCCTAACAATTGGCATCAGAGCCTAACTCATTAAGAAGGTTTAACCACCTTGAGACGATCCTAGAAGAAGCTCTACCAATTCCCGATACAACCGAGAAGATGGCTTCTACCTCCGGCTCGTTCCACATGGAAGACTCCCTACCAACGGACAAGCCTCCATACTTCAATGGTGTCAACTATCATCATTGGAAGAAATTAATGAAGGTATTCATCCAATCCAATGATCTTGATGCATGGGAGATAGTCAAGAACGGCTACTCTTCTCCAAAGAAGAAGAAGAAGAAAAAGAGTGACAAAGAACGGAAGAAATCTCAACTTAATGTCAAGGCCATACACTTGTTGTTTTGTGCATTTGGTCATGAAATCTATGAAGGGGTTTCTTCATGTTCAAATGCCAAGGAGCTTTGGAATAAGCTTGAGGAAATCCATGGAAACAAGAAAGAAGAACCAACAAAGGTGGTGCCTCTAATGGCTCGTGAAGAGCACGAGGTATCTTCTAACTCAATTGAATTTAATTCATATACGTTTGATGAGTTACAAGATGCTTTTAATAGGTTATATTCGGAGTTTGAGACCATGAACTCCAAATATAAGAAAATGATTTTAAAATTTAAAATCGAAAACGATTTTCTTTTGAAAACAAAAATAGATTTTGAAAGCCAAAATGAAATTTTGAAAAAGGATTTAGAGCTTTCAAAAATAAAAATTGAAAGTTTTGAAAAAGAAAATCTTGATTTAAAAGTTAATCTTGAATGCTTAACAAAAGAAAAAGAAATCATTTTAAATAATTCATTGAGTTCAATAATGACAATATGTTCACATTGTCATTATCATGGTCATAAGGAACATACTTGTCCTTTGAAGAAAGGAAAACGTTTTAAAATTAGACAAGTATGGGTTTTGAAAGGAACAAGGGGCATTGAAACTAACGTCCAAGGATCCAAAGTAATTTGGATACCAAAATCTACTTAAATGTCTCTTGTAGGTGTGTGGAAGCAATTGTGATGAAAATGATGATATTCAAGATGCTCTAGCCACACATGAAAAAGGAATGGGTAACCTCTAAGCTTAATACTTTTAATTTTGGATTATTTGGTTGCTCATTTGATTTTAAGCATGCATGAGTTTTGGTTTTAAATGATTATGCATCATTGTTTTAATCTCAAGTATGTTGAAAAGATGATTATGATGAACATTTTAAGGTTGTAATGATTTTTCAGAATTTTTAGTTCATCATAATAAAATTTTGGTCAAAATTGGTTTTAATGCAAATGATATCTCTCTAACAATTGATATCAACTTTTCAAATGTTTTGATTTTATAAATTTAAAATTTTTGACCTAAATTTAAATGTTTATGCATATGGTTTAAATGAAAATGATATATCTCTAACAATTGATATCAAAATTTTCAAATGCATAACATTTTTTTTTTTGAAAAACTTTATGCATATGCACTTAATTTCAATAATAGATATTGTATAAAGTATTTTAGACTTGGATGTATTGAATTTCATGTTCTACTAAGATGTTTGTTATTCTTTGTTGAAATTCAATTTTGTTTAAGTGTCAAGATCCTAAAAGCATAATTTTATTTGGAATGCATTTATTGAGGGGGAGCTTTGATTTTTTTTTCCAAATGATTTTTAAAATGTCAAATTTACTACTTACTCTCCAATGTTATTTTAGAACTTTAAAAGATTAAATTACTTTTGATATAACAAAAAGGGGGAGAAGTTTGGTTTGAAAAATTCAATTTGTTAATGAAAAAGGGGGAGCTTAACATTTTCATATATTTTTCAACAATTGGTAACAATTGGTATCTTTTTCATTAAACATTTTATTAAGGGAAAGTTTTGCCAAAAACAATTTTTCAAATGTTTTGTTATATCAAAAAGGGGGAGATTGTTGAAATATGTTTCGATATAACAAATTTAAAGGCAAAATGTTTTTGGACTTGAATTGAATTTATTCAAAGTTTTCAAAAGGTTTCAAAAATAATTCAAAGTTCATTAAAATCGGATTTGAGCAAGAAAAACCAGATTGCCCAGAGGGAACAGATTCCCCCCCAGGGGGTATCGATTCCTCGGGAACAGATTCCCCCTGCATGGTTTGGCTCTGAGAAATAACATATTACTCGGAGGGAACCAATTCCCCCCTTGAGGGTACCGATTCCCTCACTGTTCATCAGCCCAACGGTCATAATATTTGAATATTATGAAGGGGTATCGATTCCCTATGAAGGGGTACCGATTCCCCCTCATTCTGGGCAGCCTATGTTTGCAGAAAAATCATTCCCAAACGGCTTCAAAACATCCCCAACGGCTAGATATGACTTCAAACACATTCCAAGCTATAAATACAAGCTAAGGACACTTGAAGAAGTAAGAGAACAACTATCCAAGCAATCAAACACAAGAGAAGAGTTTTTCATTCTTATTTCATCTTTCTCTTGTATATATTTTGTTCTTGTGAGCTCAATCTTGTAAACACCTACCTTGGAGAGGTTTTTTTTGTTTACTTATATTATCCTTTTGTAAAGGGGAAAGGTTTTAGCTTATCCCGTATAAAAGCTAGGGAAAGGTTCTAGTTTAGCCCGGAAAAACTAGGGAGTTGTAATGTTACTCTTTGTCCTCAAAAGAAAGAACAAATTAGTGAATTTGTTGGAAAATCATTGGTGATGAGCTAAGGTAGTGGACGTAGACTTTGGTTGAGAAAGTTGAACCACTATAAATCGCTATACAATTCTCTATCTTTCAATCTCCTTACTCCCTAAATACAAAACCGCTCCAACCCCTCTTTACAAACCGTTTCGGTTATCAATTCGAGCTTCCGAAAATCTTAACAAAGTCCTCAACAAAACTTGAATGGTAAAATTATTAGGAGTATATGGGTTCCTAAAGAATTCATTACTACTAAAGATATGGATGTGCTTCATAAATGGATACCAAAGGGGACAATGATTTTAGAAACTAATGAATATGGACCCAAAAGAATTTGGGTACCAAAAATTAGAAATTAATCTATGTTTGTAGGAAAAGGAGCATTGCTACAAGGCACGAGAAACAAATCCAAATTCATGTTACCTTGATGGTGGATGCTCAAGACATATGACCGGGGACAAAAATCAGTTCATAGAGCTTAACGCCAAAAATGGAGGAGAAGTGACTTTTGGTGAAAATTCAAAAGGTCACATTGAAGGTATAGGTAAAATAGGTAATACCTCTTCCATACAAATTAAAAATGTGTTATATGTGAATGGATTAAAGCATAATCTCTTGAGTATTAGTCAATTATGTGATAAGGGATTCAATGTCATATTTGAAACTAATGGTTGTAAAGTCATTGACATTGCATCTAATAGGATTATGCTTGTTGGTCATAGAATAGGAAACATATACATGGTGCATTTAGACTCTATATAAATGACTAATTTATGCCTAGTTGCTAAGGATGAGCATGATAGTTGGTTATAGCATAGGAGACTAGGACATGCTAGTATGAGTGTTTTGTAACCGTTAGTTCAAGGAGAATTGGTTTGAGGGCTGCCTAAACTAAAATTTAATAATGATAAAATCTGTGATGTTTGTGCTAAAGGAAAACAAAAGCGAATTTCTTTTAAATCCATTAATGACGTATCAACTAGTAGAGTATTACAATTGATCCATATAGATCTTTTTGGGCCAACTAGGACTACTAGCTTGGGTGGAAAACAATATGCATTTGTCTTGGTAGATGACTATTCTAGATATACTTGGGTTCTATTCTTAAGTACTAAAGATGAAGCATTAGAAAATTTCATCATATTTTCAAAAATAATCCAAAACGAAAAAGGTTACTCTATCACTAGTGTTAGAAGTGATCATGGCACTGAATTTGAAAATTTTGGATTTAATGAGTTTTGTAATTCTAATGGTATTAGCCATAAATTTTTAGCACCTAGAACCCCTCAACAAAATGGAGTTGTTGAGAGGAAAAATCGAACTTTAGAAGAAATGGATAGAACCATGCTTTGTGAAAATAATTTGCCAAAATATTTTTGGGCGGAAGCCACAAATACCTCTTGTTATGTTGTAAATTGAGTAATAATTAGGCCAATTTTAAAGAAAACTCCATATGAAATTTTCAAAAATAAAAAGCCTAACATTAGCTATTTTCATCCTTTTGGATGTAAATTTTTTGTTTTAAACAACGGTAAAGAAAACCTTGGCAAATTTGATGCTAAAAGTGATGAAGGAATTTTTCTGGGTTATTCCTTAAATTCTAAAGCTTATCGAGTATTTAATAAAAGAACTTTGGTTGTAGAAGAGTCTATACATGTTGTTTTCGATGATAATCTCCTTCCGAGGAAGGATTCTAGTTTGAATGATGATGTAGGTATTATAAATACAAATGACATTAGACATGACATTGGAGAATCATCATCAAATGAAGAAACGAAAGATGAGGAAACTCATGATCCTCTTGAGAATCCAACCATTGAAGAAAGGGAAGTATCTTATCCAAGAGAGTAAAACTATGTCAAGGATGGTGAGATTATAGGTGATCCATCCAAAGGGGTAACTACTCGATCTTCTCTTAGAAATATTTGTAATTATGTTGCATTTATCTCATGCATAGAGCCTAAGAATATTAAAAAAGCATTAAATGATGAACATTGGATTATGGCTATGCAATAAGAGTTAAATCAATTTGAGAGAAGTAATGTATGGACATTAGTTGAAAGGCCTAGTAATAAATCTATTGTAGGTACTAGATGGGTATTTAGGAATAAGCTTGATGAGAGTGGTAATATAGTGAGAAACAAGGCTAGACTTGTTGCTCAAGGGTATACTCAAGAAGAGGTCATAGACTATGATGAAACATATGTTCCCATAGCTAGGATGGAAGCAATTAGAATGTTATTAGCATTTGCATGTTTTCATGAATTTAAATTATATCAAATGGATGTTAAAAGTGCATTTTTAAATGGTTTTATAAAAGAAGAAGTGTATGTGAAACCTCCAGGTTTTGAAGATTCAAAATTTTCAGAACATGTTCTTAAATTGACAAAAGCACTTTATGGTTTAAAACAAGCTCCTAGAGCTTGGTATGAAAGATTGTCAATTTTTTTAATTGAAAAAGGTTTTTCAAAAGGGAAGGTTGACACTACATTGTTTTTAAAGCATAAAGGTAAAGATTTATTAGTAGTTCAAATTTATATTGATGATATAATATTTGGTTCTACTAATGATGTTCTTTGCCAAGAATTTTCTAAGCTAATGCAAAGTGAATTCAAAATGAGCATGATGGGGGAGCTCTCATTTTTCTTGGGACTCCAAATCAAGCAAAGAAAAGATGGCATCTTCATCAATCAAGCTAAGTACGTCAAAGATATGCTCAAGAAATTTGGACTGGAAAATGGCAAGCCTCACGTCACTCCAATGAGCTCTTCAACAAAGCTTGACTTAGATGAAGGAGGTAAATGTGTATATGTTAAATTATATAGGTCAATGATTGGATCTTTACTTTATCTAACTGCAAGTAGACCAGACATTATGTTTAGTGTTTGCTTATGTGCTAGATTTTAATCATGCCCTAAGGAATCACATTTACTAACTGTTAAAAGAATCTTTAGATACCTTAAAGACACTCCTAGTTTAGGACTTTGGTATCCCAGATACTCTAGCTTTAGCTTGCATGCCTTTTCTGATGCGGATTATGGAGGATGCAAATTAGATAGGAAAAACACCTCCGGTACTTTCCAATTCCTTGAAAATATGTTGATTTCTTGGTTTTCAAAGAAACAAAATTGTGTTGCATTATCTACCACTGAAGCCGAATACATTTCAGCTGGTAGTTATTGTGCACAAGTTTTATGGATGAAACAACAACTTTTTGATTATGGAATTGAAGTAGGTACCATTCCTATCAAGTGTGATAATACTAGTGATATTTGTCTCACTAAAAATCCCATCCAACACTCTAGAACTAAGCACATTGAAATAAGACATCACTTTATTAGAGACCATGTCACTAAGGAAGATATAGTTTTAGAATTTGTTGATACATTGCATCAATTAGCGGATATCTTTACAAAACCTTTAGACAAGGAACATTTTTGGACACTTAGGAGAGAATTAGGTTTAACTGACCTATCTTCACTAAGTGTTTAAAATAATTTTAGCACTTTAAAGAATAAATGAAAAATGCTTATGATAGTAATTTCTGATTACATTCATTGCTATTAGTTAGGGGGAGTTTATGATTCTTGATAAAAAATTAACTTTATATTCAAATGTAGTTTAAGGATTAATTTGATTGATTGAACATAATTAATTTTTGATATATGAGTTGCTAATACCACTAGAGAAGATTAATTTAGCATTTTGAGTGTTTAAAATACATATTTTTGAATTATAGGGCAGAGGGAATTGATACCCCCCTTGAAGGGGAACCGATTCCCCCTTTGAATGGGAACTGATTCCCCCTTGTAGGAGAATCGATACCCCCTAGGGTTTCTGGATATAACACGGCCAGAATACCCTTTTTCTCTTAAAACCTCTTCTTTTTCTCTTGTCGCCGTTCTCCTCTCTACTCTCTCTCTCTCTCTCTCCATTTTGCCTCAAAACAACGTTTTTAATCAGAATTCTCTTCAAATATCATCTCCTAAACCTGTTGGAATCATCAAACTAGTGCAAAAATCATCACATTCTCACAAAATACGAAAATCTTCAAGGTATTATTCTAAAACTTCTATTTTGTCAATTTTTGAACATAGGACTAGATTTACTTAGTTCTAGATTGAACTTTAGATCGGGCATTGATTGTTTAGTGATTAGAAACTAGATTTTACAACTAATTTCATCAAAAACACAAGAATTTTCCAAAATTCTTTGAAATTTTTGAAATAAAAAAAATTGTTTTTCAAATTATTGTGTTTTGATTGAATTATGTTGTTGTTATGAAAACTATACATATATTGAATTTCAAAACCTTATTTTTCAATAGTTTTCAAAAACTTTGCGCATTAGGATTGGTTTAGAGAACCTTGAAATATTGAGGACTCAATTGAATTTTGGGATTGATTATTTTGCATACATATGTTTTTAAAAATGGAGGTTATCTTTCCATTCTGATTATCTTAAATCATGTCTCATAAACGTTCTAGGGCCTCCTCTAGCCGTTTTAGCCAACCTCCAAACTCACCTCCAAATCCTCCAACCCATCCCACAAATTCCTATTACTAATCCCGATGATCCAAACATGATCATTCTCAATTCTTGTTTCAATGAACCCAGTCGTAAACAAAATCTCTACTATAGGTTTTGTCAATACTTTGAGTCCTACAAAATCCGGGAAGAACGTATCCCATCTCTTCAAGCCATGCTAGACATCAATTTTTGTCATCTTCCTACTCTTCATGAGTGGAAATTTGACAAACTCTTTGAGCTTGAACCCATTGTCTACCATCAACTTGTTCGTATCTTCTACTCTAATGCTGTTTGCATTAAAAATCGAGAGAAAACCTTAACAATAGGGATTCGATCCTATCTTCTAGGACGATTCTTTCATCTTGACTCGGAATCCATTGCCAAAGCATTAGGATTAGATAATGAAGGGTTAGACAATGAAAAACTTACGGTAGGATCTCAGTATAAGCGAAGGGATAGTGCAAGTGTTCTAGACCTTCATGACCATTTTTTTCACCTCATGATCTCTTGGTGGTTTCGACCATCCGGAGGCCGTTACTCTACTCTTCGAGCCTTAGATCTATTTTGGCTTCATTGTGTCCAAAATAATCACAAAATTAACCTTCCACAGATTATTTTTGCTGAACTTGTCGAAACCGTAAATCTTGTTCCCAATAAGAAATTGTGTTCTTCTTTAGTTTACAGTTGTATTCTTAGTAATCTGTTTAAGAATGATGGGCTTAGAGTTGGTCTTGATGCTTCCTTTCCCCTCAAAAACAAAATCAATCTATTATCTTTAACTAAATCGGGATGGAAGATCAATGAAGAAACTGGTATTTGGGTTCGTACCAGTGAGCAACTGCATGAAGTTGACGACTCCCCGATGATGAACCAGAACAGCACGAGGAACAAGCACAAACAGAGGAATAAGCACAACCAGAGGATCAAATGCCTCCATACTTTCGATCCTTTATGGAGACATTCGATTTCCGATATGCTTCCATGGATTCTCGCTTCACTTCCATAGAATCTCATTTATCCACAATGGGAGCTCAACAATTGGAAATTCTCCGGGAGATGCGCACAAACAACGCGAATGAACACATTGATGCACTCTCACATGAGATGGCCGCTATGCGAGCTCATTTTCCTCCTCCCGATCCTCCTACGGATGCTTGATTTTGTGTTATGCTTTAATACTTTGAACTTAAAGCTTATTGTTTAAACATTTTGAATATTTTGGAATGTTTGAATTTATGGATTGATTGACTTTGAATTTGTTTGGATTTATGGAAGGTTTGAACTTATATTTCTATATATTTAGTGTGGTTAAATTTATTCATTATTGCATCATTTACATCATGTTAGCTATATGACCAATTATCCATTACATGTTTATGAATATTGATTATGAAACTAATGGCTAACCTCTCTTTTGATTGTGATCTTAGCAGCTTAAGCTTTATATTAATAAATCAATTGGCTTACGTTTTTCAAAATTCTTGTTTAAAACATTTTTATAGGGTCTTTTTGATTTAACAAAAAGGGGGGAGAAATTGTTAAAGTAAGGGGGAGTAGTATTTTTCAAAATCAAAATTCATTTTCAAATTAGAAAATCTTAAAATGTTTTGTTATATCAAAAGGGGGGAGATTGTTGAAAACATTTTGATGTTTCGATATAACAAATTAAATTAAAAGAATTTTAATTTTGAAAATGATTTTCTAAGCATATTCGATATATTAAATCGAATATCAAAATATTACTCAAAGTATTTCAAAGTTCATTTTAAATCCTTACTAAAATGTAAAATTAAGTTTTAATCTTAAAATAATTTCAAAACAATTTTACAAAGTATTTCGAACCGTTTCAAAGCTAAAAATTACAGTTTGTCCATAGGGAACCGATTCCCCCTGAATGGTTTTGCTCCGAGAAATAACAGTGTGCTCGGAGGGAACCGATTCCCCCCACGCTCCAAGCAGAAATATTAATTGTTTTCACACTTAAAGGGCTCCAATAACTTCATTAATGATCCCCCAACGTTCAGAAGTGATTCAAGGTGTATTTAAACAAACTTAGAAGCCATTGATCAACAACAAGAAATATCAAGCAACTAGAATCAAGAGAGAATCAAAGAGAAAGCATCAAACCTCAAGTTTGAGCATTTCAAGCCTATTTTTCATTCAATATTCATTTTGCTTTCAAGAACACTTATTGTGCTCAATTATATTTATTCTTGAGTGTTCTTTCTTTGTTCTAGAATTGTGCAAACGTCTTACCTTGTGAGGTTTTTCTTGTAAGTTTGCGAAATTTGTAATCTTCTCTTTGAGAAAGAGTGTTCTCAAGAATTGTGGTATAATTATTGAGGGTGTTGTAAGGTTATCTCTTTGGCCTCAAAAGAAAGAACAAATTAGTGAATTTGTTGGAAAATCCTTAGTATGGATAGCTAAGGTAGTGGACGTAGACTTTGATTGAGAAAGTCGAACCACTCTATATCGCTGTGCAATTACTTTCAATTTTCTGCAAAAGCTTCCATAATTACCAATTCACCCCCCTCTTGGCCGATTCCATCAATCGATTAACTGAACATAATGGACATACAATGGCAAGACAAATAATGAGATTTAGGTATTATTGGTTGACCCTAGAAACTGATTTTATCAATTACGCTAGAAAATGTCACAAGTGCCAGATTTATGGAGATAGACTCCATACTCCTCCTCATCCATTGTGCATGGATGTCATTGGGAAAATTCCGCCCAAAGCTTTCAATGGTCATCATTTTATATTGGTGGAAATATACTATTTCACTAAGTGGGTAGAAGCGACTTCCTATACAAATGTCACTCAGTCAACAATTTGCAAGTTCTTGAAGAAAGAGATTATCTGCCAGTATGAGTTACCCGAAAGAATCATCACAGATAATGCCTTGAATTTAAACAATAAGATGATGGAATCAGTATGTAAATAGTTTAATATAAAACATCATAATTCCACCACTTATCGTCTAAATATGAATGGGGCAAAAGAGGCAGTCAATAAGAACATCAAGAGGCTCATAGAGAAAATGACTGAGACTTATAAAGACTGACATGAAAGTTACCATTTACTCTGTTTGCCTATCGAACTTCAGTAAGGACGTCAACTGGGGCAACTCCATTTTCTGTAGCCTATAGGACGGAGGTTGTGTTACTTATCGAGGTTGAAATTTCGTCACTTCAGGTACTATCAGAGGTTAAACTAGATGAAGCAGAATGGGTGCAAGCTAGGTATGACCAGCTGAATATGATCGAGGAGAAAAGATTAAAAGATATATGTCATGGGAAAATGTACCAGAAATGTATGATGAGGGCACATAACAAGAAGGTTCACCCACAAGAGTTTCAGGAAAGTGATCTGGTACTTACAAAGATTTTTCCAATTCAGAAAGACTTTTGAGGTAAATGAATGCCAAACTAGGAGGGACCTTATGTTGTAAAGAAGGCTTTTTTCGGAGAAGCTTTGATACTCACCAAAATAGATGGACCAGAGTTACCTAACCCTTTGAATTCTGACGCTGTCAAGAAGTACTTCGCCAGAAGAATGAAAAATGAAAAACAAAAAGAACAAATATGAAAAAAAGAAAGAAAAAGAAAGAAAAAAAAGAATAAGCAAAAAGGGGATTCAAGATGAAAACCCGTAAAGGGTGTCTTGAGTCTAAAGTTGAAAACCAGCAAAGGGCGCCTTGAGAATTGTGTAAATTCAGAATTCGTGCATGGAGGAGGTTCTGAATTAGTTTTGAAGACTTGAAATGGTGGTCAAGGTTAGGATTGGAAATCGAAAAGGCTTAGATAACCAGAAAGTAAATGAGATTTAAATACTGGTTTACGGCATCTAACAATCGGGGAATTTGGTAGTACAGGGGGCTTCATACCCTTACGCATTGTCACAATCAACAATATCACTTTAACAGAAGCTACACTCGAGTCATTTTACGGCGTGTCAGTTCAAAAGCATTTGTACTATTGATATCTGAGGATGCCTATTGTGTTTTCTTTTGATTATTCCAGTTAAAAGTTTGTCATTCATTTACCCAAAAATTCTTTATTTATATAAATAAAAAGAGGTCTTTTTCTTGTTATAACTATGTTGCAAACATCCTAATTGAAAATAAAAACATGTAGATTAACTTGGGAAACATGAGATCATCATGTATTATTGTACAAAAAGTTTTGGAAAATTGCAAGTATTCCAAAACTGAAAATGGCTTTAGTATAAGGCTTACATGATGTTGGGATACAGAAAGTTAAAGCCTTGGGCTACATGTAAAAGCTCAGCAAGGTTGGATAATCCAAGAGGTTTTTCACTGATCAAGTGGTTGGTCACGAGTAGCGCTTGGGTTCAAGAGTAAAGAGAATCAGAGTCATGTTCAACCAAAGAGTGTCCGACCAGAGTTGTCAATCAAGGTGAAATGTTGTTGCTTTTTTGTGCTCAAGATTCGACTGAATTACAAGGATATCGATAAAAGAGAGTTCTCGTTTGAAAAGAAAAATATCCTAAAAAGAACTGCACCATTGCACACATTTTAGGCATAAATATAATCATGACATAAAATGCATGATAATGATAAATACAATTGAGTACTTACAGGTTCTCCAAAATGAAAGGATTGAGATATAAAGACCCAACATAAAAGTAACCAATTAAGATTTGGTGGTGGCAAGACAAGCTCCCACGAGAGCAATCACTTTCCAAAGATTATATGCCCAAGACTTTCAGGTATGATGTTTTCGAATCCTTAAACACATACTAACAAGGGTTAATGTTTAATTTTTAGATTTGATATTCTTTAAGACAAGAGAAGCAAATTCAACTCAATTCAATCTTCCCTGAAGAACAGTGGAATGAATTAACGTCCCCAAATCTGATTTTCCCTCAAGAAAAAGTGAAACATATCTCTCTTTCAAGATTTAATATTCCCTAAGTAACAGTGGAATAAGTCTGCCTCAATTCAATTTTCCCTAAGTAACAGTGGAATGAATCAACGTCCCCAGATTTGATTTTCCCTCAAGAAGAAGCGAAACAGATCCCTCTCTTTCAAGATTTGGTATTCCCTAGGTAACAGTAGAAAAAGTCTGCCTCGATTCAATCTTCCCTGAGTAATAGTGGAATGAATCAACGTCCCCAGATCTGATTTTCCCTCAAGAAAAGTGGAATAAATCCCTTTCTTTCAAGAATTAATATTCCCTGAGTAACAGTGGACCAAGTCTGCCTTGATTCAATCTTCCCTGAAGAACAGTAAAATGAATCAAAGTCCCCAGATTTGATTTTTCCTCAAGAAGAAGCTAAACAGATCCCTCTCTTTCAAGATTTGATCTTCCTTGAATAACATTAGAACAAGTCTACCTCGATTCCATCTTCTTTGAAGAACATTGGAATGAGTCAACGTTTCTTGATCTGATCTACACTGAAGAAACAGTGGATCATATCTCTCATCAGACTTCAAAGCATGGATTCGATCAGACGAAAACTCATTGTCTCTTTGTCTTTGCCCTATTCCCGTTGACACAAAAATGGGCATAAAAGGGCAGTTGTCGACACTCATTTTTGTCCCGACTTTATTATTATTTTTATAATCATTATTATTATTATTATGAGTAATTAATTTTTACAATTATTATAAATAAAATACTAACATATAATGTGTTTTTATATTTTACATATCCAAATTACAAATACAATAGGCCCAATCAGGCCCCAAAACAGTCTGACCCAGATACATCAAACATCCGACCCAAACTCGGAGCCCAATAACCCGACCCAAATGAGACCCAAACCTACTAAGGCTTCATCCTTAGCATCTGGTGTCGCTCGCCATCAACCATTGGATCTGTGGAAGATCCACGGTCCCCATGTATTAATAATTAGGGTTTTGAAACCCCTTTTTACGCAGCTCATTCTGAGTCGTTCGATCGTCCTTCGATCAACGGACTTGATCAAGCCTAGATTAGGGTTTTTACCCCCAATTAGCTATCACTGCGCAGCTCCACCAACAATCTGCCAACACCGCTACCACAAACCATGCACCAAGCCCCCTATCACAATAAAATCCAAGTCAGCAAGCAACCCTAAATCCACACGCAAGAACAATAATCATTCGATTATAAACTTCTTCTTCCCTCTCGATTATTTCCAGAGAAAACAATACAAAGCAAAAAAAAACCTTTTGAAGGTATTTCTTTATTTTATTTTTTACAGTTTCAAAACCATAAGAAATGAAAACAACCTTGCATGTAACAAAAGCGAAGGAGATCGAGTGATACTTGAGAGGGGAGTCGAACCGGGGTAGATTAGTCTTCGTCGGAGATCGCCGGAGCACGTGAGAGCCGAAAGATTGGGGCTCGTTTTAGAGTATTTAGAGGTTTTTAGGCGGTTTTAGCCTAGGGGTATAGATCTAGGTTTTAGGAATTTTTGGGTTCGTTTCAAAGCTCCGACCACCGTGTGCGGAGGCCGGGGCGGAGAAAGGGATTTGAGATAAAAAAAGAAGAAGAAAGGAAATGTTGTTTTAGAATTTCGGTTGAAATGAGAAAAAAAATAAAAAGTTGTATTTATGGAAAAGTTTTAGGGGAAATCACATTGAGGTCCCCTGACTTTAAGCGTGTTTTTGCAAAGCAATCATGTGTACGGACCGTTTTTATAATTTACCCATTTCTGTTTATGCTTTGTAATTTTTGGTTTAATTGTTGTTTAGTCCCCCTAGTTTAGTCATGTTGTGCATGTTGGTCACATGTAGGGATTGTTTTTGTAATTTACCCATTTTTATGCATGTTATATATTATTAGGGTTATTTATTGTTTAGTCCCTGTATATTTATGAGTGTTTTGCATTTTGGTCATGTTTAGTGATTGTTTACTTTTTTTTTAAAATACTTAGACATTGATTTAGTAATTTACCCTTTTTTATTTCGAATGCATATTTTAGGCTAGGAAAATTGGAATATTTAGGAAATGCCCCTGTAGTTTCTGCATGTTTATATTTCGAACCCAAATCTATTTTTTATTTATTTAAATTTGTCCATGCAATTTTAATTTATTTTAATTTAGCCCCATGTTTTATTTATTTTTTATATTTTGTAATTTTAGCACCCAATATTAAGCATGCTCATTTTAGTCACTTTTATACTTTATTTTATTTTAATTTTGACATGATGGTTTGATTGTTTATGTTTTAGTCCCTTTTTATTTTATTTTAATTTTTTTCATGTTGCTTGCATGTTAGTTCATTTTAGTCCTTAATTAATTTTGCATGTTACCCTCATAAGCATATCTTGACTCGAATATAAATTAATTGACTAAGGGTAATATTCGTTCATTTTAACATTGTCGTAAAGTGACTGTCTTAAAGTATAAGAAAGTTACTTTCGATAATTTTAAAATGAAAGTCTATCTCATTTATTGAAACAAATTAAATCGAATTCATTTTAAAATTCAAAGATTGGGGAAAAGATCATGTTCTTTTAATTAAATTCATTGAGAAAAGATTGTTAGATCGAATCTAAGGTATCATTTTGTGATATTTAAATAATTGAACATTCTTATTCTCATTAAATATTGGTAAAATAAATAATTAATTATACTTGCTTGATAAATGCTTTTAATTTGCTTTATTTTTGCATGTGTTTTCCGATGGGTTTTCGAAATAATAACACTCAAATCAAATCGAAATTGAGAATAGTAAATATATTTTCATTTTGGTTGGAGTTATAAACGACTGCTCTAAGGCATGAGATGTCATTTATTCTCGATTGAAAATAATTCGATATTATCATTCTCTCTCGAATTAATATTGATTTTTAAGATGGAATAGTGACATCTCTTCATTTCGATTGGAGCAATAAATGAATGCTTTAAGGAATGAGATGTCATTTATTCTCGATTGGAAATCATTAGATATTATCGTTTTCACTCGAATCGATATTGAATTTTAATACGGAATAGTGATATCTCTTCATTTCGATCGGAGTAATAAATGATTGTTTTAAGGCATGAAAGGTCATTTATTTTCGATTGAAAATTTTTATTATTATCATTTTCTCTCTTAAAATTATTTTGGGTGTTGTTATTTTGAATTAATAATGAACTTTAGAATATAACTTTGAATATTTCTTTATTTTGATTGGAGTAAGAATCGATTGCTTTGAGACATGAGAGATCGATTCTTCTTGATAGAAAATAATTAAATATTATCATGTTTCATCCAAAAATTCAAAGAATATTATTTTTAGGGGATCTTAAATTAAATTAGACTCGAACTCGTAAATTTCATTGCAAAGACAACTAATTAATCGACTAGGTACCGATTTAGGGCGATGTGCGAGTGCTAATCATTCCCCACTCGTAACCAACTCTCGAACTCAAATTTTGGTAATGCATACCGCAAGTTTGTTGTTTTAATTAAATTTAATATTTTATTAAAATGACAAAGTGTTCAATCACACCCTAATCAAATATTGATTGTGACTCCTCGAACCACGTTTTATCATTAACGAGTCATCAAAAATAATTTCGAAACGAGAACTTTTTTTCCTTTCGGAAAACCGTTTCGACATTTATATAATAAAATGTAAATTAAGAGTGTCTTTGTCTAGTTATATAATGATTTGAATAGAAACTAATTTTTTTAGTCGAATAAGACCATAAAATTGATTATTTTTAAAAAATAATTTTTCATCTAAAATTTATATTTATTAAAAAATGAAAATATTCAGTTTTCCTAACTTAGCAGAGGTAAATCTGTAAAGAAAATAAAAATAATATTTGAAGAATTTATCTAATTTTCTCAAACGGTTGAAATGATATCTAAGGATATTCCAAGGGGCGACCCATTTTGTTCTTCTAGAATGACGAGCAAGTTGTCTTTGGGTTTGAGGAATGAGCCCGGTACATGATACCTATATACAACACACACACAAATTTTAATAATATATTAGTATATAGTTTACTTATTTCATTTTGACAAAAATATAACAATGAAATCAGAGATGGACTTAGAAGGAGACAGTCGTTAGCTAAATATTTTAAATTCCTATGTAATTCAGATATTTTCTTTGTATTTTTTTTTTGTTGAAAATATTTTTTTTTTTATAAGTTTGTCTCCATGTAACATAAAATTTTATGTTCATCCCTTTAATGAAAGTGTAGTGATGTTAAAGCAATTTAATTTTACACATTTGTAAAATATTTTACAAGATTTTTTTAATTCAACTATCATATTTTGTATTCTATTGTGTATATTGAATAAATTTAAAATGTAAAACTATTAATTTGAAGTAAAATATTTGAACTGTTAAATATACATATTAAAAATAATATTATGATATCAATAATCAGTTGGTCTAGTGGGATGACGCATTATATCCTTTAAGCAAAGTTAGGGGTTCGATTCCTAGCGCTTGTTAATCGGGTATTGCAAAGGAATTGACGACTCTCACAACCCAATTAGCTCCTTTCGCAAACGTCAGTATTCAAACTTCTGACATTGCTTAAGGGATCTAGTGTCTTATCATACTAGATCAACTAGTTGTTGGTAACAATAATTATATTATTAAATCTAATGACAAATTAGTTAAAATGTGAATCTACTAAAAATTATGAAAGTACATGCAAACTAATTTAGTTTAAAATTATATATGGTTAATATTATTAAATATTAAGCTTAGGTATATATTTATAATAAAAGAGAATTGAGATGGATTTACCAAGTTTGATAAGGCGATCCTTGAGGGGTAAGAAATGAAGCCCAATATCTGCCTATGCTTTGTCCATTAACCCATACTTCACCTTTTCCCATTGACCTAAGATTTAATCCAAGCGATACGTTCTCTGCCGGCGCATCAAATCTAGTCTGTGTCACATTTTTCCAATTTTAATATCAATGGTTCTATTCGAAGTTTCAATAATCAAATTTTACAAATTGTATTTATTTTTCAAGGTTCTTTTAATAAGAAGTGGATTTATGTGTAAATTGAAAAAACATTTATATATATATATATATATATATATACCTTGTACCATGTAAGGGGATTGCGAGAAGAACTCAAAGTTGTCCATTGAACTTTGCTTGGGCTTTGGTCCGTATATATTTGTAATTTCTCTCCTATTAGTCCAATCTATACAAATCACAGTGTTAACCCAAATGCAGACTGTATACGGACCAAAAATTGGAATACTGGTATAAATTAAAGATGCAAAGTAATAAAATAAGGGGTAAAGTATACAAATGGTCTCCGATTATAGGATATTATTTTATTGAGTCCCTCGATTATTAAAAGTTACAAAATGATCCTCCGACTATAGGGAGTTGCTTTGTTGAGTCCCTCGACTATTAAAAGTTACAAAATGGTCACCTCACTATTCATTATATTCCAAACTCGTCCCTTTTTCGTTAAAAAATTGACGGCAATCTGAGTTAAATGTTAACTTGCTGAGTAAGATATGATAAAATATGATCTCATAATCTTAAACGACTGTCATAGTCAGGGGACTCAACAAAACAACTCCCTATAGTCGAGGGACCATTTTATTAGTAATAGTTGAGGGACTCAACAAAATAATATCTTATAGTTGAGGGATCATTTGTGTACTTTATCCTAAATTTAAATAAAAAATTCTTTCTTAATATTAAAATTAAATTAAAATTAGTGTTAGATTGAAATAGGGAGGATAAGAGTACCTGATAACCCCACCGATAATTGGTCAAATCTGAAGACTTTTGTATGTCATGAATCTTTACCCTCCGTAACCCCGCTGCCCTTCTCTCTAAATAGGCCCCTGAATCCTTTACATCAAATGCCAAACTTTAGAAATAAAAAATGCTGCCCTTCTCTCTAAATGGTATGTTAATTCTTAAAATTGTATATCATTATTATTTTGGTATATAATTTTTTTGTTTAATTTGATCTTTAGAATTTTCAACTATGATATATATTTTCCTATATTTTTTTGTTACAAAGTCTTTCCTGTGACGCTGTGTCATGTGAAACATAAATAATGATAATCTGGGATGGATCTAGAAGAGAATGGGTGGATACAGTTGTCTTTTCTAAAATTTCAAATTATTAAATATTTTAGATTTTTTTTTTTTTTTGCATTTTCTATTGAAAATATATTTTTACCTCTTAAAATATTTATAAATTTTTCATACTTAAAGTTTTATAAGTTTATCTCTTTTAACATAAAATCATGTATATATCCCTATTATAATGAATTGAGATATAAAAGATAAGAGGCTTACCCGTAAACCAACCGTGACACTTAAAAGGGAGATGTTGTTACTGCCATTGGTTAATGGAATTGTGTTCTCTAGCCTGAAGTTTGGCCTCTTATGATTTCCATGTGCGGATCCTAACACATTTAACATCCACTTTATGCTTATTAACCACAAAACAAGACAGCGAATCATGTCTGAAATACAAGTCTTTTAATTTATCTGTTTGCAGAAGAATAAATTAAAGTAGAAAGTAGACGTACCAACTAAAACACCATCGACAAATGCATGCAAAACATGCCCAGCCGACTGCACCTTAAGCACTGCTTTACTGTTTGATGATTCATGTTGATAACTGAAATTAAACATTAAGAAATTAGGAGTATTTAAAATTTAAGAGTACTTAAAATTTAAGAAATTAAGGGAAAGAATACCTGAAAGTGTACCAAAGATAATCTGACTTGTCTTTCGTTGTATTCATATGCTCTAACAATTTATTGGATCTCATCGATGTCACTACGAACTTAGGAATGGGGTCTCTGAACTCCTCCCACATTTCAGGTTCATCGAACTTTTTACTTGTTGTTATCAATCTTGTATTATTTTCTACATTTATCTGGATTTTATTTTGAAGTTCAACATACAATTAAATATAAGTATATTTATATAAAGATCTTCTAAAAATAAAAAATTTAAAGATGTGAATATGAACAATGATACATATTTAGACATAAATATATACATATATTTTTTTTTAAAAATTTATCTAAACACATAAAAAATTATAGAATATTAAAGAAATTTATATAAGTATAATACTCATATCTAAAAAAAATTAAATAAAAAAATTTTAAGCTTGCCTTGGCGGTGTTGAAAGCTACATTCTTGCAATCAGGCAAAATGCTAACTGAGTTTGGACTGAGCTCATACGAAAAATTCCGAAATCTCACAACAACAGTTTTCGTATCGTCACGGTTCACTAGAAAAGCAGCACATTCTCCTGAATTTCGTCGGTAAATGTAGCCCTACATAAAACAATTTGATTTTTTTTAATAAACCAAAAATAAAGACGGAAATACTATCAACTTTTTCATTTAAATTATAATTTAATAATTATATAAATAGTGCATATTATCAAATCAAGGTAAGAAAATGGCCTAAAAAAGAAATTTAAAAAAATTCTGAACACAATTTAATTTGACTTGATTTATCGATAAATCTAAAGATATTTAAATAGTTACTATAAATAATAACCGATAAATTTTAATCAATTTATTATTACCATTTGTTTTTCACCCAGAGAGAGTGTAGATTGAGCTCCAAACAATATAGGACTTGAACAAGACTTAATTGCTTCGTTCAGTTGCTTCAAATGGCCCCATTTTGGTTGCCTAATAAAACCTACAACGACCGTGTGAGCTCACTAGATGGATTTATATACCTTTTTAAGTAACAGTGTACAAGAGAACTTATAAGAATAAACATAAAATATGTATCATGTTTCAAGTGTACATGTGAATCAAAAGTGTAAGACATACCATACTCGTCGAGGGGGGCATCATCATAGTAACTTGTCGTTGTGAATGCAGAGGCCGTTCTCCCAAAGTTAGTTCCACCATGATACTGATAATTGAGACAAGATAAACAAAACAATGTTGCATGTAATTATAAATATATATACACACGTTGCAAGGAAGTATGATATATAAATATCAATTGTGAATACCATATAATAATTTACTAAGGTCCCATTCCTTGCAACAAAAAGAGCAACTTGAAAAGCAATATCTTGGGGAGATCTTGTGATTGGATCTTCACCGTAAGCTTGATACCTTTCAGTGGAAGTAATGACATCGGCAATTAGAAATAAGATATAATTCATATTTTAGATGACATTAATTTAATAAGTCTCAATTCGTATAACAAACATACTGAGTAGTCCAATTTTCTGTCCAAAGCCATGGCTTGTTTGGTGAATTAGGCCCCGGAAATGACTCCCCACATTTCATCCCATTGCAAGTGTTGATCTACACACAAACCAAGTGTATCAAATTGTAATATATTTACAAAGATCTCAATTTTTTTAGAAGAAGAAAATGGCGAGGGGAGTAAATTACAATAGGATCAGGAGCATCAAATTGTTTGCACATCATCCAGGGAACCCCGGTTTGAAGTTCAACGGCCATTTGTGCTGCCCATTTCACATACGGAGGTCCTTTCTCATGGAATGCATCTTCCACTAATTGGTACTCATTCTCGATCTACATTTTATTTTAACGATAATTAAATGAGTATTACTATTCGAATCGATTTTTTTTAAAATTTTCGGTTTAGCCTTACCTGTGATAGTATGATCGGTCCGCCTTGTGAAGCATATAGGCTTTCTGATTTCATCATGTTTACTATTTTTGTGGTTAAATTTTGCATGTGCATCTGTACGACGTACATGAATCGTGCATCAGCCAATGTATTGAAAAAGTATACCCCCCCACCCCACACACACACACGGAAAAAACTTAAGAAATAATGCACCTTAAAAGGTTCATTGTCACATCTGTAAACAATGCCTGGGACGTCATGCAACCAGAAAGGTAATCCCCTGCAAAATTTAACATCGAATCAAGTTAGTTCCCGATCAACATACCCAGCCCAAGACTATCCATTCGCCAAAAGCCTGTTGGCCAAGATCTAGAGGCTCAAACATCGATGAGCCTAAGAATACGTATCATTTAATCTAGCACATCACAAATTGCGGCCCGATCTACATGGGATACTCACATGGCATGAGGTCACCAACCACGAGGCACGGTCTCCTATGCCTTTAACATAGTGCACGTCTATATCAATCAACAAAATGTTTAGCTAACTGTTCCTAAATCGGTTGTTTAGGTTTATTTATTAAGTTAAATAAATAAGTATGAATATAATTTTTATTTTCATTTATCAAATAAAGGAACATGAATAAATGTATTTTGATTCATTTATGTTTATAAATTAACTCATTTATTGATTTATTTATAAGCTCGTTTACTTAATTTTCATTTTTCTTTTTTACATTTTAAATATCGGTGAAGATGAACATAACTAAATGAACTGAACATGTATACCTTAAAAAGAAAATAAATGAGCACGAACATGATATTAAAAAATTTAATCGAAGATGGATAAAATTTTGTTCGTTCAAGCCCGGTTTATTTATATCCCTACTTAGACGTAGCCCGATCGCGGCTCATTACGTAATTTAATTGTCTCTACGAGGAGTAGCTCTCTCACCAAGAGCTACTCAGGTAAATTCATGGTCAGCAATATATAGAAAAATAAGTAGGTGTTTACCCGTAATTCCATTCGGCTTCAATGAAGGGACCGATCCTGAGACTTGCATATAAGCCTTGTGCTTGGATTTCCTTAATGAATCTAACAATGTCTGCTCTTCCACTGAAATCATACTGCAAATTACCCAACCAATATGCTATTATCTAATGACCAAATCGAAATTACAAAAAACAGAGGGTTTCATATACGAAAAAAATAACACCTGGCCTTGTACAGGCTCATGTAGGCTCCAAAACACGTATGTTTGTATCACATCTATTCCTCCCTCCTTTGCTTTCTCTATTAATCCTGCCCACATCTGCAACACACCTCATTTAGTCAAAGTCTAATTTTTAATTATATTTTTTTTGACATTTTTATCAATAATAAATTTTAAATAATAGTAAAATTAAAATGATTTTTTTAAAAATAATAAGAAGAAATTATTTTAATGAGACTTAAGGAATACTTAATTACTAATAGTTATTTTTAATAAAAATATATTATTTATTTGATAATTTCTAATTGATTTAGTACAAGATTAATTGATAATATTAAATTTAAATAATAGTACAGACAACGGTGGAATATAACGAAGACTAGTGGGGCCATGCCCCCCAAAATTTGAAAATTTATACTGTAGACCTTTAAAATTTCAAATTGTCTCCCATAAAATTTTTAGAAATTCATATTAATTTTTAAAATTTTTGAATATTCTTAATTAAACCCCTCTCATAATTTTAAAAAATTCTCATTAAACCTTTCAAAATTTTAAAATTTTAGTTAGATCCCAATTTTTTTGAGAAAATATAAATTTAACCTTTTAAAATTTTTGAAAATTTTAATATAACATCTAAACTTTTTAAAATTTTAAGTTGAACCCCAAACTCTATCACTAAGTTCCACCACTTAGCATAGATACGGTAGATACGGTAAAAAGATTAATACTCCATTTTTTAGAACAAAAGATATAATGTATTGGGTGAAGAACATGTGATTTGAAAACTTGCCGGTTTCTCAAATCTCTTTCCCGAAATTCTGATTTTCATGATCAAATAAATAAAATAAAAAAGGCCACAAGCATAGTGAAGAAATGGAATGGTAGATTTGATTATTAAATAAATAAATAAATGAAATTAAACGTAGCATGTACTCCAAACATAAGAGTTCTCTTCGAAGCAATAGTTTCCAATATCGTAAGAATTAATATTTCTCAAAAAGTTCTTCGCTAATTCAACAAGAAAGCTTGACGAGAAGAGGTCAACTCAATTTCTAAACGTTAATTTTAATAACAAAAGAAAAAACTTTTAATTAAGAAATTATTTTATTAAGAAAATTACACTTGAATCTCTAAACGTTTATGAAAAGAGGTAACCTACGAAGGAAATGGAGGAAGCAAAGAGTATATAATATACCTGAGGAGTGCTTCGAGGATAATGTATAGAAGCAGAGAACAAAAGCTTTCGTTGTCCTTGAATTATCAACGATCTGCCATCGTAACTCACTTCTCCTCCTTCAACCGCAATACCTACTATGATTAATGCAGCTAACCCTAACGCCAACAGTGCCCTTTGCTCCATCGATGCCTAAACATTAACGGAGGACCAAACCTCTCTTCTCTCTAGCTTCTGCAGTTTCCTCAAGCACATCTCAACTTCACAGTTGGTGCCCCTTGTAATATAAAAGGTAATCATAAATTTAATCATTGGGATTAGAGACGTGTCATATTAAATATATATGTAGCTTAAAAAGGCAGCCCATTAATGGGGTTTTTAATTTGTATCAAATACTAATAGATTGGTTCAAGTAGTAATCAGCTTTATATTGTTTAAGTCGGTATTGAGTTCGAGTCTTTGTATATTTATAAAATCTTCGTTGGAATACTCACCCACTAAAACTATATATGTAACCCAAACCGGTCCGGATTAATCAAGGCAAAACCTTAGAAATTAGAAGGGCAACAATAAAAAATTATCTGATCAATATGTTTAATTTTAATTTTTAATGATTTTTAGAAGTTTTTTTAATATTTTATAGCGTATGTACCAATAATGACAGCAAGACTGCTGTTTATTGTAATAACTAAATATTTTTACTTCACATTAAATCTGAATATTAGTATTTAAATTTATTATTTATAATAGTAAAGTGAATTTTATGAAAATGCAAAAGACAGCTGTAAGAGGTTTAGAAGGCGGCATAAATGAAGCGTAAATCCAGTGATTGCATAGAGGATGACGAAGCAATGAGAAATAAAGAAGCTTTGATTGGGCCGTCTGCATGTGAAATTCCTTGTCTCATGCAATTTCGTTGAGACGCGAAATGCACATGATTCAACTTCCTCCTCACTCTCGGTTCCACTGAAACCCTAACTTTTTCTTCTTCTTTTTTGTGTCCTTCTAGTTTCCGAAACTTCTGTCTTAAATAATTTGGATTGATTCAGGTTGTAGATCTAGTTTTGGTGAGTGAGTCTCCAAACCAAAATATTTTACATACACAATGACTTGAACTTGAGACTTACTTAAACGATATCAAGCTGTTTACCACTTGAATCAGCCCCGTGAAACCATCACTTTATTTACCAAATATTAATAAAATTAATTTTGCATGTTAATGTGCAGGTTCTAGGCAGTCAATTTTGCATGGGATGTTTAAAATAATAATTTAATTGAAGTGAATTTCTTTAAATTAATTTTTAATAGACTTAGACTTGGGTTTATTATTGGGTCGTAAATTAATTTTTAGGTTTTAGTTGGGCCTCAATTTTCAATATGATCTCTACTTATATTAATCTAATATGGTACTAAACCCAAATGCCGTTAAATAGGAGTGAAGACATGGGTTTGTCCAACAACGCACCTATACACACTATTACCAAATTTGTTTTGAAATTGATGCATGGATTTAATTGGATTTCTCATAATTGTTCATTAATGGAACATTATTTATTAGGGTTCTAAATAAAACAAGACATGTCACGAATTATTTAAGTTCGATTTGATTAAAATTTAGTCAATGTTCAAATCAAGTGGACTCGATTCAAATTCTTAATGAGTTATAGTGAATTATTTGGTACCTGAAAAGTTCACAATCAAGTTGAATGCAAAGACTTTTAGAGAAAATAATATTCTCTTTTACTATTAAAGTCATTTGATGAGTTCTTAATGTCACTTTTAATTAATAAGATATTAAAACTATGATAATGCATGAACTAAGTTATCTCAATGACTAAAAGAATAATTATTATCTCTAAAAATTCCAAATTTAAACACAAAACACTATAAGAATAATTAAAATTTTATTATTATATAATTAATAATCTTTAAAACATATACCATTTTCAATGAGAAATAAGGTTAAACATCAATACTCGTCAACCTTATCTTTAATATCTATCGATTCCTGTGAAATATGAATGAGGCGGTCATTTGCATGAAGTCGGTAATGTCAATGCCATTAATGTGAGCATGAATGGTCAAATTGTTTGAACATAATGAATTGTGATCTAATTTGATAAAATCAATTTTTTTAATTTAAGTTTAAGAGGTCGGACATAAATTTTGGAAATATCATAATTTTAATATTTTAATAATTAAAAGTGATATTAAAAATTATCAAATGATCTTAATGATAAAAGAGAATATTATTTTTTAAAAGTTTTAGGTTTAAACAACTTTATCTGTAGAATGTTCACATTATTAATTGATTAAGAAAATTCAAACGCAACCTGAATAATTATTATAACTTTATATATATTCAATTATATTTTATTAGAAAAATTATTTATATTCAATTGAAAAAAATTTTATCTAAAATTGATTTAATAATTTATTAAATGATTACAAATTTATTTATCATTGAGACTTTAAGTTAGGACAATTATATTTATAGGATGTAAATTATTAATATGTCAAAAAATTATGAATAAACATTATATTGTAATTATGGTAGATTATTTAGAAAGATAAAAATTAAATAAATGAATAAAAACTGACATGGCATCCCCATCCGCAGATGGGAGTAAAATAATTGCAAAGGAATGGTTGATGTTGGGTTATGTGCTAGATAAAGTAATTACTGCTCTGGACGAAAGCAGATGAACTCATTTACTGCTTTTCCAACCACCCACCTTACCTCTCTTATTTAACACCTTCTCCACTCCCCTAGCCCTCACTGAACTGATCTCCTTTCTCTGTCTTTGTTCTGATCTCAAGTTTCTTCATAGAAAAAGCTTCAAGCTTGGCAATGGTGTTTGGGAACTTATGGACGTATTTCATAGTTGTTTGCCTAAGTACGGCGTTGAGCAATGTGGTTTTAGGGCATGGACCAAACCCTTTCTTGCCTGATGGCCGTGGGAGAAGAAGAGAAATGGTGCCTGCCATGTTCATATTTGGAGATTCTCTCATCGATAATGGCAACAACAATGACCTTCCTTCTTTTGCAAAGGCTAACTATTTCCCTTACGGGATCGACTTCAATGGCGGTCCTTCTGGTCGTTTCTCCAATGGCTATACCATGGTTGACGAAATTGGTCTGTCAGTAAACACTCTTTTATCTCTCCATTTCCCAGTTTTGTTTTCCATTTAAAACCAATTGTAGGTAATAATGTATGTGCATGAACATGCAGCTGAGCTGCTAGGGCTACCATTGATTCCGGCGTTTTCCGAAGCTGCCGGCGACCAAGTTCTTCATGGTATCAACTACGCCTCCACGGCTTCCGGCATCCTAGACATCACCGGAAGAAACTTTGTAAGCATTTCTCCTATACATGCATGATGGAATCATAAATGCAGTTTCACTCATGGAAGTTCAACCCTTACGTCTATTATCTGTTGCCTATTAATATCCAAATCTGTACAAACCTTTAATGTCTACCATCTTTTTCTTGGAAATAGAGCTTGCAGCATCGTGCAAAAATTACATGAAGTTAAAGTAAAATATAAGAATAAAAGCATAATTTTTTTGTTAAAGGTTGAACTTATAATATTATAATTGATGATAAATTTATAAAATTTTAGAAGTAAAAATAACTTTGTAATATAAAATACATAAAAAAAATTTAATATATATATATATATATATATGATAATTTTAAATTTTCCCCATATTTTCTATTTTTGATTTATTTTGTTTATTGTATTGTTCAGGTGGGTCGAATACCATTTGATCAACAAATTCGAAATTTCCAGACCACATTGGATCAAATTACGGACAATCTGGGTGCAATCGATGCAGCAGAAGCACTGGCTAAATGCATTTTCTTTGTTGGAATGGGAAGCAATGACTACCTCAACAACTACCTGATGCCAAATT
The DNA here is from genome assembly GCF_006381635.1 of Hibiscus syriacus. NCBI lineage: Eukaryota > Viridiplantae > Streptophyta > Magnoliopsida > Malvales > Malvaceae > Hibiscus > Hibiscus syriacus. The sequence goes on from NW_024062765.1 coordinate 3,226,036, forward strand.
ATCCCACCCGAAATCAGTACAATGGTCAACAGTTTGCTGATCTCTTGGTTCAAAAATATACTCAGCAACTCAGAGTATGTTAACCACTTCTTTTGTCGACTAGCTATATCTTATTTAAATAGAAAATATCTAAGACATTTAATTAAATAATCACTTTAATCTTTAATTAATTTTTTGAGATTTTAGTCCATAATATTTCAGTTTTAGATAAAATGTATTTTGATTAAATAAAAATCACTAATTAACTAATGATAAAAAAAGATTGCTTATATGATAAGTTTGATAGGTCTAAAATAATAATGTGACATATATTATATATTTAAAAAGATGATGTGATATATATGACGTGTCAAAAATAATAATGTGTCACACGTCACGTATCAAAAATAATGATAAAATTTATCATGTTATTAGTTTTGATACATAAGATTTACCACCTCAATGATAATTTTTTATCATCAGGTAATTAACAATTTTCATTTAACCATATTACATTTTTGCCGTAATACATTTGAGAACTTTTGAAACCGTATATTCGAAATTTAGTCGGTTTGTGGATGCGCAGAGACTTTACAATATGGGAGCACGTAAGTTTGTGGTAACAGGGCTAGGAAGAATGGGGTGTATTCCAAGCATTTTAGCACAAAGCAATTCGGGACGCTGCTCGGAAGAAGTGAATAAGCTCATCCTACCTTTCAATGCCAACGTTAAGAAGATGCTGAATAGCCTCAATGCTAACCTGCCGGGGGCCAGGTTTATCTATATTGACGTCGCTCGCCTCTTCGAAGATATGATCGGCAATGCTAGATCGTATGGATTCAGGGTGGTGAACCGAGGGTGTTGCGGCATCGGGCGGAACCGAGGGCAAATAACGTGCCTTCCGCTCCAGACACCGTGCAATAACAGAGATGAATATGTGTTTTGGGATGCATTCCATCCCACTGAAAAGGTTAACATCTTAATGGCCAGGAAGGCATTCAGTGGCGATCGTTCCATCGTTTATCCCATCAACATTCAGCAGCTTGCCAAACTTTGACCTTTAAACCAATCAAATTAATTACTACTGTATCAGCTTTTACATGTACTATGATTTATTTCCCGTTTGATTAGAAACAAACAATGCGTTTTGGCTTTCTTTCACTGCTACTACTTCAGTACCTACTTTAATTCTTAGCATAGAGTAACTTAGTAATGTTGGATACAATAACAGAATAACAAGAAAAATAATTAAATTAATCTCAATTTAAATTGTTAAAATAGATGTAAAAAAGATATCCATAATTTCACGTAAACGAATTATATAAATAATAAATATACAGTGTATTTAGCTGTAAGAAAATCGCTTTTGCTAAACTCCTTGCAGAACCGTCTACGAAGTAGGGTTTCTCACTTTCTTCCCAATCCCCAACGTTGGCACGATATTTGAGATAGTTTGGATAAGATTATTTAGATCTGAAAAAAAAACATATAATTGAGAAAGAAAGAAAAAAAGGTCAAGTCTTGACTCTAAAATTCAAAATTTTAACCCAACCCGGCCTATTATTAATTTGTTTCGTATTTTATATTATTCTCATATTTCATAATTTATATAACATAAATTAAACGTATATAGAATATGGACCGCGTATTAGTTTAACTGATATTTTTATAGACGGAAGATTTAAATGCAGTTAAATATAAGTATCTTTCATTAAGGGTTTGAAGAATTAAGACTAATTTAGGTGAACTTACAAAGGGAGTTCCGTGGTCCAAATTAGTATTGTTCTTTCTAAAAATTTTAGATTCGAGCATTTGTTTCTTCCGGGTGTATATACATTATCAATAGTTAAGAAAGATTTTGAATAAATACTATTTTATAATCATCCTAGACTATTAACAAAAGTAATTTAGGTATTTTTTTAAAAAGATATAATATGTAATGTAAAAGTATACTAGATTATTATCAAGTATTTGGATCAATCAACACGTAATTATTCTAATTTAACCATAATTTTGAACCCCATTTTTTTTAATGATATGGTCTTAAAAATACATCGTTAAGTATTTGATAGAAGAATTTTACTACCCTTATGATCGATCATACACGATCTAACAAGATTAGTCTTTACTTGGATTTTGTTAAAACAAATATGTGAGGAGCACCGGCGATTAAAAAAATGTTAATTTATTCATACTTTTTAAAATATAATCTAAAAATATATAAAATCCCTAAACAATAATTACAAAATAACATTTTCAAAATTTTATAGAAAAAAACATAATATAATTGAGCCTGATCATATTACAACTACCTTTTTACAAATATAATGAGTGGACAAAAACAAAAACTATACTTGTAACCGAAGTTGAACAAATATATAAATGTCGTATATACTAAATTTATATCCTAACTCAACTCGGCCTAACAGCTACACTCCGATAAGACATCTATTGTTCCAAGATGGTCCCTCAGCATACACTGTTTTTGTAATTCTTAAACTTTTCTTAGCATATATATTTTAGTGTCCGGTCAAAAGGAAGTCCAGATATTTGAGTGGATAACTAAATCCAGAGATAATGGCTTAGACAAATTTCCATTGTTCTAATTGGATTAAATTTGAGTCGAATCAAATATCAGATAAATCTTAAGAGCTTGGATGGATAACTCAGTACAATGCTACTAGAAGCTGATTCATGATCAATAGTTGGTATCTTGGCGCACAGTTTTGAAGATCTTAATAAATATAACTGAGAATATAATAAATCTACAGTTTAGCAAGAAAGATTGAGAGTTGCATTTTCCATGTCTCTGCTGTTACTCCTGGGATTTTAGATACCCTAACCACACAAAGGAATCAAATCATAAAATTCAGTTTCAGATTTTACTAATTCTTTCATCTCTTTAACGAACGCGAGGAGCCTTTTCTTCCTGTCCCAACCCGAGTGATTTCTGTGCATTTGCAATACCTTCAGGATCTGCAACACCACAAATCCACAAGGTTAGAATTATGATGTTTACTAAGAGTGCATAGCTTCAAAGAAATTGATGACCATCGACTGCCGGAGGAGCTTTCTAGGCCATTGCAAAGATAATTGGAATTTCTTACCATGACTTTTCATTTTTGTTGAAGTATTTGTATCTATCTATCTTATATGCATACATCGCCATATGGATAAGACGTTTCAAATATACTCGTGTCGGACATATTCCATGTCCAACTCGAATTCTTGCACGGTAATTAAGAATTTCTAATGTCCAGGGGTGGAACTAAACTATGCCGTAAGCTACCAATCAAAAACATTAGACTCAGACTTGGAAGAGACATTTGTGATTAAAAAGAGTAGGAATCGTGTCTCTAGACCAATATGACCTAAAATCTATGTTACTCAGACTAGAGTGTTAGCGTCATACATGAGTATGTGTTCAATATGGATATATATTCAATTTTTCATCCAACTGTTACATGTATTTGGAGGGATCTTGGTGAGTCATACATGCCTGTATATGTGTTGGACACATATATGAGTGTTAAGACATGAGTACCTCAAAGCAAAATGAAGAAAAGGATGGGAATCCAAGACAACCTTGATACAGAGCATAATTTATCGATATTAATGTTCAATACTTGAGTTACCAATTACTTATTTGCAAATAAAAATTCTCACCAAAAAACTGAGTGAATATGCGCCTGAAGAAGCTCAAGTTGAGAGAAACATTGTACGCCATTGCAGGTGGAAGAGGCTTCAGAACAGTGTCTATGCTAAAAACTCATTGCAGAAACTGTATGAGCATGGAAATATTAGAATACTCATCTAACAGGAGAATGAACAATACTCAATAGCATATAGAAGACATAAACAAAAAATAGACAGCGGCATTTAGACTTATAAGCTACTAAAATGGAAGTTTGGATATGCAGCAAACAGTTATTTGTTTAAACAACAGTGTCGGACTGTAATTAAGCAAATAGCACAGTATATATTAACTAATTCAGTGATATTAATGATTACCAAGAACAATCATTCTTTTAAGTTTTACCATCAAAATTTCTCCAAAAGTCTATAATTGAAGTAAACTTCTATGATAATTGCCTTTTGCTTGCACCAAGGTCAATTAAACAACACACTTTTGACATGCAATAGATGATACACAATAAGGCCCTAGGAATCCTTTTATTATAATTACCTACTTTAGGAATCTTTTTCTTCCTCTTTGATGATTTCATTTTCAGTTGCTTTAAGCAACTTAAATGCATCCAAGTAACCCTTGAATTATTGATTTTATATTATTGGCAAGTAGAAAATGAATAAATTTTTAGAATACTGAATTCTGAAAAGAAACAAACAAATGCATGAAGAGGTTGACGTTTTGAGCTGCAACATAATCATGAATGAAACATCAGAAAACATGGATATTGAAGAACCCCTAAAAGATTCTCAACTCGGATTGAAAAATGATGAATTATGTCAAAGTAATTTGACAGTAACATGATAAGCAAATATAATTTACAAACACAGAATGAAGCGAAGGAGAAAATGATCTGGAAGTGGCGCTGGAAGCTGTAACGGAGTTCAGGGTCAATCTCGAGGGTGTCATCGTCGTCAATTTGGGAAAAGGCGGACTTGCGGCGAGGGACGTGTATTTTGGCGGTGGAGCCCGGCTGATTGGTAACCTTAGCTTGGCATCGGCGAACTTGTCTTGGTCTTCTTCGACCCTCCATGGCGCTTTGCTTAGCAACTCTCTCTTTGGATTTCCCATGAATGGCCGGTGCTCAATTTCCCTGCTCTATTTCCTTCCTTATTCCAGGTTTATAGGCAAAATAAGATGAGGTCTTCTGTTTGGTTGCAAAAGCAACGCTTTCCTGTTACGGTTAAAAAATGAAACCGGTTTTCGAGGTAAAAGTACAATGGAAGACCCTGTACTATATATCAGATTATATTTTGGTCCCTTCACTTAAAAAAATGCATAAACATACCAAAATTATCCTTCACTCAATCTTTTTACCCATATATATACTAATGTACACTTTTACATTGTTGACTTAGACTAAATGATTTGTGAAAATTTATTAAAAGTTACACATGTCATTTGTTTATTAGATTCTAAATAATAGCATAACGCACGAATTTAAAATTTAAATAAATTAAAGGGTAAAAATTATGTCTATAATTATTAAACTATTATTTATTAGATTTTTTAAAAGTTTTTTTTCATGTATTTGAAGGAATCTTAGAAGTCACATCTTCATATCCAGATGTCAAACGCACGTGCTGGACACGAGTACTTTATAAAAAATAAAGAATTCGAATAACTCAAGTATAAAAACTGTAATATTTTTCGTTTATTATTATTAAAATTATTATTATTATTATAAATATTATTATATAATTATTATTATTATTTATTATTAAATATATATATATATATATATATATATATTACAAATTACATCAGAAGCCCAACAAAAAAACCCATTTACAAAGCCCATTTACAGTTGGCCCAAACCAGAGGAAAACCCTAAAATATTTAGGGTTTTCAGCTAGGGTTTCATCATCCCAACAGCCAGCCGCCTCAACTCACAGCCGTTGGATCTGGCTTTGATCCAACGGCCCAGATGGTTCCAGCAAAGGAAGCCCTAGGGTTTCCTAACCCTAGGTTATCATCCGCCGCCTCCAGAAGTCCTCAGCCGTCGCCGTTGATTCCAGAAGGCCACACGTCCGTTGCCGACACTCCACCAGTGCCACGAAGCCACCTCGAAGAAGCCTCCAGAAGCTTTGTTGCCACAACACCGACCGTCCATGTCGAGCTCTATGGTGAGTCACCACATAGCTCGGTGACTCACCAAACTCCTTTCCTTTAACCGGTCCGATGAGCGTCTTGATGATGGGTATAAAGCCATCGACCACCTGCGAAAGAAAAGGGACAGCCACAAAAAACAGAAGGGAAAACACAGACAGAAACGAAAAGAGAGCACAGCAAACAGAAACGAGACACCACGAGAAGAAAAACTACCAACGATCTCAGTCAACGACGAACCAGTATAAAAAAAAAGGGGAAAAGAGAAGAGAAGAGAAGAGAAGAGAGAGCTTACTTTGTCATCGGAGGCACTCGAAACATCACCGGAAACCTTCGGATTTCGAAGGTAAAATCTTAGATCTAGGAATTTCTAAGGATTTTTAGGATAAATAGAGGCCGTATTCGACCTTAGGATGTAGAGATCTACGGTTTGGGCTAATTTTCCTAACTCCGGCCACCGTTTCACGGTGGCCGGCAGTGGTGGTCGATGGTAGAGTAAGGCTGCCGGTCGCTGGTCGGCCAGCCTCCGGCGGGAAGAAGGAAGAGAGAGGGCAGAGAGATTTCTGATATCTCTCTTTAAGAGAGAAAATGAGAAAGCAGAAATGAGGAAGCTTGGCCCTTCGGGCCAGGCGTTTAGGGTATTTATACCCCTTCCCAAACGACGCCATTTTGGGGAGGGGTATCTGTGTAATTTCATAATGGTAAAACCCTTTCCGCAGCCATCCTAATTTGTAATCCTTACATTTTAGTCACTAAATCAATTTATAATCCTTTTAATTCGGTTCTTTAATTTAATTTTATATTATTTTAGTCATTTCCAGCATAATTACATACTTTAGGGTAAATAACCGATTTAATCCCTTATAATTTTATTAATTTATATTTATATCCCAAATTAATTAATTAGGTTAAATTACACTATTAACCATTATCTTTCATAATATTTCGAATTATTATCTTTATTTTTGATACTTTATATTTAGTTTTATAATTTTAATTTCTTTTATTTTGATCATTATTTAATTACAATATTATTTGGTTATCACTTTTATATTTTAATTATGTCTTTAATTATTATTTTATTATTATTTTAGTCTTATAAATATATTTATATTAAATATTATAAAAATTATAATTTATTTAAATCATTTTTATGAAAAATTATTACATTTTTAATATTTATTTTATTTATTAATATCGAAGAAAAGAGCTGTCTTAAAGTACCTAGAAGTTCTTTTCTAATATTCTTAAATAAACAAATATCCTGTTTTTATAAATTATATATTAATTTTTTTTTTAGAAAAAAATGTTTTTTTAGTTATTTATTTATTAATATCGAAGAAAAGAGCTGTCTTAAAGCACCTAGAAGCTCTTTTCTGATATTTCTAAATAAATAAATATTTTATTTATACATATTAATATATTTTCTTTAAATTATTTGAAATAACATAATTATGAATTAAATATATCTTTGAATTTTTAAATTTAAAATAATAGAGACAATTTATAATTAAAAAGTACCAATTTTGGGCGTTGTAGGGGTGCTAATCCTTCCCTAAACGTAACCGACCACGAATCCCTTTTATTATTAAAAAGAATGATTTTTTGGTTAAAATGCAGATCAATTTATCTTTTAATCGATGTTTTCTTAAAAACTCTTTTAAAAGATGATTTTTTAGGTATTCGACCTACCTGACCCAAAAGGCCGATGGCGACTCCCAAATTATTTAAAAAAAAACCATTTATTCATATCACTTTTCCCGCCATGTAAAAAATTCGTGCCCGGACGAAAACCGGTTACGACAGCTTGGCGACTCCGCTGGGGATCTGTCAAACTTTAAAATCAATTATAAATTGTCTCTATTAATTATAAATTAAAAATTCATATATTTAATTTATAATTCTTTCTTTTCAAATTTTTTTATATATACTTATTATTTTCATAGTATTTATATATGTTATTTCATTTTATTTGCAAGCATTTTATTTCATTATTTATTTATCTGTTAGAGGTTTGAACATTTCTCCTCACACACAACAACACTTGCATTACATAAAGCTCTATAATTGAGTTTGTCTTTTTAAGTGGGAGTGAAAGCGACGTCTTCGTGAGAATTTATTCTCCGTGTCAGACCTAGCAAGTAACTTTCGGGGTTCATATGCTCTATGTCTTCGTGAGAGTTTATTCTCCGTGTCAGTCATAGAGAAATGTGTCCCCTCGAATTGAACTCGATCCGCTTAAAGTCTGTAATGGACTAGGATTGAGGGTTTTGACAGCCCAAGGGGGCATCAACAAGGACAGTTCGAGTACCTTTACTCCTAGAACTGAAAACCTGCATATAATAAACCTTAGAAACTCTCCCCGATCTGAAACCATTTCAGTAGGTATACACAAAGGAGAAATAAGCTCTAGCTTTTAATTTATTTTATTTCCTTTTCTTTTTCCTGAATAAATGCATGCGAACTAGAAATCATGCAGTTAGGTTAAATTTTCCAAACAAAGCATGGAACTAGAAAGCATGAGGTTAGGATTTATTATATACCATGATAAATAAATTTTTTTCTTTCAGTTAGTTGGTATTAACCATTTTATTTTTTTCTTATTTTCCCATGCATGTTATTTTTGCTCTAATTTGTTTATATTGTTTTCTTTTGTTTGCATTGCATGATCATGACCAAAAGGTGTTAACTGAAAAGACTGTTCATCAAATTGGAAAGAAATCATAAATGGACAAAAAGTTTTATGATCGAACAAAATATGACGCAACCGTGGAATGACATCCTGAGGGAACTCCAAGGATAGAGGAGAGCTATGCACCCAAAGATCGTATGCCCATTAAAGATCAAAAGGAGATACGTGAGATAAGAGAGCAGATGTCCAAGATGATGGATAGAATATCTGTTTTGGCCAAAAGAGAAGAGATTCCTGCACAGAAAGAGAGAAAGCTTAATAAAGATAATCCTGCAATTTCAGATATGCAAGGGACTTCTGATCCTAACCAACTTGAGAAATTACAGACAGTTATCATTCGTATTCACAAATCGTCTGGAGATACCAAAGAAATGGTGACCACTGTAAAAGCTCTCAGAGATGAGAAGAAATCATGTAATCAGAAATCATCAAAGTTTGGTCTGCTCCCGATGTCTAAAACTCAGGTTCAATCCAAGATAAAAGGTGGTTCTCATCTTGACACTATCCCCATATCATATAAAGAGTTGTATGAGAAGCTACTTGAAGCACGAGAAGTGGATCCATATTATATAAAACCATTCCAACCTCCGTATCCAAATTGGTATGACATCAACGTTCATTGTGAATATCATGCCGGAGCTCAAGGACATACCATTGAGAATTGTCTTGCCTTCAAACATCGAGTCCAAAGTCTTTTGGATCAGGGAATCTTGCAGTTTATAATAAATGATCAACCTAGTTTGGTAATTGAAGATCCTACCAGATCAACACCAAATGTATTCAAAGGTAATAGCATCAGTAGGGACGTCCAGAAGGAAGAAGATTTGCTGAGATTCGAAGCCCAAATATGTCATTTGAATGATCAAAACGATAAATTGAGCACCGAAATAGAAATCATACAGGAAGATTTCCAGAAGGTCAGTCAAGCCTTTCAAAATACTGATATAGGGAACACCCCAGAAGAGTGGATAACAGGGGTCACCAAACTGAAGAAGAACTGTAACATACATGAAAGACGAGCCAAGAAGTTTTATCACAATTCACGAGTTACAGAAGAAAGATGCAATATGTCTGTTAGTGAATTGAAAAGATGTCAAGTCGAAAATCAAAGGTTAAATAGTGCTATGACCAACATGGAAGCATCATATCAGATTCATCAGCTTGAAATCGATACTGAATTAAAAGCCACTATGGCCAAGAACAAAACATTGAAGAAATGTGTAGATGATTATGGAGATCTTGTACGAGAACTTTTTGAACATAAAGATTCTCTCACAAGAAAAAATGAACAACATTGTTTACAACTTCGAGAATTGACACAAAGGATGAAGGAAAAAGACAATGTCATGAATGAAGCTGCTGCTCAAGCAAACAATGTAGCTCATAAGCTGGTGGACTTAGCTGGCTTCACGAGAGAGTTAAAGCAGATGGATAACTCCACACCTGAGTATGAGTGGAAGTTAGTTTGGCTTATAAGTGAAATAGAGAAATTATGAGTGAAAGCTATTCCCTACATGTAAAAGTTTTGTTTGATGTACCGAAACTTTTGTGTTCAATGAAATCTGTTCTAAGATGATCACTCTTGAGTAACACTTTTTCATACATGCATTTACATTTTGTATCTGTGCATTTTCATTTTGTATTCTTACTTTTTACACCTTTGCATTACACAGTTTGCATTTTTATTTTTGCATTTATGCATTTACATTACATTTTTTTTAGTATTGTTATATACATTAATTATAAAAACATGTTAATAATTAATGAAAGGTTTTGTAACAGTAAAACCAAGGTCATTCATTCATTTTACTTTACCATCATCATGAAAACAATTGAGCAATCTTATAAGGGACTACAAGACCAGTGGCCAGAACAATTGACAGGGTTACCTCGGGATACAAGGAAAGAAACGTCAGATTCACTACCAGATGGATCAGATCAAATTATTCAGGGAATGGAATCTGATAAACAAGAGATAACTGCTAAAGAGAAATCATGCTATCAAATTGAAGAGTCGAGAAAGATAACATACCCTGGGGCATCCCACTCAAACCCAAAGAATAACCTCATTAATTATTCACAATATGAGGAGAGAGTCAAGAGGACAGAGAAAGCAATCAGAAACATGAAAGATGTTAGTACCCACCACAAAGAATTAGAAGCAAGAGAGCTCAGCTTGGTTCCAGATTTGATTATTCCCCATGATTTCAAAATGCCTGATTTTGAGAAATATGATGGCACCAGTTGTCCCTTAATCCATTTTAGAATGTTTTTCAGAAAAATGGAAGGATATTTAAGTTCTGATGATATGTTAATTCACTCTTTCCATGATAGCCTCGTTGGCCCAGCAGTAGTATGGTACAATCAGTTGACCCAAGAACAGATCAAGAGATGGGTTGATTTAGCTGATGCATTTTTGAGACAATATCAGTATGTTAAAGGCTTAGCTCCAACACGTATGGATCTTCGAAGAGTAAAGAAGAAAACCAATGAAAGATTTCAAGAATATGCCCTAAGATGGAGAGGAGTGGCAGCACAAGTTCAACCTCCCATGTTAGAAGACGAGATATCACGTATGTTTCGTGATTCCCTTCCCGCTCCTTTCTGCGAGTTGATGCAGGCAAATCCGACAAAGGAATTCGAGAATCTTGTGACAACTGGAGATTTAATTGAGAATGTAATCAGTGAAGAAAATTCAAAAGTCACATCCAGGAGCCCAACTGATCAGAAAACAAAAGCTGATGATGTAAATGTATGTCGCATCCAGAATCCCCGCAACTGCAAAAGAAAAAGAGCAAGTAACTGTTCGGATCGACCAAAGAAAGTCATGCGATCAAGAAAAACTTTAGAAGTGTTCCAAACTTCCATTTCAGACTTGTATCCTCATTTGGTTAAAGGTCAATACATCACACCAAGACCAACTAAAGTGACATCAAACCCTTCTGCTCATAGCTATGATCAACATAATGTTTGTAATTTCCACTTGGGGGTAAAGGGGCATTCTACAGGCAATTGTAGGCCACTGTTAAAAGAAATTGAGATGCTTGTTGACAAAGGGGTTTTGACACAAGAAATGATCAAGAAATGGGGGGCAAATGAAGAAAAGAACCCTGGTCTTATTACATACCCAACATTATAGGAATAATGAGGCATGATGCATAAACAAGTGGAAGTGTTATCTACCACTATAGTACTTTTCTATTTTCAACGTCCTGTTTAAACTTGTTTTTTGTTCATTTCTCCGCTTTTTGTGCAATAAATAAATTTGTGTTGCTTTTAAGGTTATGAGCATTGAGTCAATTTTGTAATCTTGCAGTTCTTTGAATATCAACTGGATTAAAAAGTTCTTCATGATTAGAGTTATAATCTTTGACAAAATATCAGGATTGAAAACCAGAAAAACAAGGACCATTGACCTTACCTCAGATGAAATACACCCAAACACTATCCTATTACAAATATGAGATAACCTACTCCTATTGAAAGGAATTACAAAAAGGCTTGGTATTTATATATAGGAGCGTACAACATGGGGCATCATTGGTGTATTACATTACAAAACCGACTAGAGTATTTTTCTATTGATGACGTTCAATGATGAACGTAATCTTCACAAATAGGTAAATCTAGTTTAAGTCAGTTGCTTGAGAATTGAATTCTAACAAAGAAATTTTTCTGAATTCCACCAAAACACCTAGACTATAACAGGTTCTTCTTAACAAGCTTAAGAAATTGGATTTGAACATCCATGTTATATTATTATATAATAAAGCTTGAGTTATCCCTCTAGAGCAATTGGTTAATCGCCTTGGCTTTATGGATAATATTCAGCCAACCTATTATACTATTATATGCAATAAAGCTGTCCCTCTAGAGCAATTGGTTAATTGCCCCAGTTTTATGGATAAGTTTCAATTAACCTGATAAAGGTGATTATATTATTATATATAATAAAGCTGAATTCAGCTAGCCAAAGTGGCAAATGTGTTAACAAATGGACTAAGAGAGTTACGAAACACCTGTTATAGTCAACTTCACACAAGTACTCAGAAATTTCATTTTTAGACTGATATTTTCGCACTACTTTGATTAGATGAGTCTAAATGAAAGATTCCAGAGAATTGAAATGGAAGAATTCTAGAAGGTCTAGTGATTGGCAATCCTAGTTGTGTCATTTTGTACGCATCCGGTTAAAATACCAAGTCCTTAAAGTGAGGCATGTGACAAAGTTCACAAAGAGATAGAGAGGAGTGACATCTTAAATAGATGTAAACATAGAAAATAGGAAAGCCATCCTGAAATCAAACCAAATCTTGATACTTGTCAAAGAATTATAATTCTCAAGCATTACAGAGTTGTTGATTCTTTTGATATTCTTTGAATTCATGCTTATGATTTGATTTTATTGTGAACCTAAGAAGGACATTACTTTTTAAAATTCTTTCATAAAGAAAGGAGAAAAAACATTTTCAAACAGGACAGTCTCAAATAATGAAGGTCCTTGAAGCAATTGTTGCTTATTCTACCTCTGTTGTAGAAAAAGAATGAACGAGGCCAGAATAATGAAGCACTTCACATTTTTTAAGGCAAGTGGTCCAAGAAGCCAGAAAGTCTGGAGAATTGAACTTGTGACACTCTCCTATGACATTATTAGCAGCTCATCAAGAAAAATTATCGTTTATCTCATGCTGAGGGCGATAAGCATCACCAGACAGATTATTTTCCCCAACCATCAATTTATGTTCTCTAGAAGATTACATCATAGAGCCATGAACAAGTCACTACCTGCACTCTGGTTATACCGTGATGCTGGCTCAAGTCTTGATACATCATTGCTACTTCTTCTATGCCGATTAATTTCTTTGTCAAGATGATATCCATTATGTCCTTCAGAAGATTGCTGAATTTGAACTTGAGGACTTATGGCACATAATAAGACATTGGAATAGAATCTACCCTTATAGGCCTTTTATATAGGGTAACATTGGTTACAGGATTCCAAAAGTTGAGATGACCAGTTTTACTGTCAACTAAACCGTTTCATGATTCGAAAAGAGTGGAACATATTTGGAGCAATAGAAAGACAGTCGTTATAGCAGTCATTGCAAGAAAATGCACCAACAAAAATCCTCGAGTCCATCTTGATGACATTTATTTCTTCCAGTAAGGTTGTTACATTGGATGCCACTGATAACAAGGTCAAATTCGAAAAATCTACTCATCAATTGCTCCAACCGATCATCATTCAGTTCTTGCACATCTGTTTTCAAAGATATGCTAAGACAGTAGAAGGTGACCTCTGCAGCACTGATTCCAGCAAAAAGAAACAGGACATTGATATCACTGGGGAACATATCTCTAGCAGATCCTCCTCCTCGTGTATAGTTTTTAGGGAAACCTATAAGCATTTCCACCTCATCAAGTTCAAATGGAGTAACTTTATTCCTTCCAACCCATACCAGATTCCATTTTCAGCACTCATCAAGAACATACTTCTGGACACTCGAAGGTGGCTCATTGTCATAAGCTTCAAGAGCCTTACAGACCCTTTCTGTCAATTTGGCACTTCCTGTATATGTTTGTAAACAGTTAAACTTTGTTCTTGGATCATAGGAAGGCCATCATTTCTTTGTCAGTAGAAAAATCATGTATAGTGCGTGGAGAAAACAAGTTAAGAGAAAATCTGTTCTCAATTGGCAGATTATGAATATAGCCCCTTTTCAGTATAGTAGCATGAAAATGCTTCGAATCTACAAATTCTGGCTCTACATCGAATAAGTACTGTGATATTCCAATCCAAACATTAACTGGAGCAAGTGCCATGTTCTCGTAGTAGAAATAAAGAGACCCAATAACATCTTCTGGAAGTGTTCTTTGAGTTATCTGATATGGTTTGGTATGAACCCCAAAATCAATATTGGATTTGAAAGATGAATTTGCTCATAGTAGAAATAAGAAGACCCAATAGCATCTTCTGGAAGTGTTGTTTGAGTTATCTGATCTGGTTTGGTATGAACCCCAAAACCAATCATTGGATTTGAAAGATGAATTTGCTCATAGTAGAAATAAGGAACCCCAAGATAAATTTTATCTTCTTCAACCCCAAGATTAGAAATGAGATATGATGAAGATTTCTTTCCACAGAAGGAGAACTGAAATTTTAAACAAGAAACTAGTGGTGCCAACTAAGGTTGAACTACAGGTTGTTGTTAAGCATATCGACATGATATGGTCCAAGTTGCTTTATTCGAGATCTGATTATATGTGGAGACATGAAAGGAATTGGAATAAATCTTCCTTGTGATGTGTTTCAAGAGTTAAATTAGAACAAACTCTACTCTCCAAATTAATCCCTACTGAGTCAGGCATATCTACATCTACACTCTTCAAAGATGATAGATTCTCTTTCAAAGATGATAGATTCTCTTTTTAAAGATGATAGATTCTCTTTTCAAAGATGAAAGCTTTATTGGATTTCTACACAAGTCCAGACAAAGAAAACCGGTGTTACCAAAGACAAAATGGGGCATCAAAGTCATAGTTCTGACTACGGAAAGAGTTCCACAAATGAAACATTTCTTCTGAAACTTAAATGAAGCAAAGAAAGCACAAAGATACAAGTTGATCAGATGATTCTGTAAAAATGCAAGCCTGACAGCATAAGTTTCTACACTGATATCCAGAGGTGACCCTGGAAGTAAATGATGAAGTGAAGGAAGTCCTAGTTCACCACTTTGAAGTCAAATGAAGATTGCATCAACATTCATGCATTCATAAGAATATCATTTACACAATAGACAATGCATTACATTGATACATCTGAGTGCATTCAAACATAAGTTTTATAGATCTTCGAAAGAACAAGAAGATTCATGGTAAAAAATACTTTACACAAAGAAGGTATTCAAAACCACAAATACAGGAATCATGCAAACATCTGAAGAAGAGATGTATGCAATCCACAAAAATGAGCATTATCTTCAGATTGGGTCATGTTACCCAATCAACATGTTATTTAAAAAAAACAGAATGAGAAAACGATTTTCATAGTTTCTCATTTTATCTTTTCTAAAATGAAATTGTTGAAAAGTAAGAAAACGATTTTCTTAGTTTTTTTACTTAGTAAACTATTTCTAACAGCCTTATCTTGAGATTGGGGCATTTTACCCAATCAACATGTTATTTTGAAAAATAATGAGAAAACGATTTCTATAGTTTCTCATTCAATCTTTTCTAAAAATGAAATTGTTGAAAAGTAAGAAAACGATTTTCATAGTTTCTTACTTAGTAAACTATTTCCCACATCTGTAAGTCCTGCAGTGCATGATGTTTCCAAAAAGCCTTCGGGAGCTTTTTGATGTTTTCAAAACCTTAGGGTCATCTGTAAGTCCTGCAGTGCATGATGTTTCCAAAAAGCCTTCGGGAGCTTTTTGATGTTTTCAAAGCCTTCGGGTCATCTGTAAGTCCTGCAGTGCATGATGTTTCCAAAAAGCCTTCGGGAGATTTTTGATGTTTTCAAAGCCTTCGGGTCATCTGTAAGTCCTTCAGTGCATGATGTTTCCAAAAAGCCTTCGGGAGCTTTTTGATGTTTTCAAAGCCTTCGGGTCATCTGTAAGTCCTACAGTGAATGATGTTTCCAAAAAGCCTTCGGGAGCTTTTTGATGTTTTCAAAGCCTTCGGGTCATCTGTAAGTCCTGCAGTGCATGATGTTTCCAAAAAGCCTTCGGGAGCTTTTTGATGTTTTCAAAGCCTTCGGGTCATCTGTAAGTCCTGCAGTGCATGATATTTCCAAAAAGCCTTCGGGAGCTTTTCGATGTTTTCAAAGCCTTTGGGTCATCTGTAAGTCCTGCAGTGCATGATGTTTCCAAAAAGCCTTCGGGAGCTTTTTGATGTTTTCAAAGCCTTCGGGTCATCTGTAAGTCCTACAGTGCATGATGTTTCCAAAAAGCCTTCGGGAGCTTTTTGATGTTTTCAAAGCCTTAGGGTCATCTGTAAGTCCTACAGTGCATGATGTTTCCAAAAAGCCTTTGGGAGCTTTTTGATGTTTTCAAAGCCTTAGGGTCATCTGTAAGTCCTGCAGTGTATGATGTTTCCAAAAAGCCTTCGGGAGCTTTTTGATGTTTTCAAAGCCTTAGGGTCATCTGTAAGCCCTTAGTGCATGATGTTTTTAAGGCCTCTGGAATGATGTTTTCAACATTTCAGTCTTACTCAAAAGAAGTCAAATGAAAAATTATTGTTTTTTTCGTCTTTGCTCTATTTTTGTTAACACAAGAATGAGCAAAGAGGGGCATCTGTAAACACTAATTTTTCGTTTATTATTATTAAAATTATTATTATTATAAATATTATTATTAATATATTATTATTATTTATTATTAAATATATATATATATATATATATTACAAATTACATCAGAAGCCCAACAAAAAAAACCCATTTACAAAGCCCATTTACAGTTGGCCCAAACTAGAGGAAAACCCTAAAACATTTAGGGTTTTTAGCTAGGGTTTCATCATCCCAGCAGCCAGCCGCCTCAACTCACAGCCGTTGGATCTGGCTTTGATCCAACGGCCCAGATGGTTCCAGCAAAGGAAGCCCTAGGGTTTCCTAACCCTAGGTTATCATCCGCCGCCTCCAGAAGTCCTCAGCCGCTGCCGTTGATTCCAGAAGGCCACACGTCCGTTGCCGACACTCCACCAGTGCCACGAAGCCACCTCGAAGAAGCCTCCAGAAGCTTTGTTGCCACAACACCGACCGTCCATGTCGAGCTCTATGGTGAGTCACCACATAGCTCGGTTACTCACCAAACTCCTTTCCTTTAACCGGTCCGATGAGCGTCTTGATGATGGCTATAAAGCCATCGACCACCTGCGAAAGAAAAGGGACAGCCACAAAAAACAGAAGGGAAAACACAGACAGAAACGAAAAGAGAGCACAACAAACAGAAACGAGATACCACGAGAAGAAAAACTACCAACGATCTCAGTCAACGACGAACCAGTATAAAAAAAAGGGGAAAAGAGAAGAGAAGAGAAGAGAAGAGAGAGCTTACTTTGTCATCGGAGGCACTCGAAACATCACCGGAAACCTTCGGATTTCGAAGGTAAAATCTTAGATCTAGGAATTTCTAAGGATTTTTAGGATAAATAGAGGCCGTATTCGACCTTAGGATGTAGAGATCTACGGTTTAGGCTAATTTTCCTAACTCCGGCCACCGTTTCACGGTGGCCGGCAGTGGTGGTCGATGGTAGAGTAAGGCTGCCGGTCGCTGGTCGGCCAGCCTCCGGCGGGAAGAAGGAAGAGAGAGGGCAGAGAGATTTCTCACATCTCTCTTTAAGAGAGAAAATGAGAAAGCAGAAATGAGGAAGCTTGGCCCTTCGGGCCAGGCGTTTAGGGTATTTATACCCCTTCCTAAACGACGCCGTTTTGGGGAGGGGTATCTGTGTAATTTCATAACGGTGAAACCCTTTTCGCAGCCATCCTAATTTGTAATCCTTACATTTTAGTCACTAAATCAATTTATAATCCTTTTAATTCGGTTCTTTAATTTAATTTTATATTATTTTAGTCATTTCCAGCATAATTACATACTTTAGGGTAAATAACCGATTTAATCCCTTATAATTTTATTAATTTATATTTATATCCCAAATTAATTAATTAGGTTAAATTACACTATTAACCATTATCTTTCATAATATTTCGAATTATTATCTTTATTTTTGATACTTTATATTTAGTTTTATAATTTTAATTTCTTTTATTTTGATCATTATTTAATTACAATATTATTTGGTTATCACTTTTATATTTTAATTATGGCTTTAATTATTATTTTATTATTATCTTAGTCTTATAAATATATTTATATTAAATATTATAAAAATTATAATTTATTTAAATCATTTTTATGAAAAATTATTACATTTTTAATATTTATTTTATTTATTAATATCGAAGAAAAGAGCTGTCTTAAAGTACCTAGAAGTTCTTTTCTGATATTCTTAAATAAATAAATATCCTTTTTTTATAAATTATATATTAATTATTTTTTTTAGAAAAAAATGTGTTTTTAATTATTTATTTATTAATATCGAAGAAAAGAACTGTCTTAAAGCACCTAGAAGCCCTTTTTTGATATTTCTAAATAAATAAATATTTTATTTATACATATTAATATATTTTCTTTAAATTATTTGAAATAACTTAATTATGAATTAAATATATCTTTGAATTTTTAAATTTAAAATAATAGAGATAATTTATAATTAAAAAGTACCAATTTTGGGCGTTGTAGGAGTGCTAATCCTTCCCTAAACGTAACCAACCACGAATCTCTTTTATTATTAAAAAGAATGATTTTTTAGTTAAAACACAGATCAATTTATCTTTTAATCGATGTTTTCTTAAAAAATCTTTTAAAAGATGATTTTTTAGATATTCGACTACCTGACCCAAAAGGCTAATGGCGACTCCCAAATTATTTTAAAAAAAATCATTTATTCATATCACTTTTCCCGCCAAGTAAAAAATTCGTGCCCGGACGAAAACCGGTTACGACATATACGATTACTTCTTTTATATATATATATTTAGAGAAATCTTGACGGATTATGTTCCGTACCTATTGTCATGCTTACATGTTATGAAATCACATACAAATGAGTGGAAGTTTACTAAGTTCCCAAAAAAAAAACAACAGTTTCAATTGCTAGTACTGTGTCTGAGGCTGTTTTTAACACGACAGAGATGAAAGTAGATTAGAACTTAAATGTCAAAAACCTATACTGTGGCTGCTGAAGAATATGTATTGAACAAATATGACAGTATTTTCTTGTAATCTCCAAATTGAGTATTCGTATTCGGATCGATTATATATGGAACCTGCAAAGCATGATCAAAACTTGTTAGTAATTCAAACCTCGTTGCATTGCTTCAAATCTTTATTTTTGTTGAAGTGGGAGAGGCTATGCCTCCCACTATCAGCTTCTGGCTCCGTCCCTGATCGGACATGAGTGCCGGATCCAGCAACATAAAGCCAAGTTTCAAGTGGCTCATTGCTATTACCGCATAGGACCTGATGCTTTGTGCATGAGCGAGCAAATGCTATATATAAATATCACTACGCTCGTTTCAATTAAAAGATCATATGAATTTATCAAGGACCTAACCTGTTTGGATCCAGATGCCTCGAGGAGTAATTTAGTCCGTCGAGACCCTTCTCCCACGTTTTGAAGGATGTAAGGAAGTTCAAGTTCACAAAGTGCCTCTCGTACAATTCGTGAATACTGTAAAATAGCAAAAGAATGAGAACTTTTGAGTATCCAAAGGATAATAACGCTTTACTCCAATACAAGAATCAACAGATGACTTCATTTTTCTTGAAGCATTCGTGTCCAATACTTGTGTCTGACATGGATATGGACCCTAAAGGGATATGGCCCTCCAAAGATCCTCGAAATATATAAAGAAACATTAAAAACATATAAATATACCCATGTAAGACACATATCTGACACATCCGAATCCAAGAAACAGTTTACAAGGCATAACTTAAAGCTAAGCAAAAGAATAATATCAATGCAGAGAGTATCAATATATCTTACCGGATCATTCTCATATGAGAAAAGTTCAAGCTTTCTTGGCGGTGGGTCTTTCCTTGCCTTATCCCATAGCATCATTCCTCGGCCTGCTCGAAGAATTGTTGGCATCCATCCGGTGAACAATGTGCTGCAATTTGCAACATTGTGAGAGAACTAATTAAGAATTTAGACACAAACTACAGTTCTTACAAATCAAAGAAATGAAATAACGCATGAAACATTTTAACTCTGTCGCTTAACATGTTTGATATTGATTCAAGTGCATATCTATAATTTAAGCACCTTTAGACAAAAATATAACATGTTGATTTCGCTCTCCATATCTGACACTCGTGTCCCAGTTGAGTAACATAGTCTCATACCAAAAAAAAATGCTCCCAAATAAAGTTTCTCTTTTTGTCTTCCACCTTTAGATGCTGGGTTTTGGGTTTACACACTTGAACAGATATTTGATATGCTTCACGAAATGTAACTTTTGGATTACCATACCTTTCTAAAAGATCTGTCGAGGGGCTTCTCCCTTTACCATAGGTCTTGAATAGGTATTTGACTATATCACCTACCGGAAAAGGCAAGTTCAGCAAATTTTGATAATGACGGTCAAAAAAGCATATAGAGAATGATTCCACTACTGTTTTACAGGTTCCCATATAAAGTAACTCTATAACTACTTATAAATAAGAGCAGCCCGCTAGGGATCATGTTAGATTCCATTGACTTGTGTAGATATAGGTATGCATAAAGCTCCCGATGTGTTCATGGGAAAAGAATATGATGTTTTCATTTCAAGTCAAAACCACATGATCAGCATTTCGTCAAAAGTTGCAGATGCAGAACTTTAGATACATGTTCTCTGCATGTTTATCTCTCGTTAATGATCAGCATCAATGGCCACCATTAATATATAGAAAAAAGAACGAGACATGCAAGAACCATACCCATCGGAATGAATTTCTTTAATAAGATCTAGAAAACTGGACTTTGTAAGAATGTATATGTGGTAGGGACAAATAAGTAAATCCTATGTAGACCCGAAACTTCATTTTTCTTAAAGCATCCATGTCCAACAAATGAATATGGAGATGTAAATATCCAAGGATCCTCCAAATACACAGAAAAGTTAGGAAAATATGAGTGTACTTACACCCATAAGAGGTGAGCAAACAATTCGATCATGTTGATTTATGCTCACAAAATTGTCAAGTAAAACTTTGATAGATCATGGACTAATTCAGCTGGTTAGTTGCTTGACTACAAATGTGGCAGGGATTAAAACCATTATTACATAATATTATATAATATCATGATATATAAATTTAAAATCATTCTCATACGTAACCTATGATTATCATCCTCGATTCATTATTAAACATATTCATGATTTATGGAGAACATTTGAACAAAACAATCATCAAGGTGAGGTAAAAGATTCTCAACATACCACTTTCATACATTGATATCCCAGCACTCGGGTCGATGAGGAAGGGAAACCTGCACGATAACTTCAGAAACTTTAAAATTCCTTAAAAGGAAAAAAAAGGAGACACACTTAATGACATTAATTGTTCCCTTTTCCCCCAAAAAAAGCCTCATATAAGATTGATGAAACCAAGGCCAATTATGCTTGGGTAAATAAGTTTAACAATAATATAAACACAAATTTACAAAATCACATTAAGATTTGAAATTGATAATATTCAAGATATCTCGAGTTTCAATCCGATTTAAAAACTTCCAAGCAATAAACCAACCAAAAATCAAAGAAAACATCTTCATACAACCAAAGAACAACTATAAGATAGAGAACCACGTACTGCTCTTTTCCACCAAAGCTTCTAACCATTTCTCTATGTCTTAAAGAACCTTTTGGACAGGGATAGACCTGTACAAAAATGGCAAAAACTTTGTATCACAATGCATGAAAGTAGGTAACATCAAAACATTAAAAAAGCTACTTCCCATAAAAGTGATAAAGATACAAGATGCTGTCAATCTAGTCAAAATGGGGAGGATATGTATTATGTATGTGATAAAAACTCCTAAGCATTAGTCCCTTTATTTATTATAAGAAGACGAATATAAAGTGTAGATTAGGGCATACCAGAGTCCGTTCCAATCATACTAAAGGTGCAATAAACATTGAAACGCCTAAGAATCATCCAAATATGTTTATATCGTTTAATTCAGCCCCCACCCCCAACCTGTATGTACATAAGCTGTTATCTGAACAGTATCTTTTAGGACGAAAGAAGCTAACAGAAATACGAATTTTTAAATCCAAACTCCTATATTATCAGAAATCTAATAACCAGAATAAATCATCAAATATAAGATTGACACTTTTAACTTATAACAAGACATACTCTGGGAATTTTCTGGTTAAGCAATGTAAAAACAGTTTTGTAAAATTTGTAATCCTACACAAACTTTATGGCACCAAATCAGCTAACTTCATGTCTTTTAGGTTGACTACGGATTTGCATTATCTTCCGATCTGATTAACCCATCCAATCCAACCTTGCAATAGGCTGCAGTGAAATACTGTTTCCCCCTAATTACAACTGAAATCTTGTTTGTTTGCATCAACTGTTTTGAATCAGACATAAAATGTTTCATCAAACTGAACAGAAGCTAATAAAACTTAAGTCAATTGTGATAGACAATGAATTTTCTAAAAAGACATCTTGTGGTTCTCACTTCTACAGAAAGATCCAGCTCTGTCAATGCTTCTCGAACCCTTCTGCAAAAGGGGCATGCTTCTGTTTACAAAAATCAGATATTTAATAAAGTGAAAACCTTCAATTTCAGAAAATGCCAATTGAAGTAAGCAATTCAATCAAACTTTTCCCAAAAGTAATGATTATTTTTACAAGGCATAAGAACTTGGTTATTCCAACATGCTAATTTTCAATTCTAAAGCTCATTCTTCCATCCACTTATGCAACCAAAACACTGAATAAGGAAAACTAAGCTAAAACAAAGTAAGTCACATTGCTAAACTTGAACCCCGTAGGTAAAATGTAGAAGAAAGCAACTTTTCTCATTTTGGCCTTTTATAAGCAAATGAATATGATGACCGCACCTCATGGGTATAAAGAAGCTTACCAAATTCAAAGAGTTGTAGATGAGTTGAAGGATCAGAAACGGTTATATCTTCGCTCTCTATGCCCTCCAATAGTGATTTTGATCCCCATGGAAATCTTGCCAATGTGGATAAGGAAGATGTTGCTACCTACTATTGAGCCAGAAAAAGTAAAGAATTAAAACTTTCTGCACATGCAAACACCGATGAAAGAAATGTAAAGAAAACTGGCTCTGCAGTTATCATTTATGTAAAGAAAACATTGAAGAAACTTAAGGAAGTAAAATAAAAGGGCAAAAACAATAGTTCAGGAAAAGAATTAAATGATATAAGAGTGATGAGAAAAAGGGTGACTCTTAAAAGGGGTTACCTCCAGAGCATGATTCCGTTCTTGGGAGGGATCTCCTCCCTGCAAGCCACAATTCAAAAAGCATTAATAAGGCAAGAGATGGATAGTTACGGAGAAAGACAACACACTTATAACTTCGTATACTAAAAAATTAAATCTGTTCTAAATACGAGAAGAAAGGGAAATTTTTTTGTTTAAAGCTACAGCAGCTTTCCAAAGTGATAATGCATTAACAGTGCAGCAGAAAGACAGAAAATCAACGGCATTAGCTACCAATGGATCAAATTCAAACAGAAAGCACAGTCAAGAAACTAATAAAGAAGAAACAAGTCAACACGGGAACCTGATTTTGAACATTCAGACAATAGAAATTCTAGCATTCGGGTATTCGTGTCAGTTGTTAAATGATATATGTTGTGTAATATGAACACTGATGGTCCTGAAACCCTTAGACTAAATTCCTAACAGATAAGGCGCTAAATCTTTCACTTGGTAAAAAATAATTATGAGAGAAGAAATAAACCATGGAACCTAAAACATATCACAAAAATTCACAGGACAGAGTATTCTAGAAGAGAGCGAGACATACAGAGAATAATCTGAGAAGAGGACAAAGTATAGATAAGAAACTGGTGGATGGATTGGCATCATCATCGCCAGCACTTTGTGTAGAAACTTGTGGGGATGGCTGCCTCGTGTCTACCAAATCATGTTCAGGTGGTTTGGCCAGATAAAATCTGTTTCTGCGTGAGACCCATTTCTTTTTTCTCGAAAACTTCGGGGACAAAGATGAGAAAAGCAGCTTTGAAACTGGAAACGAAGCAGTTGGAGATG
Source organism: Hibiscus syriacus (assembly GCF_006381635.1). Lineage (NCBI taxonomy): Eukaryota > Viridiplantae > Streptophyta > Magnoliopsida > Malvales > Malvaceae > Hibiscus > Hibiscus syriacus. The sequence goes on from NW_024062765.1 coordinate 3,250,373, forward strand.
GAGGGTTGTTGATTGTGTTTGAGGAAAACAAAGAAGAGAGGGGAGGTGCTGAAGAATAAGCCATCATCTTTCCTTAGCAACAATTCAATTTCTGGAGGAAGATTCGGAGCACAGATATTTATGTGGAGGAAGAAGCAACCAGCAATGCTAAAACGTATTAATTTCTGGAGTATTTGTGAAACGTTTTATGGAAGAATATAATAGATAATTTAAATTAATTTAAGAATATATTAAATATAATTAGTTTCATTCTCAATGTAATTTAAATACTGATTTTATCTACTATATTTATAAAAATCATTCAGTGGATTATTAAAAAAGAGTAATAAATGATTTATACATAAACTCATTGATTTAGTGTTTGATCATTAAATTATATATTTTAATTATTTTATTTAAATAAATTAAAATTATAAATCAAAATAAAAAAAAATTTAAAAATAAAAAATTGTAATTTAAATTGTAACAAAACATTAAACAAACACAATTAAAATAAATAAATAAATAAAAACGACAAACGTTAAAAGTTCCTTCTTACCACTGTACCATTATAATATATCTTATATTTAAATAAAACAATTAAAATCATCACTTATTGATCAAATACAAAATTAGTAAATTTATATACAAAGCATTTACCATTCTACTTATAAATTTTAAAAGTATATTTTTATATAAAATATTTTTCATCCAACAGAATCAAACATATATTAATCATAAATTCATACATAGTAATTTAGATGTTAATTAAATTTAATAATACTTTTATCATAGTAAACACAATTGAAAGAAAATATTTTAATATGAATCATATTTTTGTTTTTATAATCACAATTTTCTTTTATTTCATTTTTATTTTAATTATATTTTTATATTTTATAATCCCTCAAATAATATTATTTTATATAAAAAATGATGCTATAAAACAAGGTCATTCACTTAAAATGGAATTATAAATTAAATTTCTTATTTCCATATTTCTTAAAATGAGTCGAGTACAGATATCATCCAAGACAAAATAGAGTGGGAACAGTATAAATCTTACTCAGCTATAAGATTGCAGTTATTGTCATAATTTTAAAGCTAAAAGCTACCAGAAAATAAAACATAGGTTGAACTTAGAGCAAATATGGCCTTCTCTTATTCCTTTTCAGGGCCTGCTTACCAGAATTTAAGACGAAAGTTTTGACATCTTAGCTGTCAGTTCTCTTACAAGCTTAGCAGCAACCATTGCAGTCATCCCGTCGACCGTGTCTCGCTGTGGATTAAACTCCACGACATCGGCAGCAACCAGATTTCCTTCAAGATTGTGTAGAATGTTGAGAACATCGCGGAACGAAAGGCCTCCCGGTTCGATGTGAGATACTCCCGGAGCATATGCAGGATCAAGACAGTCCACGTCCACTGAAATGTAAACACCTTTTACTCCTTCCCCTAGTTTCTGTCAAAGTACACACTAATGTATTATTAGTCTCAAATTCTAATTAGGTTTTAGTCTCCATCAAACCAAACAACAGCTTTTCGAGTTTTCAATTCTAAAGCTCTCCATTTTAGAAAACATTTTCTGCAACGAATTCATGAGTGAAAACACAATATAGTCGTGTGTGGGGCAAACTAGATAACAGTAAGGAAAATAGGAAAAGAATGAGAGAGACCAGGTTTTCCAAGAAATGACGGTCTCTTGAAAATGTCCGCATTTCATATTGCTCCACTCCGAACCTTTTTCCTTGTTCGCGCCCTTCGGTATTTATCGATCTAATACCAACCTACCATAACAGCACACTTGATCAATTAGTTTGCAAAACAAGATGAAACAACAGAATGACTGTAAACGCAAAGATGAAACAACTAAAACAACATATAAGAGACCTCATCATTCTGTCATCGAAGAACTTGAGGCACTACAAACATGACTTCTCGAAAAGAAGGTAAACAAAATACGGAGGTGACGGAAAATCAGAAGTTGCAAAACTCACTATCTCAATCCAAGATATACAAAACATGAATGTGTAAAATACTTTTGAGAAAACTTAACCATGACAGACATTTGTTAAATTTACCTGCAAAAGCCTCCTAGCATAACCACCCTCCATAATTCGAGCAAATGAAGATGCATGTGAATACTTATTTCCTTCAAAAGCATCATAAATATCAGGATGAGCATCTAGATGAAGTATATCAACAGATCCACCAAGCTTCTCAGAGACTGCTCTTACAACAGGAAAAGATATTGAATGATCTCCACCTAAAACTAATGGGCGTAATGGATCCTGAAAGCATGGACATTGAAAAAAGTTAAGATTCATCTATGTCGATTGCAACAAGCATCATGATAAAAGGTTCCCAGAACACTAATGATCTTCCCTCACTCAACAAAATGCATTGGTGAGAAATATTTAACAGATAAAAAATTTCTAAAAGAGATGACCGAAAAACTGGAGGAAAGCAGGATTCAACCTATCTCAACACATGGTGATCACGGGATTGTTTCCAGAACAAAGTTCAAATTGGGTATAAATCAAAGATCTAAACGTAAGCAGTTCAACACAACAATCATCATAATCGGTCAAAGCAATCCTTAAAAAAGAAGCTAAACCAAAAAAATAGTGGAAAGCGAGATTCAACCTATTTCAACACATAGATGATCACAATATTGTTTCTGAGACAAAGTTCAGGAGTTCGAAATGTGTACAAGTCCAAGACCTTTTAATGTAAGCAGTTAAACACAACCACAATCATCATAATCAATCAAAGTAATCCAGAAGAAAGAAGCTAAACTGAAAAACTAGTGGAAAGCAAGATTCAACCTATTTCAACACATAGATGATCACAAGATTGTTTCCGGGACAAAATTCCAGATTTCGAACAGTCTATAAATCAAGATCTATATATGTATACGGTCCAACACAACAACACCAATCATAATCAATCATAGTAATTCAGAAGAAAGAAACTAAACAACAACTCACCTCCTCCATTATTAGCTTGACAGATTCACTTATGACCTTCATCAATCGATCATCTTCTACACCACAATCACGGATTTCTTGAACAGGGACATCACCAACATCAGTTAGCACCCGTGGATCATTTAGTTCCTTACCTGCAGGACTAAGGAACACAGGTTGAGAATATTATTAACAGGTTAACTGTTTACAATTTAGATTCCAAATGCCAACCACTTCCATCACAATATGTCCAAAATTCACATCGTCACATTGTCCAAAATACAAAGAAACTATCTAAAATATATGATAATTTGAAATTTCCAAGGGAACGACAGCCCCGGCCGCCCCCTCGTTCCATCCCTGCATGTCACAACATTAGTTTTTGACCCATATTCAGACACGAGTAAAGAGATATGGTCCTCCAAATACAATAAAAAGCTTAGAAAATTTTGATTATACAGGTGTCAAACACTTAATCATATCCGACACTAACACCTAAATCTAAGTAATATAGGCCAGTACCAACAATAATAAAATAAATTATATATATAGGATCGACCCTGAACATAGTTCAGGGTGCGACCGCCTAAGGCCCCAAGTTTAGAAGACCCATTTTTTAAAATATTTTTAAGTTTAATAATTAAAAAATATTTTTAAATATATTTTTTATTTTCAAACACTCGAGAATATAATAATTCAATAAGGCCCAATAATTAAAAAATATTTTTAAACATCATTTTTTATTAAAAAACTCGAAAACATTATGATCCAATGGACCCTATTTTAATGATTGAAAGGAAAATTAAGTGTGGACACTCATTTATTTTCTTGTCATCACCTGGTCTTTAAAATGTCAGGATCGGGACTATATATATATATATATATATATATATATATATATATTCTCATATGAGGGATATAATTACATGATAACATCCATTACTGAAAGGAAAAGAAGAGGCCACCTTCTTCAGTGGTAGAATTAGTGCTGCCACACCAGATAGCCTCCCGAATACGAGGAGGTGCAAAAGCGGGTCCTTGAAGAAAGGATGAATTATGTCCTAAGGGAACTCCAAGCAGTGTTGTTGATGCTAAAGCGCCACCCAAAGCACGCACAAGTTGTCCCTGGAAATAATATCAATTATAAAGTTCAAAAGCCTTAAAAGGGGAATCAAGAGAATCAATCAGTTTAAGTTATATATTAAAAAAAAACCTTGAGCTTTGCCCTCTCTCCAATAAGAGTAAGAGAAGCATCAATAACACGATTTTGGCCATGTTCTATCAAATCAGAAGGTATATTCGCAGCTTTTAGCTTTGCAAATAATGAATCCCTCTTCGCACTATCTTTGAGCCTGACATATCTGTTAAAAATACATTGATTCATAAATTAATGATGATGGGTTCGCTTAGAAAAATGAAAACAGTCGCATATGTGCTCTGTACCTTTGAACTGGAAGATGAAGTAGTACAAGAAGAAGAAGGAAGTCGAAAGCTTCAGGTGAGTGAGTAAAGAAGAGGGGAATCGGACATGGAAGGAGGCAGTGGGGGTTGGTTGCTTTGTACGAACAGATTGAAAATTGTGAAGACAGTGCCTTATAGAGTGGAACAATGGGAAGTGATTGGGGGGGGGGGATAGAGAAACAAAGAGAAGGATTAGTGTTGGTGATTTGCTGAGTCACATAAGATAATCATGGGATGATGGCACTAATAATAACTAATCCCGGGGCAATCGTCACGCGCTCCAATGCGTAGTTGCGCTGCCCATACCATATACTAATGCATTCTCTCACGCAACTCTATATGGTCTTCTTATACAGATACCGTCATTTAAAAAAATTATTATTTATTTTTTAATATTAATTTTTAAAATATATATTTAAAAGTAATGAGAACAAATAGATTGTTAATGATTCATTTCTTCTAATTTTAACATAAAATCACAATGGATTAGGATTAGGATTAGGATTAGGATTTAGATACTGATTCTCTTTATACATGTCATACAAGATTGTCCAGTTCCTTCTCTTTGGATGATGCGTAGCCGCAACATCCGCACGAGCTAGGGTTCTGTTTCCTTTTTCTCTTTGGATGATACGTCTCGGAGACGAGTTTCAAGCTGGTCGTGTTCGAAGTCGAGGACACAGTTGGAGGCCGGGTTCGGGCTCATACATTAGAGTCCACGAGACTCCAACACTAGAGAATTTCTTCTACAGATTGAGAGAAGAAAGCATTGTTATTAAAGATTCACAAAGCTTTGACTTTTGTAGACATGGTTTGGTTTTTGATGAAGAAACTATGCCATTGAAACAAATATTGTCATTTTTGCTATTGGATACAATACTGAATTCAATTTCAGAATTTTCTTAACTTAATAACAATACATACATGTCCATCAGACGTAATCGCTCGAATACAAGACTTATAAAAAGAATAATATTCTCCTTTGTCACTAAAATAATTTACGAACGAAATTTGATATACAAAAGTAAGTTTTATTGGGTGAAAGGCCATGGTAGCATATGTTGAGATTTAATAATAAAATATCAAAAATAAAAAATTGGTTATCAAAATGAAAGTGTCTTTTTTTAGGAAATAGGTCTTGTTAAAATCCCCTTCTTAACCGTTAAGTTATAAAGTATCTTAACGGGCATTGGAAGGAGGAAAAGAGCCTGAAATTTATTAATATCAACAAAGAGTACAACCTAGGTAAACACTCCGTAGATTACAACCTTACTCATAAACACACATATCCCATGACAGGATAATTACAATCCCAACAAAAACCAAAAAACAGAACACAAAACACAACAAACCTTACCCAATTCTCGCATTAGCTAAACTATCAGCTTCACAATTATTACTTCTCTTTACAAACCTAAGTAACACATTGGAAACCAACACAGTCGTAGCTAATTCTTTTACTAGATTACTAAACACAACAGGATAACACTCTGAATTTTTAATCCAATTCACAGTAACCAAAGAATCCCTTTCCAAGATGAGACGCCCCTTGTCATTCCACTTCGAGTCCAAAAACATATTTAGTCCTACTTTAATAGCTTTGAGTTCAGCCAGAACCGACAGACCAGGTCCAGCTGCGACCGAGAAAGACCCTAGCTGCTTACCTTCTGATTCTCTAATCAACCCACCAATTCCACTACACCTCCAATCACAGCTCACTGCCCCATCCACATTTACTTTAAACCAGCCCGATAGAAGAGGACACTAACCAATCAAAAGAGGAAATTTCTTCAACGAACCCTTGTGCAAATATGCCAACGTAAGGTCACATTCCACATCCTCAAGAAATGCACCATACACCCCAAATTAATCTGCAAGAGAAGAATAAGTGACAAACCGACTCCACATCCGACCCACATAATGGGCACAGAGGATCATCAATTCCGCTAACACCTCTCCTAATCAAAGAAGACTTAACTGACAATTTTTGGTGAAAAATCTGCCAAAGAAATGCTTCAACTTTAGGAGGAGCTAAACCAGCCCAAACAAACTTTAACCAAATCGAATCCGGAACCAAAGAGCTTGAAGCTAATTTTATACCCGATTGAACCGAATAAACTCCTTCCCCATTTCCTCTTCAAACACAACAATCATCATCACCTGCACCCACACTAACAGTGTCTAATAACGAAATAAATTCCACCCAATGTCCCACCTCCCAATTAAAAAGATTTATTCTTATCTGAATGTCCCACACCCATCTTCTGTAATTAACCGACCCATAATATGATATAAAACTATCTTTGTTAACCGATAGAGCAAAGAGCCTAGGAAATCTCAACCTCAGAGGAAGGCTACTGATCGTTTCATCCTGCCAAAATCGTATCGAATTCCCTTTCCCTACTTGCAACAATAAATGATTGTGAAGTCCTTTGCTAAAAATGTCATCTGACTAGAAATTATTGTAAACTCCCTTCCAAAGCCAAGAAGACTGGGCGGACAGAGTATAACTCAACCTTATATCCCTTCTATCAAAATCATACTTAGAACACACCATTCTTTTCCACCAAGATTCTTTCTCGCTCCCAAATTTCCAAACAAACTTGCCCAATAAAGCTTTATTCATAAGCTTTAAATCATTGATCCCAGTCCCCCATACTGTCTTTGTTTGCAGACTTGCGACCAATTTACCCAATGAACTCTACTTCTTTGTAAATTGCTTCCCCGTAAAAAAATTGCCATAACTGAATTCAAAAATTTATAAACTTGAAGAGGCATTTTAAATAGAGATATATAATATATAGGAAGCGCAGAAAGGACATATTTCACAAGCACAAGCCTACCAGCAAGGGAAAGCGTTGAAGCTTTCCATCCAGCTAATCTCTGATAAAATCTATGGATAATCGACTCCCATAAGACTTTCGAATTTTGCTTATATCCAAGAAGGAGCCCGAGATACTTCGTTGGAAACACATCAACCCTACATCCAATAGATTCAGCCTAATCATTAACAATCGAGACATCCAAATTTACCCCAAAACTTTTAATTTTCGACATATTCAACGAATTCTCTTAATGTTCTTCAATTGTCCTTCAGACGCGCCATAAAAAATAATTAAATCATCAACGAATCGCAAATGAGATATCAAAAACGAATTCCTATCGTAACCAATCTTAAAACCATTAAACAGTCCCAACTCAACCGCCTTTGACAACATCAGGTTAAGTAACTCACCTACTAAATTGAATAACGTAGGTGATAGAGTGCATCCTTGACGTAAACCCCTTGATATCTTAAAACTTTATGTTGGAGACCCATTAACTAATACCAAAATAATAGCTGAAGAAATGCACTCAAAGATCCAAGAACGCCATTTATGGCCCCATGTGCTCCATAATCTTCATCAAAACAGTCCAATCAACTGAATCATAAGCTTTTCTAAACTCCACTTTGAAAGCAATACCTCTTATACCTTTTTTCCTCCAGTAGTCGATGCCTTTATTTGCAATAAAAGAGCAATCATAGATTTTCCTTCCCGGGATAAATGTGAACTGTGAATGGCCAATAAGTGAATCTAAACACATCTTTAGCCTCATAGAAAGCCTTTTCGACAAAATCTTATACATTTCTCCTACCAAACTAATTGGCCTATAGTCTTTAATTCCAACTGGATTTGACTTCTTCGGAATCAGCGTGATAAACGTATGATTCACACCATTTCGCAACTTCTTTCCCAAGTAAAAATCCTCAAAGAACTTGAAAATATCTTTCTTTAGTGATGACCATAATTTTTTAAAAACCCCCATGTTCAAACCATATGGACCTGACGCCTTAAAGCTATCTGACGAATTAATAGCCTCTCAAACTTCCTTGTAACACCCCAACCCGTATTTGACCCGAATACGAGTCCGAGATGTCACATCTACCTTTCAAATCATTTAAATGTAGAGGAAAATTCAGATTTACTTTAAACATAATAATTACACTTACATATATCAATTCAAAATGTTTACAAAACTATTCAGAGATTATACAATTTTATTGTTTAAGTACATGCCAATATTATATAAATATAATATAACAAAAGACATACTGATAAATTTCTTTTGATCTGATCATCGTCGATGTTATACTGTCTCCGCCACCTATCTTCTCTTTGATACTTCTCGGATCCTACGTGTGAAATACTCACACGCTAAGTCATAGACTTAGTGAGACACATAAATGAATAATTAAAACTATAACTTCTTAACAAATGTTTGTAAATATCATACAACAAGAAGTTTATATGCACACATATATTTATTACCATTTCCATTATTATCCACCTTATCACTAATCCTTATAATAAATTTCACATAACATGTCACACATATATATATCACATACAATGTATTTGTTTTATTTCTTTATTATCCCATGTATACTTTTGAGAACTTAAGGTATGTGAGTGCATAGAGGTTGTACACATATGCTGTCACCACAACTCATAGAAGGATTCACTGAGTGGCATGTGAAATATATCCCGAAGGACCTCTGTATATGTCCCGAAAGACCTCTGTATATATCCCGAAGGACCTATGTATATGTCCCGAATGACCTCTGTATATGTCCTGAAAGACCTATGTATATGTCTCGAATGACTTATGTAACTCTCGACTCTTGGCATGCCAACTATACCCCTAGTTCTCATATCACATAACATGGGAATTATCATTTGTACTTGTCATATAACTTGAATCACATGTATATATAGTCACGTATATCACTTTCGCATAACTTATATCAACTTTTCATGTCATTTCATATATTCATGTAAACGCATAGAACATTTCATATAGTTAATGTCTCATAGACATATCCACATGTTCACATAGCCACATAGCTCATCACATATACATAACTTATATCATATTTTCATATATCACATATATCTTGTCACATAACTTAACAGACACACATGTATTCACATGGATCACATAGAGATACACTTAACATCTAAACATATTCATGTACTCATGTACATCTAAACCTCATATCATTACCTGTTTATATTCAGGTACTCATATAACCTAATATCGAAATTAGACTCATTGCAAGTCTTAATTCCCTAACATAACTTACACTTAATATCATGTACTCACCTTGGTCTCGCTTGACAATACCAATCTCTTGTTTCTCTCTTGAATCTTACTCTAACGACCTATTCGAACTTTGCTTTTGATCGATATCTACACGAATGCGCAATTTAATGAGTATCGGGATTCGAATTACTTGACAAGATTCATATCAATGCAAACTAAATAAAACACCAATTTCAACTTTCCAACTTAAGTAGTATTGGTACTACAAGCACAGTATCGATACTTCTATTCTATGGTATCGATACCCCCTCCGATATCGATACCAATTTTAGATTCAATGTTGCATGGTATCGATACCCTTAACATGGTATCGATACTACTATACTATGGTACCGATACCTCCCCATTGGTATCGATACCCTTGGTATCGATACTATCACTTCAGTATCGAGACCTCATGAAGATTTATCACTCTTCTTTCTTATGGTATCGATACTGTTCATGCAGTATTGATACCCTTCGCATAATTATCCCAAAATTACCTTGTAGTATTGTTACTCACTCAACCAATACCAATACTTCTAGCCCAAAATACATTTCTTAAACTCGAAATTTACCACACATTACCCCCAAACTCTACTTATTTGACTCTCTTCATGCCTTTAAACTCAACTATACATACATAAACCATCTTTTAGCACTATAACACTTCATTATCTTCACTATCTCACTATAACTCTTGAATTAAAGAATTTCACTAAACTTTCCATGTATTCTAAACTCATTTCTAATGCTTTAAAATTATTACTTCTTCTTATGAAAAGTCAAATTTATCAATAGAATTTCAAAATCCTCTTCATACAAACAATTCATTTCTACACCCTTATTATAATTTCCTTTATAATTCTATTTTCTTTATGTTTTAAGCTTATATAAGCTGTCCTTAAGCTTATATAACACCCAAAGAATCAAAACCAACTTAGAAATTCAAGCAATCAACAACTGTAATTCAACTTACCTTTTAAATGAGACTAACGGGAAGAAGAAGAAGGAGGAAACAAGAAAATAAGCTTTCAGATAACTCTCTCTCACCCCACATGCTTACATCTTAATAAAGAGATAAATATCCTTTAAATGAAAATGTCACATTATCCTTCATTATTTCATTCCTTGATATTTAATCCAATACCATGATATTCCTATTTAAGTCCCTAAACTTTCTAATTTTTCTTAAATTGATAACCAAAGTTTAAAAACTTTCATTTTAGTCGCTAGCCCTGGTTTTGGGATGTTACATTCCTCCTCTAAAAACTTTCATTCCAACAATGAGCATTGATCCTCGGTTAAACATTGAATGAAAAATCAAACTTCACCACCTCCAAAGTTGACTTTAAATTATAATTTTTCTTAAAAAACCCACAAATACTATTTTTAATCTCAATCGAATTTGAAATGACTATTCCATTCACTTTCAAAATTTTAGGCCATTAACTCTTGCCCTATTTGATGCGCACTGATGGAAATATCGAGAATTCCGATCACCGTCTTAAATCCACTTCGCTCGAGATTTCTAAAACCAAATATGTTCCTCTCTTTTATACAATGACCACAACTCCTTCTTTGCTTTTGCAATATCCTCCATTGACACCTGAGCAGACCCCTGTTACAATGCTATCTCCATTTTAGAAATAGATTTTTCCAGATTCACAATCAAATTCAATAATTCTATATGCTTATTAGAGGACCAACATTTAATTGATTTTTTTTCAATTCTTTTAACATATATTCAATTCCTCTATTTTTACCTTCTTCACCTCTTTAATCTTCAACTACATCATCTGTTGGAAACCATATTCATTCATAAGATAATTGAACAATTTGAATGGTTTCAGACCCCTATTAATCTCCTTCATTTCCAACACCACTGCATTATGGTCCGATAAAGACTTCAGAAGTAGGATTTGAGCAATATCTGAAAACATCGCCAAAAAATCTGTATTCACTAGAAAGTATCCCATCTAACAAACGAAGGTTCATCTCTATTATTACTCCACATGAAACAACCACCCGTCAACGATAAATCCACCAATTTTGCCTAAAATATAAATTTTTGAAACACTCTCATCGAATGCAAATTCAGCAATTTACCAATTTTCTCCTCATGAGAAAAATAAGAATATAACACCCATCTCCCGTATACTTTTCCGTACATGAGATACAAATGTCACATCACTTTTAAAATAGTTCCTTATTTGAAAACCTATAATTTTTTTCTTTGTATAAAACATTTTAATTTACTAATAATAAAACATGCATTAAACTTAAATAGATAAACAAAAAGAAAGGTTCAAACACTTCACCGTTTTACATCATGTTAAATCAAATGCTTTTCAGAGCGTTTTTACTAAATCTATTTCATGTCAACTAAATACATCAAAAGTAGACATGGATGTCGTACTGTTACTGATGAGGCGACACTTACTTTGTGATGTTCGATGATCTCCTTACTCTGATCAAAACCTACGTGTGAAATTAACACACGCTAAGTAATTTCTTTGTGAGTCTTAAATAACCATAAACAAACTTATAAACATGAGTATAACATAACAAGTCTAATATCAAGTAACTCTTTTAATTTATTATAAACCTTATAATTTTGCACCCATAGTGCTAGCATGGTAATTTACCAACTTTATAGTCATGATTATTTTATGAAGATGCACATGTAGTGCCTATACGGTCGTTCATCAACACATGATGAATTCCGTGGGTTGCACACATAGTGCCTATACGGTTGTTCATCAACTCATGATAAATTCCGTGGGTTGCACACATAGTGCTTGTATGGTTGTTCATCAACTCATGATGAATTTCATGGGTTTGCACACATAGTACTTGTACGGTTGTTCATCAACTCATGATGAATTCCATGGTTTGCACACATAGTGCATGTACGATTGTTCATCAACTCATGATGAATTTCGTGGGTTTGCACACATAGTGCATGTACGGTTGTTCATCAACTCATGATGAATTCCGTGGTTTGCACACATAGTGCATGTACGGTTATTCATCAACTCATGATGAATTCTGTGGGTTGCACACATAATGCCTGTAGTACACATAATACTGATATACAATTGCAATATACACTTATAACAACATATATTTATGATTCTTAATGTATATAATAAATGCACTCACATGGCTTTCCCCGCTATAATAACCCAAAAAGCAAATATGATTACTCAGCTACTTTACCTTTCTCTTTCGTTTTGCTTGACTTGTGAGCTTGATTTCGAACTTTGGCTATGAAGGATGGTTATTCCACGGGAAAGAAGGAGAGAAAAATAACTTAGGTTTTTCCCCTTTTCCATATTTAATACCTTACTAAAAATGATTATTAAATTCATTTTCCTTTTAAAGGACTAAAATGCACTCTCTATTTATCTATGGTTGCAAATTAGTCTAAAACACTATCCTAAATCATTTTCCCCTCTTTATCAATTATTTAATAAATCCTCAATATATAAAACTTTTCACTAAAGTCCTTAACCTGATATTTGGGGTATTACAAAGAATTAAAATCACCTACCACACATAATGAACAGTCTACCTCTGCCAAGAAACTAAGCAATTCCTAAAAAAGACCTCCTTCTCTGATTCAATAACAGGTCTGTACACATTAACTAAAAATGCTCTCTTGTGTATCATTGAATTTCCCTTTTATTACTACAAACCTTTTCGAGACTTCTAACACCAGAAAATCAAAACAATTTTCATCCCAAAGACTCATCAGACCACCAGAAGTTCCTTTTGTAGGAGAAACCGCAATCCCACTAAGCGTCTTCCCCCTAAACTCCTCAACAAAGCTAGTCTCATCATTTCAACTTTCGTCTCTTGCAAGAATAAAACCGGTGGTTTTCTATTAACAACCATTCTTCTTACTGCCCTCACCTTTTCTTTCCTCCCTAGACCCCTAATGTTCCATGTAACACAAGAAAACTTAACCATAATGTCAAAAACTTATACACCTAAAAATAGAGAAATGAGATTAAATTTCATTCTCCATACTCGGGTTCAAATCCAAATACTTATGAGCAAACACATTCTTTCCACCCCTAAAAGTGACACCTAACATTTTGCTCACCTGCCAAGTAGACAATAATTCCTCATTTTTTGTCGAAGCATCCATTGCAAAAAATCACATCTCTGATTCTTCTGCAGCTTTTTTCCTATTCGATTGACTATAAACTCTGTCATAGAAAATAATGCCAACATTACTTGATCTTCTCAGATTCAAATGTGGGATGACGAACTCCTTCTTGTTGCAGTATTTCCTTTCACAGTCTGACAAACACCCTCATCAACTGAGTATTTCCTTCGATCACCTCCCATCAAGATAGATGTAACACTCCAACCCGTACCTGACCCGAATATGAATCCGAGGTGCCACATTGACTTTTCAAAAACCTTTACACTTATAAAAATCATGAAAAATTTAAACTTTTATTAAAATAAAGTTAACTAATTTACATAAGTATGTTCAAAACATATAAAACTTATTCAGGTCCTCCTACTTCTTAGTACCTACGTGTGAAAAACTTATATGCTAAGTCACAGACTTAGTGAGGCATATAAAACAATAATTCATTTCCTAAAGTGTGAACATACAATCTAATTATTCCATATGCAATCACAATTATCATATCACATATGATCCATCATTAACAATAATAACATGATATCTTATAATAATGTAAACTCTTTTTATATCTTTTATGTGCCCATGTACATTATTGAGAACTTAAGGTATGCGAGTACATTGAGGTTGTGCACATATGCTGTTACCACAACTCGTATAATTTTTCACTGAGTGACATATAAAATTTGTCCCGAAGAACCTCATGCATATCCCGAAAGACCTCGTGTATATCCTGAAGGACCTCGTATATATCCTGAAGGACCTCGTATATATCCCGAAGGACCTCATATAACCCTCGACTCTTGGCATACCAACTATGCCTATAGCTCTCATATCATATAACATGGGCTTGAATATTTATATGTTCCATATATCCATATAATAACTAATTCATCACATATTCATGTACTCATATCATTTCTCTTATAATCACATATATCTTATCTCATACCATATATCACATGTATATATAATCATCTATCTCATGTCATATAGCTTATGTTATTTGACTATGTTCACATGGATTATATAGCATGTGTCACAACATATAAACATATATATTGAAAATAGTTTGATATTTCGATATAACAAATAAATGTGTTAATGAATTTTAAGATTTTATTTTCAATTTCAAATATAATATTCGATATAATTATTTAAATATTACTCCAAGTTTTAAAATGTCATATTTTAGTTCTTACTTAAAAAAATGGAGTTTCACTCTGAAAGTAATTTTAAAATAATTTTTACAAAGTGTCTCGAACGTTAATCGAGTCAAAATTGAGATTTCATTAGGGTAGTACCGATACTGCCTTATCAATATCGATACCCCGTACATCGAATGTAAAAAGGGTACCGATACCTTACACGATATCGATACCATTGCCTATAGTAGTACCGATACATGATCATGGTATTGATACTACCCCTTTGGTTTTGACTCCGAGAAATAACAGAATGCAAATATGGTACCGATACCATGATCGTTATCGATACTACTTTACATAGTAGTATCGATACTCCTTGGATGATATCGATACTACTACACATAGTAGTATCGATACTCCTTGAGAGGTATCGATACTGTTGGGTTGCAACAGTCGAAATATTTGAATTTATAACAGGTAATATCGATATTCATGAGTGGAGCACCGATACCCTTACGCTCCTAGCATCTTTTTAAAGTGAAAAACATACAACAACGAATCTATTGACTCCATGATCATCCTCAACATTCATAATTTATTTAAGGGGTATTTAAACAAGTTTTGAAGCCATTGATGATCAAGAATTGAGAAACAAACAAGAGAGAAAGCCTTAAACTTATTGTTTGAGCAAATCAAGCCAACATTAATTCAATATTCATTTTGCTTTCAAGAACACCATTTGTGCTCAATTGTATTTATTTTTTAGTATTATTTCTTTGTTCTAGAATTTTACAAATAATCTTACCTTGTGAGGTTTTTCTTTTAAGTTTGCGAAATTTGTAATTTTCTCTTTGAGAGAGAGTGTCTCAAGAATTTGGGGTATAATTCTTGATGGACTTGTAAGGTTACTCTTTATCCTAAAAAAAAAGATAAATTAGTGAATTTGTGGAAATACTTAGTGTGGATAGCTAAGGTAGTGGACGTAGACTTTGGTTGAGAAAGTCGAACCACTATAAATAGTTGTGTAAATTATTTTTATTTTCTGTCAAAGGTTTCTACCAAAATTTTAATTGCCAATTCACCCCTCTTGGCTATATCATCCGATCGATTGACTCAACAATTGGTATCGGAGCTAGACTCATTTAAAGGTTTTACCACCTCTTGAGAAGATCTAAGAAGAATTTAATCGTTATCTAAGTCATCCATGGCCTCTACATCAAACTTCGACTTCGTTCTTGATTCTTAGCCTATCAACAAGCCTCCTTTCTTCAATGGAGCTAACTACGCCTATTGAAAGAATATGATGAAGTTCTTCATTCAAAAATAAAAGGTTACTCTGCACCATCCAAGGGCATGGATTTGTGGAGTGAAAAAGAGATGAGACAATTCCAGCTCAATTAAAAAATAATCCATATTCTATTTTGTGCACTTAGACCAGATGAATATGGGAGAATATCATCTTGTTCAATCACCAAGGAGATATGGGACAAGCTTCAAGTAACATATGAAGGAACTGATGAGGTAAAATAAACCAAAATAAGTCTTCTTAATCATAGCTATGAAAATTTTAGGATGAAGCCAGATGAAGATATCAAAGCTATGACAGATAGATTTTTTGTAATTGTCAATGGTCTCAAGGGGTTCGGAGAAATAATCCCTAATAAGAAACTTGTGAGGAAGATAATTTATTCTCTTCAAAAAGCTTGGCAATCAAAGAATATTGCAATTATCGAAGCTAAAGACTTAAAGTCTTTAACCCTCGATGAGCTAATTGGTTCTCTCCTCACTCACGAAATGATGATTCTAGATGAGGAAAATCACGAGAAGAACGACGATGCAAAGAAAGAGATGGAGAAAAAGAAGAACGTTGGTGTTGCTCTCAAATCCACGAAAGATGAGAGTGACTCTGACGATGACGATGATGAAGAAATGACATTACTGGCCAAAAGACTCAGAAGATTAATGAAGCCCAATAGAGGAAGAAAATTTCAACGAAATGAAGGCTTAAAAAATGAGTCCAAGGAGAAGGACCCAATCATATACTATGAGTGCAAAAAGTCTGGGCATATTAAATATAATTGCCCACAATTGAAGAAGAAGGTCTTTCAAAGAAGAAGTATAAAGCACGCGTGGCTACTTAGAGCGATGATGAATCATCCGATGAAGAGGAACAAGAAGTAGCAAACTTGTGCTTAATGGTCACTAAGGAGGATTCTCAGGTAACCTCTAACTCATCCAATTTAGAAGATTATTCTTTTGATGAGTTATTAGAGGAATATTATGAGTTGGCTTCGGAATATGATAAGTTATTTTCAAAATACAAGAAAAGTATTTCAAAAATGAAAAATGAAAAAGATCTCATATCCAAGACCAACAATGAACTCGAAAGTAAGATTGAAGACTTGCAAGTCAAAATACAATATTTTGAAAAACAAAAATTCTAATTTACAAAACTTATTTTCTAGAGTTAATGACAATAATCAAAAGAAAATTGATGATCTTAAAGCTTCTTTCAATAGAGTTGGATTAAATTGTTTTGAAAAAGGAGAAAGTTCAAAATCAAACTATGTTAGAAAGAACTTTAAAACTTACAATCATAGAGGTCTCCACCTTGAATGGCAAAATCATTAGGAGTATATGGGTTCCTAAAGAACTCAATATTACTAAAGATAAGGATATCCTAAGCAAATGGACACCCAAAGGGACTAGGCTTTTAGGAACTATTGAATATGGACCCAAAAGAAATTGGGTACCAAAAATAAAAAATTAATCTATGTTTGTAGGAAAAGGAGCATTGCTTCATGGCACGAATAAAAGCTCAAATTCTTGGTACCTTGATAGTGGATGCTCAAGACATACGACCGGAGACAAGAGCCAATTTTTAAAGCTTAACGACAACAAATGGAGGAGTGGTCAAAAGGTTACATAGAAGGTATAGGTAATATATATAATACCTCTTCCATACAAATAGAAAATGTTTTATATGTGAAAGGGTTAAAGCATAATCTATTAAATATTACTCAATTGTGTGATAAAGGATACAATGTCTTATTTGAATCAAACGGTTGTAAAATTGTTGACATTGCATCTGATAACTCCATAAAAATGTCATATTTGAGATATTTTCACTTAAGTTATTGATTATCTAAGAGCTCACATAGAATCATATAGATGCATTTAGGAGCATATAGTTATATGTGGTGGAAATAGGTTTGTCGCGACATTTTATTTTGTAAATTGTGCTGCAATATAGGGAATGTGTTTTGTTTGATTATGTGCAGGATTTGGGAGCAAGGACAAGCAAAAGGGAATTGCCATGACATGATGAGACTACTTAGCAAAATCAGATTGTCGCGACAACTCGGACAGTATTTCTGGGAAGAAAAGGTAAAAGAAGATATTTTTAGTAAGAGCCAGTTGTCATTTTCTACATGTGATTTTTGCTATCAGCCACATAGGAGGGGCCCATTACCACCTCTGCACAATCTCTTACATAAAAAGAATGAACTTGAGGCTACTATGGTAATTTTAACACAAAACCCTAGGTTTATTCTCTCCCTATAAATAGGAGATGAATACACAATGAAGGAAAACTTTACACAAGCCACCAAGAGCCTAAAAATCCGGAGTAAAAGGCATCTCCTTTCTCCACCTATCCTATTTACCGTGGCATTTCTCCGTTGACAACCTAGAGAGAGTGGCGTTCTAGGCATCCGAGAGGAGCTAGTTCGGTGGGATAGTCCGTGGTGGTCGAGGGAAGCTCCGACAGTGCACGTAGAAGGCTTTTTCTCATTCCCTTTGCTATTTGCTTTCATTTTTATCATTTAGGCTGTAAGTAACGGATTAACTTGCTTTGTGCTTGATATATTCGAACCCCACCATGAACTAATCCTATTTGGTGGGAGTTTATTTTGGATATTTAAGATTTGCTTTAATGAATGGTTGTTTTTGTATGTTATTATCTGTTTTTTTATGGAGCTTAGTGCCTTAAGGTTATAGGAGCTATGAGAGTAGTCATTCCTTAGGAGATTACTTAGTCTTCGAGAGAATGACTAGGTAGTACATCCTTAGTGTTTGAGAGAAACCAGGGAGGAACCACATGAGTAAGGGATTCTAGATAGTAACTAGGCCTAATCCACCTTAGAGATAAGGATATGATTTCATTCGACTAAAAGGAGTTGTGCGTGAACGATATGTTAGATGTTAATGTTGCCGATAAAAGGTATTGCCGAGACATATCCTGTTACCTGGACCAATAAGATCACTGCAGGGGCTTACGCCAACAAGTTTACCAATGCATCTTCAATCTGTCGAGTCCCTTAACTAGAGATAGCATAAGGCACCCTTAGTAAACTCTGTCGGGAAGATAAGGCATATAAGTAAGACCATTATGAGAAGTATACTTAAATTTCCTAAGTGACTCCTATCACTCATTCCCATAGTAGCTTGTCGTGTGAGGAAGTTAAAGTCATATTAATCAAATGTAACATTTACATTTTAGTTTGCCTTTACATTTTCATTTGTTTGCATCGAACATAATATAATTTGCCACGAGATCTCTATTTTCTACCATATCACCATATTTCATTCCCACCAACATCCATTTCATTTTGCCACATCATTCTCATTTGTGAATACCATTCGCTATATTTAGTTACTTTAGAATAGTGCATAAACTTTACTCAAGATCTCTCAAATCCCTGTGGATATGATACTCACTCATCACTGTATTAATTGTTCAATTGTGTATACTTGCACATATTTTCACAACCATATTTAGTACTCACAAATCGCGAACAAGTTTTTGGCGCCGTTACCGGGGATTGACAATTGACGATATTGAGTTTAGTTGTTGCACTGTTTTATTTCTTCTCTTTGTACACATTACTTGTTTTTGTGTTTACCTTTTTCATGTGTTACGTTGTCGCATGACCCATAATAGACCCAAAGAACTATTTTTTCATATTGAACTTGAGGCTCAGGTTGTTCAAAATCAAGTGAAGGATCTTGCAGTTATAAATGTCACGACAATTCCAAATGTTGGGAATGATGCTCAATCACGAACTATTAGAGATCACTTGGCTCCTACCTTGGACGACCTAAAACCAGCTATTGTAGCTTCCAAGATTCAGACAACCCAATTTTAGCTCAAACTGGTTATGTTCGACATGTTGGACTTGATTGGACAATTTTGTGGTGCTCCTCATGAGGATGCAAGATAACATGTTCGAGCATTTTTAGAGGTCTGTGAATCTTTTTGACAACAAGGTGTTCCTGAAGATGTGCTGAGATTGAAGTTATTTCCATATTCTTTGAAAGATCACGCCAGGGTATGGCTCAATAGATTACCTCCCGACTCGATAAGGTATTGGGCTAACTTGTGTAAATTTTTTTTGATACGACATAATCAACCCAATATGAACATCCATCTTATAAATGCCATAACATCTTTTCACCAAGGGGATGAAGAATCTATGTATGAATACTGAGACCGATATAAAAGTTTGCTTCGCAAGTGCCCCAATCATGGATTCCTCGACTGGACTCAAGTCGTGATGTTCTACAATGGAGTAAATGCACCCACGAGAATAATGCTAATGCCTCGATAAATGGGATATTTCTCGATAAATTACCTGTAGAGGCATTCGACATTCTGGATAGGATTGCCAACAATATTTTTCAGTTTTCATTTTCAAGGCTTAGAGCCGGGCGAAAAGTGCATGGGACATTTGAGTTGGATACTACGGATTCCATGTCCACCCAACTTTCTGCCATCACCAATATGTTGAAGAATTTAAAACAATCAAGTGAGGTGAAAGAATTGAAGGCAGCCAACTCAGCATGTCTATTAAGCTATGGCAATCACAATGAGAGTGAGTGTTCGACTAATCAAGAGTCTATAAACTATGTAGAGTACTACAATTGAGGTAACAACAACCCCTATTCTAATAATCTGGGATGGTGTCAGCATCCAAACTTCTCTTGGGGAAATCAAGGAACCAACAATACTAGTCAGCCTGCTAAGCAGGAGAACTTCAGTGACTCCGAGGGGTTTCAAACGAATATGCCATGGTTTAATTCTAACGAGGGAGTGTCATCTTTATCCAACACGAATATGCCATGGTTTAGTTCTCTAAGATGTATGATTTTATAGAAACCACGAAGACCATGATGCATGACCATGCGACCTCTATAAAAAGCCAAGAAGCTTTGCTTCAAAGCCACAACTCATTTTTAAGGGCCTTGGAGGAGGGTCAGATTGGCCAAATTGCCACTGCATTACATTCTCGCCCACATGGCAGTCTTCTTAGTGATATTAGTCACTAAGGCTCAAAATAGGGAGCATTGTGGTATATTCACCTTAAGGAGTGGTATCAAAATCTACAAAGATATTAAGTTTAGGGGGGAGACACTCGGAGAGCCCGATCATGAGATTGTGCACGAAGATCTGAAGGTGCAAGAAGATTCATATTCACTGGAAAACAATGACGATGGATCGAAGATTGTAGCCAATGAAGACAAGAAAAATTTTGTCACGACAAAAGAAAAGCCCCCATCAGTAGGAGTTGATGACCAAAGAAAAGCTGCAGAATTTTGCCGCAACAAATTTTTATGCACTGATAATCACTTGAAGCTTGATGAAGAAGACGAAGAGGAGCTTGAGGATGTTTCAAAGGAGATGAGTCAGTCTAGCTCACCCATAGCTAGACCAGATATGAAATTTGAACCTTTGGATTCTATTGAATTTACTCATCCTAAATCCCAAGTAACTGTCATCTGTCTAGGCTAAAAATTATAAAAGAATTAAGGAATGAAATTAAGATTAAGGGAAAATTTCCTAATGAGAAATTATTATTTTCCGCTGCAATTTTGTGGTATACTAACATTGTCAATTTTCTCGTTAGTGTTGTTTTGCTTCCTTACTTGAATAACCTATGAAAGAACAAGGTCATACACGATGGTGACTATTGTCGTAGGGATGACCCCGACCTCTTCAACGAATTTGTTGCCCAAATGATTTCAAGTTGCCACATCAAAAAAGAGCAAAAAGAGAACAAAATGCTAAGGCAAAATATTTTGAAGGTGAAACTGTTATATGTGTGGGGCATTTTGGTCTACACTGGCACTTCGATCGATCGAGACAAAACTGCCATAATAATTTGAGATGTTTTGGAAAGTATAGACTCCTAAATATGGGGACAAGGGTACAACCCCTACAAAAGCTATACACACTTAGAAAGAAGACTCAATTGGTGTTTGCACAAATGATGACATTATTGATGATGTCTACCCATCTGCACAAATGCCACGGTAAATTGCAACACTTCTGGCGAAGCAGACCCAATACCAAGTGGCAAATCTGACTAGCAACCTAATGACCTTCTTTACCTATATCAAGCGACGGGATGAGGATGTGGCACCAACCTTCATGGAGTTCCTTCCACATGTAGATCATGATATTCCAGTCTTCACTAAGACACTTTTACAAACATCTAAGAATGCCACGACATCAGAAGATGCTCAACAGCTAGATAATGAGGATGAGCCAGAAGATGTTAATTCGATCGACACCATGCCTACAATCGAGCGAAAAGAGACTGAGCCCTAACTACCAAATTTGACAGCACCATCGTAGCCCACAAAGCCACACGATGTAGTACAATTGAAAATACCGTAGTAATTCTCTTTGTACATGAGTCGATGCCATTTGAAAAAGGTGTATGAACATGAGGAATATTAATTCACCCCGATCCCAGTACTCCCCCTGCTGCACCAGCATCAGACTCTGAACATTCCAGCCCCACACAACTGCGAAAGCGCACACATCGCAAGACCGCCGCATCACCACCAACATAAAGTCAAGGTACCTTGCATTGCATTACATAACATGTAGTTTAGTTTTACTTAGTTTGTATTTAGCATTGAGGACAATGCTTCTCTCAAGTTTGGGGGAGGTAGGGTCCCAAATCATTGCATGAGAGTATTGGTAGAATAAATATGCCATGACATTAGAAAGTGTTAGAATTAGTTTTCTAGAATAAATTAATGATGCCCGGTGATGATGAACTCTTTATGGCTAGAATTGAATGTACATGACTATTGAGGATGATAGAACCAACTCTAGGACTTGCTTCTTTGAAACCTTTGAATACAAGATTGTGTGTTTTCCATGCTCGATGAACTTAGAAATTTTTTATAAGAGAATTCTTGAATGTCGTGGCATAAAAATTTGTCAAAGAATGATGAAAACCCCACACAAAAAAAAGAAGAAGAAGGAAATGAAATTGTGAATAAATGCATCGGCATATCTATAGAGGGACACTTCGCTATGCCATGGCATTGCATGGAAACTATAAATGATAGCCACAACATATGAGTGAATAAAAGTAGTCATGGGATGACTTTACTTGACTAGCTCGGGGGTGAAAGGTATGCTCTCTTTCACCTAGAGTGTGGGATGGCAGGTGTGATGGGCTGATTTCCCTTGTAGCAGTGCTAATGAAAAAATATAATGTGGGAGTAAAACTTGTAAATGTCGTGAAAAAATAAGAAAGCTTGATTAGAAAATTTTTAGGTTTGTTAAGCATAGACTGGATACAAACACGCACACACTCATACAAAGAATCTTGCCCAAGGGGACAATACTTGATTTCTCAAACTAGTCTAGCATGTTGAAGCCAAATGTTCTGAGGGTTGAAATTTTATCCCATATAACTATTTTGCTTCTGAACTTTCCATGGTATTTTTTATTTTTCTTAATACTATGCATTGCTTGAGGACAAGCAATAGCTTAAGTTTGGGGGTGTGATAACTCCATAAAAAGGTCATATTTAAGACCTTTTCATTTAAGTTATTGATTGTTTAAGAGCTCATAGAAGATCATATATATGTATTTTGGAGCATATAGTTGCATGTGGTGGAAATATGTTTGTCGCAACATTTTATTTTGTAAACTATGATGCATTATGGGGAAGGTATTTTGTTTGATGATATGCAGGATTTGGGAGCAAGGATAAGCAAAAGGGAATTGCTATGATGAGACTACTGAGCAAAATGCAATTACCGCGACAACTCAGACGGCATTTCTAGGCAGAAAAGATAAAAGAAGATATTTTTAGTAAGAGCCAGTTGTCATTATATACACATGATTTCTGCTATCAACCACATAAGAGGGGCCCATTACCACCTCTGCACAATCTCTAACATAAAAAGAATGAACTTTAGGGTACTATGGTAATTTTAACACAAAACCCTAGGTTTATTCTCTCCTTATAAATAGAAGATGAAGACACAATGAAAGAAAACTTTACACAAGCCGCCAAGAGCCTAAAAATTTGGAGAAAAAGGTATCTCCTTTCTCCACCTATCCTATTTGCCATGGTATTCTTTCGTTGACAAGCTAGAGGGAGTGGCGTTCTAGGCGTCCGAGAGGAGGTAGTTTGTTGGGACAGTTTGTGGTGGTATAGGGAAGCTCCGGCAGTGCACGCAGAAGGATTTTCCTCATTTCATTTACTCTTTGCTTTCATTTTTATCATTTGGGTTGTAAGGAACAGATTAACTTTCTTTATGCTTGATATATTCGAACCCCACCATGAACTAATCCTATTTTGTGGGAGTTCATTTTGGATATTTAAGTTTTGCTTTAATGAATGGTTGTTTTTTTATGTTATTATATGTTTTGTTTATGAGCTTAGTGCCTTAAGGTTGTAAGAGCTATGAGAGTAGCCATTCCTTAGGAGATTACTTAGTGTTTGAGATAATGACTAGGTAGCACATCCTTAGTGTTCGAGAGAAACTAGGGAGGAACCATATAAACAAGGGGTTCTAGATAGTAACTAGGCCTAATCCACCTTAGAGATAAGGATAGGATTTCATTCGACTAAAAGGAGTTGTACGTGAATGATAGGTTAAATGTTAATGCTGCCGTAAAAAGGTATTTTCGAGACATGTCCTACTATCTGGACCAATAGGATCATTACAGGGGCTTACGCCAACCGGTTTGCCAAGGCATCTTCAATCTGTCGAGTCCGTTAACTAGAGATAGCATAAGGCACCCTTAGTAAACTATGTCGGGAAGATAAGGCATAAAAGTAAGACCATTCTAAAAAGTAAACTTAAATTTCCTAAGTGACTCCTATCACTCATTCCCATATTAGTTTGTTGTGTGAGGAAACTAAAGTCCTAGTAATCAAATCCAACATTTACATTTTAGTATGCCTTTATATTTTCATTTGTTTGCATCGAACACAATATAATTTGCCACGACATCGCTATTTGCTACCATATCACTATCATTCCATTCCCACCAACATCCATTTCATTTTGCCACAGCATTCTCATTTGTGAATACCATTAGCTATATTTAGTTACTTTAGAATAGTGCATAAACTTTACTCAAGATCTCTCTAATCCCTGTGGATACGATACTCACTCATCAATATATTACTTGTTCAATTGTGTATACTTGCACATATTTCCGCAACCATATTTAGTACTCACAAATCGCGGACAACATCTAATAGGATTATGCTTATTGGTCATAGAATAAGGAACATAAACATGGTGAATTTAGATTCAATCAACATGACTAATTTATGCTTAGTTGCCTAAGATGGGCATAATAGTTGGTTATGGCATAGGAGACTAGGACATACTAGTATGAGTGTTTTACAAATACTTATTCAAGGTAATTTAGTAAGAGGTTTGCTAAAGCAAAAATTTGATAATGATAAAATCTGTGATACATGTGCAAAAAGAAAACATAAGAGAACTTCCTTTAAATCTATTAGTGATGTATCAACTATTAGAGTATTACAATTAATCCACATAGATCTTTTTGGGCCAATTAGAACTACTAGCTTGGGTGGAAAACAATTTGCTTTTGTATTGGTAGATGACTATTCTAGGTTTACTTGGGTTCTTTTCTTAAGTACTAAAGATGAAACTTTAGAAAATTTTATAATATTTTCAAAAGTAATCCAAAATTAAAAAGGTTACTCCATTTCAAGTGTTAGGAGTTATCATGGAACTGAATTTGAAAATCTTGGATTTAATGATTTTTGTAATTCAAATGGAATTAGCCATAATTTTTCAGTACCTAGATCCCCTCAACAAAATGGAGTTGTTGAGAGGAAAAATAGAACTTTAGAGGAAATGGCTAGAACCATGCTTTGTGAAAATAATTTACCAAAATATTTTTGTGCAGAAGCCCCAAATACCGCTTATTATATGATAAATCAAGTAAAGATTAAGCCTATTTTAAAGAAAACTCCATATGAAATTTTCAAAAATAAAAGCCTAACATTAGTTATTTTCATCATTTTGGATGCAAATGTTTTATTTTAAACAACGGTAAAGAAAATCTTGGCAAATTCGATGCTAAAAGTGATGAAGGAATTTTTCTGGGTTATTCCTTAAATTCTAAAGCATAACGTGTGTTTAATAAAAGCACTTTAGTGGTAGAAGAGTCTATCCATGTTGTTTTCGATGATAATCCCCTTCCAAGGAAGGATTCTTGTGTTGATGATGATATAGGTATATTAAATGCAAATGATGAGGGAGAATCATCATCAAAGGAAGAAGTGAAGGATGAGGAAACTCAAGATGCCTTCGAGAATCTAACCATTGAAGAAAGGTAAGCCACATACCCAAGAGAGTACAACTATGTCAAGGATGGTGAGATTATAGGTGATCCATCAAAAGGGGTAACTACTAGATATTCTCTTAGAAATATTTGTAATTATGTTGCATTTATCTCATGCATAGAACCTAAGAATGTTAAAGAAGCATTAAACAATGAAAATTGGATTATGGCTATACAAGAAAAATTAAATCAATTTGAAAGAAGTAAAGTATAAACATTAGTTGAAAGGACAAGTAATAAATATACTGTAGGTACTAAATGGGTATTTAGGAATAAGCTCGATGAAAGTGGTAACATAGTGAGGAACAAGGCTAGACTTGTTGCTCAAGGGTATACTCAAGAAGAATGAATAGACTTTGATGAAACATATGCTCCTGTAGCTAGGATGGAAGCAATAAGAATGTTATTGGCATTTACATGTTTTAATGGATTTAAATTATACCAAATGGATGTTAAAAGTGCATTTTTAAATGGTTTTATAATAAAAGAATTGTATGTGGAACAACCTCCTGGTTTTAAGGATTCAAAATTTCCCAATCATGTTTTTAAATTAACAAAAGC
Source organism: Hibiscus syriacus (assembly GCF_006381635.1). Classification (NCBI taxonomy): domain Eukaryota; kingdom Viridiplantae; phylum Streptophyta; class Magnoliopsida; order Malvales; family Malvaceae; genus Hibiscus; species Hibiscus syriacus. Next base: position 3,277,424 of record NW_024062765.1, read on the forward strand.
TTTATATGGTTTAAAACAAGCTCCTAGAGCTTGGAATGAAAGATTGTCAAATTTTTTAATTGAAAAAGGTTTTTCAAAAGGGAAGGTTCACACTACATTATTTTTAAAATGAAAAGGTAAAGATTTATTAGTAGTACAAATTTATGTTGATGATATGATTTTTAGTTCTACTAATGATGCTCTTTGCCAAGAATTTTCTAAGCTAATGCAAGGTGAATTTGAGATGAGCATGATGGGGGAACTTTCATTTTTTTTGGGGCTCCAAATCAAGCAAAGTAAAGATGACATCTTCATCAATCAAGCAAAATACGTCAAGGATATGCTCAAGAAGTTTGGAGTGAAAAATATCAAACCCCAAGCCACTCCTATGAGCCAATCTATAAAGCTTTACAAAGATGATAAAGATAAATTATAGATGTTAAACTCTATAGGTCTATGATTGGCTCTTTGCTTTATCTAACTGGAAGTAGACCAGAATTATGTTTAGTGTTTGCTTATGTGCTAGATTTCAATCATGCCCTAAGGAATCACATCTACAAGCCATTAAGAGAATCTTTAGATACCTTAAGGACACTCCTAGTATAGGACTTTGGTATCCTAGAGACTCTAACTTTATCTTGCATGCCTTCTCGGATGTGGATTATAGAGGATGCAAATTAAATAGGAAAAGCACCTTTAATACTTGTCAATTCTTAGGAAACATGTTAATTTCTTGATTTTCAAAGAAGCAAAATAGTGTTGCATTATCTACCGATGAAGTGGAATACATTTCAACCGGTAGTTATTGCGCACAAGTTTTACGGATGAAACAACAACTTTTGGACTATGGAATTGAAGTAGGTACCATTCCTATCAAGTGTGACAATACTAGAACTATTTGTCTCACTAAAAATCCCATCCAACACTCTAGAACTAAGCACATTGAAATTAGACATCATTTCATTAGAGATCATGTCACAAAGGAAGATGTAGTTCTAGAATATGTAGATACTTTGCACAAATTAGCGGATATTTTTACAAAACCTTTAGATAAAGAATGATTTTGGACAATTATAAGAGAATTAGGTCTAACAAACCTACCTTGATTTCGTGTTTAAAAATAATTTTAGCACTTTTATGAATAAAAGATAAATACATGTAAAAATGACATTTTTAAATGTCTTCTATCCTAATAGTTAGGGGGAGTTTATTATCTTTAGTGAAAATTAATAATATGTTCAAATTATACTTAAGTGTAGATTTGATTTAACATAGTTAATTTTCGTAATAAGAGGTGCCTATACTACCAGAGTTGATAAATTTTGCATGTATAGTGTTTAATTACAGATTTTTGACCATTTTGTGCACTTGGTATCGATACTGGTCATCCAATACCGATACTACTCTTGCTAGGTATCAAAACTACTAGCATAGTATCGATACTGCTATCATCGAGTATCGATACTGTTCTTACAGTACCAATACTAGTTGGATGGGTATCGATACCCATGTATCGATATTACGTGAAAATGCCTTGAAGTATTGTACTCCTCGAGGAGTACTGATACTACTCAACGGATTTAGGCAATAAAACCCTAAAATGTCATCTTTTTGTTAAAATCCCCAAAACCAAACACTCGAACGTTCTCTCTTTCTCTCTACCCAAATCTCCACTTTGTCTCAAATCCAACGTTTCAAGTCAGAAATCAATCGTTTTCAACTGAAAATATTGTTACTCTCATCAAATTCGTGCAAACAACAACACGTTCCTATTAATCCAAATTTTCAAGGTAAATTTTTCTAAAATAGTATTTTATTGATTTTTAAATCTAGAACTAAATTTATTTAGTTTTAGATTAAATTAGTGAATGGCCATTTTGTAGATTATAGTTTTACACTAGAATATACAACTAATTTTATCAAAACACAAGAGTTTCAAAATTTCGAAATTAAAAAAATTGATTTAATTGTTGTTTTTGATTTAATTATATTTTTTCAAACTTATTTTTCAAAATAGTTTTTAAATTTTTTCCATTAGCACTAGTTTTTAGAGAACCTTGATGTTGAAAACATTTTGATATTTTGATATAACAAAATAAGTTAAATGAATTTTAAGATTTTCCAAAAGATTTTCCAAAGTATAATCGATATAACTATTCGAATATTAAAATATTACTCCAAATCTTTCAAATGTCATTTTTAATCCTTACTCAAGTGTAAAATTAATTTTTAATCTTAAAATAATTTCAAAATAATTTTACAAAATATTTCGAACCATTTTAAAGCTAAAAATTCTAGATTGCTCAGAGGGAACCGATTCCCCATGAATGGTTTGGCTCCGAGAAAAACAAAATGCTCGGAGGGAACTGATTCCCCCCCAAGGGGTACCGATTCCCCCTATTTAACGGTCAAAATATTTGAATTTTACACTTAGGAAACCGATTCCCCATGAGGGGGTACCGATTCCCCCAAGCTCCAAGCTGTTTTATTAATTGGTTTCACACTAAAACGACTCTATTGACTCAACTAATCATCCCCAACGTTCATAATCATTTGAAGGTGTATTTAAACAAGATTAGAAGCCATTGATCAATAACAAGAAACAACAATCAACAAGAATCAAGAGAGAATCAAAGAGAAAGCATCAAACCTCAAGTTTGAGCATTTTCAAGCCTATTTCATTTAATATTCATTTTTGCTTTCAAGAACACTTATTGTGCTCAATTGTATTATTCTTGAGTGTTCTTTCTTTGTTCTAGAATTGTGCAAACATCTTGCCTTGTGAGGACTTTCTTGTAAGTTTGCAAAATTTGTATTATTCTCTTTGGGAGAAAGTGTTCTCAAGAATTTGGGGTATAATTCTTGAGGGATTTGTAAGGTTACTCTTTATCCTCAAAAGAAAGACAAATTAGTGAATTTGTGGAAAATCCTTAGTGTGGATAGCTATGGTAGTGGACGTAGACTTTGGTTAAGAAAGACGAACCACTCTTAATCGATGTACAATTAGTTTCAATTTTCTGCAAAGCTTCCACCGAAATTTTTATTTGCCAATTCACCTCCCTCTTGGCCAACTCTATCGATCGATTAACTCAACAATTGGTATCATAACCTCACTCATTTGAAGGTTTAATCACCTCTTGAGTCGATTCGGGAAGAGTTACATCGATTTTCAAGTCATCAATGGTCGGCGCTTCAAACTCTGACTTCAGTCTCGATTCGATGCCCATTAACAAGCCTCATTTCTTTAATGGGGCTAACTATGCCTATTGGAAGAATAGGATGATGTATTTCATTCAAGCAAGTGACATGGGAGCATGGAATTTTGTAGAAGACTGATATATCAACTTCTCACTCATCCAAGATTGTGGAGTGAATGAGAGACAAGAATGTTCCAGCTCAACTCCAAAGCCATCCATATCATATTTTGTGCTCTTGGACTAGATGAATATGGAATAGTTTCATCTAGTACAACCACCAAAGAAATATGGGATAAACTACAAGTCACTCATGAAGGCACCGACGAGGTAAAAGAATCTAAAATTAGTCTTTTAACACATAGCTATGAAAATTTCAGGATGAAACCAAATGAAGATATCAAAGCTATGACAAATAGATTCTAAACGATTGTCAATGGTCTCAAATCATATAGAGAGATCATTCCAAATGAAAAGCTTGAGAGGAAGTTAGTTTATTCACTTCCAAAATCGTGGCAATCCAAGAAGACTACAATCATCGAGTCTAATAACCTAAAGTCCTTAACTCTTGAAGAGCTAATCGGTTCCCTCCTCACTCATGAAATGATGCTTGAAGATGAGGTGGACCTCGATAAGATTGACGAGACATCAAAAGAGAAGGAGAAGAAGAAAAACATTGGAGTTGCTCTCAAATCCACAAAAGATGAGAGTGATTCGGATGAAGATGACGATGACGAGGAAATGTCATTGTTTGCCAAATGGTTCAAAAAAATGATGAGACCATACCGAGGAAGAAAATTCAAATGAAATGAAGGCCTCAAAAATGAACCAAAAGAGAAGGACCCTATCATTTGCTATTAATGCAAAAAGTCAGGGATGTCAAATATAGTTGCCACAATTGAAGAGAAAGGGTCAATCAAAGAATAAACACAAGGCTCATGTGGCTACATGGAGCGATGAAGAAGGTTCCGATAAAGAGGAACAAGAAGTAGCAAACTTGTGCTTGATAGCATTCGGGGAAGATTCTAAGGTAACCTCTAACTCATTTGAATTAGATGATTTATATTCTGATGAGTTATTAGAGGAATATAATGGGTTGGCTTCGGATTATGAGAAATTGTTTTTAAAATATAAAAATGATGTTTCAAAATTGAAAATAAGCTCATATCCAAAACCAACAATGATTTTGAAAGTAAAATTAGAGATTTGCAAATCAAACTAGAAGAGTTTGAAAAGAAAAATTTAGATCTGCAAAATTTACTTTCAAAGGTCAATGATGATCATCAAAAGAAAATTGATGATCTTAAAACTTCTTTTGATAATGTTGGAACAAAACGTTTTGAAAATGGAGAAAATTCAAAATCCAACTTTGTTAGAAAAAGTTTTAAAAACTACAATCATAGAGGTCCCCGAAGAACCTCTAATGGAAAAATAGTTAGAAATATATGGGTTCCTAAAGGACTCATTACTACTAAAGATAAAGATATCCTACACAAATGGATACTTAAGGGGACTAGGATTTTGGAAACTAATGAATATGGACCCAAAAGAATTTGGGTACCAAAAATTAGAAATTAATCTATGTTTGTAGGAAAAGGTGCATTGCTACAAGGCACGGGAAACAAATTCAAATTCATGGTACCTTGATAGTGGATGCTCAAGACACATGACCGGAGACAAAAGCCGGTTCATAGAGCTTAACGCCAAAAATAGAGGAGAAGTGACTTTTGGTGATAATTCAAAAGGTTACATCGAAGGTATAGGTACAATAGGTAATACCTCTTCCATACAAATTAGAAATGTTTTATATGTGAATGGATTAAAGCATAATCTTTTGAGCATTATTCAATTTTGTGATAAAGGATTTAATGTCATGTTTGAAACTAATGGTTGTAAAGTTGTTGACATTGCATCTAATCGGATTATGCTTGTTGGTCATAGAATAGGAAACATATACATGGTGCATTTAGACTCTATAGATATGACTAATTTATTCCTAGTTGCTAAGGATGAGCATGATAATTAGTTATGGCATAGGAGACTAGGACATGCTAGTATGAGTGTTTTGCTACGGTTAATTCAAGGAGATTTGGTTCGAGGGATGCCTAAACTAAAATTTGATAATGATAAAATCTGTGATGCTTGTGCTAAAGGAAAACAAAAGCGAGTTTCTTTTAAATCCATTAATGATGTATCAACTAGTAGAGTATTGCAATTGATCCATTTAGATCTTTTTGGGCCATCTAGAACCACTAGCTTGGGTGGAAAACAATATGCATTTGTCTTGGTAGATGACTATTCTAGATATACTTGGGTTCTATTCTTAAGTACTAAAGATGAAGCATTAGAAAAATTCATCACGTTTTTAAAAGTAATCCAAAACGAAAAAGGTTACTCTATAACTAGTGTTAGGAGTGATCATGGAACAGAATTTGAAAATCTTGGGTTTACTGAATTTTGTAATTCTAATGGTATTAGTCATAATTTTTCAGCACCTAGAACCCCTCAACAAAATGGAGTTGTTGAAAGGAAAAATCAAACTTTAGAAGAAATGACTAGAACCATGCTTTGTGAAAACAATTTGCCAAAATATTTTTGGGCGGAAGCCACAAATACTGCTTGTTATGTTATTAATCGAGTAATGATTAGGCCTATTTTGAAGAAAACTCCATATGAACTTTTTAAAAATAAAAAGCCTAACATTAGCTATTTTCATCCTTTTGGATGTAAATGTTTTGTTTTAAACAACTGTAAAGACAATCTTGGCAAATTTGATGCTAAAAGTGATGAAGAAATTTTTCTGGGTTATTCCTTAAGTTCTAAAGCTTATCGAGTATTTAATAAAAGAACTTTAGTTGTAGAAGAGTCTATACATGTTGTTTTCGATGATAATCTCCTTCTGAGGAAGAATTCTTGTTTGAATGATGATGTAGGTATTATAAATACAAATGACGTTAGACATGACATTGGAGAACCATCATCAAAGGAAGAAACGAAAGATGAGGAAACTCACGATACTTTCAAGAATCCAATCATTGAAGAAAAGGAAGTATCTTACCCAAGAGAATACAACTATGTCAAGTATGGTGAAATCATAGGTGATCCATCCAAAGGGGTAACAACTCGATCTTCTCTTAGAAATATTTGTAATTATGTTGCATTTATCTCATGTATAGAGCCTAAGAATATTAAAGAAGCGTTAAATGATGAACATTGGATTATAGCTATACAAGAAGAGTTAAATCAATTTGAGAGAAGTAAAGTATGGACATTAGTTGAAAGGTCTAGTAATAAATCTATTGTATGTACTAGATGGGTATTTAGGAATAAGCTTGATGAGAGTGGTAATATAGTGAGAAACAAGGCTAGACTTGTTGCTCAAGGGTATACTCAAGAAGAGAGCATAGACTATGATGAAACATACGCTCCTGTAGCTAGGATGAAAGCAATTAGAATGTTATTAGCTTTTGCATGTTTTCATGAATTTAAATTATATCAAATGGATGTTAAAATTGCATTTTTAAATGGTTTTATTAAATAAGAAGTGTATGTGAAACAACCTCCAGGTTTTAAAGATTCAAAATTTTTGGATCATGTTCTTAAATTGACAAAAGCACTTTATGGTTTAAAACAAGATCCTAGAGCTTGGTATGAAAGATTGTCAAACTTTTTAATTGAAAAAGGTTTTTCAAAAGGGAATGTTGACACTACATTATTTTTAAAGCATAAAGGTAAAGATTTATTAGTAGTTCAAATTTATGTTGATGATATAATATTTGGTTCTACTAATGATGTTCTTTGCCAAGAATTTTCTAAGCTAATGCAAAGTGAATTTGAGATGAGCATGATGGGAGAGCTCTCATTTTTCTTGGGACTCCAAATCAAGCAAAGAAAAGATGGCATCTTCATCAATCAAGCTAAATACGTCAAAGATATGCTCAAAAAGTTTGGACTGGAAAATGGGAAACCTCATGACACTCCAATGAGCTTTTCTACAAAGCTTGACTTGGATGAAGGAGGTAAATGTGTGGATGTTAAATTATATAGGTCAATGATTGGCTCTTTGGTCTATCTAACTGTAAGTAGACCGGACATTATGTTTAGTGTTTACTTATGTGCAAGATTTCAATCATGCCCTAAGGAATCGCATTTACTGGCTGTTAAGAGAATTTTTAGATACCTTAAGGACATCATAGTTTAGGACTTTGGTATCCTAGAGACTCTAGCTTTAGCTTGCATGCCTTTTCTGATGCGGATTATGGAGGATGCAAATTAGATAGGAAAAGCACCTCCGGTGCTTGCCAATTCCTTGGAAATATGCTGATTTCTTGGTTTTCAAAGAAACAAAATTTTGTTGCATTATCTACCACTGAAGCGTAATACATTTCAGCCGGTAGTTGTTGTGCACAAGTTTTATGGATGAAACAATAACTTTTTTATTATGGAATTGAAGTAGGTACCATTCTTATCAAGTGTGACAATACTAGTGCTATTTGTCTCACTAAAAAACCCATCCAACACTTTAGAACTAAGCACATTGAAATAAAACAGCACTTCATTAGAGACCATGTCGCTAAGGAAGATATAGTTCTAGAATTTGTTGATACTTTGCATCAATAGCAGATATCTTTACAAAGCCTTTAGACAAGGAAAGATTTTGGACACTTAGGAGATAATTAGGTTTAACTGACCTATCTTCACTTAGTGTTTAAAATAATTTTAGCACTTTTAAGAATAAATGAAAAATGCTTATAATTAATTTTGATTGCATTCTTTGCTATTAGTTAGGGGGAGTTTATGATTCTTTGTGAAAAATTGATTATATGTTCAAATAATTTTTTAAATGATAGATTTGATTGATTGAACATAGTTAAGTTTTCATAATATGAGTTACCAATACCACTAGAGCAAATTAATTTAGCATTTTGAGTGTTTAAAATCAAATTTTAGCAATTTTAGTACAGAGGGAATCGATACCCCCTTGAAGGGGAACCGATTCCCCCACACAGAGGAATCAATACCCCATGAGGGTTATGGTTATATCACGCCCATAATACCTCATTTTGCCTCAAACTCTTTCTCTCTTCCTCACGTTGTTCTTCTCTCTACTCTCTCCCTATCTCTATATTTCATCAAAAACACCATTTTTAATCGAAATTACTTCAAATATAAACTCCTAAACCTTTTGGAATCATCAAAATCGTACAAACTTCATTCAATCTCACTCAAATCCGAAATTCTTCAAGGTATTTTCTAAAACTTCTATTTTATCAATTTTTGAACATAGAACTAGTTTTAATTAGTTCTAGATTGAAATAGTGATCGGGCATTGATTTTTTAGTGTTTAGAAACTAGATTCTACAACTAATTTCATTAAAAACACAAGAATTTTTCAAAATTTTTGAAATAAAAAAAATTATTTTCAAATTGTTGTGTTTTGATTTAATTATGTTGTTATTATGAAAACTATGTGTATATTGGTTTTCAAACCCTTATTTTTCAATAGTTTTCAAAAACTCTGTCCATTAGGATTGGTTTAGAGAACCTTGAAATATTGAGGACTCAATTGAGTTTTGGGATTGATCATGTTGCATACATGTGTTTTTAAAATTACAGGTTATTCCTTCCATTCTGATTACCATAAATCATGTCTCACAAACATTCTAGACCTTCCTCTAGTCATTCTAGCCAACCTCCAAACTCACCTACAAATCCTCCACCTATCCAACAAAATCCTATTCCTAATCCCGATGATCCAAACATGACCATTCACAATTCTTGCTTCAATGAACCTGGTCGTAGACAAAATCTCTACTTTAGGTTTTGTCAATACTTTGAGTCCTAAAAAATCCGGGAAGAACGCATCCCATCTCTTCAAGCCATGTTAGACATCAATTTTCGACATCTTCCTACTCTTCAAGAGTGGAAATTTGACAAACTTTTTGAGCTTGAACCAATAGTCTACCATCAACTTGTTCGTATCTTCTACTCTAATGCAGTTTGCATTCAAAACCTGGAGAAAACCTTTACCAAAGGAATTCGATCCTATCTTCTAGGACGATTCTTTCATCTTGACCCAGAATACATAGCCAAAGCATTAGGATTAGATAATGACGGGTTAGACAATGAAAAACTGACGGTATGATCTCAGTATAAACGAAGGGATAGTGCAAGTGTGTTAGATCTTCACGACCGTTTTCTTTATCTCATGATCTCTTGGTGGTTTCGACCATCCGAAGGCTGTTACTCTACTCTCCGAGCCATGGATTTATTTTGGCTACATTGTGTCCAAAATAATCTCAAAATCAACATTCCACAGATTATCTTATCTGAACTTGTCGAAACCGTAAATCTTGTTCCCAATAAAAAAATATGTTCTTTTTTAGCTTACGGTTGTATTCTTAGTAATCTGTTTAAGAAGGCTGGGCTTAGAGTTGGTCTTGATGCTTCCTTTCCCCTCAAAAACCAAATCAACCTCTTCTGTTTAACCAAATCGGGATGGAAGTTCAATGAAGAGACTGGTTTTTGGGTTCGTATTCATGAACAACCTTCGGAAGCAGATGACTCCGACGATGAGCAAGAACAACACGAGGAACAAGCTCCACCAGAGGAACAAGCACGACCAGAGGATCAAATGCCTCCATACTTTCAATCCTTTATGGAGACATTTGATTTCGGATATGCATCCATGGATTCTCGCTTCACTTCCATAGAGTCTCATTTATCCACAATGGGAGCTCAACAATTGGAGATTCTCCGGGAGATGCGTGCAAATAACGCTTCTATGAATGAACTCATTGATGCACTTTCACTTGAGATGGCCACTATGTGAGCTCATTTTCCTCCTCCCGATCCTCCTACAGATGCTTGATTATTTGTCATGCTTTAATACTTTGAAATAGAACATAAAGTTTATTGTTTCAACATTTTGAATGGCTTTGGATTGTTTTTTAACTTTGATTGTTGGATGTTTGAATTTGTTTGATGCATTATGGATGTTTGAACTCATATATATTTGGTTTGGTTAAATTTGTTCATTCGTGCATCATTTATATCATGTTAGATATATGATCAATTTTGCCATATCACATTGTTTATGAATATTGATTATGAAACTAATGGCTAACGTTTCTCTTGATTGTGATCTTAGCAGCTTAAGCTATATATATTTATAATCAATTGACTAAATGATTTCAAAACCTTGTTTAAAATCTTTTAAAGGACTTTTTGATTTAACAAAAAGGGGGAGAAATGTTAAAGTGTTTTAAAGGGGAGAAGTGTTAGAGTAAGGGGGAGTAATTTCTTGATTTCAAAATCTTAAAATTACAAAAATGTTTTGTTATATCAAAAAGGGGGAGATTGTTGAAAATATTTTGATATTTTGATATAACAAAATAAGTTATATGAATTTTAAGATTTTCCAAAAGATTTTCTAAAGTATATTCGATATAATTATTTGAATATCAAAATATTACTCCAAATCTTTTAAATGTCATTTTTAATCCTTACTCAAGTGTAAAATTAAGGTTTAATCTTAAAATAATTTCAAAACAATTTTACAAAATATTTCGAACCATTTTAAAGCCAAAAATTCCAGATTGCTCAGAGGGAACCGATTCCCCTCTAAGGGGTACCGATTCCCCCTGAATGGTTTGGCTCCGAGAAAAACAGAATGCTCAGAGGGAACCGATTCCCCCCCAAGGGGGTACCGATTCCCCCTATTTAACGGTTAAAATATTTGAATTTTACACTTAGGGAACCGATTCCCCATGAGGGGGTACCGATTCCCCCAGCTCCAAGCTGTTTTATTAATTGATTTCACACTAAAACGACTCTATTGACTCCACTAATCATCCCCAACGTTCAATAATCAACAAGCTTAGAAGCCATTGATCAATAACAAGAAACAATAATCAACAAGAATCAAGAGAGAATCAAATATAAACAAGAAACCTCAAGTTTGAGCATTTTCAAACCTATTTCATTCAATATTCATTTTTTCTTTCAAGAACACTTATTGTGCTCAATTGTATTATTCTTGAGTGTTCTTTCTTTGTTCTAGAATTGTGCAAACATCTTGCCTTGTGAGGATTTTCTTGTAAGTTTGCAAAATTTGTATTATTCTCTTTGTGAGAGAATGTTCTCAAGAATTTGGGGTATAATTCTTGAGGGATTTGTAAGGTTACTCTTTGTGCTCAAAAGAAAAACAAATTAGTGAATTTGTGGAAAATCCTTAGTGTGGATAGCTAAGGTAGTGGAGGTAGACTTTGGTTGAGAAAGTCAAACCACTCTAAATCGATGCGCAATTAGTTTCAATTTTTTGCAAAGCTTCCACCGAAATTTTTATTTTCCAATTCACCCCCTCTTGGCCAACTCCATCGATCGATTAACTCAACACTTGAATTGATGACTCATATTGAGTTTTGGGAATAATTATTACATACATATGTTGTTTAAAATTGTAGGTTTACCATTCCAATTTCCTAAATCATGTCTAAACGTCCTAGGTTTTCATCGAGTCGTTCCAATCAACCATAAAACCCACCTCCTATTCTACCTCCAAATCCAAATCCCAATTAACCCTCAGACTGTCCATCTGTCTGAGGATGAAACGATGTACTAAAGTTCAATCGAGTTCCCAGTGCTCCATGCAAAGTCTTCCAAAACCGCGATGTGAATCTAGGATCCTGATTAGAAACAATGAAAATAGGTACGCCATACAAACGTATAATCTCTCTGATATATAATTCAACATATTTATCCATGGAAAAATCAGCTCGTACCGGAATGAAATAGGTTGACTTAGTCAATCGATCTACGATCACCCAAATTAAATCTCTTTTGTTTGGAGTTAAAGGCAACCCCATCACAAAATCCATCGTCACATTCTCCCATTTCCACTGAGGAATAGACATTGGTTGCAATAGTCCTGATAGAACCTGATGCTCAGTTTTGACTTGTTGGCAAGTCAAACACTTGGATACGAATTTCGTAATATTCCTCTTCATTCCAGGCCACCAATATCGACTCTTGAGGTCCATATACATTTTCTTTCCACCAGGATGCATCGTCAATAGACTTCAATGAGCTTCCGATAACAATTCATTCTTTAACTTATCATCATCCAGAATTACAAATCTCCCTCGATAATACAAGTTCTCATCAGACTTGATCTTATAATCTTTTATCTCCTATTTCTTTACTTGTTGCAACTTCTTCAGACACTTTTTATCTTTGCCTTGTAATTCTTTAATTCGATCTAGCCATGATGGCTTAAGAGTCAATTTTGCACATATTGCACCATCTCCACTTAATGATAGTCTGCATCTAAAGCTTGCAAGACTTCAAACATCTTTCGACTGAAGGCATCCGCTACCACATTGCTTTTCCCGAATGGAAATCAATCACCACATCATAATCCTTTAGAAATTCCACCCATCTCCTCTGTTTTAAATTTAACTCTTTCTGAGTCATCAAATACTTCAAACTCTTATGATTGGTGTATAAATAGCAACGTTCACCATATAAGTAGTGACACCAAATCTTAAGAGCAAACACTACTGCAGCCATCTCCAAATCGTGCGTCGGATAATTCTTATGCGGTTTTAATTATCTCGACGCAAGCTACTACCTTTCCTTCTTGCATCAATACACATCCCAAACCATTATGGGACGCATCACTATAAACTATGAAATTCTTGCAGACTCGGGTTAAACTAATACTGGAGTTTCTGTCAAAATCTTCTTTATCATATCAAAACTCTCTTGACATTCCAGAGTCCAAACAAATTTTACCTCTTTCCTCAACAACTTAGTTAGGGGTAAAGCTATCATCAAATTTTTTTTAACGAATCTTCGATAATAACCGGGTAACCCCAGACAACTTCGAACTTCTGACACATTCTTTGGAACTTCCCACTCCAAAATGGCTTTAATCTTTTGGGGATCCATTCGATTTCCTTCTTCAGAAATTACATGTCCAAGGAATGCCACTTCGCTCAATAAAAATTCACATTTAGATAGTTTAGCATATAGCTTATTATCTCGTAAAATTTGCAAAACTATCTTTAAATGCGTACTATGCTCTTCTTCTAACTTTGAATACACCAATATATCATTAATGAATACCACTATGAACTGGTTCAAATAGGGTTAAAATATTCTGTTCATCAAGTCCATGAAAGCAGTCGGTACATTCGTAACTCCAAACGACATCATAATAAAATCATAATGACCATATCTCGTTCTAAATGTCATCTTTAGAATATATTTCTCTTGAATCTTCAATTGATGGTATCCCGACCGCAAATTAATCTTGGACAACACTGAATCTCCCTTTAACTGATCAAACAAATCGTCAATTCTAGGGAGGGGATACTTATTCTTGATAGTCACATTATTGAACTACCTATAATCAATGCAGAGACGCATTAAACCATCTTTCTTCTTGAAAAAAAAAATTGGAGCTCCCCAAGGTGATACACTTAGTCTAATAAACCCTTTATCCAACAGTTCTTGTAATTGAATATTTAATTCTTGCAATTCTTTTGGGACCATTCTATATGGTGCTATTACAATGAGCGATGTTCTCGGCATTATCTCAATCTAAAATTCCAACTCTCTATCCAGAGGTAAACCTGACAACTCTGCAGGAAATACATCGGGAAACTCTCTAACTATGGGAATTTCTTCAATCCCCTTCTCCTTGGTTCTAACATCCAGCACATTAGCTATGAACCCTTGACATCCCTATAGTAACTTCTTTACTGACATCACTGATATCACATTTGCAAATGGATTCTATCATTCGCTAAATACAATAACGTCCACATCTTCTGAACTTCTCAACGTTACCCTTTTCAGTCTACAATCAACATTAGTATGGTAACGATATAACCAATCCATTCCCAGTATCACTTCAAATTCGTCAAAAGGTAATTTCATCAGATTAGCAGGGAATTCAATCCCCTGAACCTGTATGGGACACCCTCGACACACCATATTAACTCGAGAACTATGCCCTAATGGATTTGTTACTATCACCTCATTGCTAGTAACTTCTAACTGAATGTTCAAGTCCCTCACTAGCTTACTACTAATGTAATAATAGGTAGAACCAGAATCAATCAGTACCAAAACACTCTTGTCATACAATTGAAAGATACCTACTATTATCTTTAGGTCATCTCGATATTCATTGGTTTTAAGATTATACGCTCGAGTAGTGGAGCGTATCTCTTGTTGAGAGAAACTCTAGCTAACTTCTTCCTCTACCTCTACCTCTTCCCCTCTGAGTCGTAGAAGCAGACCTCTCTAGTTGCGCAGACTCACCAACTATCATGGGACAATCTTGGATAAAAATGCTCGGTGTCCCCACATTTGAAGCAGGCTCCAGAAATCATTATGCATATCCCTGAATGATTTCTTCCATAATATAGACATTGTTTGACTTGGCCCTGGTTAGATCTCTCAGCTCCAGATCGTACTGACTGAGTTTGTCTGCCCTCATCGGATTTGATCCTCTAGGATGCCATTGACTCTGATCTCGCCTAGGGTCGAGAACTAGTATCTCTGCCCCTTTTGATGGTGCAGAACTCGAAGAAGCACCCGTTGTTTTAAATGTCTGAGCTCTTAGATCTCCAAACCTCTCGTTCTGAGCTCTTTCTAAAGCTTTGGCACGGTTTACCACCTCTTAAAACGAAGACAGGTTCAACACAATCAACATTTCTTTTAATCTTGGACGCAGACCTTCCACGAACCATTCACAAGCATCATTCTCCGTTGGTTTAAGTTCGGCAGCAAAGCGGCTCAACTTATTAAACTCACACCGTATTCATATACTGTGTGATTCCATTGCTTCAAATTCATACACTCTTACTTCATCTATCGAATGAACTGATCTCCTAAATATTTATGCTTGAATTCCTCTAAAAACAAGGACCAAGTTATCTTATCACTAGTCATTCTTAGTGTAACATTGGTCCACCAAATCCTTGCTTGCCCTAAGCAAGGAAATCACTCCATCCAGCTTCTCCGAATCGGAACAATAAAATCACTCCAGCATGATTTTTACATCATTGAGCCAAAAGTCTGCAACAATAGGACCTTCTTCGGCTTCACACCTAAATTTGGAGCTCCTAAACCCTTCAACTTCTTCACACATTCATTCTCTTATTTGAAGAGACAGGAGGTTGGAAACAGCCAATGCCATGTCCAACGTCCGGAAGAAAACATCTTGTTCACTCACAGACACTCTAGAAGGTGTCTGTTCTTTTCCTTGTCTGGTCAGGGCAGGTGGATTACTACTCTCAGTGAGCCTATTGTCTCCCGCTTCACTTCAAGATCTATCATGTCTGGACATCTATTAAGACATAACCATATCGTTCTATTAGCAAAACATCATACTCACTATTCTATCATATCAAAAGTTCTTACTATTTTTGTTGGCATGAATACATTTAAAAATCATTATAAACTTCGATTACGCCTAGAACCAGCTAAACCATAGCTCTAATACCATTAAATGTAACACCCCCAACCCGTATCCAACCCATATACGAATCTGAGGTGTCACATTGACTTTTCAAAACATTTACTTGGACAAAATCTTATAAAATTTAAAACTTTTATTAAAAGAACGGTACAATAATTTACATAAATACTATCAAAATGATTACAAAAATCGATCAGAGCATTTGTGATTTAAACCATAATTACATGCCACATAATTCTTACAACAAATAACATTGTTAAAGTACTTCTGATCTGATCGCTTCAAAAGATGTTGCTTCCTGGACTTTAATTCTAGTCTTCTTGTTTTTTGGTACCTATGTGTAACCACTTACACGCTAAGTCACGGACTTAGAGAGGCATAAAAGAACATGTAAGAGGTACGTGAGTACACTGAGGTTTGCACAAATGATGTTACCACAGCTCGAATAAATTCTCTTTAGGGGCACTGAAAATTTGTCCTGAATGACCACTATGTCCCGAAGGACCACTTATAATCTGTCGACTCTTGGCATGCCAATTATACCTACAAATATCATATTATATAACATGGGCTTAAATATAGATACATTTCACATTTTCATACCTCTTTTATCACTTTTTATATAATACATCATTCACTTCACATGCACACATATAATCACTTTTCTTATTACACATACTTGGATTTATTCTCTTGTTATGCTACATTACATTTTATATATAAAGCATTTAAGAGTTATGTAATCACTCATTATAACCATAACATATGCATGTATATAAAAAAGAAATCATAAAATCAAATATAGGAAATAGACTTATCATAAGTCTTATTTCCATTGAACTATATCTATAGTTTGCATTCACCTTAGCCTCAGTTGATTCGAATCGATTTTAGAACTTCTCTTTCTCTCAACCGTTTCTAAATCTTCGATTGTTCCGGAATAGGGTTACGTTCAATATCTACATAATAATATATTGATACATATCAGTATTCCAAATGACATACTCTAATCTTTCATTTCATAAACTAAAGGAAAGGCGAAATTTCATTTTCTATTTAAAGTAGTATCGGTACCCCCTATAGGGTATTGATACTTCCCTAATTGAGGTATCGGTACCATGCATAGGTATCGATACCTATATTGCATTCTGTAATTTTTGTTTCAAAGATGGTATTGATACCATCCTTAAGGTATCGGTACCCTTGGTATCGATACTGTTCTTCAGGTATCGATACCTCATGGATGCATTCCTTAATTTTACTCTTGAAGTATCGGCACCTGATGAATCAATACCGATATCCCTAGCCCAAAAATCACTTTTTAAGACCGAAAATTACTTTATTTCAGCTCAAACACTTCATACTCCTTAACTCCACTGATGACAAGTCAAATTTAGTCTTGAAATCAAATTACTACCTTCCTATCAAGATTTCATTTAAAAACCTCTCATCCTTAATCCTTAATATTCCCTTCATCTTATTGTTTTAAGAAAACTTAAGCTTTCTTTAAGCTTAAATATCACCTAATGATCAAAATCAAACTTAAATTTCAACTAATAATCAACTAATAAGAAATCTCACATTTGCCTTGGGCTTTCACGTATGAAATAGGAAGAAGAATAACCTGGAACTTTTGATTTGCCTCCTTTCCATACACGTGGGCTTAATGTAACCATAACAAAATTTAATTATTTCCTTGCCAATGACCATTTTGTCATTTACTTCCTTCTTCTTTGTAATTCAATCATACACAACATTTCCCATATAAGACCTTGAACTATTCAATTATTCTACTTTAGTCACCAAATTCTAAAGTTTAACAATTTAGTCACTAACCTGGTATTGAGGATATTACATCTATACTATAGCATGCACTCACCTTAGCCTCACTTAATCCAAATCAACTTCTATGACTTTATCCCTCTGATCGATCCTAACTCTCGGTCATTTCAGAACTTACTTATGCTCGATATCTACCAAATCATACATTTGATATACATATCATAATTCTAAGTATTGTAATTCGATCCTTAATCTAAGTTAAAAGAAATGCTTAATAATATTTTCCACTTTGAGTAGTATCGGGATACTTCCCTAGTTGTAGTATCGATACCAAGCCTGGGTATCGATACCCTTTCCCGATTATGTAATCTTTATTTCAAAATGGTGTCGATACTTGCCTTATGGTATCGATACCCTTGGTATCGAATCTACCCTTTAGGTATCGATACCCCTTGAATAACTTGTCCAATTTTGTCTTATGGTATCGATATTGTTCAACCACTATCGATACTCACACCCCAAATATCACTTGTCAACCTTTGAAGTATCGGTACTGGATGAAGCAGTACGATACTTCTAGCCCAGAATCACTCCTTAAACCCGAAAATTTACCAATAACAATCTAAACCTTCATTTTGAGTCCTTGTCATATCATTAACTTAACTACACTTATTCAAATCAACTTATATTCATATAACACATCCTTATCTTCAAATCTCATCCTATATCTTGAAATCAAGAATCCTACAAATTTTCCAACATGCTCTAATTTCAATTCTAACACTTCATACTTCTTAATACTGATGACAAGTCCATTTAGTCTCAAATTCTACTACTAACTCTCTTCCAAGATTTCACTTATAAACCTCTTATCTTTAATCCATCATAATTTCTTCATCTTTTGGTTTTAAGATAACTTAAGTTTTCCTTAAGCTTAAGTATCATCTAAGGAACATAAACGAAACTTAAATTCAATGCATAATCAACTAGCAAGGAACTCACCTTTGCTTTTGGTAGCTCACGGCTGAAAGAGGAAGAAGAGTGAAGATATTTCTAGATACTTAGTTTAGCTTTCTTCCTTCTCCACGTGTATTTAATATACCTAATACCAATTTTTAATCATTTACTGGTCAAATGACCATTTTACCCTTCTAATCATCCTTCTTTGATATCAGTCATACATAAAATTTTCCAATATGTCCCTAAACTTTTCAATTTTCTACTTTAGTCACTAAATTCTAAGATTTTACAATTTGGGTGAATATTTCTAGATACTTAGTTTAGCTTTCTTCCTTCTCCACGTGTATTTAATATACCTAATACCAATTTTTAATTCATTTACTGGTCAAATGACCATTTTACCCTTCTAATCATCCTTCTTTGATATTCAGTCATACATAAAATTTTCCATATAAGTCCCTAAACTTTTCAATTTATCTACTTTAGTCACTAAATTCTAAGATTTTACAATTTGGTCACTAACCCAGTATTTGGGATGTTACAACAGACTTCTTCACCACTTCTAGACTCTCAACCCGAATCTCATTGATACCTCTATACCAATCTGAAATCTGTGTAAATGGGCTCACAATTGTGTTCTGATTGGGCTTGACAGCTGCTCTCCAAATTGACTTTTTTCCTTAAACATATTCCCTAAAAATCCCCAGAATATTTTTCCCAAAGTCAATAAAATCTGACACTTCAGCTCTGCTTTGTTTTCCTTCTCTCTTCTGCCACATTAATTGTTGGTCCCCACTACTGCCTGATAATTCAAAAACTCTACCCCCTTCCAACCACGTATCCACCCTTAACCTAGTATCATCTACTGCCAGGTCAGGTGTACCAACTTCCTCTGCTGCACATTCTTCTTCGTCCTCCTCTGACATTGCAGCCTCATTGTTCTCATCCTATGTAGCAGCTTTTGATGACAATTCTGACATAACCTCCTGTCTTCTATAAACCAATCCCAGTTCAATTTTTACCTTGAAGGATCTTCCATAAGATCCCAACGTGATCATTTCTTGTACATCAAAAGGGCTCGCCACCCTCAACAGTACCCTTACTATTGACATGTCTATTTTTTTACTGTCGATTCCTGAACGCTCTTCAGCTCTCCCCACCGGCCAACAATCTTTTCCAAGAACGAAACATTCCAGCATAACAAAGGAACTCCAATCATTTCAACCGAACAGAATGCCATAGGGATACCTTTCTCATTCAAAAAAGGTTCTAACCATTGAAACCAAAATAACATTTCCTCCTTTTTCTTCAACCACATCTCTGCTAATTCTCCTTCTGAGCTAAAGGTGACAATGCATGAATTCTAAGCATAGCCCCAACTCGCTATCTTAACGTTTATCCCATCACTTGCCAGCCTTTTTTGATCTAGTTCCAAATCGAAGAGAGGTTTGATTATCCCTGTTAAAGATCTTTTGACCCAATCTGATTTAACCAAAGCGATGTGCATTTCCCATACAATTCTTATCCCCGAGATCCTCCCCTCGTGACCCACATTATTATCATTTAACACCTGATCATCCCTCGACCTTCCATTACAAACCAAAGCATCCTTGTATGATCTTCCACCCCTCAAATTGCCCAAAAGTTATGTTCCCTTACTTCTTTTCTTGGTCTCACCCTTGTTTACCTTCTTTTCTTCTTTTTTGGACTTGGAAGTAACATCTAACCTGGACCGATGATTCTGGTATTTTTGTAGCCCTAACAGAAACTCTCTTTCCATCTATCCACGTTCCATTGATATTCACAATCGTGTTCCTTAAACCTTCATCCTTCTCAAACTGAACAAACGCAAGTGTATGGTTCCTATACTTGGGTTTGTTGGACACATTTGGAATGTAAACCCTTATAACCTTACCTTGTGATGGAAAAACTCCCTTAACGCTCTCCCAGAGACTCTCTTGCTGAGATTATCCACAAAAGCCGTCCATTCCTTACTATAGGACCTTTTTCATTTCAAATTCTCTCACTCTCTCACTCATACTTTCTCTCTCTTTGATTATCAAAAGACTTTGTTCTCTTTCCAAAATAAAAGTGTCTTAACAGTTAGGGTATTAATTGGGTAATTGACTATTAACATTTTTTAATTAATATGTGATAAATACAAAGTAGTATCTGTTCAAATAAAATTTTCAACCATTTAACATTAGATGCTCATACCCTTGACATTCTTGATGCTCGAACCTGAGACCACATAAAATAACAATAATTCTTTTACCACCGAAATTTAATGTTTGGACGACTAAAATAAATAATTTCTCTAATGATTAAGACTAAATTGAGGGATTTCTTTTTAGTTTACCCCAGAAGCAATTTCCATAAGGTTAGTGATGAAATTAAAAGTGTATATAATTAGGTGAAAAAAAAGAAACGTGACGATAGGTGAATGATTAACAATGTTATTTATCCAAACATCTAGAACTGAAAGAGAAAAAAGAAGCTAAAAATAAAGCATATTCTCACTCTTTTCAAGAGCCAAAAGAGTCATTTTCAGTTCCTAGGCCCTAGCTATATTATTGTGCTTATATTTTCTTTTCATTCTCCCCTTCAATAATTCCATTAATAATCAAATCCATATAATCTGTTACAGATTTTCTAACATCATCGTAATTTCCTGTCTCTTCTTCCAAACGGTACTGTTTTACCTTTGAGCAGGAAAAAGAAGACAAGTAGCTGACTTTTAAGAGCAAAAAATGGATCTTTGGGCAGTTCACTTGAAGAACGCAAACCCTGGGAATCCTCCTGCTTCTGCTGCTATGTTGACGAAGAGAAATTCGATTCCTGGAAGACCCAATTCTTGTAAGATTTCGAAATTCGGAGTTTTTCAAATCAGGGTTTCAAGATATTCCTTCCTTCATCTGCCCATCGTTCTTTCTCCGTTAAAGCTATGGCTAAGAACAATAATCACGATAATTCATCTTCCCCTTCCTCATCTTCCGGTATGCCTTACTTCCCCCTTTTTTTCTCTCATGCAAATTTATGAAGAATCATAGCTTTTGGCTCTTTTTTTAATTTCTTTTTTTCAGTTATTAATTTTGTGGATAATTTGTTTTTTATATCTTTGGGTTTTTGAAACTACATCTTGTTGAATACTTGAAAGTGTTTAAGGATGATTAATTCAAATATTGGATTAGTTTTGAACATTGATGGACGGTGACTGACCATTTAATTGAAACAGTGAAGTGTTAGTTTTGAAACGAATGAACTCACAAAGATTAGTGATTTGATGTACTAGTCTTAAATGTAGAATTGTTAGTGTTTATTGGAATTGTGATTTGGTTTAAGGGACATCTCAAGTTGCCACAGCTAATGCTATTATGTTAAATTTTACATTATTTTAGTCCTAATGTTGGAGTTTTTCTTATTCGAGGTTCGAGCTAGGATTGCAGATTTGGTACTGAGTCTTGGTCTATAGTGACTTGAAAATTCTTTCTTTCCCCTTGTATTGTTTTCTTTTTCCTTCTTGTGTGTTTTATATGAAGCACAGAAGTACAGGTAATGGTATCGTGCTTTATGTTTTGACTTAGTTCGTTTTTAGATTTTGTGATCTATAAATCATTTAGTCCTACATTCTTCTTTTTCCTTGATTAGATCTTGTTATTATTATTTGGTGTATGATTTGATACATAAATCGGCATTTCAGAGTTGCCACAATTTGGATTTAACATAGTTTTCAAATGTTTGTGGTAATTTATCCAGGAAATGGCGATCAATCTATTCCTGATAGAGACAATTCAAGAATAAATAATTCTTCAGACAGCAACAAATCTGATGATGATGCTTCTCAGAAGTCCCATGATGTAAACATGAACTGGAGAGAGTTCAGGGCAATGCTCTATAATAATTACCAGGTGACGTTTTTCGTCCCTTAATTGTGTGCATTCTGCTTCTTCAATATTTGAGGGGTAAAATCTTTGTTACTTGGACTCGGGTGTGTGCCAAACATGGGTATGTTCAATTTTTTTTTTAAGTGTTTTATTATTATATGGAAGATCTTCAGGGGTCATATCTTCATATCTATATATGTCGGACCCAAGTCTTTCTATTAGTGTTTCTAAGAAACAGATTAGTTTAGTCAAGGTGTGTACCTATGCATGAAGCAGAAATCAAGTGAACTCCTTGTGCTTATTCTAACAGTGTAATTTTGTAATTATTCAAACTTTTTGTTGCTTTTTATCATATGCTGCGTTTGGAAGCAAAATCTGTATACTTTCTAGGTTTATCATTAGTTCTTTTCAATGTTAATTGACCTGTTATGTATGTGAAAAGCATTGAAAGCGATGTGTAGAAAATTTGGATTTCTTGCTCTATAGAAACAGTTAACTTTTACATTACTTTTAACAGGTGGAAAAGACAGATTCCGGTGCTCATAAACAACGTGGAACACCTCATGTGTCGAAACCTCTCAACCAGAAATGGGCACACCCACTTTCAG
Organism: Hibiscus syriacus; assembly: GCF_006381635.1. NCBI lineage: Eukaryota > Viridiplantae > Streptophyta > Magnoliopsida > Malvales > Malvaceae > Hibiscus > Hibiscus syriacus. The sequence goes on from NW_024062765.1 coordinate 3,300,324, forward strand.
TGCCTGAGACCGGCTGTGTTCTTCTTGCCACTGAGAAGCTTGATGGAGTTCGCTCGTTTGAACGAACGGTGGTTCTCCTTCTGAGATCCGGAACCAGACATCCACAAGAAGGGCCATTTGGAGTTGTTATTAATTGTCCACTTCACAAGAAGATCAAACACATGAAACCCAATAATAATGAATTAGCCACTACCTTTGCGGATTGCTCCCTGCACTTTGGGGGGCCTCTTGAAGCGAGTGTGTTTCTTTTAAGAGTGGGAAAGAAATCCAAGCTTCCTGGGTTCGAAGAGGTGATTCCTGGCCTCTGTTTCGGTGCTAAAAATAGTTTGGAGGAAGCTGCTGAGTTGGTGAAGAGAGGAACCCTCAAGTCTCAGGATTTCAAGTTCTTCGTTGGGTATGCTGGATGGCAGCTGGATCAGTTGAGGGAGGAAATTGAGTCTGGCTATTGGCACGTGGCAGCATGCAGCCCAAATCTGATTTTTGGAGATTCGTCGGACAGTTGGTCGGAAAGTTTGTGGAAGGAGATTTTGCAGGAAATGGGTGGTGAGTACTTAGAACTAAGCAGGAAGCCTAAGCAAGATATATAGGGTAGGGTATCTAACAGGTAATGTGCCTAATGGATGAATATAGAATTAAGAAGTTGAGTATTGAATATTGATGTGTAGGTAATGAAACCATTTGTACAGAATATTAACTGCCTTTTTCACTAAATTCATCTTCATCCTCCTTTTCTTCTCATGTCCAGTGATAAGAAAAAAAACTGCACCAATCTGGGAGGTTGAACCGGTACAATCAGGACCGGTTGCTCACCTGGAAACTAATGATCCTCGTTCTAATATTTTTGGTAAACTACTATTTTGACCTCTTTTATTTTGATCACCATACTATTTTTACCTCTCCAAGAAAAAGATGTGGAAGACAACTATGATGATGGAGAGGTTGATGAGCTTTGTGAAAGCTTAAGCAAGATAAGCATATTTAAAAAATGTTGTAAAATATTATCATGTAATGGATTGGATCGAGTTGTTTGAGTGTAAAATGTGATGGATGTGTAAATATTGAAGATCAAATATGTAATTATATTAATTTTTTTAACAGTTACATCACCTCTTATGTTAGATGTTAACAATCGGTAGTTTGAGTAGAACATTTAAATAATTAAGTGGTATCTTCCGTTAGATGGTTGGATTAGAACATTTAAATAATTAAGTGGTATCTTCCGTTAGATGGTTGGATTAGAACATTTAAATAATTAAGTGGTATGATTGATAAAATTAAAAGATTGATGATCGAAATAGAAAGGGACAATATTTAAGTAGTTATAGTTTACTTATATAAGAACTAAAAATATAGTTTAATTTCAGATTTTACAGCTACTATTCGGATGAATATCAAAATTTTAAAATACGAATAGCATTAAAGACTAAAAGAGTCTAAATTAACGTATAAAAACTAAATTCATAATCTATACATGATATAAGTACTAATTATATAATCTAACTTATATATGCACGTGTATATATAAAAGAACTAAGAAGAAGTGATGCCGGAAAAGAATGCCACCTATAAGATCAAAAGCAAATTCCCACTATACACAGCAAATTGCTACACCGCCTCATTCAATTGCACTTGCAATGCAAGTTAACCAGACCAACCAAATCAACCCTATCAACATTTCATGAACATCAGAAAGTCTATGACCCCAAATCAATGTAACATCTCCATCTCAATCTTGTTGCATTCTGATTTCTGATGATGAACAAATAAGTTCAGTGGTTGCAACTCGGCATTTCGAAGCGAAAATGTTACCGGAGAGCTCTCGGAGCAAGCTTCTTACAAGGAGGCAAGCGAAGAGCTTACGGTTTTTACGATGTATTCCCACCATGATGCAGTTGAGTTATACATTTGCAACTTTTTATGCTTTCCTCACTTCTCGATGCGTCCTTTTCTTACAGCCTGCTGGATTTGTCTTTCATCCTCTTTAAGCATGTCTTGGTTGTTTCCACCAGGAGGCACCAGTGATCCAGAACAGTGGGTCCTGTTTTTCTTTGCTACATAACCTGCAATAGTTTAAGAACATATGAAACATTATAAATGATTCATGGCAAAGACATGATCGGAGTCTTGGAGTATACGACCATTTCTACCCGAAACTCGACATTTGACATCTGAATCTTAAATCTTACATATCTCATCTAAACATGTCAGAAACTTGCATAGACATTACATACACTTATCTAAGTTTTCGGGTCTCAGAATTGTAGAATCATTTGAGAGAGTTGCATCCCCGTGTTAGACATTACCATATCCATATCTGACAGACTCGTGTCCACGAAACATAGGCATGCAATGTACGATGACTAGATCATCTGACCTAAAAATGATATGATGCTGATAACAAGAAAAGTTAAACAAAAAGTGGTCGGAAACAGTTGGTTAAATTACCGAGGCTTGATCATTGTTTGATGCTCTATCATCTTTCTTATAGGAAGTGTTGGCTGCCTGAGGGTTCAATGAATTCTGTTTCCTAATGTTGCCAGTGTTTCTGGTACAACCTGCCTTATTCCATAACTCTACCGCACTGGGATGGATCATCGAAGAGGAACGAGTTAAGCCATTTTGCGAGGTGACCTTACAAGGATCAACTCCAATGGCCGAGGCACTAGGATGGTCATATTTAAGAGTGGTAACAGGTTTTGATGGTCCCTGAGCAATGAATTCCGGTGAATGCACCAATTCAGCTCCCCGACCCTTGACAGCCTCTGCTCTTTTCCTGAAGTTACATGTGAGAATAAAAGTTTAAAGATGGATTCAAAAATTTCTCAAAAGAAGAAGAGAAAGTTATGGAATCATTTTTGTCTTTTCTTTATTAGGCATCCATCAGCACAGGATAAATGCATCAGAATGAAAAATAAATCGTTATGATTTTCTTGGGTTGTTTTTTCGCATTAACTTAGCATAGCATGAGTTTATGTATGCATAAGTTATAAAAAGGCTGAAAATGACCAACCTTCTTGCTTCCTCGTTACGAAGCTTAGCATCTTGTTCCTTGGTTGGAGGATAGGATCCGATGGGATTACAAGGGAAAGGCTCAATTGTAAAGAACTGATGATTCAACCATTGGCCGGACAATATCATAGAAGGATGTTAGAATTCAAATCAAACGGGAAATTCATGTTTCAAGAAGTGAAGATAAAAAAATAATACTAAACAACAACAAAAAGGAATATAGCTGGTTGTCCAAATACCTCACTTCTAAGTGCTGAAGTAGCGGATCCTCGAAAATCTGGTTCCAACGAGAGGAGTTTATCAACAAGAGACAAGGCAGAATGTGGGAAGTTTCTGAAAGCGTCAGCAACAAATCGTTTGTAATTTTTTTGAGGTTTGAAACTAGTTGCATGTGGAAGTTTCGTTTTCTGCCATACTCCTCAGAGGGTGAACCACAGAGTTTAAAGATCCTATGCATTTGCTCTACCTGAAGTAATCAGAAACGAAAGAACTTAGAAAAACTTGTACATACCCGTATTGAGCATACATAGCCAAGTCCAAGTATATTCTGTTAGCATTCTTTTCAGAAGAACAAAGCAAAATGAAAGTGCATTTGCAACAATATACAGAATTAGTCATGCAGTTATATTACAACACATGAAAGAGAGACTACCTCTGTTCTTCCAGGCAAAATCGGCTTCCCAGAAAATAATTCAGCAAGGATGCAACCTGCACTCCACATATCTATAGCAACTCCGTAACGATTGGCCCCAAGCAAAAGCTTGGGTGCCCTGTACCAAAGAGTTACAACACAGCTTGTCAGTGGCTGCTTTTGGTCCAGTTTAAACAAAGTTGCCAAACCAAAATCTGCAATCTTAAGAACTCCATTTTTGTCAATCAGGAGATTCGAGCCTTTGATGTCTCGGTGCAGAACACCATGGCTGTGACAGTGTTCAAGGCCACGAAACAACTGTTGCATGTAACATTTTATTTACAACAAAATCGCATATGCCTCTTATAAGACCAAAAGCAGATATAACTTGAGCAAGGTATTTTATTGCAATATAGAAACATATACCTGCTGTTCGGTCAACTTGATGCCAGGAGTGGCTGCAAGCCTTGCAAGATCATGGTCCATTTACTCGAAGACAAGATACAAGCTGCTCGACATCCTTGAAGTGACTATACACAAAAGCTTCACGACATTTGGATGGTCAAGCCTCTGTAAAATGATTATTTCCCTAGCCATGACGCGGACACTTTCAGGATCCATATTGGCAAACCGGACCTACATGGCAACTATTTTGCCAGTTTCTAGGTCACGAGCCTTATATACACTGCTGTAAGCTCCTTGACCAATCTGCATATACAAAATACTATGTCAGTATGGGCAAAAACACTCATGAAAAAAGAAATTTGTCGCATACAACAAATGGTAAGCCAAAGTACGTCCTCCAACGGCTATAAATGACAAAATCTATAAACAATTTGCACAAACAAAGATGATTTGAAACATACAAAAGAAAGTTTTAAGAAATACTGAAGCTATTCCAATATCATCAAATGTTATATGGTACCAAGTACCAACAATGACTGCAATTCGTCCTTTGTCTTAATCAGCTAATCTGCTAGGATGAAATCCCTGTACTATGTCAATTCTTGTTCTTAAAGTGTAACATGTTTGAACCAATGTTTGTTTGAATCGGTAGTAAAATCACGAGAGAAGTTTTAGAAGGGCAAGGCTACTCAGGCTGTTCATGCTTGATACTCGTGTCCAGTACATCTTCGAATCTCTACAAAGACCTTCCAATGCATGGCAAATCTTAGAAAGAAAAATATAATGATACCCCTATCAAACAAATACTCGTATCCGACACTCCTATAAGTTTGAGTAATATTGCAAAAATTTGACCTATGCACCAGAGAATTTCCCAGTTCAATTCTTCAACATACATGGCACTTTTAATGTGAAGGTTAATCAAATTATAAATATATGCTCCATTTGCAAACTTTACCTGTATTTTCATCTTTCATATATTACCAACGTTAAAATACCATTGCATATTAACGTCTTCCAACCGGAAGATCCTAGGAAGCTGTATCATATATTCATACATCGGACACGATTATCGAGCAAAGTAGGGAACACGGATATTTCAACAACAATAAGAAGTCCAATGGCATGGAGAAACAAAATTGAATTCAAGGGGGAAAAAGTCAAAAAACGTGAACTGATTTAAGAGGAAGTAAAAGAAAGAACTGACGAGAAGTAATTACTTTCTCTAACTTCTCAAAAGATTCGACCCGCCGAGGCAGCAATCCCTTAACAACTTCTCAGGCAACTGAAACTAACCACGACGGCCATCTGGCAGCCACTAGTTCAGTGAGAGGCCGAGCAGGATAGCCAGCTATATCCACAGAAAAACGACCGGTTTTGGATGGTTGACGTAGGGAGTAACGTCGATCAACTAAAAGATCATCATTCTTTGTTGGCGTAGGAGCAATCAATTGCACTGATCCCTTGTTGAAATCTCCATCTTTCTCATTGCCATTGTCGTCAAAACTCTCATCTTTGGCTCCTTTGTTGCAGATGCAGTCCATAATCCCCCCTCCCCCTAAACAATCCCTTGTTTTCGAATAGCTATGCCTCGAATTTGCTTGTATAAAAGAAAAAATCCCTCTTCTAACCATGCATTAAGCAACAAAGAAACCGATGTTCTCCATTGTTGCCGAATTCGAACCTCATTGTAACATCGGTTCTTAGGCGGTTTCAATCCCACCCAGCATTTAAAACCCTACCAAAACCTTACTTCTTCTACAAGAAACACCCAGATTATAAAAAGAACGTCAATAGTCAACCAATTAAAATCTGAGTAAATTGAAGAATGATCAGAATGAATACACAAACAACTGAAAATTAAAAACCAAACCAAAAACTTTAGGAATGAGCACCCAACAAATTTTTTTTTTTTTACAAATAAACTTAAATAAGTGCTGAAATAGCAGGATTTTTTTTTAATTAGTAGACGGAAAAACGAAATGACAGAGAGGATAGTACTGAAAAGGATTGGAATGAAGTGGACGCGGGAATGAGGTAGCAGACATTCCGTTAGTTCAGCTCCTAAAATTATGAGAAACGCAAGATTTCTGGGGATTTTTACTTCTCAATTCCCTTTTCTAAAAGGTAAAATTATCTTCTCAAGAGTTTACGTTTGATTCCAATTTCTGATTATCATGATAATATTCGGTTTAAGAAAAATTAGGTTTTCTTATAATAAAATTGAAATACAAGGTTTTTCTTTAAGCTGTTATTATATTAAGGGTAAAGTATACAATTGGTCACTAAACTTTTCAAATACTTGCATTTAGGTCCCTTAACTTTTAAAACTTGCAATACAATCACCAAACATTTAGTTTGTTTGCAATATGGTCACCAACGTAATGACCGTTTCACTTCGTTAGGGTAAATTATATAAATGGTCACTAAACTTTTCATGCGCTTGCATTTAGGTCCCCTCAACTTTTAAAACCTACAACACATTCATCAATTATATTTTAAATCCCAAATTCCAAAACATTTCAATTACATTCTAAACCTCAAATTCCAAAATACTTCAATTATATACCCAACCCCAAATTCATAATCCATTCTCAAAATCTTCCATAACAAACTGAACTTTAAGTAATAACCATAAACCCTCAAAACATAACCCTAGATGGTAAATTTCCCCACCAATTAACCCAACATAATCAACAACATTTTGTTCATTTTTGGGTCCATAACAATAAGTGATTATGTTGGGTTTAGGATTTAAAAGTTATATTTAACCAACTATAAGTGAACAATACTCAATTCAATTCAATTTTTTTTCGACTTGAATTAATTCAAAAATTTTGATACAAATTAACTTTGAGTTGTAATTTCATAAACTCAACTTATAAAAATTTCAAGTTAAAATCGAGTTGTAAAATACATCTCGAATATCTCAAAATTTTTAGTAATTAGTGGATTAATTTTTAAGTTTGAGTCAAGTCCCTTGACTCTGTATGATATATGTATACCACGTATGGAAAAAATATGAAGAAATATATGTATTGTATATGGTTAATGTTATAGTATTATAAATATTTATAATTAAATTTAAATAGAAACTTGAAAATTTTAAACTCAAATCGGAAAAAAATCGAGTCAACTATTTTATAAACTAAACTGAATTAGAATAAAATAATATTATAATATGATAAATATTTATAATTAAATTTAAACAGAAACTTGAAAATTCAATTCAATTTGATTTGATTTAAATTTTATAAACTAAAATTGAAAAAAAATCGAGTCAACTATTTTATAATCTCAATTGAGTATTTCGGTCCAATATAACTCTAAACCCAACATAATCACTTATTGTTCACTTATAGTTGGTTAATTTTTTTTAAACGATTATGTTTTGAGGGTTTAGGTTTGTTGTTTCATGTTCAGTTTGTTATGGCAGATTTTGAGAATGGATTATGAATTTGGAGGTTTAGAATGTAATTGAAGTATTTTGGAATTTGGGGTTTAGAATGTAATTGATGATTGTGTTACAAGTTTTAAAAGTTGGGGGACCTAAATGCAAGCGCCTGGAAAGTTCAGTGACCATTTATATAATTTACCCTAACGGTAGTGAAACAGACGTTACGTCGGGGACCATATTGTAAACGAACTAAATATTTAGTGACTGTATTGCAAGTTTTAAAAGTTGGGGTATCTAAATGCAAGCATTTAAAAAGTTCAGTGACCATTTGTATACTTTACCCTTATATTAAAGGGAAATTTTTTATTTTAATTCCTACATTTTTACTTTTTACTATTGATAACTTTTTTATTCATATCAATATCTATTTTTTGTTATATATATATATATTTATAAATTTCCATGTTTTAGTTATTAAGAAGACAAAAGTGTCTCTTTCTACTAATATTTTAGAAGATTGTTGTCAATTTTTTTTATAATTTTTTTAAAATTTTAAATTTCTAATGTTTATTTTATTAAGAAGACCAAAAAGTATCATTTTTATTAATATTTAAAAAAGATTATTGTAGTTTTTATAAACTAAATTGATATTTAATTAGTTTATTTTATTAATCTAATAATAAACTAAATATTAATAAAAATAGCATTCACTAAATAATAATTTATAAGATAAATTATATTAATCACTTAACTATTATTTTTCTATTTTGATAATATTTTTACAAAAAAGATTTCATGACAAAATAATAATAATGTGATAACTACCTATATAATTTATCTTAAATTAGTTAAGAATCAAATTCATTAAATATTCATAATGATTAAAGAGAATGGTGTTTTCTCTTAAAATCTTTTTTTAATAGAGGCAGTTGGTATTATTAAAAAGTGAATATCTAAGATTACAATAAAAGTTTACAACTATCATTGTAAATTAAATACATAATTTGGACATTTTCCTATAACATTGAAACTAATCACTTTAGATCATATAAGGATGTATATGGAAAAGGTTAAAAACTCAACCAAAAGACTCGAACAAAACATAAATACAGATAAATCTAACTGTACGAATCATAAGAGGAAATTAAGCTATTGAAAGACTACTGAGAACTGTAAATCAGAGCTGAGCGTTGTGAAAAACTATCAACGATTGCAAAATCACGTATCCAAATTCAATTCGAGGGTCAATGGCAAGGAAGATCAACTGGAAAAAAACATAAAATAAAAAGAACGGTCAAATGACTGAAAAATAAGACAAAACGAGTCACATAGACAGAGATAAATGTGTCATAAAGGCAGAATTATTCTTATTAAAAACTAAAAAATAAAATAAGAGAGAAGAGAACTGGCGGTCGACAATCAACATCAAAATCGATGTCGTCGTTGATTAAATAAAATTAAAGAAAAAAAGTTAATCTAATCTATAGAAAATGATATAAACTTTAAAGAAAAAATAAAGAATAAGAAAAGAAGGGAGCAGGGAAATTTTAAATTCAAGTAATGTTTATATAATATAGTATGGATTATTAATTATTAAATAATATTATAAATAAATATTATTTTATAATCATCTCATATTAGTATAAGCCTACAATACATGTCACATACTACAACATACCACGAAACACGCCTTAAGAAAATTTGTTCTTATTATGTAAATATTAAAAAATATAAGAATTTGTTTAAAATTTAATTATAGTTTTAATAAAATTATAATAAAATTATAATTTTTAAAAAAATAATAATTAATTTAATCTTTTTAGAATTAATAATTTAAAGTTATATAAGTTAGAACCTGCCATTAGCATCAGTCACCTTTGGTGACCACTTTCACTCATCGAAAAATCAAGTGCTACAACATTCGTGCTTGAGTTCGCCTAAAATCATCTGCTCATGTATTTTTAATAAAAATTAGGTAAATTATACATTTAGTACCTAAACTATTACTTTATTTCATTTTAGTACCTCAACTTTCAATTTTTTCAAAACCATACATAACATTTACTTTTTGTTTCATTTTAGTACCCCACCATTAAAAAGTTAATGGCACATTTGAAGTGGTATTTTTTTATTTGGGTAAACTACACAATTCATCACTTAATTATCTTCTCACTCTATTTGATCACTAAAGTTTAAAAAATTAGAATTTAATCATTAAACTTTTGAATTGCTTATATTTTGATCCTCTAGGAATATATTATTATTATTTTTAGTATGCCATGATAAATTAATTAATATCTAATATCAAATAATATTTAAAATAAAAATAAAATGTTATAATTTTAATCCAACCCTTAATCTCCAAACCCCAATTGTCAATCCAAACCCCAACCCTACCGACATCACCCTCCAATCACCACATAAGAATCCATTGAAAAAATCGTTTGTGAACCAGAAACAAATGAACACAGAGAAACAAATTTAAGTGTAAAAAATACAACAACCACCATCACCTCAACAAAGAGAAGTTAAGAAAAATGTAAACATTGCTCAATACTCATAATTGAAACAACAAAAAAAGCTTAAATTTTTTATATAAAAACAAAAATAGTAACAATAAAAGGAAAAGCGCATGAAGTGGATGAGAATAAAGTTGTCATTCATGCTTCCTTATTTCGTCTTAAAATGTTGTAGTTCCAGAAAAAGTATAACTAAAATAAAGAAGAGATAAAGAGTATGAAACAAAAACAAAACAAAACAAAAAATCTAGGTTTTTGTTTATACTTATTTTCTTGCATTCTCTCTCATTTTCTAGGCAAATAAAGATAACTCATTTCACTAGATCACCAACCAAACAAAAGCAACATTACCCCCTTTTTACTTTCACAGACCTAATCATAAAATTAAAATGAAAAGAATAAAAAAAGGAGAACAATAACTTGATGAAGATAGGTATGGACTGTGAGGTTTTTTTGTTTGTGTGTATAGTTTTACTCAATCGTAGCAACGCCTCATTCAAAGGAAGAGAATTTAATGAAAGAAAAAAAAAATTGCTAGTATGGGTTTTTGGGTATTCTTTGTTTCATGAAGATGAAGTTAAGGATGAGTTTAGATTGGCGTTGGAGTTTGGAGATTTAAGATTAACATTAAGGATTTTGATTTTAAATTTTATTTGACATTAATAAAAATAAATTTGTCATATCGTACTAATAATAATAATAAAATAATCCACATCATCATGAGAGATCAAAATACAAGTAATTTGAAAGTTTAATGATTAAATTAAAAAATTTTAAATTGTAGTGACCAAAATAGAAGTGAAAATATAGTTAAGTGATGAATCATGTAATTTACTTAAATAAAAAATATCGGCCGTCAGTTTTTTAACAGTTGGGCACTAAAATGAAATAAAAAATAAACGTTAAGTGTGATTTTGAAAAAAATGAAAGTTGAGGTATTAAATCAAAACAAAAGTGATAGTTTAGATAATAAACATATAATTTACCTTAAAAATTATAATTTGATTATAATTCTATTAAAATTATAATTAATTTTTAATAAATGATTAATTTAAATAAATTTTTATATTTTTTAATATTTACATAATAAAAATAAATTTACTTGCGATTATTTTAGTATATCACTTTAGTGATACATGCACTGTAGAATTTTCGTCTCAGGTTATTGAAAGAAAAACGTAGAATCCAATCCTTACCCAAAAGGAGAAAACGACAATCCCTATCATTTGTCTTTTTATGGTCAGAAGTCCCTTCCAAATGTCAAAAAGGTATCAAAGAAAGCAGTGCCACGCCCCAACACGTGTTTTCCTCTTCCTAAACCACACTGCATGTAACGGCAGCACATATCTATTGCTTCCTCCATATCGTCACTCATTATTCGCTTTCCTTTGAGGCATTTTATCAGACATTTCTTTTTGATCCTGGGAAAATCTTAGTGATGGCGGATTTAGTTAACTCGTTTCTCAACTTAGCGGTGCCCCCTGCCACCATGATGATGCTGGCCTTTTCATGGCCCGCCTTGTGCTTTATCAATGCATGCGAATGGCTTTACAACACCTTATATACTACAGAGAATATGGATGGCAAAGTTGTTATAATCACCGGTGCTTCTTCTGGTATTGGAGAGGTAAATCATATTCTCCGTTACACACATTAGTATAGCCATTCTTTTTAAGTCTCAATATCATCAAGTATTGTGTTGTTGTACATGGTTTATGAATATTGCAGCAAATTGCATATGAATATGCAAAGAGGAGGGCAAATCTTGTGTTGGTCGCGAGGAGAGAACAACGGCTTCGTGCCATTAGTGAGAAAGCTAGGTATATTGGTGCAAACAGCGCCATGGTGATTGCTGCAGATGTTGTCAAGGAAGATGAATGTAGGAGATTTGTTAATGAAACCATAAACTTCTATGGGCGTGGTAAGTTACATCCTTATGCTTAGTTTCGACGACAGATTATGATTTGGTATTAACCTTATTCTTATAATTATAGATGTTTTGATTATGTTTGCATATGTGTGATAAATTTCCATACACATTTGTTGTGCCTAAAAGTAATTCAACTGTTAAGAACCTGAACTTACAGAGTGGCGTAAGAGAGATGTTGTTCTACTTATAATTATAATCATCCGGGCAGTACATTTCATTAACTGCATGAAGCTCAAATCGTTTTTGTATTCACTCTGTTTTGTTTCTGATACTTTATCTTGCAGTGGATCATCTGGTGAACGCAGCAAGTTTGGGACATACGTTCTACTTTGATGAAGTTGCGGACACCTCAGTGTTTCCCATTTTGTTGGTAAGCCTCAAATAGCTGCCATTGTGTAATCTTTGAGGAGATTCCTTTTGCCCCTTAATCAAGTTTTTTTCTTAAGGAGTTGTTGGTTTGTTAATTTTCAGGACATAAACTTTTGGGGAAATGTTTATCCGACATTTGTTGCTCTTCCGTACCTACAGCAGACTAATGGTCGAGTCATTGTGAATGCTTCGGTGGAGAACTGGCTACCATTGCCGAGAATGAGTTTGTATGCTGTGAGTATATATAACTTTACTACATCATAAACATCACATGCAAATATCTAGATTCTAGTCATTTTGGTATCTTAATAGATAGAACTTGCTGTTAATTCCATTCAGTCCAATCCACTCGGATGGATCCATATTCAACCGTAACATGCACCTGTATGAGCACTCGAGTTGATTTTGCTCTTGATTCTGAACAATGAACCATCAATTTTCCTGAACTATTAAGTTCTATTCATGCAGAAAGACATAAAATAATTAATGCATTAGTTTAACTCTTACCGCCGAATAAGTGTTTCCTTCTATATGAATGAACCTGATCCTTCCTTTGTGTTTGTGTTAGGCTGCAAAAGCTGCTCTCCTGAATTTCTATGACACTCTCAGGCTCGAAGTAAATGATGAGGTTGGAATAACGATTGCAACACATGGATGGATCGGAGGCGAAATGACAAGTGGAAAATTTATGCTTGAAGAGGGAGCTGAAATGCAATGGAAGGAAGAACGAGAAGTAAGTATCAACTAAACAGCTGCAATATATTTTGAAAGTTTACATGATTCAGGTAAAGCAAGATTAACTGATTGATCCGAAACTAATTTGGTGATCACATAATTTGGATTTAAATTAAGAAAGATTATCGTGATTGCGGATGCAGTCTAATTAAAGCGTTGCCATCCTGGGAATGTAATTCATGTATATATTAAATTGGTACAGGTACAAGCAAGTGGTGGGCCTGTGGAAGAGTTTGCAAGGCTGATCGTTTCAGGGGCATGCCGGGGAGATGCATATGTGAAGTACCCGAGTTGGCATGACTCGTTCCTCCTCTTTAGGGTGTTTGCACCCAAAGTACTTAACTGGAGTTTCCGGCTTCTACTGTCGACTCATGGTACAAGAAGAACATCGATGGTGGGTGTTGGAAAACTGAAGGCTGAAGGCAGCACAGCTAGGTATACGATGGAGAGCACTTCTCCTAGGAGGCTTCCTGCAGGTCCGATAACCTTTTCGCAGAAGATGGAGTAGCGGCATCAATGGCTGCCACGTCTTGAGTTGAACTTTGCTTTGTTTATTTAATGTGTTGTGAATTGTTCGGTTCGAATTTGGCACCATGTTTTCATATAAAGAACAAGTGTTGGATCGTATCGGCAAAGTATGTCCTAGTTAGCAGAATAAGCCCCGTGCAAATGTATTCAAGTGCATATTGTTTTCATTTGTTGCCATGGATTTGGAATAATGCATTACTCCAGTTCTGTTTCATCAATCCTTGAAAAATTACTAATTAAGAATATTTTTTTATTCTTATATATATATCTGTGTTCATATGATAATCATGTTGGTGAACGGCGACGGATTCATTACTTCCTGAGCTTGAGTAGGTGTCCCTCGAATTTTTTCGAACTTATTTGATTAATTTTTTATTGATAATATTTACTTTGAAATTTTATATGTTTATTTTATTTTAAAATATACATATTATTAATATATATGTTTATTATGGATGATTCTGTGTACTTTTGTACGGAACAAGAGGGGAAAGCATGTCGGCCATTGACAAAATCGTGCGTTTAAGCTTTAAGCTTTAGTCAAAAACATGCGCATAAGAGTGGACCGATAAATTGGATTTTGAGTTCCAAACGTTTCATATTTCAAATTTAAATTGTATTACCTCAAGTGCACGTGCACGTATCAACATTTTCCTCAGTTAAAGTATCAAAAAGAAAAATAAAATTAGTAAAAACAGATGATTAATTTTTTAAATAATTTATATTTTTTCTCATTTATTTTTATCTTCAAAATTTACAAGTTTTAATTTAATTATCAATTTTTATATATTTATTTTTTAAATTATTAAAAAACTACTAACCGTAATTGATTTGATGATATAAAGATAAAATAAGATTAGAAAAATAGATACATATTTTTTTAAAAAAATGAATAGTAATAATTCTTATATAATATTGTATATTTATGGCTTGCACCATAATCGAACTCTCAAAGATTATATATATATATATATATATATACAAGATAGTTTGTAACACTCATTTCCTGTATATGTTTCCGTACACTCATTTGTAAAACTCATAAAATTTTGTTTTAAAATTTAAAACCAAAAATATTTTAATACAATAATAAAACAGTCGTTGAAACCTATTACTAAAGTTATCACTTTAAATATATTATAGAGTAATTTTTCTTAATTTCGATTACAATCCAGTAATTTTTCAAAATAACATGATTGTCCTACTGTTGCTGATGAGAGTCAATCTTAGATTGATGATAGCTGCTCCTGCTCCACTATCTGACTAGTCTTTGTTGTTACCTACGCGTGAAATCAACACACGTTAAGTATATACTTAGTGAGACATAATATTGTAAAAAATCTGCAATTTATACATAAGTATCTCATGACTATTTAATGACGAACTAAATCACATACTCCATAAGGATCAAATAAATAATTCTCAGTTAAACCAGATTTTTCTTTCATACAACCATCGAAATTATTCTTAGTAGTCCCATCATACCTATTCTTTTGTATATTTTTCCCAATTATTCTTTATTTGCCCTATGTACATTAAGTGAGAAAGTAATGTATATGTATTACACTAAAGTGCCAAATGGTCCTTTATATACCGTTAATATACCGCTATGTATTTTCATTTGTGGTATCCTTTAATGACAATTATGAACTGTTATACATTTTCATTTATAGCATCCTTTCATATCAATTATGAATTGTTATACATTTTCATTTATGACATCATTTCATACCAATTATGCACTGTTATACATTTTCATTTATGACATCCTTTCATACCAATTATGCACTGTTATACATTTTCATTTATGACATCCTTTCATACCAATTATGCACTGTTATACATTTTCATTTATGGCATCCTTTCATGCCAATTATGCATTGTTCTTCATCTAACTTGTATTAGTGACACCTTTATGCCAAATGCACAGTTAGACATTTAGTCTTTTATTTTAGTACAATTTATACTCTAATAGTTATTCATAATATCAATTAACTCTTTCGATTCATTATAAACTCTATAGTTTGCACACGTAGTGACAATACGATAATTCACAAACTTATTATAATTTATGTGGGTTGCACATCCACTACCAATACGTTAATACATAAACTTGTTATGAATTTCTTAATTTTCACACAGTGTCCATACAGAAATTCATAAACTTATTATGAATTTCTTAGTTTTGCACATAAAGTGCCTATACAGAAATTCATAAACTTATTATGAATTTCTTCGTTTTGCACACAGTGCCCATACGGAAATTCATAAACTTATTATGAATTTCTTTGTTTTGCACACACATAGTGCCCATACGAAAATTCATAAACTTATAATGAATTTCTTCGTTTTGCACACACAGTGCCCATACGAAAATTCATAAACTTATTATGAATTTCTTAATTTTTGCACACACAATACCATTTGGTAATCGCCATACATATATCAAGCAATCATACATTTATGATTATCATAACATATAGGTACATAATAAATGCACTCACCTGACTTGCCTCGCTATTATATCCAAAACGCAAATCTGACTACTCAACTACTTTATCTTTGCCTTTCGTTTGGCTTGACTCGGGAGTTTGATTATGATCTACATAAGCATCCATTAAGGACATATACCATACTAAATGTTAGTATATTCCCTAACATTTATACTTTAATAAGATTCACAAGTACTATTATTTAAATTTCTATAACAATTTCAACTTATCTTATAATTTCTGTCTCAATAGTATCGGTACCCCTACCATGGTATCGATACTTCTATATTTGTGGTACCGATACTCCTTTACAGTATCGATATCATTTTTGCATTCTACAATCAATGGTATCGATACCTTCTCCATAGTATCAATACCCCCTCTCAGTATCGATACTAATTGCATCATATCGATACTGTTTAGCTGATTCTTCCAATTTTAAGCCTGTAGTATCGGTACTGTTTTATCAGTACCGATACCCTTACCCAGATTTTCTATTTTTCAGCCCGATTCTTACCCAAATTTGGTCAAATTTCCTTATGTTTACAACCAACAATACTATTAAAGTCTTCCCTACTTATCCCTACTAACTTTCCTTCATTTAACTTCTTAAAACATCTAAAATCTCCCAAGAACATTTTAATCTAAGAATCACACCACTTTTTCTAACATGTTTTTAAACTAATCTAATGCTTCTAATCTCTCAGTTATTTCTTTGACAAGTCAAATATTCTAGTAAACATAAATAAAAACTCATATCTTAACATATTCTTCAAAAACCTATTTTCTTAAATCTTCAATATTTCATCTATCTCTTAGTTTTGATTCTATTTAATCATTCCTTAAGCCTCTATAATACTCAATACTTCAAAAACCAACCAAAAATGAAAGAAGAAACTAACCAATGAAACCTTACTTTTAGCTATGGGGGAGAGTTTTTCCACGGGAAAGAAGAAAATAACTTAAGTTTCTTTAACTTTCCCACTTTTTCTATACTTTAATACCTTATTAAAAATG
Organism: Hibiscus syriacus; assembly: GCF_006381635.1. NCBI lineage: Eukaryota > Viridiplantae > Streptophyta > Magnoliopsida > Malvales > Malvaceae > Hibiscus > Hibiscus syriacus. Next base: position 3,317,356 of record NW_024062765.1, read on the forward strand.
AATATTAAATTCATTTTCCTTTAAAAGACCAAAATGCCATCTTCATTCATCTATTGATACAAATTAGTCTAAAACAATATTCCAAATCATTTTCTCATTTTTATCATTTATTCAAAGAAATCCTCAAATTTTAAAACTTTTCACTAAAGTCACTGACCTAATATTTGAGGTATTACATAGTATATGTTCAAATACTCTCAATTAATTAACTATGCAAGCTTATATCTATGTCGGTGTTCAAACCCGTGATTTTTAGAGAAAATAACAAGTTCTTTAACATTTAAAGTATCTCTATCGGTGCTCGAACATGTAACTTTTAATGAAAATAACAAGTCTTTTAACAACTAAGGTAAATTAATGCGTACAACTCTCAAAGATTAAATTACAGTTTTATTGCATATTTATACTATTATAAGATTGCCTAAGCTACCTTAAAAACCTTGTAATCTAAAGTCTAAACATCTAACTCTACCTGCTATTACTGTATTATGGATATTCATTTTTTACAATAAATTATCCGTAAAAAGAAAAGAGAAAAAGGCTCAGATGGTCGTAACGTAAGCTCAATCCCCGATCCGATGACTAGAGATAATCTTCAACGGAAATGCTCAAACCCTCCGTTTCTCTTCCTTCACTTCTTCTTTCCCTGGAGCCGCCACTAGCATCGTTCGCATTCGCCGTGATCTCATTGTTGACTGAGCTGTCGGCTGTAATCATTTGAACGTCGATTGCCATGCCAGCATCCGTCGCTGCTTTCTGTACGGACTTGGGCGACATGTCTGAATTAACATACGGAGGTAACAACGAAGGGAAGTTGAGAGCGGTTAATGATGATGGTCGACGGAGACAATAGAAAGCAATGTCGTGGGCGACGGCAGCGGCTTCCGGAGTTGAATAAGTCCCTAACCAGAGGCGTCCTTCGGTGCCGGGAACTCGAATTTCCGACACCCATTTCCCCCATCTCCGGCGACGGACTCCCTTGTATTTCTTTTCGTCGGCACTCATTATTGCAAAAGAAAAAGCAGATAAAAAGGGTTACTGGAGTTTGAAGAAAAGTGAGGAAAGGGGATGGAAAGCGTAGATAATATAGGTTGAAGAAGCACAGAGTCAAAAGGAGGAGTTTTAAGGTAGAATATGAAGATTAAAGGACAAGTCAAAGATGATAAGCAAGGTCAGACGAAAGTGGACTGTACCTTCTAGAAGAATTGTGAGTTTTGGTGTTATGGCTCAAGTTGTGTACTTGTTCTTTCAAATTTCTGGAATAGCTAGGTCGGTCCATGGAATAATTTTTATTTTTCAGGTAAATTATAGTGTTAGTCCCTTTTATTTTCAGTATATCTAAATTTTGGCGAGGACAACTTCTAACTTATTAAGGACATGATGATTTCTATTAAAGTTAGGATAAACTACACATTTAGTATTTAAACTATTAGTTTTATATGTTTCAGTACATAACTTTCAATCTTTTAATAATCATACATAAAGTTTAGTTTTTGTTTCATTTTTAGTACCAAAACTTAAGTATTGAAAAAATTGAAAGTTTAAGTACTAAATTACGTTTAGTACCTAATCCATACTTAAATTTTGAAAAAAAATGAGAGTTTAGGTACTAAAACGACTAAAACAAAATAGTTTAGGTACTAAACGGGTTAAGTTTTTAACGACAGGTACTAAAATGAAACAAAAACTAAATCTTAGATATGATTTTGAAAAAATGAAAGTTTAGATACTAAAATGGATCAAAATTGATAGTTTAGGTACTAAATTGTAATTTACCTTCAAAGTTATTATCAACTTTAAAAACTATTTTTTAAATAATTTTATATTTAAAGTATTTTTCTAACATTTTTTCTTATTCATTATATTTCCGTAAATAATTTTTTATTATTATTGATCATTTATTATTTGCTGGTATAAAACATTGATTCATCGTCGATCGACCATCGATCAATCACAATTTCATACGGGTTTTGGTCGCCAGGGGAGGTGAGGCAAGGTAGAGATTCGTCGACGGCAAAGGATGGTAGTCGGCGTGAGTTTAGGGATTGAAATGAATGTTTTTAAAGTTTTGGGTTTATTTCAAAATTTATGTGTTTTCATTTTAAATATATATATATATATAATTATTTTTAATCTTATATAAAATTTCTAAAATTATCAGATTGTTACACATGTCACTTAAAGGAGAAAATTAACGTCGTTGACAGTCTGGACACCTAAAATAGTAACGTTTGTAACGTTAGACATCTGGATGGACAAAAAAAATATTGAGCCAAAATTATTTACAAGTTTGCAGCTAATGTTGAATGATGGTGAATCTAATTGAAGGCATTTGTAGCAGCATACAAGAAGTCCAAGAGACCTTTACCAGTCAAGAGCTCGAAATCCAGCAAGAGCAGGAAACCGATTATAGCCGCCTTCCCGTTTATAATTTCGTTCTTTCCGATGAAACCAAACCCCTCCGAGTCCTCATCAATCAGCATTCTCATCTGAAGAACCGCGTACAAGAAGATGATCAGACGAGTCAATTGCATGCTTCTAATACTCTGAGTTTGTTAAGCTTTATAAACGAGAGCAATGTGTTACCTTGTCCAGATTGACATCAGAAGCAGTTACCCCCGGTTGCGCCTTTCCACTGAAGACGATCTCTGCGGCTGCATCGGATTTTACACCGCCTTGCATGCTGATATAAATATTTTCACCGTCTGTTTTTACAGGGTAAACGTAGAGTGTCCTTAAAGTAGGTGTAAGGGCTCGAAGCACTGGGTTTTTTGGATACCATTCCTTGGTGGCTCCGTTTCGAAGATCAAATGTGCTATCTGTTGTTGGACAAACTATACAACCATCCTGTAAAAGGTACAATCACACATTATCTGTTCATCAATTCTGAAAAAAAAAATCTGAATTATCTGCTTAAAACTGAAAGCAGTAAAAATCTGGGGTTTAAACCCCTTATTGCCAAACCATTGTTTCTTTAAATTTTCATGATTAGACAAGTAATGAGGGTGGGTGGGTTGGGGACCTGGGTAAGCTTGGCGTTGAGCAAGCCCTCCGTGTAAGCGCCTTCAGCGGGCGAACGATTCTCAATTGCAAAAACCTCATCCTTGTACCAAAGCAATAGGATGTTATCCCCGTCTTGTATGATCACACGCCGCTCTCCATTTGGCAGCGCCGCCAGCGGGACCACCGGCACCCAGTTCTCACCACCAGAAACGCCGCCCGAAGCCACTGAATGTTCGCTCACGGAAGGTATTTCCGTCGATTTGCAAGTGATTCAACAGTTATTGTTGTTGGGAAATCGGGTTATTTCCCATACGAACGTAGTTTCAAAATTGATTTGAAATGTCAAGATCAAAACTATTAAATTTGCACAGCGGACAAATCCGTCAAACTATTGAATATTGAAACACAATGTAAAAACCCAATAAAGAACAATAAAAGAGATAACACACCAAATTTACGAGTTTCGACGAAAATATCGTTTACTTATCGGACACCACACCGGATGATAACTTCACTATCAACAAATAATACAACAAATGAAATTCCTAAAGTGAGAGAATGAAGAAAACAAATGAAAGAGAAAACTTGTTTTTGGGATGATTTCTAATGGAAATACTTAGGCCTATTTATAGTTAAGTTTTAAGGATTAAACTTATAAATAACTTAATATTTAAGAGATCAAAGATGAAATTCCCATGTGCACAAGTTGACCACTTGCCAACTTGTCAACTTGCCAGCCTTCAATTTGCCAACTTGCCAATTTTAATGTAGTGCCTCTAATTGCTGTAACACCCATTTTTTGTATACCCTTCCATACACGAGATATGAATGTTACATCAATTTAAAAATAATATTTTTCATTTAAAAACCCGTAAAACTTTGTTTCCAATCGATTAACCATAAAATAAGATATTTTGTTAAATCAACATAATAAAATCTTCACTTAATTACATTACAAAATGTTTACCATAGTTTAATTACATGCCAACTAAGTTCTTAAATTGAATAAGATTGTCCTATCGTTACTGATAAGAGTCAACCTTAACTAATGATACTCACTGCTACTGATGCACTCCTTACTCAATTTATCTCCATTTTTACCTACACGTGGAAACAACACACATTAAGTATTTACTTAGTGAGACATAATATTATAAAGTAACCCTTTTATATATATATAAGTATGTCATTTCTATTTAATTTGTACTAAATCGTATATTCCTTAATGATTCTATGATCCTCCTCATTGAAACTGTATTCCATTCTCAATTATCTTAAGTATTTTAGTATGCCTAACATACCTATCTTTCTATATATTTTTCTTCAATTATTTATCTATTTAGTCCTAAACATTTATTTTCATTGATAGCATCCCAACATGCTTATAATACACCCTTATACCATTTCCATTATGACATTCTTTCACGCTTTTATACACTATTATACATTTTATTTATGACGTCCTTTCATGCTTTTTATGTTCTATTTAAGCTTTTCTTTATAGCATCCATTTATATCACAATACATTAAAATTCCTTTATTCTCTTACTCAACAGTGTTTAACCCTTTATCTAACTGGCATAATTGACACTTTTCTGCCAATTGCTCAGTTAAACCATTATTCTTTTACTCAACAATACTTAATCGTTCATCTATCTGACATAATTGATACATTTTTGCCAGTTTCACAGTTAGGCTTTAAAGACACTTAGTCTTTCATCTAACTGACATAATTGACACATTTCTGTCAATTTCACAGCTAGGCCATTACATCTTTTATTTGGAATAGTTTCTATTCTAATACTTACTTTTAATATCAATTAACTCTCTTTTATTATAAACTTTATACATTCACACCCTTAGTGCTCACATGGTAATTTACCAGCTTCTTATTTCTGTTCATTTATTAAGATGCACATGTAGTGCTTATACCGTTATTCCTCAACCATTCTATAATCTATGTGGTTGGTATACCCATTACCAATATAAAGATCCATTTTTTTCTTATTATGAAATTCTTATGTTTATACACATATATTTCTTATACGAAAATTCATAGACTTAATATATTGAAATTGTTGCCATGATTCATTCTTTTCGTTTGTAACCTCCATTTATGTTTATAATACATCATTATACATTTTAAACTCTAACATTTTTTCTTTTGATAATGCACCAATATTCATTTCAAATATAGTATACTTTTATGTTGATAATGTACCCATATACATCTCAACCATAGTATACTTTTCTGTTGATAATGTACCCATATACATTTCAACTCTAGCATACTTTTCTGTTGATAATTCACCCATATGCATTTCAACTCTAGTATACTTTTTTGTTGATAATGCACCCATATGCATTTCAACTCTGGCATCCTTTCATGCCAATAATGCACCCATATACATTATTCTATTATGCCGATAATGTACCCATATACATATCAGTTAAGGCATCCTTTCATGCCACTAATGAACCCATATGCATTATTCTTTTATGTCGATAATATACCCATATACATATCAACTAAGGTATCATTTCATGCCACTAATGCACCCATATGCATTATTCTTTTATGCTGATAATGTACCCATATACATATCAGCTAAGGCATCCTTTCATGCCAATAATGCACCCATATGCATTATTCTTTTATTCATTAGTTTTAGAGCATTTCATACTCTAAAACTTATGAATAAAATTACTTTCATACCTTAAATAAAACTTAGTAAATATTGTAAAACATACTTTACAATTTAAACATTTTAATTGTATAGATTTTATACAATGAATGTACTCACCTCACTTTCCTTGCTATGTATCCAAAACGTAAGGCTAATTGCTCCGATATTTTGCCTTTACCCTTGGTTTCGATCTATCCCAAATTCATTACATACATGCATAATATCAATTGTTAGTCTATTTCCTAACAATTATAACTTAAACATTAATCAAAATACTTAATAGGTTATCGATACCACTGCTTATAGCATCGATACTACCCTATTAGGTTATCGATACCCCTTCATATATCGATACCAAAATTAGGTTCAATTTTACTTGGTATCAATACCCTCATCATAGGTATCGATACCATTTCATTAAGTACCGATACTGATTGAATCATTATCGATACTTCTCAAACGATTTAGCCTAATTTTTGCCTATGGTATCGGTACCACTTCAATAGGTACCGATACTCCTGCCCAGATTTTTCAGTTTTAACCCAAAATTTGCCCAACTTTGGCCAATTTTCCTTTCATTTTCCCTTAACAATACTATATAACACTTCTCTACTTAACCCTACTTTCTTTCATTCATTTAGACACTTAAAACATCCAATATCTCTCAAATGCATTTGATTCTAAGAATCACACCACAATTACTAACTTGTTATTTCACTCAACCAATGCTTCTAATCTTTCATTTACCTTAATGACAAGTCAATTTTATCAACAAACCTCAACAAACCTTCATATATTAACATATCATGATAAAACCCATTTTCTAAAATTTCCCATATTTCCTCCATTTCATAGTTTTAACCTTATTTAATCTTTCATTAAGCTTACATATCACTTGATGTTACCAAAGCAACCCATAATTTAAAGAAAGAACTAGTTATGATAAGTTTACCTTATGCTTGAGAGGAGAGCAAGACCAACGAGAGAAGAAGAAGAGTAGGAAATGTTTTTACTTTTCTCTTTTCTCTTTTCTCCCTTTACAATCCCTAATATATATTTATATTTTGAATTTCATTTTCCCTCTTAAAAGACCACAATACCCTCTTAACTTATCTATTGTCACAAATTAGCCTAAACATTATTCCAAATTATTTCCTCATCTTTTACCAATTATTCCAATAGATCCTCAAATTCTAAATCTTTTCAATAATGTCACTGACTAGATATTTGGGGTATTACAATTCTTCCCCCTTAAGAAAATTCGTCATCGAATTTAATGACTTTATACTTTTACTACAACATTTCAGCTATAAGACTTGTTTTATTACTTAGTTTCTGGATTTCTCGAATCCAGATTTTTATGAGTTCTTTTTCATAAAATATTTAACCGAATACCCATTTCCCAAAGTAAGAACATGCAATAATTTGATTGGTCATTAATAAGCAATGACACATGAAAACATTATAGGTCTTATCCATTTCGGGAGACAAAAGCTAATTGATAAAATCTATTAAGGTTTATTAATTCTCTAACTCAGTCCGAACCACACAATATTTCCTTTCAAAATAATACCATCAGGAAAACTTTATCACTTTCTAGCCACTCAACTACTTTTATCTTTAAATCTGCATAATACTTTTGTAATTGTCACCACTATAGCGTCGCTCACTATACAATTAATGACATCAAATCTTTTAAAATACTCAACTACGGCCGAATCTAAAACATGTATATATAATTCCTATTATGATTCTTTAACTTTATTGAGGCATATGTCAAAACTTTACATTTGTGCATAAGCACACTTCCTAAACCGTTGATATATGCATTAGTAAAAACTACATAATCTTTACCCAACTCAAGTTGTATAAACGCTGGTATTCCTGTTACAATTCTCTTTAGTATTTCAAAACTCTCTTGACCCTTTTTCATGCTCCCAAAAATACATATCTTTCTTTAAAATCTTGGTTAGCAACAAAGTTAACATCAAAAAGTTTTTCACTAACCATCGATAGTAAACAACAAGCCTCAAAGAGATCCAAACTTTAGGATCATTCTTTGGGCTACAACATGAGTTTTTCTTAAAATTCACTCTTATACCTTATGCCTAAACAACATGGTCAAATAAAACTATCTATGCTAACCAAAGTCCATATTTGAATAATTTGGCAAACAAGTTCTTCTCTCGAAGAGTGTGATTTAACTGTCAAAATCTATTTATAACCACATAGATTTATCTTTCTTTTCACTATTAACACACATATTTGATTCACTTGACTCACTTAAGTCATTTAATTACTAAATCATAGAAACATGTTCAATACTTTAATAACTATTAACCTTGAATTCCACCTTTCGTTATGGAGACATCTCAATAAATTTACTTGAAAAGATATAATTTCCCAAATTGTTGTGAAATTATCAAACCATTCTTCTTTAATCATTTGAGTATCTATTACATTAACTACCTGCTCAATTATCGATATCACCTTGAGGGATGATTTACTTCTCACTAAAACTATAATCTTCATAACCTCTGCATTTTTTCTTCTGGAATAATCGTCTTTAAAGACAAAAAACTTATATTCATTATGATTTTAACTCATCAAATGATAATTTCATTAGGTTCATCGAGAGCATATCCCATGGAATCCTTAACAATTATTTACTACCTGCTCAATTCATCTTTGCACTATTACCCACTATGGTTTACTGCTATCTTCTCATTCAAGATTAAGTTGAATATAATACTTTTACTGTAAAGTCTTTCATTTCCTTATTGAGGAAATTCGTATATCTTTTCCAGATCCCTTTAAAATATTCTCGAACAGTTGAAACATCTTCTATTTCAACTATGAAAATCTAATTATCCACATTATTTAAAAAAAACTTGATAACTTAATAGCAATAATTTCATAGCAGTTAAAGCTAAAATCACACTACTAATCAATTTACTCTTTTTCTTTTCATCATGAACTTGACATTTTGCCAAATTCTTAAGAATTAATCTTGATTTTAATTAATAATCCATTGAAGCATAAAACGGATAATAAATTCATTCTCACAAATTACTTTCTAAAATAACTCTATTAGTTTCATAAAACTTAATCATTTATTCTTAAACAACTCATAATCAATTGATCCACTAACAACTCTTCTTTCTATAAGCTTTTAGCGATTAATATACTTACCGCTTATTCATTTCTTCTTACTCACATTAACCATACTTTAAACACTTTAACGCTTCACTTAAGTATTCCTCAAAATCAGTAACGTTGTTAAACGCTGGGGCATTTCTTGCAAAGAATGAAGGAAAATCCATATAATTTTTTTTACCGTTTTAAGACATGGTACTAAAGTCATGACGGATTCTCTTGGGTTGATTTTGATCTTGACTTTCTTTTCACTATTATCTCTTTCTTACTTTTGTCCTTAATTTACAATATCTATTAGAACATACATAATAAAACACTTGAGTTAGTAAGAAGTGGCGTCTATTACACTCTAATTGACATCATATCAGTAACTTTGACAATTTTAATGTCATGTAATCCTTTTTCTTAGTTCAGCTAAACCCGATTTTGGCCGAGAATCGGCCAAACCTGTAGCTCTAATACCAATAAATGTAACACCCATCTCCCATATACCCTTTTATATATAAGTATGTCATTTCTATTTAATTTGTACTAAATCATATATTCCTTAAGGATTCTATGATCCTCCTCATTTAAAATGTATTCCATTCTCAATTATCTTAAGTATTTTAGTATGCCTAGCATACCTATCTTTCTATATATTTTTCTTCAATCATTTATCTCTTTAGTCCTAAACCTTTATTTTCATTGATAACATCCCAACATACTTATAATAAACCCTTATACCATTTCCATTGTGGCATTCTTTCATGCTTTTATACACTATTATACATTTTATTTATGGCGTCCTTTCATGCCTTTTATGTTCTATTTACACTTTTCTTTATAGCATCCATTCATATCACAATACATTAAAATTCCTTTATTCTCTTACTCAACAGTGTTTAGACCTTCATCTAACTGCATAATTGACACTTTTCTGCCAATTGTTCAGTTAGACCATTATTCTTTTACTCAACGATACTTAGTCGTTCATCTATCTGACATAATTGACATTTTTTTGCCAAATTCACAGTTAGGCTTTAAAGACACTTAGTCTTTCATCTAACTGACATAATTGACACATTTCTGTCAATTTCACAGCTAGGCCATTACATCTTTTATTTGGAATAGTTTCTATTCCAATATTTACTTTTAATATCAATTAATTCTCTTTTATATAAACCTTATACATTCGTACCCTTAGTGCTCACATGGTAATTTACCAGCTTCTTATTTCTGTTCATTTATTAAGATGCACATATAGTGCTTATACCGTTATTCCTCAACCATTCTATAATCTACGTAGTTGGTATACCCATTACCAATATAAAGATCCATTTTTTCTTATTATGAAATTCTTATGTTTATACACATATATTTCTTATACGAAAATTCATACACTTAATATATTGAAATTGTTGCCATGATTCATTGTTTTCGTTTGTAACCTCCATTTATATTTATAATACACCATTATACATTTTAAACCCTAACATCTTTTTTGTTGATAATGCACCCATATACATCTCAGCCATAGTATACTTTTCTGTTGATAATGTACCCATATACATTTCACTCTAGCATACTTTTCTGTTGATAATGCAATCATATGCATTCCAACTCTAGTATACTTTTCTGTTAATAATGCACCCATATGCATTTTAACTTTGGCATCCTTTCATGCCAATAATGCACCCATATGCATTATTCTGTTATGCCGATAATGTACCCATATACATATCAGCTAAGGCATCCTTTCATGTCACTAATACACCCACATGTATTTTTCTTTTATGCCGACAATATAACCATATACATATCATCTAAGGCATCCTTTCATGCCACTAATACACCCATATGCATTATTCTTTTATGCTGATAATGTACCCATATACATATCAACTAAGGCATCCTTTCATGCCAATAATGCACCCATATGCATTATTCTTTTATTCATTAGTTTTAGAGCATTTCATACTCTAAAACTTATGAATAAAATTATTTCCATACCTTAAATAAAACTTAGTAAATATAGTAAAACATACTTTACAATTTAAACATTTTAATTGTATAGATTTTATATAATGAATGTACTCACCTGACTTTCCTTGCTATGTATCCAAAACGTAAGGTTGATTTATCCGGTATTTTTCTTTACCCTTGGTTTCGATCTATCCCACATTCATTACATACATGCATAATATCAATTGTTAGTGTATTTCCTAACAATTATAACTTAAACATTAATCAAAATACTTATTATTAACCTTTCTATGACAATATCAACCCTAATTTAACATTTTTGGCCCTCTGGTATTGATACCCCTACTTATGGCATCGATACTACCTTGTTAGGGTATCGATACCCTTCATGTATCGATACCAAAATTAGGTTCAATTATTGTGCCCGTTTCCAAGTGTTGTTCTTTTAGAGAAATTGTATTTCTTCATCCATGACACTTTTCCACTTATCACTTTCCAAGCTTTGTATTGCTTCTTGGTAAGTGATAGGGATATATTCATCAACAACTGGAAGGGCATAGGCCACCATATCAGCAAATCGAGTAGGTCTACGAATTTCTCTCCTTGGCCTAATAACTGCAAGTGGTTCTGGTGTCTCTAATGGTTCTTGGGTTTGAACCTCTTCATCTTCTGATTCTTCTATTGGAGTTGAAGAATCAATTGCATCAACTTTTGGGATCATCGTCTACTGAAACTCCACCTGTTTTAGAGTATGCTCCACCTGTTGTGAAGTATTACTTGTCTGGAAAGCTTCATTTGTTATGTTATTTATTAGGGCAGATTCATCAAAGGTAACATCTCTGCTAAAAATTATCTTCTTGGTGTCTAAACACCAAAGGCGGAATCCCTTCACTCCATGAGTGATTCCCATAAAGAGAGCCTTTTTTGCTCTCAGATCATGCTTGGATTCCTTCACATGATAATAAGCAGTGGATCCAAATACATGTAAGGAATCATAATCAGTAGCATATTTTCCAGACCATACCTCCAATTGTGTTTTTCCTCCTATCGCTGATGACGGTAGACGATTGATGAGATAGCCAGCATATGTCACAGCCTCAACCCAAAATGCCTTACCTAACCCAGCATTAGAAAACATACATTGAACTTTCTCCAATAGTGCTCAATTCATACGCTCTTCCACCCCATTTTGTTATGGTGTATTTCTAACAGTGAAGTGTCGAGCAATACCATACTCATGGAAAATATCAAAGAATGAGTCATTTTTATATTCCCCTCCGTTGTCCATCCTAAGACATTTGATCTTTCTACCAGTCTGGTTCTCGATCATATTTTTCCATTTAAGGAAAATTCAGAGCACTTCATCCTTAGACTTCATCGTATACACCCAAATTCTTCTGGAAAAGTCATCTACAAAAGTTAAAAAATAATAGTTTCCTCCCAAAGACGATGTCTTTGAAGGAACCTATACATCCGAGTGAATATAATCCATAATACCTTTTGTATTATGTATAGTGGTGCCAAACTTCACTCTTCAGCTTTCCCATAACACAATGCTCACAAAAGTTCAATTTGCAAGCCTTTGCACATTTCAACAATCATTTCTTTGCCAAAATTTTCAAGTATTTCTCTCCAGCATGTCCCAACCGCATATGCCATAATTGGGTTGTGTCCAAATCATCGCCTCGGGAAGCTGTTGCAACTGCTCCAATAATTATACTACCTTGGTAGTAATACAAATTATTTTTCCTGATGCCCTTCATCATCACAAGTGCACTATATGTGACTTTTAAAACTCCATCTCTCATAGTAACTACTGAGCCTTTGAATTCCAAGGCTCCCAATGAGATGAGATATTTCTTTAAACTGGGCATGTATCTGAAATCAGTCAGAACTCTGGTTGATCCATCTTGATTATTCAATCGAATTGAACCTATCCCAACAATTTTATAGGCATTGTCATTGCCCATATAAACAACTCCTGCATTTAGTTATACTAAATCGGAGAACCACTCATGATTAGGGGACATATGATAGGTGCAACCTGAATATAATATCCACTCATCTGAATGGAATATTGTTGATGAAGAAAATAATGATATGTCAGAGTCATTGGCATTATGCTATGCAACACATGCATCTAGAGCAGTTTTTCCTTTCTTCTTCAGCTTCAGACAATCTTTCTTCCAATGACCTTTCTCATGACAAAAGACACATTCATCTTTTCCCAGTTTGAACTTCGACTTTGCTCTCCCTCTCCTCTTTGGCTTTTGACTTTTCGAGCGACCTCTTGCCACCATGACCTCAGCTCCTTCGTACTTGTTCTCTTTCTTGGTTTTCTTCTTGAGCTCATAACTATACAAAGCAACAGTTACATCTTTAAGGGTAATATTATCCTTACCATAAAGTAAAGTTGTCTCAAGGTGCTCAAATTCATCTCGAAGGGATGACAATAATATCAGAGCCAAATCTTCATCTTTGAAGGTTTCATCCATGCCCAATAAGTCTGCCACTAGCTCATTGAACACAGTGATGTGTTCATTCATACTGGTGCCTGGTTGATAATCAAATCTAAACAATCTTTTTTCATTTGGAGACGATTCTAAGAGCTTTTCTTTAGTAATTTTTCCTCTAATGCTTTCCATAGCTTACTTGCAGAAGTCTCATTCTTGTAGCCAAACTTCTGCTCCCTGAAAAGACAAGATCGAATCGTACTGCACGCCAAACGATTGATTATTCCCATTCTTTCTCCTCTATATCTATGGGTTTTTCTTCTTCAATGGCGATGTATAGACCTTGTTGGAATAAAGCATCTAACACCTTACCTTGCCACATGCCATAATGACCGGATCCATCGAACAACTCCACCGAGAAATTTGCATTTAACATCACCATCCTCACCGGTCCAGATGAAGAGCTTGATGTCTCAACTGATCCGTATTTTGGCATTTTAATTCTTACGAACAATATTCAATAGCACAAACTGCATATTTTTAGCATCGGGACCACCAGGATAACCTCAACCAAAGCTCGGATACCAATTATTGGGGAAACCTGGTTATTTCCCATACAAACGTGGTTTCAAAATTGATCTGAAATGTAAAGATCAAAACTACCAAATTTGCACAACGGACAAACGTGTCAAACTATTGAATATTGAAACACAATGTAAAAACCCAATAAAGAACAATAAAGGAGAGAACACATGAAATTTACGAGGCTCGACGAAAATATCGTCTACTCTTCGGGCACCACATCGGATGATAACTTCACTATCAACAAATATTTAAAACAAAATGGAATTCTTTAGAATTCCCAAAGTGAGAGAATGAAGAAAACAAATGGAAGAGAGAACTTGTTTTTGGGATGATTTCTAGTGGAAATACTTAGGCCTATTTATAGTTGAGTTTTAAAGACTTAACTTATAAATAACCTAATATTTAAGGGACCAAATATGAAATTTCCATGAGCACAAGTTGGCCACTTGCACAACTTGTCAACTTGCAAACCAAAGATGAATTATACCATGTGCAAGCCTTCAACTTGCCAACTTATCAATTTGCAAACCATACATAACAGTTGTTGATGCTGCTGCATTGTTTAATGGAGAAGCTATAGGTAATAGAAAGAGGAGCGTTGGGGGGAGGATAATGGGAGGCGGCGATGGGGAATTTCGACAGCGACGGAGGATGGGAGTGGGGGTGAAATTGTAATGATGGTGGAAAGTGGTGGGGAGAGAATTAGAAGGAGGGAGAGAGAGAAGCGGGGAAAAGCAAGGGATTGCATTGCATGGCCACAGAAAATGAGTGGATAAATTAAACAGAATCTTTGGATGTCCAAAGACCAAACCAAACTATGCTTTGTGTATGTCTTTATGTCCACGCCTTTTTCCTTTATAAAATTCCAATTTCCAATTATTTATTATGATATGCCAAGTTTTTATAATTTAACTTGAATTATTTTAAATATCATTAAATCTTAAATTTTGTATTGATTCTATTACTGAATTTTTAATTATTTTAATAATAATATTGAACTTAATACTTCAATTACAGTATTGAATATTCATTTTGATTTTAATTATACAAGGTTAAAGTATACAAATGATCTCCTTATTATATGATATTGATTTGTTGAGTCACTCGACTATTAAAAGTTACAAAATGATCGTCTATAGGGAGTTGCCTTGTTGAGTCCCTTGGCTATTAAAAGTTACAAAATGATCACCTGAATATTCATTATGTTCTAAACTCGTCCGTTTCTCTTAAAAAATTAACGGCAATCTAAGTTGGATGTTAACATGTTGACTCATATATAATAAAATATGATCTCATAATCTCAAACGACTATCATATTTCAATCATTATGTTAACATCCAACTCAGACGACCATTAACTTTTTTAATTGAAAATGACGAGTTTTGAACTTAATTAATAGTTATGTGATCATTTTGTAATTTTTAATAGTCGAGTGACTCAACAAAGCAACTCTCTATACTTAGACGACCATTTTGTAAATTTTAATAATCGAAAGACTCAACAAAACAATATCTCATAGTTAAGAGACTATTTGTATACTTTACCCATTATACTATTATATTGTTAATTTAGTAACTACATAATAACAGTTATCAACGCGATTGTTGAAACAAAATAATTAACATTTGAATAAACTCAAACAAAAAATCTTAAGAAAATAGATATGATGCCTAATCATTGGGTCAACATAAGTTCTTATAATAGTTTTAACAAAAATATTATATATATAGTCGAAATTAATCTTATCTTACTCTTTTTTTAATACAGAACTATGTTATTCACGATGAAAAACAGATTGAAGATAGAACACGATCACATATAAAAATAAAATAGTATTTATAATACAAAAAAATTATTTTATTTATGAATTTTAAAATTATAATGTAACATATATATAAAATATAATAAAATCATTAATAAATATTTTTATAAAAAATAAATATTATTAATCATATTAGTATATATTATTAAAAATAAGTATATAATATTATATATCATTATATTTAATTTATTAAGTTATATATAATATTTTATGTAATATATATACATATAATATGTTGCCAATTTTAATTAAGTATTGGACTTAGCATAACGGTTAGAATTAAACCTTTTCTTTCTTTAATTTTCACTAATAATATATATTGTCAATTTAAGCTAAGTGATGAAGTTGGCTTAGTATATTATATATCATTATATTAATTTATTAAGTTATATATATATTTTATGTAATATATATACATATAATATGTTGCCAATTTTAATTAAGTACTGGACTTAGCATAACGGTTAGAATTAAACCTTTTCTTTCTTTAATTTTCACTAATAATATATATTGTCAATCTTAAGCTAAGTGATGAAGTTGGCTTAGTAGTTACTAGTTAGGCTCTAACACCACACCCCATTGTCTCAGGATTGATTATTTCCTTCCACATTTATTGTTTTATTTATTTTTGGTTGTCCTCCCGATTCTAAAATTTCGTCTTGACTAATCTGGATGATGACATGTATCAATATCTGATTGATGGATAAAACCTATTGAATTCAATTAAAATTAAGACTAAATTGTTAGAATAAGTAATCAGAAGATAAAAATGTAATGATATAAATTTATTCAATAATTATATTAATTAATATTATTTAAATAATTAAATGATTTGATTAAAAAATTTAATTTAATTGATTAAAAAATCACTTTTACAATTCAATGACTATACATATAATTTATCTAATTTATTATTTAGTACATAAATTAGACCTTAATCTATCTATAGTAGTACATATAATTTATCTATTTTATTGAGTGATTTCATTATAAAAGAATTCAAACAATTATATTTATAGAAGAAATTATTAGATGGATAATTCTCACTACGTCAATAATAGTCCTTAACTAACAATATTATTTCAAATAAGAATTAAATTACATGTTATTAAATATTTATAGATCATGATATGTAAATTAATTCTTATTTGATATAATATTATTAGTTAAAGATCATGATTGAGCTGGTGGGAATGATACATCTAATAATTTTTTCATTTATAGATACATATGTTATCAATGAATAAAAAAATCGAATAAAAGCTATTTTATAATTATTTTAAAGTATTAAAATATAAATGGTAAGAAATATGTAAAAAAGAAAAAAATACTTCTTTATTCTAAAAATTAAAAAGGATAAATGTAGTTCTGAAATGAGAGATTGAATGATAGTGAATTTGATTATTTGGGAATAAAAAAAGCGCATGGAAATTGGGAGGTTCTGTTGTGAGAAGGTTAAAATACGATTAAAAAATGACATGACTGGTTAAATAGGTGGAGTCGCCAAACTGTTTTAACTGATTTTCGGCGATGCAATGTGTCTCGACTTATTTGTGAAAAAATCAATTTTTTTTAAAAGAAATGTTTTGGAGTATTCATCGACCTTTTGGGTTAGGTAGGTCGAATATCCATAAACTGTCTTTTAAAAGAGTTTTTAAGAAAACATCATTTTAAAAGATGCACCAATCTACCTGTAACCAGAAATTCATTTTTTTTGTAATGGTCGGGGGTCGATTACACGTGAAGCACCCACACAAAGCCCAAAATTGATACCCATTGATTATAAATTCTCTCTAATAGTGGATATCTAAGATTTAGAATATAAATTTAAGTTATGATCTTATTATTCCAAATTCAACTATACAATTTTTATTTAACGGAAAATTCTAAGGAGAAATAGAAAATATTCAAATATTTCCAATCGAAGAGAAAATAATCCCTAAAATACTTTACGAATATTTCTCTTTCCAACTAAAATAAAAAGAATATCATAATTTCTCCCAAGAATTCGAGATTAAAATGATTTGATTTGACCAAATAAAAAAATTAAGCCAATTAATCCAAATTATATTAGTCATGCTAGATGATGAAAGTTTAAACTAGAATGGCAAAAATATAAACACAATAAAAAGCAAAGACCCAAAAATAAGTATCACACAAATATAAGTGCTTAAATAAAATAAATCATAAATAACATAAAGACCAAAATGCAAGATAGCAAAATAAGGCACTCAAAATGATAAAAATATGAAACATGAATATATATATATTATAATATATATATATATATATATAGATATATATATTCATGGAACTAAAATAAAATAAATAGAAACTAAAGTGCAATAATTAAAGGACTGAAATTAAATTGCTGAAAAATAAGGGTAAAAAATAAAAGCTCAAAGAAATTAAAGCAAATTAAATGTAATGACTAAAATTAAATAAAGCAAAATAAAAGGAAGAAATTTAAATGTGCATAAAATTAAATACAAAAATAAAAGAGCAATAAAAATAAAATGTTAGTATTAATTTTTAATATTTAACACAAACAATAAATAATGCGAGTCGTACCCTGGGGCGGATTGTCGCAAGGTCGTGTACTATGACTCGAATATAAAATAAATAAATAAATAAACAAATAAAGTTAGCAGTTAGATATTAGTAGAGTCCGGACCATAATAATGTGGATCATACCCCGGATCGGGTTACCACAAGGTCGAATCGAATAATAACAATCTATATACTATGAATATAACTAAAGTAGACATGGATAAACATAGTTCAAAGCTTAAATATATTAGACAAAGTGAACAAATATTTTGACAAATTTAATTAATCATGCCAGATGATAAATGTTTGGACTTTAATGGCAAAATTATATACAATAAAAAACAGGCAAAATATATATACAATAAAAAGCAAAGACAAAAAATAAGTATCACAAATATAAGTGCTTAAATAAAATCATAAATAAAAAAGGACTAAAATGAAAAATAACAAAATTAGATATTCAATGTGATAAAAATATGAAACATGCATATATATATTTATGGGACTAAAATAAAATAAATAGAAAATAAAGTGCATTAATCAAAGGACTAAAATTAAAGTTCTGAAATAAAGGAAAAAAATAAAAAAAATAAAATTAAAGTAATGAAATTAGGACTAAAATTAAATAAATAAAAACTAAAGGATAGAAAATTAAATGTGCATAAAATTAAATAACAAAAGTAAAAGAACAAGAAAAATAAAATGTTAGTGTTAGTTTTTAATATTTAACCCGAACCATAAATTATACGAGTCGTACCCCGGGACGAGTCGTCGCAAGGTCGTACTATGGTTCAAATATAAAATAAATAAATAAATAATAAGTTAGCGGTTAATGGTTAACAATTAGATCTTAGTAGAGTTTGGACCATAATAATGTGGATTGTACCCCGAATACGGTCACCACAAGGTCGAATCCAATAATAACAATAAATAAATAAATATAACAATTGTTAAAGTGCAAGAAAATAAAAATCAGTGTTTACTTTGAAATAAAGAAAAGCATAATTAAATGATTAAATTAAAATAAAACAAAACACAGGGTCAAAATCATAACAAATAAAAAAAATTATACATAATGACTTATATGTAAAATCATGCATAACTTATGGGGATTATTTCATAACTTTCCCCTAGTTTTAGTGACTATAACGTAAAGAAACTATAAACAGATAAGGACCTGAGAGGAATTTAACCCTGAGATAGTGACTAAAATATAAATAGGCGCCTAAATTATAGGGATCTAAACGCGATTAACTCTTTATTTTGGTGACAACATCATGAAATATATTGGAAATGAAGTACCTGACACATGATTTACCCAAATATTAAAACAAAAAGCCCCCTTATTCCTTCCGGTAACGACGTGTTAAACCAAAAACCATCCCTTCCCCTTTTCTTCTCAACTCTAACTCTCCCTTATCTTCTACCCTAGCCGCAACCACGATGGCCCTCATCACGGACACCACCCATGGTGGTCCGAACGACCACCAATATCCTTAAAACGAACCTAAAACAACTAATTTTCAAAGAAAACGAAGAGACCTAAATGAGCCTAAAGGTGACCTAATCCAAATGGCCGAGAAGTCCTACGAGGCTTCCCCACCTACCACCGTGGTCCGACGAAGATTCCCTTAAGATAAACAAAGCCCGACCACCCTTTTGCTAAAATTATTTTTATGTTTTTGCATCAAAAAAGAAAGAAGACCAAAAGCTTCTTAAAAATACCTATATATTTTCTTTGGTTTTTGAATCTTCTTTGAATTTGTTGGAACTTTCTTTTATTGATTACTGAAGCAGTAGTTACATTTTTTGGGGGTTATATACCCATATTACATATTAGGATAGAAAATGAAAAACAAATCCATTGAGTGTTCTTCTTGCTCTCTTTTCTGCAGGGAAAGTATGAAGGTTCGGTGGGCAATAAATGCCCCGGATTTCTGGTGATTCTTGTCCCAGCTCGGTGTGGTTTGGTGATCGGCATGGCTGGAGGACGGAACGGCGGCAGCGCGACTTGGTGATTCTTCCCTGCTCGGCGCGGCTTGGTGTTGGCTTAATATATATATAATATTTTTGTATTTTGTTTACTAATAATATAATTATAGTATAATAATAGTAGTAAGATTAAATAATAATATTATTTAAACAAGATCGGGCAAAAATGGTGATTATAGGTTAAAAACGTTATCATAAATGTTATATGTTTTCACCGAAAAAACATAGTCAATTAATTACTAGAAATATTATCAACCATAATAACATAACATGTAGTGTTTATTTAATGTAATATGTAGTGTCTTTTTAAAGTCCGACGATAACGATATATGTTAATTACTGAATTTGTTATCAATATTATCAACATATTAGGTAGCACAAAAAATGTTACTAAAGTTTAAACTAATTTAGCCTTAGAAATTTGACGATAACAAAATCGGTTAATTACTGTAAAGATTATCAACCATAATAACATAACAAGTAGCGCTTATTTAATGTAATATGTAGCGCCTGTTTAAAGTTGATGGAGTCTTAGAAATCTGACGATAACAAAATAAATTAATTACTTAATTTGATTTCAATATTATCAACATATTATCGTGTACATTGTTAATTTACCTATTACTTTAAAGTAATAAATTTCAAAATTACAAGTATCGATACTTATATGACAATATCAATATTTGTACATTTACATCTATTTTCATTATACCTATAGAAATGTTTATCGTGTTTATTGTTAATTTATCTATTACTTGAAAGTAATATGTTTGAAATTATAAATATCTATACTTTATATATGAGTTTTGATACTTGGACATTTACGCCTATTTTCATTATACCGGTAGAAACATTTACCGTGTACATTATTAATTTACCTATTACTTTAAAGTAATAGGTTTCGAAATTATAAGTATCAATACTTTGTATATGAGTATCGATACTTGTTATATACGTACATCGATACATTTTGCGTGCAAATTGTTTGAGAAATATACTAGAATAAAAGTAGCAATACATATATAAAAGTATCGATACTTGGTATTTACGCCTATTATATACTGATAGACTTTTACCGTTTACATTTTTAATTATCATATTACTTTAAAGTAATAGGTTTCGATATTTCAAATATCGATATTTTATATATGTGTATCGATACATTTTGCGTGCAAATTGTTTGAGAAGCATACTGAAATAAAAGTATCCATACCTATGTAAAAGTATCGATACTTGGTATTTATGCAAGCAAATAATCAGTCTCCTTCATGTATGTTTCTCTTAGACGATTTTAGTTTACGGTTATCCTATCTTCATGAGATGAATGAAATGAATTTAATTCGGTATATTGATAATAAACACAAATATCAAGTATCAATACTTTTATATAGGTATAGATACTTTTATTCAATATGCTTCTCAAACAATTTGTACCCAATATGTATCGATATACATATATAAAGTATCAATACTTATAATTCCGAAACCTATTACTTTAAAGTAATAGATAGATTAACATTGTACACGTGAATGAAAGAAAAGTCGAGAAAATCACATCTTATAATGGATTCTTTACAGTGCCAAATTAGAATGGAATCTTACTGTGTAAGTCACATGTTGTATTGTGGATAAGAATATTAAAATGTTTGATATAAAATTATTGTTTGATATGTTTGAGTATGTTAAAATTGAAAATAATGCATTATGTGTATGGATAAAAAATATACACAGAATATAATAAAACTAAACATACAAAACAATGTTATGCATAACAATCATGTCATCAATAAATAAATTAAGCATGCTCTAATTGTCCACCCACAAAGAAATTAAATTGAATAAAAAGGGTTGTTTCTAACAAAGTCCAGAACATTAACGCATTAGCCAAATTTTCCAAATACTAGCGGATGTTTCCGCCTTTTTCTTAGGACGTATATAAAATCATCCACCAACACTATATTTGAGTTGTATTTAGAATACACATTCCAAACATCTTGCAGATATTTTCAGTAGGTTACTTCATCTTTTTTTTGCACTTTCCTTAATCCTGTTTATATAAGTAGTCAAACATAAATTTGTAGGAATCATAAACAAATAAAAGTAAGCAACACAAAAAAACATGCATCTTACCTAAATGAATATAAATTGGTTGGACAATAAAGGTAGTTTGTCAAGTGTACGATCAATGTTATGCCTGAAATTGTTAACAATTACCATTTATCTATAGTAAATTATCCATTTATATTTAGTAAATTATCCATTTATCTATAGTAATTAAATATCTTAATTGTGCTTACCTCAACTTCAAAGACCGAATGATAACAACAAAGTTTTCTAAACAAAAATGAAGAAATTCATATACATCTGGTCTCATTATAACATCTACAAAATGAAAAATTACATTAAAGTAGTACGTTTATAGGTTAAAATAATGTATAAAAATGAAACAATTTTAAAACCTTTCGTATTTTTTGAAAAGTAGGCAAGAACTCTATTGACATAAAAATGACAAGTTTTATTGCCAGTGGTGTTGCATACACCATATATTTGTTTGTATCTCTATCCTCCTCCTCCTCATCATCTGTAATGTCATCCTCTTTATTCAGCACTTGATTTTCCATCGACTTCTCCACCGTTGTTATAAGAAAAGCAAATACATTTTAAAATATGTAAATATTTAGAACATAAATAATGAAATACCTAACTCGTATGATGTATGTGAAGTAATTCGTTACGCAGGTTGAAGACTTCATTACACAACGATGAAATATCGACTTACATCTCCCCGATTTGGTCATTAATATACCCCACATGAGAATCAAAATGCTTATGGAAATTAACCATGTACTCCTATTATCATTATACTTGATACTTTAATAATGTGTATCGATACATTTGGCGTGCAAATTGTTTGACAAGCATAATGGAATAAAAGTACCCATACATGCATAATAAGTATTCATACTTGGACATTTTCATACTTTGTATACATTTTTTTCGAAATTATATATATTGATACTTTAATAATGTGTATCAATATATTTGGCGTTCAAATTGTTTAACAAACATATTGGAATAAAAGTATCGATATCGGTTCAACAAGTATCCATACTTACAGAAAACGTGTATAAACTTATATTCAAAGTATCGATATTTATTGATGGACTAAGGATGCGAAGGCTTTTGCACCAAGTTTTTTGACTTCAATATACCCTTAAAAGTTATGCAAATGGCACAATTCACTTCTCTACATGCAACATCAACTCGTTTATGCTATATTGCATCAAAGATAGATATTTTTCATAACCGTAAGAGATGAGATGAAAAGACTAACGGTCGAATTTGAACACTCGTTTGGTTTGAAAAATTTAGTCCACCAGAACAATGTCGTAAATAACGTTCATGACTGTAAATGAAAACAAGGAAAGTAAAAAGAAGTACACTAGAATAAGGTCGATAATGCAAGCTCGTTCTCTCCGTTTGCAAGCGTTGTTTACTTAGCCTTGAAGGGAGTACTCTTAAACCTTATACTATTTTACTTTCTTTGCATTAATCTGATTATCTATGAACTAATAACATATGACGATAATATCATGCTTAGGTTGTTAGTTATGTATTTTATCAATTAGGTAACTTACATAATTAATCCACATCTTTATATTACTTGTTGCATGATGTTATTTCGGTTTTTTATATTATTGATTTATATTAATTTTACATTAATTTAGATAGGTTTCATTTCATTAATGAATTTACAACATGTTCATCCTTCATTTCTTTGTTCATTTCAATTCAATTCAACTCACAAGTCATTATATTAGCTTCTTCATATATAAACCTCTTATACTTAACTTATTATAGCCATCCATAGCTCACAAGCATGTATTCTCACTTGGAAACATGCATTTGCATTCATTCCATCTCATTCACATCGAATTACCTTGTTTTCTCTGCACATATAGGTACATGGAGGAATGACACACATTAGGACAACTTGTGGGAGTATTTGGTACTCTATGGCAACTCACAATCATCTCATAATCTCCATGGAAGCTCGTGGAAGGCAATGGGAAGCTCAATTTAGCTGGAGGAGCTAAGGGCTAGCTAAACTTAGCTCGGTGGACTAAATGAAGCTAGGTTGATGAAAGTGACCAAATAAGAAGCTGAAGGTAGCTAGGAGAGTTGTTAAGGAGCCAAGGAGGTCTCGGCTAGAAAGCTCATTCACAACTAGCCCCTTGCTTGCTAGCTAGCTATACACTCAAGCAAGCTTGGAGGAGGACCAATGCACGCCTAAGATGATGCACATGACCATCCTTCATCGTATGCACAAGGTTGCACCACAAGGCTCCCTACAACCCCCATGTGCGTGCTATATGACCAACAACCATGTGCCTTGCATATGAACTCTTTTAGGTGCCAATATGTAAGACTACATCACCATTCGCCAAGCACTCCATCCTCTTCAATTTGGTTCCAATATGAATAACCAAAGGAATCCATTCGGCCAAGGATCATTTCTCTTCATCAAAGCCAAATCATCATCTTTTTTCAATAATTAATTATGTCATTTTAAAGGGACACAAGGGCTAGCTGAAACACCATGTAACAACTCGACCATGCCCTTTCAAAGCCTATAAATAGGCTGCCATATTTCATTTATAATCAAACCTTTTATATATTTTTATTAAAGTGAGATTTCTCTCTTTTCTCAAGCCCTTGGTGACTTTTATCGACTTATCAAGTATTTTTATACTTGTGGCGTCCATGCTTTTCATTTGATACTTGTGGTTCCTAGATTATTATCTAGTGGGTCCAAGTCATTTCTACCACCCCTTAACTAGACTTGTAAAGTTGGGTCTTTGCTCTCATATAGAACCGATTCTTCATTTGTCTATTAAGATATTATCCTACCCATTTCCGTTGTTTCTTAAGCTAAATCATTACCATTACAACAACACTTCCACAACCAATCTCATATCAGAAAATAACCTTCAATTTTCACTTACATCAACTACCAAGCCACTCAGTTTGAACCATTCACTTATTTGCAGGTTGTTTTGCTTCTGTAACATCCCAATAACTGGGCCAGTGACTAAAATGTAAAATTTGAAAACTTGGTGCTCAATTTTGAAATAAGTAAAAAGTTTAGGGATCTAATTATAATTATTTTGGGTAGGATTGATTAGAAAATAGGGAAAGATGGAATGGCAAAATGGTCATTTGACAAGGAAGTTTTTTTATCTTTCTTTTGGGGCTATATAACACGTGGGAATTGAGATGAAAAAGGAAAAAAAAGAGTCTAGAGATGGGTGGAGCTATGTTCTTCTCTTCCCGTGTCTTCATGTATAAGGTGAGTTGGATTTAATTTGCTTATTTCTTTAATTTTATGATTTTTTTATTCTTAAATGATAAGAAAGAGTAAGGGAAGATTTAAGGTGGCTTAAAACTCAAGGATGAACAAGTTATAAGAGATTTAATAAAATGCGTTTTTGAGTAAATTATTGAAATAGAAGGAGTAAATGGATTTAGAAGTTGAATTTGACTTGACAATGGTGTAATTAAGAATTTAGAAGTGATAGAAATGAGTTTAGAACACATTGAAAATTTGGTATAATTCTTAAATTCTATGTAGAAGATAGAATTTTGAAGGTGAAGATGTATTAGATGAGTATAAATGGATTTAAATATGTATATTTGAGTTAATAATATGAATGAGGATAAAGTATGAAATGTTTAGGTGAATAAGAGTGAATTTTCGAGCTTAAAAATGAAAATATAGGCAAGGGGTATCGATACTTGTTGAATGGGTACCGATACTACAAGGTAAAATATAAGGATTGGATGCATGGGGTATCGATACCTGTATGAACAATATCGATACAATATGGTAGAGGTATCGATACTTATGTGGAGGGAATCGATACCAGGGGAAACTTTGAAGCTAATTTTGGTATCGATACCTAGAAAGGGCATCGGTACCCTAGAGTAGAGGTATCGGTACAGTGAGGGTGGTACCGATACCCCTTAAGCTGAAAATTTGAATTGGAGTTTTATTTAGTTGTATTGATATGAATTGTATCAAGTAATTTGAGTCTCGATATTTATTGGATTGTGTATTCATGTAGATATCGATCAAGAGTGAAGTCCGTACAAGTTGACAAGTAATAGTCATCAAGGAAAAATAAGAAATTGGTATTGACTAGTGAGGCCAGGTGAGTACATATTATTCAGTATATGATGTTTAATGAAAATAAGACTTACGAAAAGTCTATTTCCAATAGAAAAATGCATGAATTCATAGATAAAAGTATGTGTTTGTTATGATTTATATGTGTGTATGAGTATATGTGTTGATAGGTTATTGTGTGTGTTACATGATTGGTGTAAGTACATGTTAGTGTGATAGATCAGGTGAAATAGTACAAATGATCTACATGATTATATAAGAATATGAAATAAGCTATGCGATAAGGAAATGATGATATAAATGTCATATGAACATAAGAGAAGTGTTATAAGCTAAGTGACATATGATTATGAAATCATATGAAAAGTGAAATGTACATGTGAATATGTGATATGATATGAAAGAGAATGCCCATGTTATGTGATATGAGAGTTATAAGTATAGTTGGCATGCCAAGAGTCGAGGGTTACCTATGTCTTTCGAGACATATGGATAGTTTACCTATGTCTTTTGAGACATATGTACAATATTACCTATGTCCTTTGGGATATATGGACAGTTACCTATGTTCTTTGGAACATATGGATAGGTCCTTTAGGACACATATTTCACATGCCACTCAGTGGACCCTTATACGAGCTGTGGCATATGTGTGTACAACCTCAATGTACTCATATATCTTTAGTTCTCACATGTGTACATGGGCTAATAAAAAGATAACCCTGAATATAATGTATGTAATATATATTTGATGTGTGATATGAATTGTATGACATGATATATGTGTGTTATGGGTTATTGCATCTGTTATATGATATACATGAATATATGTTAATGTATATATGAATGAGTATAATGACTTATATGATGATATAAGAATATGTTATAAGATATAGAATATGAACATAAAAGATCATATGAACAAGAGATAAGAGATATGAAAGACAATAGTATAGGAGCATGATAAAAACATAAATGATGACATGTATGTGTGTATGTATGTAATTGTTACATGAAAGTGTATATGAGTTGTATGATATGATAGAATAAAATATTCATGCATGGTTAGTGGATATAAATTACATTAGATGTGTTTTTCTGCCTCATTAAGTCATATACTTAGCGTGTGATTGTTTCACACGTAGGTTCCGAAAATCGAGAAGATGAGCTAAGAGGAGCGAGGCAGGTCAGTCACTCATTTACGAAGTTCAGATCAGAAAAGAATTTTTAATCATGTGTACCTTATTTTATTTAGTTGGTAAGTACTAATAGAATTGAGTTGAATATGCTCTGATATGTTTTGTAAATCAATTGATTTAATTAATGCAAAATATTTATTTTCTTGAAATGTGAATTTAAATTTTAATCAGTTTGTAAAGAAAATGCTTTGAAAAGTCAATGTGACACCTCGGACTCAGATCCGGGTTGGAGGTGTTACAACTTCCTTCCTAGATCCACAATCAATTGAAGGTACAAGTACCTTACATCAAGTGGTATTCAGAGCTTTGGTGGAAGAAGCAACGTACAACAACAACAACATATCCAAAATACAAAATGAAGTGCAAGTGAAGAAAGTTCAAACAAAATAGAAAAGTAATTGTAAGCTGTTCGCGTGTTGTGAGTACTATAAAATATACGCATATAATGTGCAAGTATACACAATCGCTCAAGTAATATAATGATGAGTGAGTATCGTCTCCACAGGGATTGGGTGAAATCACAAAAGTCTAACCAAAGCAATGCAATATTCTATCTAAGTATAGTTAGTCTTGATATATACAAATGTCACGGCAATGGATATGTGTATGCTGGTAGATGCGGATTGATGGTGTGATGGTGTGATGGTGTAGCAAATGGAAATGCAGTGGCAATGATGGATGTTTAATGTTGAGTATGGTGAAATGTTGAGGCAATGAGAAATGGTAAAAATAGTAAATAAAAAGATAAATAAAATAAGAAGAAAATAATCCTCACGTGACAAGCTTCCAATGAAATGAATGGTAAGGATTGGTCTAAGGTTCTAAACTTATTCTCAAGTATATTTAAGCTATCTTGTCTTTACTTACTCGACAGGGCTTTCCTAAGGTGTTCAAAAGAACCTAACAGAATAGGATGCCAAGGCATCTGCTCTCACTCAACGATGTTGGACAGCCTACCCTATTGATAAAGACACCCTTTTTAGTCGTTGAAATCCTAACCTAGTCTCTTCCGAGATCTAAGGGATTAAGTTATAATATTCCTAGGCAGGTTCAAAGCCCCTTGAAAATACCATAACCCATTGCTTATGAGGATCTTATCTTGCGTTTCTTCCGAATACTTACAAGTATTTTTAGTTTAGGATTCTTCCGAATACCTAACCTTCATCTAAGAGATGGACATTTCCATGCCTCTTACAAGCCTAGATGGTGAAGCATTCATAAGCAAAGCAAATAAAGAACCAAAATAAACTTAAATATACCATTAAAAATAAAGTTTAAACAACCATTAAATCAACCACCACCAAATAAGTTAGTTCATGGTGGGGTTCGAAATATCCAAACACAAAGTCATGAAAATATTCGTTCCAACAACCCACAAATTAATAGAAAAATAGCAGCAAAAGGGAAGTGAGAATAAGCCTTCGACGCGCAACCAGAGGTCTCCTCTCGGCCACCACGAACCACCTAGCTCGCTAGCTCCTTTCGGCGCCTAGCTTGCCACTCCTTGGAGCTTTATCAATGAAGGAATATCCCAAGGAAGAAGAAAGGAAAAGAGAAAATAAAAATGTGATTTTTCTGCTCTATGCGTGTGCTCTCTGTCCCTCATTTCTTCTCTCCCATGAGGTGTCATATATAACAAAAATATCTAGGGGTAATGATGAGGTTGTTGGGTGCAAAATACCCCTCATACCCCTAGAATCATATGTTGTGCATGAACCTTATCCTCCAAGTGGCAGTGGTCCATTGGCAGCTCTGGCAGGCGGTTACAACAGTCTTTCACGTGCAGAGACAGCTGTCGAGTGCCAGCTGTCCTAATGCAGAAATATCTTTTTGTCTTTTTCTGCGCCGGAAATGCCAAGGCATTTCAATCTGCTTTAGCAACGTGTGATGCCGCGGCATTACTTCCCAAAGAATCCTTTTTCTTGCTATTCCCTGCACACCATACACAAACTGCACCTTTCCCTCAAACAGAACCTTTAAGAAATAAAATAGCACAACCACCACAAATGCAACTATATACAACTACATGATCCTAAAATGACTAAAATGAGCTTTTAAACAAACAATAACTTAAGTGAAAAAGGCTTTAAAAGTAGCCTTTTTAGGAAGTTAACACGCCCCCAAACTTAAGCTATTGCTTGTCCTCAAGCAATGGATAGCAGTTACATAAGCATAATGTCATGGCAAAGTTCGATAGTAAGACAGTAGGACAAAATTGAATTTCAACCCTCAGAACGATAGGCTTCAACATGCTAGACTTATCAAGAATTCAAGTACTTTTCCCTAGGTCAAAATCCTTTGTGGTAGTGTGTGTGCGTGATTGTATCCAATCTATACTTAGCGAATTTAGACCATTTCTAATCAAGTCCCCTAGTTTTTGTCAAGGCATTTACTTATCATTAAGCACATTTTTGCTCCCTTTTCTTTGGTTTTATTTTTTATTTTTTTTATTATGCTGTTACGAAGGGAGTCAGCTCATCACACCTACTCTCCCACACTCTAGATGAAAGGGAGCATACCTTCCATCCCCGAGCTAGTTAAGTAGAGTCATCCCGTGACTTCTTTCATTCACTCATATGCACAAGGCTTCCATTTATTAAAGAAAGTTCCAGGAAATGCCACGGCAAAGAGGAGTGTCCCTCTACAGCTATGCTTAAGCATTTATTCACAGTTTCATTTCTAAGGGAGTTTGTTTTTGATTTTTCTTTTAAACACCATACTATATTTCAATGCCAAGACTAACTAAAGTTCCTTCATAAAAATTTCCTTAATTTTCTAAGTATAGAAAACATACAAATTGTGTAAA
The DNA here is from genome assembly GCF_006381635.1 of Hibiscus syriacus. Taxonomy (NCBI): domain Eukaryota; kingdom Viridiplantae; phylum Streptophyta; class Magnoliopsida; order Malvales; family Malvaceae; genus Hibiscus; species Hibiscus syriacus. The sequence goes on from NW_024062765.1 coordinate 3,347,761, forward strand.
TATTTTTCACAAAGCATCAAGCCCTAGAGTTAGTTCTATCATTCTCAACAGTCATTTACATTCAGATTCTAGCCTAACAAAATTATCATCATCGGGTATCCTCAAAACATTTCATCTAATTGTCCTACCATTTACTGATGCCATGGCATAATACTATGCTAATGCTATCATGCATATGACCTACCAAGAACAATACCTCCCCCAAACTTAAGGGAAGCATTGTCCTCAATGCTTTAAAGAGAACTAAACTAACTATAAACTATATGTTATGCAATGAAATGCAACTAAATGAAAATGGATGCAAGAGAGGTACCTCAATGTTTACGTGGTGGTGCTTTGGAGGTGCTAGCAGCTCCTCGTCGGGTGCGCTTTCGGATAGGTGCTGGGTTAGACTCGGAAGAAGTGGAGTAATAGTGCGCAATGCGTCCAGCAGTGGTCTTGGTGCGGTGACCACTACGTTGTGCATGAGAAGGATTGGGTGCTGGGACGGGGCTAGGTGTTTCTTCGACAGGGACAGTGGGCGGATATTTAGGAGTCTCGGACCGGTGTGTATCAGGAGTAGGGTCAGCAGTAGGAGGATCGGGTGCATCGTGCTCAGGCTCTAGAGATGCCTCGGCATTGAATGCCGATAGAATTTCGTCTGGGAAACCAGGGAAATTTCATTGACTGTGGGGAATAATTTCTTGAAATAAACGATTCCACCACAACATCTCTATGCTTCACATATCCAAAGAAGTTACGGATGTCACCGTGTAAAGCATGCATTTGAGCTTGAGTCTGCGTCACAGCTTCCTCGAGAGCAAGTAACCTTGCCTCAACATTCGATTTTGTAGCACCTGTAGATTGCTCATGAACAGGGTCGTTAGACTTGGGATTTTCAATTCCCAACAACAGTGGAAGTCTAGCCTTAGTGATGCCCGATAATCCAGGTAAAATTTCATCAAAAGCATTTTCCTCAACCTTTTTCTTACGACATAAAGCGGTAATTAAATTAGGAAACACCAAAGCACTTGCCTTTTTACCCAAAGAGTCGTGAACTTGCTGAACAATGATACGACCCACATCGATCGGATGGGATACCATTATAGAATGTAAAAGCAATAAGCGTGAAAGTGATACCGTAGTGTTTGGGAGGTGGGCATGTTTATGCTTGAGGAAGTGATTCCATAATTTGGCACGCGACTGAAGACGTTCCCGGTTGACCGAGTATCGGCTCGTCTAGCGACTATTCCACTCAGTGTTTTCGAAACAAAGGTCCTCCAAGACCCCATCGTATGTGTTGCTATCGGCTTCCTCTTCGAACGTGGCATGGTTATCCACAACATCCTGCAAATGAAAATAACGATTAATAGCAGTGGATGTAAAACGGATTTTCTTACCTCGAACGAAGATGGAGTGTTGATTGGGCTTGGAAATATTTGCATAGAACTCCTTAACTAATGAGGCGTTCACCGAACTAGGATGACGGGCAAACTTCTGCCACTTGAGTGGCGTCACGATGTCCATAACTTCGGGGCCAAAACCACCATCGGTTTCCTCAGTAAAAATAAATCCCAACTCAAAAAAGAGTTTTCGGTTCTTAAAGTTTTGGAACCGAGCCTTGGCCTCATCGTTCTCAAACTGTTGCCAAGCGGTCGTGCGGTTGGAGCTGGTCTTGAGCGCACCATTTTCAGTGTTTTGAAGTAAGAAAAATGAAAAAGGAAGAAGCTTTTGAAAGCTTTAAAACTTGGAGTATTTGTCTGGAAAATAATAAAGAAAGAAGATGAATGAAAGAAAGAGAAAAGGTAAAAGTTTACATGAAAAAGAAAAAATGAATAAAGAAAGAGAAAAAAAAAAGTTAAAAATTTGGGAGGGAAAAGGGGTGATAGGACGGTTAAGAGAGAAATTAGTGGGTGGGGGTTGTGCGTGTATGGGGAAGGAAAAACTGCCAAAAAGTAATGATGATGATGGGACAAAAACTGTGGAAAGAGAAAAGTAAATGTCAGAAATTAAATTAAATAAAAGAAACAAATCAAAAGAATATCTTTCCAATAATGCTTTGCCTTTCCTCCCTTGGTAACCGCTCCTTGTAAAAAAAGTTAAAAATTTGGAGGGAAAAGGGTGATAGGACGGTTAAGAGAGAAATTAGTGGGTGGTTCGTGTATGGGAAGGAAAACTGCCAAAAAGTAATGATGATGATGGGACAAAAACTGTGGAAAGAGAAAAGTAAATGTCAGAAATTAAATTAAATAAAAAGAAACAAATCAAAAGAATATCTTTCCAATTAATGCTTTGTCCTTTCCTCCCTTTGGTAACCGCTCCTTGTACGGTTTGCAGCAATATGGTCCCTACAAATCAGATCAAAAATTAATTACAAAATAAAATAAAATAAAACTAAAGAAAAAAAACTTGAATGTTAAATTTTATTTATGCACAGACACAAATTCCATGCCGAGGTATCGAATTTCGATTATCCTCTAAGCACGCTTCAGTATCGTGCAGCCGTAACACGTCCTTGTTGTGCGGTGGTGAAATTCCATTGTAGGCTTTCAGACGCTGGCCATTGACCTTGAAGATCTTCCCATTGTCTATTCTCTTGATTTCAACAGCTCCATGGGGATAGACATAATGCACCTCAAATGGCCCTGACCATCGAGATTTTAGCTTCCCAGGAAAGAGTTTAAGTCTGGGGTTGTAAAGCAGACTTGTTGCCCCACATGAAAATGCCGTGGCATCAGTTTTTGGTCATGCCACTTCTTGGTTTTCTTCCTTGTATATCCGAGCATTCTCATATGCTTGTGCTCTAAACTCTTCCATTTCATTAAGTTCTAATAATCTCTGCTCCCCAGCTAGTTGAGCATCGAAATTCAATCGCTTGATAGCCCAATAAGCTTATGTTCAAGCTCAACCGGGAGATGACAAGCTTTACCATACTAACTGAAGGGTGACATCCCCAAAGGAGTTTTGAATGCTGTTCTGTACGCCCAAAGTGCTTCATCCAACTTTGGCGACCAATCCTTTCGCTTTGGGTTCACCACTTTCTCTAAAATCTGCTTGATCTCTCGATTAGATATCTCAGCTTGGCCATTTGTCTACGGATGATATGCCGTGGCAATCTTGTGTCAAACTCCATATCTCAGCAATGCCTTGGCAATCAACTTGTTATCAAATGGGTTCCTTCATCACTGGTGATAGCACGAGGTACTCCAAACCGAGTGAAAATATACTTGTGCAAAAACTTGAGTACGGTCTTGGAGTCATTCTTTGAAGTTGCTATTGCTTTCACCCACTTTGACACATAATCCACAACAAGCAATATATATAATTTTCCTTCAGAAGAGGGAATGGTCCCATGAAGTCGATGCCCCACATCAAACAGCTCTATCTCCAAAATATTTTGCAGCGACATCTCATGTTGTCTGGAGATGTTTCCAGTCCGTTGGCATCGATCACATCCTTTGTAAAATGCTTGGGCATCTCTAAACAAAGTTGGCCAGTAAAAGCCTGATTGCAGGACCTTAGCAGCAGTCCTTGCTCCACCAAAATGGCCTCCACTTGGGGCCAAATGACAATGGTACAAAATATCACTTTGCTCCTCTTCAGGTACACATCGTCTAATGAGCTGATCGGCACAATGTTTGAACAGATATGGCTCATCCCAAAAATAGTGCCTTGCATCGTGCTTGAATCTTTTTAGCCTGACTATTCAATCAAAAGGCACAATTCCACTAACAAGAAATTAACAAGGTCAGCGTACCACGTGGGATTGCCGCGCATATAAAATTTTCTCATCAGGAAATTCCTCTTGGATATCTACAGTGTCATGGCATTCAGAATTGTTCTCTAGCCTAGATAAGTGATCAACAACTTGATTTTCAGTTTCTTTTCTATCTACCACCTCTAAGTCAAATTCTTGCAAAAGTAAGATCCACCTAATAAGTCTAGGCTTGGCATCCTTTTTGTTCACTAAGTATTTTATAGCCGAATGATCAGTGTGAACAATAACTTTAGTGCCTATTAGGTAAGGTCTAAATTTATCAAAAGCAAATACTACGACAAGTAATTCTTTCTCAGTGGTGGTGTAGTTCAATTGTGCTTCATTTAAAGTGCGGCTAGAGTAATAAATAACATGAAAGATTTTACCTCAGCGTTGCCCCAAAACAGCTCCTACGGCATAATCGCTTGTATCACACATCAGCTCAAATGGTGAAGTTCAGTCGGGAGGGACTACAATGGGTTCCGAGATCAGTTGTCGTTTCAGCTCAGTAAATGCACCGAGGCATAATTCGTCAAACACAAAGGGTTGGTTTTATTGAAGCAATGTGCACAAGGGTTTAGAAATCTTGGAGAAGTCTTTGATAAATCTTCTATAGAATCCAGCATGTCCAAGAAAACTTCTTATTCCCTTGACCGAAGTTGGTGGTGGCAACTTTTCAATCACTTCAATTTTCACCTTGTCTACCTCAATACCCTTGTGTGAAATTTTGTGGCCTAATACAATTCCTTCAGTCACCATGAAGTGACATTTTTCCCAGTTTAAGACCAACTCAGCCTCCTCGCATCTCTTGAGAACTTTTGCTAAATTGCCGAGGCATCGTTCAAAATCATCCCCACAAATAGAAAAATCGTCCATGAAGATCTCTAGAAAATCCTCAACCATATCTGAAAATATAGCTTGCATACAGCGCTGAAACGTTGCCGGGGCATTACAGAGTCCAAAAGGCATCCTCCTAAAGGCAAAAGTGCCATAGGGACAAGTAAATGTAGTCTTCTCCTGGTCCTCTGGTGCGATGGCAATTTGATTGTACCCCGAGTACCCATCCAAAAAGTAATAGAATGCTTTGCCGGCCAATCGATCCAACATTTGGTCGATGAAAGGTAGAGGAAAGTGGTCATTCTTCGTAGCTTTGTTGAGTTTTCTATAGTCCATACATATCCTATATCCGGTCACAGTGCGAGTGGGTAATAACTCATTATCCTCATTCGTAACCACCGTCGTGCCTCCTTTCTTCGGAACACATTGGACAGGCTTACCCATGAGCTATTGGAGATAGGGTAGATCACTCCAGCAACAAGCCATTTCAGAATTTCTTTCATCACCACTTGCTTCATAACAGGGTTGAGTCTTCTTGTGGTTCAATTGAATTCGTGGCAATCTTCTAGCAGAATCTTGTGCATGCAGATCGTGGGACTAATGCCTTTCAAATCAGCCATAGTCCAACCAATTGCTTTCTTATGCTGCATCAAAACACTTAACAAACTTTTCTCTTGGTTAGCAGTAAGGTTAGCGGAAATAATCACCGGTAAAGTCTCATCGCTACCTAAGTAAACATATTTAAGATGCCCTGGCAAAGTCTTAAGCTCTAGATTGGGTGCATGCAATAATGAAGGCTTAGGAGAAATGAATTCATCAAAATTCAGAGGTTCAAAATTCATACCTGATCTAACTTGTACTAAGCTAGATTGCTCCTCCAAAATTGGAAAGTCGTCGGACTCCACTAAGCTTTCATCATCCACCCAATATTCATTTTCTGCTAGCTGAATGAAGTTGTTATGGCAAAGATGTTCAGTCTCTTCTTCAATCACTGAGTTCAATTCAGAAATGCCTTGGCATTCTTCAGTGTCATCAACATATTTGAGCGTTCTAAAAACATTTACAGTCACACACTGATCAGCCACTCTCATAGTGAGTTCACCTTTTTCATAGTCTATCAAGATACGTCCAGTGGCTAGGAAAGGTCTTCCCAGAATAATTGGTGCCTTGGCATCAACTTCGCAGTCCAGAATTAAGAAGTCGACTGGAAACACAAACTTGTCTACCATTACTATGACATCCTCGACTCTCCCTTCAGGTTTAACATGAGATTTGTCGGCAAGTTGTAAAATAACTGAGGTGGGTCTTGCATCTCCTATGCCAAGCTTCAAGAATATCGATTTTGGCATTAAGTTGACACTTGAACCAAGATCACATAAAGCCTTTCCAACGAAATTAGCTCAAATTGAACAAGGAATAATGAAGCTGCCCGAATCATTTCTCTTTGGCGGAAACTTACTCAATAAAGAACAAAATTCTGTTACCGTGGCAACAATCTCTACTTTCCTTTTCTTGGTACAGATGTCCTTCAGAAATTTGGCATACATCGGCATCTGTTCAACAGCTTCCAAGAGAGGTATATTGATATGGAGCTGATCAAGAATGTCTACGAACTTCTTGAACTGAACTTCATCATTGTGCTTCTTCAATCTTTGCGGGAAGGGTGGGGGAGCTCTAGCTTCCTTAGCTGTAGGAATAGAATTTTCTTTTGTCTTGGCATCAGAATTTGGTACCTTGGCAGAATCCTCCTCCTTGTCCTTCTCAGAAACTCTATCATCTTGTAATTCAGCTTCAGTAGTGGGATTAGAATCATCTTGTTGTGGCCCATTATCCTTGACTTGTCGATTGATTTGTGTTCCACTCCTAAGAGTTAACACATGCAGTGCTCTTTTCAGGCCCTTTAGTGACTTCAGTATCACTTGGCAAACGTCCTTGCTGACGCTCTTGCAATGCCATAGCAATCTGACCAACTTGACCTTCCAAAGCTCTCAGAGACGAGATATGGCTTTGAAGTAAGGCGCCTTGACTATGAAGTAAAGCTCCTTGATTCTTAATTGAAGTAGAATGGTCTTGCAGCATTGTCTTCGTAGTAGATATGAATTCTTGAATTGTAGCTTCTAAGGAACTTATGCTCGCTGAAGATGAAGCTCTTTGTTAGCATTATGCCATGGCATAGCATTTTGGTAACCTTGAGGCTCATTGTGATTCTGCTGCCTAGTAGGTTGATTAGCATTGTGGACTCCTTGATTTCCCCATGAAAAATTAGGATACTGAAGCCATCCAACATTATAAGTGTTTGAGTAAGGATTGTTGCTGCCTCGATTGTAATTGCCTACAAAGTTGATGCACTCATGGTTGATTGGGTATTCGCTCTCGTGATGATTGCCTTGGCATAACAGACATGCCAGATTAGTTGTTTTCACTTCCTTCACATCAGTGGAACATTGTAAGTTCTTCAACATATTAGTAATACGGAGAGTTGAGCGGACACGAATCTTTGGCTTCTAACTCGAATGCTCCAGGTGCTCTCCTCCCACTCCCAAGTCTTGAGGAAGGAAATTGATAATCATTGTTAGCAATTCTGTCCAAGATAGCAAACGCCTCCGTAGGTGATTTGTCCAGCAATGTCCCATTTGTCGAGGCATCCAGTAACATCCTCGTGGGTGCATTGACTCCATTATAGAACATGACTACTTGAGTCCAATCATGAAAACCATGATTTGAACACTTTCGAAGCAAACTCTTGTAACGATCCCAACACTCATACATGGATTCGTCGTCGCCTGGCGAAAAATGATATTTCATTCCTTAGCTGCGTATTCATATTCGGTGGGTTGTACCTCAATAAAAAACTCTTGCAAAGATCGGCCCATGATTCCATCGAACCGGCTGGTACACCACTCAACCAAGCCCTTGCTCGGTCACGCAATGAATACGGAAAAAGATTTAATTTCAGAAAATCCTCATGCACTCCTTCTTGGTGGAAAGAATCACAAACTTCCAGAAAATTGAGAAATGTTCTGCCTGACATCTTCAGTTGGCATACCCCCAAACTACCCAATGGAATTCAACATGTTGAACATGACTGGTTTCAGCTCGAAATGTGCAGTTTGAATTTTGGGTGCCACAATCCCATGATTCAGATCATCCAGCATCGGATTTAAATGATCTCGAATAACACGAGGCCTGATAGCAGGTTCAGCATTGTTTAATGCCGTGGCATTCTGATTTCCGTCATCTTGACCAATGCCTTAGTTTCCAATCTGATACATATTTCCTTGAGCACGTCTTATTCTTCTAAAGAGTCTTTCAATCTCAGGTTCTATTGGTTCCAAAGGCTCTTCAGAATTTCTTCTAGACATACACTAAATAAACCTAAAAATAAAACAAAAATATCAAGTAACTATACAAAAATAAAATGCAAAACAAAATAAAATGCTCTGGCAAAACTAAATAACTTTAGGCTGCCAATCCCGGCAACGGCGCCAAAAACTTGTTCGCGTGTTGTGAGTACTATAAAATACGCAAATAATGTGCAATATACACAATCGCTCAAGTAATATAATGATGAGTGAGTATCTCTCCACAGGATTGGGTGAAATCACAAAAGTCTAACCAAAGCAATGCAATATTCTATCTAAGTATAGTTAGTCTTGATATATACAAATGTCACGACATGGATATGTGTATGCTGGTAGATGCGGATTGATGGTGTGATGGTGTAGCAAATGGAAATGCAGTGGCAATGATGGATGTTTAATGTTGAGTATGGTGAAATGTTGAGGCAATGAGAAATGGTAAAAATAGTAAATAAAAGATAAATAAAATAAGAAGAAATAATCCTCACGTGACAAGCTTCCAATGAAATGAATGGTAAGGATTGGTTAAGGTTGCTAAACTTATTTCTCAAGTATATTTAAGCTATCTTGTCTTTACTTACTCGACAGGCTTTCCTAAGGTGTTCAAAAGAACCTAACAAATAGGATGCCAAGGCATCTGCTCTCACTCAACGATGTTGGACATCCTACCCTATTGATAAAGACACCCTTTTTAGTTCGTTGAAATCCTAACCTAGTCTCTTCTGAGATCTAAGGGATTAAGTTATAATATTCCTAGGCCGGTTCAAAGCCCCTTGAAAATACCATAACCCATTGCTTATGAGGATCTTATCTTGCGTTTCTTCTGAATACTTACAAGTATTTTAGTTTAGGATTCTTCCGAATACCTAACCTTCATCTAAGAGATGGACATTTCCATGCCTCTTACAAGCCTAGATGGTGAAGCATTCATAAGCAAAGCAAATAAAGAACCAAAATAAACTTAAATATACCATTAAAAATAAAGTTTAAACAACCATTAAATCAACCACCACCAAATAAGTTAGTTCATGGTGGGGTTCGAAATATCCAAACACAAAGTCATGAAAATATTCGTTATAACAACCCACAAATTAATAGAAAAATAGCAGCAAAAGGGAAGTGAGAAGAAGCCTTGGACGCGCCGTTGGAGGTCTCCTCTCGGCCACCACGAACCACCTAGCTCGCTAGCTCATTTCGGCGCCTAGCTTGCCACTCCTTGGAGCTTTATCAATGGAGGAATATCCCAAGGAAGAAGAAAGGAAAAGAGAAAATAAAAATGTGATTTTTCTACTCTATGCGTGTGCTCTCTGTCCCTCCTTTCTTCTCTCCCATGAGGTGTCATATATAATAAAAATATCTAGGGGTAATGATGAGGTTGTTGGGTGCAAAATACCCCTCATACCCCTAGAATCATATGTTGTGCATGAACCTTATCCTCCAAGTGGCAGTGGTCCATTGGCAGCTCTGGCAGGCGGTTACAGCAGTCCTTCACGTGCAGAGACAGCTGTCCAGTGCCAGCTGTCCTAATGCAGAAATATCTTTTTGTCTTTTTCTGTGCCGGAAATGCCAAGGAATTTAAATCTGCTTTAGCAACGTGTGATGCCGCGGCATTGCTTCCTAAAGAATCCTTTTTCTTACTATTCCCTGCACACCATAGACAAACTGCACCTTTCCCTCAAACAGCACCATTAAGAAATAAAATAGCACAACCACCACAAATGCAACTATATGCAACTACATGATCCTAAAATGACTAAAATGAGCTTTTAAACAAATAATAACTTAAGTGAAAAAGGCTTTAAAAGTAGCCTTTTTAGGAAGTTAACATAAGCATTCAAGAAGAAAAGAAAAAGAAAAGAAAAATAAAATTGCAAAGAAAAAGAAGTTGAAAGCACGAACAACAAGTTCTCATCACCAAGCAAGTAAAGTAAGCATTTCTAATTGATTGTGGTGATAGAAAGGTTGTAAAGTGACTTTGCTGTAAGTAACCCATTTTTTCTTTTCTTTCTTATTTCTAAGCCACCTTATTACATTATATTTTCTTTTCCATACCCACTAACCACTTGTATGTCGAAGTATAACAAGTAAGATTAATTGATATAGTTTTGAGTAAAATCTACTTATAACTCAAGACAAAGAGACCGAGAGGAAAAAGGCTTGAGCGTGGGAGACTAGAAGAGGACAAGTAAAAGCCTTGAAGTCATAGAGTGCAAACTCGAGATGATTGAGTGTCATTCAAGTTTTCTATGGAGTTAATTTCTGAGGATTTGTGAGAGCATTTCTGGTAAGGTCCTTTAACACATTTCTTTTTCTTATTTTTCACTAACAATGTCTAGAAGTCTAGGACAATCACCCAAAGAGACGCCCCAAATTTGCAAACACAAGAAATTATGCATGAGATGGCTAGATTGCTGAAATTAGAGTTGGAGCCATTACCTGATAGAATAGACCAAGTTGAAGCATCCTTGAGAAACAGGAGAACAACACACCCTAGACTTGAAGAGGAAGAACATGCTGAGGTAGATCAAGTTTCCCAATGATCCAGAAGAGAAGTTCATAGGAATCAAGGGGGAGATATCAAAATGATAACTTCAACAACATCAAGGTGACAATTCCTCCATTTCAAGGAAGAACTGATCTAGAAGCTTATATTGATTGGGTAATCAAAATTGAGTATATTTTTTAGTGCCAAAACTATTTGGAGCAAAAGAAAGTATGACTTGCTGTTATGGAATTTGTGGCCTACGCTCCGTTTAGTGGGATCAATTAGTAAGTTCAAGGAGAAGAAATGGTGAACACCTAATCAACACTTGGGAAGAAATGAAAGCCATCATGAGGAAGAGGTTTGTACTAACTCATTATCATTGTGATATCTATCACAAACTTCAAAACCTCAAACAAGGAAGCAATAACGTTGAAGACTATTTCAAGTAGATGGAGTTAGCCATGATTAGAGCCAATATTGATAAAGAAAGAGAAGCCAAAATGGCAAGGTTCTTATCTGGTATAAATCCTGAAATTGATAACATTATTGAATTACAACATTATGTAGAGATTGAAGAGATGGTACTCATGGCCATAAAGATTGAGAGATAACTTAAAAGGAAGACATTTAACAAGAATAGCACACAATTGACCACCAAATGGAAACAAGAGCCCAACAATTTTCGAAGCCAACCCCGGTCTAGGTGAAGGATAATTCTGAAGGATCAAGAACAAAAAGCGGGGGAGTCCAACAAAGGTAAAAATAAACAAACAAGCACTTTAGAGAGGCCAAGAAACATCAAATGCTTCAAGTACTTTGGGAAATGACATGTTGCAAGCCAATGTCCCAACCGAAACACTATGATATTATTAGAAAATGGAGAGGTCGTTTCAGATTCAGAAGTTCATAACAAGGAACAAGAAGCAATCTTTGAAGAGGAACCAGATATCGGAGAGGTTATTGTTGGTGGGAAGATACATGTTTCAAAAAGATGCCTCTAATCCCAACCAATTAAGGAGGAACTACAAAGGAACAATATCTTTCACACCAGGTGCCAAGTCAAAGACAAGGTTTTCACCATGATTATTGACGGAGGAAGCAGCACAAATGTAGCCAACACTATTATAGTGGATAAACTAGGCTTATCAACAGTCTGAGAATTGTGACTACTAAATATGATCGCAAAAATATGTGCAATTATACACAATCGAACAAGTAATGCAGTGATGAATGAGTATCGTATCCACAGAGATTGGAGGAAATTTATAAGTTCAATCAAAGCAATTTACTATATAGTTAGTGATGTTATATACAAATGAGAATGAGGTGGCAAAAAGAAATGGATGTGGTGGGAATGGAATGATGGTGTAATGTAATATGGTAGCGAATGGAGATGTTGTGGCAAAGTGGATGGAAATGTCTTGGCAAAATTAAATTGAGTGTAGTTGAATCAACTGAAAATAAAAAGGAAAAGAGAAATGTAAACATTTTATTTAATTAAAATGACTTTAGACTCCTCACACAACAAGCTACTACGGGAATGAATGATAGGAGTCACTTAGGAAACTTAAGTCTATCTTTTCAGGATGGTCTTACTTAACAATTTTACTAAGGGTCCCTACGCTATCTCTAGTGAAGGGACTCGACAGGTTTAGATGCCATGGAAAAACCTATTGGCGTTAGCAAGTGCAGAGAGCCTTTTGGTTAAGATAACATAATATGTCACGACAATACCACCTAGAGACAACACTAGCATCTAACCTCTCTACCTAGCACTACTCTTTTAGTTGATTGAAATCCTAGCCTTATGTCTAAGGTTGGATGAGGCCTATTTACTATCTAGAACCTCTTGCTTATGTGGATCCTCCCAAGTTTCTCTCGAACTCTAAGGATATGCTACTTAGTTATTCTCTCAAACACTAAGTTATCTCCTAAGGAATGTCTACTCTCATAGCTCCTACAACCTTAAGGTATTAAACATCACAAGAAAAAAAAATAACAACATACAAAAACAACCGCCCATTAAAGTAAAACTCAAATATCCATAAGGAACTCCCACCAAATAAGACTAGTTCATGGTGGGGTTTGAATATTCCAAGCAACAAGGCATGAAATTAATCCATTCCATACAACCTAAATAAGTTAAAAGAGAGAAAACAACAAAGGGATGGAGGAAAAGTCTTCAACGTGCACTGTTGGAGCACCCCTCGGGCACCACGAATTACCCCAGCACGTTGGCTCTTCTCGGACGCCTAGTTTGTCACTCCCTCTAGCTTGTTAATGGAGGAATGACACGGAAAAAATGATTGAATAAAAGGAGAGATGTTTTTCTCTTTGAAATTGAGCTCAAGCCGGTATGTGTAAAGTTTTTTTCTTTTGGTGACTTTATCTACTATTTATAGGGGGAATAAACCTAGGAATTTGTGTTAAAATTCCCAGGATACCTCGATCAAGTTTCCTTTCACATGAGGGGGTGAGCAGCTGTGGTAGTGGTCCCCTCCTAGGTAGCTTGCAGCTGAGCGTGGTCCCGACAAAATCAGCTGACCCAGATGGCAGATATCCCTTCCTAGGTGACTGGCGTTTGAGAGCACATGAAGACAAGGAGAACTGCTCTGAAAAATATCACCTTTTATCTTTTCCGCTTCCAAAATGCCATCTGATTTGGCATTTGCATTCTCCTCAGCAATCTCATCATGTCACGACAATTCCCTTTGCTTATTCGTGCTCCCAAATCCTGCTCATAGTCAAACAAAACACCTTCCCCATAATGCATCACAATTTACAAAATAAAATGCCACGACAAAATATATTTCCACCACATACAACTATATGCTCCTAAATGCATCTATATGATCTTATATGGGTTCTTAGACAGTCAATAACTTAAGTGAAAAGGCCCTAAATATGATACTTTTATGGATTTATCACACCCTCAAACTTAAGTTATTGCTTGTCCTCAAGCAATGGATAGTATTAAGCAAAATAAAAATACCATGGCAAGTTCAATTTCAAGCAAGTCATTTGGGATATAATTTCAGCCCTCAGAACAGTTGGCTCCAACATGCTAGACTAGTTTGAGAAATCAAGTATTGTTCCCTAGGACAAGATCCTTTGTGTGAGTGTTTGTGTACTTGTATCAAGTTCATACTTAACAAATCTAGAAAATTTCTAAGCAAGCTCTCTCGTTTTGCCACAACATTTACAAGTTTACTCCCACATTTTTTTCTTCTTCTTCTTTAACACTTCTACGAGGGGATTCAACTCATCACACCTACCGTTCTAGACTTTATAATGAGGTGGAGAAAACACTCCATTCCTAGCCTACTGGGCAGAGTCATCCCGTGACTACTTTCATTCACTCATATGCTGTGACTTCCATTTATTTAAATGCAATATCCATACAATGCCATGGCATAAAGGAATGCCCCTCTACAGATATGCTAAAACATTTATTTGAAATTTCATATTTTTTTGAAACATGGGGTTTTCATCATCTAAGAACATTGTCAAAATTTTATGCCAAGGCATGCAAGAGTTCTCTTATAGAAATTTTCTAAGTTCCTTAAGCATGGAAAAAAATACAACGTTGTATCAAAAGTTACAAAGAAGAAAATCCTAGAGTTGGTTCTATCATCCTCAACAGTCATAAAAATTCAATTCTAGCTATAAAGTGTTCATCATCATCGGTCATCATTAATTTATTCCATAAACCTAATATGAACATTTACTAATGTCATGTCATATTTATTCTACTAATACTATCATGCAATGAATTTAGAACCCTACCTCCCCCAAACTTGAGAGAAGCATTGTCCTTAATGCTAAATAAAAACTAAGTAAAAAAAATAAACTACATGTTATGCAATGCAAGGTGCCTTGTTTACTTGTGCTGGTGGTGTGGCAGTCGTACGACATGGGCGCTTGTGCAATTGTGTGGGGCAAGAGTGTTTAGAATATGAGGCTGGTGCAACAGGGGGTCTTAAGGCCTTCAGGAATCGGGGATAGTAAGGCTCTTCTTGTCGAGAATCTTCTTCAACCGACATCTACTCATTCGCAGAGGGATTTGTTTTGGCATTTTTGATTGTACGTCCTCAAGTGGCTTTGTGGGTTACGGGGGTCCTAGTAAGGTTGAGAGATGGAGCTTGATTTATTGACTTTAAATTATTGGAACTGAATGGAATGGATCAGGATCTGCTAGCTTCTCATCATCAGCAGGCTGATGAGAATTTTTTGATGTTTCAGCAACCGCATATGGGTACAAGAGCGTATCAGGTAAGACTGTGATGTCAATATTATTGTACCAGAGGATCTCTATGAAAGCATTCGACACAAACTCATCTCAGCACTTTACATAGGCAAAGAAGGTCATCTGATTGCTGGTTAGCTGTTCAACGTGAGTGTCTTGGGTTGCATCAGTGGGAGGTGCTCTCCTCTTTTTCCTTGCCCTTGTTTTCATTGAATCTAAGCAACATAGGCAGCTTGGCCTTTGCAATACCAAATACACCAAGCAATATCTCATCAAACTACTCCTCTGGCACATTCTTCTTACGATAGAGAGTCATAATGAGGTTTGGAAATACTAAGGCACTGTCAGGTCGCTTAAAACAAGTATGAACTTGTTCTACAATTATCTTGCATATGTCAATGGAACGCCCTACCAAAATAGAATGCAACATAAGCCTCCTCTGCAGTGAAACTGTGGTGTTGTGGCCAGTAGGGAGAAGCTTGTGCTTCATGAAATAATTCCACAACTTAGCCCTCAGTTGTAGCCTCTCACAATCCATCGATCGTCGGTTGACTTGTTGCCCTTTCCACTTTGTGTTTGAAAAATAGAGAGCTTCAAAGATGCCATGGTAAGTCTAATTATCTACCTATTTTGAGAATGTGGTGTGGTTATCAACAATATCCTGCAAGTTAAAATAACAATTAATAGCTGAAGAGGTAAAGTGAATAGAAATACCACGAACCACCACGACATGTTGATTTGGGTTAGTTAAGTTGGAATAAAACTCCTTCACCAGAGAGGCATTCATGCTCCCCAGATGCTTGGCAATTTTCTACCACTGGAGTTGGTAAACAATGTCCATGACATCACTACTGAGGTCGACATCTTCATTGTCAGAGAAAATGAAGTTGAACTCAAAGAAAACTGGTGGTTTTGAGCCCTTGGAACCGTTCTTATGCCGTTTCATCGACGAAACGTGGTGGAGATGATAGATCCATGCTTGAGGGATGTGAGCGTACCATAACTTGATTGAAAAAAATAAAGAAAAGATGAAAAATCTTGAAGTTTTTTGGCTATGGTGTTCGGGTTGAAGGATGGAAAAAGAAGATTAGATGAAGATGAAGTGATAGAGTAAAAATGATAAAAACAAAATGAAAAGGAAAAATGAGGGGTTATTAATGAGTGGATGATGTGTTGGTTGGGTTAAAAGACAAAAATAATAAATAAAAAAGTGAACCCTAATAATCCTAAAATATTCAAAAAAATAAAAAGGTAACAAATTTTTCCCTCATATTTTTGTTTTGGTGCTAACCACTCCTTAAGGTTTTCCTCATGCCTTATGTGTGGGTCCTAAATAAAATGTAAAATAAAATAATTTACTTAAATATAAAGTAATATATCTATATAAGTAATATAAAACAAAAGAAACATTTATTTATGCATAATAGTAAATCCAAAATCTAAAGGCATCTTCAAAATGCTTAGTAGATTCCGACGTCGTGTAAAAATAGTGTCAATTTGTCATGCAAGGGTGGATCTCATTTATAAGATTTCAGACGCTGACCGTTAACTTTGAAAATGAACCCATGATCTATATTCTTGATATCAACAGTGCTATGAGGGTAGACACAGTGTACTTCAAAAGGTACGAACCATCATGACTTCAGTTTGCCGAGAAAAGGCTTTAGCCTTGAGCTGAAAAGGAGCACCTGCTAGCCAATATGAAAATACCTTGGCAAAAGCATTCGATCATGCCACTTGTTGGTTTTTTTTTTAAATCTTAGCATTTTCATATGCTTGTGCTCTAAATTCTTGTATTTTGTTCAGATCGAGTAATCGTTGCTCCCTAGCTAATTGTGCATCAAAGATTAACTTCTTGATAGCCCAATATGCCTTATGTTCTAACTCCAGTGTTAGGTGGCATGCTTTCCCATATACCATCTTGAAAGGTGACATTCCCATAGATGTTTTGAATGTCGTTCAATAAGCCCAGAGCGCTTCGTCCAGCTTCGGGGACTAGCCCTTCCTTCTAGGATTCACCGCCTTCTCTAGGATTTGTTTAATCTCTCAGTTGAACACTTCAGCTTGCCCATTGGTTTGTGGGTGATATGCCATGGAAATTTTATGTCATAGTCCATATTTTTGTAATGCCTTGGAAATTAGCTTGTTATCAAAATGAGTTCCCTCGTCACTAATGATGGCTCTTGGTGCTCTAAATCAGGTGAAGATGTTCTTGTGAAGGAACTTGAGCACAGTTTTAGAGTCATTACTTGGTGTGACAATTGCTTCAACCCACTTAGATACATAGTCCACAGCAAGTAAGATATACAAGTATCCAAAAGAAAATGGGACTGGTCCCATGAAGCCAATGCCCTACACGTCAAAGAGCTCGATCTCTAGAATTTTGCAATAGCATTTCATGTCGTCTGGAGTTCCAGTGTGTTGGCATCTATCACATTCTTAGAAAAACTCATGAGCATCCTTGAACAGTGACGACCAATAAAAGCCTAATTGAAGGACCTTAACAGCAGCCCTCGCACCTCCAAAATATCCTCCATGGGGGCTGTGTAACAATGGTGTAGAATGTCTTTTTGTTCATCCTCAGGGAACGACGTCGAATTCTTTGATCGGTGCATTGTTTTAATAAGTATGGCTGTCCCAAAAGTAGAATTGGCATTATTTTTCAAATTCTTCCTACCCAGTTGTTCAATTCATAAGGCAAAATACCATTAACAAGAAAATTGACAATGTCAACATAATACGAAATTACCGTGGCATATAAAAATTTCTCATCAGGGAATTCTTCTTGAATATCTAAAATGTCATGGCACTTAGAATTGTTCTCTAGCCTAAATAAATTATCTGCAACATGGTTTTTAGTATATTTTATATCTATCACCTCTAAGTCAAATTCTTGTAGTAGTAATATCAACCTAATGAGTCTAGGCTTGGCATCTTTCTTGTTCAGTAAGTATTTTATAGCAGAATGATCAGTGTGAACAATGACTTTGGTGCCTATCAAGTATGGCCTAAACTTATAATTCAAATACCATGGTAAGTAATTCATTCTCAGTGGTAGTATAGTTTAGTCGTGCTTCATTCAAAGTACGGCTAGCATAATATATAACTTGGAAAAATTTACCTCTACGTTGTCCAAGCACAGCTCCTACGGTAAAATCGTTTGCATTACACATCAACTCGAATGGTGATGTCCAATCGGGGGATCATGATGGGTGAAATAAGTCTTTGTTTCAGCTTGGTGAATGTGTCATGTTAATTTTATCGAACAGGAATGGATGATTTTTTTGAAGCAAGGTTCATAAGGGCTTGGATATCGTGGAGAAGTCCTTGATGAATCTTCTATAGAATACACCATGTCCAAGGAAACTCCTAATGCCCTTGACAGATGTTGGTGAGGGTAACTCCTCGATCACCTCAATTTTGGCTTTGTCACTTCAATGCCCTTATGAGAGATCTTATGGCCTAGCACAATACCTTCGGTCACCATAAAGTGACACTTTCCCAATTCGGCACGAGATCAGTCTCCTCACTTCTCTTGAGTACCTTTACCAGATTGCTGAGGCATTTCTCAAAATCATCTCCAGAAATAGAGAAGTCACCCATAAGGATTTCTAGAAAATCTTCAACCATTTCAAAAAAGATAGCTTGCATGCAGTGGTGAACGGTTGCAGGGTATTATAAATACCAAATGGCATCTTTTGAAAAACATAAGTGCCATAGGGACACGTAAATGTAGTCTTCTCCTAGTCCTCTGGTGCGATGACAATTTGATTATACCCTGAGTATTCATCCAAAAAGCAATAAAATGCCTTACCAATAGTCAATCCAACATTTGATCGATGAAAGGGAAAGAGAAATGGTCATTCTTGTTAGCCTTGTTTAGTTTACGCAATCCATGCACATTCGCCACCCAGTGACAGTGCGTGACGACAAGAACTCATTGTCCTCGCTAGTCACTATGGTCGTGCCTCCCTTCTTTGGCACATATTGGACTTGACTCATCCAAGAACTATTAGATATGGGGTAAATCACTCCAACATCAAGCCATTTGAGTATTTCTTTCATCATGACTTTCATCATGATTAGGTTTAGTCTTCTTTGTAGCTCTATGGATTTGTCGTGGCATTCTTCCAGCAGGATTTTGTGCATACAAATAGTGGGCCTTACCCCCTTCAGATCCATCATAGTTCATCCCAATGATTTCTTGTGCAGTGACAAAACACTTAGCAAACTAAATTTTTAGTTAAGAGTAAGGGAAAAGGATATAATAACGGGTAAATTTTTATTACTACCCAGATAAGTATATTTAAGATGTTGTGGCAATTTTTTAACTCTAGGGTAAGTGCATGCTGTAATGAGAGCTTAGGAGGAACAAACTCATCGAAATCAAGAGTTCAAAATGCGTACCTGGGCTAGCTATGAGAAAGCTAACCTACTGCTCCTTTAAAGAAAAGTCATTGGGCTCCTCGTCACTTTCTTCTTTAATAAGCCTCTCATAATTTTCCAGGTGAATAAAATTGTCAGGGTAAATTGATCAGCTTCTCCTACTATCAATGAATCTGCTTCGAAAATGCTCTAGCATTCTTCAGACTAATCCATGTAATTGAGAGTACGGAAAACAATAACAGTGACACATGGTTGACCACTCTCATGGTAAGCTCACCTTTCTCACAATCATTAAAAATACATCCTGTAGCTCGGAAGGGTCTTCCCAAGATTATGGGTGTCATTGCATCAACCTCGCAATCCAATATAAGGAGGTCTATTGGAAACACAAATTTATCCACCTTTACAATGACATCCTCAACTCGCCCCTTGGGACAAACATGGGAGCAATCGACTAGTTGCAAGATAACAGAGGTGGGCTCGTATTTCCTATTCCAAGCTTCACGAAGATTGACTTAGGTATTAAGTTCACACTTGAGCCAAGATCACATAGTGTATTCCCAACGTAATAGTGCCTTCCCAACGTAATAGTGCATTCCCAACGTAATTTTCTCTTATCAAACATGTAATGATAAAGCTTCCTGGATCTTGTCGCTTTGGTGACAGCTTGTTTAAGGCATAGCATTATGCTTTTACTATAGTAACTGTCTCGTACTTCTCAACTTTTCTTTTCTTGGTAACAATCTCTTTGAGGAATTTAGCATATGTTGGCATTTGTTCTATAGCTTCAAGAAAAGTAAAATTGATCTGAAGTTGGTCCAGAATGTCGACAAACATCTTGAATTAAATATCATCATTAGCTTCTTCAGTCTTTATAGGAAAGGAGGTGGGGGTCTAACTTCCTTTAATGAAAGGACGGGAACAATATTTTCCGTGGCATTTTTATTTTCTCTATTAGTTGATTTACTAGATGAACCCTCATCCTTATCCTCTTTCACTTGCATTTCTTCTGGCATTTCACGCTCAGTTTGCACGGTTACAGGGGTAAATCATTCTTCGGTCTTCCCATAAACTTGTCTTGTACATTGATTTGAGTGCACTCCGTAGACTGAGTACACTACATTGCTCCTTATCATGAGGTTTACTGACTTTAGTGTCACATGGAAGATGACCTGGCTGATGATCTTGTAATGTCACAACAATTTGACCAATCTGACCCTCCAATGCCCTCAGAGATGAGCTGTGGTTTTGAAGCAAAGCTCCTTGGTTTTTTATGGAGGTTTTATGGTCTTGCAGCATGGTATTTGTAGTTTCTATAAACTCTTGCATTATGGCCTCCAAAGAACTTGTGTTAGATAAAGATGTCACTCCCTTGTTAGAATTATGCCATGGCATATTCGTTTGAAAACCTTGGGAGTCATTGAATTCTGCTGCCTAGCAGGCTGACTAGTATTGTTGGTTCCTTGATTTCCTACAAGAAGTTTGGATGTTGACGTCATCAAAGATTATAGGTGTTAGAATAAAGGTTGTTGCCTCGATTATAATTTCCTACATAATTGATGGATTCCTGAGTAGTCGGGTACTCGCTCTCATGGTGATTTTCATGGCATAATAAACATGTTGAATTGGTTGCCTTCACTTCTTTCACCTCGCTTGGTCTTTGAAAATTCTTCAACATATTGGTGATAGCTGCAAGTTGGGCAGACACATAATCCTTAGTATCTAACTCGAATGATCCATGTGATTTTCGCCCAGTTCCAAGCCTTGTAGATGGGAATTGATAATCATTATTGGTAATCATGTCTAGAATGTTGAATGCATGTACATGTGATTTATCGAGTAAAGTCCCATTTTGAGGCATTTAGCATCATCTTCGTGGCATATTTACTCCATTATAGAACATTACCACTTGAGTCCAATCTTGAAAAACCATGATTTGAGCATTTACGAAGCAATCCTTTATATCGATATCAACATTCATACATTGATTCTTCTTCAACTTGACGAAAAGAAGCTATGTCGTTCCTCAGTTGGGTGTTCATGTTCTGTGGATTATACCAAAGAAAAAAACTTTTGCACATATCAGTCCAAGACTTTATCAAACCCAATGGATCACCAATCAACCAAGCCCTTGCTTGATCATGCAGAGAATATGAAATAACTTTAACTTTAATATATCTTCGTGCACTCCTTGTTGTAGGAAAGAATCGTACACCTTCAAAAAGTTACGAATATGTTATATGGCATCTTCATTTGGCATGCCCCCCAAATTACCCTATGGAATTTAGCATATTGAACATGATAGGTTTGAGCTCGAAATGGGCTGCCTGAATCTTGGGTGCCACAATTCCTTGATTTAAGTCGTCCAAGATAGAATTTAAGTGATCATGAATGGCATGAGGTCTGGCTGCATTCCCAATATTTGGAATTGGCTCAGTATTCTGATCTTCCTCACGACCAATACCTTGATTTCTAATTTGATACATGTTTGCACGTTGAGCATGTCTTCTTTGCCTAAACAGCCTCTCAATCTCAGGTTCAATTGGTTCTAATGGCTCTTCAGAGTGTCTTCTGGTCATAAACCAAGAAAACCTGAAAAAGATAAGGAAAATAACAAGTAAAACTATATATAAAAAATGAAAAAAGTAACATAAAAATGCTATGAAAAAACTAATTAACTTCCAGTTACCAATTCCCAACAATAGCGCCAAAAACTTGTCCGCGAATTGTGACTACTAAATATGGTCATGAAAAATTGTGCAAGTATACACAATCGAACAAGTAATACAGTGTTGAGTGAGTATCGTATCCACAGGGATTGGAGGAAATTTATAAGTTCAATTAAAGCAATTTACTATTTCACCTAAGTATAGTTTGTGATGTTATATACAAATGAGAATGTTGTGGCAAAATAAAATGGATGTTGGTGGGAATGGAATGGTGGTGTAATGAAGTTTACCTTTTTAGGATGGTCTTACTTCTATACCTTACTTGCCCGACAGAGTTTACTAAGGGTGCACTAAGTTATCTCTAGCCAAGGGACTCGACAGGTTCATGATGCCATGGAAAAACCTATTGAGTTAGCAAGTGCAGGGATCCTATTGGTTTAGATAACAGAGTATGTCACAACAATACCACTTAGCGGAAACACTAGCATCTAACCTCTCCATTGAGTACTACTCCTTTTAGTCGATTGAAATCCTAGCCTTATGTATAGGTTGAATTAGGCCTAGTTACTATCTAGAACCCCTTGCTTATGTGGATCCTCCCTAGTTTATCTCGAACACTAAGGATATGATACTTAGTCATTCTCTCGAACACTGAGCAATCTCCTAAGAAATGGTTACTCTTATAGCTCTTACAACCTAAGGCATTAAACATCACAAGCAAAACAAATAACAACATACAAAAACAACCATCCATTAAAGTAAAACTTAAATAT
The DNA here is from genome assembly GCF_006381635.1 of Hibiscus syriacus. Lineage (NCBI taxonomy): Eukaryota > Viridiplantae > Streptophyta > Magnoliopsida > Malvales > Malvaceae > Hibiscus > Hibiscus syriacus. Next base: position 3,370,252 of record NW_024062765.1, read on the forward strand.
CCATAAGGAACTCTCACCAAATAAGACCAGTTCATGGTGGGGTTCGAATATTCCAAGCAACAAGGCATGAAATTAATCAGTTCCATATAACCCAAATAAGATAAAAGAAAGCAAACAACAAAGGGATAGAGGAAAAGCCTTCGACGTTCACTATCGGAGCTCCCATCGGCCACCACGAAATACCCTAGCTCGCTAGCTCCTCTTAGACACCTAGCTATTCACTCCCTCTAGTTTGTTAATGGAGGAATGCCATGAAAAAACGTTTGACAGAAAAAGGAGAACTTTTTCTCTCTGAAATTAAGCTCAATTTGGCATGTGTAAAGTCTTTTTCTTTTGGTGGCTTAATCTCCTATTTATAGGGAGAATAAAGATAGGAATTTGTGTTAAAATTCCTAGGATACCCCGATCCAGTTTCCTTTCACGTGAGGGTGTGAACAGTTGTGGCAGTGCTTCCTTCCAGGGTAGTTGGGCGTGGTTCATTCCTGGGCAGCTTGCAGCTGGGCATGGTCCCAATAGAACCCAAGTGGCATATGTCCCCTCTTAGGTAACTGACGTTTGAGGGACATGAAGACAAGGACAATTGATTCTTAAAAATATCATCTTTCAACTTTTCCACATCCAAAATGCCATCTGATTTGGCATTTGCATTTTGCTTAGCAGTCTCATCATGTCACGATAATTCTCTTTGCTTATCCATGCTCCTAAATCCCACACATCATCAAACAAAACACATTCCCTATAGCACAACACCGTTTACAAAATAAAATGCAACGAAAAAATATATTTCCACCACATGCAACTATATGCTCCTAAATACATCTATATGATCCTATATGGGCTCTTAGACAATCAGTAACTTAAGTGAAAATGCCTTAAATATGGTCTTTTTACTGAGTTATCATCAACCTTGAAGCATCCAACTCCATACAAACTCTAATGTCTCAATGAATGAGGTGAGTTAAATGTCACAAAACAAGTTCTAACTCTATTTTCCATTGGTAGGTATATGGATGAGGTACTTCGTGGTTTAGTCCTATGCATGCTAGTCACATTCTACTTGGGATGCCCTTATAGTATGATAAAAGGGCCATTTCTGATTGTTATCACAACCACTAATCATTTAAACATGAATGATGCAAGGTCACTTTGGTGTCTAAGACGCCTAAAGAAGTACAACAAGATCATATTCATATGAGAAGAAGTGTAATGGATTTACGAAAGGATAAACCACCATTGAAAATTGAAGACGAACAATCCATGAATTCAAATTTTTTTATGAAGAAATGTGATGATTCCTTGATGGAATTTGAAAAGATTTCAATAAATAATGGTGACGATTGGAGTTTAAAGACACAACTTCTCACCGAGAGTCACGATTCATGTCTTCAAAAGGTATGTACCACTTTATTTAAAACATCACGCCTTTTCAAGTCTCAGGAGAAACCAAATGAAACACCACTTCCAATAAGGATATCCTTAGAAGAAGATCTTTCGAAAAGGTACCTGTTGGTAGATTATACTCCAAAGAAATGCCTATTAGGAAATCTTATGAAAATGTACCTATTGAAAATACCCATTCATTTGAGGGATACAATCTTTTACTGAGAGAGAAGGTTGAACAAATAACTAAGCATTTATAAAGGCACAACATTAGACCATTCAAGTATACCAAAGACTTCGATTAAATGACAAATTACCCTAAAGAAGAAATGATAATGCAAGCTCATTCTCACCGTTTGCAAGCGTTGTTTACTTGGCCTTCAAGGGAGTACTTTTAACCTTTATACTATTTTACTTTCTTTGCATTATTCTGATCATTTATGAACTAACAACATATGATGATAATATCATGCTTATGTTGTTTAATACTCCAAACTTCGAGTCAATAACTAAAATGTAAGGATTTAAAATTTGATGGTTCAATTTGAATAAATTGAAAAGTTTAAGGACTGGTTTGTAAATTTTTTGCTAGGATTTGTATTCAAAGATGGAAAAATGGAAGGGTATAATGGTCTTTTAACATGAAGGAATTTAAAATTTATTTCTTAAGGCTATATAAAACGTGATAAAAAGAAGAAAGAAAGGAATAGTCTGGAAGCTTTTCTCTTCTCTTTTCTTCTTGCCGGTGAAACTCCATTGTAAGCTAAGCTAATTTCAAGTTGGTTAATCCTTTCATTGTTTAGTTGGTTTTGAAGCCTTGAGTGGTATAGAAGCTTAAGGAAAGTTTTAAGGTTAATAAAAACTAAGATTTGGTGATTTAAGGATGAATTAGTTGTAAGTAGTGTTTAAGTTAAACTTTTAATTCTAATTTATCTCTAAAAATATCTCCTAATTTGTATGACTCCTATTTTATCTAGGTCTCTAATTCATGTATATAAATACCTCATGTCCTCTCTTGTGTAAGATGCAATTTTCCTTTGAATAAAAGTATTTCAATTCCTTTACTACCAGAAAAATCTAGTTATTTACATGGTATCAGTCACCGGCGTCGATCCCAACCTTGCTACCGCCACCATTTTCTGTCTTCCGAATCATAAAATCTTATCAACAGGACATACCTATCATAGTAACAAACCCTTCGCAGCGCCATCCTCATCGCGGTGTTGTTCTTTTCGCATTGAAGGACAACCCCATCACAGACTCATCATCCTTGCCGAGCAATCACGCCGCTGCTCTCCTCGTTATACTGCTCTCATTGTGCCGCTGGTCCAGTGCTGCTCTCATCACATCGACAATCCTTCACAACTGTTTGGTCACTCTTTGACCAACCTGGTCTCCTTGTAACACATCCTTCAATTCATTTTCTCAACTATTATGGTGTATTCTTCTTCATCTAATCTTCCGACCGAGGCTGAAAATTCCATTATTCAGTCGTCTCTTTCCAACTCAGTTTTCTCGTCTATTACTTGTCATCGTCTAAATGATGAGAATTACATTGCTTAGTTTGAATTCATACATCTGTTCATCACCAGTCACTGAAAACAACAATATCTCTTGGATAATATATCGATCCCTAATCCCTATGATCCCCAAAATGACACTTGGCTCATCGAGAACACCATAATCATGTCGTGGCTCCTCAACTCTATGTTGTCTGACATTGGCACAAACTTCATGCTCTAAACCAACTCCTTGAAAATCTGGAATGCTTCCAAGGAGACATACTCCAATCAGGAAAACTCGTCCGCTCTGTTTAACCAATGATAGGTCAGAAAACGAGGCAACATATTCTGCTCAAAACAGATTTTGTCGGTTAACTTTGAAAATTCACCATAAATTGTAAAAATTGAACAAGAATGAGTTCTTTATATGGATAGATTCGTATTTGAATCTAGTTTCCATTGGTATAAACGAAATAATTTTTAAATTTGTATATTAATAGAGAATAATATTTCTTTAAAGGTAGTGCAAACTGCAGGATATGAAATTATGCCAAATTTTGAGATTTAACCAAATTAGAAGAAAAAGATCAAGTTAAAGCTTAGTGAGGATTATATTTTGACTTGAACATAATGTCAAAATGAGTGCAATGCATGCATAACATTATACATGGATGTTTTATACATCATTGGGGAGGACTTGCGATAAGTCCACCTTGTTTGTGTTGACATGATAATTATTTCATTCATCATATATTTGACATATTCTAAATATGTGAAAGGTTGAATATAAAATGCATTGATCAATGATCGTTATACATAATGTTATCATGAACATATATGATATTTATCATAAATGATATTTTGGGTATGAACTGCGTAATGTTAAATTATGTAATATACTTTGTCATGGATGGATCAAATAAAATAGACTGTATGCCCAAGTAAGTCATTGAGGGACATGGTATAGTTGGCATGCCATAGAGTATAGCATCTGTAGGTTTATATTAGCACTAGTGTGTAAGGACAATAAGTGCATATGGTGGGCACGACCTTATGTGTAGCACTTTGGTGTATATGGTGGGCACGACCTTATGTGTAAGCACTACGGTGCATATATATTACTCGAATACCCAGGGTCATCATAGGTTTATATTTGGGCTAAGGTTTATTGGTTAATAAATGGTAAACATGCAAATAAGCTTACGAGCTTATGGGATAAATGGCAAGTATATTGGTAAGAAACTTGATATCCGGTTATATCATGTTAAAATATGGTAACATGGTTGGAATACAACTAAAGTGATCATATGACATTGAATATGGTTATTCATTTAAATTTATTTGTTGCATTGCTTTAAATATTATGATTGGCTCACTAAGTGTATACTTAGTGTGTGATGATTTTCACGCGTAGGATAAAGGGAAGAAAATGAGTAAAGAGCTGAGCTTGGCATCAATCACTAAGGAAATATATACAGGTAACAATGATGCATCCTACCGTGTTCTAAAAGTCTTAGCTCGCATGTATACGAGAATGAAATGTCTGAAATTTCTTAATATATTTAATATTAAATATATTAATAGTATGAATAAATATTATGATTTTCTCTGAATAATTATTTTATAATAATTATTTCAAGTTTGAAATAAAATTTTACTCAGTTCAATTAAACAAATGTTTTGAATTTCTAATGTGATATTTGTAACGCGTATCTGTTTGTGTATATTGGTTATAGATGTTACATTTATTGGTATCAGAGCTACATATTTAGTTGATTCTAGGACTAAACCGAGGTTGTTTTGTGTTAAAAAGTGTATACATGCCATTAGGATGTCATTGTTACTAATTTAGTGATTATAAGGTTCGACCGATGCCGCTCCTTACTTATAGAGGTGAATAAATATAGTGTATGAAAAAGATGTGTGTATTTGAGGGCTTGAAGAATGTGATCGAGCAAGAGGTTAAAAAATAAGCTAATAGTGATAGTAATGTTGTTAACCATCGTCCTTCTGTTTAGTCTAAATAAGATGATGCTTTGACACAATAGGAAGTGCCAATGTAGGATTAAGGAAAACCCCCATTTATGCATAAGTAGAGTATTGATGAAGAATGAAACATTCTGTTACAATTGATCCTAAGTGATATGTGTGTGATTAACCTTTTTGGCTATAGTACGAGGGTGAATTGTATTAGTAAACAGTAACTGTCTGGTAAGGATCCAAAGTGTTGAGTTTTAATATACTTGATAGAAATACCTTTCAAAGGTAATTTTTAAAATGGATTGATTTCCTCTAGCATGTCATGATGAATTATCGCTTAAAGAGATTTTTTTAAAGATGTAAAAAAGTTTCAAGATATTAGTGGTAGGGGAATAGAGTAAACATGTTCCCTACTGGGATTTTGGCAATAACTATTATGAGTTATTGCTATAAGGTTGTTAAGCCTTCTTAGTGGATGAGGTGGATACTCAAACTTTCATAGTTAAGTTGGAAGATATTCCAACTGTTTGAGAGTATCCAATTGTGTATATGCAATAGTTACCTGAATTACCTATAGATTGAGATGTAGAAAGTAAAATAGATATGTTTCCCGTTATTGCATTTATTTCTATATACGTATCGAATGGCTTCAATTGAGCTCAGAAAATTAAAGGCATAGTTAGTAGAATGGTTAAGACCGAGAATTTATAAGACCTAGCGTGTCATCTGGGACGCACTAGTGTTATTGTGAAAAAGAAAGACGAGTCTATGGAATTATGTATGGCTTGGATAAACCAAGTATTTTAGTTATACTTGGATTAATTGGTGGTAGTGTTCATTGATTTTTGTGATATGTTGTAAAACCAGGGAAGAACATGATATTTGTTTTCTAATAGCTCTTTCAACTATTTGGGAGAAAAATTGCATGATAAGTTGACCAAGTGTAAATGTTGGTTGTCTAAGGTTGTATTCCTTGGCCATGTGATTTCAGCTAAGGGGATAAGAATAAACCTCAAGAAAGTACATGCCATAGTCGAATGATAGAGCCCAAAGAATGTTTTCGACTTTCAAAGTATCTTGGGATTTGTTGGTTACTCTTGAAGATTCATAAAGAATTTTTTGATGATTATATTCCATTGACCAAGCTATTGAGGAAAGATGTGTTATTTAAATTGATTGTTAAGTGCCAAGAAAACTTTCAGAGGTTAAAAGAAAATGACATAAGCTCCAAGGTCAGTATAATTAGAATCTAGAAAAGATTATGTGAATTATAGTAATATGTTTCATAATGGTTTGGGATGTGTGTTCGTACAAAAGGTAAAGTTTTGGTTTATGCTTCAAAGAAATTATAGAATCATTAAAGAAATTTTCTGACTCATGATCTTGAGTTGGCAAAAGTTGTGTTTACTTGTTGATATAACACGACTATCTATATGATGAGTAACTTTATATCTATATGGATCTCAAAAGAAAGATGGTGTTTTGATTGTATAGTTAAATTTAAAACCTATATTGTTGGATCGAATAAAGGATCTTAAGAAAAAAGATGAAAATTTTATGCTTGTCAAAGATAGAACAAGTACGAAAAGGGGAAACTAAAGACTTTAAGGTGTAGGAAAAGGGGAAACTAAAGACTTTAAGGTTAAATCTGATGAATGTTTATATTATCGAGGAATGATTATAAAAGGAGGTATGAAGTGAATTATCATTGAGCTTGTTTCTAAATGGCTGACATATCAGTGAGTTAAAGTATCAAGTGCCTTCTGAATTATTGTAACTGCTTTTTATCCCTTAGTGGGAGTAGGCACGAGTTACAATGGACCTTGTAATGAGAAAAGATCATTTAAGTGTTGACAAAAGTCTCGCGCATACTTGAGAAGAAAGTTAGATCAATAACTTATCAACTAGAAGTTCCTCCGGAAATGGACATGATCCATAATGTTTTTCTTGTGTCTATGCTTAAGAGGTATCGATAAGATTCTTCACATATTATCACCTCAGAGGAAATAGAGATTTGGCCATATTTGACTTATGAAAAAGAATCAATACTTATTAAAGTTCCAGAAAAAGAAAAAAATCGAAGTGTGAAAAAATTGCATCCATTTCTATTTACATCAGGTACGTATTGAAAATTCGAGGACGAATTTTCTTAAGGGGAAAGAATTGTAATACCCCAAAATTTTGGTTAGTGGCCAAAATGTAAATTTTGAAAGTTTGATGGATAAAGTAGAGAATTGGGAAACATTTAAGGATTTAATTGGTAATTTTACCAAAAAGATTTTTATTCCATAAATGGATTTGGTTAGTGACCAAATTATAAATTTTGAAAGTTAAGTGGCCAAAGTATAAACTTTGGAAAAGTTTAGGGACTAAAATGTATTTTTTAAAAAGTTGAGTAATTCGATCCTGTAAATGAGTAGTTTAGTCCCAATAATGACGTTTATGTGGGAATCAGATTTTTCGTACGGATTTGGTATTAAAAGCTATAAAGTGATAAAGTCCAATAAAAATTCGGTAAATCGGATCAAATAAAAATTTTTGAAAAATTTAAAGGATGATAAATTAGGCTTAAAAATATTATTTTCACATTTTAAAATGATGGAAAATAATATGGAACATTGGATTTGACGATTTAATTTCATGATTAATTTGGACCGTTGGATTAAAGTGTCAAGATTGTAATTTTTGGAAAAAGGCAAGGGAAAATTGGTAAGTAAGATTTTTTTTGTTCATATTTGACTTAAGGAAGATGATAAAATTGAGGTGTCTTGGTTTGATGGTAATTATGAAGTTTCATTAAGGGTAAATTGGTAATTTAGCATTTAATAAGTTTTTCATTCATTAATTTATAAAGAAATATGAAGAATTATCAAGGATATTTCTTCATTTTCATCAGAATGGACGTGAGCTCCTCCCAAAGGTAAGAAAAAAATGTGTTTTCCATTTTTGAGCCATTTTCTTTGGATTTCGGATTATGTCGTGAATAGAAAATTGTTCTACGCGAGAAACGCTATCTTTTGGTACCATTTATGCTTGCTAAACTTGCTTGATTTCAAAGATCCCAAATATTAGGGTTTGTGTTCACATTTGTGTTCATGAATTTGATCATGAATCTTGATGTTTTTGAGGTTTTAGATTCATTTTCAAGCTTGTTCGATGATTAAAACATGTTCAATCTTCCTAGATATTGTTATTTAAAATACAACCAAATTATTGAGTTATGGAACTTTGTTTTTGATGAAATTTGATCAGGTATTTGATTTTAGAGATGATTTAAGGTTGGATGGAAGTTGATTTCATGCTTGAATCTAATCAAAATCGAGCAAAATCATGAAAAACCTAGTTTTGGAACTTTAAACCATCCGACCTTGGTTTTAAAGGAAGAGGAAAATTATGAAAAAAAATTATGTAAGGGCTGGAAATGATGTAGGAAGTATTCTACAATCCTTAGAAAAATTTAGGGACCATTCTATAATTTTTGAAAAGTTAGGGGGCCTAATTAGTAATTTTGGAAAAGTTTTGGAATGTTGTGTAATTGTTTAATAGTTGATGTGATATGTTGGGAATTAATGTTTGAGTGTTGAAATTGAAGTTGGGATGTGAAATTTAATTATTTTGGAAAGATTGTAAAAGTTGAGGTTTAAATCACAAATATAGAAAGTTTGGGAGCTCAAGTGAAAATGTTATGTGATTTTGGATTAAATGGAACTTGAGTGGTCAATTAGAAGTATTAAGGTCAACATTTATGTTGTGACATGGAAATTGTATCCAATAAGCATTGGAAAAATTGATTAGGCATTTATTTTCCAAAGTATGCCTATGTTAGTAAGATTCTAACATTTGGTTTGAATTTGTGTATGTTTGGTAATCATGTACATTTAGATTGAGTGCTTGAAACCAAGATCAAGCAATATCAAAGCTAAGGAAAAACTTAATGATGGAATGTGAAATCATAAGGGAACTTTGCAAGCTAAGGACACCAGGTGAGTGCAAATTTAATTTGTACTCATGTTATCGAACAAACATTGGCTTGCGATGAGCCAATGACGGAGTTACTATTGTAAGGAGTGACTCATAAAATGTTATTTTATTTTTTATATATGCATATATCTGTATTTGGTGAGTTAATAGAATTCGTGAGCAAGTTGAAAATGCAAATTAGTGAAACCTGTTTAGAATTTATGTTCTGGATAGTAAGTTTATAAAATCACCATAAATTCTAAAATAAATGTCAGAGGATGATTTTTATACCTTTGGACTAATATACCAGTTTAGTTTTGTTTAGAACAAACGAAAACTGATTTCGAGGTGTATATAAAAAGATATGAATTTTTAACCAAAGATAGGTCAGAAAACGGGGTAGCAGATTCTGCTCAAAACAGATTTTGTCGGTCAACTTTGAAAATTCACCATAAATTGTAAAAATTGAACAAGAAGGAATTATTTATATAGATATATTTGTATTTGAGTCTAGTTTCTAGTCGTATAAATGGAATAATTTTAAATTTTTAGATTAATACAGAATAATATTTCTTTAAAGGTAGTGCAAACTGCCAGGATATGAAATTATGCCAAATTTTGGGATTTAACCAAATTAGAAGCAAAGAATCATGTTAAATCTTAGTGAGGCTTATATTTTGACTTGCGCATAATGTCAAAGTTGATGAAATGCATGCATAACATTATACATGGATGTTTTATACATTATTGGGTAGGATTTGCAATAAGTCTACCATGTTTATATTAACATGATAATTATTTCATTCATCATATATTTGACATATTCTAACTATGTGGAAGGTTGAATATAAAATGCATTGATCACTGATTTTATCACCTACATTCTCGCTTACACAAGACAACCCAAACAAGCCCTACCTTCCACACCGCAACCAATGCATTGTCAAGAGCCAAAATCAAGTTTAAATCCATCAACAGACAAAGGAAATGATGGCCAAAGTAAGTTGGATGTGGTAATTGATACTAGTGAGTACCAATTGCTCAAAGAAATGGAGTTAGACGATGTACAACTCATCCAATTAGTAAATTTGTTGCTTATGGGAAACTAATGTATGGTTTTAAGACTTTCATAACTCAGGTTTATCATATTCACATTCCAAAAAACATATAGGATGCATTAAGAAGTCATGAATGGAAGAAGGCAGTTGAAGAAGAAATTTCAGCTCTATAAAACAACAAAACCTGGGTCATCGTTGATCTACCTAAAGATAAGAAATCAGTCGGCTTCAAATGGGTCTTTACTGTGAAATTCAAGAAAGATGGAAAAATTGAGAGATATAAGGCTAGACTTGTGGCAAAAGGGTTCACTCAGACTTATGAAGTTGACTATCAGGATATTTTACTCTAGTTGCAAAACTCAACACTTTCCGAGTTCTATTATCCTTGGTAATATACAAGGATTTGATACTTCACCAACTAGACATGAAAAATGCATTTTTCAGTGGCAATCTTGAAGAAGTCTATACGCAAGTTCCACCAGAAATTCCTTCTGGAAATAATCGGGTATGTAAACTAATGAAATCCTTATATGATCTAAAACAATCACCTAGAGCCTGGTTTGATAGATTCACAAAGGTAATATTACAAGATAACTACAAACAGTGTCAATCTGATCACACTCTGTTTGTAAAAATTGCTCCATATAAGAAAAAGTCAATCTTGATTGTCTATTTTGATAATATCATCATCACTGGTGATGACTTAGTAGAAATCAAAAAGTTGAAGACTTTACTAGCAAAGGAGTTTGAAACCAAAGACTTGGGAACTCTAAGATATTTCTTAGGCATGGAGGTAGCAAGATCACGAGAAGGAATTATCATAAATCAAAAAAAGTATATTCTAGACTTACTTTCTGAAACTAGAATGACTAATTGTAAGCCCTCAGAAACTCCTATGGAAGTTAACTTAAAATTGAGTAAAGATGGAAATCCGATAAACAAGGAACATTATCCAAGGTTAGTGGGTAAACTCATTTATCTTTCTCTAACTAGACCTGACATTGCTTTTCCTGTTAGCATTGTTAGTCAATACATGAATGATCCAAGAGAAGAACATTTGAAGGCAGTCAATCGAATCTTAAAATATCTAAAGATGACACCAGGACATGGGTTGATTTTCATAAAACATGAAGATAGAACAGTTAAAATCTTCTCAGATTCAAGTTGGGCTGGATAATTAACAGATAGAAGGTCAACCTCAAGATATTTCTCATTTGCATGGGGGAAACCTAGTAACATGGAGAATCAAGAAACAATCGGTAGTGCAATGCAGAAGCAGAATATAGGGCGATAACACTCGAGATGTGTGAAGGAATTTGGCTTAAAATACTCTTAATCGAACTACATATTTGTGACAACAACTATTATGAACTTCAAAGTGACAACAAATCTACGATAAGCATTGCAAAGAATCCGGTGCACCACGACAGAACAAAACATGTGGAGATCGACATACACTTTATTGCAGAAAAAGTAAATGGCAGAACTGTGAAATTAAACTATGCCTCTTCACAAAACCAGTTAGCAGATGTATTGACCAAGGCACTTCCAAGGATTACCTTAGACAAAATTACATCCAAGCTGGGTCTTCACAATATTTACTCCCCAGCTTCAGGGGGAGTGTAAGTAGTGTTTAAGTTAAACTCTTAATCATAATTTATCTCTAAAACTATCTTCTAATTTGTGTGACTCCTATTTTATCTAGGTATATAATTTATGTATATATATGCCCCAATGTCTTCTCTTGTGTAAGATGCAATTTTCCTTTGAATAAAACTATTTCAATTCCTTCACTACCAGAAAAATCTGGTTATTTACATTAGTAAAACGAGTTTTTAAGTGTAATGATGAATTTTGGTTAGTAATTGAATTCTAAAAGCATATTTGACTTATCATATGTGTAAATAAAAAATTTGAAGAGTTAGAAAGTATTAAGAACATTTTTAAAAAAATTGGTATGATTTTTAGCTTTAAGAGTTCTATGGAGAAGTTAGGGTGTTAAAGGGGTTTTAATGGATATAAGTTAGTGGTAATAAGTGCAAATGAGTTTAAAGGCATTAATAGAGTTTAAAGTTGGAGATTTAAGTAAAGTTGGGTAATTTTCGAAGTAAAATAGATGAATTATGGGTAAGGGTATCGATATAGGAAGAATAGTACTGATACTATAAGGTAAAAATTTAAGGAAATAATATGAATACGATGAACGATATTGATACTGATTGAAGTAGTATCGATATTGATGTGGAGGTATCGATACCAAGAGCAAGGTATCGATACTTTAATTAAAATTTGATTTCCATAATGTTAAAATGGTATCGGTACTGAGAGAAGTACCAATACTGTGGGTAGAGTACCGATACTATTTAGTCAGAAATGTTAATTAAGTGTTCTATTTCATTTAAGTTAAGGTAATTAGTTAGATGTTAATTGATCTCTGGGATTTATATTGATCATGTTAATTTGTAGATTCGAACGAAAGCCAGTGTTGAGCGAAAGTCATATAAAGTTGGGGAGTTCAAGTGAAAAAGAGTTGCTTAGGGCTTAAGTGAGGCAAAGATGAGTGCATTCTTACTTACTTTGTATAAAATTAGATTATGGCTTACGATGATCCAACCTCATATGCTTATGAACCAAATGAATTTTATTATGTGGTGATTTTATCTAAACAATATTTTAAAAGTAATGTTTTGATTTCATTGTTATGAGTATATATATATATATATATATATATATTATGTGAAATATTACAAGTATATGATTTATGTGAATAAATGTCATGAAAACAACTGAGGATTTGAATAATGCTATATGAAGCATTAAAAATATAGATTCTATGAGAAGAAATGATAAGTTTAGTAAGGTTGAATGAAATGTTATAAATAATAAATTCAGGTAATGCTATGTGAAATAATATGAATATATATTATAGGTGAATATGTCATACGTGAAAAGTGTTATACATGAAAAATTATCTACGTGAATATGATATACGTAAATGTGTTCTATGTGAAAATGTCTATGTGAACATATAATAAGTAACTGAAGTATATGTGAATAAAAGACACTTAAATAATAAATGTGAAATAATTATATGGTTAAAGACAAAGTATATTTTATGAGAAATAGGGGTATGGTTAGTATGTCAAGAGTCGAGGATTCTATATGGTCCTTTAGGATAAATCTATGTGGTTCTTCGGGACAAATCTATATGGTCATTCGAGACAAATTCTATGTGGCACTTCGGTGCAAATTATATAAGCAGTTGTGATTGCATTAGTGCACAACCTCAATGTACTCACATACCTTTAGTTCTCAGCAATATACATTAGACTAATAAAATAAACTTAACATAATTTGAACAATGAGTAACAATATTATAATGCAAATGTAGTGTCTATTGTTTTTATACAAAACGTCTCAAATGAATGTGTAAGCAAGTATCTAATGCACATAAATTAACCAATAAGAAATAATATATGTTATAGTTATAATGAGTATGGTGTTATAATAATTAATGATTCTTTTGGAAACTTTTACATAAATGTTTTATTAGTTTACCATACTCAGTATTATCTCACTAAGTCATACACGTAGCGTGTCAATGTTTTCACACATAGGTTCAAAGATATTCGAGGTGTAAGCCGAGAAAGCAAGGGCAGGACAGTATGACTGACAAGATTATCATATCAGAGAGATTTTGAATTGTATGTGTTTTTTTATTTGAAATGTTGTTGGCATGTACTAAAATGTTTAGATTGTAGATTCTCTGATATGTTACTAAATTTTCATTTTTCTTCGCTAAATAAAAGAAAAAGGTCAAATTTTATACATATTTTCAAAGTTTTCAAGTGTTAAGAGTCAATGGGACACCTCATATTTGTATACAGGTCGGATAGGGATCAGGGGTGTTATATTTATGGGTATCAGAGCTTAGGTTGAGTCAAGTTTTTGAAATAAATCGATTGGTTGACTGTAAAAAATGTTTGGTTTATACATGCTAACGAAATGAAAAAATCTCTGATTTGATAGTGTAATGAGTATGTTGTCCTTGCTAGTATAGTTAAATTATTATAGTTTAATAGATGTAAGACTAAGAGGTCTTCTGAAGAGAAACATGAAATAGAGTTGATAAGAGAAGTACTAACTCAACAAAGTGAATAGCAAACACCTCAATGAGTATTTTCCAGATGCTGGACGCGATTCTGAAGCTTTTCCAATCATTTACTTCCCCGTTATTAGAAGAATTGTTGTTATAAAGTTAAAAAGGTTTGGGAGTACCCGAGTTTAAGGATTGAGCTGATGAAGGACCTGTTTCTGTGGATTTTTTATTAAATGATGAAAAATTATGTTGGAGGGTTTCCATTGTTTTGAAATGGAAAAACTAGATGGAATAGTTTCACTGCTAGGAGGTCAAGTATGGCATAATGGATTAAGTATGATAAAAAGGGTGAACATGTTCCCTTTTGAGATTTTTGGAAGTAATTATTATAAAAATATTTACATAGGGTTGTTAAGATCAGGGATTTACAGGACTAAGTGTGTCATCTTGGAAGTATTAGTGTTATTGTGAAAAGAAAGATGGGTTATAAATTATGGATGGATTATCGTCTATTAAGAAAAGTAACAAAGAAGAATAAGTATCATCTTCTGGAGATTTATAATTTTTTTGATCTATTAAAAGGGTTAGTGATGTGCTACATTTTCTTTAGGTTGGAAAAAGGAATGTTCTGCCATCGGGTAAAGAGTAAATTGAAACGAGACTATAGTTCACTCAATTGGAAAAACAAGAATATCAAAATAGAGTAATAGTTAAATGTTTAAGGCCATAAAGGCGATGATAAATACCATATAAGTCGTTATCAATGATTTATAATAAATTTGGTTACATATTAGATATTGTCGTTGTTAAGCTCAAATAGATTGCTTGAGATAAAGTAAGGATGTGAAGTAGAATCTCAATTAAGGGTTTAAACTTTTTGAAAGAAGTTAAGGGTAAAACGGTAGAAAGTATAATAGATGTACGAGTCATGATTGAGTGGAAGTTGAAAAAGTTATTTTGAATTCGAAATCTTTTGTAATTCTCTGATTATTTAAAAGATTCATAGTGAAACCTTCAAAGACCCCTTTTTACTAAGTAACTGATTAATAATTGAGGCCATAGTTATTTAGATTAGTAAGAAATAAGGAAAAACAAGATATGTAATAATAAGAATTATTGGAAATTGATAATTTGGAAAAGTAAATAGAAGAAGTATTTTAAATGGTTAGGTAAGTATTTGAATCAAGTCCTTGATGAATCAAGCGGAGAAAATATAAGTATAAGAAATTATAAAGAATAAGGTTTTGTGCAAGTAGTGTGAACTATCAAAGTTATGAAGGTGCAATAAAATAGTCAATCAAACATGAGTATAAGTGGTAAGATGATGCTTCTCATATCGATATGAGAAGAGTAATGGAACGTGAAGAAATAGAGATGACCTATGTTGCAAGGAGGTTTTGATTTATAAAGGAATTAATAGAGAAGTAATTAAAATGAATGGTTTAGAGGAGTAAATATGACAATGGTTATAAAGTGGTATAGTATAAAAGGTTAGCATATTGGTAAATTGAAAATTTGTGGAATGAGAGTAAATAGTTTTCAGTTTTAGGTGGATATGGTAAAGAGTTATTAAGAATTTTGTATCAAGTTTGCTTTTGAGACTCAGTGAAAAGGACTCAATTTGGATAATTTTAGATCATTTAATAAAGATCGTGCATTTCATTCCTGTTCGAACTGATTTTTTTAATGGATAAATATGCAGAACTATACATCAAAGAGATGGTTAGACTACATAAAGTGCCAGTTATAATTGTATCTGATGTGATCTAAGGTTTAATTCAAGGTTATGGAATTATATGAGCAAGGCTTTCGGAACTCAATCTAATTTTGACACTACTTTCTATCCGTAGTTAAATGGTTGGTTCGATCAGGTTATTCAGATTTAAAAAGTCATGTTAAGGTGTGTGTGTTTGAGTTAAAAGATCGGGAGAAAAACTTCATGCTAAGTTAACCAAGTGCGATGTGGATTTGTCTAAGGTTATGTTTCTTTGCCATGTAGACGTAGTCAAAGATATATGGATTTTTATATATTAAAGGAGTTTGAGATATAGTCAAATGATTATATTCCCTCTGATCAAGCTATTAAGGATAAGCATATTACTTTTGGACTGTTTAGTACTAAGAAAATTTTAAGATGATAAAAATAATATTTATATGAGCTTCAAGGTTAGTATAAGTAGAATTTGGAAAATATTATGTGTATCATAATTAGGATGTGGGTTTGTGCAAGAGTAAAGGTTTTGGTTTATGTTGCAAAGTAATTAGAGAATGATGGAAGAATCAAATGACTCACGATCTTAAGTTGGCAATAATTGGGGTTACTATATTGATAGAACACCATTATATACATGGTGAATAACGTTATATCTAGACGGATTTATAAAAGTCAAAAGTAGGTATAGAATCAAAGGAGTGAAAAGACAGGAAATGGATTGAATTCCTTGGAGATTGAAGACGTGTTTATCAATTGTAAGTATGAAAGATTGTTATAATGGTTGTCATGACTAAACCGACATATATTTATATTATGAGAGTTATAAATATGTACTTGTCTTTCAAGATAGATAGTGTTTTGATTGTATAATTGTATTTAAAACGTTTGTTGCAGGATCGAATAAAAGATCTTAAGGAAAATGATGAAATTTTAATACTTGTCAATAGAGGATAAGTAGGAAAAAAGAGAAACTAAAGACTTATTGTCTGACGAATATTATAGTACCATGGAAAGAGCTTAGAAGTAGGTATGGAAAGAGTTATCATTAAGTTCGTTTTTAAATGATCGGTATGTTAACAAGTTTAAGAAATGTATTAAGATAACTTCATATGAAGTTTTTCGTAGAAGAAAATGTTGGACACCATTAAGTTGATTCAAATTGAAATATCGAGACTTAGTGTGGCTAGATTTGATTAAAGAAGTTGAAGAAAAGTGAAGATTATTTAAGATAATCTTAAGATAGTTGATGATCGATAAAAGTCCTACACATATTTTAAGAGAAAGGAAATTGAATTTTCAAGTATGTGATAAAGTGTTTCTCAAAGTCTCACCTTGGAAGAAGATTTTCCATTCTGGATGCAAAGAAAAGTTCAGTCCTAGATTCATTTAACTTTATGAGATCTTAAAAAGAGTTGGACCAGTAGCCTATGAGTTAGCATTGTTACTAGAAATGGAACAAAATTATAATGTCTTTCATGTTTTGAGGCTCAAGAGATAGCAATCAAATCCTTTTCACATCTTAGCACTTGAAGAAATAAAAGTTTAATTTGACCTGACCTATGAGGAAGAACCAGTGCAGATTTTAGTATATGAAGTCAAACAACTAATAAATCAGATAATTCTATTGGTTAAAGTCTTTGGAGAAATCACAAGTGGAAGAGGCGATTTGGTAAATGTGAAAAGGATATGAGAAGGCAATTACTCATATCTTTGTACAGTGAAAATTCGAGGATGAATTTTCTTAAGGGGAGAATTGTAATAACCCAAACTTTGGGTCAGTGACTGAAATGTAAGGATTTAAAATTTGATAGTTTAATTTGATAAAATTAAAAAGTTTAAAGACTAATTTGAAAATTTTTGTCTAGGATTTGTATTCAAAGATGGAAAATGGAAGGGCATAATGGTCTTTTAACATAAAGGAATTTAAAATTTATTTCTTAAGGCTATATAAAACGCGATAAAATGAAGAAAGAAATAAATGAAGAGTCTGGAAGCGTTTCTCTTCTTTTTGCCCGTGAAACTCCATTGTAAGGTAAGTTTATTTAAAGTTGGTTAATCCTTTCATTATTGAGTTGGTTTTGAAGCCTTGAGTGGTATAGAAGCTTAATGAAAGCTTTAAGGTGAATAGAAATTAAGATTTGGTGATTTAAGGATGAATTTTGGTTAGTAATTGAATTCTAAAAGCATATTTGACTTATCATAGGTATAAATAACAAATTTGAAGTGTTAGAAAGGATTGAGAACATGTTTGAAAAATTGGTAGGCTTTTTAGTTTTAAGAGTTCTATGGAGAAGCTAGGGTGTTAAAGGGATTTTAATGGATATAAGTTAATGGTAATAAGTATAAATGAGTTTAAAGGCATTAATGGATTTTAAAGTAGGAGATTTAAGTGAAGTTGGGTAATTTTCGAAGTGAAATAGATGAATTTTGGGTAAGGGTATCGGTACTGGAAGAACATTATTGATATTATAAGGTTAAAATTTAAGGAAAGAATATGAATATGATGAACATTATTGATACTGATTGAAGTAGTATCAATACTGATGTGGAGGTATCAATACCAAGAGCAAGGTATCGATACTGTAATTGAAATCTAATTTCCATAATGTTAAAATGGTATCAGTACTGATGTGGGTATCGGTACCATAGGAGATAAGTATTGGTACTATGGGAAGAGTACTGATACTATTTAGTCAGAAATGTCAATTAGGTGTTCTATTTCATTTAAGTAAAGGTTAATTGGTTAGATGTTAATTGAGCTCTGACATTTATATTGATCATGCTAATTTATAGATTCGAACGAAATCAAGTGTTGAGCGAATGAACGTATAAAGTTGGGGAGTTAAAGTGAAAAAGATTTGTTTAGGGCTTAAGTGAGACAAAGGTGAGTGCATTCTTACTTAGTTTGTCTAAAATTGGAGGACGACTTGCGATGAGTCAACCTCATATATTTATGAACCAAATGAATTGTATTATATGATGATTTTATCTAAATGGTATTTTAAAAGTAATGTTTTGATTTCATTGTTATGAATATATATATATATTATGTGAAATATTACAAGTAAATGATTTAGGTGAATATATGTCATGAGAACAATTCAGGATTTGAATAATGGTATATGAATTAATAAAAATATAGGTTCTATGAGAAGAAATGATAAGTTTAGTAAGGTTAAATAAAATGTTATAAATAATAAATTTGGGCAATGCAACGTGAAATAATATAAATATATGTTATAGGTGAATATATCATACTTGAAAAGTGTTATACGTGAAAAATGATCTATGTGAATGTGATATATGTAAATGTGTTCTATGTGAAAATGTCTATGTGAACATGTAATAAATAACTGAAGTATATGTGAATAAAAGACACTTGAATAATAAATGTGAAATAATTATATGGTTAAAGCCCAAAGTATATTTTATGAGAATTAGGGGTATAGTTGGCATGCCAAGAGTCGAGGGTTCTATGCGGTCATTCGGGACAAATCTATGTGGCCCTTCAGGACAAATCTATGTGGTCTTTCAGGAAAAATTCTATGTGGTACTTCGGTGCAAATTATATGAGCAGTGGTGACTGCATTAGTGCGTAACCTCAGTGTACTCACATTCCTTGAGTTCTCAGCAATATACGTTGGGCTAATAAAACAAACTTGATATAATTTGAACAGTGAGTAACAATATTATAATGCTAATGTAGTGTCTATTGGTTTTATACAAAATGTTTCAAAGTAATGTATAAGCAAGTGTCTAATGCAGATAAATTGACCAATGAGCAATAATATATGCTATAAGTTATAAAGAGTATGGTGTTATAATAATTAATTATTCTTTTGGATACTTTTACATAACTGATTTATTATTTTATTATACTCAGTGTTGCCTCACTAAGTTATAGACTTAGCGTGTGAGTGTTTTCACACGTAGGTTCAAAGAGATTCGAAGAATAAGTCGAGTAAGCAAGGGTAGGATAACATGACTGAGAAGATTATCAAATCAGATAGATTTTGAATTGTATGTGTTTTGTTTGAAATGTTTAAATTGTAGATATGATATGTTACTAAGTTTTCATTTTTATTTGTTAAATAAAGGAAAAAAGTCAAATTTTATACAGATTTTCAAAGTTTTCAAATGTTAAGAGTCAATGTGAGACCTCAAATTCGTATCCGGGTCAGATACGGGTCGGGGGTGTTACATGTTGGTAGTTATATATTTTACCAAATAAGTAACTTGCAGAATTAATCCACATATTTATATTACTTTTTGCGTTATGTTATTTCAATTCCTTATCTTATTGATTTATAATAGTTTTACATTCATTTAGATAGGTTTCATTTCATTCATGAATTGGCAACATGTTTATCCTTCATTTCTTAGCTCATTTCAATTCAATTTAGCTCACAAGTCATTTATATTATCTCCTTCATATATAAACCTCTTATACTTAGCTCATGATAGCCATTCATTGCTCACAAGCATGTATTCTCACTTGGCAGCTGTCCGCTAATTGTGACTACTATATATGGTCCCGAAAATATGTGCAAGTATACATAATCGAACAAGTAATACAGTGATGAGTGAGTATCGTATCCACAGGGATTGGAAGAAATTTATAAGCTTAATCACAACAATTTAGTATTTCACCTAAGTATAGTTAGTGGTGGAAATGAAAAAGAGAATGCTTTGGCAAGATGTTGTGGCAAATTATATTGTGTTTAGTTCAATCAAATGAAAATGTAAAGGCAAAACAAAATGTAAATATTGGATTTGATTATCAGGACATTAGACTCCTCACATAACAAGCTACTATGGGAATGAATGTGTAACATCCCAAAGTCGGGTTAGTAACCAAAATAGAATTTTTGAAACTTAGAGGTATAATTTTGAAAGATTGAAAAGTTCAGGGATTTAATTGGAGAATTTTTATGTTGTATTTAATAGTAAAGTTTGAAAGTAATAAGGGTAAAATGGTAATTTGACAAGAAAGATTTTTACCTTTATTTTGTAAGCTATATATATATATATATCACGTGGGGCTTAAGAGGAAAAGAAAAGAGTTATCCAGAAACTCTCTTCTTCTTCAGCCGTGGAACTTCAAGCAAATATAAAATTTCTTGTTAGTTGATTTTTAGTTGAATTTAAGATTGGGTTATGATCATTAGATGATAATTAAGCTTAAAGAAAGCTTAAGTTATCTTAAAATCAAAGGATGAATGAGTTAGGAGAGATTAAAGATTTGGAGTTTTTGAATGAAAACTTGGAATAAAGTTGATAAGTAGAATTAGAAGTTAAATTTGACTTGTTAATGGTTGAATTAAGAGATATGAAGTGTTAGAATTGGATTCAGAACATGTTGAAAATTGAGTTTAATTCTTGAATTCCATGAGGTGGATAGGATTTTGAGGTTTAAGATGTGATAAATAGGTATTAATGAGTTTAAGCATGTGTATGTGAGTTAATAATATGATAGGGGATAAAACATGAAGTGTTTAAGTAGATTTGAAGTAATTTTTGTGCTTAAAATATGATTTATGAGCAAGGGGGTATCGGTACCCATTCAACAGGTACCAATACTTCAAGAGTAAAATTCAGGAATATATTCAAAGGGTATCGATACCTTAAGGAGTGTATCGATACCCCCTTGAAAAAAAAAAGTTCAAATGTAATTTGTGTGATGCATAGGCAGTGTACCGATACCTCAGTAAGGGATGTACCGATATGACTATAGAGGTATTGATACCCTTGCAAGAGAAAGTTGGGATTTACTTTTTCTTATAGTTTAAGAAATAAAGGATCAAATCATAGTATTTGGAATACTAATATGTATACATGATTGTGTAGATATCGATCGAGGGCAACGTCCGGACAAGTCGACAAGAAATAGGTATAGAGATAAGATATGAAAGTCGTATTAACTAGTGAGGTCAGGTGAGTGCATATTAATAGTACATGATCTTTAATGGAAATAAGACTTGCGACAAGTTTTTTTCCGATAGTAAAATACATGAATTCATAAATAGAAGAATGTATTTGTTATGATTTATATGTATGCATGAATATATGTTAGTGTGATAAATTGTGTGAAATGATACCAAACTATAAGATAATAGATATAAGGAAAATTTATATGCATGTGTGATAACATGAAAAAGTGAACTATATGTGATATGTGACGTATGAATGTGAAATCGTATGAAATTAAGTAATGTGCTTACATGATCACAAGACATGAAATATATGAAAGAGAAAGTATATGTGGTATGTGAAAGTGAATCAAATCTCTATATGAATAGGGAAAACATATGTGAACAAGATATGACATCCATGTTTATATAAACACATGAGAAGTGATTTAAGCTATGAGACATATGAACAGGAGATCATATGAAAAGTGACATGAACTACGTAAAAATAAGATACGTGATTGCACGTATATATGCATATGTCTATGTGATATAAGTGATATGAAATATCATAAATTCCCATGTTATATGAGATGAGAGCTATAGGTATAGTTGACATGCCAAGAGTCGAGTGTTACCTATGTCCTTCGGAACATATGGATAGTTACCTATGTTTTTCGAAACATATGGATAGGTCCTTCGGGATATAGATTTCATATGCCACTCAGTGGAATTATACGAGTTGTGGTGACAGCATAGGTGCACAACCTCAGTATACTCAAATATCTTTAGTTCTTACATGTGAACATAAAGATAACCATAAATACAATGTATGTGATATTTATATATGCTTTGTGATATGAACTGTATGATATGATATATGTGTGTTATGGATTATTGTATATGTTATAGGATATATGTGAATATATGCTAATATACATGTGAATGAGTATAAATGATTGATATGATGACATGTATGTAGGTATGTATGAATATGTTACATGTAAAAGTATGAATTGTATGATATGATAGCATAAAATATTCATGCATGGTTGGTGGTTAGAAATTGCATTAGATGTACTTTTATGCCTCACTAAGTCATAGACTTAGCGTGTGATTGTTTCACACATAGGTCCCGGATATCGAGAAGAGAAGTTAAGTGAAGCAATACAGGTCAGTTCTCCTTACCGAATGTCATATCAAAAGAGAAATGACTAATATGTATTTATTTATATAAAAATCTAGTTGGAATGTATTTAAGGAAAAGTAAATTGTATAAGCTCTGAACATTTTTGTAAACGTTTTGAGTAAATATACAATTTATGTATAAATATATGTTAGTGTGATGAATTGTGTGAAATGATACCAAATAATAAGATAAAAGATATAAGGAAATTTTATATGCATGTGTGATAATATAGAAAACTGAACTATATATGATATGTGATATCTGACGTATGAATGTGGAATCGTATGAAAATAAGTAATGTGCTTACATGATCAAAAGACATGAAATATATGAAAGAGAAAGTATATGTGATATGTGAAAGAGAATCAGGTGTCTATATGAATAGGGGAAACATATGTGAAAAAGATATGACATCCATATTTATATGAACATATGAGAAGTGATTTAAGCTATGTGACATACGAACAGAAGATCATATGAAAAGTGACATGAACTCCATAAAAATAAGCTACATGATTGCATTTATATATGCATATGTCTATGTGATATAAGTGATATGAAATATCATAAATGTCCAAGTTATATGAGATGAGAGCTATAGGTATAGTTGGCATGCAAAGAGTCGAGGGTTACCTATGTCCTTTGGGATATATGAATAGGGTTACTTATGTCATTCGGGATATATGGACAATTACCTATGTTCTTCTGACCACATGGGTAGGTTTTTCGGGACATAGATTTCATATGATACTCAGTGGAATTATAAGAGCTGTGGTGACAGCATAGGTGCACAACCTCAATGTACTCAAATATCTTTAGTTCTCACATGTGAACATGGGCCAATAAAGAGATAACCCCGAATACAATGTATGTGATATTTATATATGCTTTGTGATATGAACTATATGATATGATATAAGTGTGTTATGGAATATTGTATATGTTATAGGATATACATGAATATCTCCTAATATACATGTGAATGAGTATAAATGATTGATATGATGACATGTATGTAGGTATGTATGTATATGTTACATGTAAAAGTATATGAATTGTATGATATGATAGTATAAAATATTCATGCATGGTTGGTGGTTATAAATTGCATTAGATGTATTTTTATGCCTCACTAAGTCATAGACTTAGCGTGTGATTGTTTCACACGTATGTCCCAGATATCGAGAAGATAAGTTAAGTGAAGCAAGACAGGTCAGTTCTCCTTACCGAAGGTCAGATCAGAAGAGAAATGAATAATATGTATTTATTTATATAAAAATCTAGTTGGAATGTATTTAAGGAAAAGTAAATTGTATAAGCTCTGAACATTTTTGTAAATGTTTTGAGTAAATATACAATTTATATATAAATATATGTTAGTGTGATAAATTGTGTGAAATAATACCAAACTATAAGATAAGAGATATAAGGAAAATTTATATGAATGTGTGATAATATAGAAAAGTGAACTATATATGATATGTGATATGTGACGTATGAATGTGGAATCGTATGAAAATAAGTAATGTGCTTACATGATCAAAAGACATGAAATATATGAAAGAGAAAGTATATGTGATATGTGAAAGTGAATCAGATGTCTATATGAATAGGGAAACATATGTGAAAAAGATATGAAATCCATGTTCATATGAACACATGAGAAGTGATTTAAGCTATGTGACATACGAACATGAGATCATATGAAAACTGACATGAACTACGTAAAAATAAGCTACGTGATTACATGTATATATGCATATGTTTATGTGATATAAGTGATATTAAATATCATAAATGTCCATATTATATGAGATGAGAGCTATAGGTATAGTTGGCATGCCAAGAGTCGAGGGTTACCTATGTCCTTCGGGATATATGGATAGTGTTACTTATGTCCTTCGGGATATATGGACAATTACCTATGTTCTTCGGACCATATAGGTAGGTCCTTCGGGACATAGATTTCATATGCTACTCAGTGGAATTATACAAGCTGTAGTGACAGCATAGGTGCACAACCTCAATGTACTCAAATATCTTTAGTTCTTATATGTGAACATAGGCCAATAAAGAGATAACCCCGAATACAATGTATGTGATATTTATATATGCTTTGTGATATGAACTATATGATATGATATAAGTGTGTTATGGATTATTGTATATGTTATAGGATATACATGAATATCTGCTAATATACATGCGAATGAGTATAAATGATTGATATGATGACATGTATGTAGGTATGTATATATATGTTACATGTAAAAGTATATGAATTGTATGATATGATAGCATAAAATATTCATGCATGGTTGGTGGTTATAAATTGCATTAGATGTATTTTTATGCCTCACTAAGTCATAGACTTAGCGTGTGATTGTTTCACACATATTTCTGATAGTAAAATACACGAATTCATAAATAGAAGAATGTGTTTGTTATGATTTATATGTATGCAAGAATATATGTGTTGACATGTTGTGTATGTTATATAATTTATGTATAAATATATGTTAGTGTGATAAATTGTGTGAAATGATACCAAACTATAAGATAAGAGATATAAGGAAAATTTATATGCATGTGTGATAACATGAAAAAGTGAACTATATGTGATATGTGACGTATGAATGTGAAATCGTATGAAATTAAGTAATGTTCTTACATGATCACAAGACATGAAATATATGAAAGAGAAAGTATATGTGGTATGTGAAAGTGAATCAAATCTCTATATGAATAGGGAAAACATATGTGAACAAGATATGACATCCATGTTTATATAAACACATGAGAAGTGATTTAAGCTATGAGACATACGAACAGGAGATCATATGAAAAGTGACATGAACTACGTAAAAATAAGCTACGTGATTGCACGTATATATGCATATGTCTATGTGATATAAGTGATATGAAATATCATAAATTCCCATGTTATATGAGATGAGAGCTATAGGTATAGTTGGCATGCCAAGAGTCGAGTGTTACCTATGTCTTTCGGGACATATGGACAATTACCTATGTTTTTCGAAACATATGGATAGGTCCTTCGGGATATAGATTTCATATGCCACTCAGTGGAATTATACGAGCTGTGGTGACAGCATAGGTGCACAACCTCAATATACTCAAATATCATTAGTTCTTATATGTGAACATAGAGATAACCCTAAATACAATATATGTGGTATTTAAATATGCTTTGTGATATGAACTGTATGATATGATATATGTGTGTTATGGATTATTGTATATGTTATAGGATATATGTGAATATATGCTAATATACATGTGAATGAGTAAAATTATTGATATGATGACATGTATGTAGGTATATATGTATATGTTACATGTAAAAGTATATGAATTGTATAATATGATAGCATAAAATATTCATGCATGGTTGGTGGTTAGAAATTGTATTAGATGTATTTTTATACCTCACTAAGTCATAGACTTAGCGTGTGATTATTTCACATGTATGTCCCCAATATCGAGAAGAGAAGTTAAGTGAAGCAAGACAAGTCAGTTCTCCTTACCGAATGTCATATCAGAAGAGAAATGAATAATATGTATTTATTTATATAAAAATCTAGTTGACATGTATTTAAGGAAAAGTAAATTGTATAAGCTCTGAATTGTTTTGTAAATATTTTGAGTAAATATATTTAAATTATTTAGTATGTTTTAAATGGAGTTTGAATATTTCTCTATTTGATATAAGAAAATGGTTTGAAAAGTTGATGTCACATCTCAGACTCGTATTCAGGTCGAATACGGGTTGGGGGTGTTATAGAATGATAAGAGTCACTTAGGAGATTTAAGTCTACTTATAAGGACAGTCTTACTTCTATACCTTATCTACCCGACAGATTTTACTAAGGGTGCCCTATGCTATCTCTAGTAAAGGGACTCGATAGGTTCAAGATGCCATGGGAAACCTATTGGCGTTAGCTAGTACAAGGATCCTATATATCTAGATAAAAGGATATGTCACGACAATACCTTTAGCTACAACATTAACATCTAACCTCTCAATCAAGAACTACTCCTTTTAGTCGACTGAAATCATAGCTTTATCTCTAAGGGTGGTTAGGCCTAGTTACTATCTAGAACCCCTTGTTTTTGTAGATCTGCCCTAGTTTCTCTCAAACACTAAGAACATGCTACTTAGTCATTCTCTAGAGCACTAAGCATACTCCAAAGGAATGCCAACTCTCTTAGCTCCTACAACCTTAAGGCATTACACATCATAAACAAAACAGATAACAACATACAAAAACAGTCATCCATTAAAGCAAACTCAAATATCCATAAGGAACTCCCACCAAGTAAGACTAGTTCATGGTGGGGTTTGAATGTTCCAAGCAATAAAGCAAGACATTAATTCATTACATACAACCCAAATGATATAAATGAAAGCAAAGAGCAAAGGGAATGAGGAAAAGCCTTCGACATGAACTGTCGGAGCTCCCCTCAACCACCATGGACTACCTCAGCTCACTAGTTCCTCTCGGACACCTAGCTCGCCACTCCCTTTAGCTTGTCAATGGAGTAATTCCATGGCAAATAATATTGGCAGAAAAATGAGAGACCTTCTTCTCTCTGAATTTCTAGCTCAAGGCAGCCTGTGTAAAAAGTCCATTCTCATTGTGGTTTCATCTCCTTTTTATAGGGTGAGAACAAACTTAGGAATTTGTGTTAAAATTCCTAGGATACCCCGAATATGTCTTCTTCACGTGAGAGAGTAAGCAGCTATGACAGTGGTCCCTCTAAGAAACCGAACGTGGACCAGATAGGATCAGCCTACAAGAGGGTGTGGTCCAGCAGAATTAGCTGTAGCTGGGCGTGGTCCCCTCCAGGTAGCTGGGCGTGGTCTTGACAGCATCAGGCATCCCAGGTGGCAGATGTCTCATCTAGGGTGACTGGTGGTAGAGGGCACGTGAAGATAAGAACAGTTGGCTCTAAAAAAATATTTTTAAATCTTGTTTGCTTTCGAAATGCCAACCGATTTGGAATTTACATTCTGCTCAGCAGTCTCATCATGTCATGACACTTCCTTTTTTTTATCTTTGCTCCTAAATCTTGCACATCACCAAACAAGCACATTTCCCATAACACTGCACCATTTACAAAATAAAATGCCGCGACAAACATATTTCCACTAATGCAACTATATACTCCTAAATGCATCTATATGATCCTATATGTGTTCTTAGACAGTCAATAACTTAAGTGAAAAGGCCCTAAATATGGCCTTTTTACGAAGTTATCATACCCCCAAACTTAAGTTATTACTTGTTCTCAATCAATGGATAGTATTAAGCAAAATAAAAATACCATGGCAAGTTCAGAAGTAGAATAATTATATGGGATAAAATTTCAGCCCTCAGAACATTTGTCTTCAACATGCTAGACTAGTTTGAGAAATCAAGTACTGTCCCCTAAGGCAAGATCCTTTGTGTGAATGTGTGAGTGTTTTGTATCAAGTCCATGATTAACAAACCTAGAAAATTTCTAAGCAAGCTCTCTTGTTTTGCCACGACATTACAAAGTTTACTCCCATATGTTTTCTTTTCTTTCATTAACACTGCTACGAGGAGAGTCAGCCCATCACACCTACCATCCCACACTTTAGGTAAAATGGAGCATGCCTTCCACCCCGAGCTAGTCAGGTAGAGTCAACCTGTGAATACTTTCATTCACTTATATGCCATAGCTACCATTTATTTAAATGTGATTTCTAGGCAATGTCATGGTATAATGGAGTGTCCCACTACAGATATGCTGAAGCATTTATTCGTAATTTCATCATTTTTTAATGTGGGGTTTTCATCATTCAAAATCAAAGTTTTATGCCACGACATTCAAGAGTTCTCTTATAAAAACAATTATGTTCCTTAAGCATGGAAAACATACAATCGTGTATCCAAAGGTTTCAAAGAAGCAAGTTCTAGAGTTGGTTCTATTATCCTCAACAGTCATGTACATTCAATTCTAGCCATAAAGAGTTCATCATCATCGGGCATCCTTAATTTATTTTATTAAACTAATTATACATTTACTAATGTCATGGCATATTCATTATACTAATACTATCATGCAATGATTTGAGATACCCTACCTCCCCCAAACTTGAGAGAAGCATTATCCTCAATGCTTACTAAAAAATAAGGTGAAACTAGAGTAAATGCTATGAAATGCAATGCAATGCAAGGTACCTTGACTTTATACTGGTGGTGGTGCGACGGTAGTGCGACGTGGGTGCTTGCATAGTTATGTGGGGATGGAATGTTCAGAGTCTAATGCGGGTGCAGCAGGGGGAGTACTGGGTCCTTCTGGGACTGGGGATAGCTGAGGTTTCTCACGCCTAGACAGGTTCTTCAACCAGCCTCTACTCCTTCATAGAGGAATTTGCTTCGGCATTTCGGATTGTTCATCCTCCCGTGGCTCTACGGGATGTGGTGGTGCTAGTATGGTTGAAAGCTATAGCTTAACTTCTTGACATTCAGTTGGTGACACAGAGTGGAATGTATCAGGATCAGCTGGATCCTCCTCATTAGTGGACTGGTGAGCATCTTCGATACCTCAGCATTTTCAGATGGTTGCAAGAGCGTAGCAAGGAATAATGGGATATCGAAATTCAGTGTGGGAGAATCTCCATGAAAGCATTTGCAATAAACTCATATCGGCGTTTGACATAAGCAAAGAAGGTCACCATGTTGTTGGTCAGTTGCTCAACATGCTCTTGGGTTCGCTTAGTGACCTCCTCTAGGGCATCTAGTTTTTTCCTGACATCTGGGGTTGCATCAACGTGAGAAGTGTTCTCCTCTTTCTTTTTCCCTTATTTTCCTTGAATCTAAGAAACATAGGAAGCTTGGCCTTTGTAATATCAGCTAGCCCAGGCAAGATCTCATCAAATTGTTCCTCGGGCAATTTCTTCTTACGACAGAGAGTCGTAATGTGGTTTGGAAATACGAAGGCACTGGCAGGTCGCTTCAGACAAGTATGAACTTGTTTCACAATTATATTGCCTATTTCAATGGAACACCCTACTAAAATAAAGTGTAACAGAAGCATCTTTTGCAATGAAACTGTGGTGTTATGGGCAGTATGGAGTAGTTTGTGCTTCATGAAGTGATTCCACAACTTAACCCTCGGCTGTAGCCTCTCACGGTCTACCGTTCTTCAGCTGACTTGTTGTCCATTCCATTGTGTGTTTGGAAAACATAGGTCTTCCAAAATACCATGATAAGTTTCATTTTTTACCTCTTTTGCGAAAGTGGTGTGGTTATCAGCAACATCCTGCAAGTTAAAATAACGAAAAATAACTGAAGAAGTGAAGCGAATAGAAATACCACGAACCACCACGGTATGCTGATTTGGATCAGTTTGGTTAGAGTAAAACTCCTTCACTAGTGAGGCGTTCACATTCCCCGGATGCTTATTTTTGCCACTAGTGCTGATGCACGATGTCCATGACATCACTGCCAAGGTCGGCATCTTCCTCATCGGAAAAGACGAAGCCTAACTCAGAGAACACCCGACGGCTTTTAAGGCTTTGAAATTTTTCTTGCGCTGCTTCATCAACAAAATGTGATGGAGATAATGGAGTCATGCTTGAAGGACATGATCACACCATGGTTAGTTGACAAGACAAATAAAAGATGAAAAGCTTGAAGCTTTTAGCTATGGCGTTCGGTGCTAAGGAGGGAAGAAGAAAAAAAGATGAAAGTAAAGTGAGAGTAAAAAGATAAAAACAATATAAAAAATAAAAAGTTGGGGGTTATTTAACGTGTGGATGGGGTTTTAGTGGAAAAAAACAAAAATAATTAAACAAACCCTAGAGAAAAACTAAAAAAAATCAAAAAGGTGAAAAAGGGAAAAAGTTTCC
This sequence comes from Hibiscus syriacus, assembly GCF_006381635.1. Classification (NCBI taxonomy): domain Eukaryota; kingdom Viridiplantae; phylum Streptophyta; class Magnoliopsida; order Malvales; family Malvaceae; genus Hibiscus; species Hibiscus syriacus. The sequence continues at coordinate 3,400,946 of NW_024062765.1, forward strand.
CTTTTCTTTTTGTCTCGTTGTCGCCTATTCTCTTTTGCTTCAACCGTACGGTCATCACATGCCTGCTCCATGGACACAACCTTGCAAAGAAAAATAAAATAATCACTTAAAAGGAAACTAAATAAAAAAGTAACAAAATAAATTCTTATTTATGCACATGAGTAAATAAAAAATGTAACAGCATCTTCAAGATGCTTAGCAGATTTTGACATCGTACAAGAAGAGTGCGGATTTATCACGTATGGGTGGAGCTCCTTGATAAGTCTTTAGGCACTGACTATTATCTTTGAAAATGGATTTTTTATCCATTTTATTGGTATCAATAGCACCATGAGGATAGACACGGTGCACTTCAAAAGGTCTAGACCATCGTGACTTCAGTTTTCTAGGGAAGAGCTTCAGCCTCGAGTTAAACAAGAGCACCTGCTAGTAAATATGAAAATGTCATCGCAAAAGAATTTGATCATGCCACCTCTTGGTTTTTTCTTTATAAAGCTTGGCATTCATATCGAGTAATCTTTGATCCCCAACTAATTATGCGTCAAAGTTCAGCTTCTTGATCGCCCAATATTCCTTATGCTCTAACTCCACATGTAGGTGGCATGATTTCCCATATACAATCTTGAAATGTAGCATTCCCAAAAGTATTTTAAATGCCGTCTAATGAGCCCAGAGTGCTTCGTCCAGCTTCGGGGACCATTTCTTCCTTCTAGGGTTCACCACATTCTCTAGGATTTGCTTAATTCCTTGGTTGGACACTCCAACTTGCCCATTGGTTTATGGGTGATATACCATGGCAATTTTATGTCGCACTCCATTTTTTTGTAATGCCCTAACAATTAGCTTGTTATCATAATGAGTTCCCTCGTCACTGATGATGGCTCTTGGTGCTCCAAATTGGGTAAAGAAGTTCTTGTGAAGGAACTTGAGCATGGTTTTAGAGTCATTACTCAGTGTGGAAATGGCTCCATCTCACTTAGATACGTAATCCACTATAAGCGAAATATACTATTCTCAAAAAGAAGATAGGAACGGTCCCATGAAGTCAATACCCCATACGTCAAAGAGCTCGATCTCCAGAATGTTTTGCAATGGCATTTCATGTCATCTAGAAATGTTCCCAGTGCGTTGACATCTATCACACGCTTTGTAAAACCCGTGAGCATGTTTGAATAGTGATGGCCAGTAAAAGCCTGATTAGAGGACCTTAGCAGCAGTCGTCGCACCTCTGCAATGTCCTCCACAAGGAGCTTTATGGCAATGGTGTAGAATGTATCTTTACTCCTCCTCAGGGAAACATTGTCGAATCATTTGTTCAGTGCATTGTAAAAATAAGTACGGTTCATCCCAAAAGTATAACTTGGCAATATTCTGAAACTTCTTCCTGCCCTGGCTGTTCAATTTATAAGGAAAAATACCACTAATAAGAAAATTAACGATGTCAGTGTACCACGAGATTGTTATGTCATATAAAATTTTCTCATCGGGGAATTCTTCTTGAATATCTAAAATGTCATGGCATTCAGAATTGTTTTCTAGCCTATATAAATGATATGCAACCCGATTTTCAGTACCTTTCTTATCTATTACCTCTAAGTCAAATTCTTGCAGTAGTAATATCCATCTAGTAAGTCTAGGCTTGGCATCTTTCTTGTTCACTAAGTATTTTATAGCTGAGTGATCAGTGTGCACAATGACTTTGGTGCCTATCAAGTATGGCCTAAACTTGTCAAATGCAAATACCACGGTAAGTAATTCTTTCTTAGTGCTAGTATAGTTCAGTTGTGCTTCATTCAAGATGCGGCTAGCATAATATATAACATGGAAAATTTTACCTCTATGTTGCCCAAGCACATCTCCCACGACAAAATCACTTGCATCACACATCAACTCGAATGGTGACATCCAATCAGGGGAGAACCATGATAGGTGCAGATATAAGTCTTTGTTTCAGCTCGGTGAATGCATCATGGCAAGTTTTATCGAATACAAAGGGTTGATTTTGTTGAAGCATGGTGCATAAGGGCTTGGATAACATGGAGAAGTCTTTGATGAATCTTCTATAAAACTCAGCATGTCCAAGAAAACTCATAATGTCCTTGACAGAAGTTGGAGGGGGTAGCTTCTCGATCACCTCGATTTTAGCTTTGTCCCCTTCAATGCCCTTTTTAGAGATCTTATAGCCTAGAACAATGCCTTCGGTCACCATGAAGTAACACTTTTCCCAATTCAGCACGAGATTGGCCTCCTCACATCGTTTGAGTACCTTTACCAAATTACCGAGGCATTTCTCGAAGTCATCTCTAGAAACAGAGAAGTCATCCATAAATATTTCTAGAAAATCATCAACCATGTCAGAAAATATGTCTTGCATACAGCACTGAAAGGTTGTTGGGGCATTATAGAGTCCAAAAGGCATTCTTTGAAAAGCATAAGTGTCATAAGGACACGTGAATGTGGTCTTTTCTTGGTCCTCTGGTGCTATAGCAATTTGATTGTACACTGAGTATCCATCCAAGAAACAGTAATATGTCTTTCCAGCCAGTCGATCCAGCATGTGATCAATGAAAGGCAAAGGAAAGTGTTCCTTCTTGGTGGCCTTGTTTAGTTTACGGTAGTCCATGCATATTTGCCACCCGGTGACAGTGCGTGTTGGTAACAGCTCATTGTCTTCACTTGTCACCACGGTAGTGCCTCCCTTCTTTGGCACACATTGGACGTGACTCACCTAAGAACTATCAGAGATAGGGTAAATCACTCCAGCATCAAGCCATTTGAAAATTTATTTCATCACAACTTGCTTCATGATTGGGTTTAAGCTTCTTTGCAGTTCTATGGATTTGTCATGGTATTCTTCCAGCATGATTTTGTGCATGCAAATGGTGAGACTTATTTCCTTCAGATCTGCCATCGTCCATCCTAACGCTCTTTTGTGTTGTGATAAAACTCTTAACAAAATGTGTTCTTGGTTAGGAGTAAGGGCAGAGGAAATTATAACAGGTAAAGTTTTATTACTACCCAGATAAACATATTTAAGATGTTGTGGAAAATTCTTTAACTCTAGGGTAGGTGCATGCTATAATGAGGGCTTACGATGAACAAACTCATTGAAATCAAGAGGTTCAAAACGTGTACCTAAGTCATCTATAAGGAAGCTAGACTGATGCTCCTCGAAAGAAAAGTCATTGGGCTCTTCGGCCTTTTCGTATTCAAATAGCCTCTCATCATTTTCCAGTTGCAAATTGTGGTGGTAAAATTGATCTTCTTCTCTTGCTATCAATGAATCCACTTCAAAAATACTCTATCATTCTTCATATTCATCCATGAACTTGAGAGTACAATAGACATTCACAATGACACATTGGTCGGCCACCCACATGGTCAACTCGCCCTTCTCACAGTCAATAAGAATGTGTCCGGTATATAGGAAGGGTCTCCCCAAAATTATGGGTGTTGTGGCATCGTCCTCGCAGTCCATGATAAGAAAGTTTACTGGAAATACGAATTTTTCCACTCGTACAATGACATCCTCGATTCACCCTTCGGGATAAACATGGGAACAATCGGCTAATTGTAAGATAATAGAGATGGGTCTCACATTTCCTATTCCAAGCTTTATGAAGATTGACTTAGGCATTAAGTTCACGCTTGAGCCAAGGTCACATAGTGCCTTCCCAACATAATTTTCTCCTATTGAACATGGAATGATGAAACTGCCTGGATCTTATCTTTTTGGCAGCTTGCTTAAGGTAGAGCAATATTCTTTTGTCATGGCAATTGTCTCATACTTTCTCAGACTTTCTTTTCTTGGTAACAATCTCCTTAAGAAATTTAGCATATGTCGGTATTTGTTTCATGGCTTCCACAAAAGGAACATTAATGTGAAGTTGACTCAGAATGTTAACAAACTTCTTGAATTGAATGTCATCATTATGCTTCTTCAGTCTTTGCAGAAAAGGAGGTGGGGGTCTGACTTCCCGTAATGAAGGAGCCGGAGTAGAGTTTGCCTTGGCATTTTTGTATACTCCCTCAATTGCTTTACTTGATAAACCCTCATCCTTATCATCTTCCACTTGCGCCTCTTCTGGTATTTCGAGCTCAGCTTGCACGGTTACAGGGGTAAATCATTCTTCAGCCTTCCCTTGAACTTGTCTTCTACATTGATTTGGGTACCACTCCATAGAGTTAGTACACTGCATTGCTCCTTTCCATGAGGTTTGGTGACTTCAGTGTCACTCGACAGATGACCTAGTTGTCATTCTTGTAATGCCGTGAAAATTTGACCAACTTGACCTTTCAACGCCCTCAGAGTTGAATTGTGTCTCTGAAGCAAAGCTCCTTGATTTTTATGAAGGTCGTATGGTCTTGCAACATGGTCTTTGTGGTTGCTATAAATTCTTGCATTATGGCCTCCAAAGAACTTGTATTAGATGAAGATGGCTCTCCCTTATTAGAATTATGCCATGGCATATTCATTTGAAAACCTTGGGAGTCATTGAAATTTTGTTATCGAATAGGTTAATTAGCATTATTGGTTCTTTGATTTCCCTACGAAAATTTTGGATTTTGATGCCATCCAGGATTATATGTGTTAGAATAAGGGTTGTTGTTGCCTCGATTATAGTTTCCCACATAGTTGATGGATTCTTGATTGGTCGGGCACTCGCTCTCATGGTGATTGTCGTGGCATAATAAACATGTTGAAATGATTGCCTTCACTTCTTTCACCTCACTTGGTATTTACAAATTCTTCAGCATATTTCTGATAACAACAAGTTGGGTGGACACTGAATCATTAGTGTCTAGCTCAAATGCTCCATGTGATTTCCACCCAATTTTAAGCCTTGTAGATGGAAATTGATAATCATTGTTGTCAATCCTGTCCAGAATGTCAAATGCCTATGCAGGTGATTTATTGAGTAATGTCTCATTTGTTGAGGCATCTAGCATCATCCTCGTGGGCGTATTAACTTCGTTGTAGAACATTACCACTTGAGTCTAATCTTGAAAACCATGATTTGAACATTTGTAAAGTAATCCATTATAACGATTCTAGCATTCATACATTGATTCATCATCAGGTTGACTGAAAGAAGTGAAGTCGTTCCTCAGTTGGATGTTCATGTACGAAGGATTATACTGCAGTAAAATTTGTTTGCACAGATCAGTCCAGGACTCCATTAAACCTGTTGGAACGGCAATCAACCAAGCCCTTGCTCAGTCACGCAGAGAATATAGAAATAGCTTTAACTTTAATACATCTTCGTGCACTCCTTGTTGACGGAAAGAATCGCACACCTCCAAGAAGTTCCGAATATTTTGTCTGGCTTCTTCATTTGGCATGGCCCCAAATTGCCCTATGGAATTTAGCATATTGATCATGACAGGTTTGAGCTCGAAATGGGCTGCCTGAATCTCGGATGCCACAATTCCTGGATTTAATTTGTCCAAGATAAGATTTAAGTGATCACGAATGACACGAGGTTTGGTTGCATTCCCAGCATTTGGAATTGCCTCGGCATTCAGATCTTCCTCATGACCAATGCCTTGATTTCCAATTTGATACATATTTGCATGTTGAGCACGTCTTATTTGCCTAAACAGTCTCTCAATCTCAAGTTCAATTGGTTCTAATGGATCGTCAGAGTGTCTTCTGGTCATACACCAAGAAAACCTAAAAAAGATAAGGAAAATAAAAAATAAAACTAAATAAAAAAATAAACAATTAAAATAAAAATGCTATGAAAAAACTAATTAACTTCTAGTTGCCAATCCCCAGAAACGGCGCCAAAACTTGTCCACGAATTATGACTACTATATATGGTCACGAAAATATAAGCAAGTGTACACAATCGAACAAGTAATACGGTGATGAGTGATTATCGTATCCACGGTGATTGGAGGAAATTTATAAGCTTAATTACATTAATTTACTATTTCACTTAAATATAATTAGTGGTGGAATATACAAATGAGAATGCTTTGGCAAGATGAAATGGATGTTGTGGAAATGAAATGATGGCAATATGGTCGTAAATGAAGATGTCGTGGAAAATTATAGTGTGTTTAGTGCAATAAAAAAAATTAAAGGCAAAACAAATTGTAAATATTGGATTTGATTATTAGGACCTTAGACTCCTCACACAACAAGCTACTATGGGAATGAAAGATATGAGTCACTTAGGAGATTTAAGTCTACTTCTAAGGATGATCTTACTTATATGCCTTATCTGGCTGACAGAGTCTACTAAAGGTACCCTATGCTATCTCTAGTCAAGAGAATCAACATGTTCAAGATACCATGGCAAACCTATTAGTGTTAGATAGTGCAAGGATCTTATATGTCCAGATAACAGGATATGTCACGGCAATAACTTTAGCGGCTGCACTAATATCTAACATTTCGATCAAGCACTACTTCTTTTAGTCAACTAAAATCCTAGCCTTATCTCTAAGGGTGTATTAGGCTTAGTTACTATCTAGAACCCTTTGTTTATGTAGATCCTCCCTAGTTTCTCTCGAACACTAAGGACATGCTACTTAGCTATTCTCTCAAACACTAAGCAATCTCCTAAGGAATGGCTACTCTCATAGCTCCTTAAATCTTAAGGCATTACACATCATAAAAAAAAGATAACAACGTACAAAAACAACCATCCATTAAAGCAAACTCAAATATCCATAAGGAACTCCTACCAAATAAGACTAGTTCATTGTGGGGTTCGAATTTCCAAGCAATAAAGCAAGACATTAATTCATTCTATATAATCCAAATGATATAAATGAAAGCAAAGAGCTAAGGGAATGAGTAAAAGCCTTCGACATGCACTTTTGGAGCTCCCCTCAGCCACCATGGACTGCCTCAGCTCGCTAGCTCCTCTCGGATGCCTACCTCGCCACTCCCTCCAGCTAGTCAATGGAGGATTGCCTCGGCAAATAAGATTGGTGAAAAAAGAAGAGATTTTTCTCTCTCTTAATTTCTAGCTCAAGGCGGTGTGTGTAAAGTCCCTTCTCATTATGGCTTCATCTCCTTTTTATAGAGGGAGAATAAACCTAGGAATTTGTGTTAAATTCTTAGGATACCCCGAACATGTCTTCTTCACGGTAGAGAGTAAGCAACTGTGGCAGTGGTCCCCTACAGGTAATCGAGCGTGGACCAGACAGGATCAGACTGCAGCAACTACAGCTGGGCGAGGTCCCCTCCAGGCAGCTGGGCGTGGTCCCGATAGCATCAGGCGTCCCAGGTAGCAGATGTATCCTCTCGGGTGACTGGTGGTAAAGGGCACGTGAAGATAATGACAGCTGGCTCTGAAAAATATCTTCTTTCGTCTTGTTCACTTTCGAAATGCCAACCGATTCAACATTTTCATTCTTCTAAACAGTCCCATCATGTCACAACACTTCCCTTTTTTCTTATCCTTGCTCCCAAATCCTACACATCACCAAATAAGCACATTTCCCATAACGCAGCACCGTTTACAAAATAAAATGTCGCGACAAACATATTCCACCATATGCAACTATAAGCTCCTAAATGCATCTATATGATCCTATATGGACTCTTAGACAGTCAATAACTTAAGTGAAAAGGTCCTAAATATGGCTTTTCTATAGAGTTATCAGCAGCATACATTTGCATTCATTTCAGCTCATTCACATCGAATTACCTTATTTTCTTTGAACATATAGGTACATGGAAGCACGTCACACATTAGGGAAGCATGTAAGAGTATTTGTCACTCTATGGCAGTTCATAATCTCCATGACAGCTCGTGGAAGAAAATGGGAAGCTCAATTCAGCTGGAGGAGTTAAGGGCTAGCTAAACTTAGCTCGGTGGACTAAATGAAGCTAGGTTGCTGAAAATGACCAAATGGGCAGCTGAAAGTAGCTAGGAGTTGTTAAGGACCAAAGAGGTCTCTTCTAGGAAGCTTATTCACAACCAGACCCTTGCTTGCTAGCTAGCTACACATTCAAGCAAGCTTGGAAGAGGACCAATGCACACCCAAGATGGTGCACATGACTAGCCTTCATTATATGCACAAGGTTGCACCACATGGCTCCCTAGAACCCCCATGTGTGTGCCATATGACCAGAAATCATGTGCCTTGCATGTGAACTCTTTTAGGTGCCAAGATGAAAGGCTACATCATCATTCGGCCAAGCACTCCCTCCTCTTCAATTTGGTGCCAAGATGAATAATAAAAGGAATCCATTCGGCCAAGGATCATTTTCTTCATCAAGGTCGAATCATCATCTCTTTTCAATAATTAATTATTTCATTTTAAAGGGACACAAGAGCTGGCCGAAACACCATGTAACCACTCGGTCATGCCCCTTCAAAGCCTATAAATAAGTTGTCATATTTCATTTGTAATCAGATCTTTTATATATTTTATTGAAGTGAGATTTCTCTCTTTTCTCAATTCCTTGGTGACTTTTATCGACTTATCAAGTATTTATATACTTGTGGTGTTCATCCTTTTCATTTGATACTTGTGGTTCCCAGATTATTATCTAGTGGGTCCAAGTCCTATCTACCACCCCTTAACTAGACTTGTAAGGCTGGGTCTTTGCTCTCCTATAGCATTGGTTCTTTCTTAGTCTATTAAGATACTATCATACCCATTTCCATTGTTTCTTAAGCCAAACCATTACCATTATAACAACACTTCCGCAACCAATCTCATATCAGAAAATAGCCTTCTATTTTCACCTACATTAACTACCAAGCCACTCTGTTTGAATTGTTCACTTATTTGCAGGTTGTTTTGCTTCCTTCCTAGATCCACAATCAGTTAAAGGTACAAGTACCTAACATCAATTTGACAATCATACTGGAATAAAAATATCCATACAGGCATAAGAAGTATTGATACTTGGACATTTCTATACTTTGCATACATTTTTTCAAAATTATAAATATCGATACTTTAATAATGTGTATCGATACATTTGGCGTGCAAATTGTTTGACAAACATATTGGAATAAAAGTATCGATATCGGCACAACAAGTATCCATACTTACAGAAAAAGCATATAAACTTATATTCAAAGTATCGATATTTGTTGATGGATGAAGGATGCGAAGGTTTCTGCACCAAGTTTTGTTGACTTCAATGTACCCCTATAAGTTATGCAAATGGTACAGTTCGCTTCTCTACGTGCAACGTTAAATCATTTATGCTATATTGCATCAAAGATAGGTGTGTCTTTCATAACCGTAAGAAATGAGATGAAAAGACTAACGGTCGAATTTGAATACTCGTTTGGTTTGAAAAATTCAGTCCACCGAAGCAATGTCGTAAATAACGTTCATAACCCTAAACAAAAACAATAAAAGCAAAAAAAGTACACAAGAATAAGGTCGATAAGAAAATTAGGCGATTTGAGTTCTACAACGGTGAGGGACATAACACAGTAACATGTCCTCAACTAAAGCTCATTTTAGAAACAAGCACACAACCTACATCAACAGATTTTTTTGAAGATGGAATGGAATGGTCTTATGGTCCTGTAAATGATGATAATGACGTGAGTTACTATGTTTATTTTACTATGATGTCTTAAATTTTTAATGCTTATTTCAGGACGATGACGACCTTTAGAATACTGCAAGTACCGATCTACATAAATCATAAATATCATAACACCTGGTATGTGTAAAAAACATATACAACAATATTTGTTAATTTTGGTAATCATATACATAATTTCATTCACATACAAAATTTCATTCACGTAAAAAAGTTGTTGTAACTTTGGTAATCGCATACATAATTCCATTCACATACAAAATTTACAAGCTAACTATGCTAAATAAATACATACAAAATTAGGCTTACATCATCATCATCAACAACAACAACAACAACAATACCCTATTCCCATATGCAATGGGGTAAGGGGGAGGTAGGGTAGTAGGCTGCCCCTAAACGCCAGGTTTGAGAGCAGCTTCCATGTAAGACCTCCAGCAGTCTAGGCTTACATCATCAACGATCGACACAATTCCCTTTGAATTGGTCGATCCCTCACTCCTATCAAAGATCCAAATCTCATTTCTTTCAGCATATGTACTTTTTTCTTCTCCTTCAAGTGTTCAATTATGTCGTTCACTCTTTTGATGCTACACCTTGTCGACACCTCCTACGTGTGCTAAAAATATATAATGTTAGTATTTTTATATATTGTTTATCATTGTATTTACAAGTTTGATGAATACTTTCTTTTCATGTGCTTTCCACCAAGCTTTATATTATTCTCTATCATTTTTGGACAGTGTCATATACAGTTCCTTCTCATCATCACTCATCGGCTTCCATTTCTCCAACGCCTCATGTTTCACCTGAAATTAAGAATAAATATTTCTTAATCAATAAATTAACGCTAAATAATACTCATTCTAAATTCATTTTACATATAGAACCGATGTTGTTAATACCAACTTTCTTCATCATTTAGCATTCAGTCATATTGTCAAGATTTGAAATTTGTAATCAATTTCAAGTTCCTAAATACTTTAATCTAATTACCATTTCAACAATAATTACACAAATACATTGATACTTACTAGAAGTACATATATCCACCCAGTTGTTATTTCAATTTTCTTCATTGTTGATACTTTCGGGCTCTATTTTAATGTCATTTTCGCGAAGAACAATTGAGAGATCCATTGACTTCATTTTTCCTTCATATATCATTTTATGAACATTCAAGCATTAAACTAAATCAAATCAAATACAAGTTACATACGGTTTATTCATTATACAAGTATAGATAAATAATCATATAGTAACTATTTGAGTTCAAATAAATAAGAATAGTATCTAATACAAGTATCGGTACCTTTATACAACCTACAATATCAATTTCTACCTATAACGTTATATAGAAGTATTGATATTTATTTTCTACCTAGAATATCAGTTTCTACCCATAATCGATCCCAAATCCTTATTTACTTCGAAAACCCCTAAACCATATAAATACAACAATACTAAAAAACTAGGGTTTCAAAAACATACCTTTCGATTCGATTGCAGTAACAAACAATTACACTTAACTGCCTTGGTTCTATTTTGTAACAACTAATACGCTTCAATTTCAAAAACTACAATCGTCTTCTATCTATTTCGCAGAACGTAATGCCCCTTCAAATTCTTTGTTAGCAATTCCTTTGATATTTTAATCGGCTATGTTATTTATATTTAATTGATATCATTCCCCATGTATCGATACTTTTGTGTAAGGTATCGATACTTTCAAGACGTTTTCCTTTTTTCATTTCTTTTAAATTCCTAAAGTACCGATACTATGGTACATATACTTATAAACGTATCGATACTTTCAACAATTCCAAAAGCGTTTTACCGGTTTTGTCAAATTGAAATCGATTTTGTCAAATTTCAACCTGTTATATTGTCATGTATCGATACATGTGTTTAAGGTATCGATACTTTATAGGTGCTATTATTGCAATTATTTTAAATTCCAAAAGTACCGATACTTTGGTACATATACTTATAAAAGTATCGATACAAATTTCAACAATTTCGGTAGCTCTTTACCAGTTTTGTCAAATTGAAACAGGTTTTGTCAAATTTAAACATGTTATATTGTCATGTATTGATAGATGTGTCTAAGGTATCGATACTTTATAGCTGCTACTATTGCAGTTCTTTTAAAATTCCTAAAGTATCGATACCTTGGTACATATACTTATAAACGTATTGATACAAATTTCAACAATTTTGGTAGCTTTTTACAGGTCTTTTTCAAATTTCAACATGTTATATTGTCATGTATCGATACATGTGTATAAGGTATCGATACTTTATAGCCGCTATTATTGTAATTCTTTTAAATTCTACAGTACTGATACTTTGGTACATATACTTATAAATGTGTCCATACAAATTTCAACAATTTCGGTAGCTCTTTACCAGTTTTGCCAAATGGAAACCAGCTTTGTCAAATTTCAGCTTGTTATATTGTCATGTATTGATACATGTGTGTAAGGTATCGATACTTTATAGCCGCTATTATTGCAATTATTTTAAATTCCTACAATATTTATACTTTGGTACATATACTTATAAATGTATCGATACAAATTTCAACAATTTCGGTAGCCCTTTACCAGTTTTGTCAAATTGAAATCGGTTTTGTCAAATTTCAACTGGTTTTATCAATTTCCAATCGATTTTGTCAAATTCGTTACTTGTTTTGTCAAATTAAAATCGGATTTTTCAAATTTCAACATGTTATATTGTCATGTATCAATACATGTGTGTAAGGTATTGATACTTTATAGGCGTTTTTATTGCAATTCTTTTAAATTACTAAAGTACCGATACTTTTATACATACTTATAAATGTATCTATATATGTCTACTTTTAACCAGTTTTCCTCACATTCTTATATATTACTATATATATTGACACTTCTGTGCACGGTATTAATACCTACCGATAAGAAAAGTTTTTCGGTTGCCAAATATTTTAATTTTTCTTCATGTTTTCCACCTACAACATTATTATAAGTCAACATTTCCGGTAGCACTTAATTGACTTTGTTAAGTATCTTATTAAATTTTTTGTCACGCCGTTTCTTAAATATATATTAGTCTGTCTTTCCTTATATGTTCGATGAATATTATGGAATGCATTCAGTCTCATTCATTTTCATTCAATCTTCACCTTTCTCCTTCAAATCTTTGTTTCATAAAACCAAACAATTCTGCCGAATCAAAGCCTCTGCAAGATCCCCACCCAAATTTCCCCACAAAAGAAGAAGAACCCACCTTCATTGCCCTTCTTTCCCTTCCAAAAAACCCCCATTCCCTCCTCTTTACCTCTCCACTCTAAGAACCCACAGTCTATTTACATAGACATTCAAACATTCGCTAGACAGAACAAGCTCAAACAAGCCCTCGCCATTTTGGACTACGTTGACCAACAAGGTGTAAAGATTAACAAATGATATCTAAACTATGAGAGCAAGAACGAGAAACAAAACTAAAGAGAGAAATCATTCTGAACTTTATTATCTTCAAGAGGTGAATTTTTACAAGTCTTAGTGAGAACTATAGCTGTAACTAATGATGTAACTAACTTTAACAAACTAACTGCTCCAACTGATTTACTGTAATATATCAGATGTAGGCACAATCATCATGTACAACAGTAGTATGTGTGTTCATGTCCCATGCACAGTAACTTCTTTCATTCATATACACTAACATTCCCCTTGCAACCTTCAACTTCAAACCTCCTTCAAAACTCAAATTGAACTAATGTTCATTTACACTAATATTCCCCTTGCAACCTTCAACTTCAAACCTCCTTGAAAACTCAAGTTAATCTATTTTTAAGTTGTACCACCAGCAGCCATTGCCTGTGTTTGAAAAATAAAAGCACTGATAAAAGTTTGGTCAGCACATCAGTAACTTGCTCGACTGCAGGCACTTCATGTACTTGTAGTTGCCCCATAGCCACCATTTCTCGAACGAAAAACAAGACTAGCTAAACATGTTTGAACTTGGAATGCAGTACGGGATTAGCACATACAACGACTACACTTGTATTATCACACCACAATGTGGCCTTGCCATGTGAAACTACAAGCAATTCCCCCAACAACGATCGAAGCCACACTATCTCAGTAGCTGCACAAGCCATACTTCTGTATTCAGCCTCAACAGTTGAACGTGCAATAACCTGTTACTTTCGAGAGCTCCACGAGACTAGGTTCCCACAAAAATATATATACATAACCCTGAGGTCGACCGCCTATCATCAACATCTGAACCCTAATTTGCATCTGTAAAACCAATCAAAGCCATTCTCGAGGAGGGTATGAATCGTAGTCCAAAGTCAACGGTGCCTTGTAGGTAACGAAGTATTCGCTTGACTACCTAAAAGTGAACATCCAGTGGGGCTTGCATGAATTGACACACCCTATTCACAGCAAATGCCACATCAGGTCGAGTGATCCCAATGTACTGCAGAGTACCTACGATGCTTCTGTATCTTACAGAATCTTCAAGTGGTGTTCCTTCCTTGGCTGACAGCTTGATGTTAGAGACCATATAGGTGAGAAGACTTTTCATTTCACCAAAAACATGCTTCTTTAGAAGGTCTTGAATATATTTTTGTTGACTCAAATTAACATCACAACCTTCATAACTGACATCCACTCCTAAAAAAACTCAATAGTCCAAGATCCTTCAACGAAAACTGAGCATTCAATTTGTCTATAACACTTTGAACAACCACATATTTATCCCCTGTTAAGATGATATCATCAACATACACCAGTAAGTACACCAAGCTATCCGAGGTATTTCAAACATAAATAGAGGCATCCAACTTAGCTAGGCAAAAGCCTTCAGACTCCAGGTATGCCTTCAATCGTTCAAACCAGGCCCTCAGTACTTGTTTCAGCCCATAAATTGCCTTGTGTAACTTCCATACCAGCTCACCATTTCCTTTCTCATACCCTGGTGGTTGAGTCATGTACACCTCTTCAGTGAGCAGGCCATTCCAGAAGGCATTGTTGACATCGATTTGTCTCAGCTTCCACCCTCGTGACAACGCCAAGGAAACGATTACCCTGATCGTTGCAGGCTTGACCACCAGGCTAAAAACTTCATCAAAGTCAATTCCTGGTTTTTGAAGAAAACCTTTCGCCACCAAGCGTACTTTATACCTTGATATCGAGCCATCAGCATTTCGCTTTACTAGAAATATCCATTTACAGTTTACTGCCTTCCTATCTCTAGGAAGAGAAACTAGAGTCCACGTGGCATTCCTTACCAGGGCATCAAACTCAGCTTGTGCAGTTTATTTCCAATGAGGACTCATGAAGGCCTCTGTGATATTTGCTGGCTCTCAATCTGAATTTGCAATGTTATAAACTTTTGGCTTCCAAATTCCATACTTACTCCTGGTCATCATAGGATGTACATTGGAGACAGCTCGTGGTACACCACTCTCCACATTGCGTTGAACTTCAACACATGGATCTACTGTACCATTTTCTTCTTGAACCCCACGTGAGCTGGCATCAAAACTACTCCCATTATTCATGTTTTCTGCACCTTGGTCCCCATGTGACTTGTTACCACCACTATTATTTATGTTTTCCGCACCACTATCTTTTTCTTGGACCCATGCATTTGATGAACTATCAATGTGAGTGGGCACCATGCCATACGTATTACCATTAAGTAATTCTTGAACTTGAGTGGGCACCATGTCATGCTCATCAATATTTAAATCTTCAACATGAGTGGGAGCATTATTTTTTAATTCATATGTGCCTTCAACAATCTCATTTCTTGGACTATATGGCGTGCTTGAACTATGCGCACTAGCACCATTATCATGGGCGACCCCATTTCTTGGACTTTGCTCACCACCATGTGTATTATTATGAGTGGCTATTAATTCAAATGGTGTGGCCCAATGTTCATGCGCAATATCTCGTATAGCTCCAGGTGGCATGGCCCATGGTCATGAGCATTGTCTCGCATAGCTCCAAGCGGTGTGGTTCCAAGGTTATCACCATGTACAAAAGGCGATGTGGCTCCATGTTCGTCATTACAAGTGGCCCCAACCCCATGCGCATTATTATTATTGCCAAGGGTGTGGCTCCACGCTTATTATAAACTACAGGCAACTATCCAGCCGTGATAATTTCTTCTCTATGACACTTGCATGCGAGTTGTCTCTTATCAAAAGGAAATACTTGCTCATCAAACCTCACATGTCGAGACACAAAAACTCTATCATCACTGTCTAAACATTTGTACCCATGATGTGTAGTGCTGGGCCCAAGAAACACACATTGCTTTGACCAAAAATCTAATTTATGTTGATTAAATGGCCTTAAGAAAGGGAAACAAGCACACCCAAAAATTATCATACCCGAGTAGTCGGAAGCTTTCTGATAAATAACTTTAAACGTGGTCTTACCTGAAATGGTCTCAGATTGTAGTCTATTTATGATGTATACTGCCATAGTGAAAGCATGACTCCAAAACTTTGTTGGCAGTGATGCTTGAGCTAACATGGCTAGTCATATCTCAACAATGTGGCGATGTTTACGCTCAGCCTTCCCATTTTACTGTAACGTGATGGGATAGGAGATTCGATGTTGTACACCATTAGTAAAAAACCAACTCTTCAGAGCTTGATATTCACCTCAACCATCACTCTGCAACACTTTGATTTTCTTCCCAAACTGAACCTCAGCTATTTTAACAAGGTTGAGAAAGCATTGGTTGACTTCAGACTTCTATCTAAGTAGATACACCTAGGTATGTCTGCTAAACATGTCAATAAATGATACATAATATACGTAACCTTCAGTCGAAACTACAGGTGCAGGTCCCCACACATCTGACACAACCAACTGAAAAATTTCTTTGTATTCAGTCAAAGAATTACAAAAAGGCAGCTTGTGAGCCTTGCCTTGTAAACATGCAGAACAAACATTCTTCAATTCGTTTTCATTAGAAGAAACACTACGCATCTTCATAACATCTTTGACAATCTTCACACACGAGTGTCCTAAACGCATGTGACAAAGTTCTAAACTGTTTGAAGCCTTGGACACATTGTTCACTATGCAACTTGATTCCTTCTATTCATTCGGTAGTAGCTGGTATAATCCTTCATGTGTGAGCTTCCCTCTCAACAGAATGGTCTGAGTCTTTGCTTCCTTCACCAAGCATTCAAAAGGATGAAACTCAATAAACACATTGTTATCACGAGTGAATTGAGATACTGACAATAATTTCTTCTTATTGTGTGGGGCATGTAGTATATTTTGTAACACCAGAGGTCTGAGATTAGAAGACAGAAAGCTTTGACCAACATGATCAATTTTAATTCCTTCACCATTTCTCATTAGAAGGGTATTGTTACCTTTGTATGTCATACATGAATTGAATGGTACAAGATCATTTGATACGTGATGAGTGGCACCCGTGTCTGGATACCATAAAGCATTGGAGTGTTTTGGAACACTATGAACTGCTGCCATACTAGGCACAATGGATACAAAAGCTGTAGGTGCAGTATGAACAAATGACTCTTGTCCTTCTGTTGTTGTAGGACGAGCATGCATAGAGCTGGATGGATAGTAAAAGAAAATAGGAGATTGCAACGTGTGATTATACGCATGTCCATTCACAGGAACTACCTGTTCAACTGGTTTCTTCCACTGCTCAGCAGACTGATCTTCACTGATAACTCCAGTGAAATCTCAGTCAAAATGACGATAGCACCGCTGAACAATGTGCCCAAACTTTCCACACAACTGGCACTATGGTTGATTTGAATTATTAAATCTTCTTCTGCCTCAACCGCGATAGCCTCCCTGCTGACTTCCCTATTGACCTCTCACGGAATAAAATTGCTTTTATGTTGCATCTTTTCTAGTGACAGCCTGAGTCTCTTCTTTTGGCTGGACAGCCATATTTGCAGCAATGATGGACTCGAATTCCATTGACAACCCAGAAAGGATCACACTTACTTGTTCTTGTTCAGGTACAACACAACCTGCCGTATTCAACAAGTCACATATTGTCTTGATCTTACCTATATAACCACTCATAGTCAAGCCAACTTTCCTCTGAGAGTGCAAACTGTATCTAAGAGAAGAAATCTTGGCACTAGAACAAACACCAAACAATCTTGATACTGCATTCCAGATTGTGCAAGATGATGTGAGCCCCGTAAGATGTGGCAAAACCTCTATGCTAACCGTTGTCAACAACCACGAAGCAAGCAACTTATCTTGCTGCCTATGCACAGCATTCACTGGATTTTCCTCAAGCTGTCCTGACTCATTTGTAACAAACTAAGATGGAGCAGGATTATCACTAGAGATATAAGCCAGCAATCCATAGCCATCAATTATAAGGGTCACCTGATGCTTCCAAAGAAGGTATGTTGACTTGGTATGCTTTATGACATCCTGTTTAGGTATATGTTGTACACTAGACAGGACCGAAGAGCCACAGGGCGATGAATTGATTGTGGTATTCACCGGAGACTGAACACCATCTTTTTGCAAGTCCACCATCTTCAAAGAAAGGCAATAACCTTTAAGAACCTACAAGAAAAAAAGCAAGCCAGAAACTACAGGACCGTTTTGGCGACTGATACCATGTAAAGATTAGCAAATGATATCTAAACTATGAGAGCAAGAACGAGAAATAAAACTAAAGAGAGAAATCATTCTGAACTTTATTATCTTCAAGAGGTGAATTTTAGAAGTCTTAAAGGAGTGTATTTATAGTGAGAACTATAGTTGTAACTAATGATGTAACTAACTTCAACAAACTAACTGCTCCAACTTATTTGCTGCAATATATCAGCTATAGGTGCAACCATCATGCACAACAGTAGTATGTGTGCTCATGTCCTATGCACAGCAACTTCATTCATTCATTTACACTAACACAAGGCATCCCCGTTAATCCCACCACCTTCTCTTCCCTCCTTGTTGCCTACGTTCGTACCAAATCCTTAGCCGATGGAGGACTAATCCACGCTCATATCCGAACCAATTGGCTCGAAAAAAATGAGTTTTTACGTGCAAAACTTTCTCATATATACACTTCTTGTGGCTCCATCGAATAAGCCCAAAGGGTGTTCCATGGATGTACCAGCAACAATCCTTATTCTTGGAATGCTTTGCTTAGAGGAAGTGTTGTGTTGGGTAGAAAACGGTACTTGGATGTGCTTTCTATGTTTTGTGATATGAGGTCGTTAGACATCGGATTGAACGAGTACACTTTCTCTACTGTTCTTAAGAGCTTCGTCGGTGCATCAGCTTTTAGACAAGGTTTAAAGGCTCATGCCCCTTTGATTAAATATGGTTTCATTAATAGTTCAATGCTTATGACTGGTTTGATCGACTTGTATTTTAAATGCGGGAAGTTTAAGCTCGCTCACCTCATGTTCGAGGAAATCCCTATAGAGATATTATCTTGCGGGGGGTGATGATTGCGGGTTTTGCACATAATAGGATGCAAAGGGAAGCCTTGGATTATGCTCGATGGATGATAAGTGAAGGTATATATCCGAATTCTGTTATACTTACCACGATTCTTCCGGTGATCGGGGGGATCGAAAAATAGGCCAGGAGGTTCATGCTTATGTAGTTAAGGGAAAGAGTTATTCGAAGCAGTTGGCTATCCAATCAGGTTTAGTTGATATGTATTGCAAGTGTGGTGATATGGAATCGGGCATATGTGTTTTCTATTGTTCTGGAGAAAGGAATACAATTCCTTGGACCGGTTTTATGTCTCATGCCTGGATACATATCGAATGGGAGACTTGAGTAGGCTTTGCAAACAATTCAATAGATGTAACAGGAAGGATTTAACCCCGATGTTGTCACGGTTGCCACGGTTCTTCCTGTTTGCGCACGGTTGAGGGCTCTCAGTCATGGGATGGAGATTCATGCTTATGCTGCCAAGAATTGATTCTTTCCCAATGTATTTATTGTTACTTCCCTGATGATTATGTACTCAAAGTGTGGTGTTTTAGACTATTCTTTAAAGTTGTTTAATAGTTTAGAGGCAAGGAAAGTAATTTCATGGACGGCCATGATCGAGTCGTATGCGGAGTGCGGGTGTCTAAATGAAGCAATCGGTATGTTTAGGTCAATGCAGTTGTCAAAACACAGACCAGACTCGGTGGTAATGGCAAGGATGTTCAATATTTGCAGTGAACTTAAAGCAGTAAAGCTTGGGAGGGAGATTCATGGACAAGTCTTGAAGAAAAGTTTCGAGTCAATTCCATCCGTTTCAGCAGAGATGATTAAGATGTATTGTGGTTGTGGATTGATCAGCACTGCAAAGTTAGTATTTGATGCAGTCTGTGTTAAGGGTCCAATGCCACGGACTGCCATTATAGAGGCTTATGGATATAATGATCTTTATGACGATGTAATTAGTGATTTTCATCGAATGATATCTGATGGTTTTACTCCGAATCATTTCACTTCCAAGGTGGTTTTATCGATTTGCAAAAAGGCTGGATTCGTCGACGAAGCTTGCCAAATATTCAGTTTAATGACTCGTAAGTATAAACTCGAGGTATCTGAATAACATTGTTGTATAATGATTGAGCTTCTTAATATTTTGGTCGCTTTGAAGAGGCTGAAAGATTCATGCAGATGAAATCTATATCATCATAAGAAAAACAGCAGTCTTCTTTTCTCATGTTTCGGTTTCAATGAGACCTGGATTGGTTCGAGTTGGATTGACCTTGATCGAGTAAATTCTGGTTTTAATATTTCCAGATCATTCTGAGTTCATGTCATCCTGAATTCAGGTTGTTCTTTTATTGGTTAAATCGGTTCAAAATCGATTGATCATACTGGGTTTTATGTTCTGTAATTGTTAGTTATCTGTAGAAAGCTAGAGTATATTACTGGTTATGGTACCGAAAATTGCCAACAATTATCACTCAATTGTGTATTTACCTAATAATTTCTTAAATAAATTTTTATAATACGATTTAAAATAGAACTTTATGTTTTATTTGTCATTTATATTAATTTTTAGTCTCTAAATGATTAATTAAATTGAAAAGTTATCCCTCTAATTTGTCAAAATTTCATCCTTATACATTAAGAAAATTGAGAAATTAGTTCAGTTGTTGATAAGTATATGAACTTGTACTGTTTATTTTTGCTACTATGTTGCATGTAAATTGCTAAATTTTATTAACTATTTGCATTTAATCTGTTGAACTAATGATATCAAGACAACGATTTAATGAGATTTAATGACAATATTTAACAACATTTTCCAATCAGACTAATTTCTCGGAACTATAAAGTCAAAATTTGACAAAGTAAAGTGAAAAGGACTAACTAGTAAGTTTTCATAAAGTAGAGAGATGAAATTTAGAATTATACCTTAAATTTACTTTTGAGTGTTGAGTATGTATTGATTTTTTAAGCTTCAAATTAATGGATGGCTTAAGATTTTTGGATTAGGCCTTGGGTCACATTTTACAGTTTTATGTGGATTGGGTCTACACCATACAATTACACTTTAAGGAATTGCATACCCGTAATTCTCCTTGTAATATTATCTTATTATCTAAATTTAACATACTGTTTTAATTTTCAAAAAAGATATTTACTTTTAAAAAAATAATTCATTTTCCTTCACATGAAAACAAAATCCTTCCATATTACTTTATTCTAATAAAGTCTTACGTTGTATAAAACTGATTAAATTTATATAAAAATACAAAAGATAAACTATGTGTTTAGCATATAAACTATCATTTTTGTTATGTTTTACTAGTTAAACTTTTATTTTTTTCAAAATCATGCATAACATTTAATTTTTATTTCATTTTAATACACTGACGTTAAAAACTTAGCGGACGGGCTAACGGGGCATTGCTCCAATGGACGGACGATCAATCCGAACAATGGACCACGAGAGAATTACAAGTTGACCATCATAGTACAATTTCAAGCCCACAGACGATTGACGACGGAGGTCGAATGATGAAGAAGTCGAAGAGTCCTTAGTCGATCTAGGGAGATTGAGACATTTTCTGGTGAAACGGATGTCGAAATCACGTTCAATGGGTCGAAAAGGTGCAAGTTGAAAAGTTTGGACTTCATCGATCGACGGGGTGTGATGATCGGTGATTGTAAGCGCGACGGTCGATGAACCTGTCCATTAACTTTTTTTAATCAACATCAAAACTGGTGTCGTCGTTAGATTAAAGTATTTTAAAAAAAACTTAATACTTTTAATAACAATAATCATCGATTTAATAAATGAAATCACTTATTTGATGCAACATTTTAAAAATCTAAATCATAAATATGAGTACGAAATACAAACCTGAAACAAATCGGCGATTTGACCAAACTGACACGCCTTTAACGAATATTTACCTTTTTGGCACCGTTTAATATATATTTCTCGAAGTGGCACCCTTTCGACTGAGCTGGCGAAAGGCGCGTCCCCGGGGACGCTCTTTACTCGTGTTTTCGCTGAGTTGGATGCCACGTGTGGAAGGCGCATCCCCGGGGACGCGCCTTCACTGACTCGACTGCCACGTGTGGAAAGCGCATCCCCAGGGACGCGCCTTCCATTAAATACCATAAATGCCCCTATCCGTTTTTCTTAACTACCCCCCTCCTCCCCTATATAAACCCCCTCAACCCTCCCTCATTCTTCACACCAAAATCATATTCTCCTCTCTTATATAACTCAAATTCTCCAACTATTTGAGTTCTAAATTTTTTATTAGTGGTAAGAAATTTATTTTTATGTTAGTATTTTTTTTAAATAGTTATTATATTTTATATTAATATATTTATGTAAATATTTTTTTTATTAAAATAATATTTATATAATTATTATTTATTTAGAATTATTAATTTTTTTGTGCTAATTATATTGTTTTGTCTACAGTTATAATGGAAAACGAAATGATGTTGCGATTGGATATTGATCATATCTCCAGATATTTTAGCGATATGGTAATATTTTTTATAATTAATATTAATATTTAAATTTATTTTTATTTTAAAGTTATTATGAATTATATTAATTTTTATTTTTATAATGTATATTATTTAGGATACTGATCGTATTTTAGAGACTTTTATTAAAATCCACGATACCGACACCGGAACGTATTTTGCCATATTTGGCTTCTGCCGGGTTCGGGTATATTGCAGCAATTATTGGCGGTTGCAAACTCGAACCTGTCCTAATTTCTGCACTGATTGAGAGGTGGAGGCTCGAGACACACACTTTTCACCTTCCATGTGGAGAGGCCACAATTACATTGGAGGATGTCTCTATGCATCTGGGGCTTCTCGTCGACGGAAATATGATGTGTGGTATGGCGGATGGTGATTGGCAGTCAATGTGCATTGATTATCTTGGAGCTGCTCCGCCAGAGTTTAATTGAGGTAGAATAGCTTTATCTTGGTTGAAAGCTAATTTTGAGGTTTTAAATGAAAATGCTTCAGAGGATCAAGCAAAGGCATGTGCTCGGGCATATATTCTACGAATAATTGGAGGAATATTGATGCCCGACAAATCTCGCAACCAGGTGCATTGTATGTGGTTACGGCATCTGATCGATTTTGATGAAGCTGGAAGATATAGTTGGGGCGCTGCAGTTTTGGCATTTCTCTTTAGAGAAATGTGTCGGGCGACGAATTATAAGAAAACTGCTATCGGTGGATGTCTTCTGCTTCTATAATCATGGACGTGGTTCCGTATGCCTTTCTTATGTCTGATCGTGAATGAACCATACAGATTCCCCTTATTGTTGAGGTAATTTTCGAACTAAATTTTGATTTAAATATTTTCATTAAATAGGGTGATATTAGTTTATATTATATTTCATAGGTGGTCGATGAAAGAAAGGACCATAAAAGTATACCTATTGGGTTAGAGGAAATTCGTTTACTTATTGATACGAAAGCTGGGTCTGAGGTATGTTTTTAAATTTGTTTAATTATTAATATTTTAATTTAAAATGCTAGATATAATTAGAATATTTTATTTATTTGAATTGTATATTTATATTTCAGTTTCAGTGGATACCTTATGCGAGCGATGAAGTGAAAGCTTGCATCCCACCCCACCTTAGTGGGTCATTAGAGGTATGGATATCGGTTATATCTCTTATATGTTATGCTATTATTGAGTGGCATCTAGTTGATCGCGTGCTCCGTCAGTATGGTTGTATGCAATATATTCCTGGAGCACCTAGGAATTTAGACGACGTGCATAACACAGATAGACGAGGAAAGAAAGATGTTAACTGGGTGGTGAGACACATAGATTAGATTGCGCTTTGGGAGAACCGATATACACTGTTGGCCCCTCGACAATATTACGCTGAAACTGGTCATATGGTTACGGATAACTATATGGACTGGTTTAATGAAAATGGGAAGTCATTTCTACTTTCGACGGAAGCACGAGAGGTTAACATTCCTAGGCGCCGAGAAAGACGTCAACCGTCTCAATATCATCGTCCCCCGATGCGTGGACGGAGAGAAGGCACTACCGGTTCTGCATCAGTCCTACCACAACATCCTTATCCGTCGATGCCGCAGGGGTACATGCCCAGCCCTCCACTTCATATGCCAAGCCCACCAGTTTATATGCCATCTCCGCAGGGTTACATTCTGAGCCCACAGGGTTACATTCCGAGCCCGCAGGGTTACATTCCTAGCCCGCCAGGTTACATGCCTAGCCCGCAGGGTTTTATACCATATGGAGGTGCATATACGACTATGTTTAATGATCCAGCATATGGTTCATATGCATCTTATTTGGGTGGTGGTGCTTCTCCGCAGACACCTCAATCTCCATCTGGACCACAGACATCGATGCCAATGTTTCCACAGTTTTCACAGCTCCCGGAGAGTGGTGGGATTGTTACTAGCACTCCTCCAGGGTTGTTATTTTATACAGGCCCTTCAGCCCCTTCAGCGTCATCTACACCAAATGAAGAAAATGCTGCTGATGATTATTCTGAAGATGAGGAGACTGAAGAACAAGTTCCACGAAGAAATCCTCCACGAAATAGACAACCACCGCCATGTGGAACTCATTCGAGAAGACGACATCGGTGATCCAGTTGTATTTTAATGTTATTTAAATAGTTATATTTCAGAATTTTATGTAATTTAGTTATGTTATTTAAATGTTTCATGGTGTTACATACATATTTTAATGTTTTTTTATTCACATTTAACATTAAATGTTTGATAAATGTTTTTAAAATACAAATTATATTATTCAAAATTTAAAATAAAAATAAAAATAATTATTCAAAATTTAAAATTAAATATAAATTATAGTATTCGAAATTTAACATTAAATTTCAACTTAATATTCCAATTGTATTCGAAATTAAAAGTTATATTCCAATTATAGTTCACAATACTTAAATTGAAATTAAATTTATCCATACATATGATTTTATCATTAACATATATATTAAAACGTATACATTAAAATCAACTTATCACTTCACATTTATTCGTAAAAACATCTCGAGCTCATTCCATAAATTCAATGTCACAATCAACTCATCTTCACATTTATTCAATTTATCAATAACATTTTATCTAATTTATTCAAACTTCACATAACGTTTTAATTTAAGTTATTCTTAACTTGCTGAACTTTGAAAAGAAGTTAAATTTTGGTTATAATTTACCTGATTTCACAATCCATCTAGTGTCCCCGAGGGACATGAGGGATATAATAGGGCAATGATAACATATTCTCTGACAAAATAGTGGAAGGCGTGCCCCGGGAACGCGCCTTCAAGTCCCCTGAGAAATAATAGGTACTGATATGAATAGTGTCCCCGAGGGACATGAGTGACATAATAGGGCAATGATAACATATTCTCTGACAAAATAATGGAAGGTACGCCCCCGGGAACGCGCCTTCAAGTCCCCTGAGAAATAATAGGTACTGATAGAATAGTGTCCCCGAGGGACATGAGTGACATAATAGGGCAATGATAACATATTCTCTGACAAATATAAAAGGCGCGCCCCCGGGAACGCGCCTTCAGTCCCCTGAGAAATATAGGTACTGATATATCTAGTGTCCCCGAGGGACATGAGTGACATAATAGGGCAATGATAACATATTCTCTGACAAAATAATAGAAGGCGCGCCCCCGGGAACGCGCCTTCAAGTCCCTGAGAAATAATAGGTACTGATATGAATAGTGTCCCCGAGGGACATGAGTGACATAATAGGGCAATGATAACATATTCTCTGACAAAATAATGGAAGGTGCGCCCCCGAGAACGCGCCTTCATGTGAATAGTACTCCGATTATAGACACTATTATATGCAATGTATTATAAACTTTCAAAACAAACTTCATTTCACAAGCTTTCAAATTCTCAAATTCCAAAACTCTAAATTCTCAAATTCTGAAAATGAGTCGTCTTTTGCTGTTGTTTTGTATGATGAAGAAATTAAGGAAGCTGAAGAGGGGGTGTTTTTTAGTCAGATCATTATATCCCCCTTAACCTTGAAGAGAAACATCACAATTGAGGAGTTAATCACAAATATTTCATTAAAGATTCGTGTAGCAGGCCAGAGAAGACTATCTTCACTTCAGTACAGATTTTCTACTGAACTTTTTCCGCTCACGTATACATCATTTCAGCTTTCAAACGATGATGATGTTTCTATGATGGTTGATGCTCAAATGGGGAGTTCACACTCTCTTATTGAAATGTATGCCACTTTTATTGAGGTTCGTGCAACTCGTGGTCTCTCATATTCCTCTCACTTTGGCATTACATATCAAGCTGATCAAGTTGATAGCCCGACACAACTGATCTGTAATGATTTTACATCATTAATGGCGGATCCAACGCCAGATACCATGCCATCAAGTTCAATAGGAAGGCATTCATCTGCACTGCTTATGATCTCAACCCACGTGGCTTCACCAATAATCCATATGGCAACATCTCTTATACTTCAAGGGGCAGACATTCATCTCCAATGTTTTCGACTTACATATGGAAATGCCAACGAGACGGCGTCTATTCACATCCCACATGATACAATGGCCTCAAGTTCAAGGGGGAGGACACGCAAGCGGGAACTTATTTGACCTCAACATTGGATTATCGGAGGAACCCTCACTCCACTAGAAGAACCTCTTCGGAGCCCAGTGCAGATGGTGCTGAAACGGGATTATTCGTTGAACCTGACTCACCACAGTTTAACGTACATCTGATGATGCGAGGATGACGTTCCGATAAATACAACACCAGCCGAACTTCCTGCACATATGTATGAGGCTGATTATGATGCAAGTATGAGCCTGAATTCCAGATCTTCCTGATGTTGGCAACTATGGACTTCAATCATTAGTCAATGACGGTAATTTACATATTGGAATGGAGTTCGCATCGAAGGAGGAAGCAATGATGGAAATAAAGAGTTACAATATTGTAACTCAGTTAAGTCCGAGTTTGATCGATCTAACATGGAGAAATCTGTCTGCTATGCTCCAACGTGACAACGGATGTCAAGGATGGTCCGTGTATCAAAGAGGAAGAGGAAACAACTTATGGGAACTAACCAGATACAACGGTCCTCATACATTGTGCAACAGTATAAACCAGGATCCCGAGTTGATCGATCTAACATGGAGAAATCTGTCTGCTACTGCGTCCAACGTGACAACGGATGTCAATGGATGGTCCGTGTATCAAAGAGGAAGAGGAAGAACAACTTATGGGAACTAACCAGATACAACGGTCCTCATACATGTTGTGCAACAGGTATAAACCAGGATCATCCCAACTTGGACTCCAACATTATTTGTCAAGCAATCATGCCCATTGTGAAGCAAAGCTCTCATATAGCTGTTGCAGTGTTGATTTCTGCTATACAATCACAATATGGGTACACTGTCTCATATAAAAAAGCGTGGTTGGCAAAACATAATGACATTTGCAAACTTCATGGCGAATGGGATTCCTTTTACTACGAGCTGCCCAGTTGGTTTCATGTTGTACAAAGACTTAATCCCGGGACAATTGTTGAGTTCGAAACTCAACATCATTACGTGAATGATCGAATGGTTCGCGATCGCTGCCAATTTTACTGTGTCTTTTGGACTTACCCTCAGTGTATTATGCAGTCAAGTACTGTAAACCAGTTATCCAAATTGATGGTACTTTCTTGTATGGGAAATACAAGCAAGTTTTATTATTGGCTGTGGTCCAAGATGGAAACCGCAATATTCTTCCTGTTACGTTTGCCCTCGTTCAAGGAGAAGACACTGAGTCTTGGGCTTTTTTCCTTAAAAATTTACGTTTACATGTTGTCACCAGGGAACGAGTATGCATTATTTCAGACCGAGGAGATGGGATAAAAGTAGCAATGGACTCTTTGGGTACAATGTATAGACCTCCACATGTCCAACATCGTTATTGTGTTCGTCATATTGCTGCAAACTATTACGGAAAATACAAGAAGAACGATGAACGTCAGTTAGTCGTGCGGATGGATATGTTACTTTTTCCCAATTTTTCTATCAATTTCTTATTACTTATTTATACTTCATATTAACTATTACATATCCTAATGGCTTAGGTTACGAACTCTTACCTCAAAGGTTTGAGTCGATGCTACAAGAGTTGTTTGGCAAAAATAAGAAGGGTGCGAGTATATTATGGACATCAGCAAAGAAATGTGGACAAATGCATATGACGGGGGGTATCGCTATGGTCATATGACAACAAACTTGGCTGAAGCAATAAATTCAACCTTAAAGGGGGCGCGTCATTTACCAGTCACGGCGTTGGTTAAAACGACTTATTTTTGTTTGGGTTAACTCTTTGCAAAGCTCGGTGGACAAGCTCTTACTTGGATGCAAAACAGACATATTTACCACCCAAGACTAGTAGTTGATTTACAGAAAAAAATGGCTGCATCAAATGGGATGTTAGTTACAAATTTTTCTCGCACCCGTGAATTGTTTCGTGTAACCGAAATGCCACGTCCGCTGCAAGGGATTGGAGCTAACTCTTTCAGAGTTAATCTGCAAGAGAGGTGGTGCGATTGTGGTTTCTTTCAAGGACTCAGATATCCATGCTCTCATGTCATTGCTGTTTGCTCACATTCGCATTTGGACTACAAAAATTATGTTGATCCCGTATACCAACTTTCACAAGTATTCAAGGTATATGAATTTGAGTTTCCGCCCATAGGAAACGAAAGAGACCCAAATGAGATTCAAACTTGGCTTACAATTGTACCAGATCTATTGTTATTGAGGGACTCAGGTCGTCCAAAATCTACTAGAATACATTGTGATATGGATATTCGGGAGAAGTCAACAGAACAAAAACGATGTGGGCATTGTAGAAACATCGGGCACAATAGAAAAAAAATGTCCAGCTCTGTTATCATCATATAACCGTTAACTCTTATGTAATTAATATTGTATTTAAATGAATGTTTTTATTTCTAATAATTTAATGTTATTGCATTTATATAATTTGTCAATGTATGTACACCTAAATAATTTTTTTAACTTTTAAATACATAAATATTTTTAATATATTTATTTAATATATAATTAATATTATTAGTTATAAAATTTTTTAAAATATAATAATAATTCCACCTTCTAAGTAGAGAAAAATATTAAATTAAACAAATTAAAAGTTAAAAAATTTGTGTATACGATGACACATTTCATGTTCTGATTGGAAGATTAAATTTATTAAATTAAATTTTCAATAAGACTAATTTCATAAAATATGTAAGTCTTGAAGATTAAATATGTAATTATACTAATTTATTAACTTATGCATCAATATTTTCGTTAAATATTGATAAGAGATGACTAGATTGATAACATTTAAATAATTAACTGATAAAATTAATAGATCGATAATCAAAAAAAGTAATAATATAACCATATGTGTAATATTATAATTTCATACATTTTTCCTATAACTACAATAAAGTCAAAACTGGTTTTCATATATTGTTCTATCATATTAATGTAGATAATTCACTCCACCTTTAACACATATTACAAAATACATTTGATAAGTCTTACATTATAATCGAAACACTTTACATAATATTATTATTTATAATAATAATAAAATAAAATATTTATTATTAAACAAAATACGTGGCAGTCGAAAAAGTAAATATTCGTTAAAAATATGTCAGTTTGATCAAATCGTAAAAAAAATCCATCTGAACCATATAATTGCCACGTCAGCAACATATCCCCATTTCTTTAAAGAATCTAGGAGTGACACCAGTAGCCGGCTTCAGTTTGTGGCCCCACTAAATCGAAATAGATTTTATGTCGAAACGTGGCAATTATGATTGGTAGTCGAAAGAACAATAGTCTGGCCCACAAATTTAAATTAAAAAAAACTGTGTTTGAATCTTTTGATTAAGTGATGTCTGAATTAGATGTAATGTAATCTTGTTTTGCTGTTGAGTAGGGTTAATTGCCATGCAGCTGTTTCCCTCTCTAACTTTATTTATACCTTAATCCATCTTAAAATCTAATAAAATGTGGGGAACTACATATTTGATGCTCTCACTTTTCCAATGAAACAAAACATACATCGAATGTCTGCATAATTTGTCCTATTGTTTAATCTAGTTAGTACTAATTAAAAAATAGCGTTGATAACAATGTCATTTTGTATTAAAAGCTGAAGAGATAGCGTCGGTGTTGGTTTGTTCAGTGAATGGGTGCGTTGATTTTTTTCTTTTAAATTTTATATTAAGCTAATCCATATTTGGCACTGTTTTCTTTTTTACTCACCTTAATTTATGTTGTCGGTAGAATATTAGTGGACTGAGTAGGTCATACTCAAATCATTGTATACTCATTAAAGCAGTATTATTATTGTATAGTCAGACCGACCCGGGTCTTACATCAAATTTTGGTGGTAAATTTCTCGATGGGGATTTTCTGTACATTTAAGGACTCAAATTTGAGACATTTTTAAATGATATTAAGTTGGTTACCACTTAAAACCAATCCCTTGATAAAATTACTCACTTTTAATTTAGTGTAAATGAGTCTCTCTTCTGTAATTAAGTACGACTATTTATTTGGTTTATTTTTAAAATTGATGAAATTTTCTATATAAATAAGAGAGGGTTTGTATATGTTAGAACCAAATCATAATAAATATAAAATTAATTAGGATCTAATTATATTAGATTATCAAGAATAAAATACTAGATGTAGAAGCATAACTGAATCAATTGATAGGTTGAAAATTCTCGACATGATAAAAGCAATACAATTAACATATTTCTTGGGGATTGGTACTTCTTTACATAGATTAAATATTATGTTTGTCTTTTAAATATCTATATTTAATCTCTCGTCCATACAAGTTAACTATTAAACAATCCATAAAGATAAATATACTATTGTCGAGTACTATTAACTCTATTTTTTTAATACCCTGGAGTGATTACAAAGTAATATTTATTCATAATTTTATTCATTGACAACACAAAACACTTTGATACGTAATTACTCGAACTCAGGATCTCAATTAAAATAACATTTCATTTAACCACTAATGTCACTCATAAGTTGAAGTCTATTTAAATATAAGACCATGAGGTATTATCTATCTCACATCTTGATCTTCTTCTATTATAAGTGACAAATAATAAGAGATTTCTTATTGACTTAAGCATTGGAGAGCACTCCAAAACATAATTCCAATATCCCCTAATTTATCTTTATTTTAAAAAAACTTTTATTATTATTATTATAAAAGACTTAGATTTAATTAAAATCATGTACACTTATTTGAATTTAAATTATTTAAAAAAAATATTCTCTTTTTCTTTTAAATTTGCTTGACCCCTTTTTACATGTTTGGTTATTCATTCCACTTAAATGTAAAATAACTGGTTTATTCTTACATACGAGTAGAGGTGGGTATACGAGCTACCCGCCCGTTTAGCCCGCGGGTTTTGACGGTGCGGGCTTAAACTGAGCGGGCTAAAAAGCCCGCATTCAAACGGTTTTGAATTTTAAGGCCCGCGGGCTAAACAGCTTACTGCGGCCCTTTAATAAAAATAATTTTAAATGCTTAAATGCAATAAAAAATAATGTTTTAACTTACTACACTTTTAAAAATGATCGAACAACTTGAAAAGGAATGTAACACCGTCAAATAATAAATATTTAATTTTATTTTAAATAGCCGGAAATGATTATAAATAATATTTTTTTAATTTTTTATCATTAATATATATTATATATATATATATTATATATATATAATGATATAAACTAAACTCAAATTAAAAACAATATTCACTTATATCACCAAATTGAAAAACAAATAAAACAATAACCACATTATACTTTTATAAAACACGTTATTCAAGGCTATAATATGAAGACACATAAGTGTCTGAAAGCAGAAATTCAAATATAAAAATTCAACAAAGTCAAACATTATACAAATCTAACAAGAAAGTTGTCAAGTGTTACTAATAATTGTTTTATGGATACTTTAGAGAAATACTAAAACATAATATGAAAATATAAAAAAATACTTACAGTATAAGAGTAAATTTGAAAGATACAGTTATAATAAAATTGATAAAATATAAGTCATTAATTTGTTAAAATATATTTATTTTGTAAAAGTCTTTAAAAGTTGAAAAGTATGTTTTCAATTTTTTCTTTTACTTTTGTTTCTTATTTTAATCCAAAATTACGTGTCATGTGATATATTATTAAAATATCACGTGATTTTTTATAATAAAGAAAATGGATAACAACTTCATGAAAAAAAATCAAAATTAAATAAAAAAATCTTTAAATACCAAAATGATAATGATGTATATTTAAATGAAAAAATATCAAGCAACGGTAAATTATGACACACCCTAATAAATTTAAGAACTACAATAGTTATAAGTAACATCATATTATAGGTAATTTATTTTTTTTCTATAAAATTCTTTAAGTTTATTTTTCTAAAATTTTATAAATTTTAAATTAAGCATGCTTTAGCGGTTTAACAGGTAGCCCGGTTATACCCATTAAACCCACGGGTTTAACGGTCAGGGCTAAAAACCCACAATTTAAACGATCTTCAATTTTTGAAACCAAATCCACACGGATCACGAATTAAAGATAACCTACGACCTTAACCCATATACCCAACTCTACTACGAGAGTGGAAACATGGTTCCAGAAAGAGTAAAATCTATTGATACATGCGAAGAAAGTACATTTGAGAGACAAGAAAGAAGAAAAAAAAACAACCTTTGAAAATGGATTCGAACAAAACTACAGACAACAACACAGAAAAAGAAAGAAAGGAAAACGTGTTTCAGGTTTAACCTACTAAGTGGTGTCGAATCTATTATTTTATCTGTTTAAATAAAAAATAATTTTAATTTTTTATTAATTGAGGATAAATACTATGTATTTATTTATAGATAACCTTTAATCTTTTGATATTGAATGTTTTCTCATATTCATAGTATTTCTGGTACTGAATTCAATACATCAAGATAATAATAATTCTTTTATTGAGATCATTGAAGTTCGTCATTAGTGCTACTTTAATTATCTTAAATATTCTAATTACTTAAATTTATAATTAGTATATTTAAAAATTACTTTATTCAAATATTTAAAAATATATTTTTTAATAATACACTTAACATATTAAGAAGTCAAATTTTAAAAAATAAAAAATAAAAATATGATAATTTTATTGATGAAAGTACTACGATATGAAGATATGAGAAAAAATAAAACTTTTTTGGTTAAATCACAAATTAAAGGAGCCTTGTTTAAAAAATTCCTTATCAAATAAATTCCTAAAATTTTTTTTAAAAAGGTTTTCCGACAACTTTTAAATAAAAAATTATTTTATCATGATCTTTTATATAAATAATTATTTGATCTATAATTTAAACGAGAGACAACTTAAGTTTTTATATAATAAAGGGGATATATATATATATATATATATATATATATATATCAGTTGTTTATACCATGCATACGAGATGATAACGATAAATCTATGTGATAATATTTAACACACAATAAAAGAAACATATTTGCCTTATAGAAACTCTAAAAAGATAAATCATTTGTAGATAATAAAATTTATTATAATATCAAAATTAAAAATTTACGGTTAGAAGACCTTATACATATTCTAAGATTTTGTATCACAATAACTCGAATTTCTAATATATATTATTATAAGATTAATTCAAATAGATATAATATCACAAAGAGTTTTCTTTATATAAGTTTGATCTTCAATCAAAAGCTCGTATGAGAATATATTTATATACAAATTGGTTGTACGGTAAGATCCGTATCATGAGAATAAAACTCACATCCATTGTGGTAGACTTTAACCTAAAAGTCTTCGTATCCACTACAAATTCCTTTTCTTTTCTTCAATTTATTTTTCTACTAAATAAATCATACCGTAATTTTTAAGACAAATAATAAACCTTAACATAAACCTTGAAAAAGTAGAATAATTTAAATACAATACAATAACAAATATATATATATATATATATATATATATATATATATATATATATATATTATATATATATATAATTTGTATTGTATATATGATAGTTTACACTCGAGAATGGTTTTGACTCCACTAAAACATTGCTAGTTCGCATGTTAGTTAAAATGTTCATACTGCGTTGAATGTGTGTGAAGTTAACATCGTTCATTTAGCGTTCATAGTGCATTGCGTGTGTACGAGGGTTTTGTTACAAGTTGCATAGAATTTTTGTTACAAAACGGTTCAGCTGTTATGCAAGTTGATACAATTTGTTATGGTTGTTAGCTAGGTGATTATGAGCTAAAAAAAGGCAATATACACTATGTGTAATTTGAGCTTAATGAAATACATTCTTGCTTTACTCTAAAAGTTGGTTGTTCATCATGGTATCATTTGTTTACGTTCCTGAGGTTGTTTGTTTTGATGCGTTGTCTGCTCGGATGGGCTATTCGCTGGTAAATCCTTCACAAAAAAAGGTAAATATCATTCTTGATAAGTCTAATTTCTTACTTTAGAAGCAACAAGTTTTACTTATTGTTCGTAGTCACCGACTTGAGCTTGTTAACTGGTTTGATGCAACCTCTGCCTGCGTTTATGGTTGGTGAGAATGGTGAGTCTGTGCCTAATGATTTGTATGATGACTTTGTGACACATGATAGTGCACTCGCGTCTTGGTTTTTGTTGACGATCAATCCTCATTTGCTTTCTCAATTCGTTGGTGCGGAGACATCGGTGGCTATTTGGAACACGATTTTGCAGTTCTTTGAAAACCATTCTACTGTTATTAGCCTTTATTACCAGCTTCAATCACTCAAGAAAGGTGATGATAGTATGCAAACACCTTACTCGAATCAAGGAGGTCTGTGATGCACTGGCGTCGTGTGACAATGCGATTTCCCCGTAGAGCAAGTTGTGAGCATTTTAAAAGGGCTCTCCAGGGAATATCAGTCGTATGTTTCTTTTATCACCACAATGAATGAGTTGTTGTCTCTTGATAAGGTTTGCTCGATGTTGATCGATGCTGAGACTCAGATTGTTGGATTTGATACTCAAGGTGAACAACTTCGATGAGTGATTATGTGTCTCATATGAATCATGGTTCGAAATCCTGTGACACAGACTCTTACAATAGACATGTATATTGTCATGATTCCAGTTCCACTGCTCGTTCTGAAGGATGAGGATGTGCACAACCACAGGTTCAGTGCCATCTTTGTGGCAATAATTGACTTGGTGGTTGATTATTGGTACCGTTTTGATCAGACATTTTAGTAGGTCCTCTGGTCGTAGCTCGTTTCAAGATAACACTGGTAGTGTCAACTACTCTAGTCTTGAAGTAGTATCAGTAGGTGGTGAGGCGTATTCCTGCTTTGCTAAATGACATGTTGAAGCTCATGTTACTACGACTCATCGTGATCAATTGGTTGTTGACTCTGGGCCAACTCACCTGTGACACCCGATGTATCAGTTGTTGGTTATAAGAGTAACTTCTCAGGTCTAGATAAATTAGTTATTGGTAATGGTGTGTCACTTTCTATTCATGCTACTAGTAACTCTATTTTATGCTCCAATTCACGAGCCTTGTAGCTAAATGATTTATTGAATGTTCCTAAGATAACAAAGAATTTGCTCTTGGTGTCAAAGCTTGCTAGGGATAATGGTGTCTATTTTGAGTTTCGTGCTACGGGCTGTTATGTTGAGATGAGTCTGGTGAAGTTTTATTTTAAGGAGAAAAACGAGATGGTCTTTACTATTTCAAGTGGATATTGATGCTAGTTGTAGTAGTTAGGCAGAAGTACATTATGTAGTTGCTTCAAATAAGTTGTATGATCTTTAGTATAGACGTCAAGGGCATCCTGCACGTGGACCCTAGAGCAAGTTTGCAAATTACTCAATGTAATTGTTGATAAGCATTTTAATGAACAATGTGTTGTTTGTCACATGGGAAAAAGCCATAAGCTTCATTTTATTGCTTCAGATACAATTTATACCTCTCCATTTCAATTGATTTATACTAATTTGTGGGGGCCTACTCCTATTGTCTCCAATGGTTATCGATACTATGTTAGTTTTGTTGATGCTTGCACATGTCATACGTTGTTGTATTTGCTTAAAGATAAGTCACAAGCAATTTATGCCTTTCATTTGTTTCAGCAACTTGTTTCCACTCAGTTTGGATCGAAGATTTTAGTTGTGCAGAGTGATTGGGGTGGCGAATTTCGCAGCCTATCTAGTGTGTCTTCTTACAGCTGGTATCTTGCATTGCTTGACTTATCCTCAACATTCGAGCAGAATGGTGTTGTGGAAAGAAAGCATAGACATATTGTTGAGTTTGCTCTCGTGCTACTTGCTCAAGTTTCCATGACAATTCAGTTCTGGGCTTATACAATAGTGATGGTTTTGCATCTTATTAATCGGTAGGACTTTCCCCATTTGAGTCATTGTTTCATAAGAAACCTGATTATAGCTTACTAAAGGTCTTTGGGTGTAGGTGTTTTCCTTATCTACGAGCATACAATCACCATCAATTGGAATTTTGCTCCTAACCGTGAACTGTTTTAGGAGTCAGTCAGTACTCAGCATAAAGGGTTTCTTTATCTTGGATCGAATGGACTAGTTTATGTTTCGAGGCATGTTAAGTTTGATGAGTGGCAGTTTCCATTTGCATATAAAAGTACTGATAGACAGTATGGTTCTTCTATACAGTCTCACAAGTCACTTAAAGTTATGATGGATGTTCATAAGTTACGTGGCGTGGCTGCTGAGGTGTCAGAAAGTCAAGATGAATCGGGTCATGAGGTTGCGTCTGGTTCTTCTCATACTAGTTTTGAGGAATCAACCATGCCTACACATGATAGTGAAACACAAGTTGATTCACCGTCCCAAGATGAACGTGTTGTGTCTAATGGTTCTTTGCAGAATTCAATGGGCAATCATCATCCTATGTTAACTCGTAGTAAATGTGGTGTTTACAAGCCAAAGGTGTACATAATTCTTTGATGATAATGTATCATCCAATGTGCATTATTCTTTATTGTCACCTAAATGGGCAACAACAGTTAATGATGAAATTTAGCTTTGCTCCAGAATAAAACATGGACTCTAATTGAGTTGCCAAGAGATAGGAGTGTTGTTGGGTGCAAATGGTTGTTTAAACTTAAAAATAATCTTTATGGAA
Organism: Hibiscus syriacus; assembly: GCF_006381635.1. Taxonomy (NCBI): domain Eukaryota; kingdom Viridiplantae; phylum Streptophyta; class Magnoliopsida; order Malvales; family Malvaceae; genus Hibiscus; species Hibiscus syriacus. Next base: position 3,438,285 of record NW_024062765.1, read on the forward strand.
TTGTTCACCGTTACAAAGCTCGTTTAGTTGCAAAGGGGTTTTTCTCAAATTCCTGGTCATGATTTCAAGGATACGTTTAGTCCATTTGTCAAGTTTGCAACTATTTATGTTGTTCTTACTCTTGATGTTGTTGTTGCTAAGGGCTTGTCATTACAACAAGTAGACGTTATTAATGATTTCTTGAATGGTGACTTGGCTGAAGATGTCTATATGCAACAACCCTCGGGCTTTGAACAGTTTAGTTCTTATGGATCTCTGTTAGTTTGTAACCTGCAAAGAGCTTTGTATGGTCTTCGCCAGGCTCTACGTAATTGGAATGAAAAGATCAATAATAGTTTGTTTGAATTAGGGTTTGTGGAGTCATGTACATCAAGGATGGTTCTTGCACACACATTTAATGTATATTGATGATATATTAATTACATGAAGCTCAAATGATGATATGGGACTGTTGTACAAATGTTGAATAGGAAATTATCACTAAAAGATCTTAGTTCTCTTTTTTATTTTTGGGAATTGAGGTTAAGAGAAATGGTGTTGGATTGGCTTTATTCAAAGGAAGTATGTGCTTGACCTGCTGGAGAAGACAAATATGCTTCAAGCCACTCCAACATGTACTTATATGGTAGCTGCCTCGAAGTTTGCAGGACAAAATGGTGCTTTATTGTGTAATGCACACGAGTACCGAAGCATAGTTGGTGCTTTGCTATATGATTGTCATACAATACCTGATGTTACATTTTCAGTCAATAAGGTGGTTCAGTTTATGAAGGCACCGTGTGAGAAGCATATGTTGGCTGTTAGATGTATTCTACGCTATTTGGCCGGTACCTTAGATTATGGATTAGTTTTATCGGCTGAGGATACTAAACTGAGTGTGAAAGCATTTTCTGATGCTGATTGGATTGGTGATGCTGGTGATCGGTGATCTATGTCTGGTTATGGTGGTTTTCTTGGTAACTGTCTTGTTACCTGGGCCTCGAAGAAGTAGAAACAGTGTCTCGTTCAACCATGGAAGCAAAATACAGTAGTGTTGCAGAAGCTGTTGCTGAGGTAACATAGATTGATGCTTTGTTGCATGATCTTGGTCTACAATCGTTGGATGGACCTATAATTTGGTGTGACAATACAAGTGCAATTGCTATGACTGCTAATCTAGTGTATCATGCAAAATAAAAGCATGTTGATCTTGATATTCATTTTGTTAGGGAGAATGTTGTAACATGTCAACTTTGTGTGAGTTATGTGCCTGCTGGATTTCAGCTTGCTGATGGCTTCACTAAGCCCTTGGCAAAGGCAGCATTTCAAGTGTTTCGAGAGAAGGTTCATGTTCAACCATGCTAAAAAGGATGAGAAGAAGAAAGCGGGGAGAATGTTAGTTAATAATGTTCATAATGCGTTGAGTGTGTGTGAAGTTAACAATGTTCATTTAACGTTCATAGTGCATTGCGTGAGTATGAGGGTTTTGTTACAAGTTGCAGAGAGTTTTCTATTACAAAACGGTTCAACTGTTATGCAAGTTGATGCAGTTTGTTATGGTTGTTAGCTAGGTGATTAGGAGCTATAAAAAGGCAATATACACTCTGTAATTTGAGCTTAATGAAATACATTCTTGCTTTACTCTAAAAGCTGGTTATTCATCATCTCATAATGTCATAATTTTTAAAAAATTTCCTTAAGTCTCTCAAAATATTAAAAACTTTAGTTAGACTCTAATTTGTTTTGAAAAAATAAAAGAATCCTTCAAAAATTTTAGTTTAAATCTTTAATCTTTTTAAAATTTTAAATTGATTCCCCAAATTTTAACACCAAATTCTACCACTGATGATAGTTTACACACGAGAATGGATGGGTTTTAACGCCACTAAAACATATGCTAGTTCCCTGGTGAACGCGGAAATAATATTAATAATAATCTTTTTTACTGTCTTCAACATTCAACTGAAAAACAGTTTTTGTCATTCATGATATTATTACTTTTTCAAAGAAAACGAAATTACCCTTTCCAAGTCAAGATATAATCCCAAGCCTTATCTTTTAATACACTAATTTAGCAATCTTTTTTTCCTCTCTGGAATTGATAATTCGTTTCACTATTTACAAAAATTAAAAATATTTTCATAATTAAATTTACTTTATATAATATTTTCAATATAAACCCAAATTGAATTGACTTGAAAGAATGAAAGCTATGTTTGTATAAATTAATTTTTTTTATAATTCAAATTTTAAACAGATAAGGGTGAAGTATTATTTCAATTTCTTTATTGAACCTTAGCGACATCCAGCTGTTTTATAGACTATTGAGTGTGTAGGTAGATACAAGAGGTGGTCAATTTTGGAGGATGAATTAAGCTTTTATATATGTGGAACTTAGTTGGAAACCAAGATTGGAGACACTGTCTTGTATATTGCCCACATTCACTAACTTATTTTTCTAACTTAATAATTGCTTCGCATTTGTAAATCATCAAATAATTAGTTAATGCTAAACCCTTGTTTCCAATGCTGGGAAATAATGGAAAAGTTGAAAGATATGCGTTTATATTTAATATGGGTTAAGATTCTATTACAAATTTAAGATTGTTGAACTTGTACGAGCGTAGATAAATGATTTTGATTAACTCTTTATTTTTTTAATGGATATATTCTTCCGTGGCGGAATTAGACATTTTATTTTGGAGGGGCCAATTATGAAAAATAATTTTAATAATAGCTTTATCTATTAAATCTTGTATATTTATATGTGATTTCATTAAACAAATATAGATTTATTAGATTCTTTTGTATAAATTCTCCACTAAATTCTTCTCGAAAGAAATGAAATGAAAGTATACTAGTATGTTTTTACACTCAAATTGTAGATGGAACACCTAAAATATTGAGAAAATTAATAGGAATTTACCTTTATTTATAGAATAAAGTAAGAGCCTAAAAATATTTAAAATATTACGTGATATTGTTGAAAATTTTTAATTTTCATCCATTAAAATTTTGAAGAAAAATCAAATTTTGATCTCCTTCAATGTAATTTTTCTTATTTATTTTATTTGAAAGTACTACAAAAATAGGGGGGGAAAGAAAATTATGATTTGAGTAATAAAAAATAATATTAAAAAAAAATCAAAATAATTAAATTTATAGGTATACTAATTATATATTATCAATATTTTTTAGTTCTAAGATATTAGAAGTAAAATAATACTAATAAATAAGTTTAAATTCATATATTTGTGAATTTTATTTATAAGAATTTAAATTATATATATATATATATTGAGAATATCAATTTAATTTCATTTATAAACATATAAGTATGTATGTATATTAATATGAAAATTTAACAAAATTTAAGAGAACAATCCATTTCTTTTCTAATATTCTAAGTGAAATAAATAAAATTTTTATGAACTTTGAAGGGTCTTATTATAAATTTCCCAAATCTTGAGGGGGCCATGGCCCCTCTAGCCCAATGTAGTTCTGCCTATGATATTCTCATTTCCTTCTGTTAATCTTAACCGTCTATTTTTACAATATAGAAGTTTTAAATTCAGTGGATGATTCAAAAATATTTTTTAGGGTGGACATAATAGAAATTTTTCGTATGGGACATACAAAAAAATTTATGGTGAGTACCATCAGTAAAACGAACAATAATCATAAAGAAATTTGAATTTCATGGTGGACACGCGCCCATCGGAAATATACATACGTCTCCACCATTTAAATATGTGTGAAGCTAAAAGAGTTTAACATTGTGTAATAACATCTTATTTCATTTCATATATATTGAATTCATATAGTTTTATATATTCTACTGTATGAATTATGATAGAAAATTGAAAATAAAATTTTATTAAAAGCTATAATTATGTGTTTGATTTATAAAATTATACATCAAAATATTAAAATAACCCATATATATATATATATATATATATTAAGAATAATGAAAAAGAAAAGTAATTTATTTATTGCTTGATAGAAATTGGAAAATAATAATAATATGATTTTAGGGTTATATGTATGTGCGGTGATTTTAATTTGAGGGATATCATGTAAATATCACTAAAAGAAGGTTTGGAAATAAAAATTGTAAAAAGGAGTTAAATTGAATGATAATTACCGTTTATATCCAACAGAACTGGAATCAGGAAGAAAAATAATATTGAGTTGAAAAAATAATTTATTAAATTTTTTTTATAGAATTAAAAAATAGTAATTCTTTAAAGTAAGAAAAACGAGCAAGATGTTTGTTTGTATAAGTACACAAATTATTAATTTTAGGGTAAACTCCAAGGGTGACCACTCAACTATTGTTCCATTTTATTTTGACCAATGATGTTTTGATTTCATCAATCAGACTATCCAACTATTTAAATGCTTCTGTCACGCCCTCAGAACCTTCAAGCCCAAACAGTTGGAATATCAGAGTTAAGGTCTGACGGGTCGTGGAGCCTTAGACACTTCTTGACGCTTCTTGGTCTTCTCTGCGACTAAGTAAGCCTTACCCAAGCCTAGTGAAAATGCAAACTCACAAAGGTTGGAACCAAGCACTCAAAGCTTCTAGGATTGCGGAAGCTTTAACACCAACGTGGCTACTCCAAGCCACCAAGGTTGGACTATCGTGTGGAAGTACAAACACAAGTGTGGCTACTTCTGGCAACCAAGATAGGCAACAACACAAAGAAACTTAGGAACAAAGAACACTGAAAGTATAGAGTAAATGCCTCAGAGCTTTATTACTCTCTCAAAGAGAATAAATGGAATGGATTATACAAATGAGGAGAAGAGGCTCTCTATCTCCCTCTCAATCAATGGACCAGATTATTTTACATCAACGCTAAGATCTGCCCAATTAATAACAAATCCCATAAATCAAGGAATTACAACCAAATCCTACCTAATTACATCCATTAGTAGGTTTCTTTCCTTGGATAGGTGTTCATACTGGATATGGTAATATTCTCCCACAATATCTTCCTTATTTTGTTGCTCTTGCCATATTTACCAAGCTTCTGTGATCATCTTCATATATGATGTCACTTTCCTTTTCTGCAAGACCAATGTGGACGGGCTCCACAGCATTCTCCAAGTGATGGGCCAAGTCTGGTGGCCTTGGCAAGCTTGATACTCTATCTTGAGCCTCTCTGTCGAAAATTTGCACCAATGTCTTAGCAAGCCCGATACTCTGTCTAGAACCTCCCTATCGGACACTTGCACCAATGTCTCAGACCCAAGTTCATAGCCCGTGACATTCTCCCCACCAAACTTAATGACGCCCTCGTCGCTGCATTTAACGATCCTGGGCAACATCACCTTCGATACTTTCGACGGCTTGGCTTGTTTCGATCTTCCCATACGAATTGCTTGCCTTGGCTTTTACTGCATGTAACTTCACGATCCCTCGCACCATACTAAACATCAACTTGGTTTCTTTCGGCGCCTCCACTTGCTCACATCCCCTTATAAGAACTCGACCTCCCATAAAGGTTGTGCTTGCTTCAGCTCTTACAGATAAGTGATGAAATAGGCTAACACGCCCACAAGTGCATATCTACCGTAGGAACCCTTTCCTACAAGTCTTGATTTACCTCGGCTTGGACCCTCCTGGTCCTGCGGTAAAGTCTTGGATCCCCTCCAAACTTTGTTTCCTCCGTGTTAAAGGTTAGGTCTTGCTCGACCTACACTCACTTAAAACAGCAAATCAAACTTAAAAGAACACAAGAATTGTGTTGAGATGTACCATCTCCTCTGATTTCGTTGGAATTTACTCAAAATTGTGCAAAGTCTGATGCCCCTTCTTGCCTCCTCCCTTCTAACACGAAGGTTGGAACTCACTTTCCACCTAGCAAATGGGTAGCTTCTCCATGGTTGCCTTGTCCCTCAACGTCTTGGCCCCTTTGACTCTTGTCTACCAGTCTTTGAATGATTGTTCTTCACCTGAACATCCTCGGTAAGCACCTCCTTCGACCCTTCTCTTATGATGGTCTTTGAAGCCATATTCTCTACATGAACATGCTCGGTAAACTCCTTGGACACGGACAACGCTTCCTGAACTTGGCTCCCCTTCGCCTTGGTAGAAACAAACCTTATTGAGCCAAGTCTCAACGCCTCTTAGACCCTGGGTTTTTCCTCTTCTCTAGACAACTCAATCATGGGCTCATCCATTACCTTGGATGACTCGGCTCCCCTCGGGTAATCTTGCAACACTTCTGGCATCTTAAGTTGGTTCTCATTCATTTGCTCGACTCTTACCCTCAGCTTAGCATCTTTGACACTTGAACTTGTGCCAAGTCTGCACATATATTCCCTAGACTCACCATCTGGTTCATCATTGAGTGGACTTTCTCTGTCACTCGAGGAACAACATTCTTCATCCTTTGACTTGCCTTCATCACAGATTCTCTTACCGTTACCCTCGACTTTCGATTTTGCTTTGGAAGTCTTGCTCTTCTTGACTCCAAATTCTTTGATGGACTCAGCGGTTGTCAAGGCTTTAGAAAACTCTTTGACTTCCCTTCGCTATATCACTTTCTTCGTCCATGGCTTCAATCCGAATATGAAGGTAAAGAACTCATCTTCTTCAATCAAACTCAGGACTTTGAGCATTAGCTTTCTGAATCGGCTCACATACTCTTTAAGTGTCATTTATGCCTGAGACGCCTCAAATTAGACCACGCCTCCATCCTGGTATATTGTGAATGAACTTGTTCACTTTATACCCTCAACTTGACGACTTTATATCTTACTATAGCACTGGGTCCCTTCTTGTGCTCGACTTCTTTGACACCTATAGTCTCATCACGTCTCGATCTTGGATTGACTACTTGAGAACTTATTGTCACACCATGTTTGCTCATTGATTTGGTTACTTTGGAACATGTAGCCTCACCAAGTCATTCTCCTGACTTGATTGCTTTGACATTCGCAATCACATCGGACTTTTCTCTGGGTTCAGCTGCCTCAACATCAACAGTCGCACCTCGTATTATTCATTGCTTGACCGCATTGACCCCATCAATCGAACCAAGTCTTTTTCCTGGTTTGGTAGCTTTAACACTTGCAACCACACCAATTCCCACTATTTCTCATTCTCCCGTCATCTTCATGATGGTTGTAAGGCGACACTTCTCAGAACATCCTCTAATTAAATGAGGACCATCACAGAAGTAGCACTTCAACTTTTCCTTGTGTGCCTTCTTCTTCGCACTGGACTTAGCTTGTCATTCTTTCTCGATGGATTTCCTTGGTTACGAACAGTCGATGGCTCACCTTGGCCATTCGAAGAGCCTTTCTCTACTATCTCCCAGCTGCACCTTTTCCCGATCTCCCCCACTATTGCCACTATTCTTGGGCATGGGCCTCGATGACACAACGCTAGCTGGCTTGTCTTCCGCAAGCTCGGCCAACTTTTCGGCTATAGCTATGGCCTTCGAAAGTCTCTGGGCATCATATTGCTCTCCCCCGAGCATCAACCTTGGTCTAAGTCCTTTTAAGAATGTCTTAAGTGTACCCCATTCACTCATTGCTCCCTTGGATATGAGTAGCTCCTTATTGAGCTCATCCACCTCGCTTCTCAAATTCATCACCTCAGCTTCATGGGTATTACTCCCTCGAGCCATCTCCAACTCATTGAGAACTCGTTGCATCTCATCCTTGAACTTATCCTCCATGGACTCCAATTTATCAAGGCGAGACTCCACAACACCTTGGGTCTCCTTGGCCTCATCCTCAGCTTTTTTAAGTCTCCCGACCCTCTTTTCCCACGAAGTTGAGATATGCTCCAACTTGTTGAGCCTCTCCGAGTAGAAAGCCAAACCTTCCATCAAATAAGCCCATTTCTCGTAGACTGCCAGTTCTTCTTCTTGTTCATCAAGACTCATCTCATCTTCATGAGTGAACGTGTTATCTCGCTCGAACATGCCATGAGCTCCACCATCAAGCCTCTCTACCTCGAGATCTAATTCCTCTTTGTGTTCTTTTATCGCCCTAAGGATTTCTTGCGAACCCATTACGACATCACTATGCTTGAACACTGACGATGCTCTCGAGCCCATTGGACTCTCTTATCGTTTCCCACCATGGCACTATTTGCCTTTGCGCGCGGAAACTCCTTTTCTCTTGCGTCCCATCTCGACTAACTTTGCCCCGAACTAGCTCAATTCACCATTGAATAGCTCGAGCGTAAATCTTTGCCAAATCAATTATCAAAGTAAATTGATTGAACAATATGTAAATAAAACTTACCCGGTTTCGCACCTTCCACCAAAAACAGACAAAACGATCGTTGTCTACCCACAACGACTTGCTCTGATACTATTTATCACGTCCTCAGAACCTTAAAGCCCAAATCGTCGGATATCGGATTTAAGGTCTGACAGGTCGTGCGACCTTAGACGCTTCTTGACGCTTATTGATATTCTCTGCAACTAAGTAAACCTTACCCAAGCTTAGTTAGCATTCAAACTCACAAAGGTTAGAACCAAGCCCTCAAGGCTTCTAGGATTGCGGAAGCTTTAACACCAACGTGGCTACTCCAAGCCACCGAGGTTGGACTATCGTGTGGAAGTGCAAACACAAGTGTGGCTACTCCTGGCCACCAAGATAGGCAACAACACAAAGAAACTTAGGAGCAAAGAACACTAAAAGTATAGAGTAAATGCCTCAGAGCTTCATTACTCTCTCAAAGAGAATGAATGGAATGGATTATACAAATGAGGAGAAGAGGCTCTCTATTTATAGTTGAGCTCCCTCTCAATCAATGGCCCAGATTGTTTTACATCAACAACTAAAATCTGCCCAATTAATAACAAATCCCCTAAATCAAGAAATTATAACCAAATCCTACCTAATTACATCCATTAGTAGGTTTCTTTCCTTGGATAGGTGTTCAGACCGGATATGGTAAGATTCTCCTACAATATCTTTATGATTTTGTTATCTCTTGTAATATTTACCGAGTTTCTGTGATCATCTTTAAATATGATGCCACTTTTCTTTTTTGCAAGGCCAATGTGAACGGGCTCCACAACATTCTCCAAGTAATGGGCCAAGTATGGTGGCTTTGGCAAGCCTGATACTCTATCTTGAGCCTCCCTGTCGGACACTTGCACCAATGTCTTGACAAGCCCGATATGTCTTGAACCTCCCTGTCGGACACTTGCACCAATGTCTCATCTATTGTTCCCTTTTATTTTGACCACTGATGTTTTGATTTCATCAATCAAACCATCCAACTATTTAAATGCTTCATTCAAGCCACTAACCTTAACTTTTATTAAAATTTTTAGTATAATCACACATTTGATCCTTGTTACTTACACAAGGTGTCAATTTGATCCTAATTTTAATTTAATTCAATAAATTTATTCCTCTTATTAGATTGTGAAAATAAATTTAATGAATTATATAAATTAAAAATAAATGTAACCATCTAATTAATATTAACACATGTCACAATCTAATTAGAGGATTAAATTTATTGAATTAAATTAAAATTAGGACCAAATTAACACCTTGTGTAAGTAACAGGGACCAAATATGTGATTATACTAAAACATTTAACTTCCATGTAATCTCCTCCATTAAAAGTCAATGGTCAGTGGTTTGATTTAAGCATTTAAATAGTTAGGTGGTTTGATTGAGGATATCAAAACATCAATGGTCAAAATGAAATGTGGCAATAATTAAGTGGTCACCCATGTAGTTTACTAATTTTATTAGGTTTACTGAAAAGTCAAATTAAAAATCATATTGATAGAAATTTTAAATATCAATGATAAAATTAAATTTATTGATTTATTTTTTTTATCAAATTGATAGAATTTTATATAAGTTTTAGGGACTAAAGTTGTTGCTATATTAGATCAAATTATAATTTCTATCAACAATCAAAATTAACAACGAGTGATTAAAATAAAAATAAAATATAACATTAAGTATAATTTTACTTATAAAATAATTAGATAATCAAAATAAAAATACAAAAATATGTGAGATACTAAATAAATAAATAATCTACCCAAAATTTTATTTCAACTTTAACTCCAAATATTGGTTTTAGCTTATTCTTCTTAATAATTATGAATATTTTTATTGACTCTTTTGTATTTAAAGAACTCATTAAATAATATCAGTAGTTAAAAGAAACATATATTTAAACAATTATATTTGTAAAATATATATACGTCATCAATAATTAAAAAAAGTAAAATATATTATCTTATAATTCTTTACTATTAAAAACATTTGAGTTTTCCCTTCATATTCCGACACTTTTATTAAGTTAAACATCCAAAAATGTCTTAAAGGGCAAATCCTTACGCCATCGACCTTAACATTGCGTAGCAAAAATCAATGTTTTGAAAATCAGACTAGACCGGCCGGTTCAACAGGGAACCGTTGTCTAGTCCGGTTTAATATACACCGGTACTAGTGAACTGGCCTGAACCGTTGAACCATTCGAACCGGACCGGTTGAAAATCGGAAAAAACCGAAAAAAAACCCGCTAATTTTGTTTTTTTTTAATTAAACCAAACGAAGTCGTTTGTTAAACGAGCCAAGTCAAACTCGAGTATTGCTGAGCTTGACTCAAACTCACGAGCTAAAAATTATAAAGTTCAACTCAAACTCAAAATATAATATTGAAACTTGAACTCGAAAAGGCTTGAACTCAAAAAAAAAATTAGAAGCTCGATTGAAGCCTAAAATTCGAGCTTGATTGAAGTGAAAGAATAATTCACTTAATGCTCATCAAAAGGCTCCATGATTTTGAATGTCAAATTACCTCTATTATTTATAGAATTTAGTTGAGATGCTCTTCTATGTTTCTTAGTCATGTGGATTGTTTTTAAAAAAAAATTAACCAAATAATATCATTTTGTTATGATTTTTGTAGCCCCAAATTTATTTTTTAATTATAGTTATATAATTATATTTATTATTTAATATGTTTTACTTTAAATATTATGTTGTAGTTAATTTGAATCATTTTGTTTCACTTGATTTTATGGTTTTTAACTTATATATGTTATGACATGCTTTGAATATAACTTGTGATATAAAAAATTATTTTTTATTAAATATTTTTGGTATTTTTATTTAATTTTTTAAATAATTATGACGTCGTCTGATTCTTCCGACCGATCGGACCGATTCGACCGGTTGAACCAATGAACCGATAGCATGATCGGTTCACTAACCGATCCAGTTCTAAAAATCATGGCAAGAATGTAGCTCGACCAACCTTATCTATCAACCAATAGAGCTTGGACAAAAATCAAGTGTTTTAGTCTCGATCAAAACATGTTCAAATCTCGGTTAGATTTGGTAACCTTTAAAGCTGGCTATTTATTTCAAGAAATTGCCTTACTAATTTAACAATTACACATATTATTAACATGAAATGATTATAAGATAATATTTATTAAAAATTTATTTTAATATAAATATTCAAACTCAAAACATAATAGGAGAATAATGTTCGCTTTCACCATTAAGACCACCATGGCAGAGGAAAAGAAAAACAATAAACAAATGAAGCATAGCATACGTAGAGATCATATAATATTTTCTGAGTAATGAAAGCAGAGTAGGATTCATTTTATCAGATTATGGATCAGTGGGTCCAAATCCCTCGCCACCATGGCTAGTCAAACCGCGTCTCGTACAGTAATTTTCTCTGTTAATTCTCTTAGGTTAATACTAAACAATTCCTCAACTATGTCACCTTCTGATTGGTTCCCTCCCACACAAAAAAAACACCTTTTTAAGTTCCAATTTTCAGTTTTCTAGATTCTTGACATGCAAATTTTCGAATTTTTTTTTTTTTTTGCTTTGCGCAGCTGCTTGGAACCTTACTTTGTTAACAGTGATCCCAGCATTTGTATAAATACCCTTGCACTGGATTACTACAATCACCATTCACGAACACGATCCACAAAGAAGAAACCAGTAGCACATAATATGGAAGGGAAGAAGAGTAGCGGCAGCAGCACTACACGGGGAGGCTTACCTTCGAGCTACAGGGGCGTTCGTAAGCGAAAATGGGGGAAATGGGTGTCTGAAATCCGCGAGCCGGGGAAAAAGACGAGAATCTGGTTAGGCAGCTTCGAGACACCCGAAATGGCTGCCGCCGCTTACGACGTAGCCGCGCTACACTTCAGGGGTCGCGAAGCACGTCTTAACTTCCCTGAATGGATCACTTCTCTTCCGAAGCCGGTGAGTTCCAATGCCGACGATATCCGAATGGCAGCCAACGAGGCGGCCTCGCTGGTAAAGACTAATGCGGCGCAGCCAGACGTCGGCAGTTCCAGTGCCGCCGTCGGGCCTGTGACAGTAAGGCTGAGTCAGAGCCAGATTCAGGCCATCAACGAGTCGCCTCTGGACTCTCCCACCATGTGGATGCAAATGTCGGAGGCGTTGATGGTGGATGAGTCGATGATGTTTCCTAATGAGAATGAGACTGATGATTGGGGTGATATGCACGGTGATTCCCTCTGGGATCCTTAGGTAAACCAATAGGCCAATAACATAACGCCATATAATTTTTTTAGATATTCACTAATTATATATTATTGAATTTAAGTATAAATATATAATTTTTTTAAATATAAAAAATGAAATATCACATAATTTGTTACAATATTTTACAAAATGGGTTTTTTTACAAAATAAATTTGATTTGATTTATAAACAGTTTAATATCATTTAACTATTTAAAGTTTAAATCTTTATATATTTAAAAAAATATCCATTAGATTCACTTATCAAAGAACCCGAATAGTCTGGATTAATCAGAACCAACCATATAACATAGAGGAAAAAAAACAACGGTAAGTGGAGACTTAAGTTAGTTTTGGAGATTTGTTGAGGGAAGGCCACGTGTGATACAATAGAGAGGTTTTGGCGGGTCCCATTGTGTCTTACAAAATATCTTTCGTGGCTGAAATTTGTGAAAGAGCCGCCATCTGACAAATATACTACTTTTTTATGACCTATGGATGTCTTTATTGTGATTTGTTTTTATGACCTATGGATGTCTTTGTTGTGATTTGTTTTTATAAATTATAGTATATAATATTCAACTCATGTGACTGAATTGTATTTCTTATTTAACTCAATGTACAATAAAGTTTCATTATTATTTATTTTATTGTAAGTTCAATATTTTTATGTTTTGCTTTATCAAAATAATATGTTTAATTTCCTTTTTGTATTATAATTTCGGTATAACTTAAATAAGGTTAAAACTATTATAACAATAAATTTAATTTTTAATATCTATATATTTTTTAAATTATTTTGTTAAATTAATAATAAAAATTTCAAATAATTTAATCATTTTTAATAAAAATATTTATTAAATTTTAAAATTTTAATGATGTTTATAGCTTAATACGACAATTTTATTCAACTATTCATATGAGTATATATCGTACATAACATGTCAATAATTAATTTAAATTTTATAAAATTATTCAAAATATAAAATAATTTTAAAAAGCATGAAGTACATATAGAATATCATATTGACACGCCATTGTTGTTAAAATTTTAATATTTGAAGTCTTATTTATGTTAATAATAATCCTAATAATTATACTCTTTAAAAGAATTCATAGATAAATTTATTTTTAAAAAAGTTTAAGATTAAATTTAATTAAATTAATAAAAATGACGATTAAATTTATTATTAGTTAATGTTTTTTATGTAAAATTAAATCAATTAATTTTTTAAATTGAAGAAATATAATAAGTAAACCAACCATAGCTCTAATACTAAACCTAATAGTATAACAAGTCACCGATCAGGTATTCGCCCCAATTATAAAAGAAAAGAACAAGAGGCGGTGGTAAAAATATATATCTAGGGTTGAGATCGATTTAAGAGAAGATTTCAGTCTCGGTCTAGCGATCAATGGCGTGCGTGTATATACCGGTTCAAAACTCAGAGGAGGAGGTGCGGGTGGCCCTGGATCATCTTCCCGAATGCTTCTGATATTCTTGATATCCTCAAAGCCGAGCAAGCTCCTCTCGATCTTTGGCTTATCATCGCGAGGGAATACTTTAAGCAAGGGAAGGTCGAACAGTTCCGACAAATTCTGGATGAAGGATTCACTCTTGAAATCGATGAGTATTATGCCGATGTTAGATACGAGAGGATTGCTTTCCTAATTGCTTTAGGGGCTTATCACAGCTACCTCGGAAAAATCGAGACGAGACAAAGAGAAAAAGAGGAACAACTTATTTTGGCTACTTAGTATTACAATAAAGCATCGAGAATCGATATGCACGAGCCTTCAACTTGGGTTAGAAAAGGTCAGCTTCTCCTGGCAAAAGGTGAAGTAGAACAGACATTTTCCGCGTTTAAGATTGTATTGGAAGTAGATGACAATAATGTTCCTGCTCTTCTTGGTCAGGCATGTGTCGGGTTCAATCGTGGTCGTTATTCTGATTCGTTGGAGTTATATAAAAAGACTTTGCAACTGTATCCTAATTGTCCTGGAGCTGTGAGACTCGGGATTGGTCTCTGTCGATATAAATTGGGTCAATTTCAGAAGGCTAGACAGGCATTTCATCGAGTTTTGGAGTTAGCAGAGAATGTTGAAGCTCTTGTTGCATTGGCAATCATGGATTTACAAGCAAATGACGCTGCTGGGATTGAGAAAGGCATGGACAAAATGCTTAGAGCTTCTGAGATATATCCCTATTGTGCAATGGCACTGAACTATCTAGCAAATCACTTTTTCTTCACTGGACAACACTTTTTAGTCGAGCAACCGACTGAAACAGCTCTCGGTGTCACCGATCATGGTCCAATGAAATCGCATTCTTCTACAATCTAGCACGCTCTTATCACAGCAAAGGGGACTTTGAGAAAGCTGGATACTATTACATGGTATCTATTGAGGAAATCAATAATAAGCCTATTGAATTTGTGTTTCCTTACTATGGTTTGGGACAAGTGAAACTTAAGTCGGAAGATTTTAGGAGTGCACTTTCGAACTTTGAAAAAGTTTTAGAGGTTTATCCTGATAGTTGCGAGACATTGAATGCTCTTAGGCTCATATATCTTCAGCTTGGTCAGGTTTAAAAGGCCCAAGAATTTCTCAGAAAGGCTGCGAAAATCGATCCTCGGGATGCTCAGGCATTTCTTGATCCAGGGGAGTTGTTAATTTCATCTGACTCAGGTGCTTCCCTTGATGCCTTCAAAACGGCACGTAATCTTCTGGAAAAGGGAGGTCAAGGCGTCAAGCTGTGCCAGTAGAAGTGCTCAACAATATTGGCGTTCTGCATTTCGAAAGCTCGAGCTCGAGCTCGCCCTGGCAAGTTTCAACAAGGCTCTGGGAGATGGTGTATGACTTGCTTTAACAGGAAATAAGCTAGAGTACTATGTTATTGAAGCTAGTGCATCTATCCTGGACAACAAGGATATGCAAGTATTTCATAGGCTCATAGGCTTGAGGAAAACGGTATTCCTGTGGAACTACCGTTACCGTGGAATAAAGTAACAGTTATATTTAACCTTGCCAGATTACATGAGAAGATTACCTTTGATTTAGGAATTAATTATTTTATTTACTTAGAACTCTTGTGTTATAAATACCTCTTAGATTTAACCTTTAAACTTATAGTAGAATTTATATTTCTTTAGTTATTTATGGAAGTTCTACTTTTCTTTCATTATTTTCTTTTCATTAGGTTAAGCATGATTCAATCCATATTTAGTTAAACTCCACTTAGTTTAAAGCTTTGCGAAGCTCAATTCTAAATCGTGAGAATTGAGTCTTGTTCTTCGTAACTTTGGATAACATTCGTCAGTTCTCTAAAAAGTGGGAGTGACAATAGACCATCCCCTTAAAAGTTACATCTTCACTTCAGACAGTGCATGTTCATTTGAATGTTGCTTTGGCTTACGATGGGAGACAGATCGATTGGTCGTAATTCGGCTTCCTATAAACAAACTTAGTGGTGGCCTATTAAGGGGAATCAAGATTGAGTTTGATTCTCAGAGACACTATAATCCAAGTTGAGCTCTTCCAAAACTCAAGGTTGTTTTGGTGCTAACGGTGATAGACGTGGTTAGACCAATAAAGATCAAATTTCAAAGATAGGCTTGAAAATTTTGATTAACGAGAGAGAAGAGTTAGCTGTGTAGGTTGGGTTCTGCTGATTGTAACCTGCGTGCATCCAGAAGAGAAAATCTATTTCGATGATCGATCGAAATTGAGATTGAACAAAACCTAAGGCTATATCATCTCCATTTAATTCTTCTATTTTATTTACTTATTTACTTTCTCATCATTTATTTTTATTATTTTATTATTTTTATTATTTCTAAATCCCTCGTCTTTATTTTTGTATTTTAAACCAAAAGATCGAAACAAGCTGATTAATCACTTATTCCTTGAGGATCAACCTCTACTTTTCTATATCACTTCCATTATTTATTTATTTGAAAAATTCGATGATTGTCAATAATGAAGCTTTTGATTAACTTCTTTCGAGGGGGCGATGAATATTTCATGGCATCCAACCAACCATTGGACAGAACATCATCGAACTTTGAAGGTTTCTTTCCAGAAATCATCTTATGCTTGTCAGAGGACAAAGATACACCCGATTGTGGATATGAAAGCATATTTGAATGGATGCCTAATCTTGACTTGCTTATCGGAATAGGATCGGTAAGAACAGGAGACGAATGATTGGACTTCAAACCCATTAGCTTCAGATAAATGTTTTTTTAAGAACAAAACCTCAAATCTCCAATCCAATGAACTTATTATCCACCCCTTTTGTCTAGAAAAAACACCTCTTCAATGTTTTCTTATCGTTGATGTTGGCCGATGTGTAGTCCATCAATCGCAGGTTTCCTGAAAATTGATAATCACAAACGCAATGTATCAGAAAAATGCAATAATTGTACAATTTCATGCCATTTTCCTATTTGATATTAACTTTGCTGTTGCTATATCCTTGCAAAGATTTTGAAATTTCGATTATTACTATTAGGTACGATGCAATAACTTTTGGGTATTAAAGTTTCTGCATATTTTTATAATACGAAAATTATTTTTCAATAATCATCTTAATTTATTAATCCAATGCTAACGTGTTTTATATTTGGGTAAAAGATTGGAATTTCTTGGATTGATTATCGTGTCAATTTTTGTGTTTCTCCATCACTATGGTTTCGATGGTTTTGATGAATCCATCATTAAAATAACTTTGGACATAATTTATATTGAAGTTCTTTCTACGACACAAATTTACTTTGTGTTTTTAGTTTTATGAATGTCATAATTCTTATTGGATTATTCATACCGTAGTTGTAATGTTAATCACCATTAGTATATATTTTTTAATTTAGTTTTGGTTTTAGTTTCTTGTATCATGTTTTGGTTTAATAAAGTGAATGCATGATTAAGAAATTTTTGAAAAATAGTTAAAGATTTAGGTTTTCGGTTTTTAATTACGTCATTTAGACAATCTTATTATGGGTTACTTCAAAATCTATGACGTGATTAGAAAATTCAGTTTTTATTTTTGTCTATTATGGATTATAGAATATATATTTAGCATTGATATATTCAATTCAATTTGATTAAAGATTTAATTTATTAGTATGTACTTTGATTTTGACTTTTGGTTAAATATTGATTTTTTGTGATTTATGAAGTTATGAATTAAATGCATGTTTAAGGAATTTTCAGAAACAATCAAATACTTGAGTTTTTCGGTTTCTGATAACATCATTTATGTAACCTCGTTTTGGGTTATTTCGGATATTGTAGTGTAATAAGAAATTTCAATTTTCACCTTTGATTGTTACAGAAATATTAAATTTGAACACTACTATTTATTTTGAGACGACTTAAGTAAAGTAATAAGTCGTTAAAGTGACATCGATTATGGAAAATATTTAATTTTGAAAATATAAAAGTTATGTACATGTAACTAAAGATATGCTGATAGATCCAAAGGAAGAATAATATTTGACATAATTATACGTGCAACTTTGGTAATAAGCATGTGATAATTATTCGGTTTGACATGCGAATAATAAATCAGCTCAAAGGATAATTTTTCTTGACATGTTCTTATTATCAGTGTTTGGTTATCACATCAGTGTTATGCGTATAAACTCCACCAAGTGCAGACAAGGTTGTTGTGTTGCACTGGTATTTTCTGTTATGGTAGTTGGTGCAGTTGAGTTTGCTAGGAGATTGTTAGCGGCCTCAGTTGTGCATTAATTCCATCTCTCTTGCATATATATTGCATGGTTCCTTTTGGAATATTACAGGTTCTATCAATTGGTTTATTTAGTTACTATTTTATCTTTAATTACTCATTGTTTATTAGTTTATGTTACTGATTTGGGCGTTTTAATTCATTTTCTGTCCAGGACGTCGGATTATAGAAATTGCACTAAAAGGGCAAAATTAAAAAGTTTTTTTTTAATTTTGAAGTCAAGTCTAGAATAATGGCATTGACTCTGGGCATGAACGTTTGACGTTGCATCCATTCAGTAGTTTCCAAAAGGTTCAGTCAGCACTTCTAGAAGGACGAATGACTCAGTCTCATTTTAAAATTTGAATTAGGAATTATCTTTTGTTTTTAGGATTTAATTTTAATATTTTCCAAGAATTATCTTTTATCATTTCCATGTCATTTTTAAGGTTTTAGAAAGTTATAAATACGATCTCAGGGTAAGCTTGGAAGACATTCAGAATTACCTTTATTCTTTGCTTTGTTATTTTATAAAGTTTTCTTTTTTTTCTCTCATTTTAATTTTAAAGTTTTTTTTTATTTTAGTTTTTAAAAATGCTAAGTATGATTTCTTTCATACTTAGCTAATTTTTCAATAAGCCAAAGGCTAAAACAATGACTCAATTCCGATCGTGAGAATTGAAAAACACTTAATACTTTGGGTTATATTCTCAATTTTTTGCAAACTAGGATTGACAATCGACATTTCCTTTAAAAATCAAAACGCTTTCATTTCAAAGAGAGCTCATTAGCTTGATTGTTGTTACGATTTAAAATTGAGATGAAGAATCGGCCAGTAGCAAGTTCGACTTCCTGGGAACGCACTTAGCGGCGGTCCGCTAAGTGAAATTGGGATCGATTCGATTCTCATTGAGACAATATAGTCCGAGTCAGGTTTTTCTAGATCTTAAAATTTGAGTTGCCACTAGCGTTGATAGTCGTAGTTAGTCCAAATAAGGACTAAAATTCAAAGATTGATTTTGGATTGTTGGTTTACTAGAGAGAAAAACAAGTCACAGGGGTTGGGCCATTTATACTGTAATCATCATTAATATGAAGTAAAAATATTATTCAATGATCAATTGGAATTGAGGCAAAGCGAAGTCTGAAGTTGTTTTTACCATAGTTGAATTTTCATCTCAATTTACTTTCTTTTTTTTTAAATTAAATTATTTATTTACTTTACAATCTTTCAAACAAATCCCCTATTTTTAGTTACAATTTTACCACACCAGAATCAAAAGCCTTCTATATCAGTAGCTCCAAAGTTTGTAACACCCCCAACCCGTATCCGACCCGGATCCGAATCTGAGGTGTCACATTGACTTTTCAAATCATTTGCTTTTACAAGATAACTGAAAATTCAATTTCATATTTAAAATAAAATCGAATAATTTATATTAAAAAGATATAGTTTTACAAAACCTATCAGAGCATATCCGATTCAAATCTTTAATTACATGCCAACTACATTCAGTATAACAAAATACATACGATTAAATTCTTTTCTGGTCTTCAGAAATGAGATGTTATCCATCCTTGCCCAGCTTTCTCTTCTTCCCACATTGAACCTATGTGTGAAACACTCACACGCTAAGTCATTGACTTAGTGAGACATATAAAGTATATAATAAAACCTTAAATACTTAACACTTGAGCATTTCATACAATAATATTATACAAAAATCATAGAACATTTCATATAACAAAATACATACATGTACATATACCCTCATTATCATCATCAATATCCTTATCTACATCATTATCATTAATCCCTTTAAAATATATTTTTGTACTTAATCTTTGTAAAACATTATATAATACAAAAATCACAATACATTTCACAAAGCAAATCATATAACATTACACCCTTTTTATTCATATTATTTCTTTTAATAGCCCATAGTACATTTCTGAGAACTAAAGATATGTGAGTGCATTGAGGTTGTGCACAAATGCTATCACCATAGCTCGTATAAAATGCACCGAAGTACCACGTAGAAATTACACCGAAGTGTCACATAGAATGTCCCGAAAGACCGCGTGAAATGTCCCGAAGGACCACATAGAACCCTCGAATCTTGGCATGCCAACTATACCCTCAGCTCTCATATCAAATACTATGGGCTTTTCCATTTATATTATTTGTTATATCGTATTTCACATAGACAAGTAATCACGTAGGTTATATCACATAGCTTATATCTTATGTTCATGTAATCACATAGACCATGCCACATAGCTTATACCTTATTCTCATATGTTCACATAGATCACATATCACATAGAATAACATATAACACATAGCTTATGTATAACAATGCATATAACATATAAACTTATGCATGTACTCATGTACACATTTTCATATAGTCTCGTAGATCAATGCCATATAACTTATCTCACATTTTCACATAATCACTTATATTAAATGACATCACTTATATGCTAGTTTCATATATTCACTTAGTTCAGTTTCACATAACTTGTCACATAGGCATATATTCACATATATCATATTCACATAACTTATGTCTTATTTTCATATATCCACACAGATCATGGTCACATAGGATAACATGTCACACATAGCTCATGTATAATGATGCATATAACACGTAGACATATAATTGTATTCATGGAATCATGCAATGAAACATTGGAAATAGACTCGTCAAAAGTCTCATTTCTATAAAACACCATATACGTATTAGTATGCACTCACCTTAGCCTCACTAGTCAAAGCAATACACTTATCTCTCTCTTGATCGATTCTAACTCGTCGATTCTTCCGGAACTTGCTTGTGTTCAATATCTACACAATTATACGATTGGTATAAATATGTAACATCCTCAATACCGGGTTAGTGATTAAAATGTAAGATTTTAAAATTCAATAACCATATTAAATAAATTGAAAAGTGAAGGAACTAATTGAAATGTATTGTGTAGGATGATTTAACAAAGGAATGAGAAGTAAAATGGTAAATGGGTCTTTGAACAAGGAAAATAATTAAAAATTTGGTTGAGGATATTATAATACCCATGTGGAGCATATGTTTGGGAAATCAAGTTTCCAGACTTATCTTCTTCATCTTCTTCTTCTTCTCCAACGTGAAGCCCCAAGTCAATGTGAGTTTGATTTCTTTTAGTTAATCCTTAAAATTTAAGTATGGTTTTGTTTAAGGAATACTTAGGAAACATGAGGGAGATAGAAAAGGTCATAGAAACTCAAGATTTGTAAGTTATAAAGGATTAAAGATAAGAAATGGATAAGTGAAATTTTGAATAAGGATTTATAAATGAATTTAGAAGTTGAATTTGACTTGTCATAGGTGTGAATAAGAAGTTATAAGTGTTAGAAGTAAGTTTGGATTACAAGGAAAATTTAGTATGATTCTTAGTTTTAAGAATCTGAATAAGATTTGGGAGATAATAAGGTGTTGGAATGATATACGTTAGTTAGAATGGTTGTAGTTGAGTTGGGTGATATAAAAAAAAGTTTTATATAAGGAAATTCAGTGAAGAGTTGATGAATTTTGTGGTGAAAAAGCCTATTTTGGGCAGAGTGTATTGGTACCCTATGTATGTGTACCGATACCCTCTTGAACGAAAAATCACATAATGTAATAAGGGTACTGATACCCTAAGGAGTGTATCGATACCCCCTAAAAAAATTGAACATTGTTTTATTAAATTCGTTTAAGCTATTAGTATCAAATTACAAGGTTTAGGCATCTGATAATCATCTTGAAAATTATATTTATGTAGATATTGAGCCTAAACAAGTTCCGGAACAAGTGACAAGTAAGATCGATCTGGGGAAAGACAAAGAGATCTAGGTAAGTGCATATGCATAGCATGATTATAGTAGCATATTCAGTTCTAGACTTGTCATAAGTCTAGTTCCAATATCATTGGTACATGATTACATTCCATCTTATGATACATGACATGAATTCATATTATATGCATTATTTGACAATGTTCTAAGTGAATATGTTTGAAAAGTTATACGAGCCATGTGATAAAGGTAAGAATTTACACTTCTACGAAATATAAACTATGTGAATTATGAAAGCCCGTGTTATGTAGATGAGAACTATATGTATAGTTGGCATGCCAAGAGTAGAGGGTCTATGCGGTCCTTCGTGACAATTCTACGTGGTCCTTCGGGACATATATGTATTCTTTGGAACATGTATGAGGTCTTTTGAGACACCTACTTGATCCTTGGTATATGTATATGATTCTTAAGGAATTTCTATGTGGTCCTTATAGACAATCTTATATAACACTACGGTGCATTTCTACGTGGCACTTCGGTGTATTTCTACGCGGTCCTTTGGGACAAATTCTTCGTGGCACTTCGGTGAAAATTTATACGAGCTATGGTGACAGCATAATGCACAACCTCGCAATACTCACATACCTCAGGTTCTCAGTATTGTATCATGGACTATTGAACTTATTGATGTGAATTCATGATGGATAATTTAATAAGATCATGGGTAAGATACATGGTTATGAGACTTGCATGGACTGAATATATGATTTCATGATAATGCATCTCATTATGACATTCTCAGTATATTTCATTATAATTGTTATTATGCATCACTAAGTCATGACTTAGCGTGTAAGCGTTTTACAATATGTATCGAAAAGCAGAAAGATCCAATATAAGCTCAGTAGAATAACATATCTCCACTTGAAGATCAGATCAGAAGTAAATTATACAGTATGTATTGTTATGTGATAAATAGGTTGGCATGTAAACAAAGTCGTTAAATTAAGTATGTGTGCTCTGATCGAGTTTTGGAATGTTTTAAACGTATCTATGTAAATGGTAAATGTATAGTTATGAAAGTTTAAATTTTAAAAGTTTTATATAAGTGGACCGAAATTACTGTAGCAAGGTATCGGTACCCCTGTAGCATTCTGGAAAATTTGTAGCATCGGTATTATTCACGGTACTGTTCATTACTGTTCACTGTACTATTCATATAATATAGTACTATTCATACAATATAATACTATTCATAAAAACATTTTTTCTTTAAATTTGTTATATCGAACATAATACAACAATATATTATTGTATTTTCTTAATATAAGTCTAAATGCCCTGTTATTTTGTAAGAATATTGTTTTAAAAAATCAATGTGACATCTCGGACTCGTATCCGGGTCGGGTACAGGTTGGGGTGCTACAAAATATTAGAATTCGAATTACTAGAATAGATCCTTGATAACATAATTTAAACAAAGCACTAAATTCACCAATTCTATATGAATAATATCGATACCCAAAGTACAATACCTATACTTTCTTACTATGGTATCAATACTACACTTCAGTATCGATACCCTCTTAACATTTTGGAATTCAGATCTTAAAATGGTACCGATAATTAAACATTTGTATCGATACCCCTGGTACTAATACTACTATTTCAGTATTGATATTGTTTGAAGGATTCATCCACTTTTACCTTATGGTATCAATATTGTTCAACCGGTATCGATACCTAGACCCAATTATCACATATTTTTGCTTTGAAGTATCAGTATTGTTCATCTAGTACAGATACCCCTTGCCCATAATACACTCATTTAACCTGAAAATTTACCAAAATTATATAAACTCCATACTTTGAACTCCTCTCAGTACTTCAAACTCAATTATTCTCACTCAAACCATCTTATATCATTTTAACTCATCTTAACATTCAATAATTAACTAGAACACTTGAAACTAAAAATCTTACCAAATATTCAACTTTGTTATTAACTCTCTCACACCTCTTAAATCTCTTATTCTGACAAATTACAAGTCAAATATGACTTAAAAATCCATTTACAAACTCTCTCTCAACAATTCACATAAAAACCCTTAATTTCAATCTCTCATAACATGCAAATCTTTTAGTTTTTACTTCTCTTTAAACTTCCTTAAGCTTTCCTAACACTTCTAGAATCAAAACCAACTTAAAAATGAAATGAAACATTAACTTGAGACCAATTTACCTTACCAATGGAGTCACAAGAAGAGAAGTAGAGAGCTGAACCAAAGTCTTTAGATATTTCTTTTCCCATTAGTTATTCAATCATGCTCCAAAAAATTCCAAATTAACTCCTTGAACTTTTCAATTTTTTGAAATTAGATATGAAGTTTTAAAATCTTATAATTTGGTCACTAACCCATTATTTGGGATGTTACAAAGATTCTTCTAGATAATTATTTGGCAGTAAAACAACGCTTGTTAAATTGGCACCGTTCTTGGGGACTTCTGGAAAAGTTATTGATAAAGTTTGTTTTTGATTTATGAACAAGAAAAATCTGGGAGCATAAGTAGAATTTTACACTGGAATTCGAAGCCCAAGTTAGGCTAATTCATGGAAAAATACTTCGAGAGAAAAGAAGACGACAACAACAGCATGAACAATCAGATCCAGAATCCAATCCCAAAGCATCATTAGCACCGACACCAATGAGGAACCAATACCCGAAACTATATCAAACACCGATTTCACGCTAGAACTGATGGGTGATCAAATAATTCTCTAGTTGGCCACTTTCCATTCAACAACCATTTGACATCACTTTGTCTCAAAGTGAAACTTCGTATCAACTTAAAATGGGGCTTATTCGTCTTCGCTCTACATTCTATGGACTTTCTAGTAAGAATCCGCATAAAAATCTCACAGAGTTCCATATGGTTTGTTCAAGCATGAAAGCATGAAGAGTATCTGAAGACCAAATTAAATTATGAGCTTTTCCTTTTTCCTTATCTGGTTTAGCTAAATTGTGGTTATTTTACTTACCTCCCAACTCAAATTTTTTTGAAAGGTTTTTCCCAACAGCAAAGGCGAGCGAATTGAGAAGAAGAATCATGGGAATCAAACAAAAAGATGGAGAGTTACTTTACGACTACTGGGAGTGATTTAAGAAGCTTTACGCAAGTTGTTCGCAGCACGGATTATCTAAGCAAACACTTCTCTAGTATTTCTACGAAATATTGATTCTCATGGAAATTAAAATTATTGATGCTGCTAGCGTAGGAGCTCTCGTTAACAAAACCTCGACTATAACTAGAGAATTAATTTCTACAATAGTTAAAAACTCTCAACAGTTTGGCTCTTAAAGTGAACCCAGTTGATGATTTCACGAGTTACTTGAAAACAAAATTGATAAGTTAATTGACGTATTTAATTCACTTGTCACATGAAAAATTGGAGCAGTGATAGCACATGGAATATGCATGATGTCAGATCATCCAACGGACTATTGTTTGATGTTACATGAAGAAATTGCCACACAAGTGAATATTGTGGGGAATTTTTCGAGACCTCCTCAGAGTCCCTACAACCCACACGCTAATATTTATAATCCGAGATGGAGAGACCATCATAACTTAAGCTATGGACAAAACCGAGGCTGAATCAAACCTATCAGTCGAGACTCCCACAACTGTATGAACTATTAAAATCCTCTTTGGAATCTATTATCAAGTTGTTGGCCTTGTCATAAGAGAAGTTTCAGAATTGAAATGAGGCCCATCTATAAGAACTGGATAAGCAAATGAGCCAACTGGCTCAAACCGTGGAAAGATTGGAGTCACAAAGGAAGTTACCTTCTGAAACGGAGTTAAATCTGAGAGAAAATGTTAGTTCCATCACCCTCCAGAGTGGTACAATTATTGCACAACAAATCCTAGAGGATGTTCACGCAAGTTCCCAAAAGAAAGAATAATCAAAATCTCGAAAAGGAGAAGCACGAGTTGACGCAGAATCCCAAAGAGGAAGAGGAATTGACGCAAGATTCCAAAAAAAAAAGGATGAATCACAATCCGATCCCACACCATCTCTCTTTTTCATTACACCTCCTTCCACGAGGTTAGTAAAAAGAGATAAACAAGTTGAGAAAAAGGAAATATCCGAAGTATTTCAAAAAGTGGAAATCAACATACTTCTCCTTGAAATTTTCTGAAAGGTCTCGAGGTATGCTCGATTTTTTAAGGACCTTTGCACAATAAAACGAAGACTTACTAGGAACGAGAAAGTCAATGTTGGAAGTTTCCGCTGTTTTTCAGCGATGGCTTCCACCAAAGTTGAAAGAACAAGGTATGTTTGATATACCTTGTAAAATTGGTAAGGTTTACCTAAAACATCCAATGTGTGATTTAGGCGCTTCTATTAATGTAATGCCACTTTCTGTATACAACTTACTTTCTGTTGAGCCTTTGAAGGATACGAGAGTGACAATATAGATGTATGATCAGTCCGTAATCTATCTAGAAGGATTTTTCGAGAATGTTTTAGTAAAGGTAAACAAACTTATTTTTTGGTGGATTTCTATGTCTTGACAAGGAAAACAACCGAACGAATACTTCTTCAGAAATCCTTCTTGATCGTATCTTTCTTAGTACGGTACATACGAAAATTGATATAAGAATTGAAATTCTTACAATGGAGTTTAACGGTGAGGTTGTTAATTTTAATGTCTACAAAGCAATGAATATCCTGACAATGTTGCTAGTATTAATTTTATTGATATTATTGAATATGTCGTTAATGAAAATATGAAATCTAACTTTGTTGATGATTTATGCATGGATTTGAAAGACTTCGACGAATAAATCAAGGAGTTTGAAAAAATCTTTTCAATTTATTCTGATTCACATCTGGTTCACTCAAAATCTAAAATCCTACATTTTGTTTTGTAGGCTCCTCAAATAGAATTGAAGTAGTTACTGAAACACTTAAAATGTACGTTTATGGGTGAAAGAGATACTTCATCGGTTATTATTTCGGTCAAGCTTTCAAATCTAAAAAATATCTGAAGAAAAGCCTATGAGAATGCCAAATTCTACAAGGAAAAAATAAAAAAAATATGATCATAGAATTTCTCATAAGGAAGTTCTTAGTTGGAAAAATGTATGAAATGGAGAAAGTATTTCTTTCAGAACCTATAACCTAAACTAGGTCATCGAGCTAACTGACGTTAAACAAAGAGCCTTAATGGGAAACAACCCATTTTATTTTATTTTTCGTTCATCTCTTACCTTTTCTCGGGCATATCTCGTCGCGGTCGCGACTGTCATTAGAACGGGGAGTATTTTTATTCCATCTCTTTTTCTTTTATTGACATATTGGGACAATTTGATTAAAGTGAGTGGGTAAAACCTTCATTCATCGAACTTTCTCGTGCTTATTTTTGTTTGAATTTAAGTTCCCTCAGTTGACACATTGAAATATCTCAGTGCTTATCCTGACTCTCACATTATCTTTTTGGTTGCCTTGTGATTTATGATTTTGCTTTTGTTGAACTTAGGATGCATGATAATTATTGACATAACTAGTGATTTTATTTAAAATTTACTTGATATCTCATGCATTTGTTAATTGATATGTTCTTGAGTCAATATATTTTACCCATTCTTGTGAGATTTGAGCTTAACGAGCATATATTTTCATTATTTCTCATTGTTTGATTGAGTGTGCCGAACTCATTTTTGAAATTCTAGAACTCATAATTTAAATGCATATCGAGACTACATGTTGGACTTAATATTTTACTATGATAGGGGCACTTAGGATTAACCACTCTTGTACCCAAATAGACTACCCATTTATATATCCATTAGTGGATCAATTCTGAGCCTTTGTCATTTTCTTTGTTTTCACCACATTATTAAACCCGAGCCTTTTTATTTTTACCTCTCTTTTCTACCATTATTAGGACAAGAATATTAGTTACTTGATGTGTTTTCTTTAGTTTTCTTTTATTTTTTTAAAAAACTAGTTCAAACAGTGCAAAAATCAGAATAGTACAGTGCAGGAAATATAAAAAATAACGAAAAAATAAAAATTATTGGAGAAAAAATGTGATTGATGTTTATTTTATATGTTTCTTGTGGTATTTATTTCATGAAGTTAGGATTTATTTGTAAATATCTTGTCTTGGTATCTAAACCCATGATTATGGCATTTTCCCTACCTTAACCAAAGCCCCACTACACCTTATTTTAAAGACCCCTTGTTATTGCATTATGTTCACTTTTAGTAGTGGAGACTTGATTATTTATGTTGATTAGTTATATTGATTAGTTATGGCTTGAGCAATTTTCTTTTACCCTAAAAATAATTGGGATATCTTGCTTTGCTTAAAATTGTTCCTAGTTGTCCCTCTACTTGATTGTATCTTAATTTCAGCAATTGTTATGATCTTAATTTATTCAGAAGTTTGAGGAATAAAGTAAGATTGAAGATGACAACTTGTGGTTTTGATGTATTGATTGAGGAATACTTGAGGACGGGCATTAAATAAGGGGGAATTTTATAGGTGGTTTATTTGAATACTATTTTATCTTTAATTACTCCTAGTTTATTACTTTATGTTGCCGATTTGGGTGTTTTAATTCATTTTTGTGTAAGACATCGGATTCTAGAAATTGTACTAAAAAAGTGAAGTTCTGCTGTTAATTTATTTATTTTAGAGTCAAGGCTAGAATAGTGGGCATGACTGTGGGCATGAAGCGTTTGACGTGGCACAGTCAACATCTTCTAGAAGGTCCAATTAGCACTTCTAGAAGGACGAACGACTTAGCCGCATTTTAAAATTCAATTTAGGAGTTATCTTTTGCTTTTAGGATATAATTTGAATATTTTCCAAGAATTATACTTTATCATTTCTATGTCATTTTTAGGGTTTTAGAAAGCTATAAATACCCTCTCAGGGTAAGCTTGAAAGACATTTAGTGTAATACCCTCAACTCGTATCTAACCCGGATATGAATCCAAGGTGTCATTGACTTTTCAAATCATTGACTTCTAGACAGTAATTGAAAATTTAAAATTTTTATTTGAAATAAAATGGTGGAACCCTTTCATGAAAGTAAATAGGAAAACTTCAAACTCAAATTGAAAATAAAAACTTAATAATTTACATAAGTACAATAAAGTATGTTTACAAAAACTGATCAGAGCATATGCGATTTAAACATTTAATTACATGCCAACATAATTCAATGTAACAAAATAACATCATGCTTAAATCGTTTCTACTATGATCTTCGGTAGTGATATGTTGTCTTGACTTGTCCTAGCCTTGCTCTTCTGGCTTCTTTGAACCTATGTGTGAAACACTCACATGCTAAGTATTTGACTTAGTGAGGCATAATGTGCATAAATAAAACATTGAAAACAAATAATTTGATTTTAGGCTTTTATAAAAATCATAGAATACAAAAACCATAGTACATTTCATAAAACAAAAACATGTATTACAATGCACTGTTCATTCATGTCATTTCTTTTAATAGCCCATTGTATATTACTGAGAACTCAAGGTACATGAGTACATTGAGGTTGTGCACTGTGTTGCAGTCGAAGCTACCACATATAATTGCACCGAAGTGCCGCGTAGAATATTTACCGAGGTGCCATGTAGAAATTGTCTAAAGGACCACATAGAAATGTCCCGAAAGACCGCGTAGATATGTCACAAAGGACCACGTAGAATTGTCCCAAAGAACTGCGTAGAACCCTCGACTCTTAGCATGCCAATTATACCTTTAGCTCTCATATCACATACTTTTGGGCTTTATCGTTTATACATTTCATAGCTTATATCACATTTTCATATAATCACATGGATCAATAACACATAGTATACAATGTAAACAATGCATGTACTCGTAGTAATAGGATCAAAACCATGTTTATATTCATGTAAACATGTATTCAAAACATTTTTAGCTTTCAAAATATTATTTCAATCAAAACATTGAAAATAGACTCCTCGCAAGTCTTCTTTC
Organism: Hibiscus syriacus; assembly: GCF_006381635.1. NCBI lineage: Eukaryota > Viridiplantae > Streptophyta > Magnoliopsida > Malvales > Malvaceae > Hibiscus > Hibiscus syriacus. The sequence goes on from NW_024062765.1 coordinate 3,468,385, forward strand.
CATATAACAATATATTATAGTAGTTTGCACTCACCTTGGCCTCACTCAGTCAAAGCAAAACCTTTATCTCTCCTAGTCAATCTTATAATGCCAAACTGTTCGAAACTTGTCTTCTTTCAATATCTACACAATAATACGATCGAGATGAATACAGAGTTTGTATTACTATTACTCAATCATAACTAACTTAAGCTAAACGAAACACCTAATTCATAATTTCAAGTTGAATAGTATGATACTCCATATCCAGTACAGATACTTCCTCACCATGGTATCGATACTATACTTCAGTATCGATACCCAATCTACATTCTGGAATTTAGTCTCTAAAAATGGTACTGGTACTTATCCATTAGTATCGATACCCTCAGTATCGATGCTACTCCCTCGGTATCCATATTGTTCTATTGATTCATACAATTTCACTTTATGGTATCGATACTGCTCTTCCAGTATTGATACCCAACTTATATTTCATTTATTTTGCTTTGGAGTATCGATACTGTTCATCCAGTACCGATACATTTGCCTAGAAATTACCCATTTTAACTCAAAAATGGATAAAACTCAGCTAAATCTCTCGTTTTAATTTCTTTCAAGCCTTTAAACTCAACTACTCTTATTAAAACCAACTTATATCACTTAAATAAACCTAGACATCAAAAAATCCCACTAAAACACTTAAAACTCAAAATCATACTAATAAATCAACATATCCCAAATCTATTTCCAACACCTTAAACTTCTTATTCTAGCTTATAACAAGTCAAATATAGTTTCAAAATCCATTTATTAATCATTTCTCATAAATTCTCTCAAAAACCCCTTTACTTAATTTTCAATAACTTATCTATCCTTTAGTTTCTACTTCTCTTTAAACTTTCTCAAGCTTCCTAATACCCCAAGAATCAAAACCAATCAAAATTTATAAGAAATAACTTAGTTAAAAATTTATTACCTTAAGTATGAAGACACGGTGGAGAGGAGGAAGAAAAGATGAAGAGAATTCTAGATTTCCTTTTTCTTCATTCATCACGTGTACATAATAAACCACTAAGAAATTTTAAATTTATTTCTTGTCTAAAGACCATTATGCCCTTCCATATTTCAATCATTGCTAAACAAACCTATACCAATAATTTCCAATTAACTCCCTGAACTTTTCAATTTATCAAAATTTAATCACAAAGTTTTAAAATCTTACACTTTAGTCACCAGCCCATTGTTTGGGATGTTACAAATCTCTCCCTTAGAAAATTCGTCCTCGAATTTTCACTGTACAAAGAGATGGGGAAATTGTCTACACATATCATCCTCACATTCCTATGTTTCTTCTGCTACTTTGTGATTCCTCCACAAAACTTTGACTAGTGAAATCGTCTAATTCCTTAGTTGTTTAACTTCATATGCCAAAATCTGCACCATTTCTTTCTATAGGTCAGGTCAGGTTGAACTTCTATTTCTTCTGGTGCTATGATATGATAAGGATCATATATATATCTTCTAAACATGAAAACATGAAAATCATTATGAAATATTCTTTATTTCCGGTGGCAAAGCTAACTGATATGCCATTGGTCCCATTTTTTTAACAATCTCGTATGGGCCAATAAATCTAGGGCTAAGTTTTCGCTTCCGACCAAAATGTAACACTTTCTTCAAAGGAGAGACTTTTAAAAATACTTTATATCCAACTTCGAACTCAATCTCCTTTCTCTTTAAATAAGCATATAACTTATGTCTATCGGCTGCCACTTTAAGATTATGCTGAATCACTTGAACTTTCTCTTCTACCTCCTTGATCAAGTCAAGACAAAGAACGTCATGATCCTTGAGCTCATACCAATTCAATGGTGTACGACACTTTCTCCCGTATAAAGCTTCATAGGGAGCTCGACTGGTAGCTGTTGTTGTAGGCAAATTCTGCAAGTGGCAAATACTTCTCCCAAGATCCTTTGAACTCGATAACACATGCTCTTAGCATATCTTCAAGGATTTAGATAGTCCGCTCGGACTGTCCATCTGTCTGAGGGTGAAAAGCTATACTAAAGTTCAATCGAGTCCCTAAAGCTCCATGTAAAGTCTTCCAAAATCTTGGAGTGAATCATGGATCTCGATCAAAAATTATCGAAGAAGGCACAACATGCAGTCAAACTATCTCTTTAATGTATAATTCTACATACTTGTCATAGAGATATCAGCTCGGACGAAAATAAAATGTGTTGTCTTGGTCAATCGGTCAACTATCACCCAAATTGAGTCTCTTTTGTTTGGAGTTAAAGATAACCCAGTTAAAAATCCATCGTAATACTCTCAATTTCCACTGAGGAATGGAGATTGGTTGCAACAATCCCGAAGGAACCTGATGTTCAACTTTTACTTACTGACACAAACACTTGGACACAAATTTTGTGATCATTCTTTTCATTCCTGGCCACTAATAAAGACTTTTAAGATCAATGTACATCTGTTTCCACCTGGGTGAATAGTCAACGGACTATAATGAGATTCTGACGACAAATCATTCTTCGACTCTTTATCATCTGGAGTAACAAGCATCCCACAATAATACAAATTACCATCGAGCTTAATTTCAAAATCCTTATTCCCTTCATTTTTCACTTGTTCCATTCTTTTTAAATATTTCTAGTATTTATTTTGTAAATATTTAATTCGATCTAGTAACGTCAGTTTAAGCTTTAACTCCGCAAGTAATGCACCATCTCCACTTAATGGCAATCTCGCATCTAAGGCTCGCAAAGCTGAGAACGTCTTCCGACTCAGAGCATCAGCTACCATATTTTCTTTCCAGTGTGAAGATCAATTACCACATCATAATCCTTAAGAAGCTTAATCCATATTCAATGTCTCAAGTTTAGCTATTTTTGAGTCATTAAATACTTCAAACTCTTCTTATTTGTGTAAATGTAGCAACGTTCACATATAAGTAGTGACGCCATATCTTCAGAGCAAACACTACTGCAATCAATTTCAAATCATGTGTCGGATAGTTCTTCTTATGCAGTTTCAATTACATCGATGAATATGCCACTACTTTACCTTCTTACATTAAAACACATCCCAAGACATTATAGGATACGTCACTATAAACCACATAATCCTTACTAGATTTTGGTTGGACTAATACCAGAGCTTCTGTCAAAATTCTCTTCAATGCTTCAAAACTCTTTTGACATTCAGGGGTCCAAGAAAAAGACATGTCTTTCCTTAGCAACTTGGTCAAAGGTAAAGTTATCATCGAAAAGCTATTAACAAACCTTTGATAATAACTTGCAAGACCTAGGAAACTCTGAACTTCTGACACATTCTTAGGAATTCCCAATATAATATAGCTTTTATCTTCTGAGGATCTACCCAAATCCCCCTGCAAATACCACATGTCCTAAAATGCCACTTCAATTAACCAAAACTCACTTCGATAGTTTAGCATAAAGTTTCTTGTCTCAAAGTGTTTGAAGAATCACTCACAAATGAGCGTCATGCTCCTCAATGGACTTTGAATACACCAAGATATCATCAATGAAGACGACCACGAATTGATCAAGATAAAGCTGAAAACACTCTATTCATGAGGTTTATAAACGCATCATGTGCATTAATTAACACAAACGGCATAACTAAAAATTCATAAAGACCATATCTAGTCCAAAAAATCGTCTTTGGAATGTCCATCTCTTGAATCTTCAACTGATGATACCCAGAGCACAAATTAATCTTGGAAAATACCGAAGCTCCCTTTAACTGGTCAAACAAATCGTCAATTCTTGGGAGAGGATATTTGTTCTTTATTTCCACCTTGTTGAGTTGTCGATAATCAATATAAAGACGCATGGAGCCATCTTTTTTCTTTACAAATAACATTAGAGCTCCCCATGGTGACACGCTAGGTCTGATGAATCCTTTATTAACAACTCTTGTAATTGAGTCTTAAACTCATTTAATTCTTTCAGAGCCATTCGATAAGGATCCATTGAAATATGTGTCGTTCCGGGAATTACCTCAATTTGAAACTCGACCTCTCTATTAGGAGGTAATCCTGGAACTTAGCTGAAAATACATATGAAAATTCTCGGACTGTCGGAATATCTTCTAGTCCTCTCTCCTTAACTTGAGTATATATCACATTGGCAATGAAAGCTGACATCCTTGTAACATCAACTTCTTAGCTGATATCACCGATATAACATTATCTAATGGATTAAATCTTTCACTGATCACATTCACTTCTAATCCATCGAGACTTATCAAAGTTACTCTCTTTAGTCTACAGTTGACATTGGCATGATAATGGTACAATTAATCCATTCCCAAGATTACTTCAAACTCATCAAAGGGTAACTCTATCAGATTAGAAGGGAATTCAATTCCCTGAATCTTTATGGGACAACCTTGACACAACTGATTCACCCGAGCACTATGCCCTAATGGTTTAGTCATTATTACATTGTTACTTTTGCTTTAATTGGATTTTCAATTCTCTTACTAATTTACGACTAATATAAGAATAGGTTGATCCCAGATCAATCAAAACCAAAACAATTTTATCAAATAACTGAAACGTACCTGCAATGATTTCTAGATCATCGCGGTCTTTATTGGTCTTAATATTGTAAACACGAGCTGTTGAACGCATCTCAGGTTGAGTGGACAACTCAGAATGATTCTTTACTCGACCTCTTTCTCTACTTCTCAGAGGTATCGTAGCAGATCGCTCAGACTGTGCAACCTCTCCCGTCATCAATGGACAATCCCGGATAAAATGTCCAGTGTCCCCACATTGAAACATCCTCTAGAGACCACTCGACATACTCTGATATGGTTCTTCCCACAATGCTAACACTGCCTCGATTGACATTGATTTGATCTTCCAGCTCCAGACCCTACTGATTGAGTCTATTTTGCTCTTATTGGATTTGATCCTCTGGCAGAGGATGCAGCTGACTTGAATCTAGTATGAGGTAGAAAACCATAACCTCTACCTCTCTTTGATGGTGCTGAGCTTTTTGCTATCCAAACCTCTCATTTTGAGCTCTATCTAGAGCTTTAGCATGATTGACCACTTCTTAAAACGAGGACATATTCAAAACTATTAACAACTCTTTCAATCTAGGGCGCAGCCCTCTATAAACCAATCACATGCATCATTTTCAGTCATAACTAATTCGACAGCAAATCTACTCACCTTATTAAACTCACACTCATACTCATACACAGTGTGATTCCCTTACTTCAAACTCATAAATTCTTGCTTCATTTACCTAATAAACTGATCACCAATGTACTTATTCTTAAACTCTTCTAGAAAAAACAACTATGTCACTTGGTCACTTGATATTCTCATGGTGACATTAGTTCACCATACCCGAGCTTACCCTTGTAGCAACGAGACTACTCCATCTAACTTATCCACTTTCAAACAGTGGAGACCTTCCAACATGATCTTTACATCATTCAGCCAAAGGTATGCAGCAACATGACCTTCCTCAGCTTCACCCTTGAACTCTGGTGCTTCTAACCCTTTCAACTCTTTTGCTATATTTATTCTAGGAGTTGAGGGAGTAGGCGATTGGAAAGGCATTAGAATAACGTCCAACATCCTGAAAAACACTCCCTGATCTTGTAAAGTCACTTCTTGAGGCGCATGTTCTTCACCTTGCCTGGCCAGGGCAGGTGAATTGCTACTATCCTCATGTCCTTCATCTCCCGCTTCACATCAGCAACCCTCGTAGTCAGACATCTAATAAGATATAACCATTTAACTCTATTAGAAATGATAGCATACTCATTACACTATCAAATCAAAAAGTTTCACTTTTTGTTGGCATATATACTTTTTAAAACATAATTGACTTCAGTTTAAGCCTATAATCGACTAAACCATAGCTCTGATACCAACAAATCTAACACCCCCAACCCGTATCCGACCCGGATACGAATCTGAGGTGTCACATTGACTTTTCAAATCATTGACTTCTAACGAGTAGTTGAAAATTTAAAACTTTTATTTAAAATAAAATGGTGGAACCCTTTCATGAAAGTAAATAAGAAAAATTCAAACTCAAATTGAAAATAAAAACTTAATAATTTACATAAATACAATAAATTATGTTTACAAAAAATTATCAGAGCATATGCGATTTAAACATTTAATTGCATGCCAACATAATTCAATGTAACAAAAGAACATACATGCTTAAATAGTTTCTGATCTTATCTTCGGTAGTGATATGATTTGAACATACGCACTAAGTCTTTGACTTACTGAGGCATAATGTGCATAAATAAAACATTGAAAACAAATAATCTTTTCTTAGGATTTTATAAAAATCATAGAATACAGAAACCATAGTACATTTCATTAAAAAAAATATGTATTACCATGCACTATTCATTCATGTCATTTCTTTTAATTGTCCATGGTATATTACTGAGAACACAAGGTATGTGAGTACATTGAGGTTGTGCACTGGGTTGCTGTCGAAACTACCACATAGAATTACACCGAAGTGCCGAGTAGAATATGCACCAAAGTAGAAATTGTCCCGAATGACCACATAGAAATGTCTTGAATGACCGCATAGAACCCTTGACTCTTGGTATGCCAATTATAATTTTAGCTCTCATAGCACATACTTTTGGACTTTATCATTTATACATTTCTATAGCTTATATCGCATTTTCATATAATCACATGGATCAATAACACATAGTATACAATGTAAACAATGCATGTACTCATAGTAATAGGATCAAAACCATGTTTATATTCATGTAAACATGTATTCAAAACATTTAATAGCTTTCAAAATATTATTTCAATAAAAACATTGGAAATAGACTCATCGCAAGTCTTCTTTCCATATAACAATATATTATAATAGTATGCACTCACCTTGGCCTCACTCAATCAAAGCAAAACCTTTATTTCTCTTGGTCAATCTTATAACGTTGAATCATCTAAAACTTACCTTCTTTCAATATCTACACATAATATGATCGAGATGAATATCGGAGTTCGTAATACTATTACTCAATCATCACTAACTTAAGCTAAACGAAACACCTAATTCACAATTTCAAGCTGAATAATATCGCTACTCCATGTCCAATACCGATACTTCCTTACCATGGTATTGATTCTATACTTCAGTATCGATACCCAATCTACATTCTGGAATTTCTTCTTTAAAAATGGCACCGATACTTATCCATTAGTATCGATACCCTCAGTATCAATGTTGATCCCTCAGTATCGATATTGTTCTACTAATTCATACAATTTCACCTTATGGTATCGATACTGCTCTTCCAGTATCGATACCCAACCCATATTTCACTTATTATTGCTTTGGAGTATCAGTATTGTTCATCCAGTACTGATACCCTTCCCATGAATTACCCATTTTAACTCAAAAATGGACTAAAACTTAGTTAAATCTCTTATTTTAATTCCTTTCAAGCCTTTAAACTCAACTACTCTTATTAAAACCAACTTATATCACTTTAACACACCTAAACATCCAAAAATCCCACTAAAATACTTGAAACTCAAAATCATACCAATAAATCAACATATACCAAATCCATTTCCAACACCTTAAACTTCTTATTCTAGCTTATTGTTGGGACCGTCGGCGCACCCCATGGCGCAGCAGAAACAAAACTCGACGGTCTCACTAGCGATCCAAGTACGAAAAATCGAAATCGGGATGAAGAGATGCGAATACTTACAGTGGGTTCCTTGAAAACAGCAAGAACAATAGTGAATACGGTGGTGTAGATCGATTCGAATCGAAAGCCTCCACAAAATCACGTCTCGGCCTCTACTCAGTTCACCCGATTGAGAGCAATATTTGCTTTCCCCAAAACTATTTTGAGAGAAAACGGCTGAAGGGTTTGTGTGTTTCTTAAACGGCTGCTAGACCTAACACACCCTTTTATAGCCAAGTTACCCTAATCATATTAGGGTTTTATTATTTCAAATTAAATAAATCTATATTTAATTAATTGGAATTTAATAATCCTCTTATATCCAAGTTACCCTAATCATATTGGGGATTTTATTATTTCAAATTAATTAAATTTATATTTAATTAATTGAATTAAATATTCGGGATTATTAAAACATATATTTAATTAACTCTATATATATATTTTAGTAAAATACAACAAATTGTACATCTTTTCTCGTTTCAATCCTAGGGTGTGACCTTGTAGGTTCTTGTAACGTTAGCAATAATTATTAGAACAATTCTAATATTACATACAATGAGTGACATCTAGCAATATATCATTGTCACCTAAGTTACAAGAAAATATGATTCGACATATCATCTTGGTGACTACTCTTTTATGTATTACATCCTTATGTCTTTTATATCTAGAATAGGCACAAGTCTTGAAATAGTCACACTTGTATAGCCCATCTATTGTTTCTTGATATCTAGAGTAGACTTTAATTAACGAATAGTTTATGATATCTCATATTAACTTATTCGAGCATGACCATGCGTTTCTAGTCTTACTCAATCAAGTGGCATGTGATATATTTCCTATTATGTAAGAAGGACAAATCTTATCTTAATCATACACACCTACTACATATATTGAGATATATTCAATAACAATCTTTATAGAGCAACCAATTACAGAGCTTGTTTAGCTGCATCAAAACATACAACAATATATGTTGGGATAGGAAGCTAGAAGTTTGTTAAGGGAATCATTTCAAGATCAGAGAATGTTCGTGAAAGCAATTAATCATAGGATCTCTAATTTATAATTATTTTCGTTAAGAGTTAATATCGAAATTATCTGGTTAAAAAATTATGAAAATGTCCTTTAGAGGTAAAATAGTCCGAGTTTACTCTGATGAGAAAGTACTTTAAGGATTCATACTTAACTCAATAAATTACAGATTTAATTATTAAGATCCTGTATTTATACAAAAAATTCCTGATAACATATTAGTAACTTCTGAGAAGACAATTGACCTGAAAATCTCCGAGTTAAGAATAAATTATCGAGGGTGTTCTTCTGTCAAAATTGTTCGAAAGGTCTAGAAAAGATGATACGTTTGAATTAAATAATAAGATCATATGGAAGAAAAGGATTGGAATACACCAGATCTATAAAATGACCAAAATACCCCTAGAATGGAAATAACCCAAGAATATTACCAAGCTCAGGAATGATTGGATATCTTCAAGCTCTGAAATGAATGGAATAAAACGGAGCACCAGAATTACCAAAATACCCTTATGGCCTAGACTAAGTAGATGTTTTGAATTAATTAAGGAATCCAAGTAAATATGGGTGTAGTACTACCCTTAAAAGTTATGGAACACAACTTAAGTGAGCTGATCAACCTTAATCATATGCCAGTACCTGAACAACATAGATATTATTTGAATGTGTGTTCGTCTTCTCAAGTTTGGTTCGATGATAATTTTGGAAATATTCAGCTCAGCAACTCTAGATCGCATTCAGTACTAAGAATTTTATATTTTGTCTACAAATCAACCACGAGACCGAACTGAACTAAAAGGAAGTACAATATGTATCCGAAATTCAGAAACGTCCGGAATTACTCTGGAAAATTCCAAAGTATTGGAATAGACTTGACTGCTAAATGAACTGGGTAACCTCAAGGACTGAGGATTAAGTAAGAGATTGGAATAAGCAAAAACTCGATGAACTTACGTGATGTATTATCCCTATGGATTATAAACCACAAATTAAGTATGTCGGTATTTCCTGATATAGTTGAAACATTAAAATGAAATAAAGACCATTAGAATATCTGTTCGTCTCCTTAAGTTCTGTTCAGTGATAACTCAGAAGGTGATCTATGGATAAGAATATTTGGTATTAAAGAGTAAATACCCTGGAAGGTTAATGAATTTGATAAGTTGACAAGTATTAGTTCTGGGAGCTATTCATATGGAGTTGTTCGATAATCTGATCAATCGACATAGATTGTAAAGGACCTGAATCTTCGCTATTCCTTATCAGCTCAAATCACTCTGGTCATGTATGAAAACATAAGTAACTCATATGTAAAGGATTTTGAATACCCTTCTGATTACGTAGAGCTTCCGATAAATGTCCGAATAAGGTGATAATGATAAGCATATTATGAATAACTGATGATTTTGTCAGTTAACAAACTCTTCTAATAGTGATTCTAATTTCCGTCATTCTATCGGTAAACTGAAGATTTGTGTTTCTCTACCCGATAAGATTATCTTGTATCTCTAAATAATATCTGAAAACTCTAGTGTGTTCCCTACTTATATGAATATTTTATCTGATTTTTTATTTGAATTCTGTTTTGACATCTGATCTGAAATATGTTATGATTCCTAACCTGGATTCTGTTATGATATATGATCTGAATTATGTTTTGATTTCTGATATATCCATTTACCGACGGAGAAATGTTTTATCTGGGGGTTTATTGTTGGAGGAAGATTATCTGGAGACTCCTTGGCTTTGTGCTCAGGGTCTAAATGGCATGTGCGGTTGGGTGTATGGTTCTGGGGAACCTACACATTTATGATGTGAACGGATGGGGGTATATATATATATATATATATATATATATATATTAAAAGATCTGTATCTTTTTACTGGTTTTACGGGAACACACTAGAAAACCTATTCTGATCTCCTGAACCTAGACATCCGAAATATTTCCATCTGAAATGAATATTATCTGTTACTACCTGCAATATCAATGGACCTAAGCTCAGCCTAAAAATTTGTAGATATATGAACCAATAAGGAAATGTATGTTTATCTGTATCTACAAGTTCTTCAGCATCACTGGTAGTTCTGTATTACTGAGCTTTCCGAAGCTCACTCTATTACGCAACTTTGCAGGTTAAAAGAATTGTACAAGTTCAGCTATCGACATCAGTAAGGGAGTTCTTCCAGCGTTGTTGCAGAGTATGGTACATGTGATTAGGGGGCATGTAATTGTATTTTGATTTATATACTAGTCTAAAAATCTGTTTTATTTCTGCATACTGATAAATCATTTTGTAAGTTACATGTTTTGATAAAAAGTTTTAAATTTTCTCTATTTTTACAGTGGGTCGCTCCGGTGGCCCTAATGTGACACTCAAGATCGGATCGGGTTACCGCATCGGTCTGAGGGGGTTACAAAAATCCTCAGGATCTTCTTGCTGCGGCCGGATTAGAAGATTCCAATCTGGAGGATGATTAGGCCGCTGCGCCCTCATCAACTGCAGGAAGACGGAGGCAGGCATGGTCGGAATCTGATGACGATGAACCGTCACAAAGGAGGGTTGAGTCCCGTAAGGGACAACTCGATCGAGCAACAAAAGAGTGAAGGTAATCGTAAGCGAAACGCCGGTGATGCGCTCGATGACGAGGAGGATTGAGATCAAACGGACACGGATTCAAAGCTCATTTTAGTTTGTATTGTGGAAATGTTTGTCATAGACGATGCATGCCTTTTTATTTAAAATCCATGGCCATGTTAGAACACTTATTTGATGTTAAGTGAAACCTTAATCTAACATAAAAATGCATAATGATAAATTTATTTATGTATATTCTTTTTTTTTATCAATTTAACTCTTATTCTTTTTCCAAGTTAAATTTAGCCATCAGTCTTCAAAAATAAAATTTATTTAATATAAGCATTAATTAAAACATCAAATTTGTTAACCATGTTATGATGTTAATGTATCAAGTATCAACCTACATTATAATCCATATATATTTTATATTGATAGATGATTATTTTGTATGTCGCCTCAATTAATTTAAGAACTATAAAAATATTTTAACAACTTAAAAAAATAAAAGTTACTAAAAGAATAAAAAAAATAACTTGAAGCACATATGTACTATACATGAACACTGTGATGTCAATAATATTAAAATTTTAATATTTTTAGTCAACATTTAATTTACAAAATTGAATTGGATATAAAATGTAAATTCAATTAAAAATTACATCAGATTAAATTTATAACTCACGATTTGGGTAGTTATGTTTCAGACGAATTTGATAAATATACTAAATGGATAGAAATCATAGAATGAATTATTAAATCTCTTAATGAGTATATATATCAGACCTTGAGTAGTTATTATGGATGAATTTGTTGAATTTACGGAATCTTAAAAATTGTGAGGTTGAGCTTCCTAATACTCTTAATGATTTCATAGCATTGATTTGAATGGTATATATCAAGATAGACTTAATGAAATAACATACATAAGTGTGAATAACTAACCATCTTTTATGAAAGATGATGGATTATCTTTTAAGAGTACTTGTCATCATCTCAATGTGTATTAGCTAAATTAATTGATCTATCACGGGACTCGACTAGTCGTGTGTTAGAAGCTCACTCATATTTTAACATGCTCAAGATTCCTAAACTTGTTAGGAGAAAATTACTAATTTTACTATTTACTAAGTTAAATATAATAGATAATACTGCTTATGCGGTTAATTTCGTTGCAGCTCTTTTATAGTCTTTAAAATTCTCTAATTAATTAATTAGTGGAAATTGTTAGTAATGAAAATAAAAAAGATGAAAAAGATCTTGTCATATTAGTTCAAATAAGATTTACTTTTAAATTAAGTAGATATTGATGAGAGCTTTAGATTTTTATGGTAATTGTTTCATCTTATTTACAGATTCGTTCCAATTTTTCTATTACAGATATCAAGTTTCAATTCATTATTTTACACGCATGCAATCATATGTTTCTTAATGTTTTTTCTCATATCGTTTTTTTTTCGTCTAAATATTTAAAAGAGCAATCTAAGTGAGTTTCACTTCCTTATTTTAGCTGCACGAAATCTAAAAGAATGTATTAATCTGGAGAACAATTACATTTTCAGAATTACAATAATCAAAATAAAATTACTTCTAAAATAGTGTCACACACTATACAATAAAATTACTTCTAAAATAGTGACCCACACTGTACAATAACTTTATCACACTATTTTTATATATTTATTAGCATTAATATTTTTATTATACAATAATATTTTTTACTAAGAAAATTAAGGCAAAAATAAAATCAGAAACATTAAAGAAAAAAACAAAGAATTGTTGAAATGAAAAAAAGGAGAAAGAAGATGGATAATAATATATGTTAATCTATTTTTAAATCATCATATACTAAAAAATATATTTTATTTTTAACCGTAAAATTATTTATTAATTTATATGGATAATAATATTCACTATTCAACCTTGTACCGTTAGTGCTAAATATTTTCAACCAGAAACGTTAAAATTAAATACATATAATTATTAAAAAAATACATTAAAAGTTGGAGTAAGATTAGGGGATGAGTATGGTCAGATTGAGTTGGATTTTTTGTCAACTTTACTCGATTTAATAAATATATATCCTCCACCGATTCGAAAAATAAACACCGTCACTCGACTTAAACTGATTATTTTTTGAGATAAAATCCGAACTCGACCTGAAATAATATATTTATAAAAATATTATTTTTATTTAATAAAAAATAGATATTTAATTGAAAAAATATATAGATGGCTATTTTTGCAATCACCTCTAAATATATAGATAAAATCATATTTTTGAGTTGTGTCAAATATTTTTCACCATAAATTCAAACTCAACCCAACTCAAATATAATATCTAAAAAACTTGATCTAATCTAACTCGAATTTAATTTTTTTTTAAACTGAACCGATAAAATCAAATCGAATAAGAAGACATCTTATTCTATCTCGTGTCCATCCCCAAGTAATACGCCAAATATGACGAATTAAGGGCTCTACTCTCTAGGGTGCTTCCAAACTCTAAAATATGAAAGTTGTTTCCCGTACCTCATGTATGGACGACAGCGGGCTTTTTCTTTTCCTTCCATATTATATATATGGCGGTGTTTATAAACACAGCCACGTATTTAGCTGTGCTTGCAAAAGGAAAACTGTCGCTTAAAAGTATTTTATTGAATTTAGCAGTCTAAAATTGGTTAATTTATAGTCCAATTAGACCTTTTCTTAAATCTTTAAAAACAAGGAATGCCGCTATGGCGCTAACCCTAGAGAAAGTGTCCACTTGTGTCACAACTTAGCTCATGAATATCGTTCGAGCAAACATATTTAATCGATTAATTAAGTTATTTATTATTTTATATTTTTAAGTTATAACATTTATTTTTTTCTCCTACAATCTTTCATTCCCATCTCTTATAATAAGATTAAGGTTAGATTTAACATTTATTAAAAAAATAAACAAATACAATTGAATTAGCCAACTAATTAATATGTCTAAAATATAAAATATAAACATGGTAAAACTTATCAATAGTATTTTAAAATAAAACATACAAATGAAACAGAAACATTGTATTATCAAAATCGAAATTAAATCACTATAAAACCTAGTAAATATTAGGTATGTAAATGAACTGAACGTTCAGCGAACCGTTCATGAACCGTACGGTGGGAAGTTCGTTTATGTTCGTTTATTTATTAAATGAACGAACATGAACAAGATTTTGTGTCGTTTAATTAAATAAACGAACACAAACAAAGGGTTAGTTCGTTCATTTACGTTCGTGAACGTTCGATTATATGTTCGTTTATTTATGTTCATTTATGTTTGTTCATTTATGTTCGAATATAGGGCAAGTTGAATTTGTTATGAAGATTATTGAAGTTGTTTGGATTTCAAGAATATTGTTTTGTTGAACAAATTAACTTTAAGACTTTATTATGATCATATAACTTATTTATTATTTATGTATGTTTTTGTCGTATTCGAACAAATTAACTCTAAAGTTGCAGGTTATATAATGAATTTTAAATTGTTATTATTGTTGTTTACTTTTTTACATTCATTTGTTCTGTTCGAATAAGTTTATTTTTTGTGGTTGTGTTGTTCGTTTATGTTCGTTCGTTTGTGTTCGTTTATGTTCGTTTATCATTTAAATGAACGAACATGAACCAACATGAACAAGTTATATTCCTTAATGAACGAACATGAACAACAATTTTTTTGTTCGTTTATGTTCGTATTCGTTTATGTTCGTTTATTTATTAAATGAACAAACATGAACATACTTCCGTTCGTGTGTGTTCGATTGGTTTATAGGCCTAGTAAATATAAAGTAATAAAAAATTAATGTTTCCATAACGTGAATACACTAACATGTTAAACATTACAAAAATGAGTTATTAATCTATATAAATTATATATAATTTTATATTGTGAATATAATAAGGCATAATACACACCAATATATATATTTAGATGATAAATAAATTGAAGAACACACTTATAAATCACACTAATATTGAGGAAGGTCAAATAATAATGGGTTTGGAAGTAAGAAGCAAGTGACACGAATGGTAATGGATGACAGTGGGGGCTTTGAAGGATCCAGCCGTTTCACTTAACTGTTTGACTTCCGGTTCGTTTGGTGGTCTGTTACAGTCAATCTCAGGGTTCAATCTGATAGAAAATATATAAGTAAACAAGAAAATAATGTTGTTCCTTTCTAATTTCACAATTGTTTTTTTAAGATTTCTTAGAATCTATCGTTTGCATGCATCCAGTCATCCACATTAAATATGCTTTCAGTTCCTTTCTTACTCTAAAAGCTGACGTGTTTCATTTGGAGATGCCAAAAGCTCATTTGCTTTAAAATAATAAACATCAGAAAAAAAATATTAACCCCTTTTTAATATTTGGATTACTGAAATCTGCTCCTAAAGGATCCGTTTGTTGTAGAAATAAACAAATAGTTATTAAATAATTAAATTGAGCTATAATAATTTAAAAATTCATTATATAAATTGAATATGTGAGTTATTCAAATATAAAATAAAAAAGTTGATAATAAATTTCGAAACACAATAATTATTTTAATTTATAATAAAAATATAATGTTGATGCATATTGAACATCAATTAGATTTAAAAATAAACAAAAAAAAAATCATTGTAAGCAAGAGCACACAAAAACGTCATTAAAAGAAAAATATATGTTTAGTGGTAATTTAGGTCCTCAAACTTTTGGGGAAAAATTAGTGTAGCCCTTAAACGATTTTTGCACTAAATGCAACTCTTAAATTGAAGGAAAAAATAATCTAACCTTTTAACCAACAGAATCAAGTGTTGACCATTACACCGCTTACATGACAATTCACGAAACTTATATGACAATCTACAATATTGATGTTATAGTTCATGATATTGTTATGATATTACACCGTGGACGATTATGTGATAAACGATCTTAGTTATTTTTTGGCTAAGTTTTAAGGCATAATTGTTTTTTTTTAGAAAATTTGAGGACATATTTAATTTAATTTTAAAAAAATAAAATAAAAATTTAATTTTAAAATATAAAATATAAATGATTATTAAGATATTTAATACGTTAAAATATATAAATTATTAAAAGTTCAATTTAAGGATCATATTAAGTGTAAACAAATTAGTGACTATATTGATTTTTTTACAAAAATTTGAGGGTTTTAGATACTACTAAGTCAAAAAAAATTATTAGAAAGATTTGAACTGATGTAAATTAAATTAAAAATTTATATCTCATATTTTTTTATAATCTAAATTTTCAAAACAATTTTAATGAAAACATTGAAAACATATTTTTTATATTTTTATATTTTCACTCATTTTTATTTTCATTCTCCAAAAATTATCTTTTAATTTTACAACCACATACATTTTTTTCTAGGTAAAGAAAAATAAATATATCTTATATTTTCTAAAACCAAATCACAATAATACTTTATTTCCTTTATTTTCTTGTTTCAAATTTAATATATATAAAAAAGCAATAAATCAGTTTTTACTTTACTAACTCCGTAACTCCCCAGTTTCTGTATATGCTTTGGAAAGAGGGATTGGTCAGACAAGTGTCAGTCTAACGCCACGTTTGAGTAAACCGCGTTGTCAACAGAAGCCATTTTATTTATCGAAATTGTTGGCCTTTTTATCTCAATAATAATAATCTTTATAATCATTAACTTATTGATTTAAGATTTAAGAAGATAATATATTAATTTTTTAAAATAAAATTAAAGTTAAATAAATTTAAAGGATCACTCTTCTACCGAATATCTACAATATCAAATCTAAATTAATGGATATTAAACCAGCTCTTCTTAAGATATGGCCACCATGCAAAAATATAAATCTCTCTCCGTATCTTTTGGATTTTTAGTCTTTGATTAATTAAACTCCTAAGTACATTTTAAAGACTATAAATTCCAAGATCCAGTAGGTCTAAAGGCTAAACACAGCTAACTAGGGTTTAGCATTAAAATCATTTTCAAACATTATATACAAATCTATATATGAAAACATAATATACACCTACCATGAAAAGCCATCAAACCTTTAAATATATATTATCGAAAAATAAAATAATAAAAATATATGAAAATAAATAGAGGAAATTTGGATATGATTGCATCATTCGAAACTCAAAACTTTGCCACATGCACGCATGACAGCCTCTGCGCACTCACGTAGCTACTCGGAACCTCGCTTCCTCCATAATATTAATTCAATTCCCCACCCTTCACCGTCACTTCCCTATATATATATATATATATATATATGTATGTATGTATCGACAGCATCAATTCAAACATCACTCTTCTCTCAACTTTGATCAATTCCTTTGTTCTGCAAAAATGGAACATGAGGCAAGAGTTAATCCATCAAGTTACAGAGGTGTGCACCAACGGAAATGGGGAAAATGGGTGTCCGAAATCCGGGAGCCTGGGAAGAGGACCCGAATATGGCTCGGGAGTTACGAGACATCCGAAATGGCAGCGGCGGCCTATGATACCGCGGCATTACACTTCCGAGGACGAGCTGCTCGGCTTAACTTACCGGAGTTGGTCGATACTTGATAGCCTTCCGCGTCCGGCTAGCTCCAGTGCGGAAGACGTTCAAATGGCGGCACAAGAGGCAGCATTGAGGCTCGGTCGAAGACCAAAGTTGAGCTCGGAGGTGGGTACCGAGCTAGCTGGTGGTGGGAAGAGCCTTGGTCCTATTAGGACCGGACTGTCGCCGAGCCAAATTCAGGCTATCAATGAGTTCCCGCTGGATTCTCCCAAGATATGGATGGAACTGGCCGGTGCAGTGTTGTTGGCCGATCCGATGATGTGTGGGGTTGATGATGCCCTGTTTTTCGTGACTACGAAGAAATTCTGGTTGAACCCATATGGGATTAAATATTCTTTTACCAAGTATAGTAAAATACATCCGTAACCTAAAGATTATAACATAACGATTTTTTAAGATAATTATTAAAAATATTATAAAAAATTAACGAATTGCTCGTGAATTTATCGAATAGAGTGAAACTTTGTTACACTCAACTCGTTACGATTTCAAGTCGAATCAACTTAAATCGAACTTTGACCGAGTTTTAATAGAATCAAATTTGAGCTGTACAACTTATTAAATACCTTTAATTTGATATTTTATAAAGATGTGGTATTTGTAATTGTTGTTTGGGAATTAATGCATATTCAAGGCATATTCAAGGCCTGACTAGGGCCTGAATATAATTATACCTTACGGTCATATTCAAGGCATTGGGGTTTCCAGATTTTCTTTTCCTTTTCCTTTGCACGTATAAAATATTTTATAGCACATGCCGCCTCTTTTTTAGGCCGGTAAATAAACTGAATGTTAACCGAACCGTTCATGAATCGTGCGGCGGGAAGTTTGTTTATATTCGTTTATTTATTAAACGAACGAACATGAACAATATTTTGCGTTCGTTTAATTAAATGAACGAACATGAACAAAGGGCTCGTTCGTTCATTTACGTTCGTGAATGTTCGATTATATGTTCGTTTATGTTCGTTCATTTATGTTCATTTATGTTCGAAAAGATGGTAAGTTGAATATGCTACAAAGATTATTGAAGTTGTTTAATTTCAAGAAGATTGTTTTGTTGAACAAATTAACTTTAAGACTTTATTATGTTCATATAGTTTATTTATGATTTATGTATGTTTTTGTCGTATTCGAACAAATTAACTCTAAAGTTTCAGGTTATATTAATGAATTTTAAGTTGTTATTCTTGTTGTTTACTTTTTTTACATTCATTTGTTGTGTTCGAATAAATTTTTTTTTGTGTTTGTGTTGTTCGTTTATATTCGTTTATTGTGTTCGTTTATGTTCGTTTATTATGTTCGTTTATTATGTTCGTTTATGTTTGTTCGTTTGTGTTCGTTTATGTTCGTTTATCATTTAAATGAACGAACATGAACAAGCTATATTCCTTAATGAACGAACATGAACAAAAAAAAATTTGTTAGTTTATGTTCGTGTTCGTTTATGTCTGTTTATTTATTAAATGAACGAACATGAACATACCTCCGTTCGTGCGTTCGGTTCGTTTATAGACCTACTCTTATTCTCCACACGCATATTAACATGTGACCATTTTCTAACTTTAAAAGATTTCATCATTTATATATTAAACAACTCAACAAATATTATAGAAATGGTCATCGATTCAAATCAATTAAGTAAATTCAGTAGTTAAAATGAGTGTTGTTTTCCTTAAGGATCTTAGGTTTAAACAGTTATATTTGTAGGATATGTATGCATTGTCAATGGTTAAAAAAGATTATAAACATATTCACCTCATACTATTCAAAAGAAAAAAAATATTTGATTCTCAAATACTATTTATGATTATTTTATTTAAATATTATATAAAATAATGAAAGGTTTATAATATCATTATAATTATCTCTTTATTAATATTTAAAGAATGTATTGAAGAATTAAATTTATTGAATTAAAGTAAAATTATAACTAAATTAATAGGATGTATAAGTAATGAGAACTAAATATATAATAATATCAATTTTGTAAGTTATCACGTTAGTTCCTCCATCATATGTTAACGTAATGTGGTTTAATTGATATAATTTAAATAGTTAAGTGATTTGATTGACAAAATTAAAAGATCGATGATCATATTAATTTTCTATATAATAATAGTTTTTGAATAATCTAGGGTAATTACAAGATAGCATATATTTAGAATCTTTCTTAATTATTGACAACGCGCACACACCTGTAGACGTAGCTACTCGAGCCTTGAACCTCTAGGGAGAACAACATTCCCTTTAACCACTAATATCATTTAATGGATTCTACATAATTGTAATTTAAATCCAATAATAAATAAACCAAATAATGTCCATCTTAAAATTTAATTTTAAATATTTAATAAATCTTTATAATGTTGAAATTAAATAATTTAATCCTCTTAAGATTTTATATTAATTCTATTAATTGTATGAATCTGAATTCGAATATTTACTTTAAATATAATATTTCTTTACCTAATAAAAATAAAAATATTAAACACATTTAAATAAATAATAAATATAGATACATCTACACATAAGACTCAAATCAAAATCAGAATTAATAAGGGTTGGAGCAAAACAATATACCATTCTATCCTACTGTTGAAATGATGAAAACTCGTTGAATTCTGTAATGGTTTTAGTAGATTGAGAAGAAAATAGACGATAGAAGAGAGGAAGAGATTTCAGAAAAGAAACTTTCATTCATCAAAATGTATAAAAAAATATTATACGGAAGTACATTGTTTTATTTGATTACAGGTACTAAATCTATCATTTTACCAGCTGGTTGTCCTTTCTTATAACAACCTCAACGTCTCTATTCATGTATTTTAGGCTCTGAGTAATAGGTTGTTTGGCAGTTATTTGGACTTTTGCTGGACTCCTTAGTGCGCCTCACGTGCGGGGTAAGTCAAAATTAGCAATTCATCAAACATAATCCCTAACCCTTTTCTTTCAATTCCCAAATTCTTCTCATCGAACCGCCCTTCCTCTTCTCTAACCTTGACAATATCCTCCCTTCGAAATGATCATCGACCCCAAGGATCAAATTCTGCAAACTTAGCTTGAAGGACAGTGAAGCCTTCTTAGGTGTCGTGAGAAGCATCAAAATTCATCCATTGCAACAACAACTTAGTGACTGGTTTGTTCTGTCTTTTAATAATTCTCTTACCCATTATCATCGAGGGAAATATCTTGAATTGACCATTATCTTGTAGTACAGGAGGTGCATTGGAAGGAACAATGGAGTCCCTGATTCTCTTCTTCACCAAACTCACATGAAATACAAGGTGCAGACGAGACACGACTCATAAGTCTAATCGATAAACAACTTCACCAATTTTCTCTAATATTTTATAAGGCTCGTAGTATTTAGATGCTAAATTGAGGTTCTTTCTGAGTGCAAGGGAGGTTTGAGGATAGGGATGAAGCTTCAAGTAAACCTCTTCGCCCTCTTGAAAATTCCTTTCAGTCTGATGTTTTTCTACTTGTGGTTTCATTCTGTTATGAGCATGTTGTAATTATTCCTTAACAATCTGCCTTATCTTTTCATGCTTTTGCATCATGTCATTCACACTATTAACATTGGATTTTGTTTTCCATGTCATTGTTGGTGGTTTGTAGCCGTACAGGGCCTGAAAAGGGGTAATCTTTAGAGTTGTATGATAAGTGGTATTGTACCACTTCATCATGTGGTAATCATCTTGCCCACTGCTTAGGTCTTAGGAAACATAGGCCTCTTAGGTACTGTTCGAGGCATTGTGTTTAACTATATTTTGATATAACAAATTAAGGCAAAATATTTTTGGACTTGAATTGAATTTATTCAAATTTTTCAAAAATAATTCAAAGTCCATTAAAAGTGAATTTTAGCACAAAACAGTTTTTCATGCACAAGAAGTACCAATATTGTTATTACAATATCGATATTATATGAACAATATAGATATTGTTCATGTGGTACTGATACCAAAGGTAAGAGAAGTATCGATACTCTCTAGGTAGTATCAATACTACCAGCATTGCTCAAATTCCAGAATGCAAAAATGATACCGATACCCAAAGGGGTACCGATACTACTTTACATAGTAGTATCAATACCATAGGCTTAGTATCGATACCGTCAGGCCCAACGGCTAGTAACAAATAGTTTTATTTAAATATAAGAAAGGTAGTACTGATACTCCCTATAGGAGTATCGATACACTCTGTACTGGGCAGTTTTATTTTGCAGAGAAAACATCCCCAACGGCTCCAAATCACTCACAACTGCTAGAAATGGCCACAAACTCATTTCAACATATAAATATAAGTTCAAGACACTTGAAGAAGGGTTAGAACACGTATCCGAGCAATAAAACACAAGAGAAGAGTTTTTCATTCCTATTTTACTTTCTCTTATAAATATTTTGTTATTGTTAGCTTTAATTTGTAAACAACCTACCTTGTAGAGAATTTATTGTTTATTTCTTTTATCCTTTTGAAAAGGGGTTTTGGTTGTATCTTATCCAATTGAAAAGATAGTGAGTTGTAAATATTACTCTTGATACTTGAAAAAGAAAGAACAAATTAGTGGATTTGTTGGAAAATCCTAAGTGATGAACTTAGGTAGTGGATGCAAACTTCATTAAGGGAGTTGAACCACTATAAATCATTGTGTCAAATTGTATATACTTTTTTCTCCTTACTCCCTAAACACAATTTTCCAATTCACCCCCTTGTACATTTTTCGGTTATCCAAATTGAGCTTTAACAATCCTAACAATTGGGATCAGAGCTTGACTCGTTAGAAGGCTTCACATTCTTGAGATGATCCTCAAAGAAGCTCTACCGATTCCCGATGCAACCGACAAGAAGATGGCTTCAACCTCCGGTGCTTACTACATTGAAGATTCTTAACCGGTAAATAAGCCACCGTATTTCAATAGAGCTAATTATGTCTATTGGAAGAATAGGATGATGCTCTTCATTCAAGCCAATGATCTATGAGCTTGGAACTCTATCATGAAATGATACTCCATTCCAACCAGCGAGATGGACGATTGAAGTGATGGAGAGAAGAAGAAGTTCCAACTTAATGCGATGCACATTCTATTTTGTGCATTAGGCCCGGATGAATATGGAAAAGTCTCATCTTGTTCCAATACCATTGAGATTTGGGACAAGCTCCAAGTCACTCATGAAGGAACCAACGAATTGAGAGAAACCAAAATCAGTTCTCAACCATAGCTACGAGAATTTCAAGATGAAACCGGATAAAGACATCAAAGCTATGACGGATATATTTTTCGTGTTTGTCAACAGTCTCAAGGGATTTAGAAAAGTAATCCCTAATGAGAAGCTATTTAGGAAGATGATTTACTCTCTTCCATAGTCTTGGCAATCGAAGAAGACTACGATTATCGAAGCTAAGAACCTTAAGTCACTCACTCTTGATGAGCTTATCGGTTCTCTTCTCACTCATGAGTTGATGGTGAAGGAAGAATAAGATGATGAAGAAAAAAAGGACAAGAAGAAGGGGTAGGCATTGTCTTCAAATCCACCAATGAGAGAAATCAAGAATCAAATGAAGAGGTGGATGAAGACGATGATGATGCAGAATAGATGGCCAGTCTCTTTAAAAGATTTAAGAGATTCATGACTTCCAAGGAAGTGAAACATGAATCGAGCAAGAATAAGAGTCCCCCGGTGTGCTTCAATTGTCAAAGAACGGGGCATGTCAAGTATGAATGTCCCCCACTAAAGAAGAAGGGATTAAGTAAGAAAAAGACATTTGTGACAGCTTGGAGTGATGAAGATGACTCCAATAATGAAGATAAAGTAGTCAATCTATGCCTCGTGGGCATCGAAGAAGATTCAATGGTAACTTCTAACTCTAGTTAATTAGATTCTTATTCTTTTGATGAGTTACAAGTTGCTTATAAAGAGTTGTATTTGTAATTTGATACCATGAATTCCAAATAATTTCAAAACTTAAAGTTGAAAATGATTTGGTTTTGAAAGCAAAAGTTGATTTTGAAAAACAAAATGAATCTTTGAAAAATGATTTAGAGATTTCAAAAGTCAAAATTAATGATTTAGAAAAAGAAAATTTTGATTTGAAAGTTAAGCTTGAGAGCTTAACAAAAGAAAAAGAATTAATTTCTAAAACAACTCATTATGTTTAAAAATGGCAAAATGCCCACATTGCCATTTTCATGGTCACATGGAACATGCTTGTCCTATAAAGAAAAAAAATCTTTCAAAATTATACAAGTATGGGTTCCTAAGGGAACAAGGGGCATTGAAACTAACATCCAAGGATCCAAAGAAATTTGGATACCAAAATAAACTTGAATATCTCTTGTAGGTGCGTGGGAGCAATGGTGAAGAAAGTGAAGATATTCAAATGCTTTAGCCACACTTGAAAAGGAATGGGTAACCTCTATGCTAAATGCATTTATTTTGATTAATTGCTTGCATATTTGTGTTAAGCATGAATGAGTTTTGATCTTAAGTGATTATGCATTGTTTTTCATCTCATGTATATTAAAAAAGGTGTTATGATGAACATTTTAGAGTTTCAATCATTTTTCATAATTTTTAGTTCATCATAATGAATTTTGGTCAAAATTGGTTTTTAATGCAAAAGATAACTCTCTAACAATTTATATCTATTTTTCAAATGCTTTGCTTTTTCAAATTTTAATTTTTAACCTAAATTTAAATGTTTATGCATGTAGTTTAAAATGAAAATGATATCTCTTTTACAATTGATATCAAAATTTTCAAATGCATAACATTTTTATATATCTTTATGCACATGTACTTAATTTCAACAATTGGTATTGCATAAAGTTTATTAGACTTGGTTATATTGACTTTCATGTTCTACTAACATGTTTGTTATTCTTTGTGAAATTCAATTTTGTTTAAGTGTCAAGCTTTTAAAGTCAATCAATTTTTTGTTTGGAATGCACTTTTTGAGGGGGAGCTTTTGATTTTTCAAATGCTTTTAATGTAACATTTATCACTTCTCCATTGTTACTTTTGAACCTTAAAGTTGAATTATTTTTTCATATAACAAAAAGGGGAGAAGTATAGGTTCGAAAAATTCAATTTCTCAATGAAAAAGGGGAGCTGAACATTTTCCAACAATTGATATCTTTTTTATATTTTTCATTAAATATTTTATTAAGGGGGAGTTTTGTCAAAAACAATTTTCAAATGTTTTGTTATATCAAAAAGGGGGAGATTGTTGAACTATATTTTGATATAACAAATTAAGACAAAATGTTTTTGGACTTGAATTGAATTTATTCAAAGTTTTCAAAAATAATTCAAAGTCCATTAAAAGTGAATTTGAGCACAAAATAGTTTTTCACATACAAGAAGTATCGATATTGTTCTTACATTATCGATACTATATGAATGATATTGATAATGTTCATGTGGTACCGATACCAATGGTAAGAGAAGTATCGATACTCTCTAGGTAGTATCGATACTACCAGCATTGCTCAAATTCCATAATGTGAAAATGGTATCGATAACATAGGCTTAGTATCGATACCGTTAGGCCAAACAGCTATTTTTATTTAAATATAACAAAGGTAGTACCTATACTCCCTATAAGAGTATCGATACCCTCTGTACTGGGCAGTTTTATTTTGCAGAGAAAATATCCCCAACGGTTCCAAATCACTCCCAATGGCTAGAAACAACCACAAACTCATTCCAACATATAAATACAACTTCAAGACACTTGAAGAAGGGTTAGAACACCTATCTAAGCAATCAAACACAAGAGAAGAGTTTTCCATTCCTATTTTACTTTCTCTTATAAATATTTTGTTCTTGTGAGCTTTAATTTGTAAACACTCTACCTTGTAGAGGTTTTATTGTTTAATTGTTTTATCCTTTTGAAAAAGGGTTTTGGTTCTATCTTAGCCAATTGAAAATATAGAGAGTTGTAAAGGTTACTCTTGATCCACGAAAAAGAAAGAACAAATTAGTGGATTTGTTGGAAAATCCTAAGTGAGGAGCTTAGGTAGTGGATGTAAACTTCATTAAGGGAGTTGAACCACTATAAATCATTGTGTCAAATTGTCTATACTTTTTTTCTCTTTACTCCCTAAACACAATTTTCCAATTCACCCCCTTTTTCTTTTTCGATTGTCCAAATTGAGCTTCAACAATCCTAAAACACTGATTTACTTGTTTGGTCTGGCCATCAGTTTTAGGGTGATAAGAAGTACTATACAAAATACTAGTGCCCAATTGCTTCATTAATTCCTTCAAAAAAATGCTAGTAAAAGTCTTGTCGCTGACAGAAATTGCCATTTTAGGTTGGCCATGCAGCTTGTAAACATGGTCATGGACTTTAGTTGGATCAGTAAATACCCCTGCAGCTGAAATGAGATGCCCCAAATATTGTACTTGTCTTTACAAAAGAAATACTTAGTCCACTTGGCAAACAGTTGGTTTGTTTGAAGTGTTTGTAAGACCATTTTCAAATATTGTACAGGTCCTCCATAGTGGGATTATACACCAAAATATTATAAAAAAAACTAATACAAATTTTCGAAGATAAGAGTTAAATAATTCATTCATAAGAGCTTGAAATGTAGCAAGGACATTGGTAAGGTGAAGGACATTACCTTAAATTCCAAATGTCATTGATAGTTTGGAAGGCTATATTGTAGATGTCCTCAAGTTTGATTCTAATATGCCAATAGCCTGAACACAGGTCAATTTTGGGAAAATAAACTATTCTATGTAATTCGTCTAGTAGGTCCTCTAGCATAGGAATTGGATACTTTTTTTTATTGTCTTATTGTTTAGTTGGCGATAACCCACAAAAAATGCTACGTGCCATCATTTTTTAAATAAGGAGGAAAGGGGAAGTAAAATGACTTTTGCCTTCCTGAATAACTAATGAGGATAACATGCTAGCAATTTGTTTTTCCACCTTCGCCTTTTGATTGCGAGAAAATCTATAGGGTCTCAGGTTCACTGGTGAAGAACCTGGTTTCAAGGTAATAGAATGGTCATGTGTTCTATTTGGGGGTAACCCTTTAGGTTCTTCAAAAATACCATTGTATTCTTCCAAAATAGGTTTTAATTTTGGTGGAATCTCATATTGAGTCATTTCTATACTAATCATGAAAATATGCCCAATGAGATTAGGATTTGTGATAGTCATCACGAAATGTAGCCCCAAAATCTTTCTACAAGAACTCAGAATTATTTTGGACTTGTATCACAATATACTCCTCTCCTTTTGCAAAACTCTGAGTCATGTTATTAAAGTCCATCAAAATAGGGCTAGAAATTTTTATCCAGTCTACCCCAAGCACAATGTCACTGCCACTTAAATTCATAATTCGAAATCATGAGTAAATGGGAGTCCTTGCATTAGCCAAGTCACCAAATTACTTCTTGCTGAACTAAAAAGTTTTTCTCCATTAGCAACAATAATAGCTAAAGGATAAGCAATGACTATGTTAGCTCCTTCACTAGCCCATTTTGGAGTAAAAAAATGGGTACTGGCACTGTCAATCAATATATTCAATGGCTTCTCTCTAAGAAAACCTTGAATCCTTAGTGTATTATGGTCAATCCAGCTAGTAATTGCATTTATAGAGATTTCTAAATTCTCCTCATCTTGAATTACATGTTGCTCAGTGTCTCCCCCTGAAATTTCTGTGTTCTCACTAACCTCTCATTCTTCCATCATATTGAGTTGTCTTGGTTTACATTGATGACATGAAACAAACTTCTCTCCACATCTAAACATAAATTGTTTTGTATGCTATACTCCATTAGGTTAGGTTTATTTTGAGAAGTAGAATTTGGTTTCTAATTCAGTATGTTAGGGGCTTGTTTACAAAAAGTAAATGGGGTAGGGTGGGGTGGGCTTCTCAAACTTGTTCTTTGTCGTCTATTCTTAAATTTCACAGAAAGTTCATAAAGTTTGGTCTATCTGTATGCTTTCGTAAGACTTTTAGGTTTAGATTTTTAACCCTATATTTTAATTCTTCTGTTAAACTACTCACAAACAGAGAAACAAAGAATTCCTCGCCCAAGGTCATATTTTGCAGTAGCATATAGGGCTTCAACTCCTCAAATCTATCTTGATACTCCTCTACTGATCCTTTCTGCATGAGTTTTGTAAATTTCTCAATAATATCAGGGAATGACTTATTATGAAGTCTGTGACACAAATCAACTTTAAATTCATGCCAGTTCACATGATGTTTCTGCATGATTTAACCATCAAACCATGTCTCTGCTCATCCCACTAAATGCATTGCTGCTACTTCAACCTTCTATTCATCTGAAACCCCATAAAGATAAAAAAAATGTGGCATTTTTGTATCCATCCTCTTGGATTAATGCCATCAAAAGCTAGTAACTCAATTTTTATCCTAGGTATCAGAGATCTGAGTTATAATACCCTCCTAGTCCTTTTCGTTCATCAACATAACCCCTTAGAGTAGGTTTAAAACTACTATTTTACCCTGATTTTGTTTTGATTTAAGACTATGTGAGTTTGACTAAAACACCTCGGGCTTAGATTTAAGAATACCCAGTTGCTCATGTTTATATTAAACCTTGTCTTATCATTTATCACCATCATAGTCACTGATTTTTTCATCAGATTTAGGAAGAATAGAAGTATTTACCTGCTCTCTTTCTGGGTTACTTTTCACATATTCCCCATTCCTTTCAGTCAAAATCTTTAAAATATTCTCCGCAAATCCTTGGTTCGTTGCCATTCTTGACTCCAATGTACTTATGTTGTTATCTTGTGACTCCCACCATTTGGGAGGATTAATTTAATCGGTTATCTACTTCAGTATTTTTGCTAAATTCTATATGAAGTTTGATTCAGTTGAGTCTAATGATTTGATATGAGAGGAATAGATGGTAGAAGAGAGAAAGAGATTTCAGAAAAGAAACTTTCATTCATCAATATGCATAAAAAACATTCTATGACAGTACATTGTTTTATTTGATTACACGTATTGAATCTATCATTTTGCCAGTTGTTTGTCCTTTTTTCTAACAACCTCAACGTCTCTATGCAGGTATTTTGGGCTCTGGATAATGGGTTGTTTGGCAGTCATCTGGACCTTTACCGAACTCTTTAGTAATGCTCATGTGCGCCTCACGTGCGGGGTAAGTCAAAATTCCCAATTCATCAGACACAATCTCTAACCCTTTTCTTTCAATTTCCAAATTCTTCTCACCGAATCGCCCTTCCTCTTCTCCAACTGTGACAAATTCACTCAATTGTTACGTCAAATTATGTAAAGTTTTATTTGGTTAAATTATCTAAATATTATTTTTTTAATATTTATTTATCAAAATAACATAAAAAACTTTAATTTCTAAAATAGCATATATTTATGCCACATAAAACAAAATCGTGTCCATGTAACAGCCAGGAACGGAACCAGGATTAAATATTGATATGGGCCGAAATATTAGACTATTTAAGAAAAATAAAATGACTTATTAGGTATTCATACTCAAAATTCAGTACGAACCAAGTAACCTTAGTGATTAAGAGATTCTTGTTATCCTTGAGATCCCAAGTTTGAGCATTGCGTATGTAAGAGTATGATCTTTCATTATCAAATGATTTAAAGTCTTTGCACAGTTAGTACCTTAACCCCAGATTTATATATAAAAACAAACTCAAAATTCACAAGACAACACCTAATTTGTCTAATATTTAAACTTACAATGACATGAATTGTTACTAGACCAAATTTGAGAACATGAGGTTATCATTCTTAGTTCGGTCCCTACTCAATTAAATATTTAATAAATTCTTATATTTTGTTTAATTTAAATATTTATTTTTACATGAACCAAAATACTATTAGACCAAAATTATATTGAATATACTATATTTTTAACAGGGGTCAGAGCCCTTTGGACCCCAACATAGCTCCGTCCCTAATGACAGCGTCTTTTGAAAGGTTATTCTTCAAAGAAGAGTCTATACTTAAGTGACATACTGACAGGTACTAGATGATGTCAACATTGATTCTAGGCTCGTCACGTAAGTAAAGACACTTCTTCCGAAGAAGAGATTTCTAAGAAGTGTTGTCACGTAGAAGTGCCTTCGTTCTATGTGACATAAATAAATGTTTTTAAGTGTTATTTTTATAAATAAATACTAGAGTAAACTACATGTTTAATATCTAAACTATAACTTTGTTTCATTTTGATACCTAAATTTTCAAAATAAAATTTAAAATCATACATAATGTTTAGTTTTTGCTTCATTTTGGTATCTCGCCATTAAAAACTTAATATACTGTTGTATGTGGAACTTTTTATGGGAAAATTACATCATTCATCACTCTACTATCTTCTCATTCACATTTTGGTCATTGAAGTTTAATTTTTTAATTTTAATTACTTCTATTTTAATCACTCTAAATTTCAATTTTTATTTTTTGTACTTATTTATTAATAAAATAATAATAAAAACGTCATGTCAAAAAATTATTAATAAAATAAATTAGAGTGAACAAAACATGAGCTATTTGAAAGTTGATTAGTTAAATTGAAAAATTTTAAACTTTAATGACCAAAATAGGAGTGAGAAAATAGTTGAGTGATGAATGATGTAATTTACCCCCGAAAAATGACAAGTTCATCAGTTCTGATAAGTTTTTAACGGTGGAGTACCAAAATAAAATCTAAACTAAATATTATGTACGATTTTAAAATAAAATAATATTTAAATATCAAAACGAAACAAAAGTAATAGTTTAGTTGCTAAACGTATAGTTTACCCTAAATATTAAAAGAATATTATTTTAATAATTTAACCGTTTTATTTACTCTCCATCTCATTAAAAAAACAGTCTAAAGTGATGTGAAAAAGAAGTTAAGATTTAGGGTGTGCCGCCCAAATCTAAATGGTCCAATCTTATTGGAACATAGCAACAATAAAAAAAATAGTGTATCAGTTGCAGTTTTTATTCTTTTAAAAGTTTATTTGTTACTAATCATGTGTCGACTGAGATCAGACCCAAAACATTTTACTTTTATATATATATATATATTGAATGAATTTCAATAAAAAATCAACTTGAGAAAAAAAACTTTATGCTAGTATATCGTGAGCAGAGTGATGACGAACGATGTTCATACGATAACTATAAGTGGGAGGTTATAGTTTTTTGAAACATGAGAAATGATTAGTCTTCTGAAAAATGAGAGAAATTATCGTATTATTATGGGATAAGTCTAGAGCGAACGTTGCACATTAAAACATATCACTAATATGATGCATCAATGTACATCACTAATTAAATTGTCCTTATTAAATAAATAAAAAAGAATATAATGAACTAACCACAATTAATCCTTTATTATTATTTAGTTTAATTTTTTATAGGAATACAATTAAATTATATTTAATTTATGAATTTTTTTATTGAAACACTTAATCTATATAAGTTTGTAAATGCATCCCATCGACGACCATTGTTTATCACCGAAAAATTACAGCCGGGGACCATTGTTTATCAGCAGAAAATTATTTTCTTCAAATATTAAAATTTATTTTTTTCCCCATTGCAACTTTATCTTCTGCAAATTTTCAAATGGAAAGCACTATTACCCATTTTAAATTCATTAACACCCAATGTTAATACTTTTCTCTTGTTATGATTTTTGTTTTTCTGGTTCCCCACAGTCGTCGATGATTATGTTTCCACCAACTAGATCCTGCTAAGCTTTTTCAATTTGTTTGGACTTGGAATTATATTTTAACATTGGTCGTTAATGAATCTGAAAGGATAATATTGTTTCCAAGTTGAAAATTTGTTGCAGTGAGAAAAAATAAATTTAAGTATTTGAAGAAAACAATCTTTCTATGATGAACTATGGTCACCGAAGACAATTTTTCGATAATAAAAAATGGTCGTCGATGGGTGATTTTTGATAGTTAGTGGGATGCATTTGCAAACTTATATAGATTAAGTGATTCAATAAAAAATTATAAATTAATTATAATTTTTAATAAAAAATATTATTTAATTATATCCTATTAAATTTTATATTAAAATAAAAGATTAATTATGGATAGGTCATTATATTCTTTCATATTTATTTAATAAATATAATTTAATTAGTAGTATGAATCGGTGTATCACATTAGTGGTATGTTTCGATGTGCGACGCGTGTTCTAGAATTTTTTTATTATTAGGATATTTTTTGAATAATTTGAGGTGATCACAAAGTAATATCATTATATCATTAAAGATTAAAAATCGAGCGACTAAAAGAATAAATTTAAAATTTTTAATGTTATAGTTATAGTAATTTTTTTATAGTTCAATGACTGAAATTAAAAAATAAAAATAAAAGTTCACTGACTAATGATGATTTACCCAAATATAACTTTACGATTTTATTATTCTAGATAATAAAATTAACCAATGGATCAATGGCGTTCTTACTGAAATATCACCCTTACATGGAATAATTATCTGTCAGGTACCCTTTCCCTAATATTACCGATTTAGCACTCTTTTTGATTTGGTGGCAATAAAGCACATATCATCATCCGTGCCTTCGCGGGGTTCTGTCCAAGTTGACGCCACGTAAGGGGAAATCCCCGCCTTCACGGGGTTCTGACACTTACGAAAGGCGCAGATCATGATCCGCGCCTTTCCTTTATTTCCTTAACTGTCTGTTTCCACATTAATTACCATTCGTCTCACCCCTTCCTTCTCCCTGTAAATACCACACCCAACACAACCTTCAAACCACACTCAGATCTCAAATTCTCTCGTTCTTCCTATTATCAATCTTTATATTAATAAGGTAAAATATTTTTCTATTATATTATAATTATGTAATAATTTATTTTATTGTACTAATTTTTTATTACTTTTTGCAGTTATAAAATGGAAGGTTGGTTGCTACATTTAGATGAGAATCATATCTCGGCATTTTACTGATACGATAATAATTTTAAATTGTGTTATTATTTTAATTATTGTGAATGTTTTATTTATTTAATTTTTTAGTATTAGTTTATATTTTAATTTGTAAACTATTTATTAAATTATGAGAGAGGTCGTATATTAGATCCATTCATTCGTAACTTTAAGTTAGAGATACCTACTCGTGTCTGGCCATATTTAGTCGAGGCTGAATTTGGTTACGTAGCGAAATATGAATGGCATTGTAACCTTGAATCCAACCTTATTTCTGCACTAGTTGATAGGTGGAGACCAGAGACACACACATTTCATCTTCTATGTGAAGAGGACACGGTTATGCTGGAGGATGTTTCCATACATTTGGGGCTTTTGGTAGATGGGGATGTGATTTCTGGGGTGGTAGATGGTGACTGACATTCCTTGTGTGATAAGTATCTTGGAGGTATCCCACCTAATTTCAATGATGGTCAAATATCGTTAAATTGGTTGGATACAACTTTTAAACATTTGAGTCGCGACTCCTCCAAGGAACAGGTTAAAATGTATGCATGGGCTTGCATATTACAACTCATAGGAGGGATCTTGATGCCCGACAAATTGCGCAACAAAGTTCATTGTATATAGTTGCGTCAACTCGTAGATTTTCACGTTAACGACACACTCAGTTGAGGCTATGCAATTTTGGCATTTTTGTATAGGGAAATGTGTCGAACACTGATTATTGAAAAAATGCTATTGACGGATGTCTCTTTCTTCTACACTCTTGGGTGTGGTATCACATGCCCTTTTTATGTCTGGTCATGAAAAACCCGTTGGTCTTCCCTCTATTGTTAAGGTAATTTCAATATTGAATTCGTATATAAATAATTTTGTTGAGTATATAATGAATTTTTTTCATTGAATAGGTAGTCAAGTGCAAGAAAAGATAATTGGGATTTTCCGAATGAATTGGAAGAAATTCAGTTACTCATTTGATCAGAAGACTGGTACAGAGGTATGTATTTAAATTTTATTATTTACTTTTAATTATCATTATATAATTAAAATATTATTTTGATAAGAATTATATATGTATTTTTTTAATTTCAATGGACTCCTTATTCTATCGAAGAAATGAAGATTTGCATCCCACATCACTTGAGAGAGATATTATATGTCTAGATGCGGTGGTCCCTCTAATATGTTATGCTATTATCGAGTGGCATCATACTGATCGCATGCTCCGCCAATTTGGTTTCGTACAATATATTCCTAGAGTACCTAAGAATCTCAACGACATGCATATCATTGATAGACGAGGCTAAAAAGAAGTCGACTAGCTGCTGAAGCACATCGAGTGGGTGATGATATGGGACGACCAACGTGGACGTATTCCCCGTACGGAACCCATTTATGTGGATCATTATTCGGTTGCGAATAATTATTATGAGTGGTTCAACACGAACGGGAAATCGTTCCTACTTTCTGGTGAAGCACGAGGCGGGAGCATCCATCGACACTGACAAAGACGTCCATCGTCACAACATCATCATCCCCAGACTCGTGGACAGAGAGTAGGCGCTTTCGGCTCGTCCTCAGCTATAACACCGGAGCCATTACAGCAGCCACCATCTACACTGGTGTACATTTTGTAGCTGTTTCAGATGGCACCGTAGCTGTATCAAATGGTACCACATCTATTTCAGATACCACCATAGCCGAGTCAGACACCACCACTTTCATATCAAATGCCACCACAGTCGGGTCAGATACCATCGCCAGTGGGTTTTATGACACCTCGTGGAGGATATTATACTTCTATGCTTGTAGATCCAGTGTGGGGTTCATATGCTGCTTATTTGGCGGGTGAAGGTTGACCACATACACAGACACCTCCGGCGTAATTTTCACACTTATCGATGTCGGTGTTTTCGCAGATTTATAATTTTCTATGAGCGGTGGGATAGTTAATCATACACCTATAAGGACCTTATTCTGTGAAGGTGCTACATCGTCATTCGTCCCTCATCAACAAGATGTAGCTTCTCTTAATGATGATGATAAGAGAAGATGAAAAACAAGTTATACGAAGAAATCCTTATCGACACAGACAACCACCGTCCTGTAAAACACATTCAAAATGTAAGCATCGATAGGGTTGTTTAGTTTGTAATGTTTTTATTTAATTTTGTTTGTTTAACAACAATTGTAAAGTTTTTATTAATTATGGACTTTTTATTTATTTTTTTGTTAATGTTTTTATTATTTAATTGTTCGAATTGTATCGTCTGCATTTAATGTTTATATTTAGTTGTTCATATTATTTGAATTGTATCATTTTCTTGTATTTAGTTTGTAATGTTTTTATTTAATTTTCACTTGAGTAGCCCATTACTCGGTGATGCTCAAATGAAATTAATTGAAAGTAAATGAAAATTAAATAACACAAACTTAGATTTCATAAACAATTATTACATCATCACAGTATCAACGGTTACTTGATGACAAAAGAGATAGACATTTTTGCCTATTGTGTCCTAGGTATTTGCAATGCCCACGTCTTTTGTTTCTTCTAGATGTCTCTTGAATATCCATATCACAATGAATTTGAGTGGATTTTAGACGATCGGGCTCTCTTAATAAGGACATATCTGGTACATTCAGAAGCTAATTTTAAACCTCATCAGGGTTTTTCTCTTTACCTATGGGGAAACTCAAATTCATATACCTTAAATACTTCTGAAAGTTTGTATAGGGGATCCATGTCCGCTCGGTATGAGTACTATAAATGGATGCGGATATATGTGCAAGTATACACAATCGAACAAGTAATACAGTGATAAGTTGAGTATCGTCTCCACAGGGAATTGGGGAAATCAAATAGGTTTGTCAAGGCACTTTACTTTGTCACCTAAGTAAAGTTAGTGATGGTATGTACAAATGAGAATGTTGTGACAAAATGGAATGAATGATGTGAAAATGGAATGGTGGTAGTGTGGTCGCAATTAAATATGTCGTGGCAAGTTGGATGAAATATCGTGGCAAATTCAATTGTGATAAGTGCAAACAAATGGAAATGTCAAGGCAAAATAAAATATAAATGTACGATTTGATTAATAAGACTTTAGCTTTCTCACACGACAAGCTACTATGGAAGTGAGTGATAGGAGTCACTAGGAAAATCTAAATCTATTTCTCCTAATGATATTTCTTCTTTGCCTAGCCTTCCCGACAGAGTCTACTAAAGTTCCCTATGCTATCTCTAGTAAGGGACTCGATAGATTAAAGATGCCCTGGCATAACCGATTGGCGTAAACCCCTGCAGTGATCTTATTGGTCCAGATAACAGGATATGTCTTGGCAATACCTTTTTGTGGCAGCATTAACATCTAACATATCGTTTTTGCACAACTTCTTTTAGTCGAATGAAATCCTAACCTTATCTCTAAGGTGGATTAGGACTAGTTACTACCTAGAACTCCTTGTTTATATAGTTCCTCCCTAGTTTCTCTCGAACACTAAGAATAATTTACCAAGGCATTCTCTCAAACCCTCAAGACCTCCTAAGAAAAGTCTACTCTCGTAGCTCCTACAACCTTAAGGCATTAAGTTTCATAAACAAAACAGGTTAAAGCATAGAAAAACAACCATTCATTGAAATATAAGCTTAAACATCCATGCAAACTCCCACGAAATAGGATTAGTTCATGGTGGGGTTCGAAATAAACAAGCACAAAACAAGTTTCATTCATTCCTTACAACCCAATAACAAAATATGAAAGCAAAGAACTAAGGGGAGGAGAAAAAGCCTTTAACGTGCACTGCCAAATGCTTTCCTCGTCCACTAAGAACTGCTCCCAACGATCTAGCTCCTCTCGGATGTTTAGAACGCCACTCCCTTAGGCTTTTCAAGGAGAAATGTCACGACAAGTAGGATTAACTGAGAAAAGTAAGACCTTCTCTCTCTAACTTTTAAGCTCAAATTGGCGTAAGACCAAAAGTCTTTTTCATTGTGGCTTCATCCTCTATATATAAGGGGAGAAAAAACTTAGGAATTGGTATTGAAATTCCTAGGATACCCCCAACTTTGCTTGATTCTCGTGAGGATTGGGCAATGGTCCAGTATGGGGCAGTGGTACACATGGGCATCTGGAAATGGCCCATACTGCGTTGTTGGCTGAGCACCTGACATCTGCAGCATGGTCGACATGGTGCAGCATGGCTTGTGCAGTGCTAATCCAGGTGGATTTCTCGCTCTTGGTGAAAATGGGGGACAACTGGCTTCAAAAATATCTTCTCGCACTTTGCTCATTTTCGAAATGCCAATCCAACTCGGCATTTTCATTCTACTCAGCGGTCTCCTAATGTCATGCATTTCCTTTTCTCTTTTCCTTGCTCTTAATTTCTGCACATCATTAGACAAACACCTTCCCCATAAAGCAGCACTAATGAAAAAATAAAATGCCGCGACAAAACGAATTCCACCACATGCAAATATATGTTCCTAAATGCATCTACATGGTCCTAAATGAGATCGTATACATTCAATAACTTAAGTGAAAAGGTTCCAAAATACAACCTTTTTACGGAGTTATCACACCCCTAAACTTAAGCTATTGCTTGTCCTCAAGCAATGGATAGTATTAAGCAAAATAAAAAAAAATACCATGGCAAGTTCAGAAGCAGAATAGTTATATGGGATAAAATTTCAGCCCTCAATATTTAACTTCAACATGCTAGACTAGTTCGAGAAATCAAGTACTGTCCCCTAGGGTAAGATCCTTTGTGTGGGTGTGGTGTGTGCGTTTGTATCTAGCCCATGCTTAACAAACTTAAAAATTTTCTAAGCAAGCTTTCTTAATTTTCCATGACATTTACAAATTTTTACTCTACATTGTTTTCTTTTCTTTCATTAACTCTGCTACGAGAGTAATCAGCCCATCACTCCTACCATCCCACACTCTAAGTGAAATGGAGCATACCTTCCACCCTGAGCTAGTCAGGTAGTGTCATCCCGTGACTTCTTTCATTCACTCATATGCCATAGTTGCCATATATTTAACTGCAGTTTCCAGGAAATATCGTGGCATAGCGAAGTGTCTCTCTACAGATATGCTGAGGCATTTATTCACAACTTCATTCATTTTTTATGGGGTTTTCATCATTCAAAGTTTTATGCCACGACATTTAAGAATTCTCTTATAAAAAATTTCTAAGTTTCTCAAGCATGGAAAGCATACAAACGTGTACTCAAGGGTTTCAAAGAAGCAAGTCCTAGAGTTAGTTTTTTCATCCTCAATAGTCATGTACATTCAATCCTAGCCATAAAAAATTCATCATCATCGGGCATCCTTAATTTACTCCAGAAAACTAATTCTATATTTACTAATGTCGTGGCATATTTATTTTACTAATAATATCAGGTAATGATTTGAGAACCCTTCATCCCCAAACTTAAGAGAAACATTATCCTCAATGCTTACTAAAACTAAGGAAAATAAAACTACATGTTATGAAATGCAATGTAATGCAAGGTACCTTGACTTTATGCTTGTGGTGGTGCGGCGATCGTGCGACGTGTGCGCTTCCAAAATTGTGTGGGGCTGAAGTGTTCAGAATCTGATGTTGGTATGGTTGAAAGTTGTATGTACCCTAACCTTGCAAAGAAAAATAAAATAGTCAATTAAAAAGAAGAGAAATAAACATTTATTTATGCACAAGAGTAATTTTAAAATGTCACGGCATCCTTAAGATGTTGGGCCAGTATCAACTTCATGCAAGAGAAGTGCAGTCTTGTCAAGCAATGGTGGGACTTCTTTTTATGCCTTCAGGCGCTGGCCATTGACTTTAAAGACGGACCCATCGTCCATGTTCTTGATATCCACAGCTCCATACGGGTAAACATTATGGACTTCGAATGGTCCCGACCATCGTGACTTCAGTTTTCCAGGGAAGAGTTTGAGCCTAGAGTTAAAAAGGAGCACTTTCTGGCCAACATGAAAATGTCGTGGCAAAAGCATTTTGTCATGCCACTTCTTCGTTTTTTCCTTGTAGAGCTTGGCATTTTCATATGTTTGTGCTCGAAACTCTTCTATTTCATTCAGATCGAGCAGCCGTTTCTCCCCAGCTAGTTGTGCGTCGAAGTTCAGCTTCTTGATTGCCCAATATGCCTTATGTTCTAGCTCAACTGGTAGGTGACAGGCTTTTCCAAATACCATCTTGAAGGGCGATATTCCCAAAGGTGTTTTAAATGTCGTCCGGTATGCCCAAAGAATTTTATCGAGTTTTGGGGACTAGTCTTTCCTTCGAGGGTTCACCACCTTCTCAAGAATCTGCTTGAATTCACGGTTGGACACTTCAGCTTGCCCATTTGTTTGTGGGTGATATGTCGTGGCAATTTTATGTCGCACTCCGTATTTCTGTAATGCCTTGGCAATTAGCTTGTTGTCAAAGTGGGTGCCCTCGTCACTGATAATGGCTCTTGGTGCTCCAAATCGAGTGAAAATGTTCTTGTGAAGAAACTTGAGCACCATCTTCGAGTCATTCATTGGTATCGCGATCTCTTTAACCCACTTGGATACGTAGTCCACCGCGAGTAAAATGTATAAATTTCCAAAAGAAGATGGGAACAGACCCATAAAATCAATGCCCCAAACATCAAATAGCTTTATCTCTAAAATATTTTGCAGTGGCATTTCGTGTCGTCTGGAAATATTCCCAGTATGTTGGCATCTATCGCAGGCCTTGCAAAATTCGTGGGCATCCTTAAATAATAGCGATGGCCAGTAGAAGCCTGATTGGAGGACCTTGGCAGCAGTCCTCGCACCTCCAAAATGCCCTCCACATTGTACTGTGTGGCAATGGTGTAAGATATTGCGTTGCTCCTCTTCGGGGACACACCGTTGAATCATTTGATCGGCACATTGCTTGAACAAGTACGGCTCGTCCCAAAAATAGAACTTGGCATCATGCAAAAACCTCTTTTTGCCCTGGTTATTCAATTCATATGGAAAAACACCACTAACAAGAAAATTAACGAGGTCAGCGTACCACAGAATTATTGTGGCATATAAGATTTTCTCATCAGGAAATTCTTCCTTAATATAAAAAATGTCATGGCATTCTGAAATGTTTTCTAGCCTAGACAAATTATCTGCAACCTAGTTTCATTACATTTCCTATCGATTACCTCTAAGTCGAACTCTTGCAATAGTAATATACACCTAATAAGTCTAGGCTTGGCATCTTTCTTGTTCACTAAATATTTTATAGTTGAGTGATCAGTGTGAACTATGACTTTGGTGCCTATCAAGTATGACCTAAACTTGTTAAATGCAAATACCACGGCAAGTAATTCTTTCTCAGTAGTAGTATATTTTAATTATGCCTCATTCAAGGTACAAATAGCATAATAAATAACATGAAAGATTTTACCTCTACGTTGCCCAAGCACAACCCCCACGGAAAAACCACTTGCATCACACATTAACTCGAACGGTGTCGTTCAATCTGGGGGAACCACGATCTGTGCAGAGATAAGTCTTTGCTTCAGCTCTTTGAATGCGCCATGGCATTTTTGATCGAACACGAACAACTGGTTCTGTTTTAGCAGGGTGCACAAGGGCTTGGATATCGTGGAGAAGTCCTTGATGAATCGTCTATAAAATCCAGCATGTCCAAGGAAACTCCGAATGCCCTTGACAGAAGTTGGTGGGGTAGCTTCTCAATCACCTCAATCTTGGCTTTGTCTACCTCAATGCCCCTTGTAGAGATTTTATGGCCTAAAATAATGCCTTCAGTCACCATGAAGTGGCCTTTTTCTCAATTCAGCACAAGATCGGCATCCTCACATCGCTTCAGCAAGTCGATCCAGTATTTGATCGATGAACGACAAAGGGAAATGATCATTCTTGGTGGCCTTGTTGAGCTTGCGGTAGTCCATGCAGATTCACTACCCGGTGATTGTGCGTATAGGTAACAACTCGTTATCTTCACTTGTCACCACTGTTGTGCCTCCCTTCTTCGGCACACATTGGACGGGGCTTACCCAAGAACTATCAGAAATGGGGTAAATCACTCCCGCATCAAGCCATTTGAGAATATCTTTCATCACAACTTGCTTCATGATTGGGTTCAATCTTCGATGTGGCTCTATGGATTTGTCGTGGCATTCTTCTAGCAGGATCTTGTGCATGCAGATAGTTGGACTTATTCCTTTCAGATCTGTCATCGTCCATCCCAACGCTTTCTTATGCTGTGACAAAACACTTAATAAACTAGATTCTTGGTTAGGAGTAAGGGTAGAGGAAATAATCACAGGAAAAGTTTCATTACTACCCAGATAAGCATATTTAAGATGTTGTGGCAAATTCTTAAGTTCTAGGGTAGGTGCATGTTGTAATGAGGGCTTAGGAGGAACAAACTCGTCAAAGTTAAGAGGTTCAAAATGCTTACTTGGGATAGCTTTGAGGAAGCTAGCTTGTTGTTCCTCTATAGAAAAATCATTAGGCACTTCAGCCTTTAAGTCTTCGAATAGCCTCTCATCAGGGTCCAGCTGAATGAAATTGTCTTGGAAAAATTGATCTGATTCCTTTACAATTGTTGTATATACTTCAAAAATGCTTTGACATTATTCAGAATCATCTATGTACTTGAGAGATCGGAAGACATTCACAATGACATGTTGATCGACCACTCGCATGGTCAGCTCTCCCCTCTCACAGTCGATGAGAATACGACCGATATCTAGGAATGGTCTCCCCAAGATTATGGGTGTTGTGGCGTCAACCTCACAGTCCAGAATCAGAAAATCGATAGGAAAAACAAATTTTCCAACCCGCACGATGACATCTTCAATCCGCCCTTTAGGACGCACATGTGAACGATCGGCTAATTGCAAGATGACAGATGTGGGTCTCGCATTTCCTATCCCAAGCTTAATGAATATTGATTAGGCATCAAGTTTACGCTTGAGCCAAGGTCACATAGTGCCTTCCCAACAAATTTGCCTCCTATCGAACATGGGATGATAAAACTGCCCGAATCATTTCTCTTTGGTGGCAGCTTACTTAATGAAGAGCAAAATTCTTTTGTCGTGGGAATTGTCTCGTACTGCTCTACTTTTCTCTTCTTGGTAACAATTTCCTTGAGAAACTTAGCATATGTTGGCATTTGTTCTATGGCCTCCAAAAAAGGAACATTGATTTGCAGTTGACTCAAAATGTCAACGAACTTCTTAAACCGGATATATTCGTTATGCTTCTTCAGTATTTGTGGAAAAAGAGGTGGGGGTCTGGCTTCCTGTACTGACGGGGTGCGAACAGAAGTTGTCTTGGCATTTTTATTTGCCCCCTCAGTTTCTTTACTTGACGAACCCTCATCCTTATCCTCTTCTATTGGTGCTTCTTCCAGCACTACTCGATCAGGTTGCACAGTTATAGGGGGTGAATCATCTTTCGATCTTCCCCCAAACTTATCTTCAACATTAATTTGTGTACCACTTCGGAGGGTTAGCACACTGCAGCTCTCCTTGCCATGAGGTTTGGTGACTTCAGTGTCACTCAGTAAATGTCCTGGTATGTGTTCTTGTAATGCCACAACAATTTGACCAACCTGACTCTCCAGCGCCCACAGCGACGAACTATGGCTCTGAAGCAGGGCCCCTTGATTTTTGATGGAGGTCGCATAATCTTGTAGCATTGTCTTCGTTGTAGCAATAAACTCTTGCATTGTGGCTTCCAAAGAACTAGTGTTTGATGAAGATGGCCCTCCCTTGTTAGAATTATGCCATGGCATATTCGATTGATAATTCTGGGAGTCATTGTAATTATGCTATCAAGCTGGTTGATGAGCATTGTTGTTTCCTTGATTTCCCCATGAAAAGTTTGGATGTTGACGCCATCCAGGATTATATGTGTTGGAATAAGGGTTGTTGTTACCTCGATTGAATTTGCCTATAGAGTTGATGGATTCTTGATTGGTTGGGCAGTCACTCTCATTGTGATTGTCGTGGCATAATAAACATGATGAATTAGTTGCCTTCACTTCTCTCACCTCACTTGGCCTTTGCAAATTCTTCAACATGTTGGTGAAAGCAGCAAGTTGGGCGAACACGTTATCTTTAGAATCTAGCTCGAAAGCTACGTGTGACTTGCGCCCAACTCAATGCCGTGTGGATGGAAACTGATAATCATTAGTGGCAATCTTATCCAGAATGTCAAATGCCTCTGCTGGTGATTTGTCAAGTAGCGTCCCATTTCCGAGGCATCTAGCATCATCCTCATGCGTGCTTTTACTCCATTGTAGAACATCACCACTTGTGTCCAATCTTGAAAACCATGATTTGAACACTTGCGAAGTAATGCCTTGTATCGATCCCAGCCATCATACATCGACTCGTCATCAGTTTGACGAAAGGAAGCAATGTCGTTCCTCCGTTGGGTGTTCATTTCGGAGGATTATACCGCAGTAATTTTTTTTTACACAGATCAGTCCACGACTCCATTCAACCCGTGGGAACGCCACTCAACCAAGCCCTTGCTCGGTCACACAAAGAATATGGAGATAATTTTAGCTTCATAACATCTTCGTGCACCCCTTGTTGGAGAAATGAATCATACACCTCCAAGAAGTTACGAATATGTTGCATGGCATCTTCCTTTGGCATGCCCCCAAACTATCATATGAAGTTCAGCATATTGAACATGGCCGGTTTGAGCTCGAAGTAGGCTGCCTGAATCTCTGGTGCCACAATTCTAGGATTTAAATCGTCTAAAACCGGGTTTAAGTGATCGCGAATGGCACGAGGTCTGGGTGCATACCCTACAAATGGATTTGCCTTGGCATTCTGATCCTCCTCATGACCAATGCCTGGATTTCTGATTTGGTACATATTTGCACGTTGAGCAGGTCTTCTTCTTCTAAAGAGCCTCTCGATCTCCGATTCAATTGGTTCTAATGGCTCGTCAGGGTAACTTCTAGTCATACACCACAAAATCCTGAAGAAGATAAGAAAAATAAAGGGTAAAACTATATAAAAGAAATATAAACAAGTAAAATAAAAATGCTATGACAAAACAATTTAACTTCCAGTTGCCAATTCCCTGGCAACGGCGCCAAAAACTTGTCCGTTCGGTATGAGTACTATAAATGGGTGCGGATATATGTGCAAGTATACACAATCGAACAAGTAATACAGTGATAAGTTGAGTATCATCTCCACAGGGATTGGGGAAATCAAATAGGTTTGCCAAGGCACTTTACTTTGTCACCTAAGTAAAGTTAGTGATGGTATGTACAAATGAGAATGTTGTGGCAAAATTGAATGAATGATGTGAAAATGGAATGGTGGTAGTGTGGTCGCAATTGAATATGTCGTGGCTAGTTGGATGAAATGTCGTGGAAAATTCAATTGTGATAAGTGCAAAGAAATGGAAATGTCAAGGCAAAATAAAATATAAATATACAATTTGATTAATAAGACTTTAGCTTTCTCACACGATAAGCTACTATGGAAGTGAGTGATAGGAGTCACTGGGAAAATCTAAGTCTATTTCTCCTAATGATATTTCTTCTTTTCCTAGCCTACCCGACAGAGTCTACTAAAGTACCCTATGCTATCTCTAGTAAGGGACTCGATAGATTAAAGATGCCCTGGCATAACCGATTGGCATAAACCCCTGCAGTGATCTTATTGGTCCAAATAACAGGATATGTCTCGGCAATACCTTTTTGTGGCAGCATTAACATCTAACCTATCATTTTTGCACAACTCCTTTTAGTCGAATGAATCCAACATATCTCTAAGGTGGATTAGGCCTAGTTACTACCTAGAACCCCTTGTTTATGTAGTTCCTCCCTAGTTTCT
Organism: Hibiscus syriacus; assembly: GCF_006381635.1. Classification (NCBI taxonomy): domain Eukaryota; kingdom Viridiplantae; phylum Streptophyta; class Magnoliopsida; order Malvales; family Malvaceae; genus Hibiscus; species Hibiscus syriacus. The sequence continues at coordinate 3,513,130 of NW_024062765.1, forward strand.
CTGAACACTAAGGATAATTTGCCAAGGCATTCTCTCGAACCCTCAATACCTCCTAAGGAAAGGCTACTCTTGTAGCTCCTACAACCTTAAGGCATTAAGTTTCATAAACAAAACAGGTTAAAGCATAGTAATGAAAAATGTTGGTGTTGGATTTAATAACAAAGTTTGGAAGTAATAAGGGTATTATGGTCATTTCTCAGGAAAGATTTTATTTCCCTTTATAAAGGGTAATAAGAACGTGGGAAATGAGAGAATTCTCCAGAGCTTTCTTTCTTTCTTCTTCTTCTCCAGCCGTGAGCTTCAAGAGAAAAGGTGAGTTTTATGAATTCTTGATTATTTTTGGAATTAAAGGTTGGGTTTTGATCATTAGATAATAACTAAGCTTAAGGAAGCTTAAGTTATCTTAAAATAAAAACATAAAGGAGTTACGAAGATTAAAGAAATGAGTTTCAAAGTGAATTTCTGAAAAAGAGTTAATAAATGAATGTGGAGATGGAATTTGACTTGTCATAGGTGTGAATAAGAAGTTATAAGTTTTAAATTAAAGTTTGGATAACATGGAAAATTGGGAATGATTCTTAATTTTAAGAATCATGAAGAGATATGAAAGTTAAAGATAGCTTATATGGATATAAGTTGGTTATAAGTGGTAGTTAAGTTTAATGACATGTTAAGGGCTTAAAATAGAAGAATTGAGTGAAGAGTTGATGATTTTTGGGCTTGAATACAATTTCTGGGCATGATGCATCGGTACACATTCAATATGTACTGATGCACTCTTAAAAGAACAACCGAATGCCGGAATGCATCGATGCAGTTTGAGTGTGCACTGATGCACAAGACAAATTTTGAAGGTGCATCGATGCATTAAGGGGATGCATGCATGAATTCGAAGCTATTTTGTGTATCGATGCACCTATAGTGCATCGATGCACCCCTAAGGAAAAATGTGAATATGGGTTTATTAAGTTCGTTAAGTTGCTAGTATCAAATTACAAGGTGTAGGTATCTAATAATTGTATTAAAATGTATAATTATGTGATTCAGAGCCTAATCAAGTTCCGGAATCATTGACAAGTATGATCGATCAAGGGGAAAGATAAAAGATTGGAATTGACTAGTGAGGCCAGGTGAGTGCATACAAGTTAGTTTATGATGTTTAATGGAAATAAGACTTGCGACAAGTCTACTTTTTATATTAGAAGGCATGAATGTATGATCATATAAATATGTTTGATTTGGGTATATTGATAATATGTATATATTAAATGATTTGTGTGAATACTGTAGTGTGATAAGTTAGGAATTATGATTGATCTATATGATTACATGGGATGTGAAATAGGTTATATGATAGTGACCATACTGTTACCTAGTAAATGTGATTAAAAGAATCAATATAAAGATTTATGACTACATGAAGGGATGAGTTAAATAAGATTATATTATAGATATATTAGTGAAGGGAATTATAAATGATGATGCCAACTATAAGATAAGTGTATAGAGAAGAAGTATACTTAAGAAAATTATGGTATAGGTTATGTAAAATTTAACTAAACAAATAGATTAAACTGGTATAAATGGAAAATGAGATAATTAGGTAGCATTTACCTATGAGATAAAATAAGATTATACGAATAAGTACATAAATGACATAAGGAAAACTTATGTGTTATATTTAAGCATTGAATGAACATAAGATATATATCATTTGAATTTATTCGGTAATATGAGTATATGACATTACTATACGGTTTAGATGAAATACTATACATGAATAAATGTTTTTGAATCAAATGGTTTGTATTATGTTTTGGTTTTAGCTAAATAGTATTTTAAATGCACTGTTTTGATTTCAGTGCTATGAAAATATATATTCTATGTGAAAGACTATAAGTATATGATCTATGTGATAATGTTCAATGGGAAAAATGATAAATTGAATATTGTTATATGAAGCACTATGCGTATATGTTCTATGTGAATGCTATAGAAATGCTATGAGTAATTGATTTATGTGAATAAATGATAAATTTGAGTAATGTTATTTGAAATATTATATGTTATGAATACAAGAACATGAGATATGTGACATGTTTATGGAAATGATCTATATGTAAGTGAACCACGTAACTATGTGATTATATGAAAATGTGATAATGAGCTATGTGCAAAAACTATGAGACTACGTGCCTAGGTAATATGAATATGTGAACATGTGAATGACATAAACGATAATGCCCATGTTATGTGTCATGAGAGCTAGGGGTATAGTTGGCATGCCAAGAGTCGAGGGTCTACGTGGTCCTTCGGGACATATATGTATCCTTTGGAACATCTATGAGGTCTTTTGAGACACAAACTTGGTCCTTGGAATATGTATATGGATCTAAAGGAATTTTCTACGTGGTCCTTAGGGACATCTTATCTGGCACTTTGGTGCATTTCTACGCGGCACTTAGGTGCAATTCTACGTGGCACTTCGGTGTATTTATATGAGCTCATGGGCTAATAAAGAATATGATATAAAAGAATCTTGTATGATATTATGTGCTTTGTTTGTAATCTTTATGTTGAGAAATGATATATGTGATATGATGTTGATATGTATATAGCTTGGTTAAGACTAAAAGATAAAGAATGAAAATAAGACTATTAAGAGATAATGATAAATTTATTACATACGCTTTATATGCTTTGTGTGTTAGGAAATATATTATCATAATTATATGATGATATGTGTGTGTGTTTCTTGTGAAACAATATGTATATATATATGAGTTTATGTTTGGAAGCATTTTATAGTTTATCATTATTACATAAATTGTGTATAATAGGAATTATTTATGATATACTATAATCAGTTTATTTATGCCTCACTAAGTCATCGACTTAGGGTGTGAATATTTCACATGTAGGTTCCGAAAAGCTAGAAGAAAGGTTAAGAGGAGCAAGACAGGTCAGAATCTCCCTTACAAAAATAATTTCAGATCAAAAAATAGAGGATTTAAATGACTTTGGTTATTTTGAATATAGTTGGCATGTACTAATTGGTTGAGTTAAATATGCTCTGATTGATTCTGGTTATTGTGGTCAATTTATGTAACTAAACCGCTTTTACTTTAATGAAAATTTTAAATTTTCTTTGAATTTTGTCAAGAGTCAAAGTTTGAAAAGTCAATGTGACACCTCAGACTCGTATTCGGGCCGGGTATGGGTTGGGGTGTTACAAGTTCGAAATAAACAAGCACAAAGCAAGTTTCATTCGTTCTTTACAACCCAATAACAAAATATGAAAGCAAAGAACTAAGGGGAGGAGAAAAAGCCTTCAACGTGCACTGCCAAATGCTTTCCTCAGTCACCAAGAACTGCTCCCTGCGATCTATCTCCTCTCGGATACTTAGAACGCCACTCCCTTAGGCTTGTCAAGGAGAAATGCCACGGCAAGTAGGATTAACTGAGAAAAGTAAGACCTTCTCTCTCAAACTTTTAAGCTTAAATTGGCGTGGGACCAAAAGTCTTTTTCATTGTGGCTTCATACTCTATATATAAGGGGAGAAAAAAACTTAGGAATTGGTGTTGAAATTCCTAGGATACCCCCAACTTTGCTTGATTCTCGTGAGGTGTTAACTTCCTAAAAAGGCTACTTTTAAGGCCTTTTCCACTTAAGTTATTGTTTGTTTAAAAGTTCATTTTAGGCATTTTAAGATCATATAGTTTCATATAGTTGCATTTGTGGTGGTAGTGCTATTTTATTTCTTAATGATGTTGCTTGAGGGAAAGGTGCAGTTTGTCTATGATGTGTAGGAATAGCAAGAAAAAAGGATTCGTTGGGAAGTAATGCTGCGGCATCACACGTTGCTGAAGCATATTGAAAAGCCTTGGCATTTCTGGCACAGAAAACGATAAAAAGATACAGTTGTATGAGGACAGCTAGCACTGCACGTGGAATGATTGTTGTAGCCACCTTCTAGAGGACAAAGGCCACCTAGAGAATTAAGTTCATGCTTATGGTGTGATTCTAGGGGTATGAGGGGTATTTCGTACCTAACAACCTAAACATTACCCCTAGATCCTTTTATTATAACGACACCTAAAGGGAGAGAGGGGAGGAGACGTGAAGAGGCACACACATAGAGCAGAAAAAATCAGATTTTTTTATTTCCTTTTCTTTTTCCTTAGGTTTTCCTCCATTGATTAAGCTCCAAGGAGTGGCGAGCTAGGTGCTGAGAGGAGCTAGCGACCTAAGTTGATTCGTGGTGGCCGAGGAGACCTCCGGTGGCGCGTCGAAGGCTTCTTCTCACTTCTCTTTTTGCTACTATTTTTCGATTTATTTGTAGGTTGTTGGAACGAATATTTGCATGACTTTGTGTTTGGATATTTTGAACCCCACCATGAACTAACTTATTTGGTGGTGGTTGGTTTAATGGATGTTTAGACTTTATTTTGATGATATATTTGAGTTTGTTTTGGTTTTTTATTTTCTTTGCTTATGAATGCTTCACCATATAGGCTTGTAAGAGGCATGGAAATGTCCATTTCTTAGATGAAGTTTAGGTATTCGGGAGAAACCTAAGCTAGAAATACTTGTAAGTATTCGAGAGAACCGCAAGATAAGATCCTCATAAGCAATGGGTTATAGTATTTCCAAGGGGCTTTGAATCGGCCTAGGGATATTACAACCTAATCCCTTAGATCTCGGGAGAGACTAGGATAGGATTTCAACGACTAAAAAGGGTGTTTTTATCAATATGGTAGGTTGGCCAACATCGTTGAGTGAGAACAGATGCCTTGGCATCCTATTCTGTTAGGTTCCTTTGAGAACATTTTAGGAAAGCCCTGTCGAGCAAGTAAAGACTAGATAACTTAGATATACCTGATAAATAAGTTTAGCATCCTTAGATCAATCCCTACCATTCATTCCATTAGAAGCTTGTCACGTGAGGATTATCTTCTTTTCATTTTATTTTCTGTTATTTACTATCTTTCATTGCCTTGATATTTCATCATTTTCAACACTAAACATCTTATCTTGCCATTACATTTCCATCTGCTACACCATCAGACCATTCATCTACATTCACCTTCATACACATTTTCATTTTGCCATGACATTTGTATATATAAAGACTAACTATACATAGATAGATTAGTGCTTAGCTTTGGTTAGACTTTCGTAATTTCACCCAATCCCTGTGGAGACGATACTCACTCATCACTGTATTACTTGAGTGATTGTGTATACTTGCACATTATTTGCGTATATTTTATAGTACTCATAACAAGCAACAAGTTTTTGGTGCCGTTGTTCGGAGATTGGCATCCTGAAGTTATTTTGTTTTGCCAGAGCATTTTATTTTGTTTTGCATTTTTATTTGTTTATAGTATACTTGATATTTTTGTTTAATTTTTCAGGTTTATCTAGTGTATGCCTAGAAGAAATTCTGAAGAGCCTTTAGAACTGATAGAACCTGAGATTGAAAGACTCTTTAGACAAAGGAGACGAGCACAACGCGCTAGAGGAAATTTGTATCAGATTAGAAACCAAGGCATTGGTCAGGATGACAGAAATCAGAATGTCGCGGCATTAGGCAATGTTGAACCTGCTGGTAGGCTGCGTGTTATTCGTGATCACTTAAATTTGATGCTGGATGATCTAAATCTTGGGATTGTGGCACCCGACATTCAAGCTGCACATTTCGAGCTGAAACCAGTCATGTTCAACATGTTGAATTCCATTGGGCAGTTTGGGGGTATGCCAAATGAAGATGTCAGACATCACATTTGTAATTTTCTAGAAGTTTGTGATTCTTTTCGCCAAGAAGGAGTACATGAGGATTTTCTGAAGTTAAAGTTGTTCCCGTATTCATTGTGTGACCGATCAAGGGCTTGTTTGAGTGGTGTACCAGTCGGTTCGATGGAATCGTGGGCTGATCTTTGCAAGATTTTCTTATTGAGGTACAACCCACCAAACATGAATACGCAACTAAGGAATGACATATCATCTTTTTGCCAGGGCGATGACGAATCCATGTACGAGTGTTGGGATCGTTATAAGAGTTTGCTTTGAAAGTGTTCAAATCATGGTTTTCACAATTGGACTCAAGTAGTCATGTTCTATAATGGAGTCAATGCACCCACGAGGATGTTATTGGATGCCTCGGTAAATGGGACATTGCTGGATAAATCACCTACTGAGGCATTTTCTATCTTGGACAGAATTGCTAATAACGATTATCAGTTTCCTTCCTCAAGACTTGGGAGTGGGAGGAGAGCACCTGGAGCATTTGAGTTAGATACCAAGGATTCGGTGTCTTCTCAACTCTCAACTATCACCAATATGCTGAAAAACTTACAACGTTCTACTGAGGTGAAGGAAATGAAAGCAACTAGCTTGGCATGTCTGTTATACCAAGGCAATCATCATAAGAGCAAATGCCCAAGCAATCATGAGTCCATCAACTTTGTAGGCAATTACAATCAAGGCAACAATAATCCTTACTCTAACACTTATAATGATGGATGGCGTCAGCACCCCAATTTCTCATGGGAAATCAATAAGCCCACAATGCTAGTCAACCTACTCGGCAGCAGACTCACAATGAGTCTCAAGCTTACCAAAATGCTATGCCATGGCATAATGTTAACAAAGGAGCTTCAACGTCAGCAAACATGAGTTCCTTGGAAGCTACAATTCAAGAGTTCATATCTACTACAAAGACAATGTTGCAAGACCATTCTACTTCAATTAAAAATCAAGGAGCTTTACTTCATAGTCAAGGCGCCTTACTTCAAATTCATAGCTCATCTTTGAGAGCTTTGGAAGGTCAAGTTGGTCAGATTAATACGGCATTGCAAAAGCGTTAGCAAGGGCGATTGCCAAGTGATACTGAAGTCACTAAAGGGCCTGGAAAAGAGCATTGCAACGTGTTAACTCTTAGGAGTGGAACACAAATCAATCAACAAGTTAAGGCTAGTGCGCCACAACATGATGACTCTACTCCCACTACTAAAAGTGATGAAGCTGAATTGCATGACGATACCATTACTGAGAAGGACAAGGAGGAGGGTTCTACTGATGATTCAACTAAGGCACTAGATTCTGATGCCAAGGCAAAAGCAATTCCTACTACTGCAGTTAAGGAAGCGAGACCTCCACCACCCTTCCCGCAAAGATTGAAGAAGCATAGTGATGAAGTCAGTTCAAGAAGTTCGTGGACATTCTTGATCAGCTCCATATCAATGTACCTCTCTTGGAAGCTATTGAACATATGTTGATGTATGCCAAATTTCTGAAGGAAATATGTACCAAGAAGAGGAAAGTAGAGACTATTGCCACGGCAACAGAATTTTGTTCTTCATTGAGTAAGTTGCTGCCAAAACGAAATGATCCGGGCAGCTTCATAATTCTTGTTCTATTGGAGCTAATTTTGTTGGAAAGGCACTATGTGATCTTGGCTCAAGTTTTGACTTAATGCTGAAATCGATATTCTTGAAGCTTGGCATAGGAGATGCAAGACCCACCTCGGTTATTTTACAACTTGTCGACAGATCCCATGTTAAACCTGAAGGGAGAGTCGAGGATGTTATAATACGGGTGGATAAGTTTGTGTTTCCAGTCGACTTCTTAATTTTGGACTGCGAAGTTGATGCCAAGGCACCTATTATTCTGGAAAGTCCTTTCCTAGCCACTGGACGTATATTGATAGACTGTGAAAGAGGTGAACTCGCCATGAGAGTGGTCGGTCAGTGTGTGACTGTCAATGTGTTTCGAACGCTCAAATATGTCGATGACACTGAAGAATACCAAGGTATTTCTGAATCTAACTCAGTTATTGAAGAAGAGACTGAATATCTTTGCCAGAACAATTTCATTCAACTAGAAGAAAATGATTATTTGGTGGATGATGAAAGCTTAGTGGAGTCCGACAACTTTTCAATTTTGGAGGAGCAATCTAGCTTACTACAAGCTAGATCAGGTATGAATTTTGATGAATTCATTCCTCCTAAACCTTCATTATTGCATACACCTACTCTAGAGCTTAAGACTTTGTCAGGGCATCTTAAATATGTTTATTTATGTAGCGATGAGACTTTACCGGTGATTATTTCCGCTAACCTTACTACTAATCAAGAGCAAAGTTTGTTAAGTGTGTTAATGCAGCATAAGAAAGCAATTGGTTGGACTAAGGCCGACTTGAAGGGCATTAGTCCCACAATTTGCATGCACAAGATTCTGCTGGAAGATTGCCACGGCAATTCAATTGAACCACAATGAAGACTCAACCATGTTATGAAGCAAGTGGTGATGAAAGAAATTCTGAAATGGCTTGATGCTGGAGTGATTTACCCTATCTCCAATAGCACATGGGTGAGCCCTGTCCAATGTGTTCCGAAGAAAGGAGGCACGAAGGTGGTTACTAATGATGAGAATGAGCTATTACCCACTCGCACTATTACCGGATGGAGGATATGCATGGACTATAGAAAATTCAACAAAGCTACAAAGAATGACCATTTTCCTACCTTTCATCGACCAAATGTTGGATCGATTGGCCGGCAAAGCATTCTATTGCTTTTTGGATGGATACTCGGGTTACAATAAAATCGTCATCACACCAGAGGACCAAGAGAAGACTACATTCACCTGTCCCTATGGCACTTTTGCCTTTAGGAGGATGCCTTTTGGACTCTGCAATGCCCCGACAACGTTTCAGCGCTGTATGCAAGCTATATTTTCAGACATGGTTGAGGATTTTCTGGAGATCTTCATGGATGACTTTTCTGTTTGTGGGGACGATTTTGAACGATGCCTCAGTAATTTAGCAAAAGTTCTTAAAAGATGTGAAGAGGCTGAGTTTGTCTTAAATTGGGAAAAATGTTACTTCATGGTGACTGAAGGCATTGTATTAGGCCACAAAATTTCACACAAGGGTATTGAGGTGGATAAGGCGAAGATTGAAGTGATTGAAAAACTTCCACCACCAACTTCGGTCAAGGGGATAAGAAGTTTTCTTGGACATGCTGGATTCTATAGAAGGTTTATCAAAGACTTCTCCAATATTTCTAAGCCCTTATGCACATTGCTTCAACAAAACCAACCCTTTGTGTTTGATGAGTTATGCCTCGGCGCATTTACTGAGTTGAAACGACAACTGATCTCGGCACCCATTGTAGTTCCTCCCGATTGGACATCACCATTTGAGCTGATGTGTGATGCAAGCGATTATGTTGTAGGAGCTGTTTTGGGGCAACGCCGAGGTAAAATCTTTCATGTTATTTATTATTCTAGCCGCACTTTAAATGAAGCACAATTGAACTACACTACCACTGAGAAAGAATTACTTGCCGTGGTATTTGCTTTTGATAAATTTAGACCTTACATAATAGGAACTAAAGTTATTGTTCACACTGATCATTCGACTATAAAATATTTAGTGAACAAAAAGGATGCCAAGCCTAGACTTATTAGGTGGATCTTACTTTTGCAAGAATTCGACTTAGAGGTGGTAGATAGAAAAGGAACTGAGAATCAAGTTGTTGATCACTTATCTAGGCTAGAGAACAATTCTGAATGCCATGACATTCTTCTTGTGTAACTGCTATCCATTGCTTGAGGACAAGCAATAACTTAAGTTTGGGGGTGTGTTAACTTCCTAAAAAGGCTACTTTTAAGGCCTTTTTCACTTAAGTTATTGTTTGTTTAAAAGTTCATTTTAGGCATTTTAAGATCATGTAGTTGCATTTGTGGTGGTAGTGCTATTTTATTTCTTAATGATGCTGCTTGAGGGAAAAGTGCAATTTGTCTATGATGTGCAGGAATAGCAACCAAAAAGGATTCGTTGGGAAGTAATGTCACGGAATCACACGTTGCTGAAACAGATTGAAATGCATTGGCATTTCTGGCACAGAAAATGACAAAAAGATATAGTTGGATGAGGACAGCTGGCACTGCACGTGGAATGATTGTTGTAGCCACCTTCTAGAGGACTAAGGCCACATGGAGAATTAAGTTCATGCTTATGGTGTGATTCTAGGGGTATGAGAGGTATTTCGCACCTAACAACCTAATCATTACCCCTAGATCCTTTTATTATAATGACACCTAAAGGGAGAGAGGAGAGGAGACGTGAAGAGGCACATGCATAGAGTAGAAAAAAAATCAGATTTTTATTTCATTTTCCTTTTCTTTTTCCTTGGGTTTTCCTCCATTGATTAAGCTCCAAGGAGTGGCGAGCTAGGTTCCGAGAGGATCTAGCGAGCTAAGGTGATTCGTGGTGGCCGAGGAGATCTCCGGTGGCGCATCGAAGACTTCTTCTCACTTCCCTTTTTGCTACTATTTTTTGATTTATTTGTGGGTTGTTGGAACGAATATTTGCATGACTTTGTGTTTGGATATTTTGAACCCCACCATGAACTAACTTATTTGGTGGTGGTTGGTTTAATAGATGTTTAGACATTATTTTGATGATATATTTGAGTTTATTTTGGTTTTTTATTTGCTTTGCTTATGAATGCTTCACCATCTAGGCTTGTAAGAGGCATGGAAATGTCCATTTCTTAGATGAAGTTTAGGTATTCGGGAGAAACCTAAGCTAGAAATACTTGTAAGTATTCGAGAGAACCGCAAGATAAGATCCTCATAAGCAATGGGTTATAGTATTTCCAAGGGGCTTTGAACCGACCTAGGGATATTACAACCTAATCCCTTAGATCTCGGGAGAGACTAGGATAGGATTTCAATGACTAAAAAGGGTGTTTTTATCAATAGGGTAGGCTGGCCAACATCGTTGAGTGAGAGCAGATGCCTTGGCATCATATTCTATTAGGTTCCTTTGAGAACATTTTAGGAAAGCCCTGTCGAGCAAGTAAAGACTAGATAACTTAGATATACCTAATAAATAAGTTTAGCATCCTTAGATCAATCTCTACCATTCATTCCATTGGAAGCTTGTCACGTGAGGATTATCTTCTTTTCATTTTATTTACTGTTATTTACCATCTTTCATTGCCTCGATATTACATCATTTTCAACACTAAACATCTTATCTTGCCATTACATTTCCATCTGCTACACCATCAGACCATTCATCTACATCCACCTTCATACACATTTTCATTTTGCTGTGATATTTGTATATATAAAGACTAACTATACATAGATAGATTAGTGCTTAGCTTCGGTTAGACTTTCGTAATTTCACCCAATCCCTGTGGAGACGATACTCACTCATCACTGTATTACTTAAGCGATTGTGTATACTTGCACATTATTTGCTTATATTTTATAGTACTCACAACACGCAACAAGTTTTTGATTTTGCTCACGTGACATGGGTGGTTGGCTGAGCACCTGACATCTGTAGTATGGGCAGCATGGGCAGCATGTTCGACATGGTGCAGCATGGCTTGTACAGTGTTAATCCAGGTGGATTTCTCGCTCTTGGTGAAAATGGGGGACAGTTGGCTTCAAAAATATATTCTCGCACTTTGCTCGTTTTCGAAATGTCAGTCCAACTCGGCATTTTCATTTTGCTCAGCGGTCTCCTAATGTCATGGCATTTCCTTTTCTCTTTTCCTTGCTCTCAATTTCTGCACATCATTAGACAAACACCTTCCCCATAAAGCAGCATTGATGACAAAATAAAATGTCGCGACAAAACGAATTCTACCACATGCAAATATATGTTCCTAAATGCATCTACATGGTCTAATGAGATCTTAGACATTCAATAACTTAAGTGAAAAGGTCCCAAAATACGACCTTTTTGCGGAGTTATCAATCCACAAAACGGTTACAGTCTTGACGGGTATGAGAGCAAGTTGCTATGACGTGAGAGCATGGATACTTCAAAGCTTGAAAAAACCCACAGTCACACCACCTTTCTCGTAGATTAACTCTGAACGAGTTAGCTTGAATCCCTTGAAGAGGTCATGACATCTTTGTGACACGAAGTAATTCATTGGTTCTAGAAAAGATTATTACATACATTCCATTTGATGCAACAATTCTTTTTTTAGATCTACAACTAATCTTGGGTGATAGGCATGATTGTTTTGCATATAAGTTTGAGCTTGTCCTCCGAGCTTGGCAAAAAGCGCTCCCAAACGAAAATATGTTTTTTTAACCAATGTCGTTACTGGTAAATGGCGTGTCCCCTTTAAGGTCAAATTGATAGCCTCATCCAAGTTGGTTATCATGTGTCTATATCGATATCTACCATCATATGCATTTGTCCACATTTCTTTGTTGATGAGGCTTATGTAATTGTATCCTTTCTCGTTCTTTCCTCGCAAATCTTGAAGCATGGACTCAAATGTTTAAGGTAATATAGTTTGTATCATGAGCATCAAATATAAAACTTACTGTTAAGTTTCCATAAGAAATGAAAATGATTGAGAAATAAGCTTAGGCATTTTTACATACCCATGCGCACAAGTAATTGGCTCTTATTATTCTTTTTTAACTTTCCATGATAGTTAGCAACAATGTATTGGATACAATACCAATGTTGGACATAGGGTGGTTGCCATATTGGACCCAAAGACTCCATTGATGCTTTGATCCCAGCTCCGCTATCTGAAATGACACAATTTTCTTCTCGTAACAACATATAAGCATAAGTTTTTTAGGAAAACCCCCAAGAAATTGTATCTTCTCATTCAACAAGGGTAAAAGCAACTGGAATAATGTTGTGATTACCATCTTGGACAACTGCCAATAGTAAAACTTGCTTGTATTTTCTATACAATAATGTCACATCAATTTGGACCATAGGCTTGCAGTATTTCACAGCATTAATGCACTGTGGTAAGTCCAAAAAACCTGGTAGAATTGGCATCAATCACGAAGTACTAGATCATTGTGGTATGCATGGCAAGTTTCGAAGTCAACAATTGTCCTAAGATTCATTCTGTGCACTACCCTAAACCAACTTGATAGTTCGTTGTAAAATACATCCCACTCGCCGTGAAGTTTTTTAATAGCATTTTGTTTTTCCTTGCATGCTTTCATGTATGAGATTGTGTATCTATATTGCAACTGTATAGCTGAAATTAGCTCCGCAGTAACTAATATGGGAGCTTGCTTTGAGCATGGGCATGATGGCTTGGCAGATAATGTCAGAGTCCAAGTTGGGATGATCTTGGTTGATCCCTACAGCACATAATGTGTGAGGATTGTTGTATACTGTTAGTTCTTATATATTGTTTTTTCTCATCCTCTTCGATACACGAACCATCTAGTTGCATCAGTTATCACATTGGACACAGTGGTAGACATACTTTTCTGTGGTGAAATGGAAGACTCTAGAATGAACAGAATTACGAATGTTGTAATTCATAATTGTTATCATCGCTTATTCTTTAGAAGGAAACTCCATTCCTTTATATAACTCACCATCATTGACTGATGAGTTAAATCTGTAGTCACTAACATTAGGCATATCCGCAAATTCTGGCCCGTACATTGCACCATAGTCAGCTTCATACATGTGTGCTGGAGGTTCGATGTGTACTGTATTTATGAGAACTTCATCTACATCATCATCATCAGAGTCCATGTTGAACTGTGATGATTTTAGATGAACGAATAGTCCAGTCTCAGCACCATCCGCACCTGGCTCACGAAGAGGTTCTTCTGGTGGAGATGAGGGTTCATCCACGATGTTGACATTTAAGTCGAACAAGCTGGTAGTTAAATGTCTTCCTCTTGAACTTGAAGGCATCTCGACATTGAGGTCGAAGAAGCTCGCAGTTGAATACCTCCCCTGGAACTTGAAGGCATCGTGTCAAATAGGTACTGCACAGATTGTTGCGTTGAGGGCATCTCCATATTCAGGTCAAAGAAATTGGTAGATGAATGTCTTCCCCTTAAACTGGAAGCGATGTTGCCATATAGATTGTTTGTGGAGCCACCTTGGTACAGATCGTAAGAAGTTGTTGATGAATGACTCCTTATTGAACTTGATGGGATGACACCATGATGCGGATTTTTTATTAATGAATTAAAGTCATTACATATTACTTGAGTTAGGTTGTCAACTTGATCAGCTTACTAAGCCAACCCATAGTAAGAGCAAAATGACATACCACGAACCACAGACACTTCAACAAATATCGCATACATCTGTGTATCGGTGTCTGAATATTGATTATGAGAATCAACCATCATAGCAACATCGTCATCGTTAGAGAATTCGAACGTTGTATAAGTTAACGAAAATATTGCGGTTGAAAATTTGTATTAAAGTGAGGACAATCATCTAGTACTTCCAACATGAACATTCCTTGAAATTTTAGTGATCAGCTCCTCAAGAATGATGTTTCTCTTAAAGAATATTCTGTCCCAGAATGATTTGATGCGATGAAACGTCGGTTTCATCTTCCCAAATTTCTCCATCGTAGTAAACAATAGCTGAAATATGTGTCATTTTGAGACTTTGAACGATCGAGTCTTATATTTAAAATAGTCCAATTAAATAAATAATATATGAATTAAAATATAAACTAATCCAAAAAAAATTAAAAAATTTCACAATAATTTAAATAACACAATTTCATATTGATACCGTATCGGTAAAATGTCTCGAGGTATGATTATGCTTTTCAATTTGACAACCACAAAAATAATATAAAATAATTAATACAATAAATTTTGTTTAAATAATTAAATATAAAATAAATATAATATAATATAATCAAAAATAATTTTACCTTATAAAAACAATAACAAAATGTACTTAGCTTGATAGAAAGGAATTGATAAAAGTGAGATTAAGCAAGTAATTTTGGTGTGGTTATATTTGCATTCAGAGTGATTATTTATAAAAGGGGAGCAATTAAAATCCGAGTTTTCAGGCTCAGGTAATAATAGAGTACCAATAATTCAACGTGCATAATGAAAGGCGCAAATCATGATCTGCGCCTTTCATGCGTGTCAAAACCCCGCGCCATCCGCGCCTTCCCCTTACATGACACCAGCTCGGACAGAACTCGCGAAGACACAGATAACGATCTGTGCTTTATTGCTACCGATTCAAATCTTGTCCTTTTGACAGAAAGTTACAACAGTAGTGAGTCAGTGATGTGACATCATGTATACTCTTATATATGTACTAGTGATCATGTACAAGTCACCATTTTATTATCATTCACATACATGCATATATAAATGGAGGCTTCATATGATATATACGGGTACAATCAAGATTTTGTGGGGGGCGTATGTCAGTTATCCTAAATTTTAGAGGTTTAATTAACAATTTTAAAAGTTTTGTTAATAAGAATTTTTTTTAAAAAGACAAATCATAAAGGACATTAATGTAAGTATACATGTTTACTGCTCCTAGCTTGAAGTTTGAAGGCAGCCAAGGCCACAGAATGAACTGTCATGGCTGCTGTTTTATGGTTTTGGCTCGGCCTGTGCTTGTGCCGGCCGAGGCCGAGCAAGTCCAGGGATCTGCAGAACATATACATTCTAATTCAGCTATAAATAATTAAAAATAATATATAGAAAGAGATTTTGTGAACCATCCAAATCGATCAAGAACTATAAATGGTTAAAGACGGCTTAAAGTACAATTAGAGAACCTTCGCCCCAAACGATATATATTTGGAAATAAAATACAAACCTCGACTCCATGAGGACCAATGCGGTTGCGAGATATAAAATTGAGTATCAATGTAGCAAATTCATCAGGTACATCCTCCTACCAATTTATTATTCAAAAGTTTCAATTAAATATAAACAAATATGCTGAAAAGAACATCTGCGGAAATAAATCGATGCGAACCTGTATAGCATGCCCAGTATGTCTGACAACCACCATTTGAAACTTGCCTTGCATTTGACCTATTGTGAGTGCTCTATTACACAAAGTACAAAAAAAGGGAAACCAAAAGTTAACAAATTGTTGAACAATTGTAAAGAAAAATAATTGTAAATTTCTTGATCCTTGCCAATTCCATATTCTACATCCTTAAGAATCCATCACTTCAGTTACAATGGCATCTTCCACTGAAATGCCAAAGGACAAGAAAATTTTTATTCAATAATAATATCAAATCCCTCCGGCTCTAAGGGTGTCGGATACAGGTATGTTCAAAATTTTATTTTCAAACTTATGATAGTTGGAGGACCAAGCCTAAATATTCATGTCCAGTGGATATGACTCGAACAGAAGTGTACTATGCAAAATGAAGATTTGGACCAACATGAACCATTTTACCTCAAATATCGAAAATGATATAACAGTAGAAACCACTAGAAGTGCTGATCTATTTATGTTATTTGACAATAAAATATGTATCTAGAGGAAAACATCAAAGGTTTGTAAAATTAAATCGGTGTAGTATTAAAAATCCAATGAGGCTACCTGTCCAGTCTATCAGTGCCGGCTAATAGTAAGAGCTTTGGAACTGGAGAAGATAGAAATTTTTCTGAAAGGCCTTCATACCTGCAAGACAGTAGTTAAAAAAGACAGCAAAAAAACAGCACTATAAGAGTCGTGATCATCACATGAAAGAACTTAGCATCGGATGTTTAAAAACATGAAAGAATGAGTTATTAAGGTTGGCTGACATTATTCTGTAATAAGGAACTGTCTTTCTTTTATGAACCTTGGTAACGTTTAAGTTTGAACCAACTGATCCAACAAGCAAAAGTCGGATTTTTTCTCCCTTTCCTTTTCCTCTATCCTCACTCTTTAGAAAGATAGACGTAACAGTACTCCCCATGGGAATTATTTACAGATGATATATTCCTACTTTGATATGCTGCTAGGTTAGCTATATGTGTATAAATACATACATAAACTCATATACCAGGAAAACAAAATGCACAAGAAAAAAAAATAATAAAATCCTCTTAGGTTACATCAAAATAGTTGTTCAGGGAATAGTTGTGTAGCACACCTGAACGAAGACTCATCTATGAAAGTTGTGTATGATGTAAAGTTGTAAACCCTCTTTCCGCAACAATTTCAAAAGGTTTTTTCTATGATCATTATTTCACATTAATGCACAGGCAAGGCACTTATTATATTACTTTCCACCATTATTTTTCTATATTCTTATGAGTTCATTTTCTTGTAGCATGGAAGCAAAACAGAAAAACCTACAAATATCTTATTTACAAGTTCCAAGAAATTTTTGCATTTGGTTTCACCATAATTAAGATAATTCTGTAAATAATTTCAACAGGAGTCTCCAAGCCACAGTTCACAATGTTGTTCTTCGGAACCCCAACCAGCATATTTACGCTCATCATTAGAGTTGGTAAATGATCTCAACTAAATCAACTCCAACCTACCCAGAACCCGAATTAGCAGAAAAATTCAGGATCTGAGATAATTTGAATCCAAACCTGGACAGTACTATCCTATTGCAGAATAAAAGTGGCAAAATTTGATTCTAACCCCGAATGCCCAGCCAACTCATCCGACCATAGACTAAAGCAATTACTGAAACATACCAGAGAAGATAAAAAAATACATAACCTCAAATGATGCAAAGGTACAAAATATGAAATGATCTAAACAGGAAGAACCTAGACAAAACCGCCAAAAAGTGAACTTTTCTTGACAAGCAAAATTTTAACCGCTGATGGTAGACTGCCAAAATTTAAAAATAGTTATTACAATACAGAACAAGAAATGGTTCAGAACTAAGTTGTGAACAAATTATCATAGAAAAGGTTAGGATTTGGAAGGACAAAAAAATTTGATTGATAGTTTGATACATTGTGTAAGCTTCTAAAATACCCTTAGACTAAATCATACGAGTAAAAGAAAGAAAAGTACCAATCTTCAACTCTTCATCACAGGAAAACAAACAGGAAACTAAGCGTGTTCATATGAACATGTAAAGGATCAGTTCTCAGGCACACAATAAGTGGTAATGGTGGCAACTCATAAGAAGCCTGGAAAAATAAGACAGGACGCTTCATGCTCTACAACAACCCTAGACAAAGAAGAAAAGAGGAAAACTCTGCAAGCTATTTGCATGCTTTAACCATAAGCATAATTTCAAATCACTTGAAGTAGCTTCAACAAAATATATGCATACAAAAACTGATAACTCTTAAATAATGGGAAAATATAAATATTGAACAAACAAACCTGGCAAAATTACATTCCTGGAAGCAGTACTAAAATTTATCAACCACAAAATTGTACACAAGCAGGTATGTGAAGCACTGATTAGTAGCCAAGTCATTTACACTTTGCTTTGTACGGAGGATGGAAAATTTGTTAATTTAGTGGTTAAGTGACGGTAGGAAAGTGGTTAGGCATTTTAACCATCAGATTAAGAAGTTCTGTACCCTTACCACTTCCCATCCTTCCTAACAAGCAAAGCCTTACAATGATGGCTAAGGTTTCGGACCTTTCAGTTCAAATATACACAATGTCGTTAGACCTCATCAGTAGTAAACAACATAAAAATGTTAACAGCAAAACTTCACTCAACAGCCTCTCCAATATTGTTCAGTCTCTTCCAACCGTGCTCTGTGGACATAACTATGGGAAAAAGTAAAATTGTTTCTATTGGTATTGGAAATGTAACATTATATAGTTAACATGACAGAAATACTTACCATTTCTTTGAATCATCATACTTTAAAGTGGTTGGAATGGATACACGAGCAGAGTCAATATTTCTTAGAGAACCTCCTCTAATACTCCATTCAATCTGCATGCTAATTTGGCATTAGAACAATAATTTGAACAAGCTTGCATGAAGAAAATACAATTCAACTAAGTGCTCACTTTATGTGAGCTTGGCCCAGTCTGTTCGTATAGCAAGCAGTGCATTTTCTCTGTATTCTTTTTTTTTATAAGAGTTGAAGGCCTCATTAAAAAACCCCTTCATGATCAATGGATCTTTTTAGAAAAGTTCCTTGATCAGCGAAGGGGGAAAAGTTCCAAGCTATAAGAAAAGATTTTGCATTAGCATGAAAAACAGAACTAAGCTTCCAAAATTTCATAAACTTATTCCATAAGGACCACACTACCGAACAAGTAAAAAATAAATGCGAAGAAGACTCCTCAACCACCTTACACACAGGACATAAACCATCCTCAATGCCTTGAACCCCTCTTTTTATCAGTTCTTTCTTAACAGCCAACCTCTGAAGAACAATTTGCCACACTAAAGTTTCTGCTCTAGGGGGGTACCAAACCCCTCCAAACAATATTCTTCCAGAACTGAGCTTCTTCTGAACCTGTTTTACACCTTTTAAAGCAAGAGCTGACTGTAAAAATACCATCCCCACTACCTTTCCAAATCAATCCATCACTTTGACATAATGCTCATCAAATTACACCATTGTTCAAGCTCCCAATCATTTAAGTTCCTTCTCACTTTGACATCCCAAATCCAGCCCAAAGTATGAAAATCACCAAACTCACATAACTTACCTGTTTTATTAGTAGAAATCAAAAACAATCTGGGGAAGAGAACCTGGAGCGAACAATCCGCAACCCAACTATCTTGCCAAAAATGAATTAACTTACCATCACAAACATGAAAACTGCACAAATTTCGAAAGTTGGAACCGAAGTCATCTTTGAAATGGTTGTTAACCACTGTTTTCCAAAGCCAATAAGCTTGAGGTGAAATCTTTCTATCAAACAATAAGACTGATGAATCAATGTTGTACTTGCTACAAATGAAATTCCTCCACACAGAACCTCTCTCATTTGCAAACCTCCAAGACCATTTCCCTAGTAGTGCTCTATTCATGCTCGTAAGATTTCGAATTCCCAAACCTCCCTCATTCTTTGATTTACACATTTCTGCCCATTTAACCCAGTGAATCTTTTTAATACCATTACTACCTCCCCATAAAAATTAGGCATAACTGAATTGAGAGACTTGAGAATTGATGCTAGAATTTTAAACATTGACAGAAAAAAAGTGGGCAGTGAGCTTAGGACAGATTTTACCAAAACATATCTCCCTGCTAATGATAGATTATAAGCCTTCCACCCTGCAAGTTTTGATTGAAAATTCTGGACCACCAGATTCCAAATAAGAGAAGAATTTCTAGAAGCACCTAGTGGAAGGCCTAAATAATTAGAAGGAAAACTTCCTACTGCACAGCCTATCGAATCTGCCCAACTTTGAACCTCTTCTTAAGATGTGTTAATTACGAACAATTTGGTTTTCTTGAGATTTAATTGAAGGCCTGACATAACCTCAAATACTCTAAGAACTCTCTTAACATTCAAAATCTGTGTCTTCGAAGCTCCACAAAAAATAATTAGATCATCGACAAACTGTAAGTGAGTTAAGTTAAAGGACCCTTCCTCCTTGCCAATTACCATCCCAGAAAATAATCCCTCCGAAACTGCCCTGAGAATTAATAAGT
Source organism: Hibiscus syriacus (assembly GCF_006381635.1). Lineage (NCBI taxonomy): Eukaryota > Viridiplantae > Streptophyta > Magnoliopsida > Malvales > Malvaceae > Hibiscus > Hibiscus syriacus. The sequence continues at coordinate 3,533,504 of NW_024062765.1, forward strand.
TCAGCAGTTCCCCTACTAAATTAAATAATAATGGTGATAGAGAACAACCCTGTCGAAGACCCTTTGCTAGTGGGAACTCCTCCGATGGAACCCCATTGACTAGCACCGAAACTGAAGCTGTAGTAACACACCTCCTGATCCAACTGATCCAAGTAGAGCCGAAACCCATATTTTCCATCACATTGAACAGAATAGTAACAAAGCTTCGGGACCGGACGGATTGAATTTTGGTTTCTTCAAAAGGTTTTGGCTTGTGCTAAAGGATAACATTATGGATTTTTTTCACAAATTCTCTTTGGGGAAAGAATGGGATCATGGTATTAACCATACCTTTACACCCTATTCTAAAGGGACTAATGGGTGCCTTGATGATTTTAGACCCATAAGCTTAGTGGGAGGAGTTTACAAAATTTTAACCAAGTGTCTTTCAAGGAGGCTTAGAAGTTGTATAGGAGATATCATAAGCTCGACTCATTTTTCATACCCGGTTGACAGATTTTGGATTGTTCTCTAATTGCAAATGAGGGTATAGATTATTGGAGAAAGAAAGGGCTAAAGGGTTGTGTATTTAAAGTTGATTTCAAAAAGGCTTACGATACTGTTGATTAGCCTATTTTGAAAAAATAGGATTCAGCTCTACTTGGATTAGTTTCGACAGATTTTGGATTGTTCTCTAATTGCAAATGAGGGTATAGATTATTGGAGAAAGAAAGGGCTAAAGGGTTGTGTATTTAAAGTTGATTTCAAAAAGGCTTACGATACTGTTGATTAGCCTATTTTGTTCAAGGTAATGGAAAAAATAGGATTCAGCTCTACTTGGATTAGTTGGATTAGGAGGTGTGTTACTAGCTTCGATTTCGATGTTGGTTAATGGGGTTCCAACGGAGGAGTTTCCAATGGCAAAGGGGCTAAGACAGGGTTGTTCTCTCTCTCCCTTATTATTTAATCTAGTAGGGGAATTGTTGAATTTACTAATCCTAAGGGCGTTGCAGAGGGATTATTTTCTGGTTTGAAAGTTGGTAAGGAGGAAGGGTCTTTTAATCTTACACACTTACAATTTGCGGATGATTTAATCATTTTTTGTGGGGCTTCGAAGATGCAGATTATGAATGTGAAAAGAGTGCTTAGAGTGTTTGAGGTTATGTCAGGGTTACAGCTAAATCTCAAGAAGAGCAGACTGTTTGGAGTAAATATATCTCTAGAGGAGGTTCAAACTTGGGCAGATTCCATTGGCTGTGCGGTGGGTAGTTTTCCCTCTAATTATCTAGGCTTGCCTCTAGGTGCAACAAAGAATTCCTCAGTTATTTGGGAACCGGTGGTGCAAAATTTTCATTCAAAATTAGCAGGTTGGAAGGCAGCGACTTTATCACTATCTTGAAGAATGGTTTTGATTAAATCTGTCTTATGCTCACCGCCCACATATTTTATGTCAATGTTTAAGATTCCAGCTTCAATCCTTAAGGCCCTCAATTCTATTATGTCTAATTTTCTATGGGGAGGTGGCAATGGTAAGAAGAAAATTCAATGGGTTAAATGGGCTGAAGTGTGTAAACCTAAGAATGAGGGAGGGTTGGGAGTACGTAATTTGAATTTCATGAACAGAGCTTTACTAGGGAAATGGTCCTGGAGATTTGCAAACGAGAGGAATTCTGTTTGGAGGAGATTTATTTGTTCTAAATACAGTTTTGATTCCTCTAGGTTATTGTTTGACAGTAAACTCCTAGCTTGTACTTCTTGGCAGTCGAGATCAGTGGTTAATAATTATATCAAGCAAGATCCATTTGGTTCTAATTTTCGTTCCTTATGTATCTTTCAAGTTGGCAATGGAAGGCACATTCAATTTTGGCAGGACGTTTGGGCAACAGATTATCCGTTACAGGTCCTTTTTCCAAGATTGTTCTTGATTGCTACTAATAAATCAAGAAAACTATGTGAGTTTGGAGATTTTCATCCATCGGTCTGGATTTGGGATGTTCAAGTTAGAAGAAATTTAAAGGATTGGGAGATAGAACAATGGTGTAACTTGATGAGTACTATTTCTTTTGTTTCTTTGTCTAAAGAATCCAGTGATGCCTTGATTTGGAAAGACAGTGGGGATGGTATGTTTTCAGTCAGTTCTTGTGTTAAGAAGTGTGTTACTGGTTCTGAAGAGGTTCAATTCTGGATGAAGGTTTTTTGGAGAGGATTACTACCACCAAGAGTTGAAACATTATTGTGGCAAATTGTGCAGCAAAAGCTTGTTGTTAAAACAGAATTGGTAAGAAGAGGAGTTCAAGGAATTGATGATGTTTTATGTCCTCTTTGTAAACAGTTTGAAGAGTCTTCCTCACATTTATTCTTTTCTTGTTCGGTTGTGTGGGCATTATGGAATAAATTTTTAAAATTGTGGAGTTTTAGTTATGTTCTTCATGAAGATGCTAAAACTTTTCTATTAGGTTGGGAAGAGTTGAAGCCAAATTCTGCTATATGGTCATTCATTCCTGGGGTTGTTATTTGGACCATTTGGAAAACCAGAAATTTTATTGTTTTTGAAGGGGGAAAGTTGGATCAGATTGAATTATTCTTTTTAGCAAGAGTCGAGCTTGCATCTTGGTTCCTAGCTAAGTATAAGGATATCTCTATTCCTAAAAACTCGTTAATTTCAAAACCTTCATTAGGGGATTTTCATTCGTCCTACAACTTCCTGAAGTCTTCTATTATTCCCTGGTGTACTCCTCCTATAGGCTTCATTAAACTGAATGTGGATGCTGCCACTAGTAGTGATTGGAAGAAAAGTGGATTGGGAGGCATTTTAAGGGATCATCTTGGTGCAATATTAGGAACTTTTCAGGAGTCAGAGGGTCCGAGTCCTCCAACTTTGAAAGAACTCAAGGCTATTCAAAGGGGACTTGTTTTCGTCTCATCTATCCAAGGGAGGGAAAAATTTCGATTGATTGTAGAGAGTGACAGTAGGGTTGCAGTGGACTGGATTATTAAAGTTGATTCTTGTCCAGCTGTGTATGCTTTTATTGTAAAAGATATAGTTGTAAAACTTAGGTTTTGTGGGGGAATTGTTAGATGGATATGGAAGTTGATGCCTTAGCAAAGGCTGGTATAGGCTGAATTTTATGTATTTTGATTTTTCGAGTGGCTACTTGTAAGGGTTATTGGGTTTTCTTTCTCTAGGTTGTAATTCCTACTTTATTTAATAAAGTTCTAAGGCACTCTTTTCCATTTTCTGCTGATTAAGGAGTTTACACATAAACTCCATTAATCAAGAAGGTGGTTTTTAATGAGGCTTTCAAATCTTATAAAAAAAAGTATCATAGGCCTTCTTAAAATCAACTTTTAGAAAACAACCCTTAAACCCTTTCTACCTACAATAATCAATTCCCTCGTTAGCAATGAGTGAACAATCCAAAATTTGTCGACCGGAATAAAAGCAAATTGAGTCGGACTAATGATATCTGTAATGCAACTTCTCAACCTCCTGGATAAACACTTGGATAAAATCTTGTAAACTCCTCCCACTAAGCTTATCGGTCTATAATCATCAAGACACCCGATGTTAGGACCCTTAGGAATAAGGGTGATAAATGTATGATTAATACCATGTTCCCACTTTTTCCCAAAATCAAGTTGTGGAAGAAATCCATAATGTTTTCCTTTAGGATAGACCAAAATCTTTTGAAAAATCCCAAGTTAAAACCATCAGGACCCGGAGTTTTATTACTATCGCAAGACTTTAAAGTCTCCCAAACTTCCTCCTTGGAAAATTCCTTCTCTAGAAAAGAGCTTTGGTCCAAAGAAATTCTAGAAAAATTCAGCCCTATATCTTCAATCTTTAACAATGGCCTTGATGACAATAGGGTCATGAACAAAATTCCCTTCGACTTTTAGAGCATTCATCGTGTTTTGTTTCCTCCTAATTGTAGCACACGTGTGAAAGAATCTGGTGTTACGATCCCCATCCTTAATCCACTTAGTTCTTGACTTTGATACCAAATCTGCTCTTCAATTCTGTGTAGTCTCCATAACTCTGATCGACAGGAGTTTAATTCCTCTACTATCCCCTGAAAGGAACTGTCTGCACCTTCTGAACATCCTCCTCAAGCTTTTGAATTTTCTTTTCTAAATCAGAAATTGAAGCTCCAGAAACTGTTTTTTCGTCCCAGTCCATTTCTTGATGGCTAATTTAGAAGACTTCAAAATACTCAAAATTCCAACTTTTCTCCTAGTCTTTTTGCAATCTGATATTGAAAAACTAACCAAATCCTCAAAACCATCTTCCTCCATCAAATAATTGAAAATTCTAAAAGGTTTTTACACCAATTTGTACCTCCATTTTCTAGAAGTATAGCGTTGTGATCTGAAATAGACTTGGGAATTAAAGACTGAACAATATCCGGAAAAGTAGCCAAAAATTAACCATCCACCAAGAACCTATCCAACCTAACAAAAGTGGGAACATCCTGATTATTACACCAAGTTAACGAACCCCTTGTTAACGGCAGATCAATTAAACCCGAGGACTGAATAAACCGACTAAAAATTCCCATAGAAAATCTGTTCTGAGCCTTTCCCACCTTCTCATCTTCACACAAATAGACATTAAAATCCCCCTACACAAACCGACATATTCTGACCAGAAATGAACAAGTTGAGTTCTTCAAAAAAACTTTCTTTCTCATCCTCCACAGAAGGCCCATAAACATTAATGAGAACACTTCTAAACTGAATAGAACGAAACTTGCCAATAATAGCAATGAATCTTCTAATAATACATTGGTTTTCCAACTCAAACACATTATCATCCCAGCAACATAATAACCCCCTGAAGAACCTACTGTCAACGATTCAATAACACCTTGAAAGATATTCAGTCCGTTTCTTCTTAAAAAAGACCTCAGAGTCTTCTCGGATTTAGTCTCTTGTAGCCATAGAAATGAAGGATTAGTGTTGGAGACTAACCTATGAACCGCTCTCTGTTTTTCTTTTCTACCCAAACCCCTAACATTCCAAGAAACAATAGATAATTTTTCCTTCATAACTGATGAATTATAACACCAAAACTCCCATAAGGCTCCTCAATTGGCCACATCTAAGCCTTTCTCTAAATTAATAATTTTCTTCAGAAAGGTTTCCTTCCCCTGCTTAAAAGAAACCCCTAATACCTGACAAACACGCCAAGTAGCAGCTGTTTCCTCCAGGAGGTCCGAGAAAGCCATAGAAGAAGCTGTAAAAATATTTACTTTTTCTAAAGCTTCCCTAAACAAAATTCTTTTTATTCTTCTCCTTGAAATGCCATCATTAACATTAGAACATAGTCTTTCTGGAAGACAACCTACAGGGTCCCCATCCAAACTTCTAGAACTAGCTCTACTGGTTGAAATTGGTTCCTCACTGCCATTGCCACCTTGAGAATTAAGATCTGCACTAAAGAAAACTGTTAAACTAGAGTGGTGGGCTGATCTCGAACCCTCTGTGAAGCTAAAACAACCTCTCTAGAAGGAATTTCATTCTGATTATTCCCAAACCAGTAATTTCTTTCTCTAGATCTGCTATAAAATCTTCTATAGCTGGCCATTCTCCTCTCTATAAGGACACTTAATGAAGAAAACGAGCTACTATGCCGAATCAAAGATCTAACTCTAGAAAGATTGAGGAAATTCAAACTAGGAGTAGATAATAATAAAAAGGAGTTATTAGCCACAACATCATTACAGCCATCTTGATTCACAATCTTCCTCCTTTCACGTAAGATATTGGGTTGAGGCAAAAATCTGCCAGAATTAACTCTCCCCACTCCACTTAGGGATAAAAGCAGGTCCAGAAGGAATAAATTCCTTAAATGGTGAAAAATCCACCCCATTAACATTTGATTTAGCATTATCCTCCAGTTCTATACTTTCCCTCAAACCCAGACCCATGTAGTTCACATATAACGTAATTTTGTTTTTAAGAAAAGCTGACGGCCCACTATTAAGAAAATCTTCATTTGACTTTATCAATGCAACTTGTCCCCCATTACCTCCATCCCTACCACTTTTCTGACCACTATTTAGCCACGATAAAACATTAAGACTGGATTCCTCTGACAATTCCTGGTTAGTGGCAGCTGCCAGCTCAGGACACTGCCCATCCCCCTCCACTGACACCTCCTGCGAACCCGAGTGGACTACCTGCTTCGCCTGAACACCCCCTCTGCTCCAGTTTGAGGAACTCTCCTCCCATGGAACCTCTGAAACATTATCATCAAACGAACCTAGAACCTCAGGGAAATAATCTACAGCACATTCAACCTTAATCTTAATGAAGAACTTCCTCCCATACATATTGACAGAAATAATCCCAGGAATATCAAAAGGACTGGCCACCCTGAGAAGCATCTGAGCCACTCTGCAGTCCACTCTGTGGACAGCTTCATCTTGAATCTTCACTAACTTACCCCATCTGAAAGCCAAACTAGAAAAGAAAGGAACCGACCAGCAATTTAATGGAACACCTATCATTGAAATCGCACAAAAAGGAAGGGGAATACCTCCCTCATCCAAGACAGGTTCCAATCTTTCAAACAAAAATAACGCTTCCCATCTTTCCTCCAACGCCTTCCTTCTCTCCTCCACCGAATGGAAAACTACCAAACAAGCATTCTTAGCAAAGCCCCACTTAACCACCTTAACATTAATGCCATCGTTCCTCAAAGCTTTCTGCAAAAACTCCACTTCAAAGGAAGATTTACAAATCCCAGTAAGGGATGATTTCAACCAGCCCTTATCTTCCACCGGGATAAAGATATCCAAAGAATTATCCAGCTCCTTTTTACTATAACCACCCTTAGGATCAATGCTCACTCCAACCACTGTATCTTTATAGGACCTACCATCATGGAACCTCTTCAACATCTCGGTCTTCCTTATCCCAACAGCTAAAGAAGGCAACTTACTAGGCTTAACCCCTCCTTTGTTCACGCTTTTTGAAACCTCAACTCTGTCTTCTTTCTGCATCCTCTTCCCGGCGAGTTTGACATGCTTCGCTACTGATACAGAGATCCTCCTTCCATCGATCGAAGCGTTGTTCATCTTCTCCACCGCAATACACAGATCCTCCTTGCTTGCGAAACGGACAAACGCAAACGTACTATCCTTGTATTTCAGTCTGTTATTAAAAAATGGAATGAGCACCCTGCTGACTTCACCATAATGACTAAAACGAACCCATAAATCACTGCGACGCACTCTCCTACTAAGGTTATCAACAAAAGCAGACCAAGAAACTGCTGTATTGCAATTCGAGAACTCTCTCTCTCTCTCTCGCTCTCTCACACACTCTCCCATTTCGCTTAAAAAATTGTTATAGAAACTTCCCTTGACGTAACCTGGAAGGTTTATATGGATATTTTTGGATCCTAGTTGAAGTGAAGAAGAACTTGGGAATTATTTGTACCTAAAATCAACTTACCAAAACTCTTTGGGACATAAAACTAGAATTTCATACGTGCAAACTTGCTTATTCTTTGCTCTCGAGGGGGTAATTGTATGAACAGTATTTTCTCTGTATTCTCAACAACCAGCCTTCTAAAGTAAATTCAGTTTGGTCCAAAGGGTTTCCCTTTTTCTGTTAAAGTTAAGTAACTGCACTCGGTTGTTAATGCTTAATGTACCACAATAACTAGAAGTTTCTCCTAGCACTAAAAACCAACAATGATTTTAACTTGGAACCTTTTTGAGAGCATGAGAACCTATATTTCTCTACCATTGATCAATTCTATTCATTTTCACATTTTCTTCTAATATAGTTCTTCAATAGTACTGCAAGTTAGCAGTTGTTATCTGCTGAGTCACCTGTATAAGCACAAGCAGGCCACTATTCGATTCATCCCCTCAAGATAGAATTCCAATAACTTCTCTAGCGCTGTTCACTAATTGTTTAACTTTCTTATAATCATACTAAATAATCCACAATCCTATATCCCATGTATTAGAAGTTTTGAAGAAGTCTGGTGCCAGGACATTATTACTGAAAATCAGTTAGGTGGACAGTCACCACAGCAACACTGGAATTTTTAATCAATAAATAAATATAAAATATTCCTAGTCAAATTCCTGTTATCTTTTATGAGTCTTTATATAGCTTGTGTGGATGTCGCACAAAAATCTCAATACAGTATGTGATTGGAGATAGTTGAACCATTCTAGAACCCTTACGTTAATCTGCAATCATGATACTACTTGAGGAGAAAATGATTAATTGTATTTGGCCTGGTACACTTCGACAAGCTGGGTAGGAAAGAGCAACAAACCCAGATGATACTCAGCCAGGTCATAGCCCCCATCATACTTTTCAACAGTGAATTCAGAATTCCTACTGTTTTACACTTCCAATGGTTTGTCAAACCCTTGTCTAGTGACACTGTCATGAATTCATGATGGACCACTACTTGGTTAAATGCCTTACTTTTATCAACAAATTTATAACTTCAGGAATTACAAAAAATATTGTTTAGTAGATTATAGTTAAATTTAACGTGCTTATATATTCACCCAAATTACACATAAGCTTGAAACACAGTACATTTAATCACATCAAAGAGAGATGACATACACATGAATAAAAGAAAATGTCATTCATAAGATAAGAAATGTGTTTACCGCTTTCTCAATACTGGGAAAATGTTGCATTCTGCCTGAGAGGATTTTATGCATGTGAACTAGTGATGCCATTGCTGTCCCCTGAGGCATGGATGTTTGCTTTTGCTACATTGCTGTTCTAGAATCAAACAATTAAAAGATAATTTCAAGCAGCTTTTCGGGGCACCAACCTCTACAACATCCACAACCACCAAACCGGCTAAACTATGCAGTGTTTTCTTTGCAGCAATGTGAACAGAGACTGATCCCCCCATGCTACATATCAATGGCATAAGGTGATAATGAGAAATTTAATCACTTAGCATTTTTCCCATTTCATTCTTTACAAGAAACATACAAAGTTTAACTGGTCCATTTTTTCTAACTTGATAATTTGAACTAAATCACCGAAGGACCAGTAGTCATCTTATTGAAACGTGCCTTTGAAAAGTAGAGTGCATTACCAATTGAATAGTTATTAAAAATAATTCATCTCAAAGTGCAGAGTTAAATTGCCAGCTTGGATAATTCAGATTTCTGAATTAATTGACAAAAGCTAACATTTCCAAGAAACAATCTAGAAACCTCTTCATTCTTCAAATCCCATGATTCCAAATTATAGGATTGTCAAAAGAACAAACAATTTTTTATTAGAGCTAATCATACATGTACATTGTGGATGGTATCAAATTAGGAAAAAAGACTAAAGAAAAGCCATGGTGAGAGAGAGCGTCTTAGGAAGTCCGTCTTCCGGCGAGGATTGGACGGTGTTTGTAGATAATCTTAGCAAGAGAGTCACTTGAGAACATTAAAGGATATTTTTAGTCAACAGGGTAGTGTTATGAGAGTTTACATCCCGAATAGGTCTAACAAGCCAAATTATAGAGATCATACGTTTGTGTTCGTTCAGTTTGCGAAGGAGGATGAAATGAAGAAGGCGATTGAGAATGTTAATGGTATTTGGATTGATAGGAAGAAAGTTTCGGTATGTGTAGCTAAATATCGGAGGCAGAAGCACATGCAAGTAGTTGGAAGAAAGTCCAGAAAAGATGAAGATAAGTTGAGTGAGGGAGCGAACTGGAGGAGTAGAGTTGGATCTCAGTCTTTCAGTCGTTTGAGGGATGAAAGGTCATATAAGGATGCTTTAGTCTCGTCTGATGGGATGAGGAAAGGTCCGGTGGAGGAAAAGATTAGGGTGGGTCACCCTTGTAAAGATGTTGTAATGAGAAATCTTTGGGAGATGCATATTCCCTCAGATGAATGGGATTGGGTGAAGAGATCATTGACTAGGATTATCAAACCATACTTTGATTTGGAGTTAGTGTTGAAGGGATTGGCAAGCGATGGGATCAAGGTTAAGGGAGCTAAGTGGGGTTATGCGTGAAACTCTTGCATATTAACCTTTGATTCGGTGGAAGATTTTAAAGAGGCGTGGTCGAGCAGATTAGAGGAATTATCCTTCTGGTTTGATTGGATTGATTCTCTTGTGAATGATGATGGGGTATCGATGGCGTTTTGTTCGGTTGAGTTAGTTGAAATCCCCTTATTATGCTGGAATGTCTCTTTTATAGAGAAACTTGTCTCAAGGTGGGGGAAGCTAGTCTGTATCAACGATTCGACGGTGCAAAGAGACGAAATGGTGGTGGCAAGGGCCTTGCTGAGGGTGGCCAGTCCCTTTGATATACAGGAGTCTATTATTGTGGGCTCGTATGGGAGATCTTTCAAGGTCAAAATTAATGTGGGGTCGGTTTATATAAAACAGGAAAGTTTCTTAGTAGGAAACTCAACGGTGGCCGGCGAGGATATGTTCAGAGATGATGAAGTTTCAGAGGAGGAAGAAGAAGGTGCTCTGATGGGGTTGGTAGACCAAACTTACCAGCTGTGGATACTAGGGACAGTGTTGACAGATGGTTAGTAGGGGATGTGAGTACAGCTGTATCAGGCGGCAAAGGGGGTCAGAATTTAATGTGGCAGGAGGGAGAAGGTCAACATAGTGGACTAAAGATGTCAGACTGTCCAGCAGAGGATTTGAATTTGAGAGGGAATTATCAAGGTATTGGGATTAGGTGTAATTTTTCCAATGAAAGTGATAAAGCCCAATCAGAGGACTTGAGTGAGCCCATTAGACTATCAACTGCTGGGCCAGTTGTCATTTTAAATCGACTGGACTGTGGTAGACTTATAGAATCTCGGGTGGAGGAACTAGGAGACTCACAGAAAAAGGTGATGGACGAATCAAATAGGCAGGATCAGGATATAGCTTCGTCTGAATCCAACTCAAATTTGCTTGTTGGTGGAATTAACGTCAGTATACAGGCTAAGTTTACAAATGAGGATATGGTAGAGGAAAGATTAATTCGGGAGAAGGAAGTTGGTAGTGCATAAGGAACAGAGGTGGAAAGGGTTGAAATTCCAATGCTATTGGCTGGTAATCAGGGGCGCAGTATCAACAAGGAGTCTATTTCTTATGGTTTAAAAAGTGGTTTTCTTAAGAACAATATGTTAAGGATTGCTCCAACTTGGTATGGTAGTTCTTGTTCGGAGGGTGAAGTTTCATTTTGTTTCCATGATCGAATTTATGAAAGACTAGATAGAGGTCTGGATAGGGAAAATATGGATCAAAACAGTGATAATTCTGTGTCCCCGCACAAATCTGTCGAAGCAAGATTGGAAGCTGCTGCTACTAGGGATGTGTGTGATATGTTGGGAATCTCTTTCAAAGGGGGTAATCATGTTTTGGAGGAGGAGATCTTGAAGATGGAGCTAAAAGGGCCTCTTAGAAGCTCTTGACTGATTTTTATAAGATGGTAAAGGTTTGGTACTATTGTTAATTATGTCACAAATCAAATTGATTTCATGGAACGTTAGGGGGCTTGGTAGAAAGGAAAAATCAAGAGCAGTGGCAAGATTAGTTTCAAAAATCAAAGTGATGATTATGTTTCTTCAGGAAACTAAGTTGAATAAATGCCAAAAGGGATTGTTGAGGAAGTTAGGGGGTAACTTCTTCAAAGGTTTTAGTTTTCAACCGGCTACTGGTTCTGCAGGGGGCTTAATATGTTTGTGGAATGAAAATATGTTTGAAGTAAGCAGTGATTTTAAACACAATAGATTCATTGCGATATCAGGAAAGGTTAAGAGTCTCAACTTTAATTATGTTGTTATTAATGTGTATGGACCGTCGGTTGAGGCTGATAAAGAGGAATTTTTAAGAGAGCTTATGTGTTTTATACAACAGCTTGATTTGCATGTATGCCTAGGAGGGGATTTCAACGCTTATCTTGATCCCGAGGAGAAGATTGGAGTTGCTTAGAATTGGCATTCAGTGGAGTTATTCTCCAACTTTGTCCTAAATTTAAACCTTATGGATCTACCTTTAGTTGGAGGGAGATTTACTTGGTGCAATAATAGAGAAGCTCCCACGTGGATTAGATTAGATCGTTTTCTATTAAGTGATGCATTTTTTCAAGTATTTCCAAAAGTTATCCAGAAAGTGTTGCCAAAATCTTTATCTGATCATAATCCTATACTACTTGAAGAAGATCTCAAAAATTGGGGCCCCAAACCTTTCCGGTTTTTTAACTACTTACTAGAGGATGGGTTTAATGGGTGGTTCAAAATGTTGTGCATGATCTAAAAAGGGAGAATGCCCGAAGGGGTATGCTGAGTATTCTTCAGGGAACAAAGAAAGCGATTAAAATGTGGCCAAATAGTAACAATATGGGAATTTCAGAACAGATATCAGAGCTGGAAACAGGAAAATGACTTGGAATTAAAGTCTCAGGGTAGGGGAATTTCTGCACAAGAATGGGGTCAACTATTATCTTGGAGGAATGATTTGTGGAGTTTGCATAGGAAGGAGGAGAGTATTTAGTTCCAAAAATCACGTCTTAAATGGATTAAGGAATGGGATAGAAATACCATATTCTATCACATATGTGCTCTTAATAGGAATAGAATGAATGTTATTTCGTCTTTGAAAGTGGCTGGGATAGATATCTCTGATCCTACTCTGATTAGATCAGCTATCTTTGATTTTTTTAAAGTCAATTACAATGAGAAAACTTCTCTGGAGGTGGATGAATGTAATCTGAATTTCGTAAAATTGACAGAGGAACAAAAGACTGGGTTAGGGCTGATTTTTCTGAACAGGAAATGTGGGATGCTGTCTTTAAGTCGGACAGTGCTAAGGCACTTGGTCCAGATGGGTTTACAATGGGTTTTTTTAAAAAATTCTGGACTATATTAAAGGACCAGATCATGCAGTTTGTTCAAGATTTTCACAGAGGGAAAAAATGGGGAAAAGGAGTGAATCATTCCTTTATTACTTTAATTCCCAAGAAGGTGAATCCTCAAGGAATTGAGGATTTCAGACCTATTAGTCTTGTTGCCAGTCTTTACAAGATTATTTCTAAAGTACTCTCCAAAAGACTTGTCTCTGTTATTAATGGTTTAGTAAGCCCTTCACAGTTCGCATTTATTCCGGGTAGACAATTGCTAGATTGTGCTCTTTTGGCAAATGAAGGCATTGAATATTGGAGAAAACTAGGGAGAAAAGGAGTTGTCATTAAAGCTGATTTCCGTAGGGCCTATGATTCGGTTGAGTGGCCTATCTTATTCAGAATTGTGAAGGTTATGGGTTTTGGGGAAAAATGGATCTCATGAATTAAATAATGTGTTTCTTCTGCCTCTATTTCGGTGTTAGTTAATGGTTCACCTACTGAGGAATTTAATATTAGCAAAGGGCTGAGACAAGGGTGCAGTCTATCCCCTCTCCTGTTCAATTTAGTGGGGGATTATTAAATCTTATGTTGATTAAGGCTGTTAATATAGGTCTGTTTCAAGGGTTCAGTATTGGTAGGATTGGTAATTCCTTTCAGTTGTCACACCTACAGTTTGCAGATGATTTAATCCTTTTTTGCAGAGATACTCCAATGCAAATTCTAAATATTAGAAGAGTATTGAGGGTTTTCGGTGCTATGTCTGGGTTACACTTAAACTTGTCTAAGTGTTCATTATTTGGGGTTAATATGGAAGCTGACAGAGTTAAAGATTGGGCTATGAAAGCGAGCTGTGGGTGGGGTCTTTTCCAATGTCTTATCTTGGTTTACCGATTGGAACTAGGAAAAATTCAGAGGGTATGTGGGAACTGGTTGTCCAGAATTTTAATAAGAGATTAGTTGGGTGGAAAGCTAAATCGTTGTCGCTAGCGGGCAGACTTGTTTTGGTTAAATCCGTATTATCATCCTTGCCAATCTTTTTTCTATCTATTTTCAAGATCCCTCTAAAAGTGACTCAGAAGTTGAACTCGTTGATGGCTAACTTCCTTTGGGGTGAAGATCTTGATAAAAAACGAATTCACTGGGTGAATTGGAAATCGGTTAGTAAACCAATCGAAGAGGGTGGTCTGGGAATTCTTGACTTAAGGTTGATTAATAGGGTCCTACTTGGGAAATGGGTTTGGAAATTTGCTAATGAAAAATATAGTGTGTGGAAGAATATGATTTGTTGCAAAAACAATGTTAGCAGTATGTCTCTTTCAATTTCAAATGCGGCTTCACCTTTAGACTCTTGGATATGGAGAGGTATCCTCAGTAACTATGCTAAGAATGATCAGATTGGTGATTGCTTGAGACAGAATTCAAAGATGAATTTGGGAAATGGTCGGTCGATTGCTTTTTGGAGTGATGTTTGGATTACTAATATGCCTTTAAAAAACCATTTCCCCAGAATATTTGCTTTGTCGACGAATAAATGGGGGATGGTTTTTGAGTTTGGGGAGTATGAAGATGATGTCTGGGTTTGGAACATTCAACTTAGAAGAAATTTGTGTGATTGGGAATTAGACCAGTGGATCGCTTTAATGACATTGATCGACAAAATTTCGCTGGAACGATCTATGGATGACTTCATGGGATGGTCAGGGAAGGAGGATGGCATGTTTTCGGTTAAATCCTGTAGACAGTCGTTACAAGGTAGGTCGGAAGAGAGTTATGAGTGGAAGAAGTGGGTTTGGGATGGTAGGTCAAAATTTCGCTAGAGTACAGTCGGATGTTTTGTATACATTATGTCTTTCTCAGGATGAGTCTATTGCACACTTATTCCTATCGTGCACGGCTGCCTCGGATTTGTGGAGCAAATTCCTAAGGTTATGGAATATCTCTTCGGTGTTGCCTCAAGACCCTTCTGCTATTCTGTGCTCGTGGTCGAACCTATGTCATAATTCACTTATTTGGAGGTTTATTCCGGCTGTCATCTTCTAGTCTATTTGGAAGGCAAGAAATTTGGTTGTTTTTGAAAACGGCAAGTGTGACTCTAATATTCTATTCTTTATCACTAAATTTAGATTGGCGAAATGGTTCTTAGCTAAATACCTTGGGGTTCGGATTCAGACCGACCTTCTAATAGGGGATCCTACGCGGGCTGATAAACTCCTCCATAGTACGATTATAAGAAGGTTGGTTGGACTCCTCCACCATCGGATATGTTCAAACTTAATGTTGATGGGGTAGTGACTGGAGATGGGATGCAGGTGTATTGGTGGTGTTTGAGAGACTCCTTTAGTTGCTCTTTAGCTATTTTTTCTTCTGCAGTAGGGTCGGGTCTCCCTATAGTGACTGAACTGAAAGCTATTAAGAATGGAGTGGTTTTTTTCTTTTCTTCCAATTGGGCTAACAAGGGTAGACTTATTTTGGAAAGTGATAGCAAATGTGCAGTGGAATGGATTTTAAAGCTACAACCTGCTCCTACGTTTTTCAGTGATTTGGTGGAGGAAATTGAGTTCTTGTTACTGGGGTTCGTTGGGTTCTAGGAGTTCCAATATGGAGGCGACAGGTTAGCTAAGCAGGGGATCGGTTGAGTGTTGCAGGCTTTCTGTTGAGTCTGATGACCTAGCTGAGGATGGGTTAGGCTAAGGGGTCTTTGTTTCCCAATGCTATTTGTATTAATGTCCTGTTTTATTTTCGAGGGTTAGAGTGTTATGTATATCTTATGTTATTCATGGCTAGAATGTATTGTGTATCTTATGTAATTCTGGTCTATTAATAAATTGAGGTACTCTTTTCCTCCCTCAATTAGTTGCCACTTTTCAAGAGTCAACTATGAGAGAGGTTTTTAATGAGACCTCCTATTCCTATAAAAAAAATACATGTACATTGTGCAATCATTGACGGAAAAGAGAAAGAGATGAAGGAAAAAAGTCTAGCCCTCAATGATTAGCCTGATTACGTCTATTGCATTAGTGAATATCAAAACTAAAACAACAGGAGAGTACAACCTGTGGCCAACAAGCACAATTGCAGGAGGAGAATCTCCATACAGTGCCTTCAGAACAGCAAAATCATCATTGCACATAGTCTGCACATGTAAGATATCTTTTAGTTCCATGGATGCAACACTAGAATGACACAATTCATGGCCAAACAATTAAAATGACAGTTTGTAGGAAAAAATATCATTTACTTCTATTTACTGAGCTTAAAATCTTACCTCAATAGATAGATCAAGATCATTTTCTGAGGTTGATTTTCCATGTCCTCTGAGGTCCATGGCAACTACTCTAGCTTTCTCTTTAATTTTACTAGCTGACAGTGCAAACGAGAGCCTGGCATAGCAAGTTAGACAACTCACTTTCATCAGAAATTCAATCACGAGAAAAGCATAAATCATCATATATTGATATCCTAAATCTACATAAATGTGAAGTATTTTGGACTGGATTTTGTTGTGATATACAATTAAAATTTAATTTAGTAAGATATTAGGGATTCACGTAATTGTAAATATTCATCGTATAATTCTCCTTTCCTCCTCAGCATACAGAAGTGATAGTATAAAATAAAATTTTATCTTGTGAGTTGGACAAGCTGAATTATTCCAATTTCTCTTTCTCTTCTCCAACCTTCAAATCTTCCTTTAACAGATTTCAAGGGAGGAGAGCCACTAAAGCAAAAATACACTCCAAGATTAGTTAACAATTTATGAAAAGCACCAGTATTCGATGAAGAATAAGGATAATCAATAGGAGAAATCTTCCAAGAAGCTCTTCTCCTACTTGAATTAACTATAATATCTGCCAGGACGTTTCCTCAAAGCAGTATAGCATTTATATTTATTCAAGAAAAAAGAGGCAGACGTGGTGAGATTAAACTTCCACACGAAGACAATCTGAACTAGCATGGAATTGTTCAACTATTTTGTCGAAACGATTTTTCTTAAAAGGTGAGATTTAAAAAACCACATTAATTCTTAATTATCCTCTTCTTAATTTAAAAACAAATGCGATTTAAAAGACCTCTCGTTTCGAAAATTTTTGGATTTCCTTTACGATCGAAAAATATGGTTCGAAGAGTCGCCACCAATCTTTGATTAAGGTGTGATTGGGCACCCAAAAAGTGTCTTGTCATTTTAAATAAACAATTAATTTTAATTAAAACAACAAATTGAGGTCTGTGTTACCAAAAAATGAGTTCGGGAGTCGGTTACGTGTGGGGAAGGATTAACACCCCCACAACACCCTAAATCGGTACCTAATCGATTAATTAACGTCTTTGCAATGAACTTTACAAATTTGAATTTAATTTAATTTTTGATCCCGTAAACAAAAAAGTGAATTTTACAATATTCAAAAACACCCAAATTAATTAAATTAAAATTACCTAGTCATTTTAGAAAGATAAAGAATGTTCGATTATTTACAAATATCGAGACCAGATCTTAAAATTTATAACAACCTTTTCTCGATAAATTTAAATAACGAACATTCCTTTTCTTTCGTTCCCAAATTTAGAGTGATAGATCAATTTTAGGCATCACTAATGGGATACACTTTTATTTTAAAATAATTAAAAGCGGACCTCAAATCAGTTATGACTGCCCACTTAAAACAATTTTAAATTAAAAGGGTATTACCCTTAGTCCAATTATGTAATAGGTCGAGTTATGCACGTGAGGATATCATACAAATTGTGCAAAAAAGATGTCGCCAAAAATTAATTAAACAAAATTAAAATCATACAATAACATACAAAAAATTATATACATATGTTTAAAAAAATCATAAACCATGCATATTAAATATAATGTACAAATGACTATTACTTATTATGAAAAATACTATATGACATACATATAATTATACATTACGTGTATTCACAAGATGCAAAATAACTACTTACATGTTAATACGTGTACATATATATATATATATATTATTATACATCACACGCATATATAAGTGGAATATAGAAAGTTACCACATGCATACAACACACATTCATGAAATATGGATTTACACACACGTGTCATAATGATTCGACCATGGTTACCAAGCCTTCATAGCAAACCTAAACTATCCTTACAGACGTATATAAAAAAACGTAAACGTTGACTAAAATAAATAAAAAAATCAAGGACCACGTTATAAATAGAGTAAATAATAGGATATCACACAAAAAAATCGAACTTCAGGCCTTGCAAACGTAATATAACCAAAGAAAATATGAAAGTTTTTTTTAAAAAAAGGTACACGTTAAATGTAAAAAAAACAGTAAGTTTAAATAACCTAACAAATGACTAAAATGAAAACGCATAAACTATGAATGCAAAAATAAAAAAGCTCGAAATATCTCGGTGTGAGGTATTGACCTTCAATCAAATGGGGATACAGATCTGAGATAGGAGTTTGGAACACTTTCAAAGCATTTTTCGATATTGGGACTTTCTTTGGACGTCTCGAGTAACCCGCTACCCCTTTTCTTTTACGACTTTGAGAGCTCTGGACGTGACACTCATTCACCTCATCAGTTTGTTCCTTTTGATCGGTTGGGTTTTTAGAAGTGTCTTTCAAGTTTCCTTTGCTGATTGCATTCTTTGGACGTCTCGAGTAACCCGCTACCCCTTTTCTTTTACGACTTTGAGAGCTCTGGACGTGACACTCATTCACCTCATCAGTTTTTCCTTTTGATCGGTTGGGTTTAGAAGTGTCTTTCAAGTTTCCTTTGCTGATTGCATCCTCAATTACTCTCCAGCCGTATAAGATCCTTGAAGTTATTCGTCGACTTTCCCAACATTAACTCAAAGAAAGGAGCTGGAAGAGAATCGTGAAACATATATGATATTTCTTCTTCTAACAAAGGAGGTTGAACTTGTGTTGCCACTCCTCTCCATCTTAGGGCATATTCTTTAAAGCTCTCAGTAGCTTTCATTCTTATTCTTTGAAGGTCATGACGTTTTGGGGGCTAAGCCTTTAATATTGATATTGTCCCAGAAAAGCATCACTAGGTTGACCCAGTCTTGATCTGTTCTTTGTTCAACGGTTATACCATACTATAGCTGGCCCAGCAAGACTATCATGGAAGTAATTAATCACATATTGTCATTATTTAGGTACCCTTCCATCTTTCTACAAACATCTTTAGATGAATTATGGTACAATTAGTGCCATCATATTTCTCAAAATTAGGCACTCTAAATTCATGTGGGATGACCAAATCAGGGACCAAACTAAGTTCTCTAGCTTCTAACTCCTTGTGAGGGGCATTAACAATCTTCATATCTTCAATGGCTTCATTCAACCACCTGAATTTGTCTTCAAATTGCTCAAAATTGACGAGGCTCATCCCTAGGTCTGAGTTAGACGCTCCAGGGCAAATTATCACTCTTGATGTACCAGTATGATGAGATTGATTTCCTTCATCCTCTATTTTCTCTTTACTAGCAGCCTGTGGTACCAGTACCTGGATCATTTGATTCGATACGCCTTGCAAAGAACCCGATGCTTGATTCCCCGTATCTTGTTGTGACCCGACTAACTGCTCTTGCAATTGATCTTGTGATCCCTTATGAGATTGCTCAATTGTTTCCATTTGCTTATTCATGACGATGAGGAAGTAGTATGAATGGATGATCTTGTTATTATTGTCACATAACCTTCCATAAATATTCTGTGTTTTTTAATTAATGCATGTAAAAATGCTTAATAAATACATGTAAATTTTTCTATTTCCTTCAAAAGCCAATTTAATTTCCACTCATACTCGGGGGTCGAGTTGTCAGTATGCTTCAATTCTCTTGCAAAGCCAGCTAAATGTGTGAGGTATTGACCTTCAATCAAATGGGGATACAGATCTGAGATAGGAGTTTGGAACACTTTCAAAGCATTTTTCGATATTGGGACTTTCTTTGGACGTCTCGAGTAACCCGCTACCCCTTTTCTTTTACGACTTTGAGAGCTCTGGACGTGACACTCATTCACCTCATCAGTTTGTTCCTTTTGATCGGTTGGGTTTTTAGAAGTGTCTTTCAAGTTTCCTTTGCTGATTGTATCCTCAATTAACTCTCCAGCCGTCATAAGATCCTTGAAGTTATTCGTCGACTTTCCCAACATTAACTCAAAGAAAGGAGCTGGAAGAGAATCGTGAAACATATAAGATATTTCTTCTTCTAACAAAGGAGGTTGAACTTGTGTTGCCACTCCTCTCTATCTTAGGGCATATTCTTTAAAGCTCTCAGTAGCTTTCATTCTTATTCTTTGAAGGTCATGACGTTTTGGGGCTAAGCCTTTAATATATTGATATTGTCCCAGAAAAGCATCAGCTAGGTTGACCCATGTCTTGATCTGTTCTTTGTTCAAACGGTTATACCATACTATAGCTGGCCCATCAAGACTATCATGGAAGTAATGAATCAACATATTGTCATTATTTAGGTACCCTTCCATCTTTCTACAAAACATCTTTAGATGAATTATGGGACAATTAGTGCCATCATATTTCTCAAAATTAGGCACCCTAAATGGGATAACCAAATCGGGACCAAACTAAGTTCTCTAGCTTCTAAGTCCTTGTGAGGGGCATTAACAATCTTCATATCTTCAATGGCTTCATTCAACCACCTGAATTTGTCTTCAAATTGCTCAAAATTGACGAGGCTCATCCCCTAGGTCTGAGTTAGATGCTCCAGGGCAAATTATCACTCTTGATGTACCAGTATGATGAGATTGATTTCCTTCATCCTCTATTTTCTCTTTACTAGCAGCCTGTGGTACCAGTACCTGGATCATTTGATTCGATACGCCTTGCAAAGAACCCGATGCTTGATTCCCCGTATCTTGTTGTGACCCGACTAACTGCTCTTGCAACTGATCTTGTGATCCCTTATGAGATTGCTCAATTGTTTCCATTTGCTTATTCATGACGATGAGGAAGTAGTATGAATGGATGATCTTGTTATTATTGTCACATAACCTTCCATAAATTATTTCTGTGTTTTTATAATTAATGCATGTAAAATGCTTAAATAAATACATGTAATGCAAATGCAAATGCCAAATGCAAATACAAAAGGTGTCATTCCAGAGTGACCATCTTAAAACAACTTTCATTGAACACAAAGGTCTCGATACATCAAACAAACTTTACATATAACGGATAGCTTTCAATCCAAATTTTTCTATTTCCTTCAAAAGCCAATTTAATTTCCACTCATACTCGGGGGTCGAGTTGTCAGTATGCTTCAATTCTCTTGCAAAGCCAGCTAAATCAACCCATTTTTGAGCCACATTGCTTGCTTGGGTCATAGTTTCTTTCATGACGTTGTCTCTTTTCTCTATCTTGAGTGCCGATTCTCGGAGCTGTAGACACTGCTGTTGAATCTTCCTTGTAAGAAAGTCATTGTGGTTATGAAGCTCCTGTATAAGATCACTGCAATCATCCACAATCTTCATCAACTTCTCGTTCTTCGCTCTAACGGCTTCTAGCTCAGCGTCAGTCTCCCGCTTGTGGTGCTGATATGAGATTTCCATATTGGCAATGGACCTATTCAATATCTGATTTTCGGCCTGATATCTTCCCAAATTATCAACAACTATATTGCGTCTTTTTTCTGCAATTTGTAAATCATGAGAAAACTTCTCGGCTCGACCTTCGTGCACCTTGCAATTCTTTCTCAACTGTTCAACGTCATTCTTCATTTTAGCGACCCCCTGTTATCCATTCATCTGGGACATTTCCTATATCATCAAATTTAAAAGCTTGACTGATCCTTTGAAAATCATCTCGTATGGTTTCCATCTCTCTGCTCAATTTATTATTTTCACTTCTTAAATGACGAATCTGAGCTCCGTACTTTGGCAAACAATCTTCTTCTTGGATGTCTTCACTAATACCCTTACCTTTGGTCACTTTTGGTTCGAATCCAACAGGAGAATCTGTTACCAAACTAGGTTGTCCTTTCAATTCAAACTCCAATACTTCATGATCTAGTAGAAGTTGGACTCGACGTTTAAAGGTAGAACAATTCTCAATAGAATGTCCTTGAATCCCAGCATGATATTCACAACGAACGTTGACGTCATACCAACTTGGATATGGAGGCTGCAAAGGTTTCACATAATGCGGGGCCACTTCTCGGGCTTCTAACAATTCATCATACAATTCTTTATATGATATTGGGATGGAATCACTACGAGAGCCACCTCTCAACTTGGGTTGAATTGGAGTTTCCAATTTTATTTCCCCTGATGTTGGGAGTAGACTATCAAACACCAACGAGTTCTGGCCGCATGGCTTCTTTTCATCCTTCTGAACTTCTATAGTTGCCACTATTTCTTTGGCATTTCCAAATAACTTGTTGATACGAACAATGATTGTGCGTGATTCTCATACTGACTAGAATCAACAGGTTCTAAAGTAGTTCCTTGTTGACACCTCAAGATTGTTTTCATTGAGTTCTTCTTTTCTTTTGTAGAAGTCTCTCTTCCTTTGACAAAACATCTATTTATCCATCATCTTGGACATTTGCTCTTTTATCTCTCTTATCTCCTTGTGCTCTTTGTCAGACATATGATTTATGCGCGTAACTCTCTATTATTCTCGAAGCTTTCTCAGGCCCATTTCTTGACTGTGTTATAGTCTGTTTGATCACGAAATCCCTTGTCCGTCATGAAAACATTTTACTATGACGACCACTCCAAATCACACCTTTTGAATATTTGATCATGCAATGCGGACAAAGAGAAAAAAAACAACATAGAAACAAGTTACAAATGAGATAACGAAATGACAAAAAGCAACAATAGCAAATAAATAATTAATGCTAATAAGAATGCAATGCAAATGTACAAGGTGTGATTCCAAAAGTGACCACCATAGAACAACCTTCATTTAGACAACAAGAATTCAGTACACCATGTAGTCAAAATATAAATGTGATTCTTCATTTCTTCATTTCCTTGAGCCGTACTCTTCATAGAATTTAATATTGTACCCAAAGTTGTTGGCGTATTTTATCACCTTTGATGACGTCAGATGTCCTTAAATTGAATCGTGTGGTCTCTATGTTTACTTTCAATACAAAGTGGTCTTCATGTCTTTGTGAAGGGTCTTCTTATCCATAGTATGATGTATCTATCTCTTGAGTCAACATCTTGGCCTTTGCCCCATTAAAGGAAATCTCCAATCAGCTTGAGAATTATTCATTCATCGGATGTCATTCTTCATGGATCATTTGAACATCTTTGGACCTCCCAGTTTTGACTACATGGTTGAGAATTTCTTGTCTCAATATGTCCAGCCTTCTTATTAGTCAATCACTTGCGAATTAACACCTTGTGATGACATGAAAATGCGAATGCAATAAAATCAAATAAAATAGACATAGAACAAAAATGGGCTAGTACACATAATATCAACAACAAATAATAAATATCATAATCATTAAATAAAACCTACCCTTACATGTTGGCTACCCAATCATGCTTTTGTAGATTCTACACAACATGATATCTACCCCATACTTTGTTATTCACAAAAATCCTAACCGCATGATATCTAATTCGCATGCTTGTTCGAAAAATAAACCTAACCGCATGATATCTAGTTCGCATGCATTTATTTGAAAAACGAAAATAAATGACTCAAAAAGCTTTTCCTTGTGTACCCTCCTCACGGGACTCTTAAGGTTCGGGTTAGACTCGACCTAAGTTCGGGCTCTATGTTTACTATATGCCGGGTTCGGTTCTAAAATAATAGGTTCTCGAATTGTCCTTGCCGGTGCCCCCTTGGGATGCCGAACCCTCAATCCTGGCCTATCACAGGCTTTAGGGGATCGAGTTCAATTTCGAGGGAACACACCTCCTTATGTCCATGCGGAGGTGATTACCATCATGAGGACCATAAGGCGTGAGCTCCAGGAGCGATCCACTATCCCATGCGGAGGTGAAAACCACACGAGGGCATAGTCTCTCACTCCTACTTAAATAGGACGGAGCGAGGTTTTAGCTCATGTTATGATAATGCAACTGTGCAGTGTGTGAGGAAAAGCGGAAAAAACAATCAATAAAAACACTCAAATTCAATTCCCAAAACACACAATTATTCTGAAATCATTAGCAACAGATCAGTACACTATTTAATTGTCAATCGAATTAAATTAAAGAAATCAAAATACAAACAAAACTTATTAAAAACAAAGCAAGGGATCAAAAAAAATTAAAACGAATTATAATTTCCAATTGCAAAGACAATTAATTAATCGACTATCAGCCTGACTCTCTAAAAAAAATCCCCAGCAGAGTCGCTAAGCTGTCGAAACGATTTTTCTTAAAAGGTGAGATTTAAAAAACCACATTAATTCTTAATTATCCTCTTCTTAATTTAAAAACAAATGCGATTTAAAAGACCTCTCGTTTCGAAAATTTTTGGATTTCCTTTACGATCGAAAAATATGGTTCGAAGAGTCGCCACCAATCTTTGATTAAGGTGTGATTGGGCACCCAAAAAGTGTCTTGTCATTTTAAATAAACAATTAATTTTAATTAAAACAACAAATTGAGGTCTGTGTTACCAAAAAAAGTTTGGGAGTCGGTTACGTGTGGGAAGGATTAGCACCCACACACACCCTAAATCGGTACCTAATCGATTAATAACGTCTTTGCAATGAACTTTACAAAATTCGAATTTAATTTAATTTTTGATCATGTAAACAAAAAAGTGAATTTTACAATATTCAAAAACACCCAAATTAATTAAATTAAATTACCTAGTCATTTAGAAAAGATAAAGAATGTTCGATTATTTACAAATATCGAGACCAGATCTTAAAATTTATAACAACCTTTTCTCGATAAATTTAAATAAACGAACATTTCCTTTTCTTTCGTTCCCAAATTTTGAGTGATGGATCAATTTTTAAACAAAAAAGTGAATTTTACAATATTCAAAAACACCCAAATTAATTAAATTAAAATTACCTAGTCATTTTAGAAAGATAAAGAATGTTCGATTATTTACAAATATCGAGACCAGATCTTAAAATTTATAACAACCTTTTCTCGATAAATTTAAATAAACGAACATTTCCTTTTCTTTCGTTCCCAAATTTTAGAGTGATGGATCAATTTTTAGGCGTCACTAATGGGATACACTTTTATTTTAAAATCATTAAAAGCGGACCTCAAATCAGTTATGACTGCCCACTTAAAACAATTTTAAATTAAAAGGGTATTACCCTTAGTCCAATTATGTAATAGGTCGAGTTATGCACGTGAGGATATCATACAAATTGTGCAAAAAAGTATGTCATGCCAAAAATTAATTAAACAAAATTAAAATATCATACAATGTAACATACAAAAAATTATATACATATGTTTAAAAAAAATCATAAACCATGCATATTAACATATAATGTACAAATGACTATTACTTATTATGAAAAATACTCATATGACATACATATATAATTATACATTACACGTGTATTCACAAGATGCAAAATAACTACTTACATGTTAATACGTGTACACATATATATATCTATATTATTATACATCACACGCATATATAAGTGGAATATAGAAAGTCACCACATGCATACAACACACATTCATGAAATATGGATTTACACACACGTGTCATAATGATTCGACCATATGGTTACCAAGCCTTCATAGCAAACCTAAACTATCCTTACAGACATACGTATATAAAAAAAACGTAAACGTTGACTAAAACATAAATAAAAAAGAATTCAAGGATCACGTTATAAATAGAGTAAATAATAGGATATCACACAAAAAAAATCTAACTTCAGGACTTGCAAACGTAATATAACCAAAGAAAATATGAAAGTTTTTTTTTTTTTAAAAAGGTACACGTTAAATGTAAAAAAAAACAGTAAGTTTAAATAACCTAACAAATGACTAAAATGAAAACGCATAAACTATGAATGCAAAAATAAAAAAGCTCGAAATATCCATTTTAGGACCAAAATACAACAATTCAAGCTCACTCAAAATTTCCCTTCTTTCTCAAAACATGGAATTTCTTGTCAATTTGCAACACTGTCGTTTTTTTTTTTTTTTGCTTTAACATATATAATATTTTAAATAAAAATCCTAACTCATATTTGATTAACCCTCAACCGCAAACACTAAACCCCTCCCTCTCCCTCTCTTCTCGATCTTCTCTCTCGCTAAACCCATGGCCAGCGTTTGGCCACCATTCGGCCACCACACCTTGATGGCCAACCTCCCTTCGACTGCAACCGTATATCACCTCAACTGACTGACAACCCAATGACGAAAGAAAACGAAGAAGAAAGGTAAATTTCCCTCTCTTTTCCCTTGCACTTTGTCTTGTTTCAACTTATATTTACTAATCTAATTTCAACTTATTCTTTTTTTGACATAGCTCGAACGTAGAACGAATGGAGTCAACAAGACTCCATTTAAATTCGTACAACCCAAATGTTTTAATCTCAAACTCTCTTTTTATTTAATTCAAAATAGTATTAGCACACACACACACGAAAGAAAACAAAAACAATTGAGGAATTTCTCGAAAAAATACCTCTATTGCTTTCTCTGATTTTTGATGGTGATTACAATTGTTCTTTCAAATTTGTTTACACTGTGTGGTTTTCCAGTCCCGAGAACCACCTATTGTTGGTCTTTTTTCCTTTTATTTTTTGATTGCCGATGGAATTTGTGGTTTGATTTCTCCCTGTTCGTGTTGCTTTCTCTGGTTGTTCTCTGCTATTTTTTCGTTCCCTCCCCTTGTGATGCTAGTGTCCTTCTGGTTTCTGGAGGTTAATTGCTAATAATAACCGACCCAACCTCATTTACAGTTTCTTTCTATCTATTCAAAATCATGGACCCGATCTTATTGGTAACTTCTGATAACTTACCAGTTATCATACATGGCTAAAATAAATTCCAATTGTTGTAGGGAATCCTCACGTGAACTGGTAAATACCCTGCTAGATTGTTGGGTTTAAATTGGGCCTTCAACTGGCTTGGGGTCGGGTTAGGTTGCCATGGCTTCGAGTCTGCTCCGACATAACCCCGGACAAATCGAGTATCTACAGCTGCCTCTTTGCTCATTGTTGTGTAACGAGAATAGAGCAAAGATCAAAAGATGATCGAGTTTGTCCGGTCCTCAGAACTTCAAAAGATTAAAGCACTCCACTGTTACTTCGGGATAAATGAAACTTGAAAAATCTTCGAATGACGGGTCCGCTCCCTCTTGTTCATGGATTAAGGAGCTCAAACAATCTTCTAAAAATGAGTTTGCTCCCTATTGCTTCAGGGAGTAGAATTCGAATAATCTTCTGCTTACGGGTTCGCTCCCTCTTGTTTCAGGGAGTAGAACTCGAACAATATTCTACTTACGGGTTCGCTCCCTCTTACTTCAAGGAGTAGAACTCGAACAATCGTCTGCCTACGGGTTCGCTCCCTCTTGCTTCAGGGAGTAGAACTCGAACAATTTTCTGGTGTAATTCTTCTTCACTTTTCTTCCATGAAGGCTCAACTTTGAAGGTTAAACCTAAAATCAAATATTACCACTCATTAATGTATGCTTGAAGATTTGAAAAACATTATACTCGAAAAAATTAGAATTTAAGAGAATCTTTGAGAATCCATTTCTCTTGAGGGAGCTTGTCTCGCAACAACTAGATATAAGAATCTTCTTGGACTCGGCTGCCATCTAAACCTCTCTCTTCCTGGGACCTTGAAATGGTTAATGACTCCTCGTGTGCATTTCTTTTTAATCAATTGATCCGTTTCTTTGTACTCGAGAACCTTCGCTTTCCTCTCACATCTAATGATCTGACGTTTTGCTCCAACGCTCTTATGAGAAGGCTTAAAATGGCCCTGATGACTTATCATCTTGGTGTGAAAACATCTTACCCGAAGGACTTATGGATGACACGAAGGATTTATCATCTTGCCCGAACGACTTACTGATGGCCTGAAGGATTTCATCATCATGCTCGAAAGACTTACTGATGGCACTTACTGATGGATTTGCTTCACTACTCTTCCGTGAAGGCTTACAAATTACCCGAATGATTTAATCATCATGCTCGAAAGACTTACTGATGGGTTTGCTTCACTACTCTTCGGTGAAGGCTTACAAATTACCCGAAGGATTTAATCATCATGCTCGAAAGACTTACTGATGGCCTGAAGGATTTAAGCATCATGCTCGAAAGACTTATTGATGGCCCGAATGACTTACTAAATGAGAAATTTTGGAAATCTCCTTTTTAGTTTTCAAAGGTTTCATTTTCTTAAAACATCACTTTCTTATTTTTTAAATTCATGTGAAAACATCCTACCCGAAGGTTTTATGAATGGCCCGAATGACTTATCATCTTTCTCTAAAGGCTTACAGATGACCCGAAGGATTTCATCATCATGCTCGAAAGACTTACTGATGGCCCGAAGGACTTAAATTATTTACTGGGTAAGAAACCTTACTTGTTTTTCAAAATCTCAAATTTCATATTTTAATGAGAAATCCTTCTCATTTCACTTCATAAAAATGACTTAATGATCGGTCTACGTGCCCCGCTTCAAAGCAATGCTTCCTCTTATGGATTGACCCCTGCGTTCTTCAGGTTCTGCCTCACTAAACATGATTCCATGTATTTGATGTTTAACTTCTACCTTTCAATTGTCAGGATTTTAACATCTTGCATCTTCTCTTTTCATTGGAAGATCTGTCAAAACTATGTGTTTATGCATGAAACACGAATGCAATTAAATGTATCAATGTAATGCATTTTCTTTTATGCAAAATGATGTTCTCATGAATGCATAAATATCGATTCAATCTTCATTTGGCTTCAAAGTGGCGAACTTAGTCTTCTTCTACTTGATCATTCCTCTCCGGGGTTTGCTTTAAATATCCGTATAACAACTCATAATTTCCAACTTGCATTTTTGAAGAGCCTTCTGATCTTCTTCTATCTTCTTGTTGTCTTCGTTTTCTATCTTCATTTCGGAGAAATTGTTTTCTCTCTCAAGTTCTTGCTATGGTCAGAAATATGACTAAGTTGCCTCATTTCTGTCTTTGGCTCAATTACGCTTTCTGAGTTGTTCTTTCAAGACTCTGCCATTGATTGATGCTCGGTTGGTTTGTTTTACAAGGTAAGCTCTGCTCAAATTCACGTTCTGCCCTTGACACTTCAAGTTGTGAGACTCATTCTCAATATCTTCTTGGTCTGAATCTTGTCATCCCAACATGATATGGGTTTCTGGTCATGGCCCAATGTGGGTACTCAAGGATTTCTTCGTGCCCAACATATCCTAACTTGAATATTCTCATTCTGCTGTCACTACATAGTAGTGCTGTCAAGTAGTTTGAAGGAGTCTCTTCACATTGTCATAAACACTTAAGAATTGACCAATTCTTCTAACAAAATGTCTTGCATTTTATACAAGCTGTAATATGTGCCCCTTCTGAATAATGAGATCATCATCTTCTGGATGGGTAATTGACAACGTCACAAGGAAATGTAACAAGTTTTATTCCTTAGTCTTTCTAACCTCTCAGACCACTTGCTTTCAATACTGTGAAATGTTTCACTATTCTGGCATCATTTATTTTTTCTACAACAGAGGCAGAATGAATCTTTCCAGCATCAAGGACCTTTGACATTTGAGACTGTCCTGTTTGAAAATGTTTTTCTGTTTTCTTATTTTAGGGATCAAAGAATGAAAGAATTTTATAAAAAATTGTCCCTTAATTCAAGCTCACAATCAAATCAAATCATAAACATGAGTTCAAAGAATATCAAAAAGAATCAATAACTTTTTTTAATGTTTTCAGAGTTATAACTCTTTGACAAGTGCCGAAATTGATGAGTTGGCTTCAGGTTGGCTTTTCTCTCTTTTTTTTAAGGTTTCGGCCACCAAAATTTCATTTCTTTCTCAGTCTTCGTGAACATTTTAGCATGCCCCTCCTTCTGGCTTAGTATTTTAATCGGATACGGACAAAATGGCACAGCTAGCATAATCAATTACTAGACTTTCTAGAATACTTCTATTTCAGTTCTCTGAAATCTTCCATTTTTTCAAGCTTCGTAGACTCCTCTAACAAAGGCAGTGCAGAAATATCGGTCTAAAAATGAAATTTCTGAGTGCTCGTGTGAAATTGACTATAACAGGTGTTACTTGACTCCCTTAGTCCATCTTTACCGAAACTCCTTATTTATAAAATTGATTTAATTTGCCATTGTCTGGCTAGCTGAAATCAGCTTTATTGTAATTTGCCTTTACCGGGCTAGCTGAAGGGTTCATCTCATCACAAAATCTTTGACTTGACAATCACAGTGGAGCATACACCGAATTGCCAAGTACCCGATCAAGGTTATGGTTTGAATATAATCTATTCATAAAGCCAGGGCTTTCGAGTTTCCTCTATAACCAATTGCTTTAGCGGAATATCTCAGCTTTATTGTATACATATAATATAATCACCTTTATTAAGCTAGCTGAATTCTGTCCATAAAGCCGGGGCGTTTAACCAATTGCTCTAGAGGGACAGCTCAAGCTTTATTGTATACATATAATATTATAATTTGGGTATTCGGGTCCAATTTCTTAAGCTTGTCAAGAAGAACCTGTCATAGTCTAGGTGTTGTTGAAAGTCAGAAAATCTCATCGTTAGAGTTCAATTTCCAAGCAACTGACCTAAACTAGATTCACCTACTCGACTATTACATCTGTAAGGATCATAATCATCATTGAACGTCATTAACAGAAGTGAAATCTAGTTGGTTTTGTAACATCATACACAAAAGATGCCCCATGTTGGCCGCTCCTATACATACCTGAATACCAAGCCTCTTGTTCGTATCCTTATGATAGAATAAGGTTATACCGGTCCCTGCAAGAAAATGATATAGTGTTCGATTGTATCTTCTGGGGATAAGGTCAAGGTCCTTGTTTTATCAAGTTTCAATCATGTCACTTTGTCAAAGAACAATAACTCTGACCATCTACAGAGTTTTTTAATTCATTTGATATTCAAAGAATATCAAGTTGCAAATTTGATTCAATGCTCACCATCCTTAAAGTAACATGAATTTATTTAAACATCATTACAAAAAAATTGAGAAATGATGAAAAACAAGTTCAAACATGATGTTGCAAATGGAATAAAGTTTCATGATAGAATGAAATATTCTCTTCCTACCTAGGATGCCCCATTACCCATCTAATGTCGTGGCATTTAACTCAAACAGATGTTACATATTGCTCTTTGATGCCCCACTCGAGCTCGTCATCCACTGTTCCACCAATTCCTCTGTTAACGTCCCATTTGCCACAAGCATCTCTATCTCCTTTAACAGCGGCCTACAGTTTCCCATAGAATGTCCCAATGCCCCCAAGTAGAAATCACATACACTATCTTGATCATAGCTATGAGCATAAGGGTCTGGTTGCACTTTCACCGGCCTCGGTGTGAGGTATTGACCTTTAATCAAATGGGGATACAGATCTGAGATAGGAGTTTGGAACACTTTCAAAGCATTTTTCGATATTGGGACTTTCTTTGGACGTCTCGAGTAACCCGCTACCCCTTTTCTTTTACGACTTTGAGAGCTCTGGACGTGACACTCATTCACCTCATCAGTTTGTTCCTTTTGATCGGTTAGGTTTTTAGAAGTGTCTTTCAAGTTTCCTTTGTTGATTGCATCCTCAATTAACTCTCCAGCCGTCATAAGATCCTTGAAGTTATTCGTCGACTTTCCCAACATTAACTCAAAGAAAGGAGCTGGAAGAGAATCGTGAAACATATATGATATTTCTTCTTCTAACAAAGGAGGTTGAACTTGTGTTGCCACTCCTCTCCATCTTAGGGCATATTCTTTAAAGCTCTCAGTAGCTTTCATTCTTATTCTTTTGAAGGTCATGACGTTTTGGGGCTAAGCCTTTAATATATTGATATTGTCCCAGAAAAGCATCAGCTAGGTTGACCCATGTCTTGATCTGTTCTTTGTTCAAACGGTTATACCATACTATAGTTGGCCCAGCAAGACTATCATGGAAGTAATGAATCAACATATTGTCATTATTTAGGTACCCTTACATCTTTCTACAAAACATTTTTAGATGAATTATGGGACAACTAGTGCCATCATATTTCTCAAAATTAGGCACCCTAAATTCATGTGGGATGACCAAATCAGGGACCAAACTAAGTTCTCTAGCTTCTAACTCCTTGTGAGGGGCATTAACAATCTTCATATCTTCAATGGCTTCATTCAACCACCTGAATTTGTCTTCAAATTGCTCAAAATTGACGAGGCTCATCCCTAGGTCTGAGTTAGACGCTCCAGGGCAAATTATCACTCTTGATGTACCAGTATGATGAGATTGATTTCCTTCATCCTCTATTTTCTCTTTACTAGCAGCCTGTGGTACCAGTACCTGGATCATTTGATTCGATACGCCTTGCAAAGAACCCGATGCTTGATTCCCCCGTATCTTGTTGTGACCCGACTAACTGTTCTTGCAACTGATCTTGTGATCCCTTATGAGATTGCTCAATTGTTTCCATTTGCTTATTCATGACGATGAGGAAGTAGTATGAATGGATGATCTTGTTATTATTGTCACATAACCTTCCATAAATTATTTCTGTGTTTTTATAATTAATGCATGTAAAATGCTTAAATAAATACATGTAATGCAAATGCAAATGCCAAATGCAAATACAAAAGGTGTCATTCCAGAGTGACCATCTTAAAACAACTTTCATTGAACACAAAGGTCTCGATACATCAAACAAACTTTACATATAACGGATAGCTTTCAATCCAAATTTTTCTATTTCCTTCAAAAGCCAATTTAATTTCCACTCATACTCGGGGGTCGAGTTGTCAGTATGCTTCAATTCTCTTGCAAAGCCAGCTAAATCAACCCATTTTTGAGCCACATTGCTTGCTTGGGTCATAGTTTCTTTCATGACGTTGTCTCTTTTCTCTATCTTGAGTGCCGATTCTCGGAGCTGTAGACACTGCTGTTGAATCTTCCTTGTAAGAAAGTCATTGTGGTTATGAAGCTCCTGTATAAGATCACTGCAATCATCCACAATCTTCATCAACTTCTCGTTCTTCGCTCTAACGGCTTCTAGCTCAGCGTCAGTCTCCCGCTTATGGTGCTGATATGAGAATTCCATATTGGCAATGGACCTATTCAACATCTGATTTTCGGCCTGATATCTTCCCAAATTATCAACAACTATATTGCATCTTTTTTCTGCAATTTGTAAATCATGAGAAAACTTCTCGGCTCGACCTTCGTGCACCTTGCAATTCTTTCTCCACTGTTCAACGTCATTCTTCATTTTAGCGACCCCTGTTATCCATTCATCTGGGACATTTCCTATATCAGCAAATTTAAAAGCTTGACTGATCCTTTGAAAATCATCTCGTATGGTTTCCATCTCTCTGCTCAATTTATTATTTTCACTTCTTAAATGACGAATCTGAGCTCCGTACTTTGGCAAACAATCTTCTTCTTGGATGTCTTCACTAATACCCTTACCTTTGGTCACTTTTGGTTCGAATCCAACAGGAGAATCTGTTACCAAACTAGGTTGTCCTTTCAATTCAACTCCAATACTTCATGATCTAGTAGAAGTTGGACTCGACGTTAAAGGTAGAACAATTCTCAATAGAATGTCCTTGAATCCCAGCATGATATTCACAACGAACGTTGACGTCATACCAACTTGGATATGGAGGCTGCAAAGGTTTCACATAATGCGGGGCCACTTCTCGGGCTTCTAACAATTCATCATACAATTCTTTATATGATATTGGGATGGAATCACAACGAGAGCCACCTCTCAACTTGGGTTGAATTGGAGTTTCAGTTTTATTCCCCTGATGTTGGGAGTAGACTATCAAACACCAACGAGTCTGGCCGCATGGCTTCTTTTCATCCTTCTGAACTTCTATTGTTGCCACTATTTCTTTGGCATTCCAAACAACTTGATATGAACAATATTGTGCGTGATTTCTCATACTGACTAGAATCAACAGGTTCTAAAGTAGTTCCTTGCGTATCTGACACCTCAAGATTGTTTTCATTGAGTATTTCTTTCTTTTGTAGAAGTCTCTCTTCCTTTGGACAAAATCTATTTTATCCATCATCTTGGACATTTGTTTTATCTCTCTTATCTCCTTGTGCTCTTTGTCAGACATATGATATTTATGCGCGTAAACTCTCTATTATTCTCGAAGCTTTCAGGATGCCATTTCTTGACTGTGTTATAGTCTGTTTGATCACGAAATCCCTTGTCCGTCATGAAAACCTTTTACTATGACCACTCACAAATCAACACCTTTGAATATATGATCATGCAATGCGGACAAAGAGAAAAAAAACATAGAAAACGTTAGTACAAGAGATAACGAAATGACAAAAAGCAACAATAGCAAAATAATAAATTAATGCTGTACAAGGTGTTGATTCCAAAAGTGACCACCATAGAACAACCTTCATTTAGACAACAAGAATTCAGAACACCATGTAGTTAAAATATAAATGTGATTCTTCATTTCCTTGAGTCGTACTCTTCATAGAATTTAATATTGTACCCAAAGTTGTCGGCATATTTTATCACCTTTGATGACGTCAGATGTCCTTAAATTGAATCGTGTGGTCTCTATGTTTACTTTCAATACAAAGTGGTCTTCATGTCTTTGTGAAGGGTCTTCTTATCCATAGTATGATTGTATCTATCTCTTGAGTCAACATCTTGGCCTTTGCCCCATTAAAGGAAATCTACAATCAGCTTGAGAATTATTCATTCATCGGATGTCATTCTTCATGGATCATTTTAACATCTTTGGACCTCCCAGTTTTGACTACATGGTTGAGAATTTCTTGTCTCAATATGTCCAGCCTTCTTATTAGTCAATCACTTGCGAATTAACACCTTGTGATGACATGAAAATGCGAATGCAATAAAATCAAATAAATAGACATAGAACAAAAATGGGCTAGTACACATATATCAGCAACAAAATAATAAATATCATAATCATTAAATAAAACCTACCCTTACATGTTGGCTACCCAATCATGCTTTTGTAGATTCTACACAACATGATATCTACCCCATACTTTGTTATTCACAAAAATCCTAACCGCATGATATCTAATTTCGCATGCATTTATTTGAAAAACAAAAATAAATAACTCAAAAAGCTTTTCCTTGTGTACCCTCCTCACGGGACTCTTAAGGTTCGGGTTAGACTCGACCTAAGTTCGGGCTCTATGTTTACTATATGCCGGGTTCGGTTCTAAAGTAATAAGTTCTCGAATTGTCCTTGCCGGTGCCCCCTTGGGATACCGAACCCTCAATCCTGGCCCATCACAGGCTTTAGGGGATCGAGTTCAATTTCGAGGGAACACACCTCCTTATGTCCATGCGGAGGTGATTACCATCATGAGGACCATAAGGCGTGAGCTCCAGGAGCGATCCACTTACCCATGCGGAGGTGAAAACCACACGAGGGCATATTCTCTCACTCCTACTTAAATAGGACGGAGCGAGGTTTTAGCTCATGTTATGATAATGCAACTGTGCAGTATGTGAGGAAAAACGGAAAAACAATCAATAAAAACACTCAAAATCAATTCTCAAAACACACAATTATTCTGAAATCATTAGCAAACAGATCAATACAACTATTTAATTGTCAATCGAATTAAATTAAAGAAATCAAAATACAAACAAAACTTATTAAAAACAAAGCAAGGGATCAAAAACCAAATTAAAACGAATTTATAATTTCCAATTGCAAAGACAATTAATTAATCGACTATCAGCCTGACTCTCTAAAAAAAATCCCCAGCAGAGTCGCTAAGCTGTCGAAACGATTTTTCTTAAAAGGTGAGATTTAAAAAACCACATTAATTCTTAATTATCCTCTTCTTAATTTAAAAACAAATGCGATTTAAAAGACCTCTCGTTTCGAAAATTTTGGATTTCCTTTACGATCGAAAAATATGGTTCGAAGAGTCGCCACCAATCTTTGATTAAGGTGTGATTGGGCACCCAAAAAGTGTCTTGTCATTTTAAATAAACAATTAATTTTAATTAAAACAACAAATTGAGGTCTGTGTTACCAAAAAATGAGTTCGGGAGTCGGTTACGTGTGGGGAAGGATTAGCACCCCCACAACACCCTAAATCGGTACCTAATCGATTAATTAACGTCTTGCAAGAACTTTACAAATTCGAATTTATTTAATTTTTGATCATGTAAACAAAAAAAGTGAATTTTACAATATTCAAAAACACCCAAATTAATAAATTAAAATTACCTAGTCATTTAGAAAGATAAAGAATGTTCGATTATTACAAATATCGAGACCAGATCTTAAAATTTATAACAACCTTTTCGATAAATTTAAAATAACGAACATTTCCTTTTCTTTCGTTCCCAAATTTTAGAGTGATGGTCAATTTTTTAGGCGTCACTAATGGGATACACTTTATTTTAAAATCATTAAAAGCGGACCTCAAATCAGTTATGACTGCCCACTTAAAACAATTTTAAATTAAAAGGGTATTACCCTTAGTCCAATTATGTAATAGGTCGAGTTATGCACGTGAGGATATCATACAAATTGTGCAAAAAAGTATGTCATGCCAAAAATAATTAAACAAAAAAAATATCAACAATGTAACATACAAAATTATATATATGTTTAAAAAAACATAACCATGCATATTAACATATAATGTACAAATGACTATTACTTATTATGAAAAATACTCATATGACATACATATATAATTATACATTACACGTGTATTCACAAGATGCAAAATAACTACTTACATGTTATACGTGTACATATATATATCTATTATATACATCACACGCATATATAAAGCCTTCATAGCAAACCTAAACTATCCTTACAGACATACGTATATAAAAAAAAACGTAAACGTTGACTAAAACATAAATAAAAAATTCAAGGACCACGTATAAATAGAGTAAATAATAGGATATCACACAAAAAAAATCGAACTTCAGGCCTTGCAAACGTAATAACCAAAGAAAATATGAAAGTTTTTTTTAAAAAAAAAAGGTACACGTTAAATGTAAAAAAAAACAGCAAGTTTAAATAACCTAACAAATGACTAAAATGAAAACGCATAAACTATGAATGCAAAAATAAAAAAGCTCGAAATATCCATTTTAGGACCAAAATCAACAATTCAAGAACCTAAAGGAACTCACTCAAAATTCCCTTCTTTCTCAAAACATGGAATTTCTTGTCAATTTGCAACACTGTTTTTTTTTGCTTTAACATATATAATATTTTAAATAAAAATCCTAACTCATATTTGATTAACCCTCAACCGCAAACACTAAACCCCTCCCTCTCCCTCTCTTCTCGATCTTCTCTCTCGCTAAACCCATGGCCAGCGTTTGGCCACCATTCGACCACCACACCTTGATGGCCAACCTCCCTTCGACTGCCGTATATCACCTCAATGACTGACAACCCAATGACGAAAGAAAACGAAGAAGAATGGTAAATTTCCCTCTCTTTTCCCTTGCACTTTGTCTTGTTTCAATTATATTTACTAATCTATTTCAACTCTCTTTTTTTTGACATAGCTCGAACGTAGAACGAATGGAGTCAACAAGACTCCATTTAAATTCGTACAACCCAAATGTTTTAATCTCAAACTCTCTTTATTTAATTCAAAATAGTATTAGCACACACAAAAACGAAAGAAAACAAAAACAATTGAGGAATAATTTCTCGAAAAAATACCTCTTTTGCTTCTCTGATTTTTGATGGTGGGATTACAATATTGTTCTTTCAAATTTGTTTACACCGTGTGGTTTCCAGTCCCGAGAACCACCTATGTTGGTCTTTTTTCCTTCTGTTTTTGATTGCCGATGGAATTTATGGTTTGATTTCTCCCTGTTCGTGTTGCTTTCTCTGGTTGTTCTCTGCTATTTTTCGTTCCCTCCCTTGTGATGCTAGTGTCCTTCTGGTTTCTGGAGGTTAATTGCTAATAATAACCGACCCAACCTCATTTACAGTTCTTTCTATCTATTCAAAATCATGGACCCGATCTTATTGGTACTTCTGATAACTTACCAGTTATCATACATGGCTAAATAAATTCCAATTGTGTAGGAAATCCTCACGTGAACTGGTAAATACCCTGCTAGATTGTTGGGTTTAAATTGGGCCTTCAACTGGCTTGGGGTCGGGTTAGGTTGCCATGGCTTCGAGTCTGCTCCGACATAACCCGGACAAATCGAGTATCTACATATTTAACGTAAGATGGAAAAGCAGTGATTAAAAGGTAATTAGTTAGAAAAGTTTTCCAGGCAAAATGGTGGATCTTCAATAGTTAAAATGA
Source organism: Hibiscus syriacus (assembly GCF_006381635.1). Taxonomy (NCBI): domain Eukaryota; kingdom Viridiplantae; phylum Streptophyta; class Magnoliopsida; order Malvales; family Malvaceae; genus Hibiscus; species Hibiscus syriacus. The sequence continues at coordinate 3,571,817 of NW_024062765.1, forward strand.
AAATCTCTATGGAATTAAATTTTCACCAAACATTTAAAGAAAGGGGGATGCCATTCTATGTAGTTTCCAGGCCAAAATAATAAGAATAAAATTTCACACCGTCTATACCATTTATTTTATCATCTGTTCCTCAATTTCCCAATGGAAGAACAAATAACAGCACATAAGTTTCAAGTCTACCATGATAAACTAAGGTTCCTTTGGAATGGTTCAATTTGATTAAGAGCAAGAATGAAGAGGGTTGCTCAGGAATCTGATTGATCGAGGTAGTCTTTTCAAGAGCAATATCCTTTCAAGTTTCAAACACAAAGGAATTGAATGCCAAAACTGAAAATGGAAACCAAAACTTATCATTCAAAGTACCATAGCAATACAATAGTAATATCTTGATGATATTATAGCACAATATGATAAAAATATTCATCTTAATTTCAAGATTAGGTTTACTTTGTTGAGTGAATTATAATTATTCAAATGTAAGTATTAGGGTCCATGAACAAGATTTAGGTTTTGTAAGTTCTCTTATTTTTCTTTAGAAAATTTGTCTTGCTTGACATTAGAAATTCTTGAATGGAAGGAGGATTTTTTATTTATTTATTTGGGTGGGTGGGGCCGGGGGATACAAGTGATAGTACTAATACTACGCAAGATCTCTACACAAGCCCGTTTTCATCATGTCCAGTTGATTATATTTTCTTGGCATGTCCTGCACATATCCCACCTCATCGGCAGCAAATCCAAATCAAGCATACAAAACTAGAACATTGGGGTTACCCTAGTGTTGTTGCTTCATAGATTAATATTCATTTTCAACACTTGATTTTTAAAGCAACATTTTGGAAGTAAGAAGCAACACTTCCAGGATCAAACTTCATATATTACAAACAAGTAAAATAAATAAATGAATATATCACCAATATCAAACATACCCAGAGTAGCCACCCCATGTAGACAAAAAAACAACCGGTCCTTCTGTTCCTGCCATAAATAAATGAAAGACCTAAATGATAAAGCATATTAGAAGTAAATAGGTATTGAAAATGGGAATTTTTCCATGGAACTGCCAAAACAACTAACTAACATTATTTGAGTCTGGTATGCAAACATCTTCCCTCGATCAAAATAGCCCGACCAATCCAAAGGCGAGTATTTCTCTAAAGAACTCCTGAAAAATGTTTATTTTAAAAAATAAAACACATACATAAGTAATATAAAAAATATATAAATGAAAACCAAAAATTCATAAGAAAAAAGAAAATCTAGTAAAAATAGTTCATCTCTCCCATCTCACACTAAGTAGAATGCGAGTGCCATCTAAAAGGCCACAAACAAAGACAAATGGTTAAAGGAATATTGAATGCCAATGCTCTGGTTGTTACTTATATAAATGTGTTATCTTCTCTCAAGACATTTGAGCTTATAAAATTCAGAGAAGCCTCAGAAGAGGTATAGGAGGTACGGGGACAGAGACGGGAAGATTTCTTTCTTTGATTCGCATTTTCAAGAAGTTGGCATACCCAATTGGGGGAACACTCTTCATTCCATCCAAAATTACATAAAATAAGGAAGTATTGCGTTCAGTAACATTTTGGACCTGAGAAACTGAACTCATTCGCATAAATACCAAGTAAGATAGCAGTAATCAAAACCACCATTCGGTGTTGAAGAAAGGTAGATGCAAAATAATCCATGAACAAGTAACTTAATCACAAACATGTCTATTACGAAAAAACGAATGAAAATGCTTTCATTTGACTTATGAAAAACTGGGTAGGAATAAATTAACAGACATGACTGAAGAAGAAATGGCATGCAACAAATGCAAGTGCCTCCATACCATTGTCGAATAAAGAGTCATCAACTATTTCTCCCTATATCTTCTCATTTTTGGCCTCTCAAAAGTAATTACATGCTTTATCAACAACACAAAAATAATAATAATTTGGAGACTTCAGCATTTCATAAAAGCGTTGTCATAGCATGTTGATGCTGAGTGATTTAATCACATCATTAGTAAATTGAGCTTCGGACTCCTCTTCAAAAGTGCTTCATTCTTTTTGAATATATATTTGCAGTTGATTATTCCAAATAATATTTTTTAGAAAATGGAAAATAATAACTCGATTTCCTATATTTTATAAGTTGAGATTCAAAATAATACTAATATATTTGAAAGGTACAAAACATGAACATTAAGCTTACAGAATATCTACAGTAATTCGAATTCATCAGTAAATAAGCATCCAACAAACTCATAAATTTGAAGAATAATCGATAACCTTAATACAGTTGCAACTAGCATATATTTTATTACATACTTTGCGAAGTTTTCTAAAATCAAAATCCCAAGATTCGAAATCTAAATCGTCAAAGCAACCAAAAATAAAAGCGAGACTAAGCTCAGTGTTAATTTTCCTTTTCGTAATCCGGTTTCCTTGAAAAATTAGAATTCAAAAAATTTATGAAAATCAAGCAAGAAACGATCAAAAAACAAGAAAAACAAAGTTGCTCAAAAAGAATGAAATACAGATACGAGAGAGAATATAAAGAAGCGATATAAGACAGAAAACCGGAAAGGGGAGATCAGGATCTCACTTAGTTGGAGGACGATCAGGACGCGAGGCAGAAACAACCTGGTTGCTGCTACCTTGTCGGTGCTGCTCGTCCTCAGGGATTGAACCAGGTTCGATGAATCCATTTGTCTCTTGTTTATTCACTTTCTAACTTTCACAACAATGTTCAAACTTTTATTTTGCTTTGAGACACAGAAAAGTAAGAATGCCTAATTCCAATTTCCAAATGCCCAATTGCCCATCCATTGCTTAAAGCTCGTTAAACTATAGGGTAAATTACAAATTTAATCACTAAATTTTATTATCTCTCCTATTTCACTCATTATACATTAAAAGTTTTAATTTAATAACTAAACTTTATATATTGATTTTCAACAAAATTTACATGTTGAGGATAGTAACCAAATTTAAAAGTCAAGGAGTTATGTGTTTCTCCTGAGAGTGACAATATCACGGTGAAGATGAACGGCGTTGCATGGTTGATATCAAACCAGCAGTCGAGTCAAAAAGTCTGGTTTCGATTATGAGGAAAACAAGTTGATGTTGGCTGTCATTGAAAAGTTTAAAAACACTACATCATGCTTCAAAGGGAGATATCATTGAATGTAATGACAAGGGGTGGACAAGGATAACAGTTGTGGTTTTCAAGGATCATGAACGATCGATGGTGAATGAGGTGTGTAGATCGTTGCCAGGTGTTGTTGTGGTTTTTGGGTATTCGAGTAATGAAAATTTTGAGATTCTAATGCAAATCAAGTGTCACATGCATTACTCTATAGACTCGACCATTGCCATAGTCGAGGTATTTTGCATCGTGACGTCAAGGGCGCAAATCATTCGATAAACTATAATGGTAACCTTAAGATTGCTAATTTAGACTGGGAACTTTTTCCAGCCGATGAGAAGCAACCTTTGTTGAAATGAGAGATGGAGGAGAACAACAGTTGGAGTTGAGGAGGAGCTCGAGGATGAAGAGGTGGAGATTAGAGATAACATAAAAAAGAAGCTTCAACGATGTTTGCTAGGAAGCTTAAAGCTAATTCGTCGGAGATGGTGACACCTGATGGAAGAGGGGGAGGGAAGGTGAGATTTTGTGTTTTTGCGAGTGATTAGCTTTAAAGGTTTTAACTATGTTGGATAATAAAAATTAATATGTTAAGCCACATCATAACACTATTATAAAATTAATAGTGGAGTGATAAAAGAAAAAAATTGTATAAAGTTTAACTATTAATTTGAAAACTTATAAGTATAACAAATGAAATAAGATAAAAATTAAAATTCGGTGAATATATTTTTAATTTACCCTAAAATATAAGAAGAAAAAAGCACACAAAGCCCAAAAAGTGGTTGTTAGGCTATTCCTCAAAGGCAGCCTTAATGTAGTCTTTACCGGTTTGATAAAGAGCTACCGATTTTATTATTTTCTTACGGTTTTGTTATTATTTGGTATTTTACTAGAAATATAAAAAAACATTGATGTTTTAGGTATAAAATAATAATGTTTTAGGTAATTTTTACCGATTTTATTATTTAAAATAACAAAACCGATAGTGCCTTATTTTAACCTTATATTAAGGGTGTGTACTGTAAAACTTCCCCAAAACTTCGATATTTACTTGTCTGATTTTGAATCAGGTTTAATTAAAAAATAGTTATTAAATTATATTTTAGTTATTTTAAGGATTTAAAGTTTATTTCGATTATGTATATGTAGACATGCCATTTCGTTCCATTTTGTGTTATACGATTTATTACATATTTATAATATATGAATTATATTATATATTATTTATGTATATTAGGGGTGTTCATTCGGTTAAAACGGTGGCCTACCGAACCGAATTACCATTAACCGAACTTTTTTTATTTAACCGTTAATCGAACCGAACTTTTTTTTTGAAAATATTAACCGAATAAATTTCGGCTACTTTCGAATTAACCGATTTTTTTTTAAATTTTCTAAATTATATAAAATTGAATATTTTTTAATTCAAATAAACAATTTACAATTAATTTAAATAATATATAATTATAAAATAAAATATATATATATTTTTTAATTATTAATATTGATTTTGGTTTAAAAATTATGGATCTTAAATTATTAATTGGGTTTTAAAATGGTTTGGGCTTAGCCCATATTTATATATATATTTAAAATTTAATTTTGGTTAATTAACCGATTTCGAACCGATTAACCGTTAACCGAATTCTAAAAAATTTATTAACCGTTAACCGATCGAACTATTCGGTGGCCGACTGAATTAACGAATTAATTCGATTCAGTCGGTTAATTCGGTTAAACCGAAAATGACACCCCTATTTATATCATATTTTATTTTTACATGTTTTGTATCAGGTCCCATATTACAACAAGTTCTAAGCTCAAAAACAACTGGTGACCCAATAACATCAAGCCGTTAGAGCACCCGAATCGGTTCAGGCCCGAACCAGGCCCAAAGCACTAAGGTTTCTTTTCAAACCCTAGCCAGATCCCTCAGTACCGCACCCCACTCCAACCACATTCAGCAACCATCCCCGAATTTCTCGGCAACAAAAAATAACCAAGTCAGCAAGTTTGAATATAAAACTAAATCGAAGCACTTGAGTCCGAGTGGGACTCTAAATCGGAACTAAAAATAGGGTATTTTGTACCTATAAATAAATGTAATCGACACACGAAATAGGGAAGAGATCATACGAAGAAAATCACAAGAGATCGAAACAAACTTGTATTGTTCGAACGCAATAAAAAAAGTATTTTTTACCTTCGGCTTTTTACTTGCATGCAACCTTCATTTTGTTTTTATTTTTTTCCTCTGATTCGAAGCCCCAAAAATCGAACGACCGATGAACATGGGGAGGGCTTTTTCGAGATCTCTTTCCTTAGATCTAGCAGGGTTGTTTTGTGTAAACTAATAGGGGTTAAGAAGATGATGAAATGATCTTTCAAAAGATGCAAAAAAAAAAATTGGGCCACCGCCGATGAACGGTGGCCGCGAGGCGGTGGCCACTGGAATCTGGGTTAAGGCCGCCGTGTTCTTCATTGATGAAGAACACAATGAACTGTGGAGAGGATTTGGGTTTTTTGAGTTTTGATCGAAATGAAATGGGAGAGAAATGAAATTTGTTTGTGATTTTTAACTTATATAGTAACCATTTTTCGACCTGTGATTCGGTCTATAATCCCTCTGACCCATGTTTTTAAAACAAAGGGGGGAATTGTGTTTTTGGTCTCCCATTTTTAAATCTTCATTTTGCCCCATTTATTTGATTCTACCCCGAATTTCCTTTTAAACTCACCCCCGTTTTATTTTCTTTCAATTTAGTCATTTTTTTATTTTTATTTTTTTTCTTATTTCTTATTTATTGTTTATTTTATTTTTACTTTATTTTTATTATTTTTTCTAATATTTATTTATACGTTTATATATATATATATATTACTTTATTTTTATTTTATTTGTTTTTACCTAGTATTTCATATGTATATTTATTATTATTTTTATTTGTTTTATTAAACCTATATATATATACACATTATTTTTATTTATTCTTTTTTCTTTAATTTCTTTTACTTTTTTATTTTTTTGTTTTTGTTTTTTTTATTTTACTTCCTTTACTTTTTTTTCTTTCTTTATTTTTTTATTTGTTTTGTTTTATTTTTATTATGTTACCATTTTATTTTATTTATTTATTTTTTACTTATTTTATTATTTTTTTTGTTTTGTTATTATTTTATATTACACACTTCTATCTTAATTTGATTATGTACTTCACTACAAATCTAACATTTCTGTCTTTTTAAGGGTCTTCGATCAAATCAATTAGATGTTAGTAATTTGGATCATATTTTTACCTTTTAATTTAAACTTTTAATTTCTAATTAAAGACAACTGAAATTAATTAGTACCGACATGGCAGTTCAAGGGTATTAACCCTTCATTGACTGTAAGCGACTCCCGAATCCAACATATCTTTGGTAAGATGCAGATCAGTAAGAATAATATCCGATCCACCCATTTGTTCTTAAAATAAATGATCGGTTGCGACTCTAACAATTTTATCAAGTCGAAGTCCAATTCTGGCCCACCCAAAATACGGTTCGGACATTATATATTTAACGTATTTTTCATTATTTGCTTAGGTGTGTTATTTATCATGATTGTTAACAAATTTATCAACCACTTAAATATAACAAGTGTTGTGCTTATAATTTTAAATTTTATTTAAAAGACTTAAATTACTTTATTTTTAATTCAAAATTTTCTAAAATCTCAAAAATTGATAAATTATGTTAATAATCACTTAAGAATTGCTCATTTTCACTTAATTATTGATCTTTTAATTTTGTCAATTTGATCACTTAATCAATTGACGTTACCATTTAAGTCACATACCGTTAACATTTGACAAAGTAGTTGATGCGACAATTATAAAATTAATATATTCACATATTTAGTTCTCATTATTTATACATTTAATCAATTTGTTTATGATTTCAATTTAATTTAATAAATTTTATTCTTAAATTAGATAATAAAACATGTTGCCACCTTATTAGAAATATTTGTTTTAATTTTCATTTGTTTAATTTTAAAAAAATTACTCCAATCATAAGGTGACATTGCAAAGTTAATAAATAACTTGAAAATGATTAGCAGCCGGTGAGGTGAGAATCAAACCAACAACCTAAAGTATGGCTTAGGTACACCTCTGCCGCTAAAGCAAATCCTATATTATGTTATGCTTTAGATATTTTATATCTATTGTGATGAATTGCAGAAAATACAAAATAAAATTGATTAAATTGAGACATGAACTCAAGAATTAGAGATGATTTCGAATGTCATCACCATTGGGTCAATTTATATTTACTAATTACTACAATATTTATATATATCTAATATTATGTTAATAATATATTATACATATAATTATAATTTTATGAATAAATTTTTTTTAATTTTTTAAATAAAGATATTTTTAAAAATATTTAAAATATAAAAGCTAAATGTGATACTACTCATTAATTTATTATGTTACATTATAATAATAATCTATTTATGATAAAATAAAAATACAATATTTCTTCTAAAAAAATTAAAATTTAAGTAACACAATTTAATAATTATTTATAAAATTTATCCGACCGATTAAGCCAAAATAAAAAGTAAAAGCAATATCAAACTATTCGCGAAGGGTTGTGGACTCTGACCTTAAGAGCCCAGCAGCAACCGCCATTCTTTTAGTTTTCTTTATGGTCAAGTTTCATGGTTTACAAATACTGCCTTCCATTCAATTAGCCTAACTGCCCTTCAATTCAATCTTCCAGCTTCCAGCATTTTAGAATATTCGAATACAAATTATATTCTTATCGACAAAAACAATTTGTAGAGGTTACTTTTGTTCTTTTCTTTTGCTATTATGTATGAATACCATTTGCAAACCGAAAGAAACAGAGGCTTCTGAAATTTTATGCTGCAACGCAAGTGAAAAGAAAATTGGATAACGCCATTTCTTCTAAAATCTTCGCTGTTTCTCAAGAGTGCAAGATGGGTGGTCTGATATCAGGAAAATATTAACAAATTCTTTAGCAAATACCAGTATTGAAGAAGGTATTGTTACGTTTTTCTGTGTGCAACTTTGGTTTGGGAACTGAGTTTGAATTTAAGAATGTTAATTTTATGATTCTGCATCCCTTAGAGTTGGGTATTTCAGAACAAGAGAACACCCTGCTTTTATTTATTTATTTATTTTTGGAATTCAAAATATGGTTTATTTTTTAGTCAAATTTGACGTTATTTCATGGGTTTTGGCTTCTTTGCATGTCTATTCAATTTGTAGAATGCTTCTTATTTTTAATAACATATTCCGATGTCTGTTTGCCAATGTTTTATGTTGAGGAAAGACAATTAAATAAAACATGTACGTGATTTGAGACAGTGCAAGTAATCTGATTGAAGCTTTGATTTAGATGGCGGATTCGTTAGCGAACCCCACGGATTCGGGAGCAACTGGGTTGAGGAAACATCACCTGATTTGTTGAAAAACACGCCATCTAACATTGCAAGATTGGAGGATGATTGAGCATTGTAAGGGTCGTCAGAAGTATCTTGCGCAGACAAGGAGTCCTTCAGATGGGGGTGATGTCCGCTGGTACTTTTGCAAGGTTCCTTTGGCTGAAAATGGTTAGTTTCTGCTGAATCTAGAAGGATAGTTTTAGTTTGTGATTCTTTTCCATACTCAATTGGTTGTGTTCGGAGATGTGTGTTAGCTACACATTCTGATGCACTGGAAACATTGAAGAGGTTTTTGTTCTTAGTCAACAGTTAATGGTCTTGAAACTATATATCATTTAAAAATTGTGGTTGACTATGCTAGTCTGTGGAGTACAAAGTTAGAAGTTGAGATGTGGGAGACCCACTAGTCATGACCCAGGTTTTTGTACTGTTCTTGCTATGAAAGCTAGGCAGGCTGAAGACTGGAACAATTACTTATGTATAGCTTTTTGCACAATTTGGTATGCACTCTCTTGGTCCTATTCTCTTTCCTTTTATTTGTGATATATTATATCGATCAACTTCTGGACAAGGATGATCCATGGGCTTAGTTGGAAGGAATAGTTTTTTCAGGCACTGAAGTTTAATTTATTTTCCATCTCGTCGTTTTTTAAATAAACATAAAATACTAATGACTTAGATTTTCCAAGTAAGATTCAAGCATACAAACTGCAGGGAACTAGGGCAGGGTGTTGCGAAAGTCGGTGGCAATGGCTACACTTCTGAACACTGTTGGACAAATATAATATCAAGTCTAACATCTCTTGGTATAGTTTAATCTCTTGGAAGACAGCTGAATTTTCCCTGTAATTTCTGGTGGGATAAAGAATTTGCAGTTGTCACAGATACATTAAGGTCATGGTTAGATGGAGGAGTGCTTCTGGCTTTTGTTTATGATGCAATTACTCCCTGACATGAATGGTATAGCTGTTTCAATCATGTTGAGTGGTGGTGAATAATGCTGAAGATATGCATGGAGCAAAAGAGCCTGTGAAATTCTGAAATATGCATGGACCACTTGCTCTACATTTTTTTGTAGTCAGTCATACAGGAGAAAACATATAGGTGGAATACATGTGATAGGTCTATGTCTTAATATGGGAAAAGGAGTCAAGAGGTTGTTGTGGGCTGCTGGTCAATAGTAGTCACAGTTCCAGGTCCAATATTATATCCGGCTTTTCCATGGAAGGATATTTTCTCTTGGTTACCCTCTAAAACATGGATTCCTTTCTCGGTTTATAGCATTTATATTTCTGGGCCTCAGCTGCCATGCTTTGCATCATTTTCCAAAATTTAATAAAGATGAGATTCATTATCTGGAATTATGCCGTACATGTGCATCATTTATGTAACACACAGAACCATTTATTATTTTTACTTACAAGTAGTTTTTCACCATTATAAGCTATGTATTTTTGGTTCCTTTAAATTGTATCCTTGTGTATGATTTTGAAGTTGACATAGCTATATCTCTGCAAACAGAGGCCATTTTGTGCAAATGGGAAGCTTGATTTAAAATATTTTGATGCTTTCTTTTTCTCTTTTGTTGTCTACAGAGCTAGCTGCCTCAATTCCTCGAACCGAGATAGTGGGAAAGAGCGACTATTTTCGTTTTGGGATGAGAGATTCTCTTGCAATAGAGCATCTTTCTTGCAGGTCCTTTTTTCAATCAAATGTATATTATGTTGCATGATTAAGCTACTGTTCCATATTATTCTTTGTAGCTAGACCTCTCCTTGGCTCTTGAATCCTTTTGGAATTTTATTGGGCTTCATGCAAGTATCAAAGAACTTTCTGAACTGTGTCTGATCTGAACCATTTAGAAAAGATGATTGCAGCATTTTCTATATTCTAGTAGTGTTCCATCAACTAGCTTAGGCAATCACAAGGGATGATAAGGAGAAGAACTGGAGTAGGCAACCCTTGAATTAGAGAAAATCCATTCTCTTTGCATTTCTTTTCTCCAATATACTATTTCAACAACTAATCCAAGTTGTATGATAGAAGACAGCATTGGTTGTATCCAATCTTGCTTTTTGATCTTAGACCATGCCAAAAAAACTCTTTGTTTGTTTCTCCTAAGATATCCTACCTTTTTTAGACTGATCAATCTAGTGTGTCCCTGAAAAATTGTTGGCATCTTATCATTTTTGGTGAAAGGGACCTTTATGCCTATGTTATTGTGCAGTCTGTTTTTTTTGGTTTGTCCAGTAGTTTGTTTGGTTTGGCCATGATGCAGTCATTTATTGAATATTTTTACAGAGAGAAGAAGCTGCTATCTAGTTGGTGGAAAGATATGCAGAATGCTGTGAAGGTCCAAGAGGACGAGGTAGTTCTGGCAAGAAGTTGGACAGGGGGGATGATTCATCTTCTGCCAAATGTTCTCAATCAGACCAACTATATGGTTTTGAAGAAGAGAGAGTTGGGGTCCCTGTAAAGGGAGGGCTCTATGAGGTATCCCATTCTATTCAGTTTCTGCTTTTCCCAACTGTGTAGGTCAATCACTTTGCAAGTGATACTTCAAGTTGAAGCAAAAGATATATTTTCCTTAAATGAAAAATCTTTATCTAGCACGATGGAGGATCTCTTACCTGTTACATAACAGGATATAGGTGGGAATAGCCCACATTCATGAATTCAGGTGTTTATCTTTAGGCCATTATTTGCCAGTGCAAACAATCCATGGTTTTGATATGTATTAGCTGATTGTCTTGATCTGTTTCTGTATGTTCTCACATGGATGATGCACCGTATTAGGAGTATTGGAATGTTGTTTGAATCTCTATGGTATGCCTTCTAAGTTATCTTTGGATCTGTGTGGTATATTTTTTAAGCTACCTATGGTTCTGTATGATATGCTTTTAAGTTACCTTTGATTCTGCGCTGTATGCTTTTAAGAGTATTTTCTGGTAACTTTCAAGCACTATGTTTTATTTTCTCAAATAAAGTATTGATTTTTATAATTGGGATGATTTAAATAATGCAGGTAGATTTAGTTAAGAGACACAGTTTTCCTGTTACTGGAATGGAGAAATCGACGTGTTCTAAGAGGTCACTGGTTCAAGAGTATTTTCTGGTAACTTTCAAGCACTATGTTTTATTTTCTCAAATAAAGTATTGATTTTTATAATTGGGATGATTTAAATAATGCAGGTAGATTTAGTTAAGAGACACAGTTTTCCTGTTACTGGAATGGGAGAAAATCGACGTGTTCTAAGAGGTCACTGGTTCGCTCGTAAAGGGGGCTAGATTGGTTTCCACTTCGTGAAGATGTAGCTGAACAATTAGAGATTGATACAGTAGCAAGGTTTTCTCATATTGATGTCATAAGATTCTGTTTCTCCTATTAAATTTGATTTTCCGAGTTCGCGTTGTCTATCCAATGTAGCTCCTAAAATTTTTGCAAGAATGCTGGAGACATTATTGCTTGTTGGACCCTAGAATTTAAGGGAAATGTGATTGCATTCCTATTCGTTGTCTATCTAATTGAAACTTAAACATAGGAGTGCATCTTTTTCATTTTTATATTTTTAATAAATATAACTATTAAGGACTGTAGCTCATGTCCTTCATGTTATGAGTCTATTGTCAAGGAAATTGAGTCTGTTGTTAAGAGTCATGAGGTCCTATTCGTTTTCCTATTCGTTTCATTCCTAGGAGTGCTAATTATAAAGCAGATGAACTAGCAAAAGAAGGGATCTGTTAATTGTTAGGGTATTTAGGTGTTAAGCTTTTGTTCTGTTTTTGGGTCTTGTTTTGTTGTGGTTTCAACCTGGATGTAATCTGGGGTGTTTCTCCCCTATTTATGCAATATAGCCTGAGGTACTCTTTTCCCCCTTCTGCTTTTTTGTTAGTATGCCTTCTCAGCTTTCTGCCAATTATGAAGGGGGTTTTGAACGAGACCTCCAATTCTTATAATATATATATATATATATATATATATAATTATCAATTCCTGCTGAAGTTGGAAAATTTCACAGGTTTGGCACCGGAGAACATTTCAACCATCCGGGCTTTTTGCAGCTAGAGTTGATTTGCAAGGGTCTACAACAGTATGTTATAGTTTTCTGGTTGTACAATCTATTTGCTTAAATCGTAATATGTAACGCCCAAGGACATGTCATCACTGAATGCAGGGGACTTCACGTACTTTTTACCGGAGAAGACGATACTTGGGAGGCTTGGCTTAATGTTGATGCTTCTGGTTTTTCCAGTGTTATTAGTTTCAGTGGAAATGGGATCAAGTTAAGACGTGGTTCTGCATCTCACACCCCCAAACCCACCAGGTTTCTGTCCTTTCCTATCTCTTATGCTTTAACAGCAAGGATCAATCTTTGTTTTTAATGGTAGACATGCTAATATGCATTTTATATGTGTGCTTTTTCTATCAAATTGTTGACATTTTAACACATTTGGTTGCTCATGTAGGATGAGTTACGTCAAAGAAAAGAGGAAGAAATGGATGATTATTGTTCTGAGGTATGCTTTAGAGCATTTGCTTGTTGCATTTGTCTACATGTTTTAAACATTATAGATTAAATAAATTACATGGAATTTCCAAAATCTACTAATTTTTTTATAGTTATTATAGTGGAAAGGGTTAATATGTAAATTGGCCCATGACCTATACACCTTTTAATGATTTTGTACCTAAAGAAAAAAAAAAATTCACCCTCAGGTACCAGTTGAAGAGAAGCAGGGTCCTCAAGTTGGTTAGTTATGAGACCTACTGCTCCCTTTCCCGTTTCCTCCTTTTGATCAGATGAACTTATTATTGACTGCTCTAAAGTATGTGGTGTTTTGGGATTAACTTGGGCTGCGAACTACCATGGTTAAACAAGTTTTTCATACAGCATTTTATTATTGGCGTAAATAGAATTTGTGTAGTATGTGTATGATAGCTACATGATTTCCCAATTATTAATATAATGCAATCTTTCTACTACTATGATGCGTTATGGTGACTTGATATCAGTAATTGCCTGGAAGAAAAGGAGTTTTTTCTTTTGATTAAATATTTCATTTTGTGCTGGCAAGCCTTTAACGAGAATGATATTTTACATGGAAACGAATTTATACTTTGTATGTGTGTGATTCAGAATTTCTTTTAATGAATCCTAAACTTCTAATTTTGCAGCTTGTTAAATTCATTCTTTTTTCTTCCTCTAATTGTCTTTTGTACGAATAGTGATATCTGCAAATTCCAGTGTTTGTCTGTCTGCGTAATGATGGTTACTAAGACCATATATTTCATTTAGGTTCCTGTTCGACACTTGGTCTTTATGGTTCATGGTATGGTCAAAGGTTGGAGAAATCTAATTTGGTTGATGATGTTGGCAACTTCCGTCACATCACAGCAAGCCTTGCTGAGCAACACTGACTTCACATCAACGACGCACACAAGAGTCTTTTCATTCCCTGTCAGGTAATAAGTTGTTCCTCTATAATGCTCTTATGCTTCCTTGTTGGATTGTTTCTCTTTATAAGAATAAACTTTTATAGTCTATGCAGTAAAAAATGTTCTGAACATGAATGACTCTATATCATCGTTATTGTGATTTTCTTAGTATCATTTTGATGAAGCTCTTAGCTTACTCAGATATTTAATAATGAATGTTATTTCCAGTGGATATATCCGAATTAGTCTCTCTGTTACAATGTGACAGGCCTTCCTTGAACTAGCATTACAGTGTTATTTTATGCAAATCATTTGGCCCTTGTTTGGTGAAGTCTTGAGTTGGCATCTTCAGGGTTCATATTTAAGAATTTCCACAATATTGTTGCGCAATATTGATTTTTTTATAAGAAAGGGAGGCCTCGTTAAACCCCCCCTTCATAACCGTCAAAAAACCCTAAGGTAACTCGACGGCCATTGGAAGGAGGAATTGCTCAATATTATATGGTATATGTATTGGGTTATTAACCTGCTTGCTTTCTTCAGTAATTGTTTGCTTATGAGTTGTATATTTTAACCTTTTATTGAGAAGTAACTTTCTTTGTTACAAGGAAGTTGTAGCTAAAGTTGCTACTGGGATGTTATATAGGCTGTTCCTGCATTTTTGAGGACAGCCTTTTCTGATGTTATGTAAAGGTTTTCTGATGTTATTATGAAATATCAATAAATGAGGTACTCTTTTCCTCCTTCCGCTAGTTGTCCCTTTCCTTTTGGAAGGGTTAACTATGAAGGGGTTTTTTAATGAGACCTTCTATCAACAAAAAAAGTTGCTACCGGGATGTAAAGGTGATGGTTTTATACTTTTAGTTAAATCTGTTTCTGAGAAGCTAACTGATTAAAAATGTTTTATCGCTGATAAACTAAGCCAGCCTAGGGATGGCAATGGGTTAGGTTTTTGGTCAACCCGACTCGACCCGAAATATATATACACCCCGACCTGCCCCAACCTGAAGAGCATATTTCCTCCACCGAACCCGATCTGGCCTGAGTTTTTAGAGTTAAATCCGGCCCAACCGATCCAACCCGATATAAAATAAGGACCTAATTAAAAAAAAAAACTATAGAGAGAAGGGTATTATAGTAAATATCCATAAATTTATATAAAAAAAATTACACTATTACTCCCTGGTCAGGTTGTGTCAGAGATTTTTTGCCCTCCACCGACCCAACCTCACATCTATATAAAATCCGACCCGAACCCAGTTTTTTTTTTAAATCTGTCCCTATCGGGAAGGATTTCATCGGTTTCGGATAAAATTGCCATTCCTAAGCCAGCCTTAAACGACTTCAAGTGATATAAATGAAGCCAAAATAAAGAAATATTAGATGTATCTAAAAATTGAATTCATGACGGTGTTCGCTGTAGGCAACCGAATTGCTATTCTAGTTCATTGTTTTATTACGAATATGAAAGACTTCGGTGGACTGTGTTTTAAACCTTGCTTGGCTGAGTCCAAGGACATTTACAAAATAGTATCAAAATAGTATGTAGGCAATAGTGGTCGAGTTTTTCGTTCTTTAAAATTTTGAAGAAATAATTAATTCTATTTGCACAATGGATTTGAAAATGACAACTGAACTAAAAAATTGAGGGGCCTTTCTATAGATTAATTCATTAGGGTGTACTATGTAGTCTGTACAAATATTACCCTGGACGCACCACTAGGAACTTGCTGGACCATATTGGCTATGTATCTTTACAAGCTTTAGCCCCCTGGTTGATGCCTTTGTTTAGCTCACTCACATTCTTTTTCTGCCCTAAGATTTTTTTTGATTGAAAGATGGCCTCGTTAAAACCCCCCCATCATAACCGCCGATCTACAAAGGTAGATCAGTGGACATTGGGTGGAGGAAAAGAGTGCCAATAATTTTCTGCCATAAGAGATTGTCTGCTGGAACTGGAACTGACTTAGAGCCTGAAAATTTCAATCATACGTTTGGCCAAAGCAATGAATGTTAGGACGTTCATGCGGAAGATACTTTTTAGGAAAAGTAATGGAAGTTCTGTATAATTTATTTCCTGTGACATTTAGATGGATAGATGGCATTTTCTTCTGTAATTAGGGAATGTTGCAGGACTCTCTTGTTATTTCGGTTGTAAGATGGATACATATTGTAAACTCTTTTTGGTGTTCGTTATGAGTTTGTTTCTTTTATCCTCTTCTTACTCGTTTCTTCATTTTTACTTCAATGTATATTCATTCTTCTTTATTTTCTGATGTCATCTTAACATTGTACCTCACTTGACGATCATTTTCAGTGGAGAAAAGGCTTGAAGCTCAGTGGTGAAGCTGCAGTTGAGAAAATTGTGTTATACTACATGAGTCCCATATACTGCCAGAGCATTATCAACTCGGTATCTTGTTTGCTATTATACTTTTCATTTTCAATATTTGCAGTCTGCATGATTATTCAAAAATGCTTCTTTTAGTTTGTGAATGTGTTCCTAGAATCATTACTGCAGCCGTAAATGTGACACCAAAAGAATTTACCAAACAATTTCTGAAATTTGAGATTCACTCATTTCTAGATTATTACTTGGCTTAGGTCAATTGATAAAATGGAGCGTTTTAGTTCTTGGTATAATTAGCAACCGATCTCACTGGAATTGGGTTCTTGCACCTGTTGAAGGGCTTTCCTCTTGTATATCTGTACTACATCTTAAATATCTTGCATTGGAACTGCTAAGGAGTAGTCTAAATTTATGTTTTGCATAAAATGGTCCTTGGAACTGGCGTATGTACTTTGATTCAAAGAATTATAGGAAAAGTTTGAGCTGTTGTAGAACTTTTACCGAAAAGAAATTATTTTTTTCACCCAAACAGTTCTCTCTTGACACTTTAGCCTTTAATATCCAAATAATACGAGCTGAATTTTGTTAAGAACTAATATGATCTTGGTTTACTACAATTAATTTGTAATTTCATTTAAACAATGGAACAATTATTTATTTATTGATAAAATGGAACAATTTATTTGCTTTTCTCTTTGTAGAAAGTTTTTGTATCAATACTAATCTGTACTTCTAATATAGTCTCTGATTGAGTATGGTGTCTCATGTTAAGTGGCAACAACTTAATCGGTAAAATTACCCAAAAAAAAAACAGATTGGGTAATCATGTCTTTCAATTTTTATATAATAATTTCCCCCAAAATATTGCCTATTTACTTCTAAAACCGTCTCCACTTAAAGAAAACTACTTTTTTTTATAAAAAAATACTTCTGTTTTTTCTTTTCAAAATATTCTTTTTGCTCACATATTGAGTGTGTAAAATTCTTGTCTATATAATGTGAGCTACCGAGGTTGGTGTAACGGATACCAACCCAGACAAATGACATGTCGGAATACCTTTCATACCCTTAACAGAAAATACCAATTTCCTTCATAAGAAAAATGTCTTTAAAAAACTACTTGCTTTAAGAAAACAAAAACAGCCTTCCAATTGTTCCTTTTTCCTTTCTATTTTCACCCATGTATAGTGGGTGAGTCAGAAATTCTAGCCTACTTAAGGAAACACGGTATTACATCTTACCTTTAATATGGATTTCAATCTATATTACAAGTCCATCTAAGCAAAAAAGAGATCCCTTGAAAAGGAGGGGGTGGGAGAGGAGTGATGGAGAAACATCTTTATTCAATGTCATCACCTATGTGTACCTTGTGGTAATATGTGTTTTAGATGACATGCGTTAGATTTGTTTGGAGCTATGTAGCAGTGAAATGGTAGCAATGGTGGCCAAATTTTGTTAACGATACTTATGAGCTGGCATTGTATGATTTGTTGTGGGGGTCAACATATTGGTTTAAGGTAACCATCTAATAAAGTTGTTGCAGTGAAACTGTTGAGTCAATCGAAAGGGTGAATAGCCAAGAGGGGGTGAATTGCAATTTAAAAATTGGTGGAAGCTTAAAAAGAAAATTTAAACAAATGAACACAAGAATTTAGAGTGGTTCGACTTTATCAACCAAAGTCTACATCTACTACCTTAACTATCATACTAAGGATTTCCACAAATTCACTAATTTGTTTCTACTTTTGAGGACAAGGTGTAACCTTACACTCCCTCAAGAATTATATCCCAATTCTTTGAGACACTCTCTCAAGAGAAAATTACAAATTGCAAACTTATAAAAACCTCACAATGAATGTGTTTGCACAATCCAAGAACAAATAAGAACACTTGAGAAATTAATACAAATAAGTACAAGAAGTGTTCTTTGAAAGCAAAAGAATATTGAAGAATGTTGACTTGATTTGGCTCAAATATGATGTTTATAGCAGTTGATTCAGTTTCCGCATTAAATGCTATTCAGAGACTTGTAGTATCGGTACTACGTCTATCAGTATCGATACTCCCTGCATTAAATACAAAAATTCGACCGTTGGGAAACATCGGTATCGATACTGTCACAAGGGTATCGGTACTACTATATTCAGTAGTATCGATACTGTACATAGTATCGGTACCATTTCAATATACTGGAATTTCACTGACTCAAAACTAAAGGAGTAGTACGGTACCATAACTCAGAGTATCAGTACTACTACTCAAAGTAGTATCGATACCATATATAGTATCGATACCATTTTAGCATTCTGTTTTGACAATATCGGTATTGCCTCAGCAGTATCGGTACTACTTCGTTGTTTTGGGTTTCAGTATCGATACTTATTAACAAGTATCGATACTACTATATTTAAAAATCATTTTTGACTCGAATAAAGTTCGAAACCCTTAGTAAAAATTATTTCAAAAACTTTTCCAGTATAGGACTCAAATTTTTAGTAGAGTGAGAAGTCAAAATTGATGTTTTAACTTTAAAGAATAATTATATATGTCGAATGATTGAATCGAATATAATCTTAAAATTTGTAAAAACTATTTAACAATTTTGTTTGGTATGTCAAAATATCAAAGTGTTTTCAACAAGCTGATGAATGTTTGGCACCATTGAAGGCTTTGATGTTGGAGGTTGTTTTGATGTGGGAGCTAATAAAGCAATTGGCGAGTATATGCTGCTGGCAAATTTCCAGTAAAAGGTACTGGAGACAGATGAAATACAAATGCTAGTTAGGTGATTCAGTCATGTGAACCACCATGGATTGTTGGTTGATCATCATCTTGATTTTAAAGGAAGTATATTGTAAAATTTCCTCTTTTAGCATGTTATCAATGACTTGAGGAGAGATGGGGAGCTTTTATTCATCCAACTGTAAGAAATCTATATTAAATTTTCAGGAAATTATTTGGTTCAGAATTATGGAGGAGAAATATGCGTAGTTGGTATAAGTTCAGACAATCAATAAATGTTAATTATAAGATCTTATTTTAGAGCAAGTTATTGGCTACATCACATTTCTTATGATTTCTACAGGTTTATTTTCTGTTTGAATCCTTCCATAAAATAAATTATTACTGCCTGAGAATATTTTAAAATTTGAAACCAAGTTTATGCAAGTCTTTGTCCTGCAGGTTTCAAACCAGTTAAATATGCTGTATTTGAAGTTTCTTAAGCGGAATCCTGGTTATGATGGAAAGGTATGTAACTGGTTAAATGAGTAGTAATTGTCCGTCTTCCATTTAGTTGTGTTACTATTGTGATATATTTGCATTTAGTTCTTTGTAGTTTTGACGTCAATTCTATTTAGGTTTCCATATATGGACATTCTTTGGGAAGCGTCCTCTCGTATGACATCCTGTGCCATCAAGAGAATCTCACCTCCCCATTTCCAATGGAGTGGGTGTATGAGAAACACTCAAAAGATGTAGGATGTCCCCCTGATACGAATAACCAATCTTCTGATCCCATCTCTTTGGATAATCTAGAGGAAAACAACTTGAGTTGAGGATGAAGGACACTGTAGATTGCGGTGGTGAAGACATGTTGGTTTCACAACCAACTGTGATTGAAGGGGATGTGGAAGATGAATCCTTAGTAAATGCTGACATTGATGTGGCTGCAGTGGGCTCTACAAAGAAAACCTGTAAGGAGGATGTGCATCGATTACTTAACAACTTTAGTGGAACCCCTTCGCTGGAGGAGGGTGGATATAGTATAGATACAGTTGTAGCTGATCTCTCGGAGAAGGTGACAGAGGAAGAGAATGAAGAAGCCAGAGATAAGGATAAAGCAATCAAACTGCTCAGGGAAGAGGTGGACTTTCAATATGCATATTATATAAGCACAACATTTCACATACTTATGCATACAGGCAATAGTGTCTGTACCATATTAACACAAGCATATAAGTTTTTCTTTCTTTCTGGATTCAAATGTGTTAAATGAAAGTTTCCCGCTGCAGATTAATTCCCTAGAGGCAAAAATTGCAGAACTGCAACCACATAAAAGTGAGGACACTGCTAGTATTTTTCTTGAAGGATACCTCTATTCTTTTTTCTTTCAGTGGAAGGAAATCTTTATACTGATGCTATCAGTTGGTTGATTCTTATGGAAGCAATCTTATGTGAGTACCAATCTCTTATATAACAGAAAATAAGGAAATGCTTATGCAAAAGCGACCTACATCGCTGAAGTTCAATCAAAAGCTGCCAGTTAAGTTGGATGATGAACCACAGAGTTATACCCCTTTTATCAGATACACAAAACTTGAATTCAAGGTATGATGAATAGTAACTATTTTTCTATCATTAACAAATCCCCTTGTCTTGTGATAAAGTAGCTTCTTTTTAAGATAGACTACATATGAATAGTAACTAATTTTCTATCATTAACAAATCCCCTTGTCTTCTTGTGATAAAGTAGCTTCTTTTTAAGATAGACTACATTCATTATGGTATTTTATCAATATCTAAGTAACTTCAAATCTACAAACACACACAGTCCTCGATAGAGAAAGAAAATGTGGATATGCTATAGTGTTATATGAACTACGTTTGACATTTTAACTGATTCAGTTCAACTGTTATGATATCAGGTTGACACATTCTTTGCAGTGGGATCACCTCTGGGAGTGTTCCTTGCCCTTCGCAATGTCCGTATTGGTCTTGGTAATGCTCAAATCTTAGACTTGTTTGTTCTTTTATATTGGCACGCCACATGGAAGTTCTTTAAGCATACATCTATCTTTTCCCTACATTGAACAGTTTTAGTTTTGTTTAATTATTTTAATAAATGATGGATTCCATTAGCTGGTGAAAAATATATCCATGTATGTAATGAGGTCATAGAAAGTTATGACAATGGTTTAAGTTTATTTGGTTGTTGTCATTTAACTTTAAGCTATATCTTGTTCTTTTAATAAGTAATCTCACCTTTTATTTTGTTTTCGCATACTTTACTTTATTCTCCAAATGAATATGCCCTATTTTAAATTGGCATAATGATTAATTTAGCCCTCAACGTTTACATTTTCTGTCAAATTGACCTTTATTCTTTTTTTAGTTAAAACCCTCAACCTTTCACAAAAAAGTCAAATTGCTTTTTTAGCGTAAACGGTGACCAAAACATTAAATTTTTAATGGTTTTGAAGTGTTAACCCAATTGGTAGTCTACATTTCCTTCATGCTAACATGACACTATTTGTCTTATATGCCACATCAACAAACAAGTTAAAATTATAAAAATAATCAAAAAAATCAAAATATCAGAATTTCAAAAATACAAAAAATTGCATGAAGTATACACGGACTGTCAAGTCAACTGCATGGAAAAAAATATCGTTCTGGCTAGTGTTTCTGTTAAAAAAATCACAATTTGACCCTTTTTGAAAGATTGATGGTCAAATTTTGCTCAAAAAAGATTAAAGCCAAAATGATAATGTAGAGCTAAATTTTTCATTATGCCTTTTAATTTTAAAATACTATGGTTTCCTAGTGTTCCGCTATTTAGTTCTGTAGGTAGACCTGACCTGCTATTAGCTAGTATCTCTCTCTCTCTTATCTTCTGTTTAAGTAAAATTGTCTTGTTATAACATTATGTTTCTCACTTTTTTTTTCAGGTATTGTCTCATTTCTCAACAGTAGTAGTTGTTTTTATGGTTTTTTTGGTACTTTATTGTATGCTTCAACTTATAATTGTTCCCCTCTCTATTGCAGGCAAAGGTCAAGATTATTGGGATGATGAGAACATTTCTGAAGAGATGCCAGCTTGTCTTCAAATGTTCAACATCTTCCACCCATACGACCCTGTAGCATACAGGTTGGTTTTAGCTTCTTGTGCATTTTTTATTCTTCATTGGAGCTGAGTGTGTCTAATTTCTTAAGTGATATAGTTCATTCAAGACTTAGCATGATCTTCTTTTCATTAACTTACCTGAACTGGCAGAATTGTTATACTTGGATCTAGACAAGTATATTATCTTTTTCCCCTTTAAGGAGAGGAGGGTGGGTGTCTGGGTGAGGAATGAATCATTCTAGCTTTTTTGAGTTTGATTTGTTTTTATATGTACACGCACAAACAATATATAAAAGCACATAAAATAGTGTCTGTATGTTTTTATGCATCTTTGTGTGCCCTCAACTTGGTTGCATCCTTTCCGAAATGCCATCCTCTCCTCCGCTTCCTTTTTTTTTTCTGAAGTACTGTATTTTCTCTTCTCCTTGCCAACCCTCTTTGATTCAGGACATGACCCATTTTCCTTATCTTTAATTTGTCACTGTATTCTTCCCTAAACTTGACAGAGACTGCTTTGTACTTTTATGCAGAATAGAACCACTTGTTTGTAAAGAATACATCACAAAACGTCCCGTCATTATTCCTTATCACAAAGGTGGAAGAAGGTTGCATATCGGGTTTCAAGTAAGGCCTTTGATACATGCATGGCATAAGTTAATGTTTTCTTACTTTCTCATGGTAACCCTGGTTAATCTTTAGCCTTTTCTTCTCTTTCACTGTGCCCCCTTACCACTTTACCTTAAATCTGTTTTCAATTTTTGTTATGCTTGTGTGATATGTTTAGGAATTTACTGAAGATTAGCTGCTCGTTCTCAAGAAGTAATGGATCACCTCAGCTCTTTCCGGGTGGGTTATTACACTTCCTAATATCTCATTCTTTGATAATGTTCAAACTTTTTTTTGGTTCCGTTGCTTTGATTTCTATGTAAAATGAACTTTTAAAACTTTTCTCATATCCAGATTCTAAGAGCCAATTCCGTGGTTATTCTTGTAAATTATACTTGGTATGCTTGCAAAGGAATGATGGTCAAAATCCATTTTATGTTCTCTGAGTGCAAGTTAATGTGCTGGAGTTATAATTCTTTTCTTGTTTATTGCTTATGGGGATGGTATGATAGTTTCAAGAAATGGGTGTTGACAGTTTCATGCTCCAAATCATTGCGCTTATGCTGTAAAAACTGGTTCAAAACTTTTCATCAGTTAATAAACAGTTGAACCTTGAAGGCATTATCATTTTATTTATCAATATCTATGCATATTCAAATAAACTGAATACCGGATCATCAGTCTTAGTCCTCTGAAGTCTGAAGGCAAGATCGTCTAATTTACACGTTCAGTGCTTGGAATATGATCTTATTTAAGTTGCGAACTGTATGCAGATACATGATGATCATATCGGTTCATTTGAGCTCCAAATTAGCTTGAATACAACCCACATCATAATTCATTACTAATTTGTGTTTCTTTTGTTTTGGTCTTACAAACTTCTATGCTATATGCTTTTTGAACAGGCTAAAGTGCTCACAATTTGCCAGTCAAGAAACACTGACAACATAGAAGGTAATCAGGAGTTCAAAGTTTTTTTTTTTTGCAACACTTTTTGTTTTAATTTTTTTAATGTGAAAGTAGCATGAATAGTTTTTATTACCTTCGTACTTCCAACAAAATTTATTTTAACTTGATCTATATCATACCTTATTTTTAAAACTCTTCAAACTTCTTTCTTTCTTTATTTATTTATTTTTAATCAAAACAGGACCAAAGCATGTGGAAGAAAGAGAAGAAAGGTCATATGGCTCTGTAATGATCGAGAGGTTAACTGAAAGTGAAGAAGGGCGGATAGATCATGTGCTTCAAGTATGTAACTATACAGACTGATGCTATTTGATTCCTTTTCATTCTTTCCTTGCCTGAGCATTTGTGTGTGTGCATGTGAAACTGAGACTGCACGTCAACTTTTCTTGCAACACTTTCCTCTTTGTGTGACTAAAGAGAAGCTGGAGTGAATTTGATTGGTTGCTTTTTTCCTCTTATTCAGCCTAAGAGTGCTTAGTTTGTGCCCTTTATCATGACTGCTGGTTCATATTGCTGATTACTCCTAACTCAAATCTTTTCATTTTACAGGATAAAACATTTGAACATCCATATCTACAAGCCATTGGAGCACATACGTAAGATTCTTGAACTATTAGTATTATATACATATAATATATATGCGATTGAGTGCAGTTTTGGAATATTACTTTCGGTTGACCACTGAACAAACTTTTGGTATGCATTATATTTCCTTTGGCACATTGTCATATTTCTGGTCCTAGACAGTGTGTGCCTGTGACAAGTTCAGTCATTGTCCTCTGCGGTTGTATCATAGAAAATCCTAGACTATTGCATATATTTTTACGGGCTAGCGTCTTTTGGAAAAATGAATGAGGCCCTTCAAACAATATATGAAGTGTTCTTAGTTGAGTGGAAAAGTGGAAAGAAAACAAAATTTCATGTGCAGGGTAGAAAACAAAAGTGAGAGGAAAGATGATCATTTTCAATCCTAGAGCATAAAAAATTAAAGACTAAAAAACTTGTTCCGAATAAATCGTGTTTATTTCTGCTGAATATGGCTGACTTAAATAGAGTTTACAATGTAACAACTTTACATAAAAAGATGCATAAAATTAGCAACAGAATAAAAATGATTCTATCTAATTAAAAATGATCCTATCTAATAACTAATAGAATAAAAAACTGATTCTCTAATTAAAAATGATCCTATAATAACTAATAGAATAAAAACTGATTCTATCTAATTAAACTGATCCTATCTAATATTTAATTTAGATATTCTCGACACCCCCCTCAAGCTGGAGAATAGATATCGATCATTCCCAGCTTGGACAGAAATCCTTCGAACATCGTAGTAAACAGTCCCTTGGTGAGAACATCGGCGAGCTGCTCTGATGATGGAACAAACGGTATGCAGATATCGCCATTTTCCAGCCTCTCCTTGATGAAATGTCGATCTATTTCGACATGTTTGGTCCTGTCATGCTGTACAGGATTCTGAGCAATACTGATTGCCGATTTGTTGTCGCAATACAACTTCATCGGTTTATCTCTTTCAACCTTCAGCTCCTCCAAGATCCTCCTAAGCCATAACAACTCACATACTCCTTGCGTCATGGCTCTGAACTCGGCCTCCGCACTGCTTCTAGAGACAACTGGTTGCTTCTTGCTCCTCCAAGTAACTAAGTTGCCCCAGACAAAGGAGCAATAACCGGTAGTAGATCTTCTGTCTGTAGAACTTCCACCCCAATCAGCATCAGTGAAGATCTCCACTCTTCGACTTCCATTCTTCGAAAACATGATTCCTTTACCAGGACTCCCTTTCAAGTAATGAAGAATCCGGTAAACAGCCTTGGAGTGTTTTTCTGATGGACAATGCATAAACTGACTAACCAAGCTCACAGCAAATGCAATATCTGGTCTCGTATGAGCCAAATAAATCAGTTTCCCCACCAGCTTCTGATATCGATTCTTGTCCTCAGGCTCAACACCATCTTCTTTTTCGAGTTTTTGATTCGGATCAATAGGAGTCGCCACTGGTTTACATCCGATTAATCCGGTCTCTTTCAAGATATCGAGGACATATTTCCTTTGCGAGATAATTATACCTTTTGAGGATCTAGCCACCTCCATTCCAAGGAAATATTTGAGTTGTCCTAGATCCTTGACTTCAAACTGGTTGGATAAGAAGTTCTTCAACGACTCCAACTCTACTGTGTCATCTCCTGTCATAACAATGTCATCTACATACACAATTAAAATAGCAATTTTACCATTATTGTGTTTGTAGAACATAGTATGATCAGACTGGGCTTGAGTGTAACCATGTTGTTTCACAGCTCTCGTGAATCTCTCGAACCAGGCTCTCGGAGATTGTTTCAATCCATAAATGGATTTCTTTAGCTTGCAAACCCTGCCATCCTTCTTCAATTCATCAAAGCCTGGAGGAACTTCCATAAACACCTCTTCCTCTAGCTCACCGTTTAGGAACGCATTCTTCACATCAAACTGTCTGAGAGTCCAATCCAGATTGGCGGCTAGTGAGAGTAGGACACGTACGGTGTTTAGTTTGGCCACAGGTGCGAAGGTCTCCTTGTAGTCAAGGCCGTATGTCTGAGTGAAGCCTCGTGCTACGAGTCTTGCCTTGTATCTCTCGACCGAGCCATCTGCATGGTATTTGATGGTGAACACCCACTTGCTGCCTACAGATCGTTTCCCCTCAGGTAAAGGAGTTAGATCCCATGTGTCATTCTTCTTTAGGGCCTTTAACTCCTCAAAAACTGCCTCTCCATCTCGGAACTTCTAGAGCTTCATGTATCGACTTAGGTAGTGCATCATCCATAATCCTGGTGGAAAAAGCTTTGAAATCTGGAGAGAGTTTATTATAAGATAAGAAATTGGATATTGGATGTTTGTGGTACATGATCTAACACCTTTGCGCAAGGCTATGGGTTCAAAGAATTCTGTAGAAGGCTCTAAATTTGGAGAAGAAATAGGAGAAAGAGAAGTCGTACCTTGGACCATAGTCGAGTCCGATGGTTGGCATACCTGGGGACCGGTGGAACATTACTTGGTCGAGTCATCCGTCTAGAATAAACACGAAGTTCAGTAGGTGGTTCCAAGTTGGTTTCTACCTGAGTCTCACGAGGTTGTGAATTTATAGGTTGTGAAATCCTAGGATTAGTTACGGAAATATGAATTGGTTCCACTGAGCTATTTACAACCGATTTTGGCAAGGATGTTTGTTCCCAAAAACTCATGTCAGAGTCGTTCTCCCCGGAAGAGTTTTTGTCAAAAAAAGGTTGTTTTCAAAAAACGTGACATCCATACTCACATAATACTTCCCAGATTTAGGATCAAAGCATTTATACCCTTTTTGTGTTGGTGAAAAACCTAGAAATATGCATTTATGTGCTCGGGGATCGAGTTTTCCTCTATTTTGGCCGTGTATATGAACAAAAGCAATGCAACCAAAAATTTAGGTGTTAAATCAGTGAAAGATCTATTTTCAGGAAACATATTCTTTAGAGCTTGCAAAGGAGTAATATAATTAAGAACTCTTGTAGGCATTCGATTTATCAAATAAGACGCTGTTAAGAGTGCTTCATTCCAAAAACGATTAGGAACATTCATAGCAAACAGTAAAGCCCTAGTCACCTCTAATAAATGCCTATTTTTTCTTTCAGCAACTCCATTTTGTTGGGGAGTATCAACGCAAGAACTGTGATGAATAATTCCTTTTTGTTTCAAAAAATCACCTAAGATTGCATTAAAATATTCTCGACCATTATCGGTTCTAAGAACTTGAATATTTACTTGAAACTGAGTATTGATCAGTGAGTGAAAATTTTTGAAAATACTTGCTGCCTCGGATTTTTCTTTTAGTAAATAAATCCACGTGACTCTAGTGTGATCATCAATGAATGTGATGAACCATCTAGATCCTGAGGTTGTTTTTACTCGTGAAGGACCCCAAATATCACTATGCACAAGAGAAAAAGGTTTTGATGGCATATACTTTAAAGATGGATAAACAGATCTATGATGTTTTGCCAATTCACAAGCTTCACACTGAAAAGAAAAATCGTCCTTTTTTTTGAAAAGATTTGGAAACAAATATTTCAAGTAATTAAAACTAGGATGGCCAATTTTAATTAGAATAATGTCAGAGATGGGTTTTGGTAAGAGATGGTTGTCGTGGATATCTCAGTGTATTTCAACAGCTTCAATCTCAGTTCTCGTAAACGGGTCTCCATCGGAAGAGTTCCACATGGCCAAAGGACTTAGGCAAGGGTGCAGTTTATCACCGCTACTGTTTAACATTGTAGGTGAGCTGCTTAATTTGATGATATCTAAAGCAGTGGACAGGGGTCTGTTTCAAGGCTTTGTTATTGGGGAATCTGAAAATTCTGTTCGATTGACACATCTACAATTTGCAGATGACTTGATCATCTTCTGTCAAGCATCTCTCTCCCAGATTAAAAATGTCAAGAGAGTATTGAGGATTTTTAGTGTTATGACAGGGTTGCATCTTAATCTAGCTAAGAGTAAGCTATTTGGTATTAATGTGGAAGAGGAAGTTTTATCAGAATGGGCATCTTCGGTGGGCTGCTCTATTGATTCTCTTCCAACAGATTACTTGGGACTTCCTCTAGGTGCTAAGAAAAACTCAGAAGCCTTATGGATCCAGTTTTCAAGAATTTTAGTTCCAAACTAGCCGGCTGGAAAGCTAATTGTCTCTCATTGGCGGGCAGGACAGTTTTATTAAAGTCGGTGTTAACATCCCTACCAATATTCTCTATCTCTTTTTAGAATGCCTTGTAAAATTGGTAAGAAGCTTAATTCTTTAATGGCCAGTTTCCTATGGGGGGATAATGAGGACAAAAGGAAGATACACTGGGTAATTGGAAATCAGTCTGCACGCCTCTAAATTGTGGTGGCCTTGGTGTTCTTGATGTGAACATATCTAATCGGGCTCTTTTGGGAAAATGGGTGTGGAAGTTCGCCAATGAAAAAAAATACTTGTGGAAAAGTGTGTTATGTTGCAGGCACAAGGTAAGTAGTAATTCCATGTCTATTTGTAAGGTTTTTTCGCCCAAATCTTCTTGGATTTGGAGAGGGATTGCCAACAATTTCTGAAGAACGACTCGGAGGGTGAACGTATCAGATCTAACTCCAAGTTGAAACTGGGAAATGGAAAGTCTATTGCATTTTGGACGGATTCATGGGCTGATGAGTCTCCTTTAAAATATCTTTTCCCTAGAATGTATGCGTTGTCAACAAATAAATGGGGTATGGTCGCTGAGTTTGGAAGTTCAGATTCGAACGGTTGGGGTGTGGAACATCGATACCAGAAGGAATTTGTGTGACTGGGAGTTGGATCAGTGGCTGGATTTAATGACAAAACTGAAGGACTTTAAACTGACTGATTCAGTTGAAGACTTTCTTCTTGGTCTGCAAGTGGGGATGGACTGTTTTCAGTGAAATCTTGTAGAAAGGAACTCGGCAAGGTGTCTGGGGAGTCCGATTATGGGTAAAAGGGGTGTGGCAGGGTTTATCTCCTCCTCGTGTTGAAGTCTTCCTGTGGCAGCTAGCTCATCAGAAAGTGGCAGTGAGAGAGGAGTTGGTGAAAAGAGGTTTGCAGCTAGGGATGAAATTTTATGTCCGTTTTGTAAAAAACAGGTGGAATCAGTTCAGCATTTATTTATTTCATGTGATGTTGTTTGGGAACTTTGGAACAAGATAGCAAGCTATTGGGAAATAGCCTTAGTCCTTCCAAAGGATCCACCTTCTTTGCTATGTTCTTGGGGTGAGCTGAGGGGGAAATCGTTGATTTGGAAATTTATCCCGGGAGTAGTATTTTGGTCGATATGGAAAGCTAGGAATGCAATGGTGTTCGATGGTTCCCCTTGGATAGGATGTCTCTGTTTTTTATTGCTAGATTCAGGTTATCTAAATGGTTTCTAGCCAAGTATCCTAAGTGTCCTATTCAGGAGGATGTGCTGATTGGTGATCCATCTCTTGCAGATGGTATTAAAGCTCTCAACATTTACAATTTTCAGGTTTCTCGCTGGATTCCACCCCCTATGGATTTTTGAAGATGAATGTCGATGGAGCTGTTAGACTTGATGGCTCAAATGGAGGTATAGGAGGTATTTTGAGAGATTGGAATAGCAACTCCCTTCTGACTTTTTCAGAAAATGTAGGTCAGGGTCCCCGCCGGTTGCTGAGTTAAAGGCTATTAAGAGAGGCATTGAAATCTATATGTCTTCTTGTTGGGTTAAGGTTGGAAGGTTGATTGTGGAAAGTGACTGTAAGTCGGCTGTGGAATGGGTCCATACACCAGCTATGGCCCCAGTTTTTATCCTCCCATTAGTTAAAGAGATTTCATCTTTTATCACGGACAGGGTGCACTCTATTAGACTGATTCCAAGGGTGTGTAATGGGGAGGCTGATAGTTTAGCAAAGATGGGAATTGGTTGATGTTTAGTCGTTTCCAGTGCGTTTTATCGTTTGAGTTTAGGTTTTCGGTTATGTTGAGTAGCTTAGTCTGTTGTGTTTTTTTCAGTATGGTGTCTACGTTAAATCTTATGTAATTTCGGAGGAGTAATAAAGTTTCTAAGGCACTCTTTTCCTCCTTCTTTGATCAAGAAGGAGGTTTTTAAGGAGGCCTGTCATTCTTATCAAAAAAAAAAAACTAGGATGGCCTAACCTATAATGCCACAACATTATTTCATTCTCACAAGACAAGGTAGTAAAGCATCTCGGTTTCTAAACTCGTTTATCTGAAGGATTGTCCGTGACCAAGTGATAGAGTCCATCAACCTCCTTAGCATTGCCAATCATCTTCCCCGAACAAGGGTCCTGAAATTCAAATCCAGCAAATGTTATTGTAGCAATGCATTTGCAATCATGAATAATACGATTAACAGAGATGAGATTGCAAGAGAGCTTTGGGACATGTAGGACATTTAGTAATGTGAGAGATGGAGAAATAATGATAGAGCCTTTTCCAGCTATAGAGGTTAGGGAGCCATCAACAATTTTTACCTTTAGATTACTAGATAAAGGAAAATAAGATGAGAATATGGAGGAATTACCCGGTCATGTGATCTGTTGCCCCTGAATCTATGATCCAAGGGTTTGATTTAGAACCGGCTATGAAAGCTGTAGGATATGTACCTTTCTGGGCTAATGATGAAGAGGCAATATAAGATGATGGGTTAGGAGTGTTGGATATGGAATGAGAACTCATTAGTTGATACAATTGCTCTAGTTGTTCTTTGCTGAAGGCAGACAGTTCTGAGGCAGGTTTCGGCTCTTCAGAAGCATCTTCAGATGAGGCATGGAATCCCTTTGCATTACGAGAATTTCGATTGGCTGAAAAATTCTCGGCTGGCTTCCCGTGTAGCTTCCAACACTTGGCTTTAGTGTGTCCCGGCTTGTTGCAGTGCTCGCAGATTGGCCGATCTCTGTCGTTCCGACGATCGTTGTGACGTGGTGGCTGACCCGAGAACAAGGCAGAAGACTCGGTGGGATTTGGTGAGTGGCCTCCAAGCATGACTGTCCGCCGGCTCTCCTCTCGTCTGACTTCGGAGAAGACTTCTCTTGTGCTTGGTAGTGGTTCACGACCAAGAATGCGCCCTCTGACTTCATCCAATTCCTTGTTAATGCCGACAAGGAATTCGAAGACGCGTTCTTTTTCGACCATCTTCTGGAATAGAGCCCTGTCCTTAGCACAACTCCATTCGTAGTCGCTGAACATGTCAACCTCTTGCCACAAGGTCTTGAGTTCAGTGTAGTATTGAGTGACAGTTTTTTTCTCCTTGTTTTAGCCTCCATAACCGAGTTTTTAGTTCAAACCATTGTCCTGCGTTCCCGAGATCAGAATAGGTCTCGTTCACAGCATTCCAAATGTCATGAGCAATAGGTAGGAAGAGATAAGTTCTCCCTACACTCGGATCCATGGAATTTATGAGCCAAGACATAATCATCGAGTTTTCTGCCTCCCATCTTTCAGATTCTTCATCTTCTTCGACAGGTTTCGTAGTGGTACCTGAGAGATAGCCAAATTTTCCACGGCCACGAATAAACAGTTTCACAAATTGTGACCACTATAAGAAATTATTTTCATTCAACTTGTGAGAAGTGATGGATATGTTTTGGAAGGATTCAGTGTTTAGGGTGATTGAAGGTGAGCGAGTAGAACTCATAGAGTCGATACCTGAGATATCATCGTAGGGTTTGGCCATTTTAGCTCTGATACCATAAAGACTAAAAAACTTGTTCCGAATAAATCGTGTTTATTTCTGTTGAATATGACTGACTTAAATAGAGTTTACAATGTAACAACTTTACATAAAAAGATGCATAAAATTAGCAACAGAATAAAAATGATTCTATCTAATTAAAAATGATCATATCTAATAACTAATAGAATAAAAAACTGATTCTATCTAATTAAAAATGATCCTATCTAATAACTAATAGAATAAAAAACTGATTCTATCTAATTAAAACTGATCCAATCTAATATTTAATTTAGATATTCTCGACAAAAATCATTCCAAATTGGAATGATAAAGGAGAGAAAATGTGAAAGATACAAGTTAAGCATGCATATTTACAAGGTTGTGCATTTTTTAAAATTTTCATTTGCTTTTCCTTTCATTTTTAACCTCTACCAAGCAAGGTATGGAAAGAAAATTACTTTTTCTCTCTAGTTTTTTCATCTTTCCTACCTAGCTCCTCAATGGAAAAAATATATGAACTCTCAATCTTTTACTAATCTCCTCTAATTTTTCATCTTTCCAATTTTCAAGGCATGGAAAGAAAATTACTTTTTCTCTCTAGTTTATCTTTCCTACCAAGCACCTCAATGGAAAAATATATGCACTTTCAAACCTTTACTAATCTCCTCTAATTTTTCATCATTCCAATTTTCTTTATGTTACCAAGCTAACCCATAAGCTTCATTGTTAACTGTGGAGGGTCTTGTAGCATCTTAGACTCACATGTTGCAAAATCATCCAGCTAGAAATCCGTAAAATAATTGGTCAAAAGCTAAACTTGAATGTAAGACCAACAATCAGGAAAACTGACCATTGTGAGATGAGAACACTCGATGGAACTATTCATCTTTGATGCAGCTATTTTGTTTTATTTTGATGTTGTGATCTATTGCATCACCACTTTAGCTTTGAGTTTGGAACCATTAATCTTTGTTACTGACATTAACATCAAAGTGGTTTTTTTTCCTGATAAGAAATGAAAAGAAAAAGGCTCTTGTCATGATCTAAGAAAATAAATCGAAGGTGAGGAAAAGAATAAAAGAGGTAATGTGAGAGAAATCTAATTATTGAACTAGGAGATTACAATTGTTTAAATCAACCGAGTAGTTGACTTCTAATAGGACTTGTCTGCTAAAGATAGAATTCTATCTAGAGATAGAGATTAAAAGACTGCTAAACAAATAAGACTTTTACACAGATGATTCTGACAGCTCTAGTAGATGAAAAATAAGGTAAAAGAACAAAATTTTGGGGTCTTGCTCCCTCCAGACAAGCTTCAAAAGAAATGTACTTAATTTTTTATTGTCACGTGTTTGATGTTGCCGCAGTTTTACAAGAATAGAAGTATACAGTATACTCTCATTTTAATTTGTAAACTTTGGTTTAACAGAAACTATTGGAGAGATAATGATACTGCGCTGTTCATTTTGAAACATTTATATCGAGATATACCTGAAGATCCCGACTCGATTGTGGAGTCTAATGGAGGGAGCTCTAAAGATAAAAGTGTTTCTGTGGGTGGTCTGATCAAAGAGGGTCAACTGATGAAGAATGTCCACTTACGTTCTCCGACAGAATGATGGTGAAAAATTTCTCGAGGAAAGCTAAGAAATTTATAAAGAAGCCTTAAGTGACTTCAGATTTCTTTTCTTGCTGTACACTAGAACCGACAACTGAGATGATCACTAAGTTATGCACTACACCACCGTACCATTAGTGACTTTTGCTGTTGCAATTCATGTTGCTGCGTTTGGGTCCTTAATCTTTGTATTTAAGACTGTTGGCATTGTCATATTTCTACATGGATTCTCAAGAATTGAAGGAAAGAAGTATGTTTGGGACCACAATATCAGGGACGTTGGCATGCTCAGTAGACCCAAAGGTTTCATCTGCTCCCCTCTGTACATAAACTGGGAAACATTAACATATGTACCAAAGTTGTATATTTTGTTCAAGTTGGTCTGTTAGTGCAGAAAGTTTACGCAGTACATAAACAGAAAATCTTGTTGATTGCAAATTTTAATTATTACAAAATCCTGCCATGTTCTTCGGGGCTCTTAGGGTCATTGAATCTTTTATTTTTCTATGAATAAATTTCGTAGTTAGTTGATGAGGCTAATTTGATCTATTTTGAATACTTGTCATGAACATAGAGGGCAGTTATTTGTGTGGGTGAAAAACGTTGAAAGTAATGATATGATGCTCCCCTTGTATCCCTCGTACTGTTAGTTTTCTAGGGAGAGAATTGAAAAGGCATGTTTCTCTGCAACTGTGATAGGCCCATTCCTTGCCTGAATTTGGTGGTAATAGTTTTGGAGAATTATACACTATATTATCCAATTCCATGTATGCCTTTTAGTAGCATCTGCTAGATGAAATAAGTGGCTTATACAAGTTCTTTAATCGAGTAATCTAGTCTCTATCTCTCTCTCTGTTAAGTGGATGCCAACTCAAAACGCAACCACAAACATGGTTTCGGAACCGTCACAGGATGGAAATTATGGAAAGTTGGAAAAGAAATACATGATTAACTGATACCAGTTTCTCTCCACCGCAGATACGGGAAAACAAGATGATTCCAATTTATAATGAGGCAAAGTAATAACTCATCTTCAAGTACTTAGAACCAAACATACAAACACTTACACAGTTCATGAGGACATCAATCAAACCAACAGATGCTTTTTCCTTCATGATTTTTATCATTTCTAACCACAGGATAGAACATGCAGTGGAGGTCTCATTGTCACTAAAAGATATCCTACCTATTCTCACTCTTCTTTATCTCTTTAAGTACCCTTACAGCCTAGCTACATTAGTCAACTTTACCCCAAAGAGCGTGATAGCTAGGAAGCGGATGTGACAATAAGATGACAGACAGAACAAACCGTGAGAAACCAGCTACTATTTTCATAAACATGAAAGGGAAGGGTATTTTCGACCTTTTGCTCATTCCAGTTATATTATTTAATCCAGGATCAATCCCTTTTGAATGGAAGCTTAAGCAAAGCAAATAAAGGATCTATCCCTCAAATGTAATTCTTTATCAATTCATATCCAGTTTTACAAAATGCCAACCGCACAACTGAAAACAATTCTTCATTGTTATTATCATTCCAAACAGCATATATTAACTCTTCTAGGATTTTCTGATATCATTTTCCACCCACTTTAAAAACCGTTGGTTTCATGGTGGTAGTCAGGGTAAGTCGATAGGGGGCAGGTAGAAGCTATTAACTGATAGGAAGAAATTTATCCTCGTTTTCAGTTTGCTAGGATTTCTAATCTGTAAACTGAAATCTTTTAAACTGCCAATTGAACACTAATGGAGAAGCTTACACATTATGCATGAATCACAATACAACAGGAATAGTTATATTTGGACCCAAAAGTGGAAACAATAGATGATAAACATAAATTTAACAGAAAAGGGCACTCTTTAGCGGAAAATACCTATTGGTTGTATCATTTTGTATGTAATGGATTATTGTGGAAAGAAGGCAAATGCCATAATCAGTGCCCAAGATAACTTGGATCCCCCATATACTAAATCTGTTCAAGTTTTACATTTAGCAAGTCCTGACCATCAGCATCTCTTACAACACCCATTTGTTCAAGTTTTACATTTAGCAACTCCTAACTATCAGCATCTCTTACAACACCCATTTCTCTATCTAAATCCCTCTCTACTAAATTTCCATACACACTTTTATGCCTACCATAAAAAAAAGAACTGGTCCGCCATGCCTCGACAATGCAGTCTCAAGCAGTTGCTGGTCAACCCCTTGAATCAACTCCTTACTTTCATCCATTGATATGTCACACATGTGTCACGAACCGCGAACTTGTGGATGAGGTCGGCCCACAACAGACTACCAGTGGGGCCGCAACCAGTACAAGGCAAGCTGCTCCCGCTGTGGTGCCGAGACCAACACCTACAGGGGTGTGACAGACGCAGCCTAAGCGGCCCATAAGGGTCATGCCAATACCAAGGTGCACACAGAGTCGAGTAGGGTCAAGACACACCCGTCCCAAACTACCTACAAGCACGACCATCAAACAACAAGGGTCCCCTAGGATCGTGACCACCGCACACCAAGATGCACCTAGAGCCGAGGCCAACGCACGACAAGGTCAGCCGAGGGCTCTAACCAACAAGCAATGGGACGCACTTGGGGTCGGGGGAAACGCACACTGGGTGTACGCCTAGAATCGAGATGAACGCATAAATGAGGCTACTTGAGGGCGAGGGCAACACACATCGAGGGCACACATGGATGAAGCTTGCACACCGAAGGTACACCAAGGGCCGAGGCCAGCACCGACTTAGAGCCCGTCTACCTAATAAAGCCGACCATTCCTTGGAAAATAAATCCAAGTAGCATAGTCCTTGTTTGAATAGGACTCAAAAATTAGAGTTTCAACAAAAGTAAAGAGTTTTACTTGTAGTTAGACTAGGAGTTGTCATGAGATGTAACGGGACTTCATTATAAAAGGATGCCTCCCCACCTCCATTGGACATAGAGAGTTTTGTGTGAATAAACTCAAGCATTCGTGCCAAAAATTTTCCACACACGATTACTTACATTTTTTATGTTTTTTCATCTTGTTTATCGCTAACAACATTAACCGAAGAGTTTAGGCTGACTTAGACTCGAGCAACCGAGCGAGGCATCCAAGAGCCGCACAGACCAGCTAGCCGACAATCTAACCCGTGTCAAGTGGTATCATAGCCAAGTTCATGACTAGATGAGATGGCTTCACAACGTGGCGAGGGGAAACAACATCTGAGGGCGTCGAGACTTACAATGCAAAGAATAAGCGAGAAACATCAAAGGACATGCTCTCATCGCTCCAAGATAAACTCACCATATTTGAGGACTATGCGAGAGAGACCAATGAGGTTTTGGATCTGTTATAATCCATCGATCTTGAGATGCTGGGATCACTAGATCTCTAGAAGCTTGAAGCCTTGCAGAACATCCAGGAGGATGTGCAAATGACACTCAACGGATTAGATGCGAAGAGTTCCCAATAAGATGATGCTTTGGAAGCCCAAATTCCGGCCTTAACACAAGAGGTTGAAGAACTTAAAAACTAGGGTTCCAGAATCGAGGTTAAAAACCTAAAGAAAGAGATCGAACAACTCAAGAGCGAGGTGGCCTTGTGCAAGGCTACTGTGGCTGGCAGTATGCTAACAAGCGTCCCCAAAGGCTGGGCTAAAGCCCCTAAACCAGAAAAGTTCAAAGGGATTAGGTCGGCTAAAGACATTGAAAATTTTATGTGGAACATGGATTAATACTTTCGAGCTATGGGTATCGAGAATGATATTGAGAAAGTAAACATTACTTCTATTTACTTAACTGATTTAACACTTTTATGGTGGCGACGTAAATGCACCGAGATGAAACGAGATGACACCACCATTAGAACCTGGGAAGAATTTCAAGTTGATTTCAAAGAGCAATTTTACCCTTATCATGCCGAGAACAAGGTATGATAAAAACTAAGGCGTCTTAGGCAAGAAAGCTCTATAAGGGAGCATGTTCAACAATTTGCCAAGTTAAGTCTACAAGTCTTCCCGAGTCTAATCGAAGAGGATGGGTTGTTCACCTTCATGGACGGATTAAAGCCATGAGCCAAAAACGAGTTGGAAAGAAGGGGTGTCAAAGAATTGTCTAAAGCTTTGACAATCACCGAATCCCTCATCGAACTTGGTGTTAAGAAACCCAAGCCTTCAAAATCAAAAGCCGATGGTCCTAGTAAGAGAAACCAAGATGAAGGCAACAAAGCCTATCAAGTGATGATGATGAGCCTACAGAAGGCAGAACCCATTGACGCAATAAGTCAAAAGAGAATAGGGATATCCAATCGATCAACTGCTTTAATTGCCATGAGCAATGACACTTTGCAAGAGATTGACCCCACACTGAAAAACTCGTAGTTTTTGTTGTAGAAGACGACAATTCACAGGAAGAAGTATGTAAACATAGCTCAATTACAAGAGTTAAGCCATGGGTAAGTTCCAAGCGAGGAAAGGATCACCGAGGGAAGGAACCACAAAGGGACAAAATTACTCACTCCAAGTTACACAACATCAAAATCGAAAGCAAGGGTTAATGTACGTGAACATCAATCTTACTGGACAATTCAGAGCTGCCCTCGTGAATATCGGGGCAATCGATTTATTCATATAAAAAAAGGTCACCGATGATATTGGACTCAAAATTAAACCATACACGCGTACTTATATTTTTTATGCTTTTCTATCGTGCTTATCATTATAGCAACATCAACCGAAGAGTTTAGGCTGACTTAGACACTGAGCAACCGAGCGAGG
This sequence comes from Hibiscus syriacus, assembly GCF_006381635.1. Lineage (NCBI taxonomy): Eukaryota > Viridiplantae > Streptophyta > Magnoliopsida > Malvales > Malvaceae > Hibiscus > Hibiscus syriacus. The sequence goes on from NW_024062765.1 coordinate 3,610,236, forward strand.
CATCTAAAGGTCGCACAAACCAACTAGCCGACAGTCTAGCCCCGTGTCACATGTATGGTCCAACAACATCCACCACATGTCCCTTCTTCAAATACAACCTTCCTCTTAACAAACTTATACTAATGATTCGAATCCTAATGTGACTTTAAGCTAAGAAATCCCTCAATCGCCATTACTCCTAGTTCTCTCAACATTATCTTAGGTTTCATTTCTTTCCCTCTCTATTCTCCGTTTACTAGACTTTCTTTCACCCATGTTATGTTTCGATGTTTTTTATTCCCTAACCTTCAAGTCCTTCAATTTACTCGAACACTTCTCTTCTTCCTTGGAACCCAAATCAGTTATCTCAAATATAGGAAATTTAACTTCCTCATTTCTATTGTTCAACTTTAAAACAACCCAATTACCACCCAACTTCTCCATTATAGTACCTTTGGAACCCATCTATCTCCTTTCAATAAATCTAACATCTTTCCCCACAAAAAACCCATTTACATCATTCTTTACTCTTTCTTCTTTGACAAGATTCTCTTTGACATTCTTCGAACCGTGTGCCCTATCTTTAGATCTATCTTTTGATTTAGGTTCCTTAGAAGTAAACCCTAACTCATCTTTATCAATCCTGCTCTCGTATTGTTTTACTTTAATATATTCTTTTGTTTTTCCCAATTCATCTACTTTCAACCCACCCATAACCAACAAGAAAAGCCTTACCAAAACCCTCCACAGACATATCCTCAAACTCTTCAAACCCTCGATCCTCACGTAGCCTCTCTATATAATATTTAAAATTCTGGAGAAGGACCGTCTCAACCGAAGCTAAGGATGCTGGCAGGGGCTACCTCTATATTATTTGTCTCTCCCTAGGTAGAGTTGTTGCGGATATTGATGAGATTCCATACTCAGAGTTGGGATTAATAGATGAAGAATCGAGCTCGAATTGGAGATTACGAGAGATATCGAATTAGAGAGGGATGTCAAGATTCTTCATCTTCTTGTAGGGACGCCATTCGTTTTGTTTGGGAGGGATTACAAAGGAATGTTTAGAATTGACTAGGGTTTTGGAATGGTCAAATTCAGTGATGAATTGTTTATGATTTTGGGCTTCTTGGGCGGCGGAGAGGTTGGAGATGGCCGCTTTTTGGGTGGGTTTTGATTTGGAAGGGAAATAGAATGAGAGTTTCATGGCGTCGAATCGAAAACTCACTGAACAAAAGAGCATTCCTTGTTTTGATCAGATGAATGGATTATGTCTAGATTGAAGATTAGGGATAGTCATATATCCCAAATTAATCTCCATAATACCCTATTTCTAAATACAATTCTCCCGCCTGTATTTTTTATATATAGAAATAGGGCCTCATTAAAAAACTCTTTCATAACCATTAAGCTCCTAAAAACTCAATGATCATAGGAAAGAGGTAAAGAGTGCCCAAAATATAACTAGTTCAGAACATAAAATACAACTGAAAACCCCTTTAAACTAACCCCAAAGACAACCACCAAATATAAACAAAACAAAAAACCTTGTGTTATCCTATGTTTGATTTAGCTAAACGATCAACTTCCCCATTTATACATCTGTTAACAAGCCTAGTAATTACAGTGAACTCACTAACTAACTTGGCTATAACTCTGAACACATGAACATAAAGATGAACATGTTTCCGGATTGGAAATCACTTTAGCGCATTGTAGGAATCACTCTCTAGAATTAACTTATTTTATCCTCCAACGATTACAAAAACAAATCTAACCCAACATGAATTGCTTTTAACTCAGCAAAGATCGGGGGGCCTGGTCCAGTCGAACTTGAGAAAAACTCCAACCTTTTACTATCAACATCTTTAAGCACACCACCAATACCATTGCATCCCAATCAAAATTAATTGCCCCATCAACATTAAGTTTAAGAAATCCAGGGGATACTACTTAGACTCGGACAAAACAGACCTCGAAGGAATACGATGTTGATTGGCCAAAGTTAAGTCTCCTTTTAGGCAATCCAGAGGGATATAAATATTAGAATACTTAGCCAAAAATATGAAGCCACCCTCTACCTGACCAGAAAAAAGAGCTTAACTTTATCCAAACTGTAACATCCGCAATACCGGGTTAGTGACCAAATTGTAAAGTTTTAGAATTTGGTGACTAAAGTAGAAGAATGAAGGAATTCAATGATTATTGAATATATATTGAGGTTAGTTGGTAATATTAAAGGAAATTAAGGGTATTATGGTCATTTGACCAGAAGGATTTTATATTTTTTTTAAGGTAATATAAACGTGGGATATGTGAGAACCATCGAGAGTGCTCTTCTCCTTTCTTCTTCTTCATACGTGGGAGAGCAAGGCAAAGATTCTACGCATAAAGCAACTCCGGAACGTTTGGCAAGTAAGATCGATCAAGGAAAGAACAGATCGATATTGACTAGTGAGGCCAGGTGAGTGCGTACTATTAGAATATACGTATTGTGTATGAAATTGACTTGCGACAAGTCTTTCCAATATGTTGAATATATGATTGTATGATTATGTATATTACATGAATATTTAGTTGTATTACATGTTAGGTGGTATGAATTTATATGATGTGTTATATGGCAATGATTTATATGATAACAAGAGAAAGGATATAAATTACATGAGTTAGATATATATATATATATATATATATATATATAGGAATTGTATAACCAACTTATGAGATTAAATGAAAAGTGAGATAAGTTAAATAACATGATTTATAGGGCAATATAAGAATGATATATAAATGAGAGACATTGACAGAAGTGATTATATGAATATGTAAACAAGTTATATAGAGAGGATATATGAGCGGAAATGAACATATAATACATGAGTCATATGGTAAAGATTTATGAATCTATAGGAAAATGTTATGGGAACTATGTGATGATAAGTTATGAGAAAATATTTATATAGGTAACAAGCTATGTGATATACTTGGTGTATGAGAATCATACGAGAATAAGAGATGACAATGAGTTACATGCCAGATGAACACAAGAGAAGTGTTATAAGTACGTGACAGATGATTATGAAATCATACGAAAAGTGAAATGTACATGTGAATACATGTTAGTGAAATAAGCTATGTGAACTAGTATAAATAGTATATGTGATTACATAAGTTATATGATATAAACATGTGATATAAGATATAAGCTAAAGAATTATAGGATATGAGATAAGACAGACATATGTGGTTATAAGAGACATGATATGAAAAATAGGAGAAAAGGAAAATGTGATATGTAAAAGTGAATTATTTATATATGAATATGAGAAATGATATAAGCCATGTGACATGATCTATATGATTACATGAATATGCAATATGTATAATGTGATATGATATGAAGTATATGGTTACACCTACATTGGTATGTGACAGAAGAGAAAGAACAAGTGATATGAAATGTTATAAATGATAATGCCCATGTTATGTGATATGAGAGCTAGGGGTATAGTTGGCATGCCAAGAGTCGAGGGTTTACCTATGTTATACGGAACATATGGACAGTTTTACCTATGTCTTTCGAGACATATGGACAGTATACCTATGTTCTAAGGAACATATGGACAGTTTACCGAGGATCTTTATGACCTCTGGACAGTTACCGAGGATCTTTATGACCTCTGGATAGTTACCGGGTCGTGTGACCTGGATAGGTCCTTCGGGACATTTATATGAGCTGTGGTGACAGCATAGTGGTGCACAACCTCAATAGACTCACATATCTACAGTTCTCACAGGTGCACATGGGCTAATAAGAGATAACATGGAATGTAATGTATAAGATATATGTGATGTATATACTTATGGTGATATGTCATGTTTGCTTGAATTATAATGATGTTGATAAAGAAATAATATACATGGGCAATGCAATTGGAAGACAAACGAAAAGTGAAAGTAATACAAGAAGATATGTTGCGTGTGTATGACATGATTATATATATTGTTATCATGCAATAGATACATGCATATTGAAATGTCATGATTCAATGGTATGAATGCACGTTCATGAATTTATTGTTATATGTTTAATTATTACCTCACTAAGTCAACGACTTAGCGTGTGATTGTTTCACACGTAGGTTTCGAGAAGAATAAAGAGTAATGCGGAGCAAGACAGGTCAGTTCTCCTTACCAAATGTCAGATCAGAAAATGTATGCACTGTTTACAGAGTGTAGTTGGCATGTAGTCTAAAGATATAAATGGTATGAATTCTGATATCTGTTGTAAACGTTTTGAAATAATTTAAATGTTATCAAAGTTTTTAAATTACCCACTATTTTATACGAATAAATGTTTGAAAAGTCAATGTGACACTTCGGACTCGTATCCGGATCGGATACGGGTTGGGGGTGTTACATTTAATGGTATCAGAGCTAAGGTTTAGCCGATTCTCGGCATAAACCGAAGTCCAAAGTGTCATAAAAGGTGTACATGCCAACATAGATTGAAAAAAAAAATTCTGATCTTATTGTGTAAGGAGTATGTTGTCTTGCTAATAGAATAAGAATAGTTAAATACAGTAGAAATCCGATCGTGATAATTTCGAAGTAAGTGAAAGGTGATATTCCTGATTGTGATAGCTATTCACTTGCCCTGGCCAGGCAGGATGAAGAGCGGACACCTCAGGAAATGCCTAGTAAGATCAAAAGTTGATTTCAGAAAGCTGAAATCATATCTGAATAATGATAGAAAGTTTTCATCGTTTGGAATCGGAAAAACGATATAGAGTTATTATGTGGATAAGATAAAATATGGTGAACCGGTGTCACCATAAGAATGTTAAAAAGATCTAAGGACGTGATGAGTACGTATAGAAGAACTCAAGGATAAGTGCATCAGTGACAAGTGTATAAGATGTATAAAGTCAGAGCTTATGAGTTTGAAACGAAGTGATAGTATTGCGCATAAACAAGAGTATGTTTATGATAAGGGTTTACAGTTAAGATGAAAAGAGTTAGTATGGGCTAACTAGAGTATGTGATAAAAATGTACTGGAATTATAAGATTATAAGATATTGTCAGGATATGATAACCAGATCTGCAATGGATCTGGATACAGTTGCATATTTGGATCATAATAATGTGGTATAGTAAAGGAAAGGAAGTAAGAATTTGTATATTTAAGTAAAGCTGAGGATTGATAAGAAGAGTTTGAGAATGTGTATCGATGATCAGATTATAGGACACAGGAAGTCAGAATGTTGAGTTGAAGCAAAAGAATTTCAGGATGTATGAGAATAGAGGTGAAATTGATAAGTTGAGTAAGCGAATGTTGAGATAATTTCTATTTGAAAGGATGTATGTGTTTGGTTGATTAGGGTTTGTACCCTAGATTAAACATATGTTATTGACTAGCTGTCAGAGTAAAGGTGATAGAGTTATAAGATTGAAGGAAAATAAAGTTGAGTTAATTGATTATGATGTGAATTTGAATATGGTTGTATATTCTGAGCAGATAACTATGATGTAGAAACTGAGATAAGTATTTTCATGGAACCTTTAGGAAGAAAAATACAAGTATAAGAGTGATAAAGAATGAAGTTATGTATAAGAAATGGGTTATTAGAGTAATGAGGATGCGATGAAGATTGGTACATAAAGATGAGTATAAGTGATAAGACAAGAGTATGTGAACATGAAAGGAAATATATGATTTATGTATAAGGAATAAGGAATAAAGAAATGAAAGGTATTGATTTAAAGGATCAGATACGATAAATATGGAAGTACAGAGGACAATTTTGATATAGAAATAAGACAAGTGTGCAAGGTGATGTGAAAATATTGTTTGACTCCTTAAGTATATGTTTAATCACATTGTAGAAGATTTAAAGTTGTGTTTTGGTTAAATGATGACGAAATACAAGTTTGGTATGGTTATAAGGTAATTAGGAAGTTATGAAGAAATAAATGGATTTATGATATAGAGATGGATGTTACTGTCAACATGATGAGTGACATTATATTGAATTTTAGAAAGGTCAAAGGAAAGATGCATAATCGAATGAGAGAAAAAACAACAATGGATTGGTATTACTGGTTATTGTTGATATGATAAGCAACAGAGGATGAATGTATAAACGAAAAAGATAGTCGGAAAACTAAATGATTGAAAAGTAAGTTTCTGATGATGACAAGAAAGAATAAGTCAGGGAAGCAACATAAGAACATTAGAAGATATGTTCTTATTAAGATGTGCAGTGAAAATTCGAGGACGAATTTTCTTAAAAGGAGGGGATTTGTAACATCCGCAATACCGGGTTAGTGACCAAATTGTAAAGTTTCAGAATTTGGTGACTAAAGTAGAAGAATGAAGGAATTCAATGATTATTTGAATATATATTGAAGGTTAGTTGGTAATTATTAAAGGAAATTAAGGGTATTATGGTCATTTGACCAGAAGGATTTTTATATTTTTTTTAAGGTAATATAAACGTGGGATATGTGAGAACCATCGAGAATGCTCTTCTCCTTTCTTCTTCTTAATACGTGGGAGAGCAAGGCAAAGATTCTACGCATAAAGCAACTCCGGAACGTTTGGCAAGTAAGATCGATCAAGGAAAGATAACAGATCGATATTGACTAGTGAGGCCAGGTGAGTGCGTACTATTAGAATATACGTATTGTGTATGGAAATTTGATTTGCGAATATGTTTCCAATATGATTATGATTGTATATTACATGAATATGTTTAGTTGTATTACATGTTAGGTGGTATGAATTTATATGATATGTGTTATATGGCAATGATTTATATGATAACAAGAGAAAGGATATAAATTACATGAGTTAGATATATATATATATATATATATATATATATATATATATATATAGGAATTGTATAACCAACTTATGAGATTAAATGAAAAGTGAGATAAGTTAAATAACATTGATTTATAGGGCAATATAAGAATGATATATAAATGAGGAGACATTGACAGAATGATTATATGAATATGTAAACAAGTTATATAGAGAGGATATATGAGCGGAAATGAACATATAATACATGAGTCATATGGTAAAGATTTATGAATCTATAGGAAAATGTTATGGGAACTATGTGATGATAAGTTATGAGAAAATATTTATATAGGTAACAAGCTATGTGATATACTTGGTGTATGAGAATCATACGAGAATAGAGATGACAATGAGTTACATGCCAGATGAACACAAGAGAAGTGTTATAAGCTACGTGACAGATGATTATGAAATCATACGAAAAGTGAATGTACATGTGAATACATGTTAGTGAAATAAGCTATGTGAACTAGTATAAATAGTATATGTGATTACATAAGTTATATGATATAAACATGTGATAAGATATAGCTAAAGAATTATAGGATATGAGATAAGACAGACATATGTGGTTATAAGAGACATGATATGAAAAATAGGAGAAAAGAAATGTGATATGTAAAAGTGAATTATATATATATGAATATGAGAAATGATATAAGCCATGTGACATGATCTATATGATTACATGAATATGCAATATGTTATACATGTGATATGATATGAAGTATATGGTTACACCTACATGTGGTATGTGACAGAGAGAAAGAACAAGTGATATGAAATGTTATAAATGATAATGCCCATGTTATGTGATATGAGAGCTAGGGGTATAGTTGGCATGCCAAGAGTCGAGGGTTTACCTATGTTCTACGGAACATATGGACAGTTTTACCTATGTCTTTCGAGACATATGGACAGTATACCTATGTTCTAAGGAACATATGGACAGTTTACTGAGGATCTTTATGACCTCTGGACAGTTACCGAGGATCTTTATGACCTCTGGATAGTTACCGGGGTCTGTGTGACCTCTGGGTAGGTCCTTCGGGACATTTATATGAGCTGTGGTGACAGCATAGTGGTGCACAACCTCAATAGACTCACATATCTACAGTTCTCACAGGTGCACATGGGCTAATAAGAGATAACATGGAATGTAATGTATAAGATATATGTGATGTATATACTTATGGTGATATGTCATGTGTTGCTTGAATTATAATGATGTTGATAAAGATAATAATATACATGGGCAATGCAATTGGAAGACAAACGAAAAGTGAAAGTAATACAAGAAGATATGTTGTGTGTGTATGACATGATTATATATTTGTTATCATGCAATAGATACTGCATATTGAAATGTCATGATTCAATGGTATGAATGCACGTTCATGAATTTATTGTTATATGTTTAATTATTGCCTCACTAAGTCAACGACTTAGCGTGTGATTGTTTCACACGTAGGTTTCGAGAAGAATAAAGAGTAATGCGGAGCAAGACAGGTCAGTTCTCCTTACCAAATGTCAGATCAAAATGTATGTACTGTTTACAGAGTGTAGTTGGCATGTAGTCTAAAGATATAAATGGTATGAATTCTGATATCTGTTGTAAACGTTTTGAAATAATTTAAATGTTATCAAAGTTTTTAAATTACCCACTATTTTATACGAATAAATGTTTGAAAAGTCAATGTGACACTTCGGACTCGTATCCGGATCGGATACGGGTTGGGGGTGTTACACAAACTACCTTTCTCGAACATAATTTCATTTCTTCATTTCCACACAGTCCATAAAATTATACCCGACACAAATTTCCAACTCTCCGATTGAGGAACTAAATCCAACCAGAAAAACAGAAAACTTTCGGGAGTATTAGGTAAAATAGAATATAAATTCCACATTTGAAGAAACTCACCCAAATCCCCCAAACAATATTACATTCAAAGAACAAATGGCTCACCGACTCAGTATACTTACCACAAACCGAACAGGAAGAATCCTCAATACCTCTAACACTCCACCTCAATAAGACGGTTTTAACTGCCAACTTCTGGTGGAAAACCTTCCAAATAAACACCTCTATTTTTTGAGGCATTAAACCAGTCCAAACTATCTTAGACCAACACAACTCCGGAGTGGACAAGGTAGAGATTAAATTAGTACAAGATTTAAACGAATAAATACCTTCCCTATTACCCTTCAAAGTTTAGCAATCATTCACCTCTGAGTCAAGACGAACATTTTCCAGCAGAAGAAACAATTCATACCATAAAGCAAACTCACTCTCCATAAAATTACTTCTCAATTGAATGTCCCAAACCCAGCTCCCATTGCTAAAACTTTTGTAGTTCGCAATTACCCATCATTTTTTACTGACAAAGAAAACAACCTTGGATATTTAGACTTCAACGGTGTATTACATAACCAACTATCATGCCAAAACAAAATGGATTCTCCCTTCCCCACTTGTAAAATAAGATGATTATGAAAACATAAACAAAAAGCATCATTCGATCGATAGTTGTTAATGACTCTTTTTCAAAGCCAAGACGCAATGGAGGATGCACAATTGTCCATCGCAATAGATATTCTATCTAAATTATACTTACAACAAACCAACCTCTTCCACCAAGAATCATTCTCAATACTAAACTTACACACCCATTTTCCCAAAAGAGCTTTATTCCTCATTTAAATCGGTGATACCCAAACCCCAAAATCTTTCTTTTTACAAACTATTAATCATTTCACCTACTGTATCCGATTTTTTTTGAGCAGTACATCCCCACAAAAAATTGGCCATTAGAGCTTCCAACTTTCTCCGGACTCCAACTGACATTTTGAATAAGGACATATAATAGTTTGGTAACGAATTCAAGACTGATTTAACTAGAACAACCTTTCCCACAAGGGATAAAGTTCATGTTTTCCACCCAGTCAACTTGTGAAAAAAATTATTGACAATTGGTTCACAAAGGGTAACCGAATTTCTTCTTGCACCCAATGAAAGCCCCAGATACTCCGTCGGAAAGACGCCAAAACTACACCCAATAGAGCTTGCCCGCTCTTTGACTATATGATCATCCACATTTATGCTATAAATCTCACTCTTTGAAAGATTCAACATCAAACCAGTGCATAATTCAAAGATAACCAAAATCCTCTTTAAGTTCTTCAATTGAGCTTCTGAAGCTTTGTAAAAAATTATCAAATCATCAGCGAATTGCAAATTAGATAGTAAGAAAGAATTATGTCACATCCAATCTGAAAACCATCAAACAACCCTAACTCAACTACTTTACAAAGCAACATATTAAGAAATTCTCCCCCTAAATTGAACAAAAGAGGTGATAATGAACACCTTTGGTGTAAACCCTGTGAAACTTTAAACTTTCTATGGGAGATCTATTCACTAAAACTGAAATGGAAGTTAAAAATAAACACTTTAAAACCCAAGATCGTCATCTCTGGCCGAACCTCATGTACTCCATAATTTTGAGTAAGATCTCCCAATCAAAAGTATCACATGCTATACTAAAATCCACTTTGAACACTAAACCTTTCCTCCATTTCCTCCTCCAATAGTCAATGCCTTCATAAGGAATGAAGGAACAATCACAAATTTGTCTACCAAGAATGAATGCAAACTGTTAATGGCCAATCAACATGTTTATGCACAACCTTAATCTTTTTGAAAGAACTTTAGACATAATCTTATACAAACTCCCTACCTAACTAATATGCCTATAATCCTCTATTCCAACCGGGTTTGGTTTCTTCGGAATTAGCATAATAAAAGAGCGATTCACGTCCTTGCTTATCTTCTTCCCCTTATAGAACCCCTTAAAAAACTTCATAATTTCATATTTCAAAACCAGCCAAAATCTCTTAAAGAAACCCATATTCAACCCATCCGGCCCCGGAGCCTTATTATTATCCGAAGAGGTGATTGCCTCCCAAATTTCATCTTCTAAAAAATTCCTTTCCAAACCGTCTCTCTACTCCTCGGAAAGTCTTTTGAAATTAAGATCCAAATATTCCACCTCTAAAGTAGGCTTGCAATTTTATACTTTCTTGAAATAAAGAAAGATATGGGATTTTATTAAATTTGGATCCGAAGTTTGAGAACCATCCACTTCCAGCGACTTTAAAGCATTAGCTCTACCTCTGTTCGATGCACACTGATGGAAATATTTTGTGTTTCGATCATCATCCCCTATCCAAATTGCCTTCGATTTTTGAAACCAAATAAGTTAATCTTTTTTGTACAGGACCATAGTTATCTCTTATATTTTACAATGTCCTCCATCGAAACCATTGGATTCCCATGTTGAACTTATGTTTCCCGAATAGAAATTGATTTCTCCAAATTCTCAATGAATTTCAGTAATTGCAAACAGTTGTTTTTTTACCAGCTTTTTATCACCTCCTTTGATTCCTTTAATAAGTTTTTGATACTCCTCTTTTTCCCCACCTTCATCTCATTGATCTTTCCTTCTAACATTATCTGAAATCCAACCTCATCCATAATATAATTAAAGAGTTTGAAAGGTTTCGGACCCCAGTTAATCTTACTCGAATCCAATGTCATTACATTATGATCCGAAAGAGATTTTGGTAGTAAAACCTAAACAATATCTGGGAACATCAGTAAAAATTTATCATTCACTAGAAACCAGTCCAATCTCCCAAAAGAAGGTTCTTCCTTATTGTTACACTATGTGAAACTCCCTCCAGCCAATGGAAGATCCAAAAGCTTAGCTTGAAACACAAAATCCCTAAATAGCCTTATAGAGTTAACATTCTGTGATTTCCCCTTTTTCTCATCATTCGATAAATAAGCATTGAAATCACCTCCTATGCACACAGAACAGTCCATCGAACCAACATAATTGAATAATTCTTCAAAGAAAGCCTCATTTCCGACTCAACTGATGGACCATATATATTTAAAAAAAAACAACATTCTTCATTTAATTCCTTAATTATTCCTTTAATTACGATTAATCTAAACGAGAAATGATGCAACTGATGATTGAACCAATTTTCATCCCATGTGCTTAAGATACCACCTGACGTTTTTTTTTTCTGACGGTGACTCTGCATACCCACCAAGATACTTGCCTCCTAACTTTTTTATCAAAGAAGGTCTCACCCTCTCTAATTTTGTTTCTTGTAAAAAAGAAATGAAAGCTTCCGATTGATAACCACCTTCCTAACTGCCCTTACCTTTTCTTTCCTTCCTAATCCCCTGATATTCCAAGTAACACACGAAAATCCAACCATTTCAACTGAAAACTACACCTACCCCAAGCTGTGGGATTAATTCCCACCATCTTCCCCATTATTATGATTCATTTCGGAGTATTTATTTGAAAAAGCACTCTTTCCTCCTTTAAAATTGACACTCAACATTCTGTTCAACTGCCAAGTAGAGACAAACTCCTTATCCTCTATAGGGAAATCAGTCGCAGAACAACCCCTCTCCGACTCCACTGAATTAAACTTCTTACTTGATCTACTGTACAGTCTCTCACAAAATACAGTAGTAGCACTGTTGGATCTTCTTCGATTAGATACAGGAGAAGGAAAACCTTTTCTGGTAATCACCTTCTCAGGCGAACTATATTTATACCCATTGACTTTTAAATCAGTCCCTCGTACACCTCCTTCTTGAAGAACCAGTTCCAAATTCCCTTGAGACTCTGCCTGTCCCTCTTTCTTTTTTTCCAACTCCCATAATCTTTAAGTTAATAGTTGGCCCAGATGGAGAAAATCTAAATAAGGGAGACATGGACTCACTATTACTTTCAGAGTGGGCTTGTTCATTTTTCAGCTGTTTAAATTTTTTCCTAATACCTAACCCCTCAAAGTTTTCTGTCAACTTTCTCCCATAATCCAAAAATCCTGATAATCTTTCTTCATTATGTTCCCCCATCACATACTTGCTGCGTTGACTTTGACATTTCACAGCCGCCAACAAAATCATCAACTTCAATCTTATCCATCAATGTGTCAACCCTATACCGAGTTTCCTTATCTGACTGATCACTTTTTTCAAACTCCTCTTCTGCCCGACCAACCACCACTGCTTCCCGACATTCTTCCTCTTTCTCCGACACTGCACCCTCACCGGACCTATTCTCTGAGGCCAACGCTGAATAAAATTCTGAAACTACATATGATTTTCTAAAAACAGACACTGTCTTTATTTTTACCTTATATGATCTCCCATAAGATCCTAATGTGATCACTTCAAGAATATCAAAAGGGCTCGCCTCCCTTAACAACACCCTATCATCTCTTTTCACCGTAGAGTCTTGAATGCATATCATCTTTCCCCACCACCCAACAAGCTTCTCCAGAAAATGAGCATTCCAACACAATAAGGGAACACCATCAAATTCCACCGAACAGAAAGCCAATGGGACTCCATCTTCGCTTAAAAGAGATTCAAGCCAATCAAACCAAAAAAGTAATTCATCATTCGTCTTCAACCACACCTCATTTAACACTTCAATCGAATCAAAAGTGACCAGACAGGAGTTCCAAGCATAACCCTAGCTGGTTTATCCCTTCACTGACCAATCCCTTTTGAACCAACTCCAAATCGAATAAAGGTTTGATGATCCATGTTAAAGATCTTTTAAACTACTCCGATTCATTTGCAGGGATGTGCATCTCCCACATATTTCTCAATCCAGGAGCCCTTCGGGAACACCCTTATCTATGTTCCTTTAACACTGGTTCATCACTCTTCTTCCTATTTGAGACCAAAGCATCCTTGTAAGATCTTCCATCTCTCAAGCTGCTTAAAGATTATGCTCCCTCTCTTATCGTCCTCTCCTCTCCCTTGATTGACATATCTTTTTCTTTCTGGGATCTAATGGCAGTTGCAATTTTAGACCTATAACTTTGATATTTCGCAGCCCCTACAGTCACTTTCTTTCCATCAATCCACGCTCCATTGACGTTTTCAATCGCCTTCTTTAAGCCTTCCTCATTCTCAAACTGAATGAAAGCGAACGTTTGATTCCTATACTTCGGATTTTTTGAAACATTCGGAATGTAAACCCGCATTACTTGACCCTGGTGTTGAAAAAGTTCTCTAACAACTCTCCTTGATACTCTCTTGCTCAAGTTATCTACAAACGCCGTCCATTCCTCACCGGAGGACGTTTGACTGACCAAATTTACTCTTTCTCTCACTCGTCTCTCTCTCATGTTTTGATTTGTAAGATAATCCTAACTAATTTTACCTCATTTAGTACCTTCCTTTCTTTTCGAAACTACAGGGAAAAATATTGAGAAAATAAAATCAATCGAACTTTGATTTTAATTAGAAATTAAAAATATTTGGGTACGAACCAACTTAACTCAGTAGTAAAGGAAATATTGTTATTCCTAGAGGTTACGGGTTCGAGAACCAGTAATTACAAAGGTGACTGAGCATTTATTGTCAAATAGTTAAGAGTAGTTAGAACAAATACTACTTTGTAATTATATTTAGCTTAATAAATATATATATATATATATATATTTGGTTTATTTATCAAAAGGCTCAAGATTCATATAAAGCTAATCAAGAGCACCCATTAGCTACAAGTTTAGACATTACAGACCAATCTATATATGTATTTATCTGGGTGAAGTACAATAACTGTTAACCGTGGAACTATTGTGACTTCATGACTATTATTTTACTGTGAAGAAACTAAAGTGTAAAGGTGAGGGCATGGAAACTCAAGCATGGTTTCTTTTTCTTGTCTCCAAGCTTAAAGCGCCCAGATTTCTTCCGGCACAATGATGCAACCGCCTCCTTCATCGATTCTGGTCCGGACACCAAGACTCCAGTATCGGATCCACCGGTTTCATTCAGGAATGTGGTGAACACATCTGATGAGAGATTCCATCATTTAGACGAGTTAGAAATATTAATTAGAACATTATATGATAACAAGATGAACAGAGCAGATTAGTATGGGTTCTATTTCAATGAAGTGCATATATATTTATGAAAATACCTTCCAAATCAGGCCTCCCTCCAAATTGGATTTCATGTTCCTCCTCAACTACACCTTTCATCTCTATCGAACTTCGTTGCCGTACCATTTCTTCATTCGGTATTTCTTTATTCAGTCGTCTCCATCTCAAAATAATTGCTACCAAACCGGTGCATGCTAAAGACATGAAGAAAGAAGCTATGATAAGTATATCAGCAACCAAAGAGGGGCCTTTTCTTTAGGGGCCTTCATTTTCGAGGAACCGATCAATTTTGAAGAGTGAACATCACTAGTCTTTTCAGAGGGAACAAATATGCGGTTGAAACTGATGAGAAAAGCAAGGAATATAACGGAAGCAATTCCTGCCAATGCAGCATTCCGATACAAGGTTTCCGGTCCATGTATCGAGTAACTCAGACCCTTTATGCGAAAGTGAACTGTCTGCACTTGAGATGCCTCATTAAGCAATTCTCCTACTGTTGCACCACACTTCTTTTCCTGTGTGACATAAACTTTTAGTTTTAGATGCCATTTCTGTGAGGGTTGGTTTTGCAGTAGGTGAGAAACCGATTTTAAAGGGCCAATGTCTTGGGATCGTTTAACGACGTATATCAGCTGAATTCTGGATGGGATTCTATATCTACTGCTGCTTTTCCCTCGAGTTGCAGCCATTTCATGCAGCATGCTCAAGAATGGTGTTATTCCAATTCCACCAGCAACCAAAAGTAGATTATCATGTCTGCAAAGAATTTTAGATTCCAACAAAAAGAAAATTAGAAGAGAATTCAATTTTAGATACCATGAAATCTCAAGTTATATGATTCTATTTCACACCTCAGAAAGTTAAGAGAGGAAGGACCATAGGGGCCTTCTATTGCAACAGGTATGGATTTCAACTTTTCAGCATCAGAGTCTAGCTGAGCCTGTATATTGTCATATACAGAATTTGTCCAACGTCCATCACATTTAATTAAAACAGACATCGTATGGCTATCGACAGTCGAACTCGAAGTTATACTGAAGGAATGCCACTGAAATCTGGATATACTTGGTATCTTCATAAATATTATACTTGTGGGTGTATATTTCAATCCTGAAATGAGAATAGAAACTACATCGTTTAAACTTTCTCAAACGTTCTTTTGACATGGTATTCAGTAAAAAAAACACCAGAACTTACCTGTTTCTTTGGAAGGATAAGTTCTACAACTTTACAAGGGTATAATCTTGCTGAAAGAATATAAGTTTGAGGCCTTGATTGTAGGATGCGAAGCACCTTGTCAACACCAAAGAGAAACACCCCGGGGAAGATCATATAAAAGTGTCGATCTCCGGCATGAAGCAAGAAAAATACTAGGAAGATTATGTACATGTGGTGCATGTAATAGAAGATTTCAAATCTTTTCCTTCTGATTTGAGGAAGTGACGTGATCCACATAACCAACCCCACAACCAATGCAATCTCTCCGGCAACATATATTCGACCGGTCCTCTGCCATTTAACTATCTGTTTTTCAAACAAATGTGACACTGTCAGATTATGTAGGAAAACTTAACAAGTAGTGTAACGGGTTTCAATCATATTTACTATGACCTTATCCTGAATATTGTGGCTGACGCCCCAAATGAATAAGGTGCTGGAACCATGAAAAGTAGCGAAACAGATCATTGCAGTCCCTAGCCATATGTGGTATCTCACAGAAGCTTCAAACTGGATGCCGAGTATTCGAAACACAGCCAGCTCCCTCAAAATGGGAAGAAGAAGCAAAGCCAGGCAGGCCTCTGCTAGCAAACCGAATCGGGTTGCCACTTTTAGATACTTGAATTGCCATCTAAATTCGAAACAGACACTCATGGATAAGTAACTTTTGATATTATTGATTCTAGAATCTGTCATGTTACGAATCATAGTAAGAGATTCCCAGGAACTCACAAGTCCAACTTCAAAGATTCAACAGGTCCCAACTTGGTAAAGTCCTGAGATATTCGTGAATAAAAAGTCCATGCTAGGAAGAAGATAAAGAGAAATACTGAGAGAATCTCTACACTGGATAAAATGCCGATAAGATTACTCGTAACAAGCGGATTTGACAAAGCAGCAGTTGGACTCCTTGTTTGTCTACAGTCACAAATAATGTAAGCATATATGCATATATATACCCAAAGGATGCAATTGAATGGTATAATTATAATACCTCCTTGTTTGCCCCCAAGACTGCAAATTCAAGTATACAAGTCCAACCATAGCCAGAGCAATTATAGGAAACGTATACACGGCAAAGTCAAGACCTGTAAAATACCCATTATTGGATCAATATTGATGAAATAATTTGCAGGGTGGAAAGTGAGGAATATGGAAAAATATGGGGAGGTTTGAATATTCTCAAGTATTTACCATAGTAGCCAAACACAGTACTTCGAGCACTGCGTTCTGCTGCTTTCCAATTTCTTGTCCATAAATTGGTAGGTTTGAGCAACCAGAGAGAGATCCAGGCAGTGAATATTAAGATCATGAGTACTTTGAGAGCAAGAACAACCCCTGGTTTTCCCATCTCTAATTTGTTCTGAAATGGTTGCAGGATGCAGTTAGTATGAGAATGGACTTTATATAAAGAGCTGTGTTTAGAGAAAAGATTTGGCTCCACTGTGATTGGCACTAGCACTAGCACTAGCACTACCATTACCACTAGCAATATGTAGATGATAAAGAAAGAATGGAGTTAGGCCCATTAGCTGTAACTATAAGCAAGGAGTGCCCACCACTTGCAGTTGCAGAGTCACTCCTTTCCTCATGGATGGAAGTGAAAAAAGGATTCTTTCCCTCGTATCCAAACAACTAGATATTCTAATTCTTCATTATTCTACGTTTGACGGACTGGTGATTTTGTTGGTCGGTAATTTAATTTAAGATTAAAAAATAATGATTTATGATGTAATTAAAAATGTGATAAAAATAATAACATTTTAGGTTGAGCATAACTTAAATTATTATCTTTTTCTTAACATTTTCGGTTCAACCGAAAATGTTATATTCTTCGTAACATTTCAGATTCAACTGAAAATATTAATGAAAATGTAATATTTTAAGTTCTGTTCAACTTAAAATATTATGATTTTTATCACATTTTCGATTACATCAAGATAGGTTGTCACTTCTTAAATTTTCTCAATTTATTATTTTAACAATATTTTTATTAGTTTGAAGTTAACTACATGTCACGTCATGGTATTTTTATGTGATATTTCTATAAATTATTGATTTTTTTAATATTTTTTAAATTCTGATAAGCTTTTGTGTTTTTAAAATTGAATTTTTATATTTACTATATATAATATTATTAATTAAATCGACGTCACAAATTAACTGGATTTCATATTATTATAATATTAACTTTACCACACTTAAAAGAGTTTTCAAATAAAATATAAAAATCATCGAATTATATTTAAAATATTGATGTACACACTCTTTATTATTTTGTTACGATAATTAAATATTTTTCATAATCTATAAACTATCTTTTAATATACATCAAATATGTGGTAAAATTAGGGTAAATACATTATCGCTAAATATTTACGTGACCAAAACGAAATCGTGAAAATAGTTGGATTGCTAAATATACAATTCAGACTAAAATTTAATATAAATAATTTTACTTTATATTGTAAAAAGTGGAAGAGAGAGTCAATGGAGATGGCTTGACTCCCTTCCCTTTGGGCTTAAAGTTGGCCAACTTTTTTTTAAGTTGTCTGGTGATACTAAAACTAAGGTGTTCATTTTTTTGGTTTTAAATGATCGAATCGAATTAGTTTGGTTAATTCGATCGGTCATTAAATTAGTTCGGTCGAAAAATGATTAATAAATTTTTTAGAATTCGGTTAACGGTTAATTCGATTCAAAATCGGTTAATTAACCGAAATTAAATTTTAAATATTAAATATATTATATATAACATATGGGTTCATCTCAAATAATTTAAAACTCAATTAATAATTTAAGATCCAATAACTTTTAAACCTAAATCAATATTAATTAATTAAAAAATCCATATAAAATTTTTATTTTATAATTATATATTATTTAAATTAATTGTAAACTGTTTTTTAATTAAAAAATATTCAATTTTTATATAAATTAGAAAATTTAAAAAAATTATGTTAATTCGAAAATTAACCGAATTAACTAAAATTTATTCGGTTCGGTTAATATTTAAAAAACGATTCGGTTAACAGTTAAAGAAAGAAAGTTCGGTTAATTCAATTAATGATAATTCAGTTCGGTCGGCCACCGTTTTTACCGAATGAACACTTTTAACTAAAACAAAAGGATTTGTTAAAACCATTTTCACTATTTTTGTGAAATTTGGATGATTTTCAAAATCAATGCTCGGTTTGTAGATTTCTTACATCTTTTATGATTAAATGGTAGTAAAAAGTTGTTTTAGATGATTAATTAAATTAATAAATATAAATATTATAATTTTTTAATATATATTTATTACCTTATAGTTATCTATTACTATTTAAAAAGGAATGGCCAGCTTTTAAATGAGCAGGGAATTAAAGTGTTAGATGATAACGGATATGCATTGATATGTCAGAAAACTTGGCAGTATTCAATGTGGAAGAAACAAACTAAGAAATAAAAATTAAGGTAAAATTCGTAAATAATCCTCCGATTATAGGTATATTTTATTAAATATCTAATTACAAAAATTATAACATAATTGTTTAATTTAAAAAAATTAATCTTTTTCGTTAAAATTTTAAAAATATATGATATATAATTAATAAAATAGCATAATAAAATTTTAGGTAACTTATATAAATAACCCTCAAACTTGTAGGGAACTTGCATTTTAATTACTAGACTTTTAAAACTTATAATATAATCATTAAACTTTAAATCTCTTTTTATTGTGATCAGTACCGTTATAAAAATTGATGTGTCACGTTAAAGTTTATTTCTTTTTTTATTATTTCATTTTCTATTTAAAAAAAAATCCTTAGGTGACGTTTGGTTCGTAGGAATTCCTTAGAATTAAGGGAATTGTAATCTAATTCCACCACTTTCCCATGTTTGGTTCAAGTTTTCAAAGGGAATTGGAATCCCTCATGACTTCAACTTTCCATCAAATGAGGTAAAGTGAATTTCATCCATTCTATGATGGAATTCAATTCTCTTGTTGGAGGGAATTGAAATTTGACCATACTCTCCTCATCAATCTTTGGTAACTTATTCATATATTGAATAAAAATATTTTTTTTATTTCGGGTCGAGTTTCTAATTCATATATTCGGGTTGGGTCGGGTCGGGTCAGTTTTTTTAAGTGTGATATTCGGGTTGGGTCGAGTTCGAGTTTAGGGTGAAAAATACCCGACCCGATCCGACCCGAAAATATATATAATTTTACCTTATATATTTAGGAATAATTACAATAATACCCCTCTATATATAATTTTTTTCAATTAAGTCACTGTTTTTATTTAACAAAAATAATTTTTTTATTATTTCGGGTTAGGTCGGGTCGGGTTTCTAATTCATATATTCGGGTCGGATCAGGTGAAATTTTATTTTGGTCGGGTCGTTTTTTTTAGTGTGATATTCGGGTCGGGTTCGGGTTTAGGGTGAAAAATACCCAACCCGACCCAAAAAATATATAATTTACCTTATATATTTAGGAATAATTACAATAATACCCCTCTATATATAATTTTTTTCTTTCAATTAAGTCATTTTTATTGAATAAAAATAATTTTTTTATTATTTTGGGTCGGGTCGGGTTTCTAATTCATATATTCGGGTCGGGTCGGTGAAACTTTATTTTGGTAGGGTCGGGTCTCGGATGGAGGTTTCCTTGTTCTCGGGTCGGGTCGGGTGGACCAAAAACCCGACCCAACCCGACCCATGGCCATCCCTAATTAAGATAATTTTAACTTATGATGTTTATTAACATGATTTTTATAATTTATTGAAATGAATAATCAATCAATAAAATTAAAATTTAATATTTTTAAATTTTTTTAATATATTGCTACATGTAATTTATAAAACAAACTAAAATTAAGCAAAAAAAAACAAGTAGGGTAATCCTGTCATTTTACATTACTGAAATCAAATTCATCTGACATGTCTGCGAACCAAACAAAATATGGAATTAGATTCCAATTCAATTTCATGCCAACCAAACAGAATATGGAATTGGATTCCAATTCCTGACAGATTTCAATTTCTTCACAGATTCTAATTCCCTCAGAAACATTCCAACGAACCAAACGTCACCTTAGTTCTTTCTCCGACTAACCATCACTGCATATATTGATGTTATTTGATAAGTTCCCTCATTTGTCTACAATCATCTTCACCCTCTAGTAGTATGAAAAAAATACAATCCGAACATTCAAATATCTGACTCATCTTTTAATTTTATGATAATTTAGATTAGATATACAAAAAATGGATAATCGGATTGGATATAAATCGGTGAAATTTCAATTTCAAATTATCTGAAAATCTAAAAACAAGTGGCTTTTAAAAGATTTTACCCATGTCCAACAGTTCCAACCCCTCAACCACAACCCCCAGCCCTAACCCTCTGCCCCAGTCAATTTTTTTTCTTTGCACTCTTAAATTATTTGAACTTTTAAATTATTAATTTTTCAAACCTTTAAATAAGATATTATGTATTTTTTTTAGAATTATTCAAGTATGTTGTGATATAGTAAAGGTATAGAATGTGTTGTATAAAGCTATAAAACATAAAATTTAAAATTACTTTTTTTATTGAATTAAAGTTTATATTCAAATCTGGATATCTGATTCAACATTTTTAGATATATGGTTTTTAGATCGGATACGTATCACAATTTTAGTGATCTAAATTTCCAAATAAGATAATATCTAATATTCTAAAATGCACACTCCTATCATTCTCACAACTCAAATATTACTACCACTATATACTTTCCACTATCAAATTCCTACCATCTGAATCTGCCACCAACACTCACTATAAATATTAAATTCTAAACCAATAAAACCCTCAACTAAAAATATTCAAATCATTAAAACATATATTACCTTATAATAACCCTAAATTAAAAAAAGTAAATCAATTCCTTCACCACCGCTATACCCCTTTAACCTAAAACATTAGAATTTCCCACTAAACCAAACTGCTTTCAATCAATATCCCAACCCAGCAACCAATAAACTAACAAAAACTAACAACAACAAAAAGGAACAATATAGAAAATAAAACATAAGAAATAAGAAAAAAAAAAAAAATTAATGTGATTCAACCTTTAAATTTTTATGGTTTAGAAACAAGATATATCAATCTAAAGGATAATTATGGAAAAAGCAACGAGAAATCATATATACTCACGTTTGTTTACCTCTTATCATCTTCTCATTCTCTTTTATCGCAAATATCCATTCATCGTCAATCTTGCCAGCATTCCGTCAACCTATTTAGCCCTAAATCTTAGACGGAGGACAAATGAATTTTAGAAGGGTTGGACCTTTGACACCAGAGAGAACTTAACTCACTATTGCCAAAACCACTCCCCTAATCATACACCCCAATGTACGAAACATACCACACTGTCAGTACCCAAGATACATTACCCCAACATTATCTATTATCCCTAACAAACTTTCGTTCGAATCTGACTTTGAGTACATATTAAGCTTAGATTAAATTATGGATATTTGATCATACTTAACTTAAAAGGACCGATGATGATCTCATCTTTAATTACTGACGATTTTGATATGCACTTGATCAAATAAAATTTAGATGTAGTCGGTAATATTATATATAGTTTAAATGTTTATATGCAAATATAAGAACTATAGATTGAATAACCGTTACGATATGGTCCATCCTCCTCCACTTACTGCAACTCATTGCACACACACAGTAACAGTCATTTGGGATGATAACCATTTAGATTGCATATACGTGCTTAATGTGACATCTACACAAATCATTATTTCACTACTAAATCCATTTGCTTCCTCGATCTTGTCATAATCTCCATAGCTTAACATGTGTAATTCAATTTAAGATTTCCTTATCCAACTGGACCCCTGCCATTCTTCAAATCATAATTACCAACTCTAATACCTAATTACTGGTGTCATAACCTTTTTTTTACAAAACAATTAAATATTATTTTAAAAAACAATTATGACCATTTATTTTGAAAAATTGGTGATTTAAAATTAATTTGGAAAACGATTTGATTTTCAAGTCGCCACCAACCATTAAGTTAGGTAGGTTGGAAACCTTAAACGAAAAAATGATTTACGTTTTACCAAAGATTCATTTTTTAAAAGTTTGAGAGTCGATTACGTGTGAGTCAGTTACGTGTGGGGAAGGGTTAGCACCCTCATAACGCCCAAATTTTGGTACCTAAACAATTATACGGTGTTTAAATATTGGAAGTTTCAAACTCAAAAATATATTTAAATTATGATCCTTCTATTTATCCGAATTTATTTAAAAATTGTGAACAATCTTCGTGAACGCACTTCCTTTGTAGTTAAGACACTTTCCCATAGATTTCCTACACAAAAACGTTATTTTGCAATTTTGCTAAGATAAAATACCATAAAACAAAACAAAATAAAAGTGAAAAATCACCGGAATAAATAAACGTGAAACGAATAAAAATATCGAATATAAAACAACATTTGTGTGAAAAATCCTCGGAAAGACATCTTCCCTTTAGTTGGGAGAAACCTTCGTAGATTTCCTCACAATTAAATTTCTCATTTTTCTAATATTAAAACAATGATGACTGGAAACATGCGAAATAAAATTATTTACAATAAATAAAGATAAACATATTTAATTACATATGATACAAATGCATACATAACATACAAATATATACATACGTATTGAAATAAATACAAACGAATATTGCAACCCAAAATATAATGGTCAGAAAGTAAATATTTAAAATTACAAAGACCAAAATGAAAATAATAGTAACTTAAAGGACCAAAATAGTACAAACAAGAATTTAAAGAACTAAAATAGCCAAAACAGAAACTCAAAGGGCTAAAACAGCCAAAACATAAGTTTAAAGGACTAAACTAGTAAAAAAAGAAACTTAAAAGGCCAAAATAATAAAAACATAAACTTAAGGGTCTAAATAGAAAATACAGAAACTTAAAGGACAAAAATATATAAACAGTAACATAAAGGGCCTAACAATAATTAAACCAAATACTAACAGTGACTAAAATAAAATATTTACAAATGTCATTACCATAGTCAAACATTAACAATAATAATATATCAGGACTAAAACAAAATATTGAAACATCAGTGCCCTGAACAAAATAAGGCAAAAAATTAAGATTAAATCTAAAATACAGAATAGTGACCAAAATAAGACATGCATAAAATCATATGGCCAAATCAGGAGCATTAATCTTTAATGAGGACCGAACATGTAAATAAACCAAGACAACTAATATTATGTATAAAAGTGACTAAAATAAAACATATGAAAAATATAGGATCGAACATAAAAAATATTTCATTTCATGACCGAAATAGGCATATTACAAAAGAGAGGGGCCTAAGGTGCTATTTACCCTTAATGGAAAACATAGGCATATGGATGACGAAGTTACATCATTTGCTCGAGATATTTAAGCCCCAAACCCAAGCTTAAACTCTCATTCCCCCCATTTTATCCCGTTGCTTCAAAACATAGAGAGTCTCTAAAAACTCTCTGAAAATCCCCTCGTCGGGGAAGGAAATGCCGCCCTCCACCAGTGGTAGCCATGGCGACTCACGACGGAGCCTACAGTGGTCGGAGAGAGAAAACCCTCCTAAAAGACTCATCTCTCAACCCACAACTCGAAACTCGACACCTCTTGGCCTAAAAACCTCTATATATCCCTAGATCTAAAGTATACCTTTCGAAAAAAGGAAAAAACACAACAACCATCGGGCTTCCACGACCGAACTCAGGTAAAAGGGCTTCTCCCATTTAATATTTTCTTTCTTTTTGATGTTGGTTTTCGATTTTTTCTCTGATTTTCGAATACTCCGTATTTTCTTTTTTTCCTGGAAACCCGAATGAATGTCTCTGTCTTCTCGTTTTCTTTTTATCTTTGATGCATGTGAGGTTTTGTGTTCTCGAGAATATAGGGTTTGATTGCACTATATTTTTCCTTGAGAGTAACATATTACATTGGAATTTCTTGGATTTTTATATGTCATTTTGTCTGTTTTTCACTGTGGAAGGACCGATGGGTGTACTTTCGGTCACTGTAGATGATAACGTTGGGCATGAAACATTCCGCAATGGCTCGTTGGATCAGCGGTTGGCTCACGCGACTCGAGAATGGAACAATGATGTGCACCCGTCGGCTGGGGAAGCTAGAATATGGAAGGTGGCAATTGTTTTAGGGTTTAAAAACCCTAATTATATGGGTAGCTATTTTGGGCCAGTTCAGGTCTCGGGTTAGATTTGGGGTTGTTGGCCTAGTTTGGGTTTGGGGATTACTGGGTTTGCTGAGCTGGGTCTCCACTTGGACTTGAGTGATTGGGGCTTTGGGTGAGGGCTATTTGCCAGGCCTGATGGGTTAAGGTCTGCAAAAATAATGTATCATTGTAATAATAATAATAATAATAATAATATTAATAATAATAATAATAATTAATATAAAATAAATAAAATAAAAAAGGATCCAAAAAAATAGATGTCTATAGCTGCCCCTCTTTGCACATTCTTGTGTTAACAAGAATAGGGAAAAGACGAAAAAGACAACAAGTTTTTGTCGGTTCTCTTTTTGGTTTAAAAATTTGATAGTGTTTATTGTTGGGGACAACATGGCTTATACGCGATGAAGAGGTCTGGTCCTCTAAAGGTGACATGACTCCTACGTGATGAGGAGATATGGTCGAGGGATGACACGGCTTATACGGGATGAAGAGTTCTGACCATCTTTAGGAAGGGTGATAACTCGATTCCTACGTGATGAGGACGACTGGTTATATAGGGGTGACACGAATCCTACGTGATGAGGAGGTCTGGTTGGGGGATGACACGGTTCCTACGTGATGAAGATGGTAGGCCATCTTTAGGGATGATAACTTGGTTCCTACGTGATGAGGATTGCTGGTTATCAGGGGTGACATGACTCCTACATGATGAGGAGGTCTGGTCGGTGGATGACATGGTTCTTACGTGATGAGGACGGCAAACCATCTTCAGGGAATTACTTCAAGGGAAACAGACTCAAAGATGATTGTTTCAATAGAAACTGTCTCAAGAGAGACAAAATTCGTTTCAAGCGAAACGACTCAAAGATGATTTTGTTTTAAGAGAAACTATCTCAAGATACAAAATTAGTTTCAAGGGAAACAACTCAAAGATTGGTTTCTTTTAATAGAAACAGACTCAAAGGCTTTTGTTTCAAGAGAAACAAACTCAAAGATACTGTCTCATGAGAGACAAAATTTTTTTTCCAAAGAAACAAACTCAAAGATTTTTCAAAAGAAACTATTTCAAAAGAGACAAAATTTTGTTACCAAAGAAATAAACTCAAAGATTTTTTTCATTTTGTTTCAAGTGAAACCGACTCAAAGATTTTTTTGTTTCGTTTCAAGTGAAACAGACTCAAAGATTTCTCAAGAAAATTATCTCAAGAGAGACAAAACTTTGTTTCAAGAGAAACATACTCAAAGATTTTTCATTTTGTTTCAAGTGAAACAGACTCAAAATTTTTTTTGTTTTGTTTCAACTGAAACAGACTCAAAGATTTTTCAAAAGAAACTGTCTTGAGAGAAAAATTCGTTTTTAAGAAAATTGTCTCTAGCGACACGATACTTTGTTTCAAGAGAAACAACATCAAAAGATACTGATAGTTTGTTTGTTCCTTCTAGTGGAGGAAATGCCTTTCAGGATGTCGAATCCCCAAAGATGCCCTAATCATTCGATGTTGATTGCTTCAAAGATGCCCAATATTCAATGTTGATTGTTTCAGCACTAATTCTAAGCATAATAATAATAATATTTTTAATAATATTAATAATAAAAGTTCAGGAGTCGGTTACGTGCGGGGAAGGGTTAGCACCCCACAACGCCCAAATTTTGGTACCTAAACAATTATATGGTGTTTAAATATTGAAGTTGAAAACTCAAAAATATATTTAAATTATGATCCTTTTATTTATCCAAATTTATTTAAAAATTATGAACAATCTTCGGGAATGCACTTCCTTTGTAGTTAGGAGACTTTCCCATAAATTCTCCTCACAAAAATGTTATTTCGTAATTTTTGCAAAGATAAAATACCATAAAATAAAACAAAATAAAAGTGAAAAATCATCGGAATAAATAAACGTGAAACGAATAAAAATATCGAATATAAAACAACATTTGTGTGAAAAAATCCTCGGAAAGACATCTTCCCTTTAATTGGGAGAAGCCTTCGTAGATTTCCCTCACAATTAAATTTCTCATTTTTCTAATATTAAAACAATGATGACTGGAAACATGCGAAATACAAATATTTACAATAAATAAAGATAAAAATATTTAATTACATATGATACAAATGAATACATAACATACAAATATATACATACAAATTGAAATAAATACAAACGAATATTGCAACCCAAAATATAATGATCAGAAAGTAAATAATTAAAATTACAAGGACCAAAATGAAAATAATAGTAACTTAAAGGACCAAAATAGTACAAACAAGAATTTAAAGAACTAAAATAGCCAAAACAGAAACTCAAAGGGCTAAAACAGCCAAACAGAAGTTTAAAGGACTAAACTAGTAAAAAAAGAAACTTAAAAGGCCAAAATAATAAAAATATAAACTTAAGGGTCTAAATAGAAAATACAGAAACTTAAAGGACCAAAATATATAAACAGTAACATAAAGGGCCTAACAATAATTAAACCAAATATCAACATTGACTAAAATAAAATATTTACAAATGTCATCACCATACTCAAACATTAACAATAATAATATATCAGGACTAAAACAAAAATATTGAAACATCAGTGCCCCGAAATAAATAAGGCAAAAAATTAAGATTAAATCTAAAATACAGAATTGTGACCAAAATGAGACATGCATAAAATAATATGGCCAAATCAGAAGCATTAGTCTTTAATGAGGATCGAATATGTAAATAAACCAAAACAACTAATATTATGTATAAAAGTGACTAAAATAAAACATATGAAAAATATATAGGATCGAACATAAAAAATATTTCATTTCATGATCGAAATAGGCATATTACAAAGGAGGGGGACCTAGGGTGCTACTTACCCTTAATGGAGAACACAGGATATGGACGACGAAGCTACGTCGTTTGCTCGGGATATTTAAGCCCCAAACCCAAGCTTAAACTCTCATTTCCCCCATTTTTCCCGTTGCTTCAAAACAGAGAGAGAGTCTCTAAAAACTCTCTGAAATTCCCCTCGTCGGGGAAGGAAATGCTGCCCTCCACTGACGGTAGCCATGGCGGCTCATGGCGGAGTCTACAGTGGCCAGAGAGAGAAAATCCTCCCAAAAGATTTCTTTCTCAACCCACAACTCGAAACCCAACCCCTCTCGACCTAAAAACATCCATATATCCCTAGATCTAAAGTATACATTTCGAAAAAAAGTAAAAGACACATTAACCATCGGGCTTCCACGACCGAACTCAGGTAAACAGGCTTCTCTCTTTTAATATTTTCTTTCTTTTTGATGTTGGTTTTCGATTTTTTCTCTGAATTTCGAATGCTCCGTTTTTCTCTCTTTTTTCCTGGAAACCCGAATGAATACCTCTGTCTTCTCTTTCTTCTTTTTATATTTGATGCATGTGTAATTTCTGTGAGGTTTTATGGTCTTGGGAATATAGGGTTTGGTTTCCTTATATTTTTACTTAACAATAACATATTACATTGGTATTTCTTGGATTTTTTTATGCAATTTTCTTTGTTTTTCACTATGGAATGACAAATGGGTTTACTTTCGGTCACTGTAGGTGATAACATTGGGCGGGAAACGTTCGACGGTGGCTCGGTGACTCTACGATCGGCTCATGCGACTCGGGAATGAAGCAGTGATGTGCACGTGCCAGCTGGGGAAGCTAGAACATGGAAGGCGGTGGTTGCTTTAGGGTTTTAAAACCTTAATTATCTGGGTTGCTATTTTGGGCCAGTTCGGGTCTCGGGTTGGATCCGGGGTTGCTGGGCTAGTTCGAGTTTGGAGATTACTGGGCTTGTTGAGCTGGGTTTCCACTTGGGCTTGAGTGATTGGGGCTCTGGGTGAGGGTTGTTTTGCCAGGCCTGATGGGTTAAGGTCTGTAAAAATAATGTATCCCAGTAATAATAATAATAATAATTAATATTAATAATAATTAATATAAAATAAAAATAGACCCAGACAAAAACGGGTGTCTACAGCTGCCTCTCTTTGCATATTCTTATGTTAACAAGAATAGGGTAAAGACGAAAAAGACAACCAATTTTTGTCTAGTTCTCTTTTTGGTTTAAAAATTTGATAATGTTTGTTGTTGGGGACGACATGGCTCATACGCGATGAAGAGGTCTGGTCGTCTAAGGGTGACACGGCTCCTATGTGATGAGGAGATCTGGTCGAGGGATTACACGGCTCATACGTGATGAAGAGTTCTGGCCATCTTTATAAAGGGTGATAACTCGGTTCCTACACGATGAGGACGATTGGTTATCTAGGGGTGACACAGATCTTACGTGATGAAGAGGTCTGGTCGGGAGATGACATGATTCCTATGTGATGAGGATGGAAGGCCATCTTTAGGGATAATAACTCGGTTCCTACGTGATGAGGATGGCAGATTATGAGGGGTGACACGGCTCCTACGTGATGAGGAGGTCTAGTCGGTGAATGATACGGTTCCTACGTGATGAGGATGACATGTCATCTTTAGGGAATTGCTTCAAGGGAAACAGACTCAATGATGATTGTTTCAATAGAAACTGTCTCAAAAGAGATAAAATTCATTTCAAGCGAAACGATTCAAAGACAATTTTGTTTTAAGAGAAACTGTCTCAAGAGACAAAATTCGTTTCAAGGGAAACGACTCAAAGATTGTTTTGTTTTAATAGAAACAGGCTCAAATACTTTTGTTTCAAGAGAAACAAACTCGAAGATATTGTCTCAAGAGAGACAAAATTTTGTTTCCAAAGAAACAGACTCATAGATTTTTCAAAAGAAATTGTCTCAAAAGAGACAAAATTTTGTTACCAAAGAAATAGACTCAGTTTTTTTTTTTCATTTTGTTTCAAGTGAAAAAGACTCAAAGATTTTTTTGTTTCGTTTCAAGTGAAACAGACTCAAAGATTTCTCAAGAAAATTGTCTCAAGAGAGACAAAACTTTGTTTCAAGGGAAACATACTCAAAGATTTTTCATTTTGTTTCAAGTGAAACAGACTCAAAGATTTTTTTGTTTTGTTTCAAGTGAAACAGACTCAAAGATTTTTCAAAAGAAACTGTCTCGAGAGACAAAATCTATTTTTAAGAAAATTGTCTATAGCGAGATGATATTTTTTTTCGAGAGAAAAAATATAAAGGATACTGATAGTTTGCTTGTTCATGCTAGTGGAGGAAATGCCTTCAGAAGATCTGATCGTTCATATCAGGATGTTGAATCCTTAAAGATGCCCCTATCATTCGATGTTAATTGCTTTAAAGATTCCCAATATTCGATGTTGATTGCTTCAACACTAATTCTAAGCATGAGATTCGTGTCTAAGAGCCACATGTTAACTACTAAGATCCACTCCAGAGATATTGTCTTATTTGAACAATGTTTTTCTTCTTCTTGTATTTTGAAAAATATGAAAATATCAATTGAAAGGATTTTGAAAAATGTTTAATCAAAGATTTGAAAATATTATCCCTTTTGAGGTTTTAGAATTGACAAATCATAAAACAAGAGTTCATTGGATATCAAAGAATTAATTACACTGTTAATCCTTCAATAAATTATAGCTATTTGGCAAGTGTCAAGATTAATGCTATCTTTGAGAAATGGTGAAGTAAGGATGGGATAAAATGTCTCAAGTTATTTTTGGTCAATGGTTTGGTATTCTCATTTATTTGATGTTCACTGATCTGATGAAGTAGCTTTTGTACTTATTTATTGGAAGTGTTCTCCGACTCTCAGCTCTTATGATCTTATTCAGGTTGTATGATACCTCATCAAGGGATTTGTGTGATCGCCTCCTATGTAATAGTTGCACTGTCTTCATATTCGAGCCGCCTTTTTAGGTTTTCAACTCGAATCCTCCTTTGGTTTCAAGACGTTATTCAGAATTTACTTCTTGAACCCCCTTCATTATTTTTCTCTATCATGCATTAAAGATTTTAGAAAACTTTTTTTGTAAATAAAAGATTAATCCTGACAGGAGGGATGAAATATGAAGATTGTCTCTTCTATTTAGTAATCCATATATGATTAGAAGAGACTTTTTAGGCATGTAATGTAGGCAATGACTCAGGGTTATGAAAGAAATGGATAAAATGCCCAATCAAATGTTTTAAGGGTAATTGAACCAAGGATTAATTTATTTTGATGTGTTCAATCTTGTCTTGCTCTACTTGAATTTACTCGCATGTGTCTTTCTCTTTATGTTCTATTATCTTCGAGTGAAGTGATTCTGGAATGATTGCGCTTGATTAATCTCATGGTTTGAAGCTCGATGTGTCATTTGAATCGAGGGACTCTGCCTCTATGATCTTTGTTTTTGCGTTTTGTTTTTGCTCTTTGTTTTTTTCTTTTTCTTTGTTTCTTTTTCTTTGCTTTTCTCTTTGTTTCTTTTTATTCTCTTTTCTTTCTGCTTTGATTTGATCTTTGCACTCTGTATTTGGTTCACCTTTCGGTATCTCATCTGAATCAATGTCTTCACTCATGCGAGCAGGTTTCCTCCACCTTGCCCCTAGTGTGAAGGGTGATCATTGGTTAGGGTTGAATAAGAAGAAAACAAATTGAGGCTCAAAAGGGTGATCCTTGGTTAGGGTGATCCCAACATGTATCAATTATTCAGGCTCATCTTCGAAACATTGATGCGAGATGCCCCACATTATCTTCTAAGAAGAAGGTTCATGTTCAAGTGAACATCTTGTACTCAATGTTTTCAGGTTTTATTGGTAGAAAAATGTTTGTCTTGCATCTAAGAAGACGATGGTGTGACTTTATTGGCTCAAAGAAAGGTATGACTTTTGTGCATCGAAAGGATAAATGAAATGTTTCAAGGTTGAAAAGAATGTTTCGAGGTCTCAAAGAGATGAAATGTCAGAATTTGGTTCTTTGGTAGTGATCGAGAATTATTCTGGGTAAAAAAATGGAGAGATTTTATTTTGGGGTTTTAGACAGGATAAGAAAGGTCTAATCTTGCCATATGTAAAAAATCCATAATTCTTGAAGGATTAAAAGAATATGTAATTCATTTGATATTCGAAGAACTAAAGATTAGAACTCGTTCAATTATTCACCTTAAAAGGCAACATAAGTTGAATCATTAAGATTAAAATATTTAAGAAAATATTAAAGATAGAGCAAAAATGAGTTCAAACAAAACAATATCTATGGATGCAAATGGCAGATGTAATTCCCCCATCCTTCTTCGATTGTCCATGCCCCTGAATCCATCAAGTTATGGATCTTGCGTTTCAGTGCCTTACAGTTCTCGGTGGAATTATAGAACTTCCTATGTGGCAACTGCACACGGCTTCAACATCATAAACCTCAATGTATAGGGACTCTTTATTCAAATCATCCTGGAAGGCTCAACCATACAACCAGTCGAACAAGCTCTCACCGTACTGATTTTAGTATATTCTTTTAATTGTTCGAATCTTGCTTCTATTCTCCATGTGGTGTCACGTGATCAGGATCACTTCCATAGAATCCTCCATGAATTTATTCCATGTTTTTATGAATGATTCATGTGAAAATGCTTAAATGAATGTTTTGCAGAATGTAAATGCAAAAGGCATCGATTTCCAAAAGTAACCATTATTAGAAAGAGTTTTATTTGTTCAAAAGAGCTTTCATCTTTACAAGAGAGATCAATCTACGAATGCGATTTGGCCTTTTATTTAGCTCCATGATTTCAGTCATGATCCCAATAACTTTCTCTTCATTCCAGAAATGACTCTGAGTCCCGATAGAGAGTAGTTGAGCGCAACCTCTGAATTGACTTCCATCCAATCTATGATAATTATTTAAGGATTAGAAGGTCTCTGCCAAGAGAGCCAGTACAGGATTTTTACATCTCTCCAATCTGTCAAAGAAATCTGCATTAGCAGCCTCCACGTGGAAGAAATTCTTCGGGAATATTACCAGTTCATATAGCCAGAGCAGATGTGTCTAATCTCTTATTTTCATCTATGTGCTCGAGTATTCCCTTCTTGAGATAACGCCACAAACAACATTTGCTTTCTTGTGAAACTTCTCTTTGGTTGCTACTCTCAAGCTCTCCCAAATCTTTATCATCTCTTGTATAATTCTTCTTGAAAATGACATGATAAGTGGACATCAGTGATATGTAATCCCTAGGCACACCGTTTCCTCTTGCCCTTTTTTCTTCAGACCAGGCTCGGACCGTTGGATTAGGTTATTCCTTGTTATGAAAACCCTTTTCCATCTCAATGATCGCTCTTCTACTATGATGATTACTCGATTAATCAACACCTTTATTTTATGATGATCATGCAGAATGCGAAGATGCAAATACAAATGCAAAAGTGATGATTCTCTGAAATGCAATGCAAAGAAGGATGAAAAATGACACAATAAAAAGAAAAAAATAAGTTAGTAACACAAACAAAAGAGAAAAATAAATTAATACCAACAAGATAATCAATAAAGTTAAAAGATGCTATCTATAGATAAATATAACACCTACCCAATCATGATATCTACCATAACATGCTTTTATTAGATAATGATCTTACCTAAACATGTTTTCTATCCAAAATAATTAGTTTCAATGAAATGATCCTAATCGCATGATATCTAGTTCGCATGCTTTTGTTTAACAAAATTTAAAGCAAAAGGAAAGGTTCATAAACGCTCCTCCTTCGTGTACACTTAATTTATGTACCTATTGACAGACAGATGTTCAGTATGAATTTTAGTGGGATGGGTTACTAGGGCTCACTATATGCATAGTTTTAGCACTATGAGAAAAAGGGTACTTGAATTGTCCTTGTTGGTGCCTTCTTAGAATGCAAACCCTCAATCTGGCCCATTACAGGCTCGTACAGATTGAGTTTAATTCGAGAGGATACATTCCCTTATGTTTGTGCATAAATAATTTATCTCACTTAGACATAAGGTATATGAACCCCAAAGGTTACTTGCTAAAACCCGTACGGAGAAACAATTTATCTCACGTAGGCTAAGCTTTCACCTCAACTTAAAAGGGACAAAGCTCGTATGTGAGCTTATGGTATGTACATGCACGTGCTGTGTGTGAGGAGAAACTCACAAACCTTGAAAACACGAAAAAATAACACTCTCACAATTTTCAAAATATGTTCAAATATGAAAATCACCAAAATAAAAAATCAATTAGTTTTAAAAAATAATATGTTGAAACTCAAAATAAATAAAAGGATCATAAATTAAATACAATTTAAATTTGTAATTCTCAAAAATAAAAATAAAGTATAATCGTTAATGGGCTGACTCTCAAGATCCCCAACAGAGTCGCCAAGCTGTCATAACCATTTTTTTACAAAACAATTAAATATTATTTTTAAAAACAGTTATGACCATTTATTTTGAAAAATTGGTGATCTAAAATTAATTTGGAGAATAATTTGATTTTAAAGTCGCCACCAATAATTAAGTTAGGTAGGTTAAAAACATTAAACGAAAAAATGATCTGCATTTTACCAAAGATTCATTTTTTTAAAAGTTTGGAAGTTGGTTACGTGTGGGGAAGGGTTAGCACCCCCACAACGCCCATATTTTTGTACCTAAACAATTATACGGTGTTTAAATATTGGAAGTTGCAAACTCAAAAATATATTTAAATTACAATCCTTCTATTTATCCAAATTTATTTAAAAATTGTGAACAATCTTTGGGAATGCACTTCCTTTGTAGTTAGGAGACTTTCTCATACATTCCCCTCACAAAAAAGTTATTTCGTAATTTTTGCAAAGATAAAATACCAAAAAATAAAACAAAATAAAAGTGAAAAATCATCGGAATAAACAAACATGAAACGAATAAAAATATCGAATATAAAACAACATTTTGTGAAAAATCATCGGAAATACATCTTCCCTTTAGTTGGGAGAAGCCTTCGTAGATTTCCCTCACAATTAAATTTCTCATTTTTATAATATTAAAACAATGATGATTGGAAACATACAAAATAAAAATATTTACAATAAATAAAGATAAACATATTTAATTACATATGATACAAATTAATACATAACATACAAATATATACATACAGATTGAAATAAATACAAACGAATATTGCAACCCAAAATATAATGGTCAGAAAGTAAATTTTTAAAATTAAAATGACCAAAATGAAAATAACAGTAACTTAAAGGACCAAAATAGTACAAACAGGAATTTAAAAAACTAAAATAGCCAAAACAGAAACTCAGAGGGCTAAAACAGCCAAAATAGAAGTTTAAAGGACTAAACTAGTAAAAACATAAACTTAAGGGTCTAAATAGCAAATATATAAACTTAAATGACCAAAATAAAATAAATAGTAACATAAAGGGCCTAACAATAATTAAACCAAATATCAATAGTGACTAAAATAAAATATTTACAAATGTCATTACCATAGTCAAACATTAACAATAATAATATATCAGGACTAAAACAAAATATTAAAACATCAGTGGCCCGAACAAAATAAGGCAAAAAATTAAGATTAAATCTAAAATACATAACAGTGACCAACATGAGACATGCATAAAATCATATGGCTAAATCAGAAGCATTAATCTTTAATGAGGACCGAACATGAAAATAAACCAAGATAACTAATATTATGTATAAAAGTGACTAAAATATAACATATGCAAAATATATATGATCGAACATAAAAAAATTCATTTCATGACCGAAATAGGCATATTACAAAGGAGATGGACCTAGGGTGCTATTTACCCTTAATGGAAAACACATGCATATGGACGACGAAGCTACATCGTTTTGCTTGGGATATTTAAGCCTCAAACCCAAGCTTAGACTCTTATTTCCCCATTTTTCCCATTGCTTCAAAACAGAGAGAGAGTCTCTAAAAACTCTCTGAAATTCCCCTCGTCGGGGAAGAAAATGTCGCCCTCCGTCGGCGGTAGCCACGACAGAGCCTACGGTG
The DNA here is from genome assembly GCF_006381635.1 of Hibiscus syriacus. Classification (NCBI taxonomy): domain Eukaryota; kingdom Viridiplantae; phylum Streptophyta; class Magnoliopsida; order Malvales; family Malvaceae; genus Hibiscus; species Hibiscus syriacus. The sequence goes on from NW_024062765.1 coordinate 3,646,507, forward strand.
GTCGGAGATAGAAAATCCTCCCAAAAGACTCCTCTCTCAACCCATAACTCGAAACCTGACCCCTCTTGACCTAAAAACCTCCATATATCTCTAGATCTAAAGTATACCTTTCGAAAAAAGGAAAAAACACAGCAACCATCGGGCTTCCACGGCCAAACTCAGGTAAAAGGGCTTCTCTCTTTTAATATTTTCTTTCTTTTTGATGTTGGTTTTCGATTTTTTCTCTGATTTTCGAATACTCTGTATTTTCTCTCTTTTTTCCTGGAAATCCGAATGAATGCCTCTGTCTTTTTTTTTTATCTTTGATGCATGTGTGGTTTCTATGAGGTTTTGTGGTCCCGATAATATAGGGTTTGATTGCTCTATATTTTTACTTGACAATAACATATTACATTGGGATTTCTTGGATTTTTATGCATTTTCTCTATTTTTCATTGTGGAATGACTTATGGGTGTACTTTCAATCACTGTAGGTGATAATGTTGGGCGGGAAACATTCAGTGGTGGCTCGACGACCGGCTCACACGACTCGGGAATAGAGCGGTGATGTCCACGCGCCGGCTGGGGAAGCTAGCTAGAACATGGAAGGCGGCTACTGCTTTAGGGTTTTGAAACTCTAATTATCTAGGTTGTTAGTTTGGGCTAGTTTGGGTCTCGGGTTGGATCTGGGGTTACTGGGCTAGTTCGGGTTTGGGGATTGTCGGGTTTGCTGAGCTGGGTCTCCAGTTGGGCTTGAGTGATTGGGGCTCTGGGTGAGAGTTGTTTTGCCAGGCCTGATGGGTTAAGGTCTGCAAAAATAATGTATCATTGTATTAATAATAATAATTAATAAACATAATATTAATACTATTAATAATAATTAATATAAAAAAAAAGACTCGGATAAAAATAGGTGTCTACTGTTGGCGTTGCTAATACTATTACTTGATGAAGGAGAGGCCTACAAGGAAAAGCATTAGACAAGAAGAGTTGACTACAAGTAGCACTTTGCACTGTTTTGTCAATCTAACAAGAAACATATCAGATATGCCTCATCAAATTGTGGACAAGCACTGTCTGTCAGGTTTTGTTCACATAAAAAGAGGCCAAATGTTGGATCTGTAGTTGTATAATAAGCTTCTCGTACCCCATTATTGCTTTCTTGATCACAAAAAAAAAAAAAAAAAAGTCCAACGTGGTATTTGATCGTTAATGAAGCATAAACAGAGAGATGTGAACAGTAAAATGATAATAATTAACTTGCTTTTTCTTAACTCGCGGAAATAAAGAGGAACCAATGTTTGCAGACTCGTGAAAGTTAGATGATGAAAATTAGCGAGTATGCATGCTTTGATAATTACGCACCAAGAAAAGGAATATTTTTTGCAAAAGTCTAGGCCTAGACTAGCTTTCAATATAAATTAACACTGTCTAGAGGGAACATTAATCTTTGGTATTCCCATTGCCATTATAAATATGCCACCAGCGTGTTGTTATCTCCACAGCTTATAATGGAGACTGTTGCAGATATATTGGACAAACCAGTGAACATCAAATCCCAGTCACTTCATCTGTTTACAATAGACATGAGGAAAAAAACTAACCCATAAAATTACATCTCATTTTTCTTTTTATGTTTTTTGTTTTCTTTTTTTGAATTGTTTGAGATGAGTATAAAGTAATACATATTCGGAGTTTTCTTAGTCTATTGACAATACATACCTTATAGACACAACTGTTAAAACGCGAGTCCTCCATAATTCAAAAAATATATATATATATATATGCGTTGGTATTGGATTGAAAATATCATTTTATGGGACCTCCGACCTCCCGTTAGGATTGTTTCACCGGTGAGCTTACGTATTCCAAAATTTGTTGTGCTGTGTGCTTATCATGTGAATTGGCTTGATAGGACATGAGGAAAGTCATGGAACAAAAAGACGAAAGGACATATGGAATGCTTAGCCGAACACTGGTTTATATAATTTACAAATGAAATGTAGGATAGGCGTTGCTTAACATGCTTAGTCTGGGGCACTTGGTGGTAGGTTTCGGGGTAGGGTGGTCTTTTATTATCTCTAATGAAAAAGATGAATCTACTGGGAATTTAATATCAAACCTAGCTAAGAAAAAGTTACAGAGTAGACTGAACTTTTAATATATAGTCGAAATTAACCATGTTTTTTGTTTACATCAACATTCCTTTTATGAACGGTATAATCTGTCAGTTCACATAAACGAAGTAATTGACCATTTAGAGAAGAGCATACTGATGAAGAACAGCGACTCTAATAACAGTGGAATGCATAAGCATTCATCAAGACTTGCCAATGAAAACAAATGACGAAGCAAGATTAAACAACAGTTGCTTGCTGTCATTGCAGATATTTCAGAGAAACATTCAAAACTGAGTTATTAGTAAAAAATGCAAAGTGTTTTTGTGATGTTGTGAAATAATCTGATTTGCTTAGAACTATTAATCAATTCAGCAGCTTTTTGTTTATAAAACGTAACGCAACAGCTAAAGATCAACTAAATTAATCACTTACAACAAATTTTAATAGAAAGTGAAGCTCTGTCTGCAACTCTAATTTGAATAGAAAGTGCATCTGATCTCAAGCAGTGCACTGCTGAACAAGTATTTATCTGGATTGTATCTTAAGTAACTTATTAAATTTAAATATTATAATAATATTTATTAAATGTTTATTATTATTATTATTTTGAAATCTTCTAGTTTCTTATAGTCACGAGAGTTCAATTATTTAATATTGATAACAAATTGTGTTTAGAATTGTTGATCTTTAAGGGAAGAGCGAAATAAGTATAATTATAATAAAAAATTAAGGCAGCAGTATCATTATGATCCGAGTGGTGATTGTTTCCCATATTTTGAGAATCCGCCTCATTCTTTATTTTTAAAAATAGAAGTAATTAATTTTATAAGAAAAATATTTATAATTATAATGAATGTTTACAACTAGAATATAAATAAATATATAGTTAGGATATTCTTATATAATCATTGATACAAGAAATTAGAAACCTAAGAATATATAAATACCATATAAGGAAAATGTGAAAAAATCATCCAAAAAATTCGAATAAAAGTTATATACAAACAAATCTAATTATCACGGTAAACGAATCACAATATGAGATTAAACTACTAAAGACCACTAACAGATGCAAATTATACTAAACATCATGAGAAAACTATTTACGAATGCAGACTACGTATTCAAATCAGTTTGAGTGTCCAAAACATGGAAGATCAATAGGATAACAAATGAACGATATCTTGATCAGTCGCGATGATCCCAAATCCAACCATGAGAAAAGTAAAATACAAGAAAATCAAATGACCGAAAAAAAAATAGAAAATGTGTAAAAAAACAGAGAAAAAGAGTCATAAAGATAAAAAAATCATGTCATAAAAAAAATGTGTCTTAAATACAGAAAAAATTTACTATAAAGACAAAGTTATTAGAAACAAAAGAAAAATAAAGATGTGAGATAAAAATTTTAAAAAATATTAGCAACGACAACCAACACCAAAATTTATGAAAAGTGCTTGGCAACTAAAGATGAGAATGAAAACAACAATAGGCGGATTGAGAATCGGCCTCATTCCTAAGTATGCATGTAGAAGCAATGGTACATATATTTATCACTGTTTTTCCTTTCCCAAATGTTAATGCGTAGAATTCTCCATAATAATTGTTATTTTGCATTAGGGAATATATGTCAAGTATGAACTGATGCATGAGAAAAGAGAGGGGGAAAAAGAGAGAAATAAGAGACATCCCCACATCCCCTGATATTATTATTAGATGCAAGGTCATGGTCATTCCTTAGTGTACCCTTCCCATTTTCATCACCTTTGTCTTTTTGCTCCATTCCATCCCCATCCATTAAATGCTCTCTGCCTTCCCCTTCCATTTTCTCACTGATCATCTTGCTTTTCACCTTCTCTTTATCCAATTAGGGTTTCCCCCATCCCTCTTTGGCAGCAGCAATAAAATCTTCTGGGGTTGTTTAGGTTTATTTATCAGCAGTTTTCCACTGCCCAAGGCTGCCCTTGTCTTGGTAGGAGAGCAAACCAACATCCTCCTCAAACACACACAGCTCATTCATTTAAGGGGAAAAGGTACTCCCTTTTTTATTCCTCTGATCATAAACCACAGATCCAAGTTTAGTGTACATTTATATATGTCTTGCTGCTGCTTTCTTCATTTTTGTTTTTGTTTTTGTTTTGTTGGCAAGGCAAGCTAAGCGAAATAGCTAATAGCTAAAGGCTCTAGTTTTAGGGCTTTGCTTATGTTCAAATATACCTTAAATATACCTATGAAAGGTTTAATCTTGTCTTCGTTAATTTTTGCACTTCTCAGATCAGATCCCATCCTTCATTGGATTGCTGGAAAGGATCCTATGGCTTTACAGCTACTCATGCAACCAAATTTGCAGTACTACAAGTTAATTATGGATATTATATGTAAAAGAAAAGACAAACTTAGGAACCAAAATTAATGGTGGAAGGCACAGATCCTTGTGTTGATCATGAAGGTCCAGTTCTTGAATTGAACCTTCTTTTTTCCCTCTAAACGTACAAGAACTTAGCAAAGAAGGAACAGAAAAGGAAGGCAGCTATGTCTGCGTAAAATAAATCAGTGATAATTAATGTTCAAAGAGTTAAGAGCTTATGTGTAGTTGCTTTGCATGTATTTTCAAAAGGTTCTCCTGTTGTTTGTCTCTGAGAGTGTCAGAAAGGCGGCCTTATGATTTTCTTTTCTTTTAAATTTCAAAAGTTTTGGACTAATTTCCTTTGGTAAATCAGCTGGTTAGATTGTAGCGATACTGAATCATACACAAGATACGTTCAGGAAAACCATAGTAACTATAGACAGATTCTTGAAGAGTGAACCCCAACCCCAAGTTCATTACGAAAAAGAAAGGAAAAAACTGAAAATATCATGAAAAAAATACATAAGTGTAAATGATAATATAGTGTCTCAAAAGTCAAAACCTTTTCAGAATGCTACTATTAAAGAACTAAAAAAATATGTGCTGACGAAAACTGGTTCTTGTTGATCTATACACAGCAGTGAAAATGGCTTCTTCCAGCTCTTACAATTCACCCTGTGCTGCCTGCAAATTATTGAGGAGGAAATGCTTGCCGGGATGCATCTTTGCACCTTACTTTCCACCGGAGGAGCCCCAAAAATTTGTGAATGTTCACAAGATCTTTGGAGCGAGCAACGTGACCAAGCTCCTCAACGAGCTCCTCCCTCACCAAAGAGAGGACGCGGTGAACTCCCTCGCCTATGAAGCTGAGGCGAGAGTAAGAGATCCAGTTTACGGTTGCGTTGGAGCCATCACATTCCTGCAGAGACAAGTCCAAAGGCTACAGAAAGAACTTGACACAGCTAATGCCGACTTGATCCGCTTCGCCTGCAACGACATCCCCACAGCCTTGCCTCAAGCACCGGGGACAAGCTCATTTCAACCCCTCACTCCCCGTACCAGGCTACCCGAGTTTAACAGAAGGAATATTGGCAATGAAGGAGGAGGATTCTATCAGGTCCCCAGTGCTCTTCCTTATTCTTTCCCTTGGAACGATGCCTCTTCAGTTGATATCAACGATGGAGGAGGAGAAGGCGGTATGTAAACAGCCAAGACAATTCCAGAGCGTATTATGCTCCATTTAGGGTTTCCTATATCGAGACATATGGAGTGTTTCTTTTACATTTTTAAGTGAAGGTTTGATCTATGGCTAGCCTCTATCTTCAGGACTTTCCTATGTCCGAGCTAGAGACGTCGCTTAGCTTCTCTAGTGTTCATTGTTTGTCTTGGTCATGGTGGGAGCAGTGAGACTCTATTGTTGTCCTGCTAATACCGGGGGTTTTAAAGTCTGCAATCTGCATTGTACTATATATATTTATGTGGTGTGGTAATTTGAACCTAAATAAGGGTAATATAAGCCATATATATATATATTTATATATATGGCAGTTAAGCCTTTGGTTGCGTCATTTGTGCAGAAGTAGCTCTAGGCATGGATGCATGTGGAGCTGCTCTTCCCTTTCTGTCATTGTTATGCTTAAAGAATAAATGAAATGAAATAGTTTTAAGTGTTAAGGTCCAACTTTAAAGAGGATTCTCTTACCTTTCTACTTTGTTCTTGAGGACCACCGGGTTTACTTTCTCTCCGGATTTTATTCACTAAGTACTCATTCATCGCCGCAGGTCTCAAATGTCCATAATTCAACCCCAAGTTGGAAGAAGAAACTAACCATTATTTTCTCCTGTACATGGATTCGAGTTTGATGCAGTGTATGTACATGAATCTGTACATGTTTTATCATATAACATCATCTAATTCATTGATACATGTTTTTAACATATGCCGGCTGACTTTCCTGCAATAGCATGTACTTTTCTTAATATTAAAATGACATATACCTACGTATATAGAGCAGTTGGTGACGCAGCTTTTTTTTTCTGCTTTTTGATTAATCTTATTAAAACCTAATTAAACTTCAACTAGCTAGGTTTGTAGTAAAAAAGGAAGGGAAAGGGGCGCTGTGAGTTCCACTAGTTCTTTCCTAGCTGGTGAGACCCAGCAGCTATAGCTCCACACCTCCCATTTCCATGGCGACAGGTGTTTCAAACAGTGAGTGAGTCACAGTTACTGTCGTCATTGGATTCCATATGAAAAAGCATTATTTTTCTTCTTGTTTGCACGGAGAAGGATTTCTTTCAGCTTTTCTTTCACCAGCCATTATTTCACTATTAAGAACTAGGATTCCCCCAACATTTACTACACTAAAACAGTATGTTCTCATAGACAAAAGCCCTCAACACTCTCTCTCTCATAATTTTGTTTTCTTCCTGTATATATTTGTATGGAAACAGATCTCTAAAGCCACAGGGAAGAAAACCAGAAACGTAGGAAGCTTAGGGTTTTTAGTTTTTACAGAACAACAATACATGCACCATAAGATTCTAGGTTTTTGAGAGGTCAGCAACAGGAAATCGAAAGCATATGTCGTTATCAAAATTATATAAGCCATGCTCTTAAAAACGGAAAGGTAGGGGTCTCCACTTTTTTTCTCAGGATTAACTAAGTTGTTGTTTTCAACATTTAGACAGAATTAATTAAGGTTTAAAGTGTCTTGACTTTGGAAAATTTCCTTAATTTCTTCGGCTGTCTAATTCATTTCATTCACAGCCACACGCTTGGATTCATTAAAAACACGACGATTGATCGATCATCACAATCATTATCTCTGTTACTCCCACTTTTTGTCATCTCTCTCTCTCTCTCCCTCTCTCCTCTTAAAACTTTTAAGAACATATTTTATTACTACTATAATGCATCTGTATATCTACAGACACATGAAGATGATAAGATACTATACTAATGCAGAAAAACTTAAGAGTGTCCTCCTCTCATGTGTTTTTGGATCTCTATCATTCACTCATATGGGGTCTGGCAGTTCACGTCCTTTGTCCTCCAATTCATCGCCTCCACTATTTTTAGTCTTTTGGCCTCATTTTAAGCATCACCATGTTATACTATTATGATTTACGAAGAAATAGTAAGTAATAATAAGATGACTAATTGGAGAAATGAGTGCGATAGTTGGACCTGTGGTGGTACTGTTGTGTTTCAGAAGGTACTGAGATCAGTATGGCTTTTTTTTCTTCTTTTTTCTCTTCTGAAGTTGAAGTTTATTGGGAGTAAAGCTTATCTGCGGCTGAGCTGAAGAATGAAAAAGTGATTACTGAATCGAGAATCCATCAAAAACCTTACCCCATCAATCTCTCTGCAAAACGTTAAAAAAAAAGAAGCAAAGAGCAGGTGAAAGATGACAGTGGATTTAAAAATTGGGAAAGGACAAAGAAATACAGGGTGTGCGGGACCAATTGATGAAGCCAACAGCGTATGCCCCCCCCCCCTAATCCACAGAAGGAACTCTTACAGATGTTGTTTCCGGACGGGGAGGGTCTCATCATTTGTATCTTTTAGGTTGGATGTTCTTGATTTTCCAAGACACTGAGCATTTGTTGGGATTTGGGAATCTGGGTTTTGCTCTTCTTTCCCTTCCTGCATTGCACTGCCCCATGGAGATTGTATGTTTTTTCCAGGTTACTGAACACATTTTGGATTTCGGAACATGGGTTTTCGCTCTTCAATCACCTGCTGAATTTGTCTTCCAGGTTTCTAAATTGTTAGAGATTACTCCAATGACACATTATTAAAAAAATTACACAATTTCATACAGGGTAATTATTCATTATCAGTAGATTTATCACGGTTAAATCACTTGTAATATACGTGATAATAAGAATATATAATTCCTCGCTCCTTCAGTAGTTTAACAACAGTAACCAATGTCTCCAGCGGCATCGCTGCTGTGACAAAAGATGGCCAGTTGTTTCGTTCTTCTTTAGGATCTTAGGGATCCTTGAATTTTAGATTATTTGTTAGCTAGATTATAAAATTGTAATTATAATCACTTTTTAAACCAAATTGAAAATATTTATTTATAAACTCTTTAATAATATTTATTTTATTCAGCGATGATTTATTTATGGGTAAAGTACACAAATGGTCCATTGATTATAACATATTGTTTTATTGAATCACTGATTATTAAAAGTTATAAAATAGTTCCTGGACTACAGGTGTTACTTTCTTGAGTCCCTCGACTATTAAAAGTTACAAAACGATCACTTAACTATTTATTATGTTCTAAACTCGTCCTATTTCATTAAAAAAATTGTGTTGTTTTAAGATGAACTTTAACATGTTGATTAAGATATGATAAAATATGAAATCATAATCTCAAACGACTATCATATCTCGGTTAGCATGTTAACGTCCAGCTCAGAAGATCGTTAATTTTTTAACGAAAAATTATTAGTTTAGAACATAATGAATATTCAAGTGGTCATTTTGTAATTTTTAATAGTCGAGGACTCAACAAAACAATATCTATAGTTGGAGGATTATTTTATATTTTTTAATATTAGATGGAGTCAACAAAATAGTACGATATAGTCGGGGACTATTTGTGTATTTACCCTTTGTTTATAAATCTCATATTTACAAGTGTTTATTATTGTATCACTGATAAATCTTTGATGGAATGTAAAAGACAACGCACAAGCTTCCAATAAATCCATTTTCAACAAATCATCGAGAATAAAGAGATATTGGCCGCCGTTTGTAAGAGATCACTTTCTGAATTCTTTTAGTTTATAATTAACTCAACGATGGAATTAATTAAAAATATATGCTTCATTAATTACTTCATAACCCATTAATTTATACATTATTTTAATTTTAATTAATATTATATTAGTTTTTGTCTACACAAATTTTCGAGTTAAACTAAATAATTCAGTGGCCGAATTAAAGTATGAGCGGGGTCTTAATTTTTAATTTAATGATACTTAAAATTCTGTAAATTAAATACTAAATTAATTAATTTTTATTTCTTAAAATTTTTTAAAAATTAAATAATCTAATTCTTTCTAATATTTAATTATGGTTCTGAAATAATTCATTTCCCTCTCGAAAAGTAAAACTATGTTCTTTTAAAAAAAATGTAAATTTAAACTTTGAATCTAACATAAAAAAATGGAAGATTTTAAAAAATCTGTCGGGGGTCAACCCTTATTAATATGAAGGGTAAAGTATATAAATGATCCTTCGACTATAGGATACTATTTTATTGAATCCTTCAACTATTAAAAGTTATAAAATGATCACTCGCTTATTCGTTACGTTCCAAACTCATTATTTTCCGTTAAAAAATTAACAGTCATCTAAGTTGGATGTTAACATGCTGACTGAGATATGATAGTCGTTTGAGATTATGAGATCAAATTTTATCATATTTCAGTCAGCAGGTTAACATCAAACTCAAACTACCATCAATTTTGTAATAGAAAATGACGAGTTTGAAACATAATAAATAGTTAGGTGACTATTTTGTAACTTTAATAGTCGAGAGATTCAACAAAAGCAACTCCCTATAAAGGAGTGATTATTTTGTAACTTTTAATAGTCGGGAGACTCAAAAAAGCAACTCCCTATAAACGAGTGATTATTTTGTAACTTTTAATAGTTGGGAGACTCAAAATAATATCTTATAGTTGGGGGACCATTTGTATTATTTACCCTAATATTAATCATGTTGCTCGCATGGCATCTTTTGTTTGAACCTCACCTGCATTAGAGTTTCTTAATTAAAAAGAAGGCTTGAGAATGTTAAAAGTTTTACTATAGTTTTAAAAAAATTAAACTTAATTAAAAAAATAATTAAGTCAAAGCACGAGGAATTTGAGACACGGCGCATACAAAAGATACGTATATGGGTAACTTTGGTTTTTGTACATTTCTTTATTCTTTAGTTTGCACATAAATTATTTGGTATATTAAAAAGCTGAAAAATGTAATGATGATGGTCTCATACATATTATAACTAAATACAAACGAGATTATGAGGGTTTAAAGAATTGTTCTTCTGCCTGATTAATTCTATTAAAACCTTCAAATATTTATATAATTTTACTTTATATATTGATAATATTTTTCCGTATTCTCAAATTTTATAAATTTAATCTTTCGAAATTTCATAAATTTATTCTCCTAGTATAAAATTATGTATATGTACATGCCGTTGAGTATTAATTATGATTGAGAATGCTGTTTGGAGGAGTGACTTTATATATGAGGGTAAGGACTTGATACATAATTAACTAAACTAGTATTGGTTAATCATAAGAGAGCACAAAGTGTTGATTCCTCTTTTCGTTGGCATTACATCTCATGTCCCTCAATTATTAGTAAAATTATAAATGGGCAATTGAATTTAAAAAAATTATAAACGAATCACTCAATTGATTGATTGTTACAAATATACCATTTTTCGCTAAGTATATAACATATTTAATGTTTTGGGTACAGTTGAGTGATCTGATTGTAATTAAAAAATAATATTCGTTTCATTTTTAACAATAAAATGATATGCTTGTAACACTAGAATAATTAAGTGACTTGTTTATAATTTTTAAAATTAATGACTCACTTTTAACTTTCCTAATAATTGAATGACTTGATGTATAATTTACTTTTTTTCCTCCATCGACAGAACCATTCTTTTTAAGATGCAGATCAAGGAGAGGCTGGAGGAGAAATCAGCCCTCTAAAATTCTAAAATTTTTATATGATATAAATATTTTTTATTTTATTCTTTTTAATATAAAATTATGTATATTGGAACCGGGAGGACAAAAAAAATCAAATCATTTATACGTCGCACCCGGAAATCCAAAGTCATGCATCAATTGATTGCAAACAAAATAAACACCCCAACAAAAGCATCATTCAACATGCAAAAGTAGTGTTAACAAAACCAGGCCCAACCGCCCAAGTTCTTTGGTTAGGATGGACATATGCCATGTTACAAATGGGTAGCAAGTAGCAATTGGACTCTTACCTTAGGGTTTATTGATTACTGACATATATCGATTTTTCTAAAAAAATAAATATATTACTTAATGTTGTATTTATATACAAGTGATTATTTTCAAAATAAATGTAATATATAAAAAGTAAATGAAACAACTTTCTAAATATACAATTGTATATTACTTAATGTAATATATACAATTATTTTTAAGTGATTTTTTCTAAATGAGTTGGAATTGTTTCGAATGAAATTTGTGGTTTGTGTGGGGAAGAGAATGATTCAGAAGATCACTTATTTGCCGAGTGTCATTCTTGTAATGTTTGGCAGGGGATCACGAGGACCTGCAGCTTTTAACTGAGATACATAAGTTGAAGTAGATTGTGTTTTGGGCAACTAAGCATTTAAGAGGTAGGTTGCTTATTGTTCGTATTTTGAAGTTTGTTTGGACTAGTTTTTTGTAGAGCATATGAGAAGAATGTAACTTTAGACAGTTTAAGAGTGATATTCATTCAGGTGATGTCATAATTGAGCATATGAAGAATATAGTTCGTATCAAGCTAAATAATACTTGTATAGATAATGGTGATAATGTGAATAACAGGCTATGTGTTGAGTGGGGCTTTTTTAATTGAGGCTGCCTTCTGGTTATCTATTGTAGTTTGACTACATTCTATTTATTGAAATTCTTGATTTATCCCAATATATATATACAATTATAATTATAAAATAATAAATTCACATGATATGACTACAATCCTTGATCAATACAATATATAAATGAAAGTAACAATTAATATTTATGTATAATTATAACGAGTCTTACTATTACGTAAATAGTTGGGCAGTCAGACACTGGTAATCAAACAATTAATACTTGATCAAGAGAAGATTGGACAGTATATTTTCGGATTGAAAAATATAAAACCAGATGAGAATGGAATGGCAGAACACACAAAAAAAAAAAAAAACATTCATGCAGACCACATTACAGTCTATCAAACAACTGTCACCCAACTCCACGCGTCACCCCCTTCGTTCCCTCAAATTCACTACTCATCAACTCATCCCCTAACTCTTCGATCTCGGTGACAACCAATAAAAAACAAACAAAACCAACCTCTAAAGCCATGGCTGAGCATCGGCAACTCCACCGAACAGATAACATGAAGAATCGCTTCCATGAAAATGGTCCCTCCACTTCAAAAGTTCTTACAATTGTCACCCTCCTCCCTATCGGTGCCACCCTTCTCTTTCTATCTGGTTTGAGCTTTATTGGATCCCTCACAGCCCTTGCTATCGCGGCGCCAATTTTCCTGATTTTCAGCCCTGTTTTGGTCCCTGCTGCTCTTCTCATTGCCGGTTCAGTAGCCGGGTTCTTGACATCCGGAGCTTTTGGGATCACCGGACTTTCATCCTTGTCCTGGATTGCGAATTTTCTTCGTGGAAGGAGGGGCTTTGTGTCTCAAAAGCTGCAGATGAAGTGGCTGACGCCGGACACGGCAGCGAATATGGGCCAGAAGGTCCAGAGTGGGAGCCAAGAAGGAGGAAAGATCCGTGAGAATCTTGGCAAGACACAAGATGGTGGAAATACGTCTGTGGATTGAGGTTTTACTTTCCTCTTGTACCAGTCGGCTGATTCATGTAATACTATGTGTCTGTGTTTAACTGTTTATGTCCTTGTGCTACTTGCTTTAAGTGGCCGTAACTTGTAAGCGGCACTCTGTTTTTAAATAAATTGCATTTCGTTTTCAATTTCTGGGTTTCCAACTGCAGTAGCTATGTAGCTCATCTTGTTCTGGTGTACAATTCCAGAAGAAACATTCATAAAATGAAACATGTAGGAGTAGCTGAAAAGAAAAATGAAAAAATTCCAATGTTCATGACCAGAAAAGAATACACTGGTTGGCCAGCAATAACTCATGAAACACTCAACTTGCGAGCCAACCCCTCTTAATGTCAACCTGTAATAAGTCGGCAAATATTTCATCACTTTGACCACTGTTTGGAAACAAGCTCTCCAAAAGAATAGCCCATTGGGACAACAAATAACACCTTCATTTTCTTGAAAGGAATGGCTTAACTGATTCTACCACCACCTGGATTAAATGAAACAACCCAACTGTTAGTCTTACACTAATGGATGGTTATATGTTTATTCTACCTTCCTGAGTTGCATATAGTTCTTACCCTGCCATCATAGGATAGAGAAGCAAATATCCAAGGTTCGCGACTACTCCAAGTTAGGCCTGAGAACATATATGGTTTTTGCATTTATTATATTATCATTTTTTAAAAGCATGGTATAGAGCAGAGGTAGGAGTTAGGACTGGTTACCATAAACACTATCTTCATAATCACTGTAAGAATTAAGCAGCGGGTCAGCCTGCTGAGTGGGTGATTCAGCTATGCTGTTACCAAAACAGAATTAAAACGAAAAAATATCAGTGAAGATCAACCAATTAAGCACAAAGTTGTATAAATCTCCAGAGAAGGGATAACAAAACAACCTTTCAGAGGTTGCCTCATCTTCGGCGGATGTAGGAGCCATCCACAAGTTAACAGTTGAGTCGGTGCCAGCACTCTGCAGATGTGAAATTCTTGTCGAGAAAGAATTTTCGAAATATACCAACAAACAACAATTTGCAATTTATTTTATCGTGTCTTAGATCTAAGGATATTTCTAAGCCTAGTTGATTCAGATGAATATTCATAATCAATTTAGTCCAACCGAGAGCCTAATGCTTAGACCTAGGAGACAATCTAGTTAAAATGAACGTTCGGTGAGAGAGAGAGAGAGAGAGAGAGAGAGAGACCATCATACTCAGGGTTACAAGTGACAGCCCATGTCCTGCAAACATTATTAAACATGTCACAATCAATGAACTTAAATATCCCCATTTCTTTCTAGTGGCACAGGACCAACTCAACATAAACTCAAATGTTGGAGATTTATTATAAATCAATTAAGTGCGAAAACAGAAAGAGTGAAGTTACTAAAAATTAGAAAAGACCCATAAGAGTACAAGTGCGTATGTCCAGGAAGATCTTTGACAGGACTTTTGGGCTTTCTAATATCCCATATGTGTATCCCAGATTCATCTTCTGCAGTGACCTGTAATAAAAGTGACAATAATAACTTAGAAGTATTAAACAGTAGAAATACCATCTGACTTAAATAAGTTCATTCACAAATCACATCGCAATCAACATTTCTATATTGTTGACCATTCTTTTACTGATTTCAGCAACTCTTATTTACAAGTGAGAGTCTCTTATGATTGACAAAATACAAAGGATCAACTCATCCCATCAAATCCTACATACCAGTGAAAAAATTATAAAGAGTGGTCCAAAATAGATAAACTTCCTTTGAGAAATTGTGATGAACATTTGCACTGATGGTTTATCTATGTGCTTAAAATTGAGATACAACTTCAGACTCTTCAAGTTGTGTATGATTAAACAAGATTTGTTAGTGTACATGTGTGCAGAGCAGATTTTCGACAGGCATTACGTGTTTGGCCACAGCTTTGACCAAAATGAAAGAAGAGTTTAATAGACCAGTAAATCCTCCCAATTTCATTTTCAAAAAGTTAAAAAAAAAAATACTCACAGTTTCTCATCCTCACCACATCACATTGACAATCGTAATTTATAATATCGGTGAACACATATTATCTAGGCATAACAGGTGTAAGATCTTGGCTTCACATAGTTATAGAAATAAGAAAGTTCTGTTTGATAGAAAAAACGATTTAACATGCCAACTCATACCCCTCAAAAGGCATTCTAAAAACCAAAGCTGGAATAGAAACAACCAAAAGGCTAATACAAAAGCAATAATGCAAATGATCAGTAAAATATGATTTTAAATAATAAATTATTCAAGCTAAATCCTTACAAGTATATGATTGTTCTTCATATCATAGTTAGCATTGCGGATATGGGCACACTCAATTGCATTTGTCTTCCTGTGATTATATAAAATTGTTATCAGACACCTCATAACTCTTAAGTGCAATCAACAAACTATATCCAGGTAAACATTCTAAGAAAACTGATCTGCAAAGAAACTAAATAGTTAAAGGAACAGGCTACAACATTATTCCTCCCGTGTCCTCTTTTCTACGGTTAGAGGAAGGCAGGTGATGAAATAGCATCTATTTGAATTTTGGCCCATGCATTTAGAAAAATAAGTAAAATCAAAAGGGACATAGAACACCAAATTAAATGACCAACAACATCATAATAATTAAACAGTTCAGACCTAATCAGGAAACAAAGATACACAGGGACAACATACTTCATTGTACGTAGATCCCAAAACTGGACTGATGATTCACAAGTTGTCGCAACAGCATTTATGTCATGTTGATCCCATGCACCACCAGATAAGTAATGAAGCATACCAGATGATTGCTTAGATTGCGCCTAGATTTCCACAATAAGATCGGAATAAGCATCAACTACTATATAAGCAATCAATGTTATATGGACTCAGGTTCAGACATCCGACACTGAATCTAAGGGCCAGACACATCATCATCGATTTAACTAATGCTGTATTTTCACCAAAGTCCACTCATATTTTCTCCGTATCCTATTTTCATTTTACCACTTGCTCATCCTCCTCACAGCTTTTAAACCTCAAAACATCCCTCGCCACCAAGAACCACCTCTGTGAGGTTGGCTGCTGTGTTGAACTACACAGCAACGAGTCTGACACAAATTGTGTCAGCACCCATGTTGTGTCAACATGGGTATGGCTCCCTAAAGTGTTGAGTCCATGTAACATAGATATGCATTTGGATTTTTTTGTTTACGATAACTACACTAATATGTAGTCAATGTTTCTGCCAGGTTAGATAAATGCAAAGTTTCGAATTGCCACAAAATTTAATATCAGACACTGAATATATCGAATATATTCAGATACAGAAAATAAAAAAAAAGAAAGGAAAAAACGAAAAAGAAACAGAGAGTGAGTAAACAATGCAACCGATTACAAATTTATGTCAGTTGTGTCTTTGAAGAAGGTATTCCAGTGTTTATTCACTATCACAAATGTAAAATAAAACCTAGATGCTAGTACAATGACCATTGATGATAAGGAGAAAATCAATGCAGAACCTAATCTGGGCAGCCTTTTTTGAGCAATCTAAAGTCCATAAGAAAAGATTTTCATCATCAATGCTGATCAACTTATCATGTCTTCCAGATGGCCACCAGAGAACACTGTTAATAAAGTAAGCCAAAATAAATTTCACAAAAATGTCCGGTACAAAACGCAAAAAAAATATAGAACTTCAATAACTTGGGGGAAGTTTGAAACAGGAGGGGCAGCTGTAAACACTAATTTTTTTATTTTACTTAAATTATTATTTTTAAAATTATTATTATTATTATTGTTATTATTAATATACATTATTATTTTTATTATTTATTATTATTATTATTAAATAAATACAAATATTGTTACAAGCCCAAAAATATCAGTTACAAGAGCCCAAACATGGAGGCCTAGGTCTGGATCCAATCCAGACGACCCAACTAGCCCTATAGAGCCCAAATGTGTAACCCTAAACTTAGTTAGGGTTTACATATCATCATCTAGCCGCCAATGTCATCCACCGTTGGATCTGGCCAGATCCAACGGTCCAAAGCTCTCCAACAAGAAACCCTAGGGTTATGATACCCTAGGGACCAAGCGGCCGCCGCTGTTGCTGCCATCACCTCCACGTTGCTCCGCCGCTGCCACGACGCCACCAACAGAAGACTCCAGAAGTTTTGCTTCCATGATAACATCCGCCCACGTCGAGATCTATGGTGAGTCACCACCATAGCTATGGTGACTCACCGAGAAACCCCTCTGGGACCGGTCCGACAAGAGCTTCATCGAAGCTATAAAGTCTCGGCTCACCTGCAAAAAAGAAAGGAGACAGAGAGCAACGGAGAACAAGAGACCACAACAACGACGAACAAACAGAAAGAGGAGACAACAACCAATAGACCAGAGAGAGCAACGAAGAGATACCGAACAGACAACAGAAAATAGAAAAAAAATAACAACAACCCTCAGCAGCAAACAAAACAGAAAGAAAGAAAGAGAAAGAACTTACCGAGGAAACCATGCGGTAACCGGAGACGCTACGTGCCGATGAAACATTCGAAATACCCGAAGGTATTTCTCTAGATATGCTTCGATCAAGAGTTTTTTAGGGCAAACCAAGGCCATATTCGGCCTTGGGAGGTTCTGGGCTTTATTTTGGGGTCTTTATGTAAAATCTGACCACCGTATATAGTAGCCGGCGGCGGTGGTTACCACCGGAGCACGGTGGTCAACATCTCTGAATTTCCCTCAGGCGAGGGAAGCCGGAGAGAAACGAGAGAGATGATATATCTCTCTCCAGAAGAGAGAGAAGAAGAAAAGAGAGAATGAGAGGCTTGGAGCCTTTCTCAGCCGATTTAGGGTATATAAATCCCTCCCCAAACGACGCTGTTTTGGGGAGGGACCCCTGCGTAATTTCTCACGTAGGTAAACCATGCCCGCTAACCTCTAAGTTTTGTAAACTTTCATTTTGATCATTAAACTTAATTTTTATACGTTTTAATTATATCTTTGAATTTTAGTTTATTATAAATTAGTCACTGATATGTGTATTTATATATTTAGGATAAATAATGCATTTAGTCCCTAATAATTTTAATATTTCTATTTTAATAACCGATTAAATAATTAATGGCTAATTACACTACTAGTATTTATATTTTATGATAATTCTAACCATGTCTCTTAATTATTTATATTTTATAATTTGATCATTAAATTTTATATAATCTTGATTTTAACCATAAGGTTTATTATTTTTACATTTTAAGTTAATATATTTATGAATATGATCCTATAGTTTTTAATATTATTACTTTTAATTTCTTTCATTTTAATTATTATTATTTTAGTTTATTATTACTTTTGATATATGTTTAAATTATTATCTTCATGATTATTTTATTATTATTATTAAGTTATATAAATATATATATAATATTTATTTATTTATTCTATTTGTTTATTAAATAAAAATCCTATTTATAAATTTAATTTTATAAATTACTTTTAAGAAAAATAAACATATTTTGATATGTATTTATTTTTTAATATCTAAGAAAAGAGCTGTCTTAAAACACCTGGAAGTCATTTTCTAATATTTTTAAATAAATAAATATCCTATTTTATAAATTATATTAATTGTTTTAATTATTTATTTATTTATAATATCGAAGAAAAGAGTTGTCTTAAGGCACCTAGAAGTCATTTTCTGATATTTCTAAATAAATAAATATTTTATTTATAAATATATATAAGTTAATATTTTTTTTCATAATTATAATTTTGAAATAATAATATTATAAATTAAATATATTTTGAATTTTTAAATTTCTAATAATAGAGACAATTTATAATTAAAAAGTACTAATTTTGGGCGTTGTAGGGGTGTTAATCTTCCCTAAACGTAACCGACCACGAATCCCTTTTTATTATTAAAAAGAACAAATTTTTTTTAAAACGCAGATCAGTTTATCTTTTAACTGATGTTTTCTTAAAAACTCTTTTAAAAGATAATCTTTAGGTATTCGACCTACCTGACCCAAAAGGCCGATGGCGACTCCCAAATTATTTTAAAAAAAACCCTTTTATTCACATCATTTTTCCCGCCAAGTAAAAAATTCGTGCCCGGACGAAAACTGGTTACGACAGCTTGGCGACTCCGCTGGGGACTTTTTCAAGCTTTTAAAATCAATTATAAATTGTCTCTATTAATTATAAATTAAAAATTCATATATTTAATTTATAATTCTTTCTTTTCAATTTTTTTATATATACTTATTATTTTCATAGTATTTATATATATTATTTCATTTTATTTGCAAGCATTTTATTTCATTATTTATTTTTCTGTTAGAGGTTTGAACATTTCTCCTCACACACAACACTTGCATTGCATAACATAAAGCTCTATAATCAAGCTTGTCCCTTTTAAGTGGGAGTGAAAGCGAGGTCTTCGTGAGAATTTATTCTCTGTGTCAGACCTAGCAAGTAGCTTTCGGGGTTCATATGCTCTATGTCTTCATGAGAATTTATTCTCCGTGTCAGGCATAGAGAAATGTGTCCCCTCGAATTGAACTCGATCCGCTTAAGTCTATAATGGACTAGGATTGAGGGTTTGACAGCCCAAGGGGGCATCAACAAGGACAATTTGAGTACCTTTACTCCTAGAACCAAAACACTGCATATAATGAACCCTAGAAATTCTCCTGATCTAAGACAGTACTGAACCTCTGTCGTAAGTGTACACAAAGGAGAAATAAGCTTTAGCTTTTAATTTATTATTTTTCTCTATGAATAAATGCATGCGAACTAGTAATCATGCAGTTAGGTTATTGTTTTTAAAACAAAGCATGGAACTAAAAAGCATGAGGTTAGGATATATTATATACCTTGATAGATATAATCTTTCTTGGTACTAACCAATTTATTTTTCATACATTTTGTTTTGCTCTAACTTGTTTATATTGATTTCTTTCGTTTGCATTGCATGATCATAGCATAACCAAAAGGTGCTGACTTGAAAGACTGTTCATTAAATTGGAAAGAAATCATAAATGGACAAAAAGTTTTATGATCGAACAAAATATGGCGTAATCATGGAATGGCATCCTGAGGAAACTCCAAAGATAGAGGAGAGCTATGCACCTAAAGATCATGTGTCCATTAAGGAGAAAGAGGAGATACGAGAAATAAGAGAGCAGATGTCCAAGATGATAGAAAGAATATCTGTTTTGACCAAAGGAAAAGAGATTCATGCATAAAAAGATATAGAGATCAATAAACATAATCTTGCAATTTCATATATGCAAGGGACTTTTGATCCTAATCAATTGGAGAAGTTACAGACAATCATCATTCGTATTCACAAGTCATCTGGAGATACCAAAGAAATGATGACAATTGTAAAAGCTCCCAGAGAAGAGAAGAAATCATGTAACCTGAAATCATCAAAGTTTAGTCTACTCCCAACGTCTAAAACTCAGGTTCAATCCAAGATAAAAGGTGGTTCTCATGTTGATGCTATACCTATATCATATAAAGAGTTGTATGAAAAGTTACTTGAAGCACGAGAAGTAGCTCCATATTACATAAAACCGTTCCAACCTCCGTATCCGAATTGGTATAACTTCAACGTTTATTGTAAATATCATGCCGGAGCTCAAGGACATACCATTGAAAATTGTCTTGCCTTCAAACGTCGAGTCCAAAGTCTTTTGGATCAGGGAATCTTGTAGTTTATGGTAAATGATCGACCTAGTTTGGTAACCAAAGATCCTGCTAGATTAATACCAAAAGTCTTCAAGGTAAGAGTATCAATAGGGGCGCCTAGAAAGAAGAAGATTTGCTGAGGTTCGAGGCTCAAATACATCATTTGAATGATCAAAACGATAAATTGAGCACCGAAATGGAAAGTATACAGGAAGATTTCCAGAAGGTCAGTCAAGCCTTTCAAAATGCTGGTATAGGGAACACCCCAGAAGAGTGGATAACAGGGGTCACCAAACTGAAGAAGAACTGTAACATACATGAAGGACGAGCCAAGAAGTTTTATCATAATTCACGAGTTGCAGAAGAAAGATGCAATACGTCTGTTAGTTAATTGAAAAGATGTCAAGTCGAAAATCAAAGGTTAAATAGTGCTATGACCAACATGGAAGCATCATATCAGATTCATCAGCTTGAGATAGATATTGAATTAAAAGCCACTATGGCCAAGAACAAAACATTGAAGAAATGTGTAGATGATTATGAAGATCTTGTAAGAGAACTTCTTGAACATAAAGATTCTCTCACAAGAAAAAATGAACAATATTGTTTACAACTTCGAGAGTTAATGCAAAAGATGAAGGACAAAGACAATATCATGAAGGAAGCCGCTGCTCAAGCAAACAATGTGGTTCATAAGCTGGTGGACTTAGCTAGTTTCACGAGAGAATTAAAGCAGATTGAGAACTCCACACCTGAGCATGAGTGGAAGTTAGTTTGGCTTTTAAGGGAAATAGAGAAGTTAGGAGTGAAAGCTATCCCCTACATGTAAAAGTTTTGTTTGATGTACCGAAGCTTTTGTGTTCAATGAAATCTGTTCTAAGATGATCACTCTTGAGTAATACCTTTTCATACATGCATTTACATTTTGTATCTGTGCATTTTCATTTTGTATTCTTACTTTTTATATCTTTGAATTGCACATTTTGCATTTTTATTTTTGGCATTTATGCATTTTCGCATTTACATTACATTTTTTTTATTTAAAGTATTGTTATATACATTAAATATAAAAACATGTAAGTAATTAATGAAAGGTTTTGTAACAGTAAAACCAAGGTCATTCATTCATTTTACTTTACCATCATCATGAAAACAATGGAGCAATCTTATGAGGGACTACAAGATCAGTGGCCAGAACAATTGACAGGGTTATATCAGGATATAAGGAAAGAAACATCAGATTCAGTACCAGATGGATCAAATCAAATTATTCAGTGTTTGACATCTAATAAAGAAGAGATAATTGATAAAGAGCAACCATGCTATCATATTGAAGAGTCGAGAAAGATAACATACTCTGGGGCATCCCAATTGAACCCAAAGAATAGCCTCATTAATTATTCACAGTATGAGGAAAGATTCAAGAAGATGGATGAAACAATCAGAAATATGAAAAGTGTTGATGCCTCCCACAAAGAATTAGAAGCAAGAGAACTCAGCTTGGGTCCAGACTTGATTATTCCCCATGAATTCAAAATGCAAAAATTTGAAAAATATGATGGCACCAGTTGTCCCTTAATCCATTTGAGAATGTTTTGCAGAAAATGGAAGGATATTTAAGTTCTGATGATCTGTTAATTCACTCTTTCCATGATAGCCTTATTGGCCCAGCAGTAGTCTGGTACAATCAGTTGACCCAAGAACAGATCAAGAGATGGGTTGATCTAGCTGATGCATTTTTGGAACAATATCGGTATGTTAAAGGCTTAGCTCTAACACGTATGGATCTTCGAAGAGTAAAGAAGAAAACCAATGAAAGATTTCAAGAATACGCCTTAAGATGGAGAGGAGTGGCAGCACAAGTTCAACCTCCCATATTAGAAGAAGAAATATCACATATGTTTCGTGATTCCCTTCCAGCGCCTTTCTTCGAGTTAATGCAGGCAAACCCGACGAAGGAATTTGAGAATCTTGTGACAAGTGGAGATTTAATTGAGAATGTAATCAATGATGAAAACTCAAAAGTCACATCTAGGAGCCCGACGGATCAAAAAGCAAAAGCTGATCATGTGAATGAGTGTCGCATCCAGAGTCCTCGCAATTGCAAAAGAAAAAGAGCGAGTAACTGTTCGGATCGACCAAAGAAAGTCATGCGATCAAGAAAAACTTTGGAAATGTTCCAAACTTCCATTTCAGACTTGTATCCTCATTTGGTTAAAGGTCAATACATTACACCAAGACCAACTAAAGTGACATCAAACCCTTCTGCTCATAGCTATGATCAAAATAGTGTTTGTAATTTCCACTTGGGGGTAAAGGGGAATTCTACAGGCAATTGTAGGCCACTGTTAAAAGAAATTGAGATGCTTGTTGACAAAGGGGTTTTGACACAAGAAATGATCAAGAAATGGGGGGGAATGAAGAAAAGAACCCTGATCCTATTACATACCCAACATTATAGGAATAATGAGGCATGATGCATAAACAAGTGGAAGTGTTATCTACCTCTATAGTACTTTCTATTTTCAGCATCTTGTTTGAACTTGTTCTTTTGTTCCTTTCTCCACCTTTTGTGCAATAAATAAATGTGTATTGCTTTTATGGTTATGAGCATTCAGTCAAATTTGCAATCTTGTAGTTCTTTGAATATCAACTGGATTAAAAAGCTCTTCATGATTAGAGTTATAATCTTTGACAGAATATCAGGTTTGAAAACCAGAAAAACAAGGACCATTGACCTTACCTCAGATGAAATACACCCAAACACTATCCTATTACAAATATGAGATAACCTTCTCCTATTGAAAGGAATTACAAAAAGGCTTGGTATTTATATATAGGAGCGTACAACATGGGGCATCATTGGTGTATTACATTACAAAACCGACTAGAGTATTTTTCTATTGATGACGTTCAATGATGAACGTAATCTTCACAAATAGGTAAATCTAGTTTAAGTCAGTTTCTTGAGAATTGAATTCTAACAAAGAGATTTTCTGAATTCCACCAAAACACCTAGACTATAACAGGTTCTTCTTAACAAGCTTAAGAAATTGGATTTGAACACCCATGTTATATTATTATACAATAAAGATTGAGTTGTCCCTCTAGAGCAATTGGTTAATCACTCTGGCTTTATGGATAATATTTAGCTAGTCTATTATACTATTATATGCAATAAATTTGTCCCTCTAGAGCAATTGGTTAATAGCCCCGGCTTTATGGATAAGTTTCAATTAACCTGATAAAGGTGATTATATTATTATATACAATAAAGCTGAATTCAGCTAGCCAAAATGGCAAATGTGTTAACAAATGACTAAGGGAGTTACGAAACACCTGTTATAGTCAGCTTCACACAAGCACCCAAAAATTTCATTTTTAGACCGATATTTTCGCACTACTTTGATTAGATGAGTCTAAATGAAAGATTCCAGAGAATTGAAATGGAAAGACTCTTGAAGGTCTAGTAATTGGCAATCCTAGTTGCATCATTTTGTACGTATCCGGTTAAAATACCAAGTCCTTAAAGTGAGGCATGTGACAAAGTTCACAAAGAGAGAGAGGAGTTACATCTTAAATAGATGTAACCATAGAAAATAGGAAAGCCATCCTGAAACCAATCCAAATTTTGATACTTGTCAAAGAGTTATAATTTCCAAACATTAAAGAATTTTTAATTCTTTTGATATTCTTTGAATTCATGCTTATGATTTGATTCTATTGTGAACCTGAGAAGGGCATTACTTTGCAAAATTCTTTCATTCTTCGATAAAGAAAGGAGGAAAAACATTTTCAAACAGGACAGTCTCAAATGAGGAAGGTCCTTGAAGCAATTGTTGCTTATTCTACCTCTGTTGTAGAAAAAGAATGAACGAGGCCAGAATGATGAAACATTTCACTTTCTTGAAAGCAAGTGGTCCAAGAAGCCAGAAAGTCTGGAGAATTGAACTTGTGGCGCTCTCCAGTGACATCATTAGCAATCCATCAGGAAAGATTATCGCTTATTTCATGCTGATAGCGATAAGCATCACCAGACAAATTATTTTCCCCAGCCATCAATCCTTGTTCTCTAGAAGATTACATCACAGAGCTATAAGTCCCATTAAGATGTATTATGGGAATGAACAAGTCACTACTTGCACTCTGATTATACTGTGATACTGGCTCAAGTCTTGATACATCATTGCTACTTCTTCTATGCCGATCACTTTCTTTGTCAAGATGATATTCATTATGTCCTTCAGAAGATTGCTGAATTTGAATTTGAGGACTTATGGCACAGAATAAGACATTGGAACAGAATCTACCCTTATAGGCCTTTTATATAGGGTAACATTGGTTACAAGATTCCAAAAGTTGAGATAACCAGTTTTACCACCAGCTAAACCTTTCCATGGTTAGGGAAGAGTGGGATATAGTAGTGCGTATTTTGGAGCAGCAGAAGAGGAAGTCACTGTAGCAGTCATTGCAAGAAAATGCACCAATAAAAATCTTCTAGTTCATCCTGATGATGTTTATTTGTTCCATTAAGGTTGTTACATTGGATGCCATCGACGACAAGGTCAAATTCGCCAAATTTACTCATCAATTGCTCCAACTGATCACCATTCAGTTCTTGCACATCTGTTTTCAAAGGTATGCCAAGACAATAGAAGGTAACCTATGCATCACTGATCCTAGAGAAAAAAGACAAGACATTGATACTACTAGGGAACATGTCTCTAGCAGATTCTACTCCTCGTGTATGGTTTTTAGGGAAACCTAGAAGCATTTCTACCTCATCAGATTTAAGCGGAACAACTTTATGCCTTCTAACTTATATCGGATTCCATTTTCGGCACTCATCAAGAACATACTTTTGAATACTCGAAGGTGGCTCATCATCAGAGAAGTTTCAAGAGCCTTACGAATCCTTTCTGTCAATTTGGGACTTCCTGTACACATTTGTAAACAGTTCAACTTGGTTCTTGGATCCCAGGAAGGTCACCATTTCTTTGTCAATAGAAAAGCATCATGTATGGTGCGTGGAAGAAGCATAATAAGAGGAAATCTATTCTCAATGGGCAGATTATGAACGTATTCCCTTTTATGTGAAGCAACACAAAAATACTTTGAATCTACAAATTTTGGCTCTGCATCGTATGAGTACCGTGACATTTCGGTCCAAACACTAATTGGAGCAAGTGCCACGTTCTCATAGTAGAAATAAGGAGACCTAATAGCATCTTCTGGAAGTGTTCTTTGAGTTATCTGATCTGGTTTGGTAGGAACCCCAGAACCAATCATTGGAATTGAAAGATGAACTGCATGATCGTCTTCATTAAGAAGCTTCTTTTCGAGCTTCCTCTACTTCTTCCTTTTCAAAAATCATATCCCAAGTTTGGCCTTTGCTTGTAATTGGGATCATTGCATAATGACTTCTTATCTTCTACCATAAGAAGTGTGTCAGTAGCCTTAGGCATTTGATCAGCACATATAAAATCTGTCAATTCTGCAATTGATGAATTTAGACCACATCTCTCCATGGTTATTGAAGCCTCAGCCTCTGAGAATCCCATTTTTGTCAAGTATAACAGTTTATTCTCCTAATCAGAATCAGAATTCAGGATTCCCTTGGTATCAGAAAGAACTATCAATATCTGTGAAATCATCCTGAAAGATCACTTCATAATCAGATGATTTGTTATCAGAATCAACATGTTGCATGGGTGTGGATTTTTCAAAGAGCATGTACCATTGTATATGTAGTCTTGCCAGTGCATCAGATTACTGTTTGCATAAATTGCTTTCTCTCCTATGGAAAAGTATACTTCAGAGATGGCCTTCACTGAAAGATAATAATCCACTGTGTCAGCCTGGAACAGATTACCAAGCTATTTTTACTGCTCTGTCTGACTAGATCCCTCCAGATACAGAAAATAGTCACCTCATTCAAAAGACACATATCTCTGTCATTTCCGTCAGAATGATTGAGCACTTCTTAAGTTTGTGACAACATGAAGATATTTCCTCAAGTTACTTGACAACTGCTGTTTAGTGACACCAGAATGAGAGTATTCAAGATAAACATATTTGAGGCATGAATAAAGCTACAAGTACCCACAACAGTACATTGTCAAAATTGAACCTCGTGGGGATCACGGTATTGAAATCAAACAAACATTGGAAGTAAGCCTTACAGTTTAGAAGGTTGGGGGCATTCTAAAGGTCCAATTCAGACAGATTCATGCGGGACATCTTGAAAACCCATTTCAAACAAAAATAGAATAGTGGGTCATTTTGGGTATTCTTGGAGGCTCATTTCAACCAGAAATAGAATGTTGGGACATTTTGAAGGTTACTTCAGACAGATCCATATGAGGTATTTTGAAGTCTCAGATTAACAAGAAGCAAATACTGGGGCATGCTGAAAGCCCCTTTCAAATAGAATCAGGAATATTGTTGTATTTTGAACGTTTGTATTAGCAAATGTTGGGGCATATCGAAAGCCCATTTCAGACAGAAATGATTCATGTGGGGCATTCTGAGGGCCCACGCCAGTATGAATATTTGGGCATTTTGAAAGCTCACATTAACAAGAAACCAATGTTGGGGTATGCTAAAAGCCCCTTTCAATCAGAATTAGGACTGTTGATGCATTTTTTTAGTAATGTTGGGATATGCTGAAGGCCCATATCATCATGTGTTAAAGATCATTGATTTGAGAAAATATTTCCAATGAGACAGAAAGATATGAAGAATGAAAATGATAAAACAGTGACAGTCGAGCTGACTATATTGCTTCGTTCATCATGCAGTTGCATTAGGGTCCTGTTGTTGAACAAATATATACTCAGCAAGTATGGTTTTAAATACCCAATCTTCTTAAACCATGTGTCACATGACAATGTGTTCTTTGATAAACTACATCATGATTGCATGAATAAAGATGATCCCCAGGTAGACTACTCGATCCAGGGTTCAGTTCCTCAAGATCTCAGCTTTGAATTTTGTATTATGTGTGTCGGTGATGATTGGAAATATTTCTTTGAGATTCATGGCAGTTAGTTTCAACCATACTGTTGGGATTACAAAGCTGTTTTCACAATAGTTTTCGCTTAATCGATGATATTGGAAAGGGAGACTCGACTCACTTACATTACTGTTATTCCCGCTATTACTGGGCTATCATTGCCAGCCAGGCTGAACTGAATTTTTATCTATTTTGGGTTTTATCGTGTACGTTTTATCCCCAACAGCAAGAAATCCACGGATATCTTTCTGTACATGGATCCTATAGCTGAGGTGTTTCTAATTTCTACAATGCTCATTACAGAAGAAAACGTGATCAATATCACACTTACCCTTGCCTGAGACAATATCAAGATCAATTGGTATCTCTCATTCAATTCATCACTAGCATATCTTGAGAATTTGATCAACTTTTTGGTCACACCAGCATTTCACTTGTATTCCCATTGAGTTTTGTTCTCAAGTGGTCTTGTGACATCATATAAAAGCTTTGAACACCATGCAAAGAGCTTCATTGACCAACAATTCGAGTAGAAGCCACAGGAGATGAAGAATGTGTTGTCAAATATTTTATGAACCAGTGATTATGGTGTTGAACCAATGTTGTTATCATATGGTTTTCCTTTATTAATACAAGATGAAGTCTGTCTTCTTCAACCCTAAGATTAGAAATAAGATATAATGAAGATTTCTTTCCACAAAAGGAGAGCTGAAATTTTAAACAAGAAACTAGTGGAGCCAACTAAGGTTGAACGGCAGGTTGTTATTAAACATCTCGACATGATATGGTCCAAGTTGCCTTATTCGAGATCTTATTATATGTGGAGACATGAAAGGAATTAGAATAAATTTTCCTTGTGATGTGTTTCAAGAGTTAAATTAGAACAGACTCTACTCTCCTAATTAATCCCTGCTGAGTCAAGCATATCTACATCTACACTCTTCAAAGATGATATATTCTCTTTTCAAAGATGAAAGCTTTATTGGATTTCTACATAAGTCTAGACAAAGAAAGCCGGTGTTACCAAAGAAAATGGGGCATCATGGTCATAATTTTGACTACGACAAGAGTTCCATAAATGAAACATTTCTTCTGAGACTTAAATGAAGTTAAGAAGACGCAAAGATACAAGTTGATCAGATGATTCTACAGAAATGAAAGTTTGATAGCATAAGTTTCCACACTGATATCGAGAGGTAACCCTGGCAATAAATGATGAAGTGAAGGAAGACCAAGTTCACCACTTTGAAGTTAAATGAAGATTGCATCAACATTCATGCATTCATAAGAATATCATTTACACAATAGACAATGCATTACATTGATACATCTGAGTGCATTCAAACATGAAGTTTTACAGATCTTCGGAAGAACAAGAAGATTCATGGTAAAAAATACCTTACACGAAGAAGGTATTCAAAACCACAAATACAGGAATCATACAAACATCTGAAGAAGAGATGGACGCAATCCAAAAAAATGAGCATTATCTTGAGATTGGGGCATGTTACCCAATCAACATGTTATTTTGAAAAATAATGAGAAAACGATTTCCATAGTTTCTCATTCAATCTTTTCTAAAAATGAAATTGTTGAAAAGTAAGAAAACGATTTCCTTAGTTTTTTTACTTAGTAAACTATTTCCCACATCTGTATGTCCTGCAGTGCATGATGTTTCCAAAAAGCCTTCGGGAGCTTTTTTATGTTGTTATTTTGAAAAATAATGAGAAAACTATTTCCATAGTTTCTCATTTTATCTTTTCTAAAATGAAATTGTTGAAAAGTAAGAAAACGATTTCCTTAGTTTTTTTACTTATTAAACTATTTCCTACATCTGTAAGTCTTACAGTGCATGATGTTTCCAAAAAGCATTCGGGAGCTTTTTGATGTTTTCAAAGCCTTAGGGTCATCTGTAAGTCCTACAGTGCATGATGTTTCCAAAAAACCTTCGGGAGCTTTTTGATGTTTTCAAAGCCTTCGGGCCATCTGTAAGTCCTTCAGTGCTTGATGTTTTTAAAACCTTTGGGTCATCTGTAAGTCCTTCAGTGCTTGATGTTTTCAAAACCTTCGGGTCATCTGTAAGCCCTTCAGTGCATGATGTCTTTAAAACCTTCGGGTCATCTGTAAGTCCTTCAGTGCTTGATGTCTTCAAAACCTTCGGATCATCTGTAAGTCCTTCAGTGCTTGATTTTTTTAAAACCTTCGGGTCATCTGTAAGCCCTTCAGTGCTTGATGTTTTCAAAACCTTCGGGTCATTTGTAAGCCCTTCAGTGCTAGATGTTTTCAAAACCTTCGGGTCATCTGTAAGCCCTTCAGTGCATGATGTTTTCAAAGCCTTCGGGTCATCTGTAAGACCTTCAGTGCATGGTGTTTTCAAACATTTCCATCCCACCAAATGAAAAATTATTGTTTTTTCGTCTTTGCTCTATTCTTGTTAACACAAAAATGAGCAAAGAGTGGGCAGCTGTAAACACTAATTTTTCATTTTACTTAAATTATTATTTTTAAAATTATTATTATTATTATTGTTATTATTAATATACTTTATTATTTTATTATTATTATTATTAAATAAATACAAATATTGTTACAAGCCCAAAAATATCAATTACAAGCCCAAACATGGAGGCCCATGTCTGGATCCAATCCAGACGACCCACCTAGCCCTATAGAGCCCAAATGTATAACCCTAAACTTAGTTAGGGTTTACATATCATCATCTAGCCGCCAATGTCATCCACCGTTGGATCTGGCCAGATCCAACGGTCTAAAGCTCTCCAACAAGAAACCCTAGGGTTATGATACCCTAGGGACCAAGCGGCGCCGCTGTTGCGGCCGCCGCTGTTGCGGCCGCCGCTGTTGCTGCCATCACCTCCACGTTGCTTTGCCGCTGCCACGACGCCACCAATAGAAGACTCCAAAAGTTTTGCTTCCATGATAACATCCGCCCACGTCGAGCTCTATGGTGAGTCACCACCATAGCTATGGTGACTCACCGAGAAACCCCTCTGGGACCGGTCCGACAAGAGCTTCATCGAAGCTATAAAGTCTCGGCTCACCTACAAAAAAGAAAGGAGACAAAGAGCAACGGAGAACAAGAGACCACAACAACGACGAACAAACAGAAAGAGGAGACAGCAACCAACAGACCAGAGAGAGCAACGAAGAGATACCGAACAGACAACAGAAAACATAGAAAAAAAAATAACAACAACCCTCAGCAGCAAACAAAACAGAAAGAAAGGAAGGAGAAAGAACTTACCGAGGAAACCACGCGGTGACCGGAGACGCTACGTGCCGACGAAACATTCGAAATACCCGAAGGTATTTCTCTAGATCTGCTCCGATCAAGAGTTTTTTAGGGCAAACCAAGGCCATATTCGGCCACATAATTTGAGAGAATCCAGACAGTTGCATAATGCACCAATTGCCATCAGATTGGAAAGCAATTGGTGCATTATGCTCTTACAGATACTTCATGGAAGCTTGGAAGAAACTCGAGACACACACGATACGCAATCATAATAGCTGAGTGAATGACAAGAACTAAGCATTAACATATACTACTACCATCATACAGTTTGTTTACAGAATCAAACTCCCAGCTCGGTCATTTGAAAAATATAAATTACAGAAATAAAAGTACAAAAACAAAGGTTAGCAACAAAATAGCAGTATAACAGTATTAAAAATTTAATTTAAATAGTTGTGCAGTATTAATCTAAACTAACACTCATCCCTTTTTTAAGCAAGAAAAATCCTCTAATTTTATCCCCATCCCCGCTACAGGCTTCTTTCAGCCACCTAATTTCTATTTCTGATGAAAATTAAAATGAATCAACAATTAATTTTCTTTCTCTCATTTCAAAATTTCTGATGGACATCATCAAGACTAAATAGCAGTTCATATGAAAATCCAAAATCAATTTCTTTTTCTTTGACCATCCAAACTTTTAATGTATTATCAAACCAATAATTTAACTAGTAGAAGAATCTTTCAAGGAAATTTTCCTGCAATTCTTAGCATGACAATTGATTGAGAAAATAAAATGCAAGATACAACTTCAGAAGAAACTTAAAAATATGTCAGAATCGCTAAAGCTGAAAATTTTAACCAAACTCTACTATAAAAGCATATCTTATGTAAGTAAATTGGTAACGCTTCCATAGAGGCTCGAGCGAAAACATTTCACAGAGAGCTCGTAACACATGAAGATATCCAATCAAAACCATGAAAAAAATTCCAAATTCCCCTACCTTATGTTCAAAACAGTAAAACTTTTTTTTTAAAAAAAAAAGGAAAAAAAAGAGTTAAACAATGAAAAAGCAAATCATGAAATTAGGTTTACCTAGAAGATGTGGGATTGGAGGTTGACGCGAAAAACGAAACAGATGCCCAATCGTGCTTAGATCGAATCTGATACTCCCTTAACAACTCTGTTAAATTGGATCGTGTAGACAATGTTTTTATCCGGGTCCAAAAAAAATTGATATAATATTATTATTATTATTATTATTAGAATTATT
This sequence comes from Hibiscus syriacus, assembly GCF_006381635.1. Lineage (NCBI taxonomy): Eukaryota > Viridiplantae > Streptophyta > Magnoliopsida > Malvales > Malvaceae > Hibiscus > Hibiscus syriacus. Next base: position 3,678,836 of record NW_024062765.1, read on the forward strand.
AATAATAATAATTTTGGTTACAATGTTTGCATGCCCACATTACAACAAGACCCACCACTACACCAAAACCCAGTAGATCAGGAGCCCAGATAAACAACCTAGATGCCAGATCCAATACAGTAAGACCCGAGACCCACAAACCGACCCGAAGCAACCAAACCCAAATCCCACAAACTGACCGAAGCAAACTGAGTCCATACCCAAAACCACAAACCAACCCAAGCTTATCAGACCCAAACTAAATTAGGGTTTTAACCCTAAATGGTTTCCAGCACCGCCAGTGACACCAACCGCCGTAACAGTGAACGTCGAGCAGCTGCAACAGTGAACACCGACCATTGAAGTCACCTGCCGTCATTGTATGTGTTAAAAACAACCAAATCAGTATCAACCAAACCAAACCCACTGAATAAATTTTTAAACAAAATCAAATCTAGTGGAGAAACCATTACAAATAAACACTCGAAATGCCACTAAAATCCCACTCAAACACCATTATTTGGGCACTAGTGGAAGAGCCAATATTGAGCAACCAAAAATATGTTATAAATGGGGGGTGATTCAGAAAACAAGAGGAGGAAGGATTACATTTTCAAGATGTTCTCGGTTTTCAACATGGGATTCATTACAATAAAAGGAAGGAAACAATCTGTAAGGGTTGGGGTTTTTCATCAGACAAAAAAATAGTTTGAGAAAAGGCAGAAAATTTGTAGATCAACTAGGGGGAATTTTCATTGTAACAGAAAGAGGGGGTTCCCTTTTCGGTATATTTTCCAAAACACGAAAGTAATAAAACATAAAAAAATTTCAGGTATTTTGTTCTTATTTTTTTATTTTGATTTCGAACAAAATAAAAAATAAAAAAAAATCGAAGAACGAGAGAGAAAAATAAGGAAAAAAAGAGTTTACCTCGGATTTAAGGCTCTCACCGGTGACCAATCGTTCGTCGAAGTGTTCAAGGTGCATTCTTTGTGTTAGGTTGCGGTTAGGAGGGATTTTGAAAGTTTAAAGGTTCGGTTTAGAGAAAATAGGGGTTTAGGATCGGTATTTTGGTTTGTTTCGAAGGAGAATGGTCCCTCCCTCGTCGGGGTAGCGTAGGGTGGTGGTCATGGTGGTTCTTGGCCACTGGTATGATTCATATAGAAACAAAGTAACAAATAAAAAAAATTAAATGGGGAGAGAGGGAGAATCTGCCGCATATTAGAGAAGAAAGGAAAGGTTGTTGGGTGTCTTAGTTTAGGTTTAGGATGAAATTAGTTTAAAATAAGTTTTTTATATTAAATGTTTATTGAAAGTTCACGTGCATTTATGCTTTAAGTATTGTTATCATATTCTTTTTCATTTTATTTCATCTTTTTGGTGTCTTAATTAAGTAGTTTTGTAGCTTTTTATATATTGGTTATTTATATAGGCTTTTATTTGGAAATAATTAAGTTTTAGTCCATAAAATACATGTTTCATGAACTTTTAATTTCATCTTCATATTTTACGCATATTTTATTTTGATCCCTGGTTGGAGTCAAGTTATTTTGTTTGTTTTTATTTGGTTTGTCATTTTGAATTTTTTTCCATTATAATCCTATACATGTTTAGGGATTTATTTTTATTTCAATGTTGGTAATTATGTTATTTATATTTTGGTCACTTGCATTTTTTCATGTCATGACTTATGGTGGTTACATGTGACTTAATATTATATAAAATAAATTTACATACATGTTGTGCATATAGTTTATTTCATGTTTACTAATTGTTGTAATGTACATCATATTATAATTAATATATGTGTAAATCTATGTTTATTTAGGATTTGTTTTTATATATTCTATATATATAAATGCTGTGTACAAATGATGTCTTATGTCTTGTATCATTGTAACTAATTATGTGCTAAGTGGCTTTACATTTAATATTATATATAAAATCTTATTATATATATGTTTTGTATGGAATCATTAAGTGTTCTCCACATGTAATATACTAATTATGTGTGCTAAAGTGACTTTGCATTTAATATTATATATACAATCTTATTATATATGTTTTGTATGGAAGCATTAAATGTTTTGATATATGTGTTACTCCATGATTAGGGTTTTATTTAATTAGTTATATTATTTTGCATATTGATATGTTTACATATGTGCAAGTATACAAGTGATTAATTTACAAATCGTATGACATTTTTTACATTAATTTTCGCATGTTATCTTCACGTGCATAACTCGACATTATTACATAATTGGATTAAGGGTAATGCCCTTTTAATTTAAAATTGTTTTAAGTGGGTTGTCTTAACATATTAGATATATGCTTTTGACTATTTCAAATTAGAAGTATATTCCATTAGTAACACCTAAAAATTGATTCATCGCTTTAAAATTTGGGAATGTAAGAAAAAGAAATGTTTGGCCATTTAAATTTGTCGAGAAAAGGTTATTATACCTCATCTAAGATCTGGTCTCGATATTTTTAAATAATTGAATATTATTTATCTTTCTAAAAGGTAGGGTAATTTTAATCTGTTTTGGTGCTTTTGAATATTGTAAAATTCATGTTGTTGTTTTGTTGGGGATCATAAATCAAGTTAAAATCGAATTTGTAAGTTTCTTTTCAAGGACATTAATTAATTGACTAGGTACCGATTTTGGGCATTGTGTCGCGTAACCGACTCTTGAACTCATTTTCTGATAATGCGGACCTCCATTTGTTGTTTTAATTAAAATTGTTATTTTATTTAGAATGACAAAAAAGGTTTTTGGGTGTCCAATCACATCCTAATCAAATATTGGTGGCGACTCTTCAAACCGTATGTTTTTCTTATCATAAAGTAATTTCCAAATTTTCGAAACGAGAGGTTTTCTAAAATCACATTACTTTTTAATTAAAAATTAATCAAATTGAGAGGTAAATTAAAAATGGTGTGGTTTTCCAAAATCTCGCTCCTTTGAGAAAAATGTCATTTCGATAGCTTGACGACTCCGCTGGGGACTTTTAGAGAGTCAGGCCATTAGTCGATTAATAAATTGTCTTTGCAAATAAAATTACAAGTTCGTTGTAATTTGGTTTTTTATCCCTTGTTTGGTTTTAAATAAGTTTTGTTTGCATTTTGACTCTAATTTGCTTAACCACTAAATAGTTGTACTGATATGTTTGTTAATGTTTTTAGATTAAATAATTGTTCAGGGTCTCGAGTTTTCTATTCAGTGTTGTTTGCTTTGTTTTCTCTTTTCCTCACACACTGCACAACTGTATTTGCATAACATGAGCTAAAACCCCGCTTCGTCCTATTTAAGTAGGAGTAAGAAACTACTCCCTCGTGTGGTTTTCACCTCCTTGCGGGATAATGAAACGCTCATTGGGCTCACGCCTTATGATCCTCGTGAGATTTTCACCTCCGCAATGACATAAGGAAGTGTGTCCCCTTGAATTGAACTCGATCCGAAAGCCTGTGATGGGCCATGATTGAGGGTTTAGTAGCCCAAGGGGGCACGGGCAAATGACGATTCTAGGACCCCTTACTTTAGAACCGAACCCATCATGTAGTAAACGTAGAACCCAGATACGGCCTTGGCCATACCATATGATTTTGTGAGGAGAGTACACAAGGAAAAGCTTATTTGAGCATTCTTTAGTGAAATTTTAATTTCTCGAATAAATGTATGCGAACTAGAGATCATGCAGTTAGGTTTAATTTTTCGAATAAGCATGCGAACTAGATGACATGAGGTTAGGATAAACAAAGAATGTGGGTAGAAATCCTGTTTGGGGTAGGATCTACTAAAGCATGATTGGGTAGCCAGCATGTGAAGGTAGGTTTATTGTGTTTACAATATTTATTATCTTGGTGTTATCTTTTAATTTTTCGAATAAGCATGCGAACTAGATGACATGAGGTTAGGATAAACAAAGAATGTGGGTAGAAATCCTGTTTGGGGTAGGATCTACTAAAGCATGATTGGGTAGCCAGCATGTGAAGGTAGGTTTTATTTGATGTTTACAATATTTATTATCTTGGTGTTTATCTTATGTGGACTAGCCCATTTTTTTCCTGTGCCTATTTTATTATGATTTTATTGCATTTGCATCTTCATATCATCCGAGGTGTTAATTCGCAAGTGATTGACTAATAAGAAGACCAGTCATATTGAGACAAGAAATTCTAAACCATGTAGTTAAAATCAGGAGATTCAAAGACATTTAAATGATTCATGAAGAAGAACATCCAATGAATGAAGAAATTTGAAACTGATTGAAGAACAATTCATGAAGAGGGACATCCGATGACTGAAGAAATCTGAAACTGATTGAAGACCGATCCATAAAGAAAAACATCCGATGAATGAAGAAGTTTGAAGTTGATCAAAGACCACTTTTAAAGGCATCAAGATGGAGATATTCCCTTAAGAGATAGATACATTCATACCAAGGACGAGAAGACCATTCACAAAGATATGAAGACCACTTTACATTGAAGTAAAAATGAAGATCTCAGATTCAACATTCGACGTCATTAAGTGTGATAAAGTACACTGACAACTTAGGAGTACAACTCAAGGAAATAAAAAAAATGAAGAATCATAATTTTATTTTGACTGCATGGTGTAATGTAATCTTGTTGTCTAAATGAAGGTTGTTATATGGTGGTCATTTTTGGAATTAACACCTTATGCATTTGCATTTTTCATTCGCATTCTCGTTTTGAATTTGCTTATTAACTTATTTGCTTCTATAATAATTCTTGTTATCTTATTATCATTTTTCGTACTAACTAGTTTATATGTTATTTTTTCCTTTTTGCTTGCATCACATGTTCATGGCATAATCAAGGTGTTGATTTGTGAGTGGTCATCACATTAAAAGGTTTTCATGATGAACAAAGGGTTTCATGATCAAGTAAACTATAACACATCTAAGTAATGGCATTCTGAGGAAACTCCGAGAATAAAGGAGAGCTATGTGCTCGAGGATCATATGTCCAACGAAGAGCAAAATGAGATAAAGGAGATAAGGGAACAAATGTCCAAGATGATGGATAGAATAACTGCTTTGGCCAAAGAAAAAGAGACTTCTGTAAAAGAAAAGATTGAGCTCGATAAAAACAGTCATATGATGTCAAGTACACAAAGGGTTACTTTAGAACAAGATAATTCTAATAAATATGAGAAATTACGCACAATCACCATTCGTATCAACAAGTTGTCTGGAGACCCCAAGAAAATGGTGACAACTGTAGAAGACCAGAAAGATGAAAAGAAACCATACAATTAGAACTCATGGGCATTTGAGAGTATACTTACAGCGTTAAAGAAATAAACCTGAAGACTCCAGTTCAATTCAAGCCGAGAGGTGGCTATCGCTTTGATTATATCCCTATATTATATAAGGAGTTGTTTGATAAGTGTTTAGAGACCCGGGAGGTGGCCCTGCATTATATGAAGCCTTTGCAGCCTCCGTATCCAAATTGGTATGATGTCAATGTTCGTTGTGAGTATCATGCCGGGGCTTAAGGACATTCCATTGAGAATTGCACCGCCTTCAAACATCGAGTCCAACATCTTTCGGATCATGAAGTTTTGGAGTTCGAAATAAAAGGTTGACTAGGTTTGGTGACTGATTGTCCTGTTAAGGTGGAGCCAAAAGTGTTCAAAGGTAATGATATCAGTAGGGGCATCTAAGAGGAAGAATATTTACTAAAGGTTGAAACTCAAGTTCGTCATTTGAGGAATAAAAACAATAAACTGAATAGAGAGATGGAAGTCATGCGTAATGGTTTTCAAATGATCAGTCTAGCCTTTAAAAATGTAAGTATAGGAAATACCCCAGAAGAGTGGACAACATGGGTCACTAAAATGAAAAAAGACGCTGAACACTGGAGAAAGAATTGCAAGGAAATACCCCAGAAGCTATGATTCAAGCAAGCCATTTGGCTCACAAGTTGATTGATCTAGTTGGCTTTGCAAGAGAATTGGGCCAGATGGACAACTCAACACCCGAAAATGAGTGGAAATTAACTTGGCTTTTGAGAGAGATAGAGAATTTAGGAGTTAAAGTCATTCCTTATGTGTAAAGTTGTTTAATGTATCAAAACCTTTATGTTCAATGAAAGTTGTTTTAAGATGATCACTCTGGAGTGACACCTTTTGCATGCACATTTGCATTTGTATTACTTTAATTTAAGCATTTTTACATGCATCAATCATGAAAACGTGAGAGTAACTCGTGAAGGATACTGTGACAAAAGCTCTGAAAGCAAATTAAAGTTACTCGGGGTGTGTTTATGGAAAAATAGAAAATAATGAATGAGATATTAACATGAGTTAGTAAGATTGAGAGAATTCAGGAACAACTCGTAAGGACCCAACAAGAAATTATTGACGAAACAAAAAGGTTCCAGAATAAATCAAGAGGACAGATGACCAAATTAATAGAAATGGTAAATGTTTTGATCCATGAAGAGAAGACATTAGAAGATTTTGATGTAAAGGCTTTGAATGGGATTATGAATGACAGTGGCAGTCGAAATGACACTGATAGGTAATCGAGAACCTATTAAAGAGCAAGATATCTCAAGCCAACTCCAAAAATCAGATGTGGTCGAAAAAGGACTAACAATGAATCAATAAGATAAGATTTACTCAAAGAGGAAGCGCATAGAATAGGACCGAGTGCTGGTCAAGAAAGCTAAGAATGATCAATCTCTCATGTCATCGCTAAGTATCCTCTACTCATGGGGAATAGATGAGGAAAAAAAGTGCAGGGTTTTCAGTTCCCTCTCTTCCACTTTTTGTGTGAAGAATTGCATTCGAAAATTCCCACATCCAGATTGATTACACCGCGATGTGCCCAGCCACAATAACTTCTGAATTAGAAGTGGACCTATAAAGAGGTTCCCTGGATAAAACAGACTGGAGCCCCATATTGTTTAGCTAAAGTTCCTAGCAACCTTGAGGGAAAGTTCCAGGATCCTTTTAGAACAAGAGATTCAAAGGTACAAGGTAGAAGAGAAAGGGGTTATGGCTCAATGCTCGGAAATCGTTGTTCCAACAGATATTAGTGTAGCCAAATCCGATGGAGAACACGTGGCGCAAGAAGATGGGAAAGAAAATCAAAACAAAAGGGCTCCAATGGATGTAATCTGTGACTGGCCCACATGTTTAAGAATGATTTGGGCAGATGCAACCCTAGAAACTCCTCAAACACCTATATCAGATTTCTTGATGATAAGTGGGGCTCTGGACAGTTTAGAGAGTCTGACGAATACTCCACTAATCACAACTGCAATAAATGCTTAGAATCAGGCCAAAACCATCGTCACCAAGGAAAATTGATTTTGATCTAAATTTGGGTCCAATTTCCAATCAAGGGAGAAAGAGCTGAAAAGGTAGGGAGAAAGAGTTGAAAGGGTAGAGAGAATAGAGAAATGCCAACCTGAAAAGAGAATGTAGTCTTTAAGAGAATACAAAGAATACTTTCCAGTTTGGGAATGTTAACACTGAATCACAGTTGTTGGATATAACTAAGGAAGAAGATCCAATTGAGGATCTAGAACAGGATGCTTGAAGGCGACGAGAATAAAATTTGTGATTGGTATCTCGCCTTGTTTTCCATCAAACAATCGGACTATGAAGGATCTTATTGTAGTTTTTAGATGAAGTTTAGAGTAATATTTGGAATTATCTCTTATGCTTTTGCCCGCGAGCATTAAGGAATTTTTTGTAAGGGATGCTATGTTAATTGTACTTTTCGGCAATTAAATATGTTTTCATTTATTTTTCAAGGGGCAATCATTTTATACATTCTCATTATTTACATTCTTTATCATTTTCGACATTTCTATTATTATTAGTATTCTTTTTTCCATCCCATACAAACATTTATTAATGTTTTCAAATGTATATATTCGCTCCAAAATTTCTTGGCAGGTGTCTCAATCGTTAATAACATAAATGTTTCTGGATTCTAATAATGAGATAAATTTCGAGTGGCTTGTGTTTAGTAGAAACCTATGAGTGAAAAAAGGCAGAATACGAGGTTTTTAATGAATTATTGAGGCTGGTGGAAATGTAAAGTAATCAGGTCTTATCTAGCGGATAAAAAGTTGAGATTTCGGGTCTGAGAATAAAGGAGAAAAGAGATAGTTAAAGATTTTCAATACTTCGTGAAGATCATCTTTTCCCAGTTTTATCAAGCATGACAGGATTGAGAGGTGGTAGTACACAAGTTCATAATAGATTATTAATCCTCTATTTTAACGACCTTTGGAAGTTCATTAAAATATACGGAGGGTGGCAACGTAAAAAGGCAGGAAGAATAGGAGACTCATCTAGTACTAGGGGCAAGAAGCTCGCCAATCACGAGACCTGATAATCGTTGATCCAGAAGTCATGAGTTGCTCGAAGATACAGACAATACATGTTTCCTTACTACTTGGTGAACATCTAAACTTGTTCCCTAATGTGATTGAAAGAGTCACTAACTTTTACAAACAAACTGGCGATAGAAAATATTGTCTGACACTATGTATGTGAGCCTGAAAAGCATTAAAAGAAAGTGACAAAGCAGATTTTCCGTCTAGTAGTGCACCAGACGATTATGAATCCCTGAGTTTCTGTTGTGCATATCCTGTAACACCCATAATCCATATAATTATACCTATGCAAATTATAGATGTCACCTAAATTTCTAAAACCATCTCCACTTCAAAAATGATTTATAATTATTTACTTTAAAATGGTAAATGATATTATGATAATATCATATCATATGCATTATGCTTCGTTATAACAAATTTAAAACTAATTATTTTTTTAAAATGAACAGTGAATAATGATTGTACCTATGCACTGCTACAGTACCGTGAACAGTGCATCGATGCACCAAAATTTCAAATAAAAAATATGTATCGATGCACTGCTACAGTAATTTCTGCAAACATGCGTAAAGCTCATAAAAATTTAACCGTGCATCACTATACAACTATCATTTACATAAATACGTTTAAATTCATTTGAAACATTTTTATTAAAATCTATTACATGTCGACTAAAATATAACTAAAACAGTTCATTATGTCATACGGTTAGTGATGAGGCGACCTTGACTGAATATCCAAATATCTCCTTACAAGCTGTATTCAACCTACGCGTGAAATAACATACTTAGTATTACTTAGTGAGGAATAATTAATCACGAATAACATTTCTACATACAAATTATCTTCTAATATTTACACTCCAAGGAATCTTTAATTCCAATGAATATACTATAATCTGCATTACTGATGTCAATAACTCATTTATCAATCATTATTGGAATCCATACATTCCATAGGAAATTCATACAAGTCATGTAATTTCCTTTTAATATTAGCACTATCAGTGCTCTATCTGGAAAACCATACACTTAGTATGCTTCTCTTTTCATTTTAGCACACAAAGTGCCCTATTCGAAAATCCATACCATTAGTATGATTTTGTTACCATTTTAGCACATAATATGCCCTATCTGAAAATCCATATTTTCAATATGATTTCCTTATCATTTAGCACCCTTAGTGCTTTATCTGGAAACTCATACACTCAGTATGATTCCCTTACCATTTTAGCACATAATATTCCCTATCTGGAAATCCATAATTTCAATATGATTTCCTTATCATTTAGCACACTTAGTGCTCCATATGGAAATCCATACACTCAGTATGATTTCCTTATCATTCTAGCACATAAAGTGCCATTCGGTAATCACTATACATACATCAATAGATTATGCTATTTTAACTACTATCACATGTACGTACGTAATTAAATGCACTCACCTGGTTCACCTTGCTATTATTTCCAATACGCAATTCCGATTACTCAGCTACTTTGTCTTTGCCTTTTGTTTTGCTAGACTCGGGAGCTTGATTTCGATCTATTCAAGCATCCATTAAAGACACATTCAATATCACTTATTAGTATATTTGAAATCTTTAATTTCTTAAACTAAAATAAAGGCTATTTTCATTCATTTATTTGATGTATTCATCAGTACATTTTATAGTGTATCGATGCATCCTCTCACTGGTGCATCGGTACACACCTACGCATTGATGCACTATATGCATTCGATGTTTTCATCTTAAGGGATTGCATCGATACACTACCTGTGTATCGATACACTTAGTGCATTCGATGTTTATTTATTTAGGTGTGCATCGATGCACTACTTATGCATCGATGCACCACTTATGCATCGATGCACCTTGCCCAGAATTTACATTTTGAGTACGAAATTCACTTCATTCCAGCTTAAATGCTCCATATTTCAACCCCGTTCATACCCTTAACTCAAATACCTTCATTTAAACTCATTTATGCACATTTACCATATCCTTAACCTCAAAATCTTATCTTCTACACGAGATTCAAGAATCATACCCAATTTTTAACATGTTCTAAATCCAATTCTAACACTTCATATTTCTTAATTAACTTGATGACAAGTCATATCTACCATAAAACATCCATACACCTTTATATTTCATCATGTCACTCAAAAACCCATTATCTTTAATCTCTAATATCTCATCAATAACTAAGTTTTAATCTCATTTAAACCTTCCTTTAGCTTCCATAGTACAAAGCTTCAATCCCCATAAAAAATAAAAGGAAATAACCATTAAATCGAAAACTTACCTTTGAGATGAAGGGGAGAGTTTTCCACGGCAAGAATAGAAGAAGATGAAAGGGTTGACTTCCTATTCCCGTCTTCATCTTATCTCTTATCTTAATTCCCCACTAATTGAATATCCTTTTAATCATCATCTCTTACAATTTAGTCTAAGATATGAATCCTATTCATCCTCATCTTTCATTATTTAGTTTAATAAATCCTTGTATTTTTAAATCTTTTCAATTTAATCCTTAAATTTTTTTTTGGGCATTACAATTCTCTCCCCTTAATAAAATTCATCCTCGAATTTTAAAGGAGTACCTGAATTAAAAAGATGTGGAAACTATTTTTCCATATCCTCCTCCCTTTCGCAGGTAGCCTCTTTCAATTTGTGATTCTGCCAAAGCACTTTGACTAGCAGAATCCTTTTGTTACGTAATTCCTTGATTTTCTTTGCCAAAATTCGTATCGATTCTTCCTCATAAATCAAGTCTGGTCGAATCTCTATCTCCTCAGGAGTGATAATATGCGCAGGATCTGATATGTACCTTCTAAGCATTGATACATGAAAAACATTTGTGGATCTTATCCATGTCCGGTGGTAAGGCTAATTGATAAGCCACAGGTCCAATCTTTTTCAATATCTCATACGGTCCAATAAATCTCGAACTCAGTTTTCCTTTTTGCCCAAAACGTAATACTTTCTTCCAAGGTGATACTTTAAAAAAACACTTTGTCTCCCACTTGATGATCTATTTCTTTCCTTTTCAAATCTGCATACGACTTCTGTCGATCCGAAGCTATCTTTAAATTACTCTGGATAATTTTCACTTTATCCTCCATATCTTTCATCAAATCTGGCCCAACCAGATCTCAATCTTTTAATTCAAACCAATTTAATGGTGTTCTGCATTTTCTCCCATACAGAGCTTCATATGGAGCCATCTTAATACCTTATTGATAACTATTGTTATACGCAAATTCCGCTAAAGGCAAATATTTTTCCCATGATCCCATAAACTCAATTACACATGCCCTCAGCATATCCTCTAATATCTGAATAGCTCTCTCTGATTGCCCATCTTTCTGCGGATGAAAAGCTGTACTAAAATTCAATCGAGTACCCAATGCCCCATGTAAAGATTTCCAGAATCTTGAGGTAAACCTTGGGTCTCGATCAGACACTATCGATATCGGCACTCCATGCAATCTAACTATTTCTTTTATATACATTTCAACATATTTATCCATCGATTAATCTACTCGAACTGGAATGAAAGGAGCTGTTTTGGTCAATCGATCTACAATTACCCATATTGAGTCCTTTTTACCTGGTGACAAAGGTAACCCCGAAATAAAATCCATTATAACTCACTCCCACTTCCATTCAGGAATAGACATTGGTTGTAGTAGTCCGGAAGGTACTTGATGTTCAGCTTTCACTTATTGACATGTCAAACATTTTGCTACAAACTCGGTTACAACTCTTTTCATACCTGGCCACCAATAGCGACTCTTTAAGTATTGATACATCTTATTTCCACCGAGATGCATCGTCAACGGACTGTAATGCTCCTCGCAAAGAATGTTTTTCCTCAATTCCTCATCCTTGGGCATACAAAAGTCTTCCTTGATAATATAAACATCCATTATCCCTTATTTCAAAATCGTTAATTTCCTCATTTTCAACTTGCTTCAACCTCATTAAACATTTCTTATCTCGACCTTATAGCTCTTTAATTCGATCTAGAAATATCGGCTTTAATTTTAATTCAGCAATTAAAACACCATCATCATTAAATGACACATGTGTATCTAAAGCCCTTAGAGCTGCAAAAGTCTTTCGACTAAGTGCATCTGCTACCACATTAGCCTTTCCCGGATGATATTCAATAACTAAATCATAATCCTTTAGAAGTTCAATCCATCTTCGTTGCCTTAAATTCAACTATTTTTGAGTTAATAAATATTTTAGACTTTTATGGTCCGTGTAATAACAACGCTCACCATACAAATAATGTCGCCAAATTTTTAGAGCGAAAACCACTGCAGCCAATTCTAAATCATGCGTCAGGTAATTTCACTCATGATTCTTCAATTGTCTGGAGGCCTAAGCCATAACCTTTCCTTCTTCCATCAGCACACAACCCAATCCATTATGGGATGAATCACTATAAACTATATACTATTTACCCGACTCAGGTTGCACAAGCACTGGAGCTTCGGTTACAATTCTTTTTAGCATCTCAAAGCTTTCTTGGCATTTCTCTGTCCAAACAAATGGCACATCTTTTCGCAACAGTTTGGTTAGTGGCAAAGATAACATTCAAAATTTCTTCACAAATCTTCTATAATAACCAGTAAGTCCCAAGAAACTCTGAACTTCTGTAATATTTTTTGGAGATTGCCAATCTACTATGGCTTGAATATTTTAGGATCCACTCTAATGCCTTCTGCCGACACTATATGACCGAGAAAAGAAATCTTAGATAACCAAAATTTGCATTTGGACAATTTGGCATATAACTTTTTATCACGAAGTATCTGAAGGTCTACTCAAGATGAGTATCATGATCTTCCTTTGATTTGGAATAAACCAAGATATCATTTATAAACACTACTACAAATTGATCCAAAAATAGTTGAAACAATCTGTTCATTAAGTCCATAAATGTTGTAGGAGCATTCGTCAATCCAAATGGCATTACCACAAATTCATAATGTTTGTACCGAGTTTGAAAAGCCGTCTTAGAGATATCATCTCTTTCAATCTTTAACTGATGATATCCCGATCTCATATCTATCTTTGAGAATACTGATGTACCTTTCAATTGATCAAACAAGTCATCAATCCTCGAAAGAGGATACTTATTCATTATCGTCACCTTATTTAATTGACGATAGTCAATATATAACCTCATAGAACCATCTTTCTTTTTCACAAATAACACAGGTGCTCCCCAAGGAGAAACACTGGGTCTGATAAATTCCTTATCCAGCAACTCCTGCAATTGTGCTTTTAATTCTTTTAACTCCGTTGGAGCCATTCTATACAGAGCCATAGAAACAGGTTCAGTACCCGGATGAACTTCAATTCTAAATTCCACTTCGCAATCTGGAGGTAAACTCGGTAACTCTTCCGGAAATACCTTTGGAAATTCCTTAACTGTAGGAATATCCTTTAACATCACTTTCAGTATTCGAGTATCTACCACATTAGCTAGAAAAACTACACAGCCTTTTGTATCATTTTCTTAGCCGTCATGGCTGATATCACACGGGAGGGTGATTTCGCTTTTTCAATAATCACTACCATTTCGGAGCCTTTCACATCTTTAAAAAATAATCGCTTCTTATGACAATCCACCCATCTATGATGCGAAAACAACCAATCCATGCCCATAATGATTTCAAATTCATCAAAAGGTAACTCCATTAAGTTTGCTAAGAATACAACCCCTTGAATCTTAATTGGACATTTTCTACATACTCTAGTTACCCTTGCACTATGCCCCAGAGGGTTTACTGCTATTATTTCACTATAGATTGGTTCTAAAGGAATTTCTCGAGTTTTAATCAACCTGGTACTAATATATGAGTGTGTCGAACCAGGGTCAACTAGAACAAAAATAGGATCATCGAAAAGATGAAATGTACCTGTTATAATCTCCGGATCATCACAATCATCTTTAGTCTTTATATTATATACCCGGGCCACTCCCCGAGTTTCTTGTCTCTGGCTAGCCTCAGATTGACCGCCTGATTTTCCTCTTCCTCTGCTTCTATTAGGTGCTGCCACAGATCTCTCATATTGTACGGATTTATCACCATACTTCTTCAGGCAATTTCGAGAAAAGTGATCATATTCACAACAATTGAAACAAGTACCAGAAAGCAACCTACATGCTCTCCCGTGTGACTTACCACACGTCTGGCATAAATTTCTTTCTATGATCTCCTCCTGAGCTAACAGCATAGGAATGAGACTGTTTAGTTTTCCGTGAAGCTACAAAATAATCAGTTCTATTTGTGAATTGAGAACCTGAGCCCTTGCCCTTTTTTGCATACTGTGCAAATGAAGACGTTCTGATTTTTTTCCCCGTCGAAATACTCTGATTTGCTGCTAATGTCTCCTCTTGAGCTCTTTCAATGACCTTTGCACTGTTTATAACCTCTTGTAAACTGGACAAGTTTAAGGCCAACATCATTTCTTTCAACTTAGGCCTCAAGCCCTCAATAAACCAATCCCGACGAGCTTTTTCATTAGGTATTATTTCGGTAGCATATCATATAAGTTTGTTGTATTCAGCTTCATACTCATGCACTGCTCGATCGCCTTGTTTCAAGTTTAGAAATTTCAACAACATCGATCTCATAAATTACTCCCCAATATACTTGTTTTTAAATTCGTCCAGAAAGAACTTCCAGTTCACTTGTTCGGGCGACGCATACATCGTCGTATTTGTCCACCATACTCGAGCTGATTCTCTGAGTAATGATACTGCTCCACCCAAATTTTCATGATCGGGGCACTGTAGACTCTCCAACATCACCTTAACATCAGTCAACCATAAGTCTGCGTCCATCAAACCCTCACTTTCTTCTCCTTTAAATTCAGAAGCTCCCAAACTTTTTAACTCCTTTGGAATTAACATCCTTGGTACTGAAGGAGCAGGGGGAGTCGGAGAAGGTTGGATTCGTTATAGGATAGCATCTAGAGCTTGCATAAAAGCACCAAACTCCGGAACATGCATACCCTGAGGTACCTGTACGCTTGCATTCTCCGATGGGATCGAATGTTCACTATTCTCTTCATAACTTTCGCTACCTAATCCATCTCTAATCTCTTGTCCAGCCGCTCTTCTCGAATTCATAAAATCCAACATCTATTATAACATACATTCAAATATTACTTAAGTTAGTAAGGAGAGACATCTATTATATTCTTTTTATAACCTATCAGTAACCATGACATTTTAGTGGCATGTAAACTCCTTTTTAACTCAAAACAAATTCGGTTTAGTCCTAGAATCGACTAAACCTGTAGCTCTGATACCAATAAATATAACACCCATAATCTGTATAATTATACATATGCAGATTATAGATGTCACCTGAATTTCTAAAACCATCTCCACTTCAAAAATGATTTAGAATTATTTACTTTAAAATGGTAAATGATATTATGATAATATCATATTATATGCATTATGCTTCGTTATAACAAATTTAAAACTAATTATTTTTTTAAATGAATAGTGAACAATATACAATGAACAATGACTGTACTGATGCACTGCCATAGTACCGTGAATAGTGCATCGATGCACCAAAATTTCGAATAAAAAATGTGTATCGATGCACTGCTACAATGCATCGATACACTGCTACAGTATTGCTACAGTAATTTCTGCAAACATGCATAAAACTCATAAAAATTTAACCGTGCATCACTATACAACTATCATTTACATAAATACGTTTAAATTCATTTAAAACATTTTTACTAAAATCTATTACATGCCGACTAAAATATAACTAAAATAGTTCATTATGTCATACAGTTACTGATGAGGCGACCTTGATTGAATATCCAAATATCTCCTTACAAGCTGTATTCAACCTACGCGCGAAATAAACACACGTTAAGTATTACTTAGTGAGGCATAATTAATCACGAATAACATTTCTACATACAAATTATCTTCTAATAATTACTCTCCAAGGAATCTTTAATTCCAATGAATATACTATAATCTGCATTACCGATGCCAATAACTCATTTATCAATCATTATTGGAATCCATACATTCCATAGGAAATTCATACAATTCATGTAATTTCTTTTAATATTAGCACTATCAATGCTCTATCTGGAAAATCATACGCTTAGTATGCTTCATTTTTCATTTTAGCACACAAAGTTCCTTATTCGAAAATCCATACCATTAGTATGATTTTGTTACCATTTTAACACATAATATGCCCTATCTGAAAATCCATATTTTCAATATGATTTCCTTATCATTTAGCACCCTTAGTGCTTTATTTGGAAACCCATACACTCAGTATGATTCCCTTACCATTTTAGCACATAATATGCCCTATCTGGAAATCCATAATTTTAATATGATTTACTTATCATTTAGAACACTCAGTGCTCCATATGGAAATCCATACACTCAGTATGATTTCCTTATCATTCTAGCACACAAAGTGCCATTCGGTAATCACTATACACACATCAATAGATTATGCTATTTTAACTACTATCACATGTACGTACGTAATTAAATTCACTCACCTAGTTCACCTTATTATTATTTCCAATACGCAATTCCGATTACTCAGCTACTTTGTCTTTGCCTTTCGTTTTGATAGACTCAGAAGCTTGATTTTGATCTATTCAAGCATCCATTAAAGACACATTCAATATCACTTATTAGTATATTTGAAATCTTTAATTTCTTAAACTAAAAGAAAAGCTATTTTCATTCATTTATTTAATGTATGCATCGGTACATTTTATAGTGTATCGATGCATCCTCTCACTAGTGCATCGGTACACAGCCTACGCATCAATGCACTATATGCATTTGATGTTTTTATCTTAAGGGAGTGCATCGATACACTACCTGTGCATCGATACACTCAGTGCATTCGATGTTTATTTATTTAGGTGTGCATCGATGCACTACTTATGCATCGATGCACCTTGCCCAGAATTTATATTTTGAGTACGAAATTCACTTCATTCCAGCTTAAATGCTCCATATTTCAAACCCTTTCATACCCTTAACTCAAATACCTTCATTTAAACTCATTTATGCACATTTATCATATCCTTAACCTCAAAATCTTATCTTCTACATGAGATTCAAGAATCATACCCAATTTTCAACATGTTCTAAATCCAATTCTAACACTTCATATTTCTTAATTAACTTGATGACAAGTCAAATCTACCATAAAACATTCATACACCTTCATATTTCATCATGTCACTCAAAAACCCATTATCTTTAATCTCTAATATCTCATCAATAACTTAATTTTAATCTCATTTAAACCTTCCTTTAGCTTCCATAGTACACAAAGCTTCAATCCCCATAAAAAATCAAAGGAAATAACCATTAAATTGAAAACTTACCTTTGAGCTGAAGGGGAGAGTTTTCCACGGCAAGAAGAGAAGAAGATGAAATGGTTGACTTCCTATTCCCCTCTTCATCTTATCTCTTATCTTAATTCCCCACTAATTGAATATTAAATTCAATTTAATCCAAATGACCAAAATATCTTTTTAATCATCATCTCTTACAATTTAGTCTAAGCTATGAATCCTATTCATCCTCATCTTTCATTATTTAATTTAATAAATCCTCATATTTTTAAATCTTTTCAATTTAATCCTTAAATAAATTTTTGGGGCATTACATATCCACTATGGAAAAATTTGAATAAGATAACGAGTCCTGATGGCTTTATTCTGATAAGCCATCGGACAGGAATTGAGACAGTGTTAATTTCTCCAAAAAGGTATACTATTTTTTTTGTTAGTAGATTATAGTTCTTTAGCACTAATGGAATTTGAGGTTTGCACTATGAGGATAAGAGTGGCCGTATATAGGATATGGTTGGAATTAAGTGAGGAAGATAATGAGAATTCTCATAAGAAATCGTCTTTCATCATGAATGCATGTCAAACGTCAGTATGTGTTTGAACAAAGGACCATTATGCTTCTATTTAGCCTTACCCGCCATGATTAAGATTTGTTACTTCAAGTTTTGACATAGATAAAGATAAGACCAAGTTGAATGAGCCCAAGCTCAACGCAATCATTTCAACCTCATTGAAGAAAGTGCTCAGAAGCTATTCGCCAGGGACAGATGTGTTTGAAGCAAACAAAGCGAGATTAAAAGTTTTGAGAAGGTGATCTAGTGATTGAAAAGATCTTGCCAATTCATAAAGATTCCCGTGAGAAATAGGTACCTAAGGGAGCGAGGACCACAGGTTGTCAATAAGGCCTTTTCCAGAGAAGTGTTATTTTTGATAGAGATCGATGAAGATAAGTTGAGTGGCCCAATAATTTTGATTAGAAATATTACACTAAAAAAGTAAGAAAAAAAAGAGAAAAAAAAGGAAAAAAGGAAAAAAAAAAAAAAAAGGAAAAAAGGAAAAAAAGGAAAAAAGAAAAAAGAAAAAAAAGAAAAAAAAAAAAAAAAAAAAAAAAAGAAAAAAAGAAAAAAAAGAAAAAAAAAAGAAAAAAAGAAAGAATAAGTAATAAAAAGAATGAGGAAGATCGAAAAGGGGCTCAAAACGATAATCCACCAAGATCGTTTTAAAGCTAAAAGAGGGAATTGAGGTGAAAATCTAAAAGGGTAGCTCGAATGCATTTTGATAGGCACCAGACAAGTAAAACACCCTCCAGAGTCTGAGGTTTTGAAAGGAGCTATTTTGGCAACATTTACGTTCTTCTAGATAGAAGCTTACCTCAGCGCTCCAAATTGTATCAAGTTGATTGGTTCAGGAACATTCATGTTGGTGATGCTTGAGGCATTTGACTTTATTTCTTGATTTTTATTATGATTGCCATGATTTTGTAAAATTCCAATTTTATCATTTCAAACCCCAACTCTATGCATTTATAAGTGTCTTATAAGTAGATTAACATAGTTCGAAAGTACACAAAAGATTTCTTGGTATTACTTTAAATTGATCTTTTAAAGTGTATGAAATCCTAAGTAGCCAAAAACCATGACACTCGTGTTCATTTGTTAAAGAGTGCATGCCAAGGAATGATCTGGAATGATCTATGAACCAAGTTCATAACCATTTGGTCCTCATTAAAGACGTCTCTTTGAGATATTTGGACCGGAGCAAATAAACAAGTTGATTTCTTGAGTGATGGATATCTTATAAGCTGTTTCTTGGAGAAAAAATAATAGGTGATGCCAAAATGATGAAGCACTTCACACTCTTAAAAGCAAGTGGTACGGAAGATTAGGAGGGCTGGAGGAGAGAACTTGTAACACTCTCTTGTGACATTATCAACAACCTGATAAGAAGGGGATGATTATCTCATTCAAAAGGAGTATATATCCCAGTGTATAGTAAAAAGGCAAGAATGCGACCAGTCAAAAAGAAGATGATCACCTTATTCAGAAGATGCACATATCTCAGACATTTCTGTTAGAAGGATTGACCACTTCTTAAGTTTATGACAACATGAAGAGAATCTTTTAAGTTACTTAATTGTTGTTCAGTAACACCATAATGAAAGTATTCAAGATAAACAGATTTGAGCACAAATAGAGCTACAATGATCCATAAATGGTGCATTATCAAAGTTGTACCTCGTGGGAATCATGAGATTCAAATTCAATGGACATTGAGAGTGAGCCTTTTGACTTGAAGGTTGGAAATATTTTTGAAGGTCCATATTATCCATGTGGGTATCTTGAAGGCTCGCATCAGCATGAAAAGATAGAAGTAATCCACGTGGGGGCATCTTGAAGGCTCACATCAGCATGAAAAAGATAGAAGTAATCCATGTGGGGCATCTTGAAGGGTCACATCAGCATGAAGAGACAAAAGTAATTCATGTGGGGCATCTTAAAGGCTCAGACCAGCATGAAAAGGTTGGGATATTTTGAAAGTCCATTTCAACTAGAAATAAAATATTGGAGTATTTTGAATTCCCATTTTAGACAAACATGATCCATGTGGGGCATTTTGGAAAGCTCATGTTGAGGCATTTTGAAGGCTCATATTAGCAAGAAACAATTTTGAATACATTTTGAACGTTCATATCAACAAATGTTGGGGCATGCTGAAGGCCTATATCATCTTATGGAAAGATCATTGATTTGAGCAAAATATTTCCAATGAGACAGAAAGGTATGAAGAATGAAAATAGTGAAACAATGATAGTGGAGCTGACTATACATAATTGTTTTGTTCATCATACAGTTGCATTATTCTGGTAATTCGATGTTGGCAAACCAAAGCGTCCCACTTATATTCCCACTGAGTTTTGTTCTTAAGTGACATCCTACAAAAGTTCTGAACACTACGCAAAGAGCATCACTGATTGAGAAATCTGGGCAGAAGCCACAGGAAAGGATTAATGTGTTATCAAATGTTTTAGGAACCAATGATTATGGTGTTGAACCAATGTTGCGATCATATGGTATTTCCATTTGTTGATCTGAGATAAAGTTTGACTTCTTCAACCCCAAGGTTATAAGTGAGATATGATGAAGATTTTTTTTCCACAGAAGGGGAGCTGAGATTTTAACAACAAGAAACTAGTGGAGCCAACTAAGGTTGAACGATAGGTTGTTGTTATACACCTCGACATGATATGGTCCAAATAGTCTTGTTCGAGATTTGATTAGATATGGAGATATGAAAGGAATTAGGATAAATATTCCTTGTGATGTGTTTCAAGAGTCAAATTAGAACAAAATCTGCTCTCCTAATTAATCTCTGTTGAGTTTAGCATATCTACATCTATATTTTTCAAAGATGATCAATTCTCTTTTCAAAGATGAAAGCTTTATTGACAAGTCCAAGCAAAGAAAGGTGATGTATCCAGGACAAAATGGGGCATCAAGATCATAATTCTGACTACGACAAGAGTTCCACAAATGAAACATTTCTTTTGAGACTTTAATAAAACAAAGAAAACACAAAGATGCAAGTGGATTAGATGGTTCATCAGAATGCCAACTTGAAATGACATTTTGACTAAGTGAAGGAAGACCGAGTTTACCATTTTGAAGTCAAATGAAGATTGCATCAACATTTTTGCATTCATAAGAACATCATTTGCATATAAAAAAGTCATGCATTACATGTTGCATTTATATTTCATGCATCAAAGCATATTTTTTTAATAGATTTTCCAAGAAAAGAAGAGAAGAAAAAGACAGAATTCAAGCCTTGAATGAAGGGAATTATATTTCGATTGGCAGAATCTCAAGAATTGAGGAGCCCAATCCAAGAAGAATAATTACTTTGATGTGGGGTCACATTACCCAAACAACATGATGTTTTCAAAAGATTTTTTTTAAGAAACTAAGCCTAATTTTCAGGGGTTTCTTGATACCGATTTTCAATGAATTTTTATAAGAAACTAAGCTTGAGGGACCATCGTGATATGTAGGGGTTCTTTGATGACAAGCTTGAGGGACCAACGTGATATATAGGGGTTCCTTGATGACAAGCTTGAGAGACCAACGTGATATGTAGGGGTTCCTTGATGACAAGCTTAAGGGATCATCGTGATATGTAGGGGTTCCTTGATGAACACTTAAGGGGCCAACGTGATATATAGGGGTTCCTTGGTGACAAGTAAGAAACTGAGCTTGATTTTTAGGGGTTTCTTGATGAGTAAGTCCTTTGGGCCATCAGTAAGTCTTTCGAGCATGATGCGTAAGTCCTTCGGGCTATCCATAAGACCTTCAGTGCAGGATGTTTTCTAATGAGATTTAAGAAACTAAGCCTTCGGGGGTTTCTTGATTTGTAAGTCCTTCGGGCCATCTATAAGACCATCAGTGCATGATGTTTTCAAATGAAATTTAAGAAACTAAGCCTTCGGGGGTTTCTTGATTTGTAAGTCCTTTGGGCCATCCATAAGACCTTCAGTGCAGGATGTTTTCAAATGAGATTTTAAGAAACTAAGCCTTCGGGGGTTTCTTGATTTTTAAATCCTTTGGGTCATCAGTAAGTCTTTTGAGCATGATGCTTAAATCCTTCGGGTCATCTGAAAGCCTTTCGAGCAAGATGATAAGTCCTTCGGGCCATTCATAAAACCTTCGGGTAGAATGTTTTCAACATTTCCGTTGCTTGATTCATGACATTTTGAATCAGCGACGACTCTTAAAACAAATTTTATATCACCTGAGATAGTTCTTCTTTGAACAAATTTCTTTGCATTCATTTCATATTTTTATATTTGACAGGAATTCCAGAGATCAGCAAAGATTTCAGTAAAGATCATGATTCATCATAAGTGGAGATGAATCAGCAACGTATCACTCGAGGGATCAACATTTTACAATGAATGATATTTAAATTAAATGCTAAAAAAGAGAACCGGACAAAAACTGGTTGTCTTTTTCATCTTTGCCCTATTCTTGTTAACACAAGAATGTGCAAAGAGGGACAACTGTAGACAACCGTTTTTTTTTTCGGGTCCAAAAAAATTGATATTATTATTATTATTATTATTATTATTATTATTAATTTTGGTTACAATGTTTGCAGGCCCACATTACAACAAGACCCACCACTACACCAAAACCCAGCAGATCAGGAGCCCGGATCAACAACCCAGATGCCAGATCCAATACAGCAAGACCCGACCCGAAGCAAACCGGGTCCAGACCCAAAACCATAAACCAACCCAAGCTTATTAGATCTAAACTAAATTAGGGTTTTAACCCTAAATAGTTTCTAGCACCGCCAGTGACACCAACCGCCGCAATAGTGAACGTCGATCAGCTGCAAACAGTGAACGCCGACCATTGAAGTCACATGTCGTCATTGCATGTGTTGAAAACAACCAAATCAATATCAACCAAACCAAATCCACTAAATAAATTTTTAAACATGATCAAATCTAGTGGAGAAACCATTACAAATAAACACCCGAAATGCCACTAAAATCCTACTAAAATATCACTAAAATCCTACTCAAACACCATTATTCGGGCATTAGTGGAAGAGCCAATACTAAGCAACCAAAAATATGTTATAAATGGGGCTGATTCGGAAAACAAGAGGAGGAAGGATTACATTTTAAAGGGGTTCTCGGTTTTCAACAGGGATTCATCACAATAAAAGGAAGGAAACAATTTGTATGGGTGAGGCTTTTTCATCAGACAAGTGGGGTGAAAAATAGTTTGAAAAAAGGTAGAAATTTTTAGATCAACTAGGGGGAATTTTCATTGTAACAGAAAGAGGGGGTTCTCTTTTCAGTATATTTTCCAAAACACGAAAGCAATAAAACATAAAAAAAATTCATGTATTTTGTTCTTATTTTTTATTTTTATTTCGAGCATAATAAAAAAAATCGAAGAACAAGAGAGAAAAATAAGGAAAAAAAGAGTTTACCTCGGATTTAAGGCTCTCACCGATGACCAAGCGTTCGTCGAAGTGTTCAAGGTGCATTCTTTGTGTTAGGTTGCGGTTATGAGGGATTTTGAAAGTTTAAAGGTTCGGTTTAGAGAAAATAGGGGTTTAGGATTGGTATTTTGGTTTGTTTCGAAGGAGAATGGTCCCTCGTTGGGGTGGCGTAGGGTGGTGGTCATGGTGGTTCATGGCCACCGGTATGATTCATATAGAAACAAAGTAACAAATAAAAAAAATTAAAACGGGGAGAGAGGGAGAATCTGCCGCATATTAGAGAAGAAATGAAAGGTTGTTGGGTGTCTTAGTTTAGGTTTAGGATGAAATTAGTTTAAAATAAGTTTTTTATATTAAATGTTTATTGAAAGTTCACGTGCATTTATGCTTTAAGTACTGTTATCATATTCTTTTTTCATTTTATTTCAGCTTTTTGGTGTCTTAATTAAGTAGTTTTGTAGCTTTTTATATATTGGTTATTTATATAGGCTTTTATTTGGAAATAATTAAGTTTTAGTCCTCAAAATACATGTTTCATGAACTTTTAATTTCATATTCATATTTTACGCATATTTTATTTTGATCCCTGGTTGGAGTCAAGTTATTTTTTTGTTTGTTTTTACATTTGGTTTGTCATTTTGAATTTTTTCCATTATAATCCTATACATGTTTAGGGATTTATTTTTTATTTCAATGTTGGTAATTATGTTAATTTATATTTTGGTCACTTGCATTTTTTCTGTGTCATGACTTATGGTGGTTTACATGTGACTTAATATTTATATAAAATAAATTTACATACATGTTGTGCATATAGTTTATTTCGTGTTTACTAATTATTGTACATGTACATCATATTATAATTAATATATGTGTAAATCTATGTTTATTTAGGACTTTTTATATATATTCTATATATATATAAATGCTTGTTGTACAAATGATGCCTTATGTCTTATATCACGTGTAATACACTAATTATTGTGCTAAAGTGGCTTTACATTTAATATTATATATAAAATCTTATTATATATATGTTTTGTATGGAATCATTAAGTGTTCTCCACGTGTAATATACTAATTATGTGTGCTAAAGTGACTTTGCATTTAATATTATGTATACAATCTTATTATATATATTTTGTATGGAAGCATTAAATGTTTTGATATATGTGTTACTCCATGATTAGGGTTTTATTTAATTAGTTATATTATTTTGCATATTGATATGTTTACATATGTGAGTATACAAGTGATTAATTTACAAATCGTATGACATTTTTTACAATAATTTTCACATGTTATCTTCACGTGCATAACTTGACATTATTACATAATTGATTAAGGGTAATACCCTTTTAATTTAAAATTGTTTTAAGTGGGTTGTCTTAACGTATTAGATATCCGCTTTTGACGATTTCAAATTAGAAGTATATTCCATTAGTAACACCTACAAATTGATTCATCACTTTAAAATTTGGGAATGTAAGAAAAAGAAATGTTCGGCTATTTAAATTTATCGAGAAAATGTTGTTATACCTCATCTAAGATATGGTCTCGATATTTTTAAATAATTGAATATTCTTTATCTTTCTAAAAGGTAGGTAATTTTAATCTGTTTTGGTGCTTTTTGAATATTGTAAAATTCATGTTGTTGTTTTGTGGGATCATAAATCAAGTTAAAATCGAATTTGTAAGTTTCATTGCAAAGACATTAATTAATCGACTAGGTATCGATTTTGGGCGCTGTGGGGTGCTAATCTTTCCCCACGCGTAACCGACTCCCGAACTCATTTTCTGATAACGCGGACCTCCATTTATTGTTTTAATTAAAATTAATTTTTTATTTAAAATGACAAAAAAATATTTTTTGGTGTCCAATCACACCTTAATAAAAAATTGGTGGCGACTCTTCGAACCATATATTTTTCTTATCACAAAGTAATTTCTAAATTTTCGAAAAGAGAGGTTTTTTAAAATCATATTACTTTTTAATTAAAAATTAATCAATTGAGAGATAAATTAAAAATGGTGTGGTTTTCCAAAATCTCGATCCTTTGAGAAAAAGACCGTTTCGACAGATCGCGGTATCATATTTTCCCTTTTTATATCCCTGCCTTTCGGCTTAATGCCTTGTTTGGCTTTGGAATTCAAAGAGCGGTTAAGGATTACGATTTCGCATAGCAAGATGCGAATTGGAGTTAGAAGGGAGGCAAAGGAAAACATCAGTGCTCGTTGGGCCTTTGCTCGTTACGAGCGTTCCTCTACCCTTCCTGATTTACTCCTTTTTTTCCCCTTTTCTTCCCGTCCCGGCGGAAAGAAGAAAAGGAAAAAGAAAAGGAAAAAGAAAAGGAATAATGTAAATGATCAAACTCCTGGAGCCGGTGGGTTTGACGGGTTTTTCATCTAACCGGCAAAGTCGACAAGATCATCCATCGGCCTTATATCTATATTTGACTGGGCTATGTATCTGATCTGTGCCATTTGTTACCCACGTGGGATTAAATTTATTGGATAACGATAAAAATGGATTTTTTTAAGAGAATAATAACTGTTTTTAAAATATAGGGTAAACTATACCATGACCATTTAAGTATTAAGACCTTTTATTTTTACCATCGATCTTTTAATTTTATCAACTATATCACCTAATTATTTAATTGTTTTCAATCAAGCGACTTGCCGTTAATTGGTGATGAAAAATTGATATAATTATATATTTATTCCTCAACAGTCATACACTATATCAATTTGATCCTAATTTTATTTAATTTAATAAATTAAATTATATAATCATATTGTGACACATGTCACACCATGAATGGAGAATTTTTTAACTTAATTATTTTATTTTTCACCCAATCATATGATGTCAAATTACCAATTGGGTTATATACTAACACCCAAACCACTGGACTAAAACCACTAATTGGTTATGAAATGCAACATATAAAATATAACATATTCTGATGAATGGAATAATAATAATAATAATAATAATAATTTTCACATTTTTTAATAATCTCTCACACACATATATATATATATATATATAACTAAATTTATTTTTATTAACAAATATATGAAATTATTTGATAAAGTTAACAATAACTTATATATATAATCATCAAATTAAATCTTTTTAACTTAAGTAACAATTTTTAAAAAAAATAATAATTACATATATATTTTAACTCAAGATTATTTAAAAATTAAAATTTTAATGATTATTTTTTAACTTAAGTAATAATTTTAATTTTTTATTAATGATTTTATATATCTTTAACTTAATTTATTTTTATTAAAAATATATGAAATATTAAGAAAACTTAAATTGAGTTAAATATATATATGAAATTATTTTAAAATTTTAAAATTATTTCTTAAGTTAAAACTAAAATTATTTTTTACTTTCATTTTTTCTGCTATTTGTTATAATATCTAATCCAAATGTTGCATTTTATAACCAAGCATAGGGTCTAGCTAAATGGTACGAGTGATGATGTACAAACCATATGACATAAATTTGATTCCTAACTCCCCTCCTTGTGATTTCTTCTTCAATTACTAATTTTTCATCCAATCCGATGATGACATGTGTCATAATCTGATTAGAGGATTAGATTTATTAAATTAAATTAAAATTAGTATCAAATTGATAGAATGTATAACTATTGGGGACTAAATATATAATTATACTAATTTTTAACTGTCATGTCAACACTTTCGTCAATTATTAACGGCATGTGGCTTGATTGACAATAATTATATAGTTAGTTAGTCCAATTGACAAAATTAAAACATCAATAGTGAAAGTAAAAAACTAATTAGTTGAGTGATAATGGTATAGTTTACTCTAAAATATATTTAACTTTAGAAAATAAATAGAATATTTATTAACATTTTAAAAATATTTTTTATACTAATATATTAAAATTTAGATTTCCATTACACGTGTATTTATGTCAATTTATACTAATATTTGGTCTTAAATTCTATTGAATGGTTAAGTGTCTTTTAAAATAATTTTGAGTGATTACAATATAGTATATGTTATTAATATTTTGTAATCATTAATGATATATATACTTTGCAGACACAATTGTTTTAACTTAAAACCTTAAGAAAACATAATATTTCCTTTAACCATGGGACTACTTAATAGATTCTTCACTTACCTTGTTGGATTTTAAATATTTAATTCCTCGAATTTTATAAAATAATTAAGTTTTCAAACTTTTAAAAAAGTTCAATTAATGCTTCTATTATAGTATCATTTATATATTAATTGTTATCATCACAAAGTAATCGATGATATAAATTATTGGTTAAAGAATTTAATCAATAAAAAAATTAATTTAAAAGTTTTATTAAATGTAAAAAAAAAAAAATTTCAATTGATTTTGTAATACCCAAAAATTTTTGCCTAGTGACCAAAATGAATAACGTGAAAGTTTGGTGGCTAAAGTATAAAATTGGCAAAGTTCATAGACTAAATGGTAATTTTTGAAAAATATGTATTTTCCCCGTAAATGAATATTTTACCCAATGAATGACGTTTCCGGTATACTCTGATTTTTTGTATGAAATTTGTGTCAAAAGCTATAAAGTGTTAAAATTCGAAAAAAATCGGATAATCAGATTGAATCGAAACTTTAAGAAATTTTGCTAGATAATAGAGCAAGGACAAAGAAGTTATTTCCTATGTTTAAAAATAGGATTTAATGTGAACCATTGGATTTAAGATGATTTCCATGTTAAATCTTAACCGTTGGATTAAAAAGGATATGATTGATATTTTGAAAACTTATAAGGGCAAAATTGTAAACTACTAATTTATTGGTATAATTTCAGCCTTTGAATGAAAAAAATTAATAGTGAAATGATTAGGAGCGAAATGATCATTTTAAATTAAAAAGAATTTTAAATTCATTTTACGTATTAATAGTAAAATTGACTAAATAAAAAAAAAGAACTTCAAGTTTTTTTTCTCTAATTTGCTGCTGCTGCCGTGAGCTTCAAAAAGAAAATTAGCATTGAAGCTTGGTCAAGGTAAGGAGAACAAAAAAGAACAAGTCTAAATCTTTTCATGAGGTTACATTTTGAGTCTTTACATAATGTCAAGGTTGATCATAGTGTTATAGAAAGGAGGAACTAAGCATCAATTTTCCAAGCTAACACAGTAACTACATCTTACCTAATGTATTTTGATTTCTTAGTTGACAATGTATATGTTTTTCAGTGGTTGGCTTTATTTTGTATTACCTTCTAAAAGTTAGCATAATAAGTTGATGTTAGGTTGTTTGAAAGACTAGGTTACATATTTGGTATACGATTGTATAAACAAAGTTTATTTTGATTTATCAGAATCATTACAGCTACAGGTGAGGGTATTAAATGAAATTGATAAATATTCATGTATGTTTCGTAAATATTCATTTAGGTTTTATATTGAAAGAAAAGACTTTTTAAAATAAAAATGATTAGATTGTTTTTAATCAATTCTTGGTAAGTTTATTTTTAACTAAATTAGTAAACGAGATAAATTTTATCGAAATAGATTTGATAGTATATTGGATATATTGTGTGATATCTTCGACTCGTATTCAATAAATGAATACGAGGAAGGAGTGTTACAATTTTTTTTAAAGTAATTTGAGGGTTTTTCTTTTTTATTGTGGGGATTTCTTTCTATCATCGGGTACCAAGAGTAGATTAGTAAGGATGGATGAAATCCATTTATTTGTTACCAAATAATAATATCCACCTGATGCAATAGTCGTTGAAACTAGGGGCGAACATTCAAACAAGTTTAGTGAAATCGAGTCAAAAAAATTTTGAGTTATTTAAATTGACGAGTCATATTTTGTGACACGAACTTAACTTGGAATTTTTTCAAATCAAGTTGAGTTTAAGAAATTTGAGTATAGCTATTCGAGTTCCTATACAAATTTTATTATAATTATTTATAGTATTATGGTAAGGATTGATTCTAATTTTTTGATTTTCTCTAATCATATAATATATATATATATATATATATATATATATATTCTTTAAACATTATAATGTATATAAAATAAGATCTAAAATTATAAAATATATTTACAATATTATATTTTAAAGAAGATATTTTGAGAGTAAAGAATTGATGAGAATATAAAAGAGTCGAAGAATTGATGGGAAAAAAGAATTTGCAATTAAAAGACCAAATTGAGTAAAATGTTAAGTTAAGGGACTAAATAAAAAAGAGAGTATATTTTTAGTAAAAAATAAGAATTGAATATACTTAGGTATTCTATAGCGGTATAAGAGCGTGAGATTCAAATTTAGTAAAAAAATAAACTTAAAATGAAGGATGAATTGAATAAATAAATAAATCATGAAAAATTAAGGGGCTAAATTGAAAAATAAAAAAATTATTATTAAAAAGATGAATAAAAAGCACATAATTATTTTATGATGGTTTAAGAGCATGCGATTTAAATTTAGTAAAAGTATACTTAAAAGGAAAGAAGAATGACAATAATAAATAAATTAGGATCTAAATTATAAAATTATCAAAATAATTAGTCATTTTTCATTTTTAGAGTTCAAATTTTAATTGGGTAAAGTATAGTACTGGTCATTAAACTTTTTAAAGCTTTTATTTAGATCCCCAACTTTTAAAACTTGCAATATAGTCCCCCAACATTTAATACGTTTGCAATACAATCCCCCCAACATTTAGTCTGTTTGTAATATGGTCCCCGATGTAACCGACCGTTTGACGCCATTACACTGTTGTTAGTACGTTTGCAATATGGTCACTGAACTTTTCAAGCACTTGTATTTAGGTTCCTCAACTTTTAAAACTTGCAACACAGTCCTTAATTTCATTCTAAACCCCAAATTCCTTTTCGATCTCGAATTTCCTTTTTCGCTTCTCTCTTCTCTCTCTCTCTCTTCTTATTTCCAGCGTAACTTTTCAGTCGGGGTTGTATGGAAAATTCTAATCTAACTTTGAATTATGTGGAGGTGTTGACTTGAATAAGGGTCCATTGAAAGAAGAACCGACCAAGGGACTATCGGGACCATCAACGATTCAAGGTGTAATGTTAGATACAAGTCATCTCAGGTGAAGCATAGATGTTCGATGAAATGCTTGTGAGAAAAAATTGGGGTTAGAAATGCAGAGTTGACAAATACTACTAAGATGAACTAAGTATCATTGTTGAAAGTCACCAACAAAGCTGGAATTATTTTGTATAAATGACATATAATAATTTCTTTGTTTAATCTTTGTGGTTAAAGATTTTCCAACAGATTATCAAATATAATAAAATCCCAAACAGCGCATTCACCTCTCAGTTTCTTTCGCAACTCGAAAGGCATCATGATAGGGTCAAGTAGCTACTCCAAATATACTACCCTGCCATGATGCCTTTCGAGTTGCATGCATGCTGAATTGTCTTCTAAAGCTATAATTCAATATAATTCAACTGTAAAATTTCCAAAACATGTAAAAAAATCCAATTCGTTCACGATTTATCAGTCTCATAATCAACAAGAACTTATAAAAAAGAATACCAGTTCACAGGACATCAAAAACCACATGTCGGATCAATACAATTCCAGTAAACTAGTATCAACAGTCTCTCGGATTGAGCCTGGCGATTTCACTTGTCGATACTCACAACCAATTCCTTGATTTAAAGAAAAACCAAACAATAAGATAAAAAAATTTAGCCTAGGACCCTATTTCACTTCTATTCTGATGTACTGAATATCTTTCTTAAGGAGTACTAAAAGTTTCGATTAAGAAGAAAGAAAGAAAATTAGATGGTTTTGGTTCAAAACTAACACTGAATATCTAGATCATTAACATGCAATTCCAGAAACATAAAAATTTCAACAAAAAACACACAATGCGAGCTGAAAATGGGAAAGTGAGAAATAGGAAAAGCTTACTTATGGATAGCCCAAAAGAGAAAATAAATACCTTCTTGCAAGTGAGGGGAGAGGCTAAGAAATAAACGTAATCGGTATTGCGTTCCAGCAATTCTTCCTCCATTTTTTCTTTGCAAATAAAGACAGAGCACTGCTTGGGTTTACAATTTTAGATGGCGGAAAATTGAAGAACAAAAACCAAACGAGAGTGCATGTGAACGAAAGAGACTGAGAGGTGAATACGCTGTTTGAGATTTCATTATATTTGATCATCTGTTGGAAAATCTTTAACCACAAGGATTAAACGAAGAAATTATTATATGCCATTTATACAAAATAATTCCAGCTTTGTTGGTGACTTTCAACAATGATACTTAGTTCATCTTAGTAGTATTTGTCAACTCTGTATTTCTAACCCTATTTTTTTCTCACAAACATTTCATCGAACATCTATGATTCACCTGAGATGACCTGTATCTAACATTACACCTTGAATCGTTGATGGTCCCGATAGTCCCTTGGTCGGGTCTTCTCTCAATAGACCCTTATTCAAGTTAACACCTCCACATAATTCAAAGTTAGATTAGAATTTCCCATACATCCCCGACTGAAAAGTTACGTTGGAAATGAGAAGAGAGAAGCGAAAAAGGAAATTCGAGATTGAAAAGGAATTTGGGGTTTAGAATGAAATTGAGGATTGTGTTGCAAGTTTTAAAAGTTGGGGGGACCTAAATGCAAGCGCCTGAAAAGTTTAGTGACCATATTGCAAACATACTAACGACAGTGTAACGACGTCACATGGTCGGTTACATCGGGGACCATATTGCAAATGGACTAAATGTTGGGGGACTGTATTGCAAACGGGCTAAATGTTGGGGGTTGTATTGTAAGTTTTAAAAGTTGGGGGACCTGAATGAAAACTTTAAAAATATTCAGTGACAATTATTATACTTTACCTATTTTAATTTAAATTAAACTCGAAAATCGAATCAATACTTTAAATCTAATAATTCAATTTGAATAATTTAAAATTTGAATAATTTAAACCAACCATTTAATAATTCAATTTGAATAATTTAAAATTTTAAAAAATTAATTTTTCTAATTGAGCCTAGTTTTATCTGCGGATTGAAATGCAACTTGATAGATTCCATTGAGCCCAAGAGAGCGGAGTGGAAACTGGAGGACGCAAAAAGCTGACAGAGAGGAGAAGAGACGCGACGATACACGAGGTGACTCATGAGTTATGAGACTCATTACTAATCAACGACGTTACTGGAAATTTACATCCGCTTTCGGGCGCTGCTTGGTCTAGATTCTTCTCGAATCAAATATCCCTCACAAATTATCCACATAGGCATCGTCATAGCTGAACTCAGCTTGCTCGAAAACGTCGCGATTTGGTGAACCCTAAAAGTAACCCCTCCATTTCCGTACACATTCGATTGCCTTATTCTCGATCACATCTGAATTCTCAGGTACCTCCGGATTTTAATTATTCCGCTTAGACTTCTGCATACTGTTTAGGTTCGTGCCTTTGGTTCCGTTGTTATTAGTATTATTTTTTTCTTCTGTTGTCTTCGATGTGAATCTACCGTTTTATTGGGTTTTAATTTGATGAAGTTTCCCTGAAATGTTTTTGACCATTTTTTATTTCCTCTAGGTTCTCCGACCCGACGATTGCTATGTGGTTGTTTTGAATGATTGATGTTATCGTCGTTTCCGATTTGTTGCATTTGCCATAACATCTTGTTTATTACCATTTTGCATTTTCTGTAGTTTTTCTTTATATTTGTCATGATTTCATTTGCTTTAGGAGCTAACTACTTTTTAGCCGATGATATTTTACTTTGGGAATTTGAACTAGTGGAAAATTTTGAATGGAAATAATATTATCACTTTTCTTTTGCTGTTATAGGCACTTGTAGCTGTTGAGTTTCCATGGCAGATCAGCACTGTAATGAAGGTTCGAGTATGGGCAGCACTTCTGGGGAATCTTCTGATTCACTTGTAGAGCTAAGAATCAAGACTCTTGATTCACGGATTTTTAGTTTCCTGTTGACAAAAATGTAAGCGCTAGCTTTTGATTGCCATCTAGTGCATCTTTAATTTTTATGAAAATTTTGCGTCATCAAGCTTTAGTTGATACCTCTTACTTGGATGGATTCAGACACCAGTTTCATTGTTCAAGGAGAGAATAGCTAAGGAACTTGGTGTTTCAGTTGGTCAGCAACGGCTGATTTTCAGGGGAAAGGTCTTAAAGGATGATAATCTCCTTGCTGAATATCGTATCCTGTCATATATGTTGCTAGAAACATCATTTCCTCAAACTAGATATGTTATGCACGAAGTTTTACTGTGCTGCAGTTTGATGCAGGACTAATTATTGGTTTCTTACATGGCACGTTCATTTGCACAATTATCACAATTATATAATTTAAAGCATGACCTCTGTGCATGCAAGTTTGTATTAGTTTTGTTCCTGGAAAAGTAAGTAGATTGCTAGTGGTGGTAACTGCTTCTTATTTACTATATTAATTTGTAGTAACTTCATGCTATGTGTCATAGGTAACCAGATTTGGAAATTAGTTATTGTAACTATAAAAAAAAGGGAATCAAGATGTTGTCTTATCTACTTAAGTTTGATATCTTGTTATAAGTTTCATTTCCTTATACCATATATCCTTCACTAGCATTTTAGAAGTTGAGAATGGGCATACATTGCACTTAGTTGAAAGGCAGCCTGCCCAATCACCACCTTCATCTGATGCAAGTTCAGGAGAGGCAGATGGAAATAACAGTAATAGAGGTATCAATATATACAGTGGTGCTTTCTGGTCTGTGAAATTAAATTCGGTGTGTTTTATTAAAAGCTGTAGCTATCAAGAGTGAGTTGAACTATGAATGACAGGAAATGGTGCTGCTTCAGGTGTCCCTCGTAACCGAATTGGGCAGATTTCACACAGTGTGGTTCTTGGGACCTTTAATGTTGGAGATCAAGGTGATGGCGGTGTTCCAGACCTTAGCCGGGTCAGTGCGCTCTCTCAATTTTTGAAGCGTATCGATTCACCTTTAACAATGTTGGTGAAGGGATGCTGATTATTAGTTCATTATTTGTTGCTTGACTTTTAGGTAATTGGGGCTGTTCTAAATTCTTTTGGAGTTGGAGGTCAGTCTACTACAAATGGTACCATTACACAGTCTTCAACCACTGTGAGTAATGCTCGGTTACAAACTTCTCTTTGCTTAAAATTAACAAGTTAAATCTGGCTTTTGATGGTATCAAAAAGCCCTGGTTAATCATCTTCATCATTTGTTACAACACGTGATTGTATTTCCCTCTAAGCTTTGTGTTGGAAAATGCTTCAGCTTTAAATTATTATTTCTCACATTTTCTTATGCATAATGCCGAACATGCCAATGATTCAAATGTAGCCAAAATGGAAAAACTAGAGTAATCATTGATAATGCTTTTGGCTTCTCAAGGTTGTAGTAATATAGAAGGCTCGAAGTAATTGAATAATCAAAATAATACTATCTTTCAGGTTCCTCAAGGAAATGAAACAAATGGAGGACGTGCTGCTGGTGAGAACCAAGCAGGAATCAGGCACAGTCTGCACAATCATTTCCCAGTCAATTTTTTCAAGTTGCTCATCAAGTTATGCCAATTCCTTTGAGTGTAGCACAAGTTTCGATTCCTTCACTTAATACAGTTGTGCAATTGAACTTATTCATCTTTTAGCATATTCTAATTTGATTGTTGTCTAATTCCATCCTTTTCTTTTTCTCCAGCCTATTTTCAATTCTTTAAATACTCTCTCCAAGTTTATGAACCGAATGGAGGCACATTCCCCAAATGGTGATAATTCTTAAATTATTAAGCATTTGTTTGGAAATAGTTGCAACGACTAATTGCTACTGCATTATGCAGGCTATCAGCCACATACATCTACAACTAACATAAGGGACCAGCCAAAGGTTGCATTACCATCTGATGCACGAGATCTGCCAACACCTGAAGCATTGAGCATTGTAATTCGACATGCAGTACGGCTTCTTAGCAGTCATGCTATTGGTGCATTGTCTGTAAGTGCCATGCATTAGCATGTTTCCTGTATTTACTGTCTTTTGGAAATTTTGAGGCTTTTTCTTGTTATTAAATGTTTAACCAAATTGATGTGAAGGTTGATATAATATGTTGAATACTAGTTTCCTTCTATAATTTGAAAACTGTTCCTCAGTTTTGTGCTAAAATCTCTATGAATTTTCTTCCGCATGTGAAATTATTGGCTGTCTGGTTGAAATTTTGTACGTTATGAAATGCACAAGTACTCATGTAGATTGAGGAAGCTAGATGGGAATTCTTTCTGTTATATGATTTGAACATCATAGTTTAAGTTAGAGCAGTTTTAAGATTATTATATAACCGAGGATTCTTTACTCTGAATAGATTCCACATTCTTTTTCTTTCTACCTTTCAAGTTTGAGAGATTTACATCAGATTCTATGTATCTTTTTAAATGCTGCTACTTTTGTAGCATATTGCAGGACGTTTAGAGCAAGAGAGGGATTCTTCTGATCCTACAGTGCGGGGGCAAATTCAAACAGAATCAGTGCAAGCAGGTCTTACAATGCAGCATTTAGGTTCTCTTCTTTTAGAGCTTGGCCGAACCATATTGACGTTGCGCATGGGACCTTCTCCTGTATGATCCACAATCTCTTGCATCCTTATTCCCTGTCCTCATCGAATAATAACATGTCACTAAATGCTTCTTTAAATTCACAGGCAGAATCTTCTGTTAATCCTGGACCTGCAGTTTATATATCTCCCTCTGGGCCGAATCCTGTAATGGTTCAGGTATGCTAAAAATTTGTTTACATTGTATCAAGTTGTAAAATGACTGTAGAATCCTGCTAATATATTATATTTATATATGGTAATGTGTAGATACATTGATTAATGGAACAAC
This sequence comes from Hibiscus syriacus, assembly GCF_006381635.1. Lineage (NCBI taxonomy): Eukaryota > Viridiplantae > Streptophyta > Magnoliopsida > Malvales > Malvaceae > Hibiscus > Hibiscus syriacus. The sequence continues at coordinate 3,715,526 of NW_024062765.1, forward strand.
TCTGAGCAATTTATTCATGTAGCTGATTCTTTCATTCTAATATGTGTTTTCTGTTGATTATTACCAATAGCTAAATTGAAGAATATGATATATGGTTGTATCAATTTTTTAAAATACTGCACAATCCTGCTAATATATCCTATTCATGTTTGTTTCGGAAGAAAACAGGGAGTTCTTAGATGTAAAAAACTGTATTTTACAATTTTAACATGTTATTGTTAGTTCTATGCAACCTGGTGTTTTTTTTTCTTGAGTACAGACACTGTACATCACCAGTTGGCTTGAGATGTGCTGAAACAACAATGGATGAACTTGCTTTGTTAATTCAAGAGTTTAAAATGTCTTTAGGATCTTATTTATCATGCATGCATTGGTTGTTTATTTGCAGATTTTCCCCCTTCAAACCAGATCCCTCTTTAGTGGTTCCCAATCTCCATCAAATCCTTTGACAGTAGGTTCTGTTGGTGTTGGAAATCCTGCACGGCACATAAACATCCACATACATCCTGGTGGGTATGCAGTCAGGACATAATTTCCCTTTCTAAATCTAAAGTAAAGAGACTTTTTTATTTTGTAATTGTCATTATTATCAGGCAGAACTCTGGCATCTGTGGTTTCAGCAGTTGGTAATAGAACAAGTAATGCGGAAGGGATGCAAGGGGAGCGTGGTAACAATGGTTCAGTGCGGGTTCTTCCTGTGCGAGGTGCTATTGCTGCTACTGACCAACCACATGCTACTGGTGCAATGTCCCTTGCAGCCCAATCTACACCCACCGAGTCATCTCTATCCTCTGTTGTTACCGAACTCAATTCAAGAATTAGAAACTTAGTCAGTATGCAGGGAGATACCCAGGCTGCATCAGGTAAATGGCAATGAATTGTTTTCAGATTCTAATAACTACATTGTTATTCATATTATATCTCTGGTATTTGAAGGTCAAAGTAGAATTGTGGAATTCATGTTGCATCTGGTACAGGTAGTCGGCAGCCCAATAATATTGATTCTAGTGGAGCTGGGGATTATACTGTTGCTGCTTTACCAGCAAACCTTGAAACTGAAGAACCAAAGGTGTGCTTTATTCACAATAAAATGATCTCAAGTAGGGATTATCTGTTTAGTGTCTCTGACCACTAATTTGTTACTATTAATAATCAGTCACAACCTCAGCATGTTGAAGTTAGCAACAATAACACGAAGAGTGGTGAGAGTTCAAAGGATGCATCAGTTGGCACAGTTGGATCCTCTCCTAGTTCAAGTGGAGAATCTATGGTTAAATCAGAAGATTCTTCAGGAAGTGTTCTCAAATCCAGTGAGGACAATGCCAAACCTGTACCACTTGGATTGGGGTTGGGGGGTTTGGAACGTAAGGTGTGATGATAAATTTTTTACTTTTATTATTAATCTAATTATGTTACTTCTATTGAAAATGATCATATGATATCATTCTGACCAGGGACAAGTCAAACCGACAAAATCATCTTCCACTGCCGGTGATAGTGGGGCCTCTAGTTCTTATCTTGATCAAAACCTGAGTGCTAGAACTACTGGTCAAAAGATTTTGCAGTCACTTGCATCTCGGAGCTCTTCTATAAATAGGTTAGATCCTTCTTCAGGCAATCCAGGTGTTCAAAGTAGTAGATTGTCAAGATTGCAGGGTTCCGTTGATCAATCAGGGGCTGTTAATGCTGTCTCTGAAGTTCTTCAAAGTCCTGCATTAAATGGCTTATTGGCTGGGGTTCAGAGCAAACTGGTGTTGGTTCACCAGATGATTTTAGGAACATGTTGCAGCAACTCACTCAAAGTCCACAAATCATGAACACTGTAAGTCAACTGGCTCAGCAGGTTGATAGCCAGGATATTGGAAACATGTTTTCAGGTTTTGGAGGAGGTCAAGGTGGTATTGATCTGTCACGAATGTTCCAACAAATGATGCCTATTGTTACTCAGGCGCTTGGTCATGGGCCATCTGTACGTCCGCCATTCCCTGCTGTAGAACCTAAATTGCAGGTATATTGTGATGAGGGAAGGTCAAATCTTGTGATCAAGATTTTCAGTTTTTTTTAATTATTATTTACATATAATTTAGATTTTTCATGTGGTTTGTGTGTGTGTGTGTGTATACACTGACATGGAGGACTGTTCTATCTCTGTTTCTTCCAGGATATTGAAAACATGGCTCAGAGGATTGTGCAATCTAATCAACCAGGTAACGTCTTCCATGCCGTTGCCGAAAATGCAGTTCAAGTATATGGTAATGGGAGGAATGCCGAAGAACTTCTGATTGAGTTGTGTGGTAAAGGTCTTGCGAAGGTGAGTTGTCTGGCTCGGAGATATTGTCTTTGCAAATGCAGTGAGAAGTTTTAAGTGGTTCCATTATGTTGAGAAATAGAATGGCTTAAACAGCATTATCCTCTTAACTGCCTAATTTTCCATATTGGTTATTGAACAGAAACTCATAATATTTTCTTACATGTTCAGGAATACACAGATGCTACAGCAGGACCTACGTCAAAGATTTCAGGATAACTCTCAGAAGGATAAGTCTAGCTCCTGATTCTTAGAAGTAAAAATTGTTATTATTTCTTCTGAAAGTTGTGCGGCTAATCTCTTGTACTGTGTTGGGGTAATTTATTATCCAGACTCCATTTGTAAACTCAGGCTTCTGGGATGATTGATCCATATTTGTTTTGTATGTGCTCATTGTTTAATTGAAATTATCAATGATAATTATATAGTTTATCATCAGGCCATTGGTGTGTTTCTTTATGCTGGTTTCTTAGATATGAAAATGCAGACATCTATTACCTCGTTTTTCAATTAACTAACCACCCTATATTATCTAAAGATCCAAATGATCTAATATATACAAATTAAAGTTTCCTTAACATTTACGTGTTATGCTCGGCATTTCCGTTCATTTAAGCTTCTTGGATGACTGGTGTGGTTTAATTTAAGCTACATGGCTTCTCTTGGTTCTGCTCCTCTCGATTTTCATGAGAAATAACTTAAGCTAGGATTTGTTCATGGCCATCTGAATCAAAAGAGGGAGTGGGTACTCTGTGGATGTTTTTTAGTGGTTCAATATAACAAACAGTCCGTTCTATATATTGTTGATCAGGATTGTAGAATGAGAAGGGTGATGATTCCATATGCTTAGCTACTTTACATGGGCTTTATTTGTAATCTTAAGGGTATCTGAAACGTAGATAAGGTGAACCATGTTGTATTATTAACGTGATATAGTTATAGATATAACCCATAACTGAAATGATATCTGAAAACCAAAATGAACGGTGTGAAAGTAGTGTTCTTGACCAAGGGCGTGACTGCCGCACTCAAGTTATCTATGTACTTTGAAAAGAGAACTTTCAAAGTTGCATGTGGTTTGCTGGACTCTTGTCGCAATTTATGGTTATGCAGTCCGCAGAGCATGGATGAAAAAAGCTAACCCTAAAACTATATGAAATCAACTCGAGTCAAAACTATTTGTAACTTGAGCAGTGGTGATCCGAAACCGACTCGAGTCGGAACCTGTGTTGACCTGAACCCGAGTTGGACCTAGAATTTGTGGATTTGAACCCGACATGCATCCGATCTGAGAATGACCTGAACTCGAACTGAAAAGAGAATATGATAAACGAACCTGACCTACATTTGACTAATGTGAACCCGAACCCGAGATTAACCTGATAAATAACTGGTATTACCCGACCTATTTGATATTTACCTTAATTGATATTTACCTGACTTATAAATTACCATTGATGAAATTATAAGATTTTGATAAGTTGTGAGATTTTGAGTTTATAATAAATCATGTTAATTAATATGATAATTTTTAAATATTATAATAAATTATTAATTATGACAATTAAATTAATAAATTTACTTACTATATTAATTATGATTCTTATATTATAAATCTTAATTATAATCATTAAATTAATTTTATTAAGAATTTACTTATTGAACATGATTAATTAAATTAATTATAATCATTACAAGTTAAAATAATTTATTGGAATTGAATAAAAATAATTAAATTAATTATAATCATTAAAAGTTAAAACAATTTATTTATTGAACATGATTAATTAACTAATTAATTTGAATATTTATTAGCTTAATTTATGTTTTATGTAATAATTAATTAATAATGTAAAGATAATTTATCTTAAATTTTGAACATATATATAAAGGATAATATAAAAGATGAATTTCCTTGATATTAAAAAATTGAATAACATGATATTGAAAATTTGAATAACATAAAACTTATAACAATTCAATACAATAAAATTACAATAGAATGATAAAAAATAAATGTGTTAAAATTTAAGCTCTCATATCTTATAACAAGAATTTGATAAGCCTAAAAGTCTTACTTTGCAACCAGAAATTTCTTCATCGAGCTTTATCTCAAAAGATCTAAATGTTGCTAACATTATTAAATTACGAGAAATTTTTTAGCTTTAAAAGCCGAAATGCCACCAATATAATTTAACATGAGCAATTATTTAAATTTTTTTACAAGTTACAACTATTTATTCAAGTTAGACCAACAATAATTTACAAGGCAACAACAAGAAGCGTTGTATCAATTCAACATTCAACATTTCTGCATTCAACAAGCATCTAGTCAGTGATAAAACCAAAGGGAATATGATGGCCAACAGTGCCAAATATTTCTGACTTTACCAAACCCTTACATAATCAAGCATTCAACAAAAATTTCTAAATCAAACAATATCAAACATAATCATGACATAATCATGCAAGAAGCATTTAGCATGATACTTGTAGTAACTTGTAAGACACACAAAAAAACAGAAGCATTAGTAAACAATTTGAAAAATTAATTTAATAAGCATAATAGATATAGAAAAAATAAATTACCTTTAAAAGGAAGAAATAAGACATAATCATTTATAAACCAAATCCAATGTTTTGACTTACTGTAAAACACTATACAAAATTAAAAATAAAATCATTAATAAGCAATTCAAAATGTTATTGAAATTCAAATAAAAATAAAATAAAAAAATTATTTACCTTTACAGAGCAAAATCATTAACTACAACAAGATAATCTTTATCTCTTTCCTCCGGCTCAAAACCATTCAACCAATTACAGGTTGTTACAAAAATCTCATTATTTTTAGGTAAGAGTTTAGCTCTCAACTTGTTCAAAATTCGTCTCCCCATACTAAAGGATGATTCAGATGCAACTGAAGTAATTGAAATGACCAATATATCTCTCGCCATGCTAGAAAGTATCGGATAAGAAATACTTTGATTTTTCCAATACTCCAAAATATCAAAGTCTGATTCTCTAGTACAAGGGACAAGGGGCAAACTGATGTAAGAGTCAACATCTGATCGTCCACTCCTTGAAGCAACTAAATTGGCATCAAATTTTTTGAAAAAACAAAGAAAACAAAATAATTAAATTATGAAAACATAAAAAATAAATTAAAATAAATAAAATTGAATATGAAATTCTAAAAACTAACCTGAAATAGATCTAATTTTTTAAATGATCGAGGTCGATTAGAATTTGACCCACTTTTGTCTAAAGATGTGCTACTTTGGACAGAAGAAGAAGAAGAACCACAAGGTGTATTTTTTTTGAATAAAATACATATAACTCAAGAAAATCATTATAAATGAGACTTACCCTCCGTTGAACCCCGTCCTCGACATAAAGAACATTTACAACTCCTTCAAAAGTTGTAATTTATATCGAGGATCAAGTAAAACAACAAAAGACAAAATCATTAAGTGATAAGACCAATATTTCTCATATAGTTCAAGCATGGGTTCTGCCATTGCAGAAATACCTTCACAAGGATCATTATGAGCATCACACAACAATTTTTCAATTGCAACAATGTTAGCCAAGTACAAGTTAGAAGTGGGATACCTAGATCCAGAGAACATAGTAGAAATTTCATAAAACGGCTAAAAAAATCACAGATTGTTTGAACAGTTTCCCACTCATGATCAATAATGATTTTCAACTCATTTTCCCTATTAACAAACAAGTTTATGGCTACTCTAGCCTCAAGTTCCCTAAGAATCATTGAGTAAGTATAATTATATTGAGTAGAAACATCCAATAACAACTTACAACGGAAAGAAGAATCATAATCTTAATTCAAAGGCACAAAGGCGGGAGTTAAAATAATCAATAAACTTAACAATTTCACGCAATTTAATAATAGAAGAATCAATTACCTTCAAACCTTTTTGAACTATCAAGTTCAAAATGTGGGCACCGTACCTTATACGGAAGCACTTACCATTATAGGGAAGAGGAGAAATGACATTCAAATCATCTTTAAGTCTCTTAACCATTTTATCATTTGCAGAAGCATATCAAGTGTTATGATAAAAGTTTTTTTTTCAAGATCCCACTCACATATCATCTTTTTCACAAACAAAAAAATAGACTCACCATCATGGGCGGAGGAAAAAGGTGAAAATTCAGTATTTTAGACCAAAGTTTTAAGTTATTATCAACATAATGTGCAGTAAGAGAAAAATAAGAACGTGAAGTGCATCAGTCCATCACATGTAAAACATATACGACTTGAAACATAATACATTGAACTATGTAACAATTTTTTATGCTTTTCATGCTCCAACATGTAATACTTATTAACAGTATACCTCAATATATTTGTAACACCAGACCCGTACCTGACCCGGATACAAATCTGAGGTGTCACATTGACTTTTCGAACACTTTGACTCATTTAAAATTCATCTAAAACTTTTCAATGAAAAAAAAGCTTTTAAAAACATAGTTATAAACATATCATAACATCTATGTCTTACACCTTTTAGTACATGCCAACAATCAAATCACATACTATTTAGTTTACTTTGATATGATATTCTCCCAAGCTATGATGTCCTTGTAACATCCCAAAATCCCGGCTTGTTACCAAAATATAAGATTTTGAAATTTTATGGTCAATTTTGATAAATTGAAAAGTTCAGGGATTTAATTTAAATTATTTGTGTAGGATTGATTAGTAAATATGGAAGAATAGAAGGGCATAATGGTCATTTGACAAAGGAAATGAATTTAAATTTTTTTGGGTGTAATATAAACCCTGGAGGATGTGAGAAAAGGAAAGAAAAATCTGGAAACTTATTCTCTTCTTCTTCTTCCACCGTGAGTGCTTGACTAAGGTAAGAATGCTTCTAGTTGGTTATTTCTTGAAATTTATGAGTGGTTTTGATTCTTGGAGTATTAGGAAAGCTTAAGGAAGCTTAAAGAAAAGTAAAACCTAAATGATGGATAAGTTATGGGTGATTAAGTAAAAATGGTTTTTGAGTGAATTCATGAGAAAGAGTTAGTAAATGGATTTTGAAGTCACATTTGACTTGTCATAAGCTGGAACAAGAAATCTAAAGTGTTAGATAGGGATTTGAGACATGTTGATTAATTGGTATGATTTTTGGTTCTAAGTGTTACTAGTGAGATATTGGATGTTTAGATGTGTTAAAGTGATGTAAGTTGATTTGAATAAGTGTAGTTGAGTTTAAAGGCTTAAAAGGAGAGTAAAGTGGGAAATTTATGTAAGTTTTGGTTATTTTTGGGTTAAAATGAGTAAGTTATGGGCAAGGGGTATTAGTATTGGATGAACAATACGATACTTCAAAGAAAAAATAGGGATATTTGGGTTTGGATATCGATACTGGAAGAATAATATCGATACCATATGGTGAAATTGTACGAATCAATAGTATAATATCGATACTGAATGAGTAGCATCGATACCAAAGGTATCGATACTAAGGGACAAGTATCGGTACCATTTTTAGAGATAAAATTCTAGAATCGAGAATGGGTATCGATACTGAAGTATAATATCAATACCATAGCGAGGAAGTATAGGTACTGGGCTTAGGGTACCGATACTATTCAGAATGGAAATTTGAATTTAGTGCTTCGTTCAGTTTAAGTAAATGATGATTGATTAATAGTAATTTGAACTCCAATATTAATTTAGAACGTGTATTTGTGTAGATATCGAGCGAAAGCCAATTCTGGATGAATCGAAGATATAAGATTGAGAAAGAGAGAGATAAAGAGTTATAAGTGTTGCTTTGACTAAATGAGGCCAATGTGAGTGCATACTACTATGAAATATGATCATATGGAAAAAAGACTTGCGATGAGTCTATTTCCAATGTTTGATTGCATGATTTCATGAATACAAGTATATTATTGATATGGTTTCTATATGGACATGAGTATAAGCATATGTATATATGTTACATGAAATGTTATACATGAGCTATGTATTACATGTCATCCTAGGTGTTACATGATCTATGTGGGCATATGAGAATAAGATATAAACTCTGTGACCATGATCTATGCGATTATATGCCGATGTGAAAGTAAACTACATGATTATATGAATATGTGAACTATATAAATGGTAAATCCCAAAAGTATGTGATATGAGAGCTAAATGTATAGTTGGCATGCCAAGAGTCGAGGGTTCTACGTAGTCATTCGGGATAATTCTATGTGGTCCTTTAGGACAATAATATGTGGTCCTTTGGGTCATTTCTATGTGGCACTTCGGTGAATATTCTACGCGGCACTTCAGTGCATTTTATACGAGCTGTGGTGACAACATTAGTGCACAACCTCAATGCACTCACATACCTTAAGTTCTCAATGATGTACCATGTACAATTAAAAGAAAGTATATAAATGAACAGTGAATGATAATGATAATGATGTTGATGATGATATATGTATATATCTGCATATATGCTTTTGTTATATGATGCATTCCATGTGTTCTTTATATGTTTTTATGAAATGTTTATAATATGTTTAAGTGTTTTAAGATTTTATTACGCCCTTTATATGCCTCACTAAGTTAACGACTTAGCGTGTGAGTGTTTCACACATAGGTTCAAAGAAGCAAAATGATTAAAGCTAGGAGTCAAGACAACATAATTCTTCCGAAGATCAGATCAGAAAAGATTTAACAGTATGTGTTTTGTTGTATTAAATTTGGTTGGCATGCAATTAAATGTTAAATCGTATATGCTCTGATCACTTTTGTAAACGAACTTTACTGTTTATGTAAATTATTAAGTCTTTTATTTTCATATGGAGTTTGAATTTTCTTTATACACTTTGATCAAGGGATTCCACCAATTTAAACAAATAAAAGTTTAACTTTTCAATTATCCTTTAAAAGAAGATGTTTTAAAAATTCAATGTGACACATCAGATTCGTATCCGGGTCGGATACGGGTTGGGGTGTTACAGTTCTGCCCTTGCTTACTATGCTGATATCTCCGAACCTACGTGTGAAAATAATCACACGCTAAGTCTAGGGCTTAGTGGGACATTATGAGCAATATTAAATCGTAAAGCATTTATTTAAACCTTTTAGATAATTATACTTAATATGAAATTCAATTTATGTTTCATATAAATAGAATAGACTTTTATTCACCGTTCAACTTACAATCACTTTACAATTCATATAACTACATGTACACTTATACACTTTTCATTTCATATCAATTTGTTTAATTTATAACCATTTATTGAATTAGCTCAACATATATTGCTGAGAACTCTAGGTATGCAAGTACATTGAGGTTGTGCACTAATGCAATCACCACCGTTCACATAATTTGTCCCGAAGGACCACATAGATTTGTCTCGAAGGACCACATAGATTTGTCCCGAAGGACCACATAGAACCCTCGACTCTTGGCATGCCAACTATACCTCTAATTCTCATACATATACCTTGGGCTTTAACCATATAATTATTCTTCATTTCTTTCTTCAGATTTTGTCTTATCCACGAAAAACACATTCACATACAAGATTTACTCATAACAGTTCCTATAACATTTCTAACTTATCATTTATGTTCCATAGAACATATTCAGTTAGCACACATTTACATAGTATAGATTTAAATCCAGATATCATCTACTCATTGTATTTCAACTAGCCTTTATTAACTTATCATTTATTCACATAAATCATATAAGAATAACATTTCATATTTCATTACTCCAAATTATCATTTCTTATGTAAAACATGTTCACATAATTCATATATTTATACTCACAACAATACAATTTAAACATTACTTTATAAAATATGATTTAACTAAAACCATAAATAATTCAAATCTTTTAGTTTAGCTACATTTGAGGTTGGCTCCTCGCAAGACGTCCTCAAATCATATTTAGGATAAGTAATTAGCACTCACTTAAGCCTTAAAAAACTCTTTATCTCTTTCACTTTATCTTGGTACGTCCATTCATTCCACATTTGCTTTTAATCAAATCTACACATAGCATGACCCATATGAATACCTGAACTCAATTAACATCTAACCCAATAACTTTTATTTAAGAGAAATGAAACACTTAATTAATATTTTCGACTGAATAATATCGATACTCAACCTACAATACTGATACTTCTCTTCTATGGTACCGATACCCACTTCAGTACCGATACCATTTTAGCATTCTGGAATTACCATTTCCATTATAGTATCGATACCTTCCACTTGGTACCGATACCTCCACATCAATATGATACTACTTCAATCAATATCAATATTGTTCATCATATTCATACTTTTTCCTTACATTTTAACCTTATAGTATCGGTACTGTTCTTCCAGTACCGATACCCTTACCCAGAATTCATCTATTTCACTTCGAACATTTACCCAACTTCTTACTAAACTTCACTTAAATCTCCTAATTTAAACTCAATGCATGCCTTTAAACTCACTTACACTTATTACCACAACTTATATCCATTAAAACCCTTTTAACACCCTAATTTCTCCATAGAACTCTTGAAACTAAAAATCATACCAATTTTTCAAACATATTTTCAATCCTTTCTAACACTTCAAATCCCTTAATTAGACCTTTGACAAGTCAAATATGATTTTAGAATTCAATTACTAACCAAAATTCATATTTTCACTTAAAAACTCATTTTACTAATTCATCCTTAAATCACCAACTCTTAGTTTCTATTCATCTTAAAGCTTTCCTTAAGCTTCCATACCACTCAAGGATTTAAAACCAACCAAAAATTAAGAAAATAACCAAAAAGTAACTTACCTTAACCATAGAGCTTCACGTGAAGAGGAAGAAGAAAAGAGCCAGCTTCCATATTTTTCTCTTGTCTCTCTCAACCCACATGCTTAAAATATCTTTAAAAATGAATATTAAATTCATTCCATGATAAAAGACCATAATACCCTTTCATTCTTCAAGCTTTAACAATAAGTCCTAAATAAAATTTTCAAAATCAGTCCTTGAACATTTCAATTTATTCCAAATCAACCACTAAATTTTAAATTCTTACATTTTAGTCACTGACCCGATGTTTGGGATATTACAATATTCTTCACACTAGAATTAAGGTAATGATGCAAATTCCTAAGTTTTTCATGCTCAACCATACTCAAAGCATAACCATGACACGAAATAGCCTTATCAAACAACTCACAATATTTGTTTTGATCAAAAGAACTTATCAAAGCAGGATTTTCAGCAAGATATTCCTTATAAGATTGACATTTCTCAGTACGCCTTCTAGGGTTAGATGTACCAATATAAGAATCAACTTTATACCTTTTAATTTTGCAATACTTACACTTGGCATAAACAGAACCATCCAAAAATTTGATAAATGTGTAATGCTCCCAAACAAAAGAAGTTCTTCTCCCAAACTCGACTGAACATGTAGCCTTCCTCTTAGAGGATTTATTGACATCAATTACTTCGGACAGTTGATCGTTTACATCCCCTTAAAAACCTTATATTAGTCAATATTATATATATAACTTAAAAATCGAACAAAAAAAATCATTTACCTCTTTCAAAATGTTGTTCATTCAGATCTGTTGGGTTTCTCTTACAAAAGAAAATAAAAATATTAATACGAATAAAAAAATCAAAACTAACCTAGAAAGTTCAGCTCGTAAGACAAACTATCCATGAAACCCTAGAAAAAAATAAAGATTTCGAATGGACAAGGGGAATAATCTCGGTTAGAGAAGATGAACAGAGACAGAATAAGATGAAGAGTCTCGGTTAGATATAGGGCTAGAGAAGATGAACATGAGATGAAGAGTCTCGATAAGATTTAGGGTTATAGAAGATGAACAATAGATGAAGAGTCTCGATAAGATTTAGGGTTAAAGATATGAACATGACATGAATAGTCTTGTTTAGATTTATGGTTAGAGAAATGAACAGAACATGAACAGTCTCAGTTAGATGAACAATTTAGAGAAGAATAAGATGAACAACACTTGGAAAAGAAGATGAATAATACTCTTTTAGATTTAGGATTAGAGAATAAGATGATGAACAATACTCGGGTAGATCTATAAAACATGTTGGGAATTGGGATTGGGTGTTTGAAGAGATGGAATGAGGATTTTGGGGATGAACTCAAATGAACAGTGGTTGAGTTTAGGGTGTTTGATTGAAAAAATAGGTTTGATCTTGGGTTTAGATGTTTGTAAGGATCGAATGAGAGTTTTGGGGATGAACACAAATGAACAAGGGTTGATTTTTGGGTGTTTGATCGAAAAAAAAAAACAGGTTTGATCTTGGGTTTTGGTGTTTGTAAAAATCAAATGAGGGTTTTATGATGAACATGAGTTGAATTTAGTGTGTTTGATCGAAAAATAGAAGGATTTTTGGGTTTGAAGTATTTGTGGCTGAGAATTTTAGAAAGAAGTCAGATGATTTTGAGAGAATTGGAGTTTAGAGAGAGAAAGTAAAATGAGAAAAGAATAAAAAGTTTCTAAAGTTAGATAATTTTGAGTTTATATATTAGTTTAAATTCAGGCAGGTTGGCCCGCGTGTTTTTAAAGTTTAGTTGTCATTTTAGTGTCGCCCCTTGTTTTAAATTCGTTCAATTTAGTCCAAATGTATAACATAATTTATTGAATTTAAGCATTATATTTTTAATTCTTCTAATTTGATCCCTATATATTTTTCATTTCTTTCAATTAATATTATATGTACACTTATACATTAATGTATTCAACTATATTGTATATACTTTGAATTTATATAGTGTAAATTATATAAATACAAACTATATACTAGTTTATAACTTTATATATTAGTTTAAATTCGGGCCGGTTGACCCGTGTGTTTTTAAAGTTTAGTTGTCATTTTAGTATCACCCCATTGTTTAAATTCGTTCAGTTTAGTCCAAATGTATAACACAATTTATTGAATTTAAGCTTTATATTTTTAATTCTTCCAATTTGATACCTATATATTTTTCATTTCTTTCAATTAATATTATATGTACACTTATACATTAATGTATTCAACTATATAGTATTCATACATATATTATATACTTTGAATTTATATAATATAAATTATATAAATATAAACTATATTATATAGTATATAAATGTCAACTATAATATATAGTTTATTTATAAACTATAGTTTATATACTTCATATATAATATATGGTTTACATATAGTATATATGGTTTATATATAGTTTATATATATATATTTATATATATATTATATTATTATATAGTTTATATATATATTATAATTATTTTAATTTTTCTTAACTTTTAAAATGAATGCAATTTAGTTCATTTTACAGATTTCTTCACATTTTATAATTATTTCGATTCGATCATTTTGTGTTGTTTAATTTAGTCCTTAAAATTATATTTGCATATGAAATTGGCCCATACTTATTGCTTATTTATATTTTTGTAATTGACCCATAACTTTTTAAATGGATATAATTTAGTACTTTTTTATATTAATTTCAACCTCACATTTTAAAATTGTTTCGATTTGGTCCCTCATCAATGCGTGTTGTTTAATTTATTTAAAATTTTACTTTTACTTTTGTATTTGTTCAATTTAATCCTTAAAAATATATATTTTTTTTATCAAAATTGATCCATAATTATTTATATTTTTAGTAATTTACTTTAAATCATATACAATTACAAATTGCAATTCAACGTTTATGAAAGTCGAAAAATAATTAATTCAAAAATAAAAAATGACCCGAGTTGAAGTCAATTTGTATCCGATAAAGATCCTGATCTGAATTTTATCTGTCAATGATGTGACTCTATCTGAACGAGATCTGATTAAAGTCCACCCGAACCTGAATTAACCTAGTGTTTAACTGCTCCTCACCTGAACAGTTTTGACCTTAACTGACATCGATTCGAACTGAAATTAACCTGACCTAAACTGAATATGATATCAAATCAACTTAAAAATGACCCGAACTGATTTGACATGGATCTGATCTGATCTGAATTGAACCATTAAAATGCCTAACACGACTTATATCCGACTTTATCTGACCTGACAGATGCAATTGAAACCTAAACGATTACCTTATTTTACATCACTACAAGAGCAAACGCTATCCTGGCTGTATGGTACGAACATGACGTGCCCACAAATTATGTGTTGGCTGCACCACCGAGTCTACAGCATTTCATAATCTTCTTCTGACAAAATAAATAGAAATCACCAATAATTATTATTATATCTTAGGCTGCTCTTGAAATCCAATTTTAAAGCGCTTAAAACTGTGGGTTACGCTAAATGGATGTTGTTGCATTTAGCGTGGTATGAGTGATTTTCAGCCATGGTATGTATGGTTTTAGGCTCTTAGCGCCTTCGCAAATTGCAATGGTGGCACATGATACTGCGATTGAGCTTGAGGCTGTGGGGACGTTGCCTTGCCCCTTGTCAAGACTGTCATAACTATTTTTTTTAAACAATTAAGTTTTATTAAAAATAATTATGACTTTATTATTTGAAAAATTAATGATTTTGAATTAATTTAAACTAAATTGAATAAGTATCACCATCGACCTTTGAGTTATATAGGTAGAATACCTAAAAACCTTTTTAAAACAATTTTAAGAAAAATCACTTTTTAAGACAAAAATTGGTCTGTGTATACCAAAAATCTAATTTAACGAGTTCGAGAGTTGGTTACGCGTGGGGAAGGATAAGCACCCTCATAGCGCCCAAAAATTGGTACTTAATCGCTTACATGTTGTCGTAATGGTGGTGAAAATTATAAATTGAATATAAAGTTAGAAAATAATCCATTTATTAAAGTTTAATTATTTTGCTTTGAATTATTTATTAGGGAAAATCCTTTAATTCGAAAAGAAATATCGAGATTTGCTCATCCTCCGACGGGAAGGCTATCTCTTCTATCTCTTGCCTAAAAAGAATATTCCCTCCTCGATTTATCAAAACACGTAAATCAAATATAAATTGAATATCTACATTTTGCATTAAATGAATTACTATATAGAAAAAAACATTGCATAATTTGAATTAGAAATAAAAAATTAATTAGTAAAATAAATTTGATTTATTTCAAGTTCACATTTTCATTTGAATGTCGTATCGGATCGCACTACTTCGACCAATCAATGCTTTCCGCGCCCCATTCTACAAACAAGTGTTCTTGAAAATATTATAATAAAAAAAGCGTTAAAAATGAATGAAGTTTTGTACAATCGTTCGAAACCAATTCAAGAGCCAAGAATATATGCATACATAAATAATATGAATACATATATAATATCCATACATGGTAAAGTGTAAGGAAACAAAAACTAAATAAGAAAAAATTAAAATATACAAATAAAATAAACATATAATAAAACACAATAATTAAACGAATAAAATTAAAGTACTGAAAAAATAAAGAGACATAAATAAAAGATTACAACATTAAAGGAAATAAAATGTAAATACTGAAATTAAATAAAGAAAATAAAAAAACATAAATTTAAAAGTGCATAAAGTTAAATAGCATAAATAAAATGCAATAAAAACAAAATGTTAATATCGAATTTTATTATGTATCCTGTATCGTAAATGATGCGAGTTATACCCCAAGGCGAATTGTTGCAAGATCATGCATGGTTCGAACATGAAATAAAATAAATAAACAAATAAAAGGTTAACAATTAGTAATTAGCGGTTAGAAAGGTTAGTTAGAAAAGTTAGCGGTTAGCAAAGTCCGAATCATAATAATACAGATCATACCCCGGATCAGATTACCACAAGGTCAAATCGAATGTTAGAAACGATAAATAAATAAATAACAATGGTTAAAGTGCAATAAAATAAAAGTTAGTAGTTAGCAGAGTCTGAACCATAATAATGCAGATCATACCCCATATCTGGTCACCACAAGGTCGAATCGAATAATAGAAACAATAAATAAATAAATAAATAAAAAATGGTTAGAATGCAATAAAATAAAAGTCAGTAGTTAATATGCAATAAAATAAAAGTTAGTAGTTAGAAATAAATAACATAGCATAATAGTAACCAAATTAAAAAATAGTAAAATTTGCATGCATATTCGAAATAAATAAGAAATAAAATTACCAAAGTATAAAAAAGGCTAAAATACAAGGGGCTAAAGGTGATTTCCCCCCGATATTGACCAAAGCGTAAAACAAGCAAAAGCTGGGATGACATGTGGATGATTTACCCACTGAATAGGTGATCAAAAAGCAAAATGAATCTTAAAACTTAGGGACCTATGGGTAATTTACCCAAAAACACAAAACAAACACTTCCCCTTCTTTCTCTACACGCACAAATAGCCCCTTTTTAGGGCTCTAAACCGAACGTCGGCCACCACAAGTCGACCCTCGCACATCGGCCACCGGCCGTTGACCATCATACTCTAACCGACGACCTCGACTGTGGTCGAATGAGGACTGACCAAACGAGTTCACCCCACTTTTTAACCGACCAAAAAGCTACCAAAGCTTCATATACACAACCGACCACTGTAATTCAGACCTCACGTGCCGGTCACCGTGCTGGAGACCACCACTCTCTAACTGACAACCTCACTCCTCGATCACCAACTTTGATTGTTGGGTTCCTAACCCAATATCGAAACCAAAACCAACACCCCCTTAATACTCACCTAAAGCCTCAGTTTGGGGTTTTTCACCTAACATTCAACCTCATAGACCAACCACCGACATCTCCGAAAAACGGTGACTGACCACCGACCGAATCATCCTCACCATTTACATATTAAAAAAACTACGAAACAAAAAAGAAACGTGAAGGAGGGAGAGTCCCCAATTTTATTTGTTATTTTTAAAACTTACAAAAGAGAGGGCTGAAATATGTTTTTGGATTGACTTTTAAAGCCCCCTAAATTACAATAGGTATAATTATAGGTTTGGTCCTTACACTTTTTTCCTCTTTAATTTTTGGACAATGGCACAATTATAAGTTTGGTCCTTACACTTTGTTCCCTCTTTAATTCTCGGACAAAATTAGGGTATTACAGCTGCCCCTCTTTACTCGTATATTGTGTAAACAATAATAAAGCAAAGATAAAATAATGGCCTAATTTTGTCTAGGTACGATGTTTACTTTGTGTCTGGAGCTCCAATTCTTTGTATGAAAACAGAGGATTTAAAGATGACACTGTTCCTTCATGTTGAGGACGTCGGGTCAATCTAGAGATAATTTGGTGTTGAAGATGACACTACTCATCCATGTTGAAGAGTTTTGACCGCTTTCATATGACGTTGTTCCTTCTCGTTGAGGAAGTCGAGTCAATCTGGAGATGATTTGGAGATAATTTGGGTTTAAAGATGACACTGCTCATCTGTGATAAAGAGTTCTAGTCGTCTAAGGGTGACACGACTCCTACGTGATGAGGAGATCTGGTCGGTGGATGACACGGTTCCTACGCGATGAGTATGACTGCCATCTTTAGGAAGGGTGATAACACAGTTCCTACACGATGAGGACGACTAGTTATCTAGGGGTGACACGGCTCATACGTGATGAAGAGGTCTAGTCGGGGGATGACACAGTTTCTATGTGATGAGGATGACATACCATCTTTAGGGATGATAACACGGTTCCTATGTGATGAGGACGACTGGTTATCTAGGGGTAACACGATTCCTACGTGATGAGGAGGTTTGGTCGGGAAATGAAACGGTTCTTACGTGATGAGGATGGTAAGCCATCTATAGAGATGATAACACGGTTCCTACGTGATGAGGACGACTGGTTATCTAGGGATGACACGTCTCCTACGTGATGAGGAGGTATGGTCGGGGGATGACACAGTTCCTACGTAGTGAGGACGGTTGGCCATCTTTAGGGATTTATTTCAAGAGAAACTGTCTCAAGGGAGACAAAACTTTGTTTTAAGGGAAACGATCTCAAAGATTGGTGTTTCAAGAGAAACTGTCTCAAGGGAGACAAAATTCGTTTCAAGGGAAACGTTCTAAAAGATGGGTGTTTTAAGAGAAAATGTCTCAAGGGAGACAAAATTTATTTCAAGGGAAATATTCTTAAAGATGGATGTTTCAAGAGAAACTGTCTCAAGGGAGACAAAATTCGTTTCAAGGGAAATGTTCTCCAAGATTGGTGTTTCAAGAGAGACAAAACTTTGTTTCAAGAGAAACAATTTCAAAGTTTGTCTTAAGGAAGACTGTCTCAAGTGAGACAAAGTTTGTTTTGAGAGAGATTGTCTCAAGCGAGACAAAATTTTTTAGAGAAAAATGTCTAGAGCGAGACAAAATTTATTTTTTTAGAAAAATTGTCTCTAGCGAGACGACGCTTTATTTCGAGAGAAACAATCTCAACGATGACAAATAATCTACTTGTTCTTACACGTGGAGGAAAAACCTTTAGAAGTTCTGATCGTTCACTTCAGGATGTTGAATCTCCAAAGATGCCCCAATATTTATCATTTATTGCTTCAGCACTGGTTCTAAGAATAAGCTTTGTGTCTGAAAGCCACATGTCAACTACCAAGCTCCACTCCAGAGAGATGTCTTGTTTGAAAAACATTTTTCTTCTTCTTTTATTTTCAAAAGTATGAAAATATCAATTGAAAGACAATTGAAGAATATTTAATCAAAAGTTTGAAAATATTGCCCATTTCTAGGTTTTACAATTGAGGTAAATCATAAAATAAGAGTTCATTGGATATCAAAGAATTAATTACACTTTTAATCATTTAATAAATTATAGCTATTTGACAAGTTTCAAGATTAATGTTATCTTTGAGCTATGATTAAGTAAAGAGAGGATAAAATGTCCAGGTTATTGTCTTTTGGTCAAAGGCTAGGAGGCATTCTTATTTCTTTGACGTTCACTGATATGATGGAGTAACTTCTGTGCTTATCTACTGGAAGTTTCTGATTCTCACCTCTCATGTGCACATTCGGTTGTGTGATGCCTTATCAAGGGATTTATGAGATTGCCTTGTTTGTAACAGCTGCACCATCTTCATATTCGAGTTGCCTTTTTAGATTTTCAACTCGAATCCTCCTTTGGTTTCAAGAAGATATTCAAAATTTACGTATTAAACCCATTTTATCATTTTTTTTGTCTATCATGCATTAAAGATTTTAGAAAACCTTTTGTAAATAAAATATTAATCATGATGGGCGGGATGAAAGCTGAAGATAGTCTCTTTTGTTTAGAAATCCATGTATGATTAGAAGGGATTTTTAGACACGTAATGTAGGTTGCAGTTCATGGTTATGAAAGAAATGATAAATAAGCCCAAACAAGTGTTTAAGGGTAATTGAACCAATGATCAATTCATTTTGATGCCTTCAATTTTGTCTTGCTTGATTTGAGTCTGCTCGCATGTTTCTTTCTGGATGTTCTATGATCGTCTGGCGAACTGATTCTAGAGTGATTGTGCTTGATCAATCTCATAGTTTGAAGCTTGATGCGCCATTTGATATGAGGGACTCTTTGCATGTGCTTCTTGTCCTTTTTCTTTGTTTTCATTATTTTCTCTCTGCTTTGATTTGATCTTTGCACTCTGCATTTGGTTCACCTTTCAATATCTTATCTTGATTGATGATCTTCACTTATACGAGTAGATTTCCTCCACCTTGCCCCCATTATGGAGGGTGATCCTTGGTTAGGGTTGAATTAGAAGAAAACATAATTTAGGCTCAAAGGGGACATAAGGGATATATTTTCTCCTTTTGTGAAGGGTTAATGAAAGAAAGTCATTCTTCATTTCATACATGAAAGTCTTTACAGAAGAGGTATCCTCAGGGGGATAGATTTTCAGGATTAATTTTTATTCGCATGAAAACAATGTAATTAATGCATGATAGAATTATTTCGAATTAATTTCCTTTTCTGCTTCTTACTCTCAGCATGTCTCAATTGCTCAGGTTCATCCTTAGAAAATTGCTTCGAGATGCCCCATATTGTTTCTTCTGGTAGGAAGGTTCATGTTCAAGCGAACATCTTATACTCAATGTCTTTAGTTTTATTAGTAGAATAAGATATCAGTTTTGTGTCTAAGAAGACGATGTTGTGACTTTATTGGCTCAACAAAATGTAAGGGTATGACTTTTTTGTGTATAGAAAAGATAAAGGCAATGTTTAAAGGTCTCAAAGAGAATGAATGTCAAAATTTGGTTTTTGGTAGTGACCATGAATTATTTCGGGTAAAGAATTGAGAGATTTTATTTTGGGGTTTTAGACAAGATAAGAAAGGTTTAATCTTGCCATATGTCAAAAATCCATAATTCTTGAAGAATTAAGAGAATCCGTAATTCATTTGATATTCGAAGAACTAAAGATTAAAACTCGTTCAATTATTCAACCTTAGAAGGTAGCATAATTTCAATCATTAAAAGATTAAGCAAATATGAAAGACCGAACAAAAACGAGTTCAAACAAAACAATTCTCTCAATGCAAATGGTAGATGCAATGCCCCCATCATTATTCCATTGTCCATGCCCCTGAATCCATCAAGTTCTGGATCTTGCCCTTCAATGCCTTACAGTTTTCATCAGAATGTCTAGAGCTTCCTATGTGGTAACTGCACATGGCTTCAACATCATAAACCTCAGGATATGGGGACTCTTTTCTCAGATCATTCTGGCAGGCTCAGTCATATAACTAGCTGAACAAGCTCTCGCCGTATTGATTTTAGCTTCTTCTTTTAATTGTTCGAATCTTGCTTCTATTCTCAATGTGGTGCCACATGATTAGGACCACTTCATCAAATCCTCCACGAATTGATTCCATGTTTTTATGAATGGCGCATGTGAAAATGCTTAAAAAATGAAATGCATATGCAAAATGCAAAGATGCAAATGCTGATGCAAAAATGTTGATCCAAACGATGAATATCATAGAATAATTTTCACCAGAGATAAAAGCCTTCACATTATAAGAAATTTCACTTTACAGACATGCCTTCGCTTAGATACTGATTCTGAAATGGGTCAATGCTTCGTCTCGGATCTTCGCCTTTGAAAATAATGCTCCTCAATTGTTCTATAACCTAACTTTATTAATGTCCCGGCGGTACTGAAGTCAGTGTGTCGCTCCTTGATGACTAGCGATAAAATGATAGTAAATAAGGCTCTACTGCTGTATTACTACTCGGATCAGTGGATCATTATTCCAGTCTTGAATGCTGCACGATCTTCGAGCAAGTCTCATTCTTGTACTCTAAACTTCTTGTGATCAGTGGATCATCATTCCAGTCTCGAATACTGCTTGATTGAAAACTTTTACCTCTTCTAGTGAAAATTTTCTCTCAAATATCCCCTTGTGGATCAACCCTTTTGCATTACGATGATATGCAATGAAAAAAATGATAAAAAATGACACAAACAAAAGAAAAGAAATACGTTAGTACATGTAAAATAATTGATATGAATAAAAATGTTATTCAAAGATGAATAAAACACCTACCTTGTCATGATATCTACTCGAACATACTTTTATTAAATAGCATTCTAACCCGGACATGCTTTCTACCCAAAATGATTAATTTCAAGAATATAATTCTAACTGCATGGTATCTAGTTCGCATGCTTTTCTTTAACAAAATTTAAAGCATAAGGAAATGGTTCAAAAACACTCATCCTTTGTGTACACTTATTTTGGGTACCAACTTACGGACAGAGGTTCGATATAGCTATAACTAGAGTGACCATCCTACGGTTCACTACATGCATGGTTTATGCTCTAACAAGAAAAGGGTACTCGAATTGTCCTTTATGTCGGTGCCCCTTTGGGCTATCAAATCCTCGATCCTCACCTATTACAGGTTTCGAACGGAACGAGTTCAATTCGAGGGGATTTAGTGCCTTAAACATATACGAGGAATAAGTCCCTACGAAGGTATAAGGTATGTATCCCATGGGTTATTTGCTAAAACTCATACGAAGAATAAATTCATATGAGAGTAAAGCAGTCACCCTGACTTACTTGGATCAAAGCTCAGTCTAGAGCTTATACCATACAAATACACGTGATGTGTGTGAGGAATAACGTACAAACCTTTGACTCAAAAGAAAAACAAAATAAGGAAAAAACTTGATAAAACTTTGACAAAGTTGAAAATAAATTAAAACATTAATATGATAAAAAAAAATACCGAAATTAAAAATTTTAATAAATGGATCATAAGATAACTATAGACTCGAACTCATAATTTCCACCACCACGACAATGTGTAAGGCACCTACAACCTGACTCTCTAAAAAAAGTCTCTAGCAGAGTCGCCAAGCTATCATAACCATTTTTTTAAAAAACAATTAAGTTTTATTAAAAAATAATTATGACTTTATTATTTGAAAAATTGATGATTTTGAATTAATCTGAATTAAATTGAATAGGAGTCACCATCGACCTTTAGGTTAGGTAGGTCGAATACCTAAAAACGTCTTTTAAAACAATTTTAAGAAAAATTGCTTTTTAAGACAAAAATTAGTTTGACTATACCAAAAATCTAATTTAACGGGTCAGGAGTCGGTTACGCGTGGGGAAGGATAAACACCCTCACAACGCCCAAAAATCGGTACTTAATTGTTTATACGTTATCGTAATGGTGGTGGAAATTATAAATCGAATATAAAGTTAGACAATAATCCATTTATTAAAGTTTAATTATTTTGCTTTGAATTATTTATTAGGGAAAATCCTTTAATTCGAAAAGAAATATTGAGATTTGTTCATCCTCCGACGGGAAGACTATCTATTATATATCTTGCCTAAAAAGAATATTCCCTCCTCGATTTATCAAAAAACATAAATCAAAATAAATTGAATATCCACATTTTGCATCAAATGAATTACTATATAGAAAAAATGCATTGCATAATTTGAATTAGAAATAAAAAATTAATTAGTAAAATAAATTTGATTTATTTCAAGTTCACATTTTCGTTCGAATGTCGTATCAGATCGCACTACTTGGACCAAGCAATGATTTCCACGCCCATTCTACAAATAAGTGTTCTTGAAAATATTAGAGTAAAAAAGTTAAAAATGAATGACATTTTGTACAATATTTTGAAACCAATTCCCAAGAGCCAAGAATATATACATATATAAATAATACAAATAAATATATAATATTCATACATGGTAAAAATGTAAGGAAATAAAATCTAACTAAGTAAAAATTAAATTATAGAAATAAAATAAACAAATAATAAAGCACAATAATTAAACAAATAAAATTAAAGTACTGAAAAATAAAGAGACAAAAATAAACGATTAGAACATTAAAACAAATAAAATGTAAATACTGAAATTAAATAAAAAAATATAAATATAAATTTAAAAGTGCATAAAGTTAAATAGCATAGATAAAATGCAAAAAAATAAAATGTTAATATCGATTTTTATTATGTATCCCGTACCGTAAATGATGAGTCATACCCCAGGGTGAATTCTCGCAAGGTCGTGCATGGTTCGAACATGAAATAAAACAAACAAATAAATAAAAGGTTAACAATTAGTAATTAGCGGTTAGAAAGTTTAGTTGTTAGAAAAGTTAGCGGTTAACAAAGTCGAACAATAATGATGCAGATCATACCTCGGATCGGGTCACCACAAGGTCGAATCGAATATTAGAAATAATAAATAAATAAATAAATAAAAATGGTTAAAGTGCAATAAAATAAAAGTTAGTAGTTAGCAGAGTTTGAACCATAATAATGCAGATCATACCCCGGATGTAATATCCCAAATATTAGACAGGGACTATATCGAAAAGATTGGAAAATTTAAGATTTAAATAGAATAAATTAGTAAAAGATGAGAAAAAGGATTTGGAATAGTGTGTAGACTAAATTGTATCAATAGAAAAGTTAAGAGGGCATTTTAGTCTTTTAAGAGGAAATGAAATTAAAAATAGATAGAGATGTTTAAATAGAAGAAAGAGGAAAGTAAGATATTTTTCCTACACTTCTTCTCTTCTTTTTATTCACGTTGGAGCTTTTTCCTCCCTAGCATAAGGTAAATTCTCATTTGTTAGTGTTTTTTTTTAAATTATGAGTTACTTTGGTATCATTAAGTGATATATGTGCATAAGGAAGGATTAGATATGATTACAATGAAGAGATAAAGGAAATAATGGGAATTTTATAAAATGGGTTTAGAAAGGATATGTTAATATAGGAGTGTTTATGTATGTTTTATGATAAATTTGACTTGTCATAGAGTTAAATAAGAGATTAGAAGAAATGGATTGGATTAGAAACACATTAGAAAAAGTAGTATGATTCTTAGAACTTAGTGTTCTTGATAGATGTTTGATGTTTTATGAAATAAATTGAAGGAAAATTAGTATGGATAGTCAAAGAAGAGCTTCATAGTATAGTAGGATGTAATTATAATGAAAATTGACCTCATTTGGGTGAAAATCGGGTTGAAAACTAGAGATTATGTGTAGGGATATCGATACTGATAGAACAATACCGATACTATATGCTAAAAAGAGATGAAATTACTGGGTAGTATCGATACTGATTCAATTAGTATCGATACCATTGAGGCAGTATCGATACCATGGTAAGGGTATCGATACCAAACAAACATCGAATCTAATTTTGGTATCGATATCGTAAGGGGTATCAGTACATTAGTAAGGTAGTATCGATACCATGGTAAGGGTATTGATACCATTAAACATCAAACCTAATTTTGGTATCGATAACAGGTAGGAGTATCGGTAACCTAGTGTAAAAGTATCGGTACTAGGGTAGTAGTATCGATACTTCAGAACCAGAAATGTTAAAAATGGGTTGATAATGATATAGAAAGTTAATAATATATTCTTTTGAATATGATTTAATTACAATGGCTAGGAAGTATACTAACATTGAGTATGCACATATTTTAATGGATGATTGAATTAGATCGGAACCAAACTCCTGAGACAAGTAAAACAAAGGGAAAGGGAAAAGTCCCAGAGTAATCATCCTTACATTTTGGACACTTAGCGAGGAAATCCAGGTGAGTACATTTATTGTATGCAATCTAGATGAAAATGATTAGTAATTATTTAATATGAATTGTTTAATTGTTAATGTATGTTTTACTGTAATTACTATGTTTTATTGAATATATGGAAATGATATTGTGTATGAGTTAGAGTACAAATTGCTCTAAAAGAAATGAAAATACTAATACATATGGGTGCATTATTGGCATGAAAGGATGCCATAGTTGAAATGTATATGGGTACATTATCAACATAATAACATACTTTAGTTGAAATATATATGGGTACATTATCAATAGAAAAGTATGCTAGAGTTGAAATGCATATGGGTGCATTATCAACAGAAAAGTATACTAGAGTTGAAATGTATATGGGTGCAGTATCAACAGAAAAGTATGCTAGAGTTGAAATGTATATGGGTATCTTATCAACAAAAAGTATAATATGGTTAAAATGTATATGGGTACATTATCAACAGAAAAGTATACTATAGTTGAATTGCATATGGGTGAATTATCAACAGAAAAGATGTTATAGTTTAAAGTGCATAATGGTTTATTATAAACATAAATGGAGGGTACAAATGAAAAGAAAGAATCATGACAAATAATTATGATAAATGGGGAATCAAATATGTATGAATACCCAAAGTTTATTTATTATATTGACTCACTAAGATATACTTAACGTGTGTATTTCCACGCGTAGGTAACATCAGAATTAATCAAGTAAGGAGTGAAGCCGTAGCAACATACATCATTCACCGAGGTTGACTCACCAGTAACAATAGGACGATAGTAAACCTTTTGTAAACTTGTTGGCATGTAATTAAATTTAACATAACATATTGTAATGTGTTTTAATGAATACTTATTTATTATGTTTATTTATGTGGAAATTAAGTTTGCAACAAAATTTTAAAGACTTTACAAAATTAGTAAAACGTTTTTAAAGTAATGTGACAATTATATACATATACGGAAATATATATATGTATATGGGTATTACATTTATTGGTATCAAAGCTACACGTTTAGCCGATTCTCGCAAAATCTAGTTCTATTTTAAAATAGAAAAAGGATTACATGTCAATAAAGTTGTAAATGTTACTGAGATGGTGTCATTAGAAGGTGATTGATAACACCCTTACTAATGGTATTGTTATTATTATGAATGTTTTATTAGATGTCAGAATCATCGAACTCACGAAAAATGGGAGAACAAGAAATGCAAGAGGGAATGGGGAGTGAAAGTTATGAGGATAATATTGCACAACCTCTTCCTTCTGAAAATGCAAGTGTACATGCACCTCAAGGATTCCGACACCTGATTTTGGAACTTTCATGCAAGCCCTTGATGCTATACTGACTCAGTTTCAACCTCCCCCTGCTCCTCTAATACCTCGATTGTTGATTCCAAAGGACTTGAAGAGTTTAGGAGCTCCAGAGTTCAGAGGAGATGAGGGTGAGGGTCCTATGGAGATAGATATGTGGTTAAATGATGTGATGATAATGCTTGAAAGCCTACAATGTTCAGATTAGGAGAAGTTGTATCTTTGCTGAGAGGATCAGCTCGAGTATGGTGGTCCAATACTATGATGTATACACCATCGAAGCAAGTCACATGCAATTTTTCAGGAAGAATTCAAAAATAAGTATATGGGTGAGCAGTTTAAACGAGCAATGTCGATGAAGTTCCTTAATTTAAAGCAAGGTGACCGAGTCGTCCATGAATTTGAGGTTGAATACAACAAGTTGAGCCATTTTGCAACTGAAATTGTGCCAAATGATAAGGCTAGACGTGATTGGTTCATAGAGGGTTTGAGACCGAAGCTGAAAGAGATGATGATGACCTTAAACTTGTTGAGTCTGCAAGAAATTATAAATAGAGACAAAGCTATTGAAATAGCTTAGGAGGAAATATTAGCGGCAGCAGAGTGTTCAAGTGGGGAAAAGAGTGGGAATGCCTTCCACTCACCATTATGCTAAAAGAGGAAAAGGCTCGAGTTCCAGATTCTCTGAGAGAGATAGCTTTGCAGCAACATCACAGAAGAGTAGACAATCCTAGTCTTTTGCTGCTAGCTCGGGTAAAGCTTCTGGGGAAAAGAATACATGTCAAACTTATGGAAAATTGCACCGAGGAGTACGTAGATTTGTCAGTGGAGCTTGTTTTCTATGTGGCGATATGAGTCACTTTGCATGGAACTTCCCTAAGAAATCTGCTGATAACTCGGCACAGTCTGAAAGATCAGTTGCAGCCTCAAGTAGAAGTAGGGAAAGGGGTAGATCCAGTGGCAAATGGATTCAGTTCAAAGACAAGGTACTCAGGGAGTCGTAAGAATTTATAATATCACTAATGAGGATCGGGATGACCCTGAAATTATAACAGGTACATTTCACCTTTTTGATGAGCCTGTTTTTGTTCTAGTTGACCCTGGTTCTTCACATTCATATATTAGTACCAAGCTTATTAGAAGTAGAGGAATTCCTTTAGAACCAATTGTGAGTGAGATGATAGCGATAAATCCCAAGGGACAAAGTGCAAGAGTCACTAGAATATGTAGAAAATGTCCTATAAAGATCCAAGAGATTATATTTTCGGCAAACTTGATGGAGTTGCCCTTCGATGAATTTGAAATTATTCTAGGCATGGATTGGTTGTCTTCACATTATGGATGGGTTGATTATCGTAAGAAATATTTGTTTTAAAAGAATGATGAAGGTTCAGAAATTGTAGTAATCAGCGAAAGATCGAAATCACCCTCGAATGTGATATCGGCTATGACTGCGAAGAAGATGATGTCGAAAGGATGTATAGCTTTTCTTTCCAATGTGATAAATACTCGAGTTCCAGAAGCTAAAGTAAATGATATTCCCACTGTCAGAGAATTTCCAGATGTTTTTCTAGACGAGTTACCAGGATTACCTCCGAATTATGAAGTAGAATTTAGGGTTGAGGTTTATCCGGGTACAGAACATGTATCGATGGCTCCATATAGAATGGCTCTAACTGAATTGAGAGAATTAAAAGTCTAATTACAAGAGATACTAGATAAGGGGTTTATAAGACCCAGTGTTTCTCTGTGGGGAGTACCGGTACTATTTGTGAAAAAGAATGACGGACTATGCGATTATGTATTGATTATCATCAATTAAATACAGTCACAATAAAGAACAAATATCCTCTTCCGAGGATTGATGATTTGTTTGACCAATTAAAAGGAGCATCGTGTTTTCTAAGATAGACTTAAGGTCAGGATACTATCAGTTGAAAATCAAAGACGATGATATTTTAAAGACCACTTTTCGGACTCGGTATGGGCACTACGAATTTATAGTAATGCCATTTGGTTTGACTAATGCACCAGCTACATTCATGGATCTGATGAACCGAGTATTTCAACCATATCAAGACCAATTTGTGGTGATATTTATAGATGATATCTTGGTATATTCCAAGTCAAGAGAAGAGCATGATGTTCATCTTCGAGTAGTTCTTTAGAAGCTCCGCGAGAAGAAGTTGTATGTCAAATTGTCAAAGTGCGAATTTTGGTTAGCCAAGGTTTCTTTCCTTGGTCATATAGTTCCCATAGAAGGTATTCGAGTAGATCTAAGAAAGATCCAAGCTATAGTGGATTGGCAGTCTCCAAGGAACATTTCTAAGGTCCGGAGTTTCTTGGGACTTGTCGGTTATTATAGACGATTTGTGAGGAATTTCTCAATGTTATTATTGCCGCTAACTAAGCTGTTGCAGAAGGATGTGCCTTTTGTTTGGACAGAAAAGTGCCAAGAAAGTTTTGAAGGGCTCAAGAGAATATTGACGGAGGCCCGTACTTGTACAACCGGAGTCAGAAAAGAATACGTGGTGTTTAGTGACTCATCCCATAATAGATTGGGTTGTGTTCTGATGCAAGATGGAAAGGTTGTAGCTTATGCTTCCAGACAGTTGAAGAATCATGAGAAAAATTATCCGACGCCTGATTTAAATTTGGCGACAGTTGTGTTTGCACTGAAAATTTGGTGTCATTATCTGTATGGTGAGCTGTGCCATATTTATACATATTACAAGAGTCTAATGTATTTATTGACGCAGAAAGAATTGAACTTGAAACAAAGAAGATGGATTGAGCTTCTAAAAGATTACGATTTAATCATCGACTATCATCCGGGTAAGGAGAATGTGGTACAGATGCATTAAGTCGAAAGATTTTTGCTTCTTTACGAGCCTTGGATGCATGCATGTCAGTAAAGGAAGATGGTTCTTTAATTGTGAGCTTAAGTTAAAGCCGATGTTTTTGGATCAGATTAAAGAGTTGCAAAAGTTAGATGAGAAATATTTGACGATAACAACACAAGTCGGGAGGAATGAAATCAAATACTTTGAAATAAGAGTGGATGCATGTCTATACTATAAGGAAAGACTTTGTATACCCGACGATGATGATTTGAGGAGGGATCTACTGTATGAGGCACATTACAGCCTCTGATTATGCACCCAGATGGAAATAAAATGTATCAAGACTTGAAAAGTCGTTACTGGTGGTCTGGCATGAAAAGAACTATAACAGAGTTTATAACTAAATGTCTAACATGTAGCAAGTGAAAGGTGAACATCAAGTGACATCTGGGTTACTGCAACTAATAACCATTCCTGAGTGGAAATGAGAGCGAGTTACGATGGATTTCATTTCGGGGCTACCTTTGTCACCGGGTAAAAAGGATTCGATATGGGTTATTGTAGATCGGTTAACCAAGATAACTCATTTTATTCCAATTCGGGTAGATTACTCGAAGGATAAGTTGACGGAGTTGTATATTAAAGAAATAGTCAGACTGCATGGAATACATGTATCGATAGTGTCTGATAGAGACCCACAGTTTACTTCAAGGTTCTGGAAGTCGTTGCACGAGGCATTAGGTACTCGATTGAACTTTAGAATAACTTTCCATCTATAGACAGATGGGCAGTCAGAGCGAGACATTCAAATACTTGAGGATATGCTAAGGGCATGTGTGATTGATTTTAAAGGATCATGGGAAAGGTATTTTCCTTTAGCTGAATTCACATATAATAACAGTTATGAGTCAAGTATTATGATGGCCCTGTATGAAGCATTATATGGAAGAAAGTGTCGTACACCATTAAATTGGTTTGAATTGAAAGACTGAGACCTAATTGGACCGGAGTTGGTTAAAAAGATGGAGGAGAAAGTAAAGCTTATTCAAAGGAATCTCAAAATAGCCTCCGATCGACAAAACTAATATGCTGATTTGAAAAGAAGAGAAAATCGAATTCCAAGAGACAGATAAAGTATTCTTAAAGTGTCATCTTGGAAGAAAGTCATGAGATTTGGGTGAAAAGGAAAGTTGAGTCCAAGATTTATTGGACCTTATGAAGTTTTGAGAAGAGTCAAAGCAGTAGCATATCAATTAGCCTTGCCGCCGGATATGGACAAAATTCACATTGTTTTCCATGTACCAATGCTCAGAAGATATCGATCCGATCCATCCCACAATATTAACCTAGAGAAAATAGAGGTTCGAACGGATTTAACTTATGAAGAAGAACCAATGTGGATCTTGGCTAGAAAAATTAAGGAATTACGCAACAAAAAATTCCTTTGGTTAAAGTACTCTGGCAAAATCATAAGGTTGATGAGGCTACTTGGGAAAGAGATGAGGACATGTGAATACATATTCCTTACTTTTCATTTCAGGTATTTATCTAAATTCGAGGACGGATTTTTTTAAGGGGGAAATTGTAATATCCCAAATATTAGACCAGAGACTATATCGAAAAGATTGGAAAATTTAAGATTTAAATGAAATAAGTAGTAAAAGATGAGAAAAAGGTTTGGAATAGTGTGTAGACTAAATTGTATCAATAGAAAAGTTAAGAGGTCATTTTAGTCTTTTCAGAGGAAATGAAATTAAAAATAGATAAGGATGTCTAAATAGGAAGAAAGAGGAAATTAAGATATTTTTCCTACACTTCTTCTCTTCTTCTTATTCAAGTTGGAGCTCTCTCCTCCCTAGCATAAGGTAAATTCTCATTTGTTAGTGTTTTCTTTAAATTATGGGTTACTTTGGTATCATTAAGTGATATATGTGCATAAGGAAGGATTAGAAAGGATTAAAATGAAAAGATAAAGGAAATAATGGGGATTTTATAAAATGGGTTTAGAAAGGATATCTTAATATAGGAGTGTTTATGTATGTTTTATGATAAATTTGACTTGTCATAAGTTAAATGAGAGATTAGAATCAATGGATTGGATTAGAAACACATTAGAAAAAGTAGTATGATTATTAGAACGTAGTGTTCTTGATAGATGTTTTATGAAATAAATTGAAGGAAAATTAGTATGGATAATTAAAGAAGATCTTATAGTATTGTAGGATGTTATTATAACGAAAATTTACCTCATTTGGGTGAAAATTGGATTGAAAACTGGAAATTATGGGTAGGGGTATCGATACTGATAGAATAATACCGATACTATATGCTTAAAAAGAGATGAAATTGATAGGTAGTATCGATACTGATTCAATCATTATCAATATTGTTGAGGCAGTATCGATACCATGGTAAGGGTATCGATACCAAGAAAACAATGAATCTAATTTTGGTATCGATACCGTAAGGGGGTATCGATACCTTAGTAAGGTAGTATCTATACCATGAAAGGGTATCGGTACCATGAAACATCGAACCTAATTTTGGTATCGATATCAGGTAGGAGTATCGATACCCTAGTATAGAAGTATCAGTACTAGGGTAGTAGTATTGATACTTTAGAACCAGAAATGTTAAAAATGGGCTGATAATGATATATAAAGTTAATAATATATTCTTTTGAATATGATTTAATTGCAATGGTTAGGAAGTATACGTGTAACATCCTCAATATCGGGTGAGTGACTAAATTGAAATATTTCCGAATTTGTTGGTCAAAGTGATAAATTGAAAGTTTGGGGGAATCACATGAAAAATGTTGTGTAGGATTTAAATATTAAAGAAGGAAATATGGAAGGACAAAATGGTCAATTACAAGGAAAATAATTAATTTGGTTAGGTATATATGGAGGCCACGTGTATGAGAGGAAGCAAATATCTAAGCTTCCAGAATTCTCTTCTTCTCTTTTTTCCTCCCAACGTAAAGACTCATAGCAAATGTGAGATTTCTCATAAGTTGTGTGTTAGTTGAAATTTAAGTATGGTTTTGATCCTTAGATGCTAATTAAGCTTATGTAAAGCTTAATTTGCTTTAAAGCCACAAGGTGAGGAAGTTATAAGAGATTAAAGAAAATGGGTTTTTAAATGAATTTATGGAAAAGAGTTGATAAGTTGAATTTGAAGTTTAATTTGACTTGTCATCGTGTTAATTAAGGAATATGAAGTGTTAGAATTGTATTTAGAACATATTGAAATTTGAGTATGATTCTTGAATTACATATGAGGGATATGCTTTTGAGGTTAAAGATGATTTTCATGGATATAAGTTGGTTTAAGTAGTGATGGTTGGGTTTAATGACATGGTAGGGGTTTAAAATAGTGGAATTGAGTGAAGAATTGATGATTTTTGGGCTTAAAATACAATTTTGGGTTGTGTGCATCAATGCACATTCAATGTGTATCGATGTACTCTCAAATAGATAAACATGAATGCAATTAGTGCATCGATGCATAAGGAGTGCATCGATGCACCTGCTTAAAATACAAACATCGAATGGGATTTATGTACCGATGCATAGATGGTGCATCGATGCACCCGTCAAGGAATGCAACGATACATGGTGTAGTGCATCGATGCATACATTCATTAAAAGATAAAAATAGCTTTCTTTTTAGCCTAAGGAGTGATAGTTTAGAATATATCAATTATTATACTGATATAGATCCATGTATGATTATGTAGATACTGAAATCGAGCAAGCTTTGGAACAATCACCGAGTTAGAATTCGATCGAAAAAGAAGTCATAGGAATAATTAGTATTCAGTGAGGACAAGATGAGTGCATATTAGATAATGTGTTATGTTTAATAGAAGTAAGACTTGCGATAAGTCTATTTCCTATAGTAGAATGCATGAACACATTAATATGAACATATGTTTGACATGATACATGTGTGTTATTGCATATGTTAAATGATATGTGTGAATACAGGATATGATACATGATGAATGTATATAGTATATGTGAACACAGGATGATATGAAAAAGGATATAAGAGTATTATGGATTTATAGAAAACATATGTGAACAATAAATAGCAATGATATACATGTTATATGAACACAAGAGAAGTGTTATAAGTTACGTGATATATGCAATGAAATCATATGAGTAGTGATAAGTACATGTGAAGATATGAAATAATAAATAATAATGCCCATGTTATATGATACGAGAGCTATAGGTATAGTTGGCATGCCAAGAGTCGAGGGTCTACGCGGTCCTTCGGGACATACAATGATCCTTTGGGATATTTCATAGTGGTCCTTCAATACAAATCCCATATCCCCTAGTGAGACCCCATACGAGCTGTGGTGACAGCATAGTGCACAACCTCAATAGACTCACATATCTACAGTTCTCACGTGTGTACATGGGCTAATAAATAAATAACACGTGTTGTATATGTTTTTGATATTAATTGTATGATTTATCGGATGATATATATTGCTCGGTTAAATGAATCAGATGTTGATTAAAAGGTTAGGTACAAGAGGATATAATTACAAGATACATATGATAGTAATAATTGTGATGGAAATGATGTGTGATATGTATATGTATAACTTACATTATATTTAATGTTATAATTGTTTGGTATGGTATTACAAGATTACATGTTCATGCATGTTTAAATAGTTAGAGTTTTCTTCCATATTTGATTATGCCTCACTAAGTCTATGACTTAGCGTGTAAGTGATTTACACGTAGGTATCAAGAAAAAAGAGGAGCATGAATAGAAGTGGCAAGGACAACATCACTAATAGATTAGATCAGAAGTAATTGACAAAGTAGGTATTTTGGGTTAAGTATAGAGTGTTGGCATGTAATAAGTTGTTAATTATGAATGCTATGATAAATTTTGTATTTTGTGGTCTCTTTTATGTAAATTAACGTATTTTGTTTTATGAAAGTTTAAAATTTCCCTATTTTTTCTTTAAGTGTCAAACTTT
Organism: Hibiscus syriacus; assembly: GCF_006381635.1. Taxonomy (NCBI): domain Eukaryota; kingdom Viridiplantae; phylum Streptophyta; class Magnoliopsida; order Malvales; family Malvaceae; genus Hibiscus; species Hibiscus syriacus. Next base: position 3,750,090 of record NW_024062765.1, read on the forward strand.
GAAAAGTCAATGTGACACTTCAGACTCGTATCCGGGTCGGGTACGGGCTGGGGGAGTTACATTTAATGGTATCAGAGCCACGATTTAGTCGATTCTCGGCATAAACCCAAGTCTAGAGTGTCATATAAAGTATACATGCCAACAAAATAATGAAAACTTCTAATCTGATATAATTGTAAGTATGTTGTTTTGCTAATAGAACGATTTGATTATATTTTATTAGATGTCCAGAAAGATAGTTCCCGAGGTGAAGCGGGAGATGATAGATTAGCTGAGAGTAGTAATTCACCTGCCCTGGCCAGGAAAGGTGAAGAATGGGCTCCTTCTGAGTGCCTATAGCTGATCAAGATGTGTTCTTTAGGACGTTGGATGCGGTATTGGTGTGTTTCCAACTTCTTGTTTCCTCAACACAGAGAATGAATGTGGCAAAAGAGTTAAAAGGATTAGGAGTTCCTTAGTTCAAAGGAGAAGCTGAGGAAGGTCCAGTTATTGCAGACCTTTGGCTTAACGATGTAAAAATCATGCTTGAAGGACTCCATTGTTCTAATATGGAAAAGTTAGATGTAGTAGTCTCTTTGTTGCGTGTGCAAGCGAGAATTTGGTGGGCGAATGTCATTTTGAGGATGCTAAGTGATCAGATAACTTGGTATTTGTTTTTGGAAGAATTTAAGCACAAGTATATAGGAGATCAGTTCATCAAGCAAATGAAGCAAGAATTTTTTAATTTGAAGCAGATGAATCGTAATGTGTATGAGTATGAGTGCGAGTTTAACAAGTTAAGTCGTTTGGCAACTGAGTTGATTCCAACCGAGAAAGATGCGTGTGATTGGTTTGTAGAGGGCTTGCGCCCGAGATTAAAAGAGATGTTAATCGTGTTAAATTTGTCCTCGTTTCAAGAGGTAGTAAATTGTACGAAAGCTCTTGAAAGCGCTCAGAATGAACGGTTTGGGGAGCATAGAGCTTAATCTTTTAAAAGAACGGGGGTTTCATCGAGCATGGTACCACCCAAGAAAGGTAGAGATTCGGGTTTCGATCTAAGCACCGTCAGAATCGATGGCATCCTCCGTTAAAGAATCAAATCAAATGAGAGTTAAACAAACTCATTCGGGAAGGTCTAGTGATAAGCGAGCACAGTAGAGTCAAATTATACAATGTCAGATTTGTGGAAGAAGCCATAGTGGATTGTGTAGAGTGATCACTGGAGCCTGTTTCGATGTGGAGAAACAGGCATTACATGAAGGATTGTCCGTTGAGGGATAGAGAGCCTGTATAGTCAGAGCGATTTTCGTCGATAACTCAGAGAGGACGCGGTAGAGGTAGAGGAAGAAATCAGACCGAATCTTCTACTCAATAGGAAATACGCTCCACAGCTAGAGTATATAATCTCCAGATCAATGGGGATTGTGATGACCCAGAGATAGTAGCAGGTATTTTTCTATTGTACAGTAAATGTTATGATATTGGTTGATTCGAGTTGCATATCTATATATGAGTAGTGAATGGGTGAGAGAATTGGGAATTTAGATAGAAGTCATTTGTAGTAAGATAAAGTGACAAATTTAGTAGGGCACAATGCTTAAGTAAACAAGATATGTGGAAGGTGTTCCATTTGGATTCAAGGAATTGAATTCTCTGTTAATCCAATAGAGTTATTTTCCAGGGATTGGAAATAATAATATTGAAGATGGACTAGTTATATAGTTAGTATGCAAATGATGATTGTAAATTAGGAAGATGTACAACTAATCATCTTAGACGGATTGGAAATATCAGTGTTGGAAGATATATGTTATGAGGAATAAATATGTTTTGATTGAATAAGGATTTTACAAGGAATGAGGTTGTGCAAGTAGTGTTAAATATCAAAATTATGGAAATACGATGAGGAATGTTATTTAAAGATAAATATAAGTGATATGAAATGATTTTGGAAGCATAAGGAAAAAGATGTGATTTATGAGATAAGAAGATGGTGGTTTATGAAGAATCAAATAGATATAAAGAAATTAATTGGAAATGAGTGTAAAGTGTGCATTATAGGTTTGATAAGGAAGTAAGTAAATGATAGATAGTGTTGTGGAAAGACGGTTTAGTTTTAGAAATATAGGTTTTCACCAATTATGACGAGGAGTAAATGTTATAGATAAGAAGATAATGATTTAGTTATATGTATTAAAAGTTAAAGCATAATTGAAATAATGTTTCTCTCGGTTCAGATAGTGAAGGATAAGTCTGTTGTGTTGCAAATGATATGGATGTATAAAGTTAGGTTATGATAATTCGAGATTAACTAAAGAGGTAATATGTGAATATGAATATGAGACAGGTAAACAGTAGTTTAATCTATTAGTACAATGAAAATTCGAGGACGAATTTTCTTAAAGGAGGGGATATTTGTAACATCCTCAATATCGGGTGAGTGACTAAATTGAAATATTTCTGAATTTGTTGGTCAAAGTGGATAAATTGAAAGTTTGGGGGAATCACATGAAAAATGTTGTGTAGGATTTAAATATTAAAGAAGGAAATATGGAAGGACAAAATGGTCAATTACAAGGAAAATAATTAATTTGGTTAGGTATATATGAGGCCACGTGTATGAGAGGAAGCAAATATCTAAGCTTCCAGAATTCTCTTCTTCTCTTATTTCCTCCCAACGTAAAGACTCATAGCAAAGGTGAGATTTCTCATAAGTTGTGTGTTAGTTGAAATTTAAGTCTGGTTTTGATCCTTAGATGCTAATTAAGCTTATGGAAAGCTTAATTTGCTTTAAAGCCACAAGGTGAGGAAGTTATAAGAGATTAAAGAAAATGGGGTTTTAAATGAATTTATGGAAAAGAGTTGATAAGTTGAATTTGAAGTTTAATTTGACTTGTCATCATGCTAATTAAGGAATATGAAGTGTTAGAATTGTATTTAGAACATAATGAAATTTGAGTATGATTCTTGAATTACATATGAGGGATATGATTTTGAGGTTAAAGATGATTTTCATGGATATAAGTTGGTTTAAGTAGTGATGTTTGGGTTTAATGACATGGTAGGGGTTTAAAATAGTGGAATTGAGTGAAGAATTGATGATTTTCAGGCTTAAAATACAATTTCTGGGTTGTGTTGCACTCTCAAATAGATAAACATCGAATGCAATTAGTGCATCGATGCATAAGGAGTACATCGATGCACTGCTTAAAATACAAACATCGAATGGATTTATGCATCGATGCATAGATGGTGCATCGATGCACCTATCAAGGGATGCATCGATACATGGTGTAGTGCATCGATGCATACCTTCATTAAAAGATAAAAATAGCTTTGTTTTTAGCCTAAGGAGTGATTGTTTAGAATATATCAATTATTATACTGATATGGATCCATGTATGATTATGTAGATGCTGAAATCAAGCAAGCTGTGGAACAATCTCCGAGTTAGAATTCGATCGAAAGGAAGGAAGTCATAGGAATAATTAGTAATCAGTGAGGACAAGGTGAGTGCATATTAGATAGTGTGTTATGTTTAATGGAAGTAAGACTTGCGATAAGTCTATTTCCTATAGTAGAATGCATGAACACATTAATATGAGCATATGTTTGACATGATACATGTGTGTTATTGGTTATTGCATATGTTAAATGATATGTGTGAATACAGGTTTATATGATACATGATGAATGTATATAGTATATGTGAACACATGATGACATGAAAAAGGATATAAGAGGATTATGGGATTTATAGAAAACATATGTGAACAATAAATAGCAATGATATACATGTTATATGAACACAAGAGAAGTGTTATAAGTTACGTGATATATGCATATGAAATCATATGAGAAGTGATAAGTACATGTGAAGATATGAAATAATAAATAATAATGCCCATGTTATATGATACGAGAGCTATAGGTATAGTTGGCATGCCATGAGTCGAGGGTCTACGCGGTCCTTCGGGACATATAGTGATCCTTTGGGATATTTCATAGTGGTCATTCGGGACAAATCTCATAGCCCCTAGTGGGACCCCTTATGAGCTGTGGTGACAACATAGTGCACAACCTCAATAGACTCACATATCTACAGTTCTCACGTGTTTACATGGGCTAATAAATAAATAACATTTGTTGTATATGCTTTGTGATATTAATTGTATGATTTATCGATGATATATGTATTGCTCGGTTAAATGAATCAGATGTTGATTAAAAGGTTAGGTACAAGAGGATATAATTACAAGATACAGATGATAGTAAGAATTGTGATGGAAATGATGTGTGATATGTATATGTATACCTTACATTATATTTAATGTTATAATTGTTTGGTATGGCATTACAAGATTACATGTTCATGCATGTTTAAATATTTAGAGTTTTCTTCCATATTTGATTATGCCTCACTAAGTCTATGACTTAGCGTGTAAGTGATTTACACGTAGGTATCAAGAAACAAGAGGAGCAAGAATAGAAGTGGCAAGGACATCATCACTACTAATAGATCAGATCAGAAGTAATTGACAAAGTAGGTATTTTGGGTTGTGTATAGAGTGTTGGCATGTAATAAGTTGTTAATTATGAATGCTCTGATAAATTTTGTATTTTGTGGTATCTTTTATGTAAATTAACATATTTTGTTTTAATGAAAGTTTAAAATTTCTCTGTTTTTCTTTAAGTGTCAAACTTTGAAAAGTCAATGTGACACTTCAGACTCGTATCCGCGTCGGGTACGGACTGGGGGTGTTACAATACGAACATTGAGTATGGCACATATTTTAATGGATGATTGAATTAGATCAGAACAAAACTCCCGAGACAAGCAAAACAAAGGGAAAGGGCAAAGTCCCGGAGTAATCATCCTTTCTTTTTGGACACTTAGCGAGGAAAGCCAGGTGAGTACATTTATTGTATGCAATCTAGATGAAAATGATTAGTAATTATTTAATATGAATTGTTTAATTGTTAATTTATGTTTTACTGTAATTACTATGTTTTATTGAATATGTGGAAATGATATTGTGTATGTGTTAGAGTATGAATTGGTCTAAAAGAAATGAAAATACTAATGCATATGGGTGCATTATTGGCATGAAATGATGCCATAGTTGAAATGTATATGGGTACATTATCAACAGAAAAGCATACTTTAGTTGAAATGTATATGGGTAGATTATCAACAGAAAAGTATGCTAGAGTTGAAATGCTTATGGGTGCATTATCAACAGAAAAGTATACTAGAGTTGAAATGCATATGGGTGCATTATCAACAGAAAAGTATGCCAGAGTTGAAATGTATATGGGTACATTATCAACAGAAAAGTATACTATGATTGAAATGTATATGGGTACATTATCAACAAAAAAGTATACTATAGTTGAAATGCATATGGGTGCATTATCAACAGAAAAGATATTATAGTTTAAAGTGCATAATGGTGTATTATAAACATAAATGGAGGGTACAACTGAAAAGAAAGAATCATGACAAATGATTATGATAAATGGGGAATAAAATATGTATGAATACCCAAAGGTTATTTATTATATTATGACTCACTAAAATATACTTAACGTGTGTATTTCCACGCGTAGGTAACAGCAGAATTAATCAAGCAAGGAGTGAAGCCGTAACAACATATATCATTCACCAAGGTTGACTCACCAGTAACAATAGGACGATAGTAAACCTTTTGTAAACTTGTTGGCATGTAATTAAATTTAACATAACATATTGTAATGTGTTTTAATGAATACTTATTTATTATGTTTATTTATGTGGAAATTAAGTTTGCAACAAAATTTTAAAAACTTTACAAAATTAGTAAAACGTTTTTAAAGTAATGTGATAATTGTATACGTATATGGGTGTTACATCGGTTATGGTCACCACAAGGTCAAATCGAATAATAGAAACAATAAATAAATAAATAAACAATTAAATAAACAATCGTTAGAATACAATAAAATAAAAGTCAGTAGTTAATATGAAATAAAATAAAAGTTAGTAGTTAGAAATAAATAACATAGCAGAATAGTGACCAAATTAAAAGTTAGTAAAATTTGCATGCATATTCGACATAAATAGGAAATAAATTACAAGAGTACAAAAAGGCTAAAATACAGGGGGGCTAAAGGTGATTCCCCCATATTGACCAAGTGTAAAAAACAAGCAGAAGCTGGGAGCACCTGTGGGTGATTTACCCATTGAATAGGTGACCAAAACACAAAAGGAATCTTAAAACTAGGGGACCTATGGGTAATTTACCCAAAAACACAAAATAAACACTTTCCCCTTCCTTCTTTGCACACACAAACGATCCCTTTTCAGGGCTCTAAACAGAACGCCGGCCACCGGGCCGGTGACCATCCTACTCTAACCGACGACCTCGATCGTGGCCGAATGAGGACTGACCAAATTACTTCACCCCATTTTTAACCGTCCGAAAAGCTACCAAAGCTTCACATACACAACCTTGCCACCGCAAGCCGGACCTCACGCGCCAGCCACTGTGCTGGAGACCACCACTCTCTAACCAACAACCTCACTCCCCGATCACCAACTCCGATGGTTGGGTTCCAAACCCAATACAAAAACCAACACTCCCCTAAGACTTACCTAAAGCCTTGGTTTGGGGTTGTTCACCTAACATTCAGCCTCCTAGACCGACCACCTACCTCTCCGAAAAACGACGACCGACCACCGACCGAATCATCCTCACCATTTACGTATTAAAAAATTATGAAACAAGAAAGAAATGTGAAGGAGGGAGAGTCCCCAATTTTATTTTCTATTTTTAAACTTACAAAAGAGGGGGCTGAAATATGCTTTTGGATTAACTTTTAAAGCCCCAAATTATAATAGGTACAATTACAGGTTTGCTCGTTACACTTTGTTCCCTCTTTAATTTTTAGACAATGATACAATTGCAAGTTTGGTCCTTACACTTTGTTCCCTCATTAATTCTCGGACAAAATTAAGGTATTACAAAGAGCTTTCATTTTTGGCATGGTGAGCACAGATTGTTGCATCTAATTAACCGATAATGCTAGTGCTGTTGGAAATAGTAATTGTGCAGATTCAGGTTTTGAGTTCATGTTTCTTTTTAAATTTAATTTAGTACAGTTTCGAATCATTTTGAATTTTTATATTTTTGTAAAATTTGAGTTATTAACTTGCTAATTAAGCTTGAATCAATTTGAAATCAAAATTTTATATATCATGTTTATTTTGTCACCGTCAAATGCTAAGCAGTAAGAAACAACTAAATAGTATTGATCTATCTTTGTTGATTTTAATCATTATTTATCCCAACTTGTTTTCTCTCGTCTTAACTAAACTCCCCATCCCAAATCATTGTGTTTATGCGCATATGCTTGGTATCTAATACGGAGGTTCCAACATCAAAATCACTTAATTACAAACAGTGGCAGATGTAGTGATTGTTCAGGATAGGTACGTGACTACTTTAAAATTCGAATTTATTTATATTAGTAGTTTATTTTACTGAGAGTGTCCACCCCGAATATTAATTATGTCTATCTCATATAAAAATTTTATGTTAATAATATACATGTGCTCAACTTAAAAAATATTCGTAAATTGGCCCGGATTACAAGATGATATTAAAAACAAAAGGGAAAAACAAAGTTTGAGGTAAGTAAGGTTAAAGGGAAATGATGCATTCAATGGTGCATTCAATGGTGCATCCAGATCAGCAAGCTCAATGTCCCAAGTCGCTAGAAAGGAAAAGTGAAAAGTTAATGACGTTTCTTTTTCTTTAAAAATAATCGGCTAATTATTACCAATAAAACATAAAGTTTAATTATTTGGTCCATCGTAAATTATTAACAATCTTGAATTAAAACGCCAATGCCTTTGACTCCAGTTGTAATTTGTTGATGCTGGTTTATCTGCTAAACTTTCGTAGTCTTTCCGTACAGTATTTGATATGCTACGCCCAAGAGCTTAACTCCAATCAAATATTATACAGTTTTATTATAAGATAATTTTTTAAATTAAATTAAATTGAAAAATAACATTTTTCTTGATAAATCGATTGATAAGAGATGATATAATCATTATCTATGACAAAAAGTCAGATACACACAAAACAAATAAAAAATATGAGATATCATCTTTTATCAATATTCTTATTATCCATGAATAATGAATGTAATTGACAACCAAAAGAACCATTGATTAAATTGAACTCTTCTTCTTCCCCCTGATTTTAGCTTACTTGAATAAGGTTTTAAACTATTAGCAGGGCCTAAAAAATAACTTGGGCCCCTAGTGTATAGTGGAGCATGGGGCCTGGGTGCTTCGTCTGGTTCAACTTCACTATCACCATCTTCCAGCACTTCACCCTCGGTTTCTTGTCAATGGATCTGCTTAAAAGCTGAAAATATTTTTAAGAATGGGCTCCTCCAAACCGGGGCCCTAGGCGGTCACCCCCTGCCTACCCTCAGGGTCGGGCCTGACTATCAGATAATTATTTCATGTTCTTATTACTAAATATAATTGCTTTATGAAAAAAACCTATTCATACATCCCTAAAAGCTCGAGCCATGATATACAAAATGTCTACAAAACACGCATACTAACCGTACACCCCTATAAGAAGCATTACCATTGTGGAGAAGAAGACAAAGAAAAGAACTCCAACCCATGTGGGAGACTAGGACTGTAAAATCAGGTAATCGGTCAGGTTTCAGTCGGATCCTGGCAAATCGGGTAAAATCGGGTACATGTCAAGTCAGGTCAATTTGATGGTTTGACTCAGATCAGGTCGGGTACATGTCAAATCAGTTCGGGTCATTTTCATGTTGATTTGACACCAGATCCAGATCGGGTTCAGGTTGGGTCATTTTCAGTTCGGATTGATGTCAGTTCAGGTCCGAAGGAAATAAAGAATAGGTTAATTCAGGTTTGGGTGGACTTCAGTCGGATCTCATTCAGATCAGGTCACATCATTGACATATAAAATTCAAGTCGGATGTTTACCGGATACGGATTGAGTTCAGTTTGGGTCGTTTTTATTTTTTGATTATCTATTTTGTCATCTTTCGTGATTATTGAATTGAAAGTTGTAATTGTATATGATTTCGAGTAAATTACAAAAAATAATCATGGATTAATTTTGTAAAAAATATAAATTTAAGGACTAAATTGAAGAAATGTAAAATTACAAATAAAATTTAAATAAATTAAACAACACACATAGGTAAGGGTCCAAATCGAAATAAATTTAAAATGTGAGGTTTAAATTAATATAAAAAATGACTAAATTACTCATTTAAAAAGTTATGGGTCAGTTACAAAAATATAAATAACAAATAACAATGGGCCAAATTAAGATGCAAATATAAATTTAAGGACTAAATTGAATACATATAAAAGTGAAAGATTTAAAATTGAAAAAAACAAAAAAAAACACAAAAGGATGAAATCGAAATAATTGCAAAATGTGAAAAAATAATGAAAAATAGAGTAAATTGCATTCATTGAAAAAATTGAAAAAAAATTAAACACTTATAATATATATATATATAAAGACAAATATATAATATACATAGTTTATATGTAGTTTACATGTAGTTTATTAATAAACTATGTAATTTATATATATAAATATATAATATATAAGATTTATGTATGTAGTTTATATATATAGTATATTAAGTACATATATATTACTATATAAATAGTTTACATTAAAAATTATAGTTTATATATAAACTGTAAAATTATTAATGAACTATGTGTAAACAATATATAAACTATATAAAGTATTAAAGTATATAATTTATATTAATATAATATAAGTTTATATATAAACTATATATTTATTATAAACTATATAATTATTATAAGCTATATATATATAAACTATGCTTATATGAACTATATATATAAACTATATATGTATAAACTATAAAAAGTATATAGTTTATAAACTATAATTTATATTAATATAATATATATATGTATGTATATAAACTGTATATGTATAAACTAAATAAAGTATATAGTTTATAAAAACACTATGCATAAACTATATATATAATATAAATTATATAGTTATTATAAACTCTATATATAAACTATATGGTTATTATAAACTATATATATAAACTATATGGTTATTATAAACTATATATATAAACTATATATGTAATCTATGTAGTTTTTATAAACTAATGAATTATATATAAAAAAAACTATACATGTAAATATAAACTATATATGTATGAACTATATATATAAACTATATAGTTTATATAAACTACATATGTTTAAACTATGTATATAAATTATATAAATAAACTATATAGATATATATATATATATATATATATATATATATATATATATATATATATATATATATATAAGCTACATATGTATAAACTATATATGTAATCTATATAGTTTATATAAACTATATATATAAACAATATAAAGTATATAGTTTATAAAATATAATTTATTTTAATATAATATATGTATGTATAAACTATATATAGTTATTATAAACTATATATATGTAACCTATAGTTTATAAGGAATAGTTTATATATAATTTATATAAACTATATATATAACCTATAGTCTATAAACAATAGTTGATATATAATTTATATAAATTATATATGTATAGACACAATTGATAATTGATATATAGTTTATATAAACAATAGTTTATATAAATTATATATGTAACCTTAACCTATAGTCTATAAACAATAGTTAATATATGTAATCTATAGTATATGTATACATGTAAACTATATATGTATACATGTAAACTATATATGTAACTTATAGTACATGTATGTATAAACTATGTTTAGTATATATAAACTATATATTAATATATAACCTATACTATATGTATTATGTATATATACAATCTATATATAGTTTATATAAACTATATATGTAACCTATAGCTTATAAACAATAGTTTATATTATTGTACTATATAGTTTATAACCTATAGTATATAATTTATAAACTATAGTTTGTTAATTATCTTAACTATAATTTATATTAATATAGTATATAGTTTATAAACTATAATTTGTATTAATGTAGTAGATAGTTTATAAACTATAGTTTACATTAATATTAACATATTAACAATAGTTATATTAATATAGTATATAGTATATAGTATTAATATTAATTATAGTCTATAAACCATATACTATATTAATATTAACTATAGTTTATAAACTATACTATATAATTTATAAAATATAGTTTATATTAATTTTATAAATTAACTATATTTTATATTAATATTAACTACAAATTATAAACTATATTATATTAATATGAGTTAATATTAATATTAATTATAATCTATATTAATATTAATTATAAATGATAGTTTATATTAACTCTATTAATTAAATAATTTATTAATATAAATTATAGTTTATTAATATAAATTTTATAGGGATGAAATTGAAAGAATTTAAAATATAAAGATTAAATTGAATCATTAAAGTTGGACTAAATTGAATAAAATCAAAACAAGGGGACAACGCTACAATGTCAAATGAAGTTAAAAAAACACGTGGATCTTGAACCCGACCCGAACGGAGCGTAATATATAAGGTAATTTTTTTTTTTTTTTCCTCATTTTCTCCTTTTCGATTCATTCTCCCATTTTGCTCTATCTCTCTCTAACTCTCCGATTCTCTCTAGAAATTCATCAGTGTTCTTCATTGTTCTTTGAAAAACCCTACATTTGATCTTCAAAACCACCAAATCCCAAACATTTTTCTATTTTTTCGATCAAGCACATGAAATTTCTTAACTTGTTCATCCGAGTTCATCCAAGTTCATACCAAAACCCTTCTTTGATCTTCATAAACACCAAAACCCATATGTTTTCTTGTTTTTTTTATCAAACACCAAAAATTTTCTCTCATGTTCATCCCAGTTCATCCTTGTTCTTCACAAAAACCTTCCATTGATCTTCACAAACATCAAAACACATATCATTTACTATTTTTTGTATCAAACCCCAAACCCAAGCAGTAGTTCATCCTTATTCTTCCCCAAACCATTCTTTGATCCTTACAAACACCCAAGAGTAAAAATTAACTTGTTTTCTTTGATCAAACCTAAACCCTAACACCAGTTCATCTTCTATAACCTAAATCCAAACCTGAACCCTAACCCAAACCCAAACCCGAACCCGAACCCAAACCCAAAATCAAACCCAAACATGAACCCGAACCCAAATCCAAACCAAAATCCAAACTCAAACCTAAAAAACCCTCTGTAACCGCAACTGTTCATCATGTTCTTCTTCTTCTTCCATCTTTGTTGATATTCAAACATTTATTTTTTTCAAGGGTTTCATGGATAGTCTTTCTTACGAGTTGAATTATCCAGTTATATTTAATTTTTTTATTATTTTATTTTTATTTAATATTGTTCATTAATATATTCTTTATTTCTTTTGTAGGAGAAAACCCAATAAATCAAAATGAAGAACATTCTAAAAGAGGTAAATTATCCTTGTGAATTAATATATAACGTTCATTCATTTTGTTTATTTTAATATTGTTTGTTTGTTATAATTTTTTAATTGTATAGCTGTTGGTTGTTCATTGGGAATGGTTGTATAGGGTCGTTAGTTGCCTTGTTAGCAGTTAGTGTTTATTTGTTTCCTTTGTAGTCCTTGTTTGTGTAGTTGTTGGTTGCTCATTGGGATTGGTTGTATAAGGTTGTTTGTTTCCTTTGTTTGTAGCTAGTATTTCTTTGTTTCCTCTTATAACACCCCGACCCGTACCCGACTCAGATACGACTCTGTGGTGTCACATTAACTTTAAAATACTTTGACTCTTTTAAAATGCGATTTGAACTTGACAAGAAAAACAATACTTAATAAATCATAGTTAAAAATACATATCAGAGCATCTAAACTTTACATTTAAGTACATGGCAACAACATTCCCAGAACACAATTACATATAATTCAAATATTTTCTAATATGATAATATTCAACGGTATGTTGTCCTGCCCCTTGCCTACTCAGCTTATTCCTCACTTAACTTTGAACCTACGTGTGAAAACCATCACACTCTAAGTCTATGACTTAGTGAGGCATTAAGAGCAATATAAACCAATAAAACATTTATATAAATTTTATAAAAGAAACATTAAGTACAAAACACCACAAGTTTTATAACATATAACATATCTTATTAAGCATTGATAAATTTATACTCATATTACTCTTGCTTATACTTTTCATATCATAAATATTTCGTATAAACTACATATAACTTATACACTTTTCATTTAATATCAATGTGTTTAATCTATATCCATTTGTTTAATTAGCCCAACGTATATTGCTAAGAACTCAAGGTATGTGAGTACATTGAGGTTGTGCACTAATGCAGTCACCACTGCTCATATAATTTTCACCGAAGTGCCACGTAGAATTACACCGAAGTTCCACATAGATTTTCCAGAAGGACCGCGTAGAATTTGTCTCGAAGGACCACATAGAATTGTCCCGAAGGACCACGTAGAATGCTCGACTCTTGGCATGCCAACTATACCCCTAATTCTCATAAAATATACTTTGGGCTTTATCTTTATAATTATCTTTCATTTCTATTGAAAATATTTTGATATTTTAATATACCAAACAAAGTTATTATTTAGATTTTTTTATAAATTTTAATATTATATTCGATTCAATCTTTTGAATATATATAATTATTTTAAAGTTAAAACGTCAATTTTTTACTCCTTACTCTACTGAAAATTTGAGTCTTATACTGGAAATATTTTTGAAATAGTTGTTGCTAAAGATTTTGAGCATTAATTTAGTCAAAAATGAATTTTAGCTAAGTAGTACCGATACTGTCAAAAACATAATGCTAAAATGGTACCGATACCATACATGGTATTGATACTACTTTGAGTAGTAGTACCGATACTACTCCTTCAGTTTTGAATATGAAAAATTCCAGTATACTAAAATGGTACCAATACTACTGAATATAGTAGTACCTATACCCTTGTGACAGTATCGATACTGATGTTTTTCAGAAATCAAATTTTTGTATTTAATGCAGGGAGTATCGATACTTATAGATATAGTATCGATACTAATAGCTTCTGAGCAATATTTAATGTGGGAAACTGCCCCCAACGACTCTATTTACTCCCACAATAACTCAAACGGTTAGAATTGATTGAGGGACTATATAAACAAGATCTTAAGCCATTTGTGATGTATAGAAACAAAAAGAGAAAGCCATAAGCATCAAGTATGGGCTAAATTCTTCAATATTCTTTTTGCTTTCAAAGAACACTTCTTGTACTTATTTGTATTCATTTCTCAAGTGTTCTTATTTGTTTTTGAATTGTGCAAACCTATTCCTTGTGAGGTTTTTATAAGTTTGAAATTTGAAATTTGTTTTTAAAGTTAAACCTATTTCTTGTACTTATTTGTTTTTGAATTGTGCAAACCTATTCCTTGTGAGGTTCTTATAATTTTTGAGGGAGTTGTAAGGTTACACCTTATCCTTAAAGGTAAATACAAATTAGTGAATTTGTTAAAATTCTTAGTGTGGATAGCTAATGTAGTGGAAGTAGACTTTGGTTGATAAAGTCGAACCACTCTAAATTCTTGTGTTCATTCGTTTAAATTTTTCCTCTTAAGCTTCCACAAAATTTTTATTGCCAATTCACCCCTCTTGGCTATTTCATCCTTTCGATTGTCTCAACAATTTGTATCAAAGCTAGACTTATTAGAAGGTTTAACCACCTCTTGAGAAGAACCTAAAGGATTTCAATTATCATCCAAGTCATCCATGATATATCCATTAAATTTTGAGATCGTTTGTGATTCTCAACCCATCAACAAGCCTTCATACTTCAATGGAGTCAACTATGCATATTGAAAGAATATGATGAAATTCTTTATTCAAGCAAGTGTTTTGAGAGTATCATCTTGTTCCAATGCCAAGGAGGTATGGGAAAAACTTGAAGTTACTCACAAAGGTATAAATGAGGTAAGAGAAACTAAAATTAGTCTTCTCAATCATAACTACAAAAACTTCAAGATGAGATCGGATGAAGACAAAAAATCCATAATCGATCAATTTTCAGTTATTATCAATGGTCTCAAAGGCTTTGGAGAAGATATTCCAAATGAGAAGCTAGTTAGAAAAATGATCTACAACCTTCCCAAGTCATGGCAATCCAAGAATACCACCATAGTTGAAGTAAAGAATCTAAATACTCTCACTCGGATTAGCTCATTGGACCTTTTCTTACTCATGAAATGATGGTAAAAGAAGAAGAAGATCAAGAAAAGAAAGATGAAAAAAAGGAGGAAATAGAAAAGAAGAAAAAGATTAGTGTTACTCTAAAATCCACTAAAGATGAGAGTGACTCAAATTATGAAGATGAAGATGAAGAAATGGCAATGTTTACCAAAATATTCAAACGATTCATGAAGTTAAACAAAGGAAGAAGATTTCAAAGAAAAGAAAGCTTCAAGAATGAATCCAATGAGAAGGATGAATGTAAAAAAATGGGGCATGTTAAATTTGACTGCCCATAATTAAAAAGAATAGATCCTCCAAGAAGAAGCACAAAGAACATGTAGCTACATGGAGTGATGATGAGTCATCCAATGAAGAGGAAGAAGAAGTAGCTAATTTATGTCTCATGGCCACTGAAGGAGAATCTAAGGTAACCTCTAACTCATCTACATTATATGAATATTCCTTTGATGAGTTGCAAGAGGCATATGATGAGTTGGCCTCAGAATATAAGATCATGGTTTCAAAACATAAGAAAAATATTTAAAAATGGAAAAATGAAAATGATCTCTTATCTAATATCAGCAATGAGCTTGAAAGTAAGGTTAAGGATATACAAGTCAAAATAGAGGAGTTTGAAAAGAAAAATTATGACTTGCACATTTTACTTTCAAAGGTTCATGATGATCATCAAAAGAAACTTGATGAACTTAAAGCTTTTTTTAATACAGTTGGAACAAATCGGTTTGAAAAAGGATAAAGTTCAAAATCCAACTATGTAAGAAATAACTTTAGACCATACAATCATAGAGGTCCCTAAAGAACCTCAAATGGTAAAGTTATTAAAAGAATATGGGTTCCTAAAGGACATATTACTACTAAAGACTAGGATATCCTGGATAAATGGATACCTAATTGGACTAGATTATTAGGAACTAATACCTATGGACCTAAAAGAATTTGGGTACCAAAAATCAAGACTTAATCTATTTTTGAAGGTGGAGGAGCATTGCTACAAGGCACAAAACACAAGCTCAAACTCATGATACCTTGATAGTGGATGCTCAAGACACATGACCGATGATAAGAGCTGGTTCTTGGAACTTAAAGATAAAAGTGGAGAAGTAGTAAAGGTACAAGGAGTATCAAATTATTGGACATATGTATCAATAAGGTTGGATATAATATGAAATATTTACATGGTCATCTAGATAATATTGACATGGTCAATGTATGGTTAGTTGCTAAAGATGAGCATGATTGTTGTTGGGGACTGCTAGCATGAGTTTTACAAAAACTTGTTCAAAGCAATCTTGTAAGAGACTTGCCAAAATTAAAGTTTAATCTTGATAAAATTTATGATGCATGTGCTAAATGTAAAAACAAAAGAACTTCCTTTAAACCTATTAATGATGTATCATCTAATAGAGTATTACAAGTGATCCATATATATCTTATGGGACCTATTAGAACTTCTAGCTTGAGTGGAAAACAATATGCATTTTTATTGGTTGATGACTACTCTAGGTTCACTTGGGTTCTTTTCTTAAGTGCGAAAGATAAAGCTTTAGAACTTTCATCACTTTCTCCAAAATAATCCAAAATGAAAAGGGTTACTCTATTTCAAGTGTTAGGAGTGACCATGGAACTGAATTTGAAAATATTGGCTTTGGTATTTTTGTCATTCAAATTGAATTAGCCAAAATTTTTCAACCCTAGAATCCCTCAACAAAATGGTATAAGAGTTAATACATGTTTTTTATAATAATCCTCTTCCAAGGAATTATTCTTGTGTTGATGATGATATAGGTATCTTATATTCAAATGAAGTGGGTGAATCATCATCGAAAGAAGTGAAGAATAAGGAAACTCAAGATGTTTTCAAGGATCTAACTATAGATGAAAGGGAAGTAACATACCCAAGGGAGTACAACTATGTCAATGATGGTGAGATTTTGGGTGATTCATCCAAAGGGGTAACCACTAGAGCTTCTCTTAAAAACATTTGTAAATATGTTGCATTTATCTCATGTATATAGCCTAATAATATCAAAGAAACATTAAATGATGAACATTGGATTATGGCTATGCAAGATGAGTTAAATCAATTTGAGAGAAGTCATATATATACATTAGTTGAAAGGCCTAGTAATAAGTCTACTATAGGTACTAAATGGGTATATAGGAATAAATTAGATGAAAGTGGTAATATAGTGAGAAGTAAGGCTAGACTTGGTTCTCAAGGGTATACTCAAGAAGAGGGCATAGATTTTGATGAAACTTATGCTCCCGTAGCTAGGATGGAAGCTATTAGAATGTTATTAGCATTTGCATGTTTTCATGGATTTACATTATTCCAAATGGATGTTAAAAGTGCATTTTAAATAGATTTATAAAAGAACAAGTGTATGTGGAACAACCTCCCCGGTTTAAGGATTCAAAATTTCCAAATCATGTTTTCAAATTAACAAAAGCTTTGTATGGTTTAAAACAAGCTCCTAGAGCTTGGTATGAAAGATTATCAAATTTCTTATTGAAAAAGGTTTTTCAAAAGGGAAGGTTGACACTAAATTGTTTACAAAATGCAAAGGTAAAGATTTGTTATTAGTTCAAATTTATGTTGATGATATAATTTTTGGTTCTACTAATGATGTTCTTTGCGAAGAATTTGCTAAGCTAATGCAAGGTGAATTTGAGACGAGCATGATGGGCGAGCTTTCATTTTTCTTGGGGCTCCAAATCAATCAAATAAAAGATAACATCTTAATCAATCAAGAAAAATACATCAAAGATATGCTCAAGAAGTTTGCATTGGAAAATGTGAAAACCCAAGCAACTCCTATGATCTCATCTACTAAGCTTGACAATGATAAAGAAGATAAATGTGTAGATGTTAAACTTTATAGGTCTATGATTGGATCTTTGCTTTATCTTACTGCAAGTAGATCGAACATTATGTTTAGTGTTTGCTTATGTGCTATATTTCAATCATGTCCTAAGGAATCTCATTTACAAGCCATTAAGAGAATCTTTATATACCTTAAGGACACTCCTAGCATAGGTCTTTAGTATTCTAGAGAATATAACTTTAGCTTGCATGCCTTCTCAGATGCAGATTATGGATGTTGCAAATTAGATAGAAAAATCACCTCCGGTACATGTCAATTCCTAGGAAATATGTTAATTTCTTGGTTTTCAAATAAACAAAATAGTGTTGCACTATCTACCACTGAAACAGAATATATTTCAGCTAGTAGTTGTTGTGCACAGGTTTTATGGATGAAATAACAACTTTTAGGAAATTGAAGTGGGTATCATTCCTATCAAGTGTGACAAAATTGTGATATATGTCTCACCAAAAATTCCATCCAATATTCTAGAACTAAGTACATAGAAATTAGACATCATTTTATTAGAGATCATGTCTCAAAAGAAGATATAATTCTAGAATATGTAGATACTTTGCACCAAGTAGATGATATTTTTACAAAACCCTTAGACAAAGAAAGATTTTGGGCACTTAGGAGAGAATTAGGTCTAACCAACCTCCCTTGATTTTATGTTTAAAATAACTTTTACATTTTTTATATAAGGAAATATGCATGCAAAATAACCACTTTAATGCCTTCTATGCTATTAGTTAGGCGAGCTTATGATTTTTTATGAAAATTAACAATGTG
Source organism: Hibiscus syriacus (assembly GCF_006381635.1). Classification (NCBI taxonomy): domain Eukaryota; kingdom Viridiplantae; phylum Streptophyta; class Magnoliopsida; order Malvales; family Malvaceae; genus Hibiscus; species Hibiscus syriacus. The sequence continues at coordinate 3,769,077 of NW_024062765.1, forward strand.
TTAAAATTATGCTTAAATATATGTTTGTTTGCTTGAACTCCCAATTAGAGTTGCCTATACCACCATTGTTTTTAAATTTGCATCTTATGTGTTTTTCTTATAATTTTTTGAACCATTCTGTGCACTTGGTACTGATATTGTTCATAAAGTATCGATATTGTTCTTTCTTAGTATCGATACTGTTCATGCAGTACCGATACTACTATAGCAGCCTCGATAGGGTATTGATACTAGGTATCGATACCAGTCAATTTTTTCCTTAAAGTATCGATACTCCCTTTGGAGTACCGATACTACCTGTTAAGTTCAGCCTATAAATCCCAAAATATCACATTTTTTAAAACCTAAAAACAAACACACTCAGTCACACCTCTCTCTCTCACTCAAAACCTAATCTCAACATTGCCTCATTCCAACATTTTCAAGTGGGATTTTCGTTGCTTTTCTAATCTACAACCTGATAGCATCATCAACATAGTGCATTCATCATCAACATAGTGCATTCATCATCAAATTCCATCTCAATCCAAAATTTCAAGGTATTTTTTTAAAAAACCCTAATTTTTTTCTTTGAATCTAGGGCTAGTTTTAGTTAGTTTATGTTTAAATTAGTGAATGGGTTTTACTTATTTTGCATTTTTACACTAGAATCTACAATTTTTTCAATATCTTCAATTTGATTTGAATTAAAAAAATTGTTTGTTTATATATATATACACACACTCTTATTTTTCATAAAATAATAATAATAATATTTTAGTTATAAAATACCTTGAATTTGATGACTCATATTGAGTTTTGGGATTAATTTAGTGCATACATATGTATTATTTTCTTTGCATGTATAATATTTATTTTGATTTTCGTTAAAATGTCTCACAAACGTCCTAGATCATCATCCTCTTGTGCTAATCCACCTCCTAACCCTTTGCCAAATCCTCCTCCCAATTCAACCGAAATGACTATCGTAAACTCTTGTTTTAATGAACCAAATCATAGAAATCTATACTACCGATACCTAAATCATTCAGTCTTACACTATTAGGGGTGAGTGTCTTCCCTCTCTTAAGGCAATGCAAGAGATGAACTTCAAATACCTACCTATTCTCCAAGCTTGGAAATTTGACAACACATTCAAAGTAAAACCCGTTATCTTTCACCAACTTGTGCGCATTTTATATTCTAACGGTTTGCATTCAAAACAAATCTCATACTCAAACTAAAAGTATTTATTCATATCTCTTGGGAGAATACATTACAATTGATTCTGATTATATTGCTCATGCCTTTGGTCTTGACAACATCGGGATAGATAATGAGCGAGATTTTGTCACTTCCTCTATAGAAGTAGGAAAGAGCGCTAGTATACTAGACTTCCACGAGCGTTTTCTACACTTAATTATCTCTTGGTGGTTTCGTCGTTCCTGAGGAAAATAGTCCTCTTTCTGAAGTATCGACATTTGGTGGATACATTGTTTTCAAAATAATAAACGTATTAATCTTGCTCAAATCAGGTTCGATGAGCTACTGGAAACTGTAAACAATATTCCCTCTAAAATAATCGAATCTTTGGTTTATGGTTGTCTACTTAGTAATTTCTTCATCAAAGTCGGTCTTAGAGTCAACCTAGATGTTGTCATCCCTTTAGGTACCCAAATTGATTTTACCTCTCTTCGCAAGTCCAGATGAACTCAGGTTGGTACAAATTGGGAACAATCAACTAAAAATACACCTGGTGCTAGTTCTTTAAAGGCAGCTCCAACTTTGGCTCCTCCTCATATTGATGATGTCTTACAGGATGTTAATGATCCTATAAATCGCATTCCTGACTAGCCACCTAGCGATAGTAGTGCGATGCATCCATATTTTCAATAGTTGATGGAGACAATGGATATAAGGTTTGCATCCATGGAGTCCATTTTACTGCCTTGGGGACTCAGTTTTTCGAGCTACAACGCGAAACTCGAGCTCGATTCGACATAGTAGATGATAGACTCGACGCTCTTTCACGAGATGTTGCATCCTTCCGAGAACCTCGTTCAGATCTCGATCTCCCATCGGATGTTTGAACATGCTATTGTTTGTTAGTTGTTCTTTTTTTTATCTATAAACCCTAAATTACTTAACATTTTGATATTTTGGACTTGGTTGCAAACTTTTGTTTTGGATCATTGGATTTTTATTTTGCATTGTCATGTTACATCTTATTATGTTTACGACCATGCACACTACATTTTGAATATTATTAATGTTGACTTCCTCTTTTGGCATTTTGATCTCCACATCTATCCTTTACATCTTGTTTATTGTCAATTTTTTATTTAACAAAAAGGGGGAGAAATGTTAAAGTAAGGGGGAGTAATTTTTTTCAAAGTAAATCTTAAAATTTTTAAAATGTTTTGTTATATAAAAAATGGGGAGATTGTTGAAAATATTTTGATATACCAATCAAAGTTATTATTTAGCTTTTTTATAAATTTTAGGATTACATTCGATTCAATATTTCGAATATATATAATTATTATTTAAAGTTAAAACATCAATTTTTTACTCCTTACTATACTGAAATTTTGAGTCATATGCTGGAAATATTTTCAAAATTGTTGCTAAGGATTTCGAACTTTAATCGAGTCAAAAATGAATTTTAGCTAAGTAGTACACATACTGCAAAGGCAGTACCGATACTATCAAAAATAGAATGCTAAAATGGTACCGATACTATACATGGTATCAATACTACTTTGAGTAGTAGTACTGATACTATAAGTGTAGTACCGATACTACTCCTTCAGTTTTGAATATGAAAAATTCAGTATACTAAAATGGTATCGATATTATGTACAATACCGACACTACTGAATATAGTAGTACCAACGGTCAAATTTTTGTATTTAACGCAGGAAGTATCGATACTTATAGATATAGTATTGATACTAATAGATTCTGAGCAACATTTAATGCGAGAAAATGCCCCCCAACGGCTCTATTCACTCCCACAACAACTCAAACGGTTGAAATTGATTGAGGGAGTATATAAACAAGATCTCAAGCCATTTGTGATGTATAGAAACAAAAGGAGAAAGCCATAAACATCAAGTGTGAGATAAATCAAGTCAACATTCTTCAATATTCTTTTTGTTTTCAAAGAACACTTCTTGTACTTATTTTTATTCATTTCTCAAGTGTTCTTATTTGTTTTTGAATTGTGCAAAACTATTCCTTGTGAGGTTTTTATAAGTTTGCAATTTTTAATTTTCCTCTTTGAGAGAGTGTCTCAAAAATTTGAGGTATAATTAGTGAATTTGTAAAAATTCTTAGTGTGGATAGCTAAGGTAGTGGAAGTAGACTTTGGTTGATAAAGTCGAACCACTCTAAATTCTTGTGTTTATTTGTTTAAATTTTTCCTCTTAAGCTTCCACAAAATTTTTATTGCCAATTCTCCCCCTCTTGGCTATTTCATCCTTCTGATTGTCTCAACAGTTTCACTGTTTAAAGTGTGTCTTATTTGCTTAGAGTATATTCACATAGATGATTCATTCATACATTTCTCACTTATCATTTATGTTTCATAGAACATATTCACTTAGCATGTATTCACATAACATTTCACTTAGCACATTGTCACATAGCATTATCAAATATTATTATTTATTCACATTCTAACAATTACTCTTAGTATTTTATTTTACATAACATTATTTAATATCTTTCATTTAATCACATATCGCATACGTTCATAGTGATTTACATAATTGTTTCATTTTACATATCATTATTCAACTTATCCATTTACTTATATAAAACATATTCGCATAGAAACTTCATATATATATATATATTCATAACATTTCATTTTACTCAAAAATATTTGAGGTTGACTCATCACAAGTCATCCTCCAATCATAAATATAATAAGTAAATAGCACTCACCTTTGCCTCACGTAAGTCCTAAACTAAATCCTTTTCTTTTCTTTCAATCTCGTACTATGTTGATTCCTTCAGTATCGTTTCGATCCAAATCTACACATAGACATGTCCCATATCAATACCGAATTTCCATTAACATTTAACCGATTAACACTACATAAATGGAATGAAAACTTTAAAATTACAATTTTCAGGCTTAATAGTATCGGTATTCCTTCTACAGTATCAATACTTCTCTCTTATGGTACCGATACCCCCTTCAGTACCGATACCATTTTGGCATTCTAAAAATTCTGATTTCAGATACAATATCGATACTTTCCTCTTGGTATCAATACCTCCACCTTAATATCGATACTAATTCAATCAGTATCGATATTGTTCATCCGGTTCATACCACTTCTTGCAATTTAACCTTATAGTAACGGTATTGTTCTTCCAATATCGATACCCTTACCTAGAAATCAGGTATTTCACTTCGAAAATTACCCAACTTCACCCAAATCTCCTACTTTTAATCTCATTCATGCCTTTAAACTCATTTATACTTATTACCAATAACTTATATCCATTGAAACCCCCTTTAACATCTCATTTTCTTCATAAAACATATTCTTAATCCTTTCTAACACTTCTAACTTCTTAATTAAACCTTTGAAAAATCAAATATTCCTTTAGAAATCCAAATACAATCAATTATTAATTGATTCTCTTAAAAACACATTTTACTAATTTACCAGTAACTCATGAATTCCATGGCTTTTGGTTATCTTGAAGCTTTCTTAAGATTTTATATCAACCAAGGATTCAAAACCGACTAAAAAATGAACGAAAAACCAGTTTGAATAGCAACTCACCTTAGCATGGAGTTTCACGGGAAAGAGAAGAAGAAAAGAAGAGAAAGTTTCCAGACTTTTCCTTTCTTTATTTCTTTCTTCTTATCCCATTTTATATAACCTTAGGAAAAGATATTTTAAGTTCATTTATGCTAAAAGACCATTATGACTATTGAGTTAATCAATTGATGGAATCGTCCAAGAGGGGGTGAATTGGCAATTAAAATTTTGGTGGAAGCTTTTGCAAAAAATTGAAAGTAATTGCACAGCGATTTAGAGTGGTTCGACTTTCTTAACCAAAGTCTACGTCCACACCTTAGCTATCCACACTAAGGATTTTCCAACAAATTCACTAATTTTTTCTTTCTTTTGAGGCCAAAGAGGTAACCTTACAACTCCCTCAAGAATATACCACAATTCTTGAGAACACTCTTTCTCAAAGAGAAGATTACAAATTTGCAAACTTAATGAAAAACCTCACAAGGTAAATGTGTTTGCACAATTCTAGAACAAAGAAAAGAACACTCAAGAATAAATACAATTGAGTACAAGTAGTGTTCTTGAAAGCAAAATGAATATTGAATGAAAAATAGGCTTGGAATGCTCAAACTTGAGGTTTGATGCTTTCTCTTTGATTCTCTCTTAATTCTTGATTCTTGTTGTTTCTTGTTGTAGATCAATAGCTTCTAAGCTTGTTTAAATACTCCTTCAATTGATTCTGAACATTGGGGATGATTAGTGGAGTCAATAGAGCCGTTTAAGTGTGAAAACAATTAATAAAATAAGTTGGGAGCGTCAGTGCATCGATGCATACACAAGGTGCATCGGTGCATCAAGTGTAAAATTCAAATATTTTGACCGTTGAAACGGAACACTTAGTGCATCGGACCACTAAGTGTGCATAAAATGCATTCGATGTTTTGAATAAGCCTAAGTGTATCGATGCATAAAATGCAATCGATGTTTTTATTAAAACCTGAGTGCATCGATGCATGGAGAGTGCATCGATGCATAAACTGCATTCGATGTTCAATGTATTCATTGGTACATCGATGCATGGATTGATGCATCGGTGCATTCCTTTGAAAAATTGATTTTAGGCTTGATTTTGGTTCAAAATACTTTGTGAAAATTGTTTCAAAAATATATTAAGTATAAAACACAATTTTACACATTTAGTAAGGTTTGAAATTGATCTTGAAAGACTTGGAGTAATAATTTGATTTTCGATTAATTGAATCGAATATACTTATAAAAATATTTGTAAAATCTTAAAATTCATTTATACTTAGTTTGTTATATCGAAACATCAAAATATTTTCAACAATCTCCCCCTTTTTGATATAACAAAACACTTGAGTAATTTTAAGATTTGTTTTAAAAATTTCTTTTTGAAATCAATTTGAAAAGTTGAAAATTACTCCCCCTTACTATGATACATCTTCTCCCCCTTTTTGTTAAATCAAAAAGACTTAAAAAATTTAGCCAATTTATTTAATAATAAGATTAAGCTGCTAAGATCACAATCAAAAGAGAGATTAGCCATTAGTTTCATATTCAAATATTCATATCGAATGTGAAATGGTAAATTGGTCATATATGTCTAATGATGCAAAAATAAGAAAATTCAAACCAAACTAAACATATATGTATTAAGTTCTTATAGCCAAAACAACCAAAACACTAATCCAAACATTCAATCATCCAAACAATCAATGCCCTATATAATGATCATCCTAGAACTAATCTAAACTAGTTTTAAAATCAAAATATGATAAAATAGAGGTTTTTAGAAAAATGCCTTGAAAATTTCGGATTGATGAGAATGAGAAGTTGTTTTGCACGATTTAATGATATTAGCATGATATGGAGATGAAAAACTTGAAGATTCCGACTATTTTTCGTTGATTTTGAGCAAAAAGAGAATTTAGAGAGGGAGAGAGGTGAATGGCTGGAGAGGGTTTAGTTTTAGGGTTTGAAACAAATAAGAAAATAAGCCTTTTAAACCCAAAACCCGACGGATGCATCAATGCATGGCTTTGTGCATCGATGTACATTCAAGGAGTGCATCGGTGCATATTCAAGATGTATCGATGCACATACAAAGGGATGCATCTATGCACTGTTCAGTGTATCGATGCATTAAGCACAAAAATGAAAAAATATGTATTTAAACACTGAAAATGCTAAAATAAACTACTCTAGTGGTATTGGCAACTCATATAACTAAAATTAATCATGTCCAATCAATTAATTTTATCTTTGAACTTCATTTGAACATATAATCAATTTTCACTAAAAATCATAAACCCCCTAACTAATAGCAAAGAATGCAATAAAAAATTATTATTATTATAAGCATTTTTTCATTTATTCTTAAAAGTGCTAAAGTTAATTTACACTAAGTGAAGATAGGTCAGTTAAACCTAATTCTCTCCTAAGTGTCCAAAATCTTTCTTTATCTAAAGGTTTTGTAAAAATGTACGCTAATTGGTGCAAAGTATCAACAAATTCTAGAAATACATCTTCCTTAGCGACATGGTCTCTAATGAAGTGATGTCTAATTTCAATATGCTTAGTTCCAGAGTGTTGTATGGGATTTTTAGTGAGACAAATAGCACTAGTATTGTCACACTTGATAGGAATAGTACCTACTTCAATTCCATAATAAAAAAGTTGTTTCATCCATAAAACTTGTGCACAACAACTACCGGCTGAAATGTATTCTGCTTCAGTGGTAGATAATGCCACACAATTTTGTTTCTTTGAAAACCAAGAAATCAACATATTTTCAAGGAATTGGCATGTACCAGAGGTGATTTTCCTATATAATTTACATCCTCCATAATCCGCATCAGAGAAGGCATGAAAGCTAAAGCTAGAGTATCTAGGATACCAAAGTCCTAAACTAGGAGTGTCCTTAATGTATCTAAAGATTCTCTTAACAGCTAGTAAATGTGATTCCTTAGGACATGATTGAAATCTGGCACATAAGCAAACACTAAACATAATGTTCGGTCTACTTGCGGTTAAATAAATCAAAGAGTCAGTCATTGACCTATATAATTTAACATCCACACATTTACCTCATTCATCTATGTCAAGCTTTGTTGATGAGCTCATTGGAGTGTCATGAGGTTTCCCATTTTCCAGTCCAAACTTCTTGAGCATATCTTTGACGTACTTAGCTTGATTGATGAAGATGCCATCTTTCTTTGCTTGATTTGGAGTCCCAAGAAAAATGAGAGCTCCCCCATCATGCTCATCTCGAATTCACTCAAACACTAAACATAATGTTCGGTCTACTTGCGGTTAAATAAATCAAAGAGTAGTCATTGACTAATAATTTAACATCCACATTACCTCATTCATCTGTCAAGCTTTGTTGATGAGCTCATTGGAGTGTCATGAGGTTTCCCATTTTCCAGTCCAAACTTCTTGAGCATATCTTTGACGTACTTAGCTTGATTGATGAAGATGCCATCTTTTCTTTGCTTGATTTGGAGTCCCAAGAAAAATGAGAGCTCCCCCATCATGCTCATCTCGAATTCACTTTGCATTAGCTTAGAAAATTTTTGGCAAAGAACATCATTAGTAGAAAAATATTATATCATCAACATAAATTTGAACTACTAATAAATCCTTACCTTTTATGCTTTAAAAACAATGTAGTGTCAACATTCTCTTTTGAAAAACCTTTTTCGATTAAAAAATTTGACAATCTTTCATACCAAGCTCTAGGAGCTTGTTTTAAACCATAAAGAGCTTTTGTCAATTTAAGAACATGATTTGAAAATTTTGAATCTTCAAAACCAGGAGGTTGTTCCATATACACTTCTTCTTTTATAAAACCATTTAAAAATGCACTTTTAACATCCATTTGATATAATTTGAATTCATTGAAACAGAAATATGCTAATAACATTCTAATAGCTTCCATCCTAGCTACGGGAGCATATGTTTCATCATAGTCTATGCCCTCTTCTTGAGTATACCCTTGAGCAACAAGTCTAGCCTTGTTTCTCACTAATTACCACTTTCATCAAGCTATTCCTAAATACTCATCTAGTACTACAGTAGATTTATATTAGGCCTTTCAACTAATGTTCATACTTTACTTCTCTCAATTGATTTAACTCTTCTTGCATAGCCATAATCTAATGTTCATCATTTAATGCTTCTTTAATATTTTTAGGCTCTATGCATGAGATAAATGCAATATAATTACAAATATCTCTAAGAGAAGATCGAGTTGTTACCCTTTTGGATGGATCACCTATTATTTCACCATCCTTAACATAGTTGTATTCCCTTCGGTAAGAGACTTCCCTTTCTTCAATGGTTGGATTCTCGAGAGGATCTTGAGTTTCATCATCTTCGTTTTTCCTTGATGATGGTTCTCCAACGTCATGTCCAACGTCATTTATATTTATAATGCCTACATCATTATTCACACAAGAATCCTTCCTTAGAAGGGAATTATCTTCGAAAACAACATGTATAGACTCTTCTACAACTAAAGTTCTTTTATTAAATACTCGATAAGCTTTAGAATTTAAGGAATAACCCAGAAAAATTCCTTCATCGCTTTTAGCATCAATTTGCCAAGGTTTTCTTACCGTTATTTAAACAAAACATTTACATCCAAAAGGATGAAAATAGCTAATGATAGGCTTTTTATTTTTGAAAATTTATATGGAGTTTTCTTTAAAATTAGCCTAATCATTACTCGATTTACAACATAACAAGTGGTATTTGTTGCTTCCGTCCAAAAATATTTTGGCAAATATTTCACAAAGCATGGTTCTAGCATTTCCTCTAAAGTTTGATTTTTCCTCTCAACAACTCCATGTTGTTGAGGGGTTCTAGGTGCTGAAAAATTATGGCTAATACCATTAGAATTACAAAACTCAGTAAATCCAAGATTTTCAAATTAAGTGACATGATCACTTCTAACACTAGTGATAGAGTAACCTTTTTTATTTTGGATTATTTTTGAAAATGTGATGAAATGTTCTAATGCTTCATCTTAGTACTTAAAAATAGAACCCAAGTATATGTAGAATAGTCATCTACCAAGATAATGCATATGTTTTCCACCCAAGCTAGTAGTTCTAGTTGGCCCAAAAAGATCTATATGGATCAATTGTAATACTACTAGTTGATACATCATTAATGGATTTAAAAGAAATCGCTTTTGTTTTCCTTTAGCACAAGCATCACAGATTTATCATTATCAAATTTTAGTTAGGCAACCCTCTTACTAAATCTCCTTGAATTAACCGTTGCAAACACATACTAGCATGTCTTAGTCTCCTATGCCATAACAAACTATCATGTTCATCCTTAGCAACTAGGCATAAATTAGTCATATCAATAGAGTCTAAATTCACCATGTATATATTTCCTATTCTATGACCAATAAGCATAATCCGATTAGATACAATGTCAATGACTTTACAACCATTAGATTCAAACATGGCATCGAATCCCTTATCACATAATTGACTAATACTCAATAGATTATGCTTTAATCCATTCACATATAAAACATTCTTAACTTGTATGGAAGATATATTACTTATAGTACCTATACCTTCAATGTGACCTTTTGAATCATCACCAAAAGTCATTTCTCCTCCATTTTTGGCGTTAAGCTCTATTAACTGGCTTTTGTCTCCGGTCATGTGTCTTGAGCGACCACTATCAAGGTACCATGAGTTTGAATTTGTTTCCAGTTCCTTGTAGCAATGCTCATTTTCCAACAAACATAGATTAATTTCTAATTTTTGGTACCAAAATTCTTTTGGGTCCATATTCATTAGTTTCCAAAATCCTAGTCCCCTTAGGTATCCATTTGTGCAGGATATCCTTATCTTTAGTAGTAATGAGTCTTTTAGGAACTCATATAATTAGAGGTTCTTCGGGGACCTCTATGATTGTAGTTTTTAAAACTTTTTCTAACAAAGTTGGTTTTTGAATTTTTCCTTTTCAAAACGTTTGTTCCAACTTTATCAAAAGAAGTTTTATGATCATCAATTTCTTTTGATGATCATCATTGACCTTTGAAAGTAAATTTTGCAAATCCAAATTTTTCTTTTCAAACTCTTCTAGTTTGATTTGCAAATCACTGATTTTACTTTCAAGATCATTGTTGGTCTTGGATATGAGATTGTTTTCATTTTTCAAATTCGAAATATCATTTTTATATTTTAAAAATAATTTCTCAAAATCCGAAGCCAGCCCATTATATTCCTCTAATAACTCATCATAAGATAAATCATCTAAATCAAATGAGTTAGAGGTTACCTTAGAATCTTCCCTGAATGCCATCAAGCACAAGTTTGCCACTTCTTGTTCTTCTTCATCGGAACCTTCTTCATCGCTCCATGTAGCCACATGAGCCTTGTGCTTATTCTTTGATTGACCCTTTCTCTTCAATTGTGGGCAATCATATTTGACATGCCCCTGCTTTTTGCATTCATGGCAAATGATTGGGTCCTTCTCTTTTAGTTCATTTTGAAGCCTTCATTTCGTTTGAATTTTCTTCCTCGGTAAGGTCTCATCATTTTTCTGAACTGTTTGGCAAACGATGTCATTTCCTCGTCATCGTCATCTTCATCGAATCACTCTCATCTTTTGGGATTTGAGAGCAACTCCAATGTTTTTCTTCTTCTCCTTCTCCTTTGGTGTCTCGCCAATCTTATTGAGGTCCACCTCATCTTCAAGCATTATTTCATGAGTGAGGAGGGAACCGATTAGCTCTTCAAGAGTTAAGGATTTTAGGTTCTTAGCCTCGATGATTGTCGTCTTCTTTGATTGGCACGATTTTGGAAGTGAGTAAACTAACTTCTCACAAGCTTTCATTTGAAATGATCTCCATATGATTGGAGACCATTGATAATCGTTGAAAATCTATCCGTCATAGCTTTGATGTCTTCATTTGGTTTCATCCTGAAATTTTCATAGATATGTGTTAGAAGACTAATTTTAGATTCTTTTACCTCGTCGGTGCCTTCATGAGTGACTTGTAGTTTATCCCGTATTTCTTTGGCAGTTTTACAATATGAAACGCTTCCATATTCATCTGGTCCAAGAGCACAAAATATGATATGGATGGCTTTGGAGTTGAGCTAGAAACATTTCGTCTCTTCACTCCACAATCTGGATGAGTGAGAGGCTTGATATCTGTCTTCTACAACATTTATGCTCCCATGTCACTTGATTAAATGAAATACATCATCATATTCTTCCAATAGGCATAGTTAGCTCCATTGAAGAAAGGAGGCTTGTTGACGGGCATCGAATCGAGACCAGAGTCGAAGTTTGAAGTAGAGACCATTGATGACTTGATTATCGATGTAACTCTTCCCGAATCAACTCAATAGGGGATTAAAACTTCAAATGAGTGTGGCTTTGATACCAATTGTTGAGTTAATCAATTGATAGAATCGACCAAGATGGGGTGAATTAGCAATTAAAATATTGGTGGAAGCTTTTGCAGAAAATTGAAAGTAATTGCACAGCGATTTAGAGTGGTTCGACTTTCTTAACCAAACTCTATGTCCACTACCTTAGCTATCCACACTAAGGATTTTCTAACAAATCACTAATTTGTTCTTCTTTTGAGGCCAAAGAGATAAACTTACAAGGATTTTCTAACAAATTCACTAATTTGTTCTTTCTTTTGAGGCCAAAGAGATAAACTTACAACTCCCTCAAGAATATACCCTAGTTTTTTAGAACACTCTTTCTCAAAGAGAATATTACAAATTTGCAAACTTAATGAAAAACCTCACAAGGTAAATGTGTTTGCATAATTCTAGAACAAAAAAAAGAACACTCAAGAATAAATACAATTGAGTACAAGTAGTGTTCTTGAAAGCAAAATGAATATTGAATGAAAAATAGGCTTGAAATGCTCAAACTTGAGGTTTGATGCTTTCTCTTTGATTCTCTCTTAATTCTTGATTCTTGTTCTTTCTTGTTGTTGATCAATGGCTTCTAAGCTTGTTTAAATACTCCTTCAATTGATTCTGAATGTTAGGGATAATTAGTGGAGTCAATAGAGCCGTTTAAGTGTGAAAACAAATAATAAAATCAGTTGGGAGTGCATCGATGCATACACAAGGTGCATCCGTTTAAGTGTGAAAACAAATAATAAAATCAGTTGGGAGTGCATCGATGCATACACAAGGTGCTCGTGCATCAAGTGTAAAATTCAAATATTTTGACCGTTGAAACGGAACACTTAGTGCATCGGACCACTAAGTGTGCATAAAATGCATTCGATGTTTTGAATAAGCCTAAGTGTATCGATGCATGGTATGTAAATCGATGCATAAAATGCAATCGATATTTTCATTAAAACCTCAGTGCATCGATGCATGGAGAGTGCATCGATGCATAAACTGCATTCGATGTTCAATTTATTCATTGGTGCATCGATGCATGGATTGTGCATCGATGTATGGATTGGTACATCGATGTATGGATTGGTGCATCGGTGCATTCCTTTGAAAAATGATTTTAGTCTTGATTTTGGTTCAAAATACTTTGTGAAAATTGTTTCAAAAATATATTTAGTATAAAACACAATTTTACACATTTAGTAAGGTTTGAAATTGATCTTGAAAGACTTGGAGTAATAATTTGATATTCGTTATTGAATCGAATATACTTTAAAAATCTTTGTAAAATCTTAAAATTCATTTATACTTAGTTTGTTATATCGAAACATCAAAATAATTTCAATAATGCCCTTCCATTTTTCCATCTTTGAATATAATTCCTAGACAAAAATTCCTAAAATCAATCCTTAAACTTTTCAACTTATCCCTAAACCACTAAATTTTAAAATCTTACATTTTGGTCACTAACCCGTTGTTTGGGATGTTACAAATCTCCCCTTAAGAAAATTCATCCTCAAATTTTCACTGCACAAAAAGATGAGGAAAATATCTTCTTATATGCTTTTCACATTCCTATGTTGCCTCTTCTATTTTGTGATTTCTTCAGAGAACTTTAATCAATAGAATCATCTTGTTCCTTAGTTATTTAACGTCATATGCTAGAATCTGTATTGGTTCTACCTTGTAGGTCAGGTCAATTAGACTTCTATTTCTTCCAGACCTATGATGTAAGAAGGATTTAATCAATATCTCCCAAGCCTCGAAACATGAAAGACATTGAGAATCTCTTCCATTTCTAGTAGCAATGTTAACCGATAGGCTACTAGTCCAAACCTTTTTAAGAATTTATAAGGTTCAATGAATTAAAGACTGAACTTTTCTTTACTTCCAGAATAGTTAATCTTCTTCTAAGATGAGACTTTGAGAAACACGTTATCACCTAATTGCAAATTCAATTTTTTTCTCTTCAAATTTGTGTAGAACTTTAATCGATCAGCAACTCTCTGAAGAGTATCTTGAATAACCTTCCCTTTTCCTATTTATTCTATACTTAACAAGTACAGAAATTTTCATCTTTCTCTTAAGATCCTTTATTCAATCCACTTCTCTTCTTTCTACTCATTCAATTCAACATATACTTTTGACTTTTGAGATCTGTGTAACTAGTGGTGTTCTATCAATCAAATAATCATAATCATTATTAACTCAAAATCGTAAATTATCTTATTTCTACCAGACTCCTTTAATTTTTTAACAACATAATTAAAATTCTTCTTCTTATGTAAACACACCTCTTATAATTATAATACACATTACTATGCCTTAATAAATCTTTTCCAAATTCTAATCATCCTAACCTTGGAATTATGACAATATTCTTTGTAACATCTTAACATTTCTTGACACTTATTAATTCAATTAAGTAATATGTTTATTCTCAATAACTTGGTCAGAGAAAAATATAATCATTGACTATATTCTTATAATTCTTTGAAATTTCATTCGACTATATCTTAATTTTCCTTAACATACATATCCTTATCCTCTTAACTGAGTCTATAAGACCAAAAAAACAACCTTATAAAATTCATGTTTGATAACTTATCATATCATTATTCTCATGATCCTTTAAACTTGATCATACATGCTTTAACATAACTTTTAAAATCTGAATAACCTTATCGGACCAACTATCTAAATGTGGATGAAAATTAATGCTAAAATTAAATCGAGTTCCAAAGGCCTTGTTCAAAGAATTCCAAAACTATGAAATAAACATTCGATCCTCATCAAATACAATTAAAACTGGCACTCCATGTAGTCTATCTCCTTGATGTATAGTTTTGTATACTAATCCATTAAAAAATCAATTCGAACTAGACTGAAATGTGTTGTCTTTGTTAACTACTCCTCAAATACCCAAATTGAGTCATTTTTGTTCATTGCCAATGAAACCCATTTACGAAATCCATTGAAACTCTTTATCATTTCTGCTGAAAACTAAAAATTGTTTACCTTCATTCCAATTTTATTTAATATCTTAATTTCAACATATCAAGTTTATAAGCTACACCTCTTTAAAATCCTTTTCACATGTGGTTCTCCATACTATTCCCTTTAAAATACTTATCTTCATATATTCGATACTCCTCCATTTCCTTGATTTCCTATTCTATTCATATCATGTATTTTTCATCCTTTATTCAAAAAAATAAACTTGAGCTTTCCTATGCATTTTTTGTGTTATAATCTCCTTCCAACAGATAATCAATGTAATGTATCAATTTCGTAACTTTCTAATAATCCTTAGAAATTTCTATTACTTTTCCTTCATACTCCAATATCCTTCTCATAATGGTGTGGAAAGCATCATTATACTACTTGAAATAATTATTAATTGTCAATTTATTGCACCTTCTTAACTTTGGTAATCTACACTCCTTTGATAAGAATCTTATTCTTTATTATTCCTTAGACTAAGGATTTCTCCACTTGATATATCAGAACTAAATTCAAATACGTATATAACCATTTAAAATATTTCTTCCACTTCAACTTATACAATTTCTGATGAATTTTCTAATCCAGTTTACATAGTTTACATTTATCTAACTTTTTATCAATTAACCACTCCTAGATCCTTATTTATTTTTCGAAATAAATTTATCTTTCTTCAGACAAAACCCACTTACTTTATTTGTATCATTACCACAATAGAATCATTTTCAAATATCATTTACTATATTACACTTATTCCTCATGCTTCTTTTTCAAACCATCAATTTCCAACTGATCTTATTATTATATGCCTTGTACTTCCTTGTTCTTACTTATCCAAATAATTGTTGCCTCAATTACTAATAACTTGCTTAGTGGGAAGGGATCTTAGAGAGTTTCTTTCACAATTCTACTCAAATATGATTCATACATATACTAGACTTTCTACCATTCTACCATTATCTTCTTTTGGAAAGTTAAACCATTAATCCATAATCTACTTCATATCTTTCATTTATCTTTACTCTCTTTTTCAATCATCCAAATCTTATAATATTTTCGAGCCTCTCTCTGAATAATTACTTCGAACAATCTTCTATTAGGGCTTAACAACAAAATATCTAATCTGCAACCAAAATTATTATACATCCTTAATAGTGACTTATATACTATTTATCCTTGTCTTTGTGGCTCTAAAACATTTAACCATCACTCTTCATTGATATCATTGTTTTTCCAATTGAGTGAATTGTAGTCTCATTTCAATTTACTCCTTTACCCAATGGAAGAACATTCCTTTACCAACCTAAATAAAATTTCGTACAACGATAATCCCTTCTAACTGATCAAAAGATTATAAATCCCCAGAAGATGATACTTGTTCTTATTTGCTACCTTACTTAATGGACGGTAATAAATCCATAATTTCATAAATCGTCTTTCTCTTTTCATCTTATTCTAGAGATAATTCAGGTAATCCTTACAGATACACAATTGGATACTCTCATATAGTGAAAATATCTTTTAACTTAACTATGAAAGTTTGAGTATCCTCCTCATCCATTAAAAATACTTAACAACCCTAAACAATATCTTCATAATAGTTACTTCCAAAAATTCCAATAGGGAATAGGCTTACTTTCTTTATCACTTTAATCCATCATACACTTGTTTAACCTCTTAGCAGTTATACTACTTCTTCCAATTTAATTTTCACATCATTTAGCCAAAGATCCGTAGAAACATGATCTTCGTTAACTTCCCCTTAAACTCAGATGCTCCCAAACTTTTTAACTCTTTAATAACCTTCCTTTTCATAACCGGGAAAGTAGACGATTAGAAACGCTTCAGAATCACGTCCAACTTCTGAAAATTTCACTTTGCCTAATTACTACTTCTCCCATTTCACTTCGGAAAACCTCTTAGTCTTACGTCTACTATCATATAGTCACTTAATTATACTAGCAAGGAAAATATACTCACTGCACTATCAGATAAGATATCATTGTTATTTTGTTGGCATTTACAAACCAAACATTTTTTACAATCGACCGACCGGTTTTATTTTTTTGAAAACTTGACTCAACCTAAGCTCTGATACCATTAATGTAAACAACCCGACCCGTACCCGACCCGAATACGACTCTAAGGTGTCATATTGATTTTTAAAATACTTTGACTCTTTTAAAATACGATTTGAACTTGACAAGGAAAACAAAGCTTAATAAATCATAGTTAAAAATACATATCACAATATCTAAACTTTATATTTACAATACATGTCGACAACATTCCCAGAACACAATCACATACAATTCAAATATTTTCTAATCGGATAATCTTCAATGGTATGTTGTCTTTCCCCTTGCATACTCAGCTTACTCCTCGCATAACTTTGAACCTAATTGTGAAAACCATCAAACGCTAAGTCTATGACTTAGTGAGGCATTAAAAGCAATATAAAACAATAAAACATTTATATAAATTTTATAAAAGAAACATTAAGTACAAAACACCATAAGTTTTATAACTTATAACATATCTTATTAAGCATTGATAAATTTATATTCATATTACTCTTGCTTATACTTTTCATGTCATTAACATTTCGTATAAACTACATATAACTTATACACTTTTCATTTAATATCAATGTGTTTAATCTATATCTATTTATTTAATTAGCCCAAGGTATATTGTTGAGAACTCAAGGTATGTGAGTACATTGAGGTTGTGCTAATGCAGTCACCACTGCTCATATAATTTACATCGAAGTGCCACATAAATTTGTCCCGAAGAATCGCATAGAATTTGTTTCGAAGGACCACGTAGAATTATCCCGAAAGACTGCGTAGAACCCTCGACTCTTGGCATGCCAGCTATACCCCTAATTCTCATAAAATATAATTTAGGCTTTGGCTTTATAATTATATTTTGTTTTACTGTTTAAACTATACCCCTAATCCCCAAACATAACCATCCGAGTTCATCCCCAAAATCATCATTCCATCCTTTCAAACACCCAATCCCAATACCTAACATGTTTTTTTAGATCTAACCGAGTATTATTCATCTTCTTCTTCTCTAACCCTAAATCTAACTGAGTATTGTTCATCTTCTTTTCCAAGTAGTGTTCATCTTCTTCTTCTCTAAATTGTTCATCTAACCGAGATTGTTCATGTTATGTTCATCTCTTTAACCATAAATCTAAACGAGACTGTTCATGTTATGATTACCTCTCTAACCATAAATCTAAACGAGACTGTTCATGTTATGTTTATCTCTCTAACCCTAAATCTAATTGAGACACTTCATCTTTTGTTCATATTCTCTAACCCTAAATCTTATCGAGACTCATCATCTCATCTAATTGAGACTCTTCATCTTATTCTCTCTCTGTTCATCTTCTCTAACCGAGACTATTCCCCTTGTCCATTCGAAACCTTTATTTTTTTTCTATGGTTTCATGGATAGTTTGTCTTATAAGTTGGACTTTCTAGGTTAGTTTTTGTTTTTTTTCGTATTAATATTTTTTATTTTCTTTTGTAGGATAAGCACCAACATAACCGAATGAACAACGTTTTGAAATAGGTAAATGATTTATTTTTTTGTGTTTGATTTTTAAGTTTTTTTATATATAATATATTGACTAATATAAGGTTTTTTAAGGGGATGTAAATGATCAACTGTCCGAAGTAATTGATGTCAATAAATCCTCTAAGAGGAATGTTACATGTTCAGTTGAGTTCGGGGAGAAGAACTTCTCTTGTTTGGGAGTATTACACCTTCATCAAATCTATCGATGGTTCTGTTTATGTCGAGTGTAAGTATTACAAAGTGAAACGGTATAAATTTGATTTTTATATTGGTACATCTAACCCTAGAAGGTATACTGAGAAATGCCAAGCTTATAAGAATTTTATTTCTGAAATCCCTGGTAGTGTAACTTCTTTTGATCAAAAAAAATATTGTGAATTGTTTGTTGAGTCTATTCTGTGTCATGGTTATGCATATAGTATTGTTGAGCATGAAAAACTTAGGGATTTACATCATTATCTTAATTCTTCTATTAAGGATATATCTAGGTATAATGTTACTAAGTATTGCAGTTGGAGCATGAAAAGCATGAAAAACTACTTCTTGATTCAATGCATTCTATCTCAAGTCGTGTTTATTTTACATGTGAATGTTGGTCTACCTGCACTTCACGTTCTTATTTTTCCCTTACTGCTCATTGTGTTTATAATACTAGAAACTTCAGTCTAAAATATTTAATTTTCATCTTTTTCCTCCTCCCCGTGATGGTGAGTCTATCTTTAAGTTTGTGAAAAAGATGATATGTGAGTGGGGTCTTGAAAAAAAAAGTATTTACCATTACACTTGATAATGCTTCTGCAAATGATTGAATGGTTAAGAGAATGAAAGATTATATGAATGTTATTTCTCCTCTTCCCTGCAATAGTAAGTACTTCCATATAAGGTGTGATGCCCACATTTTGAACTTGATAGTTTAAAAAGGTTTGAAGATAATTGATTCTTATGTTATTAAATTACGTCAAATTGTTAAGTTTATTGATTCTTCTAACTCTCGACTTTGTGCCGTTGAATTAGTTGTTAAAGATTGTGATTCTTCTTTCTCTGATAAGTTAGTATTGGATGTTCCTACTTGTTGGAATTCTACTTACTTGATGATTCATTGGGGACTTGAGGCTAGATTAACTTGTTAGTTAATAGGGAAAATGAGTTGGATATCATTATTGATAATGAATAGGAAATAGTTAAAACAATCTGTGATTTTCTTGAGCTTTTTTATGAAATTACTACTCCGTTCTCTGGTTCTAAGTATCCCACTTCTAACTTGTATTTGGCTAATATTGTTGCAATTGAGAAATTGTTGTGCGATGCTCATAATGATCCTTGTGAAGGTATTTTTGCAATGACATGACTCATGTTTGAACTATATGAGAAATATTGGTCTGATCACTCTATGATTTTGTCTTTTGCTGTTTTGATTGATCCTCGATATTAATTACAACTTCTGAAGGAGTTGTATAATGTTCTTTATGTTGAGAATGAGGTTCAACGGAGGGTAAGTCTCATTTATGATGAGTTTCATGAGTTATATGTATTTTATTCAAACAAAATACACCTTGTGGTTCTTCCTCTTCTTCTTCTGTCCAAAGTATCTCATCCTTGGACAGAAGTGGCTCAAGTTCCAATCTTCCTCGAACATTTAGAAAAATCAGATTTATTTCAGGTTAGTTAGTATAATTTCTAGTTGAATTTTAACTTATTTATTTCCTGTTTTCATTTACTAATTTCTTGTCTTTTGTTTTTTCAGAATTTTGATGCCAATTTAGTTGCTTCAAAGAGTGGATAATCTGATGTTGACTCTTACATCAGTTTGCCCCTTGTCCCTTGTAATGGAGAATCTGACTTTGATATTTTGGAGTATTGTAAAATCAAAATGTTTAATATCTTTTACTTTCTCGCATGGGAGATATATTGACCATTCCAATTACTTCAGTTGCACCTGAATATTCCTTTAGCATGGGGGTAGACTTTTAAACAAATTAAGAGCTTCACTCTTACCAAAAAATGTTGAGATTTTTGTAACAACCTGTAATTGGTTGTATGGTTTTTAGTCGGAGGATAAGGATGAAGACTACCTTAATGAGTATGTTATGTAAAGGTATGATAGAACTGTTTTATATTTTATGTTAATCTCAATATTTTAAATTGTTTATTAATTATTTTAATTTTAATTTTTTAGGGTGTTTAACATTAAGTGAAATCATTGGAATTAGAGATTTTGTATTGTTTCTTCCCTTTACAGGTAACTTCTATTTATTAATGACTTATTATTATATTTATTATGTTTAATTGTAACTGAAACTAATTTTTATTGATGCTTCTGTTTTTTGTAGGATGCTTCTATCCAAAGTAACACATCCTGATTCTGCTTGATATTATTTCTATTATTATAAACAATGTTGAATGCTTGATTTTGTAAGGGTTTGTTAAAGTCAGAAATGTTTGGCACTGTTGCCATTGTATTCCCTTTGGCTTTACCGCTGACTGCATGTTTGTTTAATGCATAAATGTTGCATGCTGCCTATTACTGCATGTTGTCTGTTGCTGCCTTATAATTTATTTTGTTGGTCTGACTTAAATAGATTGTTGTAACTTGTCATTTTTTTCTAAATAGCTACTCATGTTAAATTATGTTGGTGGCTTTATGTTGAGTTAATCGATCGACGAAATAGCCAAGAGGGTGTGAATTGGCAATAAAACTTTTTAGTGGAAGCTTTTGCAGAAAATAGAAAATAATTGCACAGTGATTTAGAGTGGTTCGACTTTCTCAACCAAAGTCTACGTCCACTACCTTAGCTATCCACACTAAGGATTTTCCACAAATTCACTAATTTGTTTTTCTTATGAGGACAAAGAGTAACCTTACAAATCCCTCAAGAATTATACCCCAAATTCTTGAGAACACTCTCTCCCAAAGAGAACAATACAAATTTTGCAAACTTACAGAAAAACCTCACAAGGCAATGTGTTTGCACAATTCTAGAACAAGAAAAGAACACTAAAAAATGATTACAAATGAGCACACAATATGTGTTCTTGAAAGCAATATGAATATTGAATGACAATTGGCTTGAAATACACAAACTTAATGTTTAATGCTTTCTCTCTTGTTTCTCAATGAATTCTTTTTGATCTTCAGAACTTGTTTAAATAAACCTAGAATTGATTCTAGCCGTTGGGAATCATTTGGGTGATGTTAGAGCCATTGTAGTGTGAAAATCCTCTTTAAAAATGCTGCTGGGAGCGTGGGGTATCGGTACCTGCAGTGTAAAATTCAAATATTTTGACCGTTAAATGACTAGGGATATCGGTACCTCTAAAGGGGTATCGGTACCCATAGGGCATTTTGTTTTTCTCGGAGCCAAAAATTGCATAGGGTATCGATACACTATGAGGGGTATCAGTACCCTTTGGGCAATCTATTTTTCTCAGAGCCAAAATTAGCATAGGGGTATCGGAACACCCTATGAGGGGTATCGATAACTCCCTATTTAAAATTTATTTTTGGCTCGATTAAGGCTCGAAATACTTTGTAAAATTGTTACAAAAATATTTTAAGATTAAAACATAATTTTACACTTAAATAAGGATTGAAATTGACATTTGAAAAACTTGGAGTAATATTTTGATATTCGAATAATTTAATCGAATATACTTTAAAATGATTATAAAATCTTAAAATCCAATAACACTTAATTTGTTATATCGAAACATCAAAATGTTTTCAACAATCTCCCCATTTTTGATATAACAAAACATTTTAGTAATTTTAAGATTTTCTTTGAAAATCATTTTTGAAATCAATTTTGAAAATTACTCTCCCTTACATAACACTTCTCCCCTTTTTGTTAAATCAAAAAGAATCTATAAACGTTTTAAACAAGATTTTGAAAAATTAGCCAATTGAAATAGATATAGCTAAAGCTACTAAGGTCACAATCAAGAGAAAGATTATCATTAGTTCCATAAATCAATATTCATAGATAATGTGTAATGGTAATTGGTCATATATTCTAAATGATGCAAAATGTTAAATAAAAATTCATTCTAAGTTCAAAAGACTAATAATCATTCAAACATCCAAAATATATTCAAAACAAACAATCCAAACTAACTATTCAAAATCCAAACACACAAATCCAAATATTCAAAATGTTTTAAAAACAATGTTAGGATCCATTATGATTCAACCTAAGAAAACTAGCAACCGAAGTTCAAGCATCCGTAGGAGGATCGAGAGGAGATAAACGTGTCCATATATTAGCCACATCTCATGTAAGCGCATCGAGTCTATCATCCATAGCATTGAATCGAATATCCATTGCTTCACAGTTAGCTCGAATTTCTTATTGATTCTCCAATTGTTGAGTCCCCATAGCAGTCAAGTAGGACTCTAAATATGCAAACCTCATATTCAATGTCTCCATAAACGATTGGAAGTATGGAGGCATTTGACTTTCTTGTTGTGCCGGCTCGTCTTCGAGATCGTCGATATTTCGAAATAGTTCTTGAAGTTCTGGATCATCATCAGCTTTCGGTGCCGGAGGAGCTTGTGAAGAGCTACCTCTCGGTGTTTTCTCTATAGTTCGAACCCATTGGTCCTCTTCCTTCTTCCATCCCAATTTCTTTAAAGATGTCAAGTTGATTTCATTTTTTAGAGTGATGTCTATATCAAGCTGAGCCTTAAGTTAGGCTTTGATAAACAAGTTACTCAGAAGACAACCGTAAACTAGAGTTTCACAAAGTTTCTTATTAGGGACAAGGTTTATGATTTCAATGAGTTCAGCAAAGATAATCTGAGGTAGGTTTATTTTCTTATTTTGCTGGATACAATGTATCCACCAAAGGTCTAAAGCTCTAAGAGTGGAGTATTTGCCTCCAGATGGTCTAAACCACCAAGAGATTATCAAATGAAGAAAACGATCGTGGTGACTTAACACACTCGCACTTGTCTTAGCTTTGTAACGAGACCCTACTATTTGTTTTTCATTATCTAAGATGATATTATCTAAACCAAATGCGTTACCAATATAGTCCGAGTCAATATAAATGAATTGACCTAGAAGATAGGATAGAATTCCTATTGTTCCGGTTCTAGCTTGGTTTTGGATACAAACTGCATTTAATAGAAAATTCGAACAAGTTGTTGGTAAACTACTGGTTCGGGTTGAAAAAGTTTATCAAATTTCCAAGCTTGTAAGGTAGGAAGATATCTAAAGTTCATTTCTACCATAGCTCAAAGAGAAGGAATACGTTCTTCCCGAATTTTATACGACTCGAAGAGATAGACAAACCTATGGTAAAGATTATCCCTATGACCAGGTTCATTAAAGCACGAGTTTCGAATTGTCATTTCGGTATCATCGGGATTAGGATTTGGTTGTTGAATAGGAGGTAGATTTGGAAGTCGGTTTGAACGACTAGATGATAACCTAGGGCATTTATGAGACATGGTTCAAGAAATCGGAATATGAAAGATACCTGCAATTTAAAACATATGTATGAAATACAATCAATTCCCAAAACTCAAATGAGTCCTCAATATTTCAAGGTTCTCTAAAATAATTCTAATGGGAAAAATTGAAAACTATGTTTGAAATCAAATGTTTGAAGAATTATAATATGTATAGTTTTCGTGAAAACAACATAATTAAATCAAAAACAATAATTTTGAAATCAAAACAATTTTTTTATTAATTTTGAAATTTTTTGAAAAATATTGTGTTTTTGATGAAATTAGTTATAGATTAAGTTCTAGACTATAATCTAACAAATGCTCGATATCTAATTCATCCTAGAACTAATTAAAACTAGTCTTAAGTTCAAAAATCAATAAAATAAAGTTTTTAGAAAAGTTACCTTGTAAATTTTGGATTTGAGTGAGATTCGTTGTAGTTTGCACGTATTTGATGATTGAAGTAGGTTTAGGAGTTGAAAAACTTGTTGATTTCCGACTAAAACATGTTCATTTGAAGAAAAATCAGATAATAGGGCGAGAGAGAGAGAGGCGCACGACGTGGGAGTGTTTGTTGGGGGCTTGGCAAATGATAAATTTAGGGATTATAAGCCTAAACCCGACAGGGGGTATTTGTACCCTTATAGGGGTATCGATACACATTCAAAGGGGGTATCGATACATTGAAGGGGTATCGATACCTAGAAAGTGGTATCGATACCTATAGAGTGGGTATCGATACTGGTGCACAAAAATGTCCAAAATCTGCATTTAAATACTTAGAATGCTAAATTAATGAGCTTCAGTGGTACTGCCAACTCATATAACAAAAAATAACTATGTTCAAACAATCAAATCTATCCTCAAATTTCATTACTAAAGATCATAAACTCCCCCTAACTATTAGCAAAGAATGCAATCAAAAGAGTTATTTTTATAAGCATTTTTCATTCTTAATTAAAAGTGCTAAAAATTATTTTAAACACTAAGTGAAGATAGGTCAGTTAAACCTAATTATCTCCTAAGTGTCCAAAATCTTTCTTTATCTAAAGGTTTTGTAAAAATATCCGCTAATTGATGCAAAGTATCAACAAATTCTAGAACTATATCCTCTTTAGTGACATGATCTCTAATGAAATGATGTCTAATTTCAATGTGCCTAGTTCTAGAGTATTGGAAGGGATTTTTAGTGAGACAAATAGCACTAGTATTGTCACACTTGATAGGTATGGTACTAACTTCAATTTCATAATCTAAAAGTTGTTGTTTCATTCATAAAACTTGTGCACAACAACTACCAGTTGAAATGTATTCCGCTTCAATGGTAGATAATGCAACACAATTTTGTTTCTTTGAAAACCAAGAAATCAACATATTTCCTAGGAATTGACAAGTACCGGAGGTGCTTTTCCTATCTATTTTTCATCCTCCATAATCCGCATCAGAGAAAGCATGCAAGCTAAAGCTAGAGTCTCTAGGATACCAAAGTCCTAAACTAGGAGTGTCCTTAATGTATCTAAAGATTCTCTTAACAGCTAGTAAATGTGATTCCTTAGTACATGACTGAAATCTAGCACATAAGCAAACCTTAAACATAATGTCTGGTCTACTTGTGGTTAGATAAAGCAAAGAGCCAATCATTGACCTATATAATTTAACATCCACACATTTACCTCCTTCATCTTTGTCAAGCTTTGTAGAAGAGTTCATTAGAGTGGCATGAGGTTTCCCATTTTCCAATCCAAATTTCTTGAGCATATCCTTGACATATTTTGCTTGATTAATGAAGATGCTATTTTTTCTTTGCTTGATTTGGAGTCCCAAGAAAAATGAGAGCTCCCCCATCATGCTCATCTCAAATTCACTCTGTATTAGCTTAGAAAATTCTTGGCAAAGAGCATCATTAGTAGAACCAAATATTATTTCATCAACATAAATTTGAACTACTAATAAATATTTACCTTTATGCTTTAAAAACAATGTAGTGTCAACCTTCCCTTTTGAGAAACCTTTTTCAATTAAAAATTTGACAATCTTTCATACCAAGCTCTAGGAGCTTGTTTTAAGCCATAAAGTGCTTTTGTCAATTTAAAAACATGATCTGGAAATTTTGAATCTTCAAAACCAGGAGGTTGTTCCACATACACTTCTTCTTTTATAAAACCATTTAAAAATGCACTTTTAACATCCATTTGATATAATTTAAATTCATTGAAACATATAAATGCTAATAACATTTTAATTGCTTCCATCCTAGCTATGGGAGTGTATGTTTCATCATAGTATATGCCCTCTTCTTGAGTATAGCCTTGAGCAACAAGTCTAGCCTTGTTCCTCACTATATTACCACTTTCATCAAGCTTATTCCTAAATACCCATCTAGTATCTACAGTAGATTTATTACTAGGTCTTTCAACTAATGTCCATACTTTACTTCTCTCAAATTGATTTAACTCTTCTTTCATAGCCATAATCCAATGTTCATCATTTAATACTTCTTTAATATTCTTAGGCTCTATGCATGAGATAAATGTAACATAATTACATATATTTCTAAGAGAATATCGAGTTGTTACCCCTTTGGATGGATCACCTATTATTTCACCATCCTTGACATAATTGTATTCTCTTGGGTAAGATGCTTCCCTTTCTTCAATGGTGGATTCTCGAGAACAACATGAGTTTCCTCATCTTTCGTTTCTTCCTTTGACGATGGTTCTCCAGCATCATGTCTAACGTCATTTGCTTTTACAATACCTATGTCATCATCAATACAAGAATCCTTCCTCGGAAGGGGATTATCATCGAAAACAACATGTATAGACTCTTCTACCACTAAATTTTTTTTATTAAATACTCGATAAGCTTTAGAATTTAAGGAATAACCCAGAAAAATTCCTTCATTACTTTTAGCATCAAATTTGCCAAGATTTTCTTTATCGTTGTTTAAAACAAAACATTTACATCCAAAATGATAAAAAAACTAATGTTAGGCTTTTTATTTTTGAAAAGTTCATATGGAGTTTTCTTTAAAATTGGCCTAATTATTACTCGGTTTATAACATAACAAGCAGTATTTGTGGCTTCCACCCAAAAATATTTTGGCAAATTGTTTTCACAAAGCATGGTTCTAACCATTTCTTCTAAAGTTCGATTTTTCCTCTCAATAACTCCATTTTGTTGAAGGGTTCTAGGTGCTGAAAAATTATAGCTAATAACATTAGAATTACAAAACTCAGTAAATCCAAGATTTTCAAATTCAGTACCATGATCACTCCTAACACTAGTTATGTAGTAACCTTTCTCGTTTTGGATTACTTTTGAAAATGTGATGAATTTTTCTAATGCTTCATCTTTAGTACTTAAGAATAGAACCCAGGTATATCTAGAATAGTCATCTACCAATACAAAGCAATATTGTTTTCAACCCAAGCTAACAATCCTAATTGGCCCAAAAATATCTATATGGATCAATTGTAATACTCTACTAGTTAATACATCATTAATAGACTTTAAGGAAGCTCTTTGATGTTTTCCTTTAGCACATGCATCACAGATTTTGTCTTTGTCAAATTTTAGCTTTGGCAACCCTCTTACTAAATCTCCTTGAATTAGTCTTTGTAAAACACTCATGCTAGTATGTCCTAGTCTCCTTTGCCATAACCAACTATCAGGTTCATCCTTAGCAACTATGCACAAGTTAGTCATATTTATTGTATCTAAATGCACCATGTATTAGTTTCAAACATGATGTTATATACTTTATCACATACTTGACTAATACTCAATAGATTATGCTTTAACTCATTCACATATAAAACATTTTTAATTTGTATGGAAGAGGTATTACCTATAGTACCTATACCTTCAATGTGACCTTTTGAATTATCACCAAAAGTCACCTCTCCTTCATTTTTGTCGTTAAGCTCTATGAATCGACTCTTGTCTCCGGTCATATGTCTTGAGCATCCACTATCAAGGTACTATGAGTTTGAATTTGTTTCTCGTGCCTTGTAGCAATGCTCCTTTTCCTACAAACATAAATTAATTTTTTATTTTTGGTACCCAAATTCTTTTGGGTCCATATTCATTAGTTTCTAAAATCTTAGTCCCTTTGGGTATCCATTGGTGTAGGATATCCTTATCTTTAGTAGTAATGAGTTCTTTGGGAACCCATATACTTCTAATGATTTTTCCATTAGAGGTTCTTTGGGGACCTCTATGATTGTAGTTTTTAAAACTTTTTCTAACAAAGTTGGATTTTGAATTTTCTCCTTTTTCAAAACGTTTTGTTCCAACTTTATTAAAAGAAGCTTTAAAATTATCAATTTTCTTTTGATGATCATCATTTACTCTTGAAAGTAAGTTATGCAAATCAATATTTTTCTTTTCAAATTCATCTAATTTGATTTGCAATTCTTTGATCTTACTTTCAATATCATTGTTGGTCTTAGATATGAGATTATTTCCATTTTTCAATTTTGAAATATCATTTTTGTATTTTAAAAATAATTTCTCATAATCCGAAGTCAACTCAGTATATTCCTCTACTAACTCATCAAAAGAATAATCTTCAAAATCAGATGAGTTAGGGGTTACCTGAGAATTTTCCCCGATGGTCATCAAGCATAAGTTTGGTACTTCTTGTTCCTCTTCATGTATTGTTCATCATCGCTCCATGTAGCCACATGAGCCTTGTGTTTTTTCTTCGATTGACCCTTCTTCTTCAATTGTGGGCAATCGTATTTGACATGCCCTGACTTTTTGCATTCGTAGCAAATAATACGGTCTTTTTTCCTTCGGTTCATTCTTGAAGCCTTCATTTCGTTTGAATTTTCTTCCTCGGTTGGGCTTCATCAATTTTCTGAACCGCTTGGCAAATAATGCTATTTCTTCGTTATTGTCATCTTCATCTGAATCACTCTCATCTTTTATGGAATTGAGACCAACTCCTACGTTCTTCTTTTTCTCTTTCTCCTTCTTTGTCTTGTCAATCTTCTCGAGTCTACCTCATCTTGAAGTATCATTTCATGAGTGAGGAGAGAACCAATTAACTCATTGAGAGTTAAAGACTTTAAGTTTTTAGCTTCGATGATCGTCGTCTTCTTTGATTGCCAAGCTTTTGGAAGAGGGTAAACTAACTTCCTCACAAGTTTCTCGTTTGGAATGATCTTTCATATGATTTGAGACCATTGACAATCGTGGAAAATCTATTCATCATAGCTTTGATATCTTCATCCGATTTCATCCTGAAATTTTCATAGCTATGAGTTAGAAGACTACTTTTAGATTCTTTTACCTCGTTTGTGCCTTCATGAGTGACTTATAGTTTATCCCATGTTTCTTTGGTGGTTGTACAAGATGAAACTCTCTCGTATTCATCTGGTCCAATAGCACAAAATATAATATGGATAGCATTTGAGTTGAGCTGGAACATTCTTGTCTCTACTTCACTCTACAATCTTAAATGAGTAGAAGGTATGAAGTAATCGTCTTCTATGATATTCCATGCTCCCATGTCACTTGCTTGAATGAAGTATCTCATTCTATTCTTCCAATAAGCATTCTATTCTTCCAATAAGCATAATTAGCTCCATTGAAGAAATGAGGCTTGTTGATGGACATTGAATCAAGACCAAGGTCGAAGTTTGAAGTTGAGGCCATTGATGACTTGATTATCGATATAACTATTCTCGAATTGACTCAAAAGGCGATTAAACCTTCAAATGAGTGAGGCTCTAATACTAATTGTTGAGTTAATTTATCGACGAAATAGCCAAGAGGGGGTGAATTGGCAATAAAAATTTTGGTGGAAGTTTTTGCAGAAAATAGAAAATAATTGCACAGTGATTTAGAGTGGTTTGACTTTCTCAACCAAAATCTACGTCCACTACCTTAGCTATCCACACTAAGGATTTTTCACAAATTCACTAATTTGTTTTTCTTTTGAGGACAAAGAGTAACCTTACAAATCCCTCAAGAATTATACCTCAAATTCTTGAGAACACTATCTCCCAAAGAGAACAATACAAATTTTGCAAACTTACAGAAAAACCTCACAAGACAATGTGTTTGCACAATTCTAGAACAAGAAAAGAACACTCAAAGATGATTACAAATGAGCACAATATGTGTTCTTGAAAGCAATATGAATATTGAAGAAAAAATTGCTTGAAATACACAAACTTGATGTTTAATGTTTTCTCTCTTGTTTCTCAATGAATTCTTTTTTACCAATGGCTTCTGAACTTGTTTAAATACACCTTGAATCGATTCTAGCCATTGGGAATCATTTGGGTGATGTTAGAGCCGTTGTAGTGTGAAAATCCTCTTGAAAAGGCTATTGGGAGCGTGGGGTATCGGTACCTGCAGTGTAAAATTCAAATATTTCGACCGTTAAATGACTAGGGGTATCGATACCTCTAAAGGGGTATCGGTACCCATAGGTCATTTTGTTTTTCTCGGAGCCAAAAATTGCATAGGGGTATCGGTACCCTATGAGGGGTATCGGTACCCTTTGGGCAATCTGTTTTCTCGGAGCCAAAATTAGCATAGGGGTATCGGTATACCCTATGAGGGGTATCAGTACCTCCCTATTTAAAATTTATTTTTGGCTCGATTAAGGCTCGAAATACTTTGTAAAATTGTTTCAAAAATATTTTAAGATTAAAACACAATTTTACACTTAAGTAAGGATTGAAATTGACATTTGAAAAACTTGGAGTAATATTTTGATATTCGAATAATTTAGTCGAATATACTTTAAAAATGATTATAAAATCTTAAAATCCAATAACACTTAATTTGTTATATCGAAACATCAAAATATTTTCAACACTTTAAAAGGTGCCCGTAATTTAACAATGTTGGCAATATTTAAATATTTCGATACAAAAGCTCAATGAAGAAACTTCTGGTAGCAAAGTTAGGCTTTTAGCCTTACAAAACTTTTGTTATAAGATCTGATAGCTTAAAAAAATATTGTTTATGTTCATTTTATTGTATTCAACTGTAATAACTCAAATGTTATTCAAATTTTAGATCAAATGTTATTTACATTATCAATATCAGTTAAATTTATCATTTATATTATGTTTTATGTATGTTATAATTGTTAAATAATTCTTCTTTACATAAATTAAATTGTATAATTTACATTTATATTTTAGAGAATTAATCATGTTCAATACCAATAATCATTCATTATCAAATTAATTATCATTTCAATGCCAAAATTAATTTTATTAATCATGTTAAACACCAATATAAATTACATAATAAATGCTTACATTATTAATATTATTTTTTCTTTACATAAATTAAACTATATTAATTTATATTTAATCATTGTCCAATGCCAATAATTTTATTAATTATGTTTTATATAATTTACATTTAAATAATTGCATTAATTGTATTAAATAATTTTATATAATAAGTATATTTATTAATTTAATTATCATAATAAATATTTTATTATAACATTTAAAAATTAATTTTATTAATTTATTAATTATATCATAAACTCAAAAACTCACAATTTTATTAAAATCTTATAATTTCATCTATGGTAATATATAAGTCAGATAAATGTCAAGTGAAATAAATATTTTATCATGTCAATAACAAGTCGGATAATTTACAGGTCATGTTAAAAACATGTCAGGTTCATCACAAGTCAGGTTAAAAATAGGTAAGATAATACCAATTATTTACCAAGTCAATCTTGAGTTCGAGTTCATATCAGTCAATGCATGTCAAGTTTGAGTATCATTTTTTCGATTCAATTCGAGTTTATGTGGTTCACAGGTACAAATCTACAATTTTAAGATCCAACTCAAATTCAGATCAATATCAATTCTGATTCAAATCAATTTTAAATCGTTACAATATAATTAAAAATAATTTTAACTCTAGATTTCAATTAATTTAGTGGTGGGTCAATTTTTACGGCCATATGGGAGACGAACACAATTCACAGTTCAAATAGTGAGCAAATACAGGACCCCACGACCGACACTTTCGTTTCAATTTCCTCTCTCTTCCTTTTTATTTTCCCTCCTTTTTATTTTCCCTCCTTTTTATTTTCCAACACATTAATGTTACCTCCCTTAAATATGCTGCCATCTTCCAACTTTCTAATTCACTGCTTCTCCAAAACAAGGACGTCTATCGTTTTCTTTTTGTTGCTTCCAAAAATGGCGCTTCGCTTGGCGGTTGCATTGTTTTGTGCCGCCGCTTCTCTTTTCGCCATCGCTGGGGCCGAAGATCCCTACAGATTCTACAGCTGGAACATTACTTACGGTGATATTTATCCGCTCGGCGTTCGTCAAACGGTGAGGCCTTTCATTGTTAAACACAGTCGTTGTTTTAATAAGTTATAATACTGCTCTTTAATGTTTCCAGGGTCTTCTGATTAATGGCCAATTCCCGGGACCTGATATCCACTCGGTTACTAACGATAATCTCATCATCAACGTGTTTAACAACTTAAACGAGTCTTTTCTCCTTTCTTGGTAATTTTTTTACGCGGCCTTTATTTGTTTTTTTTTATTGTTTATCTCTTCACTGCTAATATTCTTGTGAGCTGCCTTTCTTGTTTTGTTTTCTACAAATGTGAAGATTCGGAAAACATCCATGTGCTTGATCTAATCGCAGGCAGATCTTTTCTTTAATAATGGAAACGATTCGTTATCAGCTTTTACAGTAAGCATGTGGCTAAATAAGTACTTCTGTGCTAGCTGTATTTAGAAAGCGACTTGTCCTTGATTGAAAAATACAATGTTTAACTTTTGAATTAATGATCGTTAGTTTACCTACTTAAGACTCCATTAATCATACATGGGCCAAAGTTAACGCTTTTTTTCTACAATTTTACAGGAATGGTATCCAACAAAGGAGGAATTCGTATGAAGACGGTGTATTTGGAACAACGTGCCCTATTCCACCAGGAAAGAACTTCACATACATTCTCCAGGTGAAGGATCAAATAGGGACTTTCTATTACTACCCATCACTGGGATTCCACAAGGCAGCCGGTGGTTTTGGAGGGATAAGGATCCTTAGCAGACCACGAATCCCAGTCCCCTTCCCGGACCCTGCTGGGGATTACACCGTGCTTATTGGAGATTGGTACAAGTCCAATCACACGGTAATCAATAATAATCTTCTTCATCGTTCCTTAATTAAAGTTTCTTGCTTTTTAGGTTGAGTTATTCATTACTGTCGCGGTGTACCAGAATTTAACATGGTGGGATCACCCAATGTGTTGGGTATTTGTAAATGTGTCGGCATCATAATGGGGTTGGTTTGGTTGGATAAACGAAGCAAGGGGGGATTTATTTGACTACTCAATGCTGTGGGCTATGGGCCTACGACTTTTGTGCCTTTTTACAGCTGCATTTTCCTCACTGCCATTTTGTTTGGGTCCAATTTTATTAAAAAAATGGCCTTACGTTTGGCTAATTAATATGGGATCTGCAGGTTTTGCAAGCTCATCTGGATAGTGGTAAGAAGCTACCTTTCCCTGATGGAATCCTTATCAA
This sequence comes from Hibiscus syriacus, assembly GCF_006381635.1. NCBI lineage: Eukaryota > Viridiplantae > Streptophyta > Magnoliopsida > Malvales > Malvaceae > Hibiscus > Hibiscus syriacus. The sequence goes on from NW_024062765.1 coordinate 3,802,843, forward strand.
TGGCCGTGGACCTGGTGGTGCCTCTTTGAATGTTGAACAAGGTAAACTCTTATTGTATTAGAGAAGCTTAAAGATAATCAAGCATATAATGGATGTTGAATTGCGTTTGCAGGCAAAACCTACAGGCTCAGGATATCGAATGTTGGACTGCAGAATTCTCTCAATTTCCGCATCCAAAACCACAGGTTGACGTTGGTGGAAGTGGAGGGAACTCACACTTTGCAAACTTCCTACTCTTCTATCGATCTTCACTTGGGCCAATCATGCTCCGTTTTATTCACGGCCGATCAGCCTGCTCAAGACTATTACATTATCGTCAATACTCGCTTCACAGACCCGGTTCTTACCACGACCGGAATCCTTCGTTACAGCAATTCAGCTGGCCCCGTCTCCGGTCCTCCCCTGGTGGACCTACCATCCAAATTGACTGGTCTTTGAACCAAGCACGCTCTATGAGGACTAACCTTACAGCAAGCGGACCGAGGCCTAACCCTCAGGGCTCGTACCACTATGGTCTCATCAACACGACCAGGACCATTAGGCTTGCCAACTCCGCGGGACAAGTTAATGGGAAGCAAAGATATGCGGTTAACAGTGTTTCCTTTGTTCAACCAGACACACCTCTGAAACTGGCCGACTATTTCAAAATCGGAGGAGTTTTCCGACCCGGAAGCATATCGGATAATCCTTATGGCGGAGGGATATACACTGACATTTCAGTTCTGAATGCCGATTATAGGGCTTTCGTTGAGATCGTATTTCAGAATGATGAAGACATCGTGCAGAGCTGGCATCTCAATGGCTACTCTTTCTTTGTTGTTGGGTAAGCACATCAATTTTTCACCAAAAAACAAACGCATGCCTGAAATCGTGCTGATATATATGTTGGTTTGAAAATCATATTGAAATGCCAGTATGGACGGAGGGCAATGGACATCAGCTAGTCGGAACGGATACAACCTCCGAGATGCAGTTTCACGTTGTACCACTCAGGTTACAAAATCATCCATCTTCTTTGTATATGTCCTTAAACCCACTTTTCGTACCAAATACTTGATATATATGTATATCCGTTGAATGCATTCAGGTGTATCCTAAATCATGGACAGCCATATATGTGGCACTAGACAACGTAGGGATGTGGAACTTGAGGTCCGAGTATTGGGCAAGACAGTACCTTGGGCAACAGCTTTACTTGCGTGTATACACAGACTCGGCATCTCTCAGGGATGAATTCCCTATCCCCAAGAATGCTCTCCTCTGCGGTAGGGCGGTAGGACGAAGCACCCGACCCCTGTAAGGAACCACAAAGCCAAGAAGTTTGGGTGGTCCATTGATGAAGATGATTGAGAAGACTAGAGTTTTGCCTCTAATCGTAATATATATTTTATATAGTATAGTTCATTGTGTTGTGCTTATGCTTAGCATGTATTATTAGGACTTCATAATTAATGGACCTCAGCTCAAGGTCGCATTCTTTCTTTAAATCAGATCTATACTCCCTTTGTATTATTCAAGTTTCCAACCATGAATGATTGCTACTATCTTATTATTATCGTAATACTAGTTTCCCTATAGTGTGTGTTAGCGCGTGCACGTGTCGAAGGTTCAAACTTCGGCAGAAGATTATAATCTTGAAAAGCAAAAATTATAATAAGATAATGCCAATTACTATAAATAGCTAGTAAGATCCCATACAAACACAATTAAGCTGCTTGCATTTATTACATTACATTCTCAAATGCCAACAGCCTATAATGTCCAGTAAGTTTCAAAGTTTCAACTTTTATTTTTAAAAAATTATGAGGTTTGCAGTTTGAAGTAGTAGTTAAACGTATATAAAGCTCATTTATAGCGAAGCTGCTAATCGATGGAGTTGAACATAGCCTGCCAGCACCGCTCGATTCCTTTCTTTCACCTTTACCTGATATATGACCCTGCAGATGCACCAGCATCAGACCTACATTCATTTGAATAGTAACAGAAAAAGATATGGAACGAAAAAAGTTACTTCAAGTCTTCGAGCCACATCTCAGTTATCAGTGCTTCACTGGGATACACGTGTAAAAGGAATCGTGCAAAGATGCTTTTGATCATGTCTGGATCTCCCCTGCAAATACATTTGATGACAGCTCGTGCTGCAAACCCAAGAGTGCACAGTCCATGCAAAATTGGCCTTGAGAATCTATGAACATGGAATACCGAAGCATAAATCAACATAGAAGCTTCAGGGTGCAGCAAATGAGCTCGACACAAGTAAAGGAATACCAAATTTTTGCATTCAATGCAACCCAACAAAAGAATAAGCATAATTAGCATTTGGTAACAGCATTGTAGTTAAGTAGCAAGCTAACCCTGCTGCCTTCCCAACCATGGGATCTGAATGGAGAGGATTGTAGTCACCAGATAATCTATACAATAATGCCTGCCAAAGAAAAATAAAAGTTCAAAACTTCTGGAGAAACAGTGCAGGTCCTTGAAGCAGAGGTTGATGTAAGATCAAACTAGTCCATAGACTGTAAATTATATATACAAAAAAGAGATTATAATTTGAGAACTTGTCATATTATTTTGAAAGCAAGATAAAAGCTCTTAGGGATTAAATTATAATATTGAGATGGTTGGGAACAATCCTCAAATACCACAAACGGCTGAGGTTTTGGGATTTCATATGAGTCTGATTGACCGGATAGTTCGAGTATGTAAAGTGCCTAGATGGATCTGAGAAGCCACCAGCACCCCGTAGGAAAAGACTTGTCCTGGGGAATCATTTATCCATTGATAAACTGCAGCGTGCAATTGTTAGATCAGACAGTGGAGTAAGAGAACTTACCGATTCATGCTTAATAGTTCACCGGACTCTTTCTCATAACTTCTAGTTTCAAGCTCAAGCACTGAGGCTTTACCTAATATTTCAAGGGAAGGAGAAAGGCCATCAAGACTATCCTTTCGAACAAACTTGCAGATATCACTTCTCTTTCTATTTCATTTTATACAAGCAACCAATGACCGATTTCTCTGTGCTTATTATCCTCAGTAGTTCACTTTTTAAAACGGTGACATTGATAAAAGCAAAAGCCCGCGAGAGCAACAGATTTATAATGCCATAAAACAAGTTGATCTTTACATTAGTTCAGCTCAGGCAACGAGTACAAACCTTTATCATGCAATCCTGCTAAAGTTACTTTGTTGTGTATCTGCAAAAAGAAGTTAATAATAACAATAATCAACTCTAGACCTCTGGTGTTACACAGCAATTTCAAAACAAATTTCACAGGAATATTACTTTTACACCAAATGTTTTAGAAAGTATGCAGCATAAAATACATGTGTCGGGTATTCTTTTAAATGAATTGAGATGAAGTTCTCAACCTAGGATAGTTGAATACAAGTGTTCTGAGAAACGTAATTTCGAAATGAAACCAAATACATAAAATTCTGAGTTAACCACACATTCAATCATATTATAAACGACATAGAAGTTTACAGTATTAAAAACTTACAGTGCCATTTGCAGGAAAGGGCTTGTTTATTTCTATGTATTGTTGTCCATGCAACAGAAGACGTTTATCAAACCTGTTAAGAACAAAAAATAGTAGAAAAGTCGAGGAGTTTATATTTTGAAGCTCTAAATATATTGTTAAAATCCTTTAATCAATAAGAGAGAAAATGATTGACATGATTAAGTTTGACAAAGACTAGAGCAAGTATATGATACGGGCTGCAACTTACCATAAGCTAGGCACAGCACTAAGTTGTGCATTAACTTCAAGTGAAAATAAAGTAGAAAATGTTGGCAAAACCTGAGAAGCAGGAATTAGGAAAGGTATTATATTAGATATTTTATTTGTATTGTTTATTGTTAATTTGATTTCACCCCCTAGAATTTTATAAATTCGTCCTCCTCTAAAATTTTAGAAATTCATCCTCCCCTAAAATTTTAGAAATTCATTGCCTAACATAAAATATTGCTTCCATCCCTGGCGCCAATGGCATGTTACAAGCAGATTAAGACAACTCCACTTCCTCCCAAACGATGAACAACAAAAGGGTTTCATTTTTTACTCAATTCTGGGCAGATTAGGCATCACATTTGCAGTTCAAATTAGTTTTAAGAATCCAAATACAATTCCAATTCACCCTTAATATAACAAGTTAAGCTTGACCACAATAAGAAACAGAACACTTTGTCAAGTAAGAATTATGGTGGGAAAATCATCTTTATTCATTAGCTGTAACAAAAAACCAAATGATAGATAACCTTGATAAACTGCTGTCCGTTTTCATGGTAAACGTATTTAAGTTCATCGGTATCAACGGCGTCCCGACCACATGCTCCGACACCCAATGTATAGAGAGCTACATCTCTGCGTACAAGGAAACATGTCATATACATCAGATGAAAAGAAGGTACTATATAATTATGTTTTGGGGATGAGCAAAGCAGTACCTCTCGGTATAAGTGAATGTTTTCTGCAAAATAAAAGTAGGGTAAAAGTCAGATAACATAAATAAATGGCAAAACATGAAGTTTGGAACTTGGAATTCCATTGAAGAAGAAGAGATACCTCGCTGAATTTATGAGCAAGAACGAGCTCGGGATTGCAAGCAGAATTATCGGCCATGGGAGCTTCTCAAAGATGATTATCTAATATCTAGCAGATTAGATTACACGCTGCTAAGGTGATGATGATCCGGGGGTCAATTGTATATATAAACTAGTGGATAAATTTGGACAGCAGCTGTTTAGTTGATCAAGTAAATTGCATAAATAATTAACTATTGGATAAATTGCACCAACAGTCGCTAATGTTTGGTTATGTTATCTTTTTTACTATTAAAATAACATTATATTACGAATCACTAATATTATCTATCACTCATGGGGTTTTGCAGTACGTAGAAAACATGTGCAGCAATTAGTTTAAAGCTAATTTAAAGAAATTATAAGAATCTATAATATCTTTATTTGTAACTGAAATATTATATTCAAGTGATTTTAGAATTTATAACTGAAAAAATTTATATAATTTATAATAATATTTGTTACAACCGAAATAAATAAGACATGTAGTAAAGCTCATGATTGTTTTTCCCACCGCTAAAGCTAGTTGCCCAGAAATCATAAGATCTAAGCCTATAGATACTCTAGTGAAAAAATTCTACATTAAACATCGTACGCCAAAACACTCTACTAAAGTAATATATTGAAACACACCATTAAAGAAATTGTCTTCTTAAGAAGTAAATATTAAAATGATAAAAGATCACTCCATGGTTAATTCATTGTAAGAATTTAATTTTAAAGATAATCTATACATATAACCACTTAACTATTATCTCTTTACACCTTGACCACTACTTTTTTCAATTTTTAATGAGATCATTTAACTATTTAAATGAAGTCAATCAAGTCACTCGTCGTTATATTTAATGAAAGTACTGACATGACAGATAATAAAATTGTTATAATTACATATTTAATTCTTAATATTTATTCATTCTATCAATTTACTCTTAATTTAATAAATTAATCATTCTATCAAGATGTGACAAGTGTTAACACATGTTCATGACACATGTCATTAGTGATATATAACCATCTGATTTGAAAGATTTATTTATTTAATTTAATTAATTAATTAAATTTTTATCTAACCAGACAGTAACACGTGTCATCTTTGATTGGATAGAAAATAGCTAGAGGTGAAATGCGCTTATAGGGATTTAAATCCTGGATTCCCTTAAGTGATGAACAATCTCCTAATCGTTGAACAAAATGTCTCATTTTATTAGTTCTTTATACCAACGACTGTCTATTTCATAACATTATTAACAATGACAAAGAAATAAAACTTTCAAATAATATTTAACTTTAAATAATTTTACATTGGTGAACAAAACAAAATAAATTTAATATTTTTATAATTTTAAATTAAATTTATTATTTTTATATTTTCAAACAAAATTTATGAAAGAAGTCAATTAACATAGAAATAAACATATTTTATATTTTTACACAAAATATTTTTATTGTTTTAACAATTGTTTTAGTTATCTTATGCTTTCTATTATAGTTTCTTTTTGGTGTGTTTATTATGTTCTTTTTAATTTTTTTAATGCCTAATTGTATTAATTTAATATTAGAACTTCTTTTTAGTTATTTTTCTCATTAATTTTTTAAATCATTCTTTTCTGTATTTATCTTGTGCTCATATAAAATATTAAATTTATTTTGTTTTAAAATATAAAAATATTTTTATTTTTATATTACTAGATTTCTTCCATATTTTTTTTAAAAATATAAAATATTGTAAACTTATTTTGTTTTGTTTTAAAATATAAAAGTATTTAAATTTAAATATCATTTGAATGTTTTTTCTTTATTTTATATCATTAAATTTATTATTAAATAAATAGACGTTGGTGCATTTGACCAACTAAATGAGGCATGTGTTGACACATGTCATATTCTGATTGAAATGTTAATTTATTGAATTAAATTTAAATTAGACCAAATTGATAGGATGTATAATTATACTAATTTTATTAGTACTTCTATTAAATAATAACAAGTAATTTGATTGAATATAATTAAATAGTTAGGTGGTCTGATTGATAAAATTAAAAGATCGGTGATCAAAGTGAAAAGAAAAAATATTTAAATGATTAAAGTGAAAATGCTGCAGTTTGTATTGCTGGTTTTTAAATAAAAGAAACTTGATAATTTAATTATATTATAATTATAATTAAATTCTTAAAATGAATCAATCATGGAATGATCTTTGAATTTTTTAATACTTATTTAATGATGTGTTTCAATGTGTCATATTAATAATGTGTTCCGATATACGATATTCACTGTAAACCTATTCCTCCACAATGATATTCAATTATTTTATCATTTATCGATTATACACATAATTTTAGCAAGCCAAAACTATCGTATAGTAATTCAAAACAGATTATTACGAAAATTTTTACGATAATGATCTAAAAAAATTGCTTGAATAATAGTAATCAAAATTATTTACTCGAATAATATAATTGTTATAGGATCACTTGAAGACGTCATGTAGTCCCTATGACTCAATTGTTTCGAGACGCAGACGCAGCACTTACAATGCGTCTCCCACACACACTTGAGCTTTTTCTCAAATTTGCAATGCGCCTTCCGCACCCAATGTTTTTTTTTTTCTCAAAATTTAATTGTTATTTACATTGCAAATTAGAAAAGGACGGGAGAGTATCATTGTATATCCATTCAACTTTCAATTGATATTTAAATTAGTTTTTAAATGGATGCATGGCAGGAGAGTAAGTAAAAGACGAAATGCAAGTGCTAGGTCCTACATGAGTCGCAAGTAATGCAATACGATTCGCATTGTAACTATAGTATTTATATCATCCGAACAAATAATCTGAAAACAACATTATTTTTTTAAAAAAAAATCAACAACATTATCTAAAAAAGCTAACCAAATAATCTTTTAAATGAAATATTTTAAAAATATAAAAATGATAAAATAATTGGATAAGGGAGTATGCTTTAATACGTAACTGGCATGGTGTAAGTGGTGGCAATCATGCATGAGGCCATTCACATAATATATTACTTAGTTTGATAGTAATCTAATAACAACTTTATTCAAAATGAGTATATCTGCACACAATACACAGAACCAGGCAAAGCTATCTCAATGAAAGAAAAAGCTAAGTTTCAAGTCATCATTTGGGTGTGTTATGGAAACTCTGACAAAATCTTCTTATCTATGTCCTTTGGATTTTGATGATAATTACGCTAGGGTTTACTGGGATATTTTTATATAAATTCATGGATCTTTACCGACTCCGATGCATACAAACAAAAGATGGTAAAACCCTAGATATTGCTCAACTGTAAAACAAAAACAGAAGAAAGCATTCAAATATTAAAAGGAAAAGACGAGAAAATTAATCTGTAAAAGAGGGGGGAAAGCACCAAACAGATAAAATGGCATACAAAAGGATCAGAGGATCATCACTGGAAAAATAGCATACAAAAGAGTAAAACTTAACAATTATAGAAATGGATGAAGATATATAATCATAGTCTCTGCATGGTGAGTTGAGTGGATCCTTTTCCAAGGGAAGAAATGCATGACAAGGGTTTTACAAAGAGAAGCCAACACAGCCCAGTTGGCAGTATGCCCACCTCCATGAAAGATCATAGAAGGAACAAAAAAAAGGCTTGTTCTATGATGCGAGGTGGACAGAATGCGAATGAACTCTGTAAGAAGCCCTTTGCGAAATCCCCATGAAAGTAAAAGAAAACACCGGTGAGGAGGAAAAGAGAATAGAAGCAGGAGATCTGAGTTAGGGTTGATAAGTTCTCCTATTTAAAGAGGAGAAGGGGGACGTTTCAGATTGAAAAAGATTACGAGTAATAATCAGATTGGATGATTAAGGAGGAGAGTCAGAGTCATAAAATATTTAGAAGGATCATCATCATGGTTATTCTCTAGCTTCCGTCGTTACTGGTGAAAAAACCCCACCCCCTCCCTTCAGTGTTTTCTGACGAAACACAGCCTCGTTATACATCAAAAGCACTCTCTCTCTCTGTATATGAAACTGGAGTAAAAGGTTGCTTAAGAGACTTCTTGGTTACTGTCTCACCAAATACTGACAAAACTCGACCAGCTTCGTTTTGGAGGGAAAACTGGGACGTTGACGGAGAGAGAATAGAACTGGTTAAGCATAATAATTAACGGTTTCAATGACCTTACTATAATGTATTTTTTTATAGTTGTATTCATTTTATTGAGTTGTGTAGGTGATGTTATACAACAGTAACGACAAACATAAATGATCATAAATTAAAAAGAAAAAAATATTAAGATTTATGAGAAATTTTAACGAATAAAATTATAGATAATGAATGAGAATTTTTCACTATATAAAAAAAGATTACGAGAGAATTACGACGGCAAAACTTTCGAGATAATGTTCTGAAAGAAATTAATTCACGAGCTAATGCACTCCCAAAATTAATTGCTCAAATAGGGTGAAATCCACAATGTTGGCCGTAGGTCGCCATGCCTTCCGGGCGACCTTGTAGGTCGCCATGCACTCCGGGCGACCTACCCTTGCTCAAACAGAGAGAATGAACATGTTGCATGGCACATGCACGTCCCAACACATAGGTCGCCATGGCCTCCGGGCGACATTTTTGTAAGTCGCCATGCACTCCGGGCGACCTACCCTCGCTCGGTTGCCCTCGGATTCCCTCGCATAGCTCGCTCGGTTGCCCTCGGATGCCCTCGCATAGCTTGTTCGGATGGCCTCGGTCGGATGGCCTCGGATGGCCTCGGATGCTTTCGGATGGCCTCGAATGCCCAGCGTGTTGGGACGTGCATGGCACATGCAATCTCTTGTAGCTCGTCGGGAAGACATGGCGACCTAGTAGGTCGCCCGGAAGGCATGGCGACCTACGGCCAACACTGTGAATTTCATCTTATTTGAGCAATTAATCTTGGGAGTGCTTTATCTCGTGAATTCATTTTTTCCAGAACATTATCTCGAAAGTTTTGCCGAATTACGACTATATAAGATCTTAGGGTAAATAAATTCACCTTTAATCATTAATTTGTAATATATATTTATAGGGATAGGAACTTAAATTGAAAGAAAACTTGCATTAACTTTTTTTATTCAAACCGAATTTCATACTCTTTATCAACATCGACTATAAAACTCTATGATTATTGTATGTAGATACATGCCTCACTCTTCATTTAAGTTTTCACATTTAACTGCTCAAAGCTTGAAATTATAAATGGCCACAATATCAAGCAAGGCTTGAACTAAATTGTGCTTAATAATATCATTAGGAACCTTTACTAGGTTTTATGTATTATTCTTATGAAGAGATTTCATCTCTTCTTATATAGCAATCACTCTCTTGTTTGAATCTTCACAACTCATTATTTTAGAATAAGGAGATATTCTTAATTTGCATCTATATATTCAGTCATATTTAAGTCATAAGAAATTAGATATACCTTTTTTATTGTTTAATTTCTCTTCTTGAAATTAAATATTATGATGCTGACTGTGGTGAAGAAAGTTCTATTCTGACATGCATCCATGGTTATTGGCTGTAACAAAGCAAAGCTAAGCCCTCCAATCCCACTTTTGATGCATGCGGACAACCTCTTAATTCTCATGCAATTATCATACTTTCTCATGCACCTCCTCATCATTCTTCTTCTTCTTCTTTTTTCCTGGTGAACATGTTGCTGTAATACTTTTTGTTTATATGGTTAGCAAGTACCTTTACATTATATAATACAAATATGCAGTATATGTAGGCAAATGTTGGTTGTCTCATCTTCTGACATCTGGTAGCAGGCTTATCCACAAATGGAGCCGAGTTCTAATTGGAAAACATTGGGTAAAGCTAAATAAGGCGATGATTGCAATTGGGTAGGTAAAAAGAAAAGAAAGGGTAATTGAAAATGGTAAATGAAAAGAGGTTCTTGAGATTGCCAACATGGATAAAGAAATTGCAGATGTTAAGAGATTTTGATGCAGTGTATGTTACGTGAGAGAGAGTGATTTGTCGTGAATATGGGACAATGGGTATTTTAGGTGGGCAATCCCATAAAATATTGCAGAAAGATCACGTCATGTTGTGTTAGATCGAGAAGCAAATGTGGTGGGGAAGAAGATTTTTCTTTGTATTTAGTTTCAAAACACGAACCATATACATGTTTATATCGTTTTATGATTGATGCTATAAGTGTCTCTTTCCAGCTCAACCATAATGCGACTCGGACTCATTGGTTGAATAATTCGGATCGAATATTATAAAGATTCATTATGAGAGGACACTTCCAACCTGATTTTCTTTGTTCACAACATCAGAATTTGAACCTTACCGTGCTTAAAGACTTAGCCTCTCATCTTACTAGACAACTGGTTATTAATAGGATTTCTTATCATTTGCAGCAACTAGATAGATCATTATCAATCAGCGGCATTTTCTATTGCCTGCTGTTTTCTCAAGCCTATATAATTCCTCCATTGATTTCATAATCTAATGTCTCATTGATTGTATAATCAATTTTCAACCTCACTACTGCAAAAATATATGGAGCTCCTTCAAGTCACTTGTCTGGCAATTGTTTATAACTGCTCTTATAGGTTCTTTAAGCTGATATAAAGGCCAAAAAAAATAGAAGAGAATGAATGAAGTAAAAAGACTTCCAAGTTCTAAATTGAGTGTATGAATAGATATGTGTCAACACCAGGAACAAAATGTAAGACTAATTAAAGATGCTCTATAATTTTTTTGATGGAAAATGTAGTTAATTCCTGAGGCATGATACTTTCCAAAGCAAATTTGGAGATGGGATGACTTTATTTAATATTGTAAAATGTAAGGAGTAGCCATCATGCCTGACTGGGATGCCTTGCATCACATTCCCCAGTACCAAAGGGATCAGCAATGAAAGGAAAGATGGATGAGGAATCATTGCTTTTGCCACACTGCATTCGGTGTCCGCTGGTTGCAAGTGTCCACTCTCTGCTAGTTGGACACCAGGAACCATCCCCAATCTTCATGCGTACTTTGTCTCCGATCATTGCAGAATACAGGTTGTATTGGGACTCCAGGATCCTGACAGATGAAGGCTGTGGATATCTTGACGCCTTCGAATGTTCATCTGCATGCATGCGTACCAAAACTTAAAAAAAGCATTCATCGGAAAAATGTTTGCTTGGAAATCAGTGGTTGTGTTGTATATCACCCCAATCGTAAAAGTGATCATAGAAAACTGTTGGTTTTCCTGGATGTGCAAGTATGTATGCATATCCCTGTAAGAAGGAACACAGGGAATCAATAATATGCGAGCGTGTGTGTGTATATATATATATAACAGCAACTAGTTCAAGGGAAATTATGATGCAAATTGAAAATCATCTTGTGTTGATTGCTACAAACTTTAACTCATACCTCCATAATATGATTTGAGGGGAAAGGCCAATGAGCCTGCAAGAATAAAACAATTGGCAGGTGAGTAAATTCCGGATTGGGAAGATGCAGGTTCTGAGTTTTACCATAACTTGCAGTACCTGTGTTGAGCCTGTGTCATGGTTATCGATAAATGTGAGAGCCCTTGAAGGCCACCACCCCATTACACCTGGTGGCTTCCCTTGAGGGTCACGCAGACGCCAGACCTGCCCCATTACAGCCTCCTGCAAAGTTACAAATAAGTAAATATAAAAAAAAATGCATCAAAAATAGCAGGAGAATTTGGTGCCGCAATAGGCTAAAATGCAGTTCCTTTCTCTTGGAAAAAATAGCAATATTATATTTTCTGTCATACCTGAAGAATCCCCTTGATTGTGAAGTCAAATGCAGTTGAAATCTGTCCCGTGGCATCAATCCAATTAATGATCCTTTGTCTATGGCTATCTGCAGTAGAGGTTGTGAATATAATGTAATAAGATATAACATGCCGGATACCGACAACATTCATATTTAACCAGTCTTTTATGGAAGATGTTCGATACGACAAACAGATCAAGTGCATTAACTTGGTTATAGTCTAACCATATCCGTTATAGTTGCAGGAATCCCAATATTCCCCAACAGAAAATATAGGCTTAGCTTCTTCAATATATTCTTTGACATATTTTGCCGAGTAACTGAAGCGAAGCATTGTATCAACATTAACGTTCTGAGATGGAAAACAGATGAATTTTAGAGACTACAATAACCTAATAGTGCAGCATTGTTCTTACCCCCTTGCAAAATCGAAGTGAAAATCTTGAAAGCTGACACTGCGTAACCACTTTAGCCAACCTATGATGTCCTTACGAACGAAACGTCGGCTGTGATCAATATTTGGAACCCCATTGAAGTTGTCTACTGTGCTTCTGTTACCCTAAGAGATATTTGAGGTAAAAAAAATCTTACATTACAGTATAAGTCCACAATTACAAAGCATCAAAGAGACGGTGCAAATATAGAATGTTATGTTACCAATCCACCAGTACACGATGTGACAGCATGTTCGTTCCACGCGAGTAGAATTCCGTCATTACGGTTATACATTCCTCCATTACCTTTAGTAGTTCCAATACGATGATTGATTACTATGTCGGCCATCGCTCTAACTTTGTACTGCTTTAGCTTCTGGAGTAAAGCCTTCAACAGCTGTTCAGACCCATATTCAGAATTGAGTGAATAAAGGTTTTGTGGAAGATAGCCTGTTATAAGACAAAAGGATATATATATATATATATATATGGGATATGATTTTGTTACACTATGTAAAACTCTTTTAGTTTTACATAGATTTTATATTGTATAAGTTGATCCTAACCCTATATATATATATATATATATGGGATATGATTTTGTTACACTATGTAAAACTCTTTTAGTTTTACATAGATTTTATATTGTATAAGTTGATCCTAACCCTATATATATATATATTGATCAGACATGTGCATACGTGATAAGCAATTAGCTCATGCTTTGATGAAAAATGTTCTCTAACCTTCTGGTGAAAAGGAATGAGTTGGTAGCGGCAACCATACAGATGTAAACCCAGATTTTGCAATGTCAGGAACCTTCTTTTCCAAGTTTCTCCACCAGTCATATTTGTGAGACTCCCAACAAATTAAACAACTTTAAAATTCTTCCCTTACTTGTTATGAGATTCCACTTTCGAAACAGAGAATATCATTCCCAGATGAGTAATGACATCAGTCCAATAAAAAAGAATGATCAACATTTGTCACATTTACCTGCAAAAGGACTTCTCATCCATTTCTCAACACTGCACCTGAAATTAAATCCAAAAGCATACTTTAGAAACCAAAAGGATTTCTCTTTTTTCCTTTACAAGCCATTTGAGATAAGGAACAAAAACAAATGCCTCTGAATGGAGGGCATGCTTATCAAATTTAGTTGAAATTGCTTCATTTTAATTTTTACAAGTTCAATTAGTGTAACGAAACTCTGTATAATGGAGATGTGGTATTAAAAAGCATTCTTTTCCAGGACCGGCAGGAATATAATTTCATAACAGGATGAACAACCAAATACCAGAAAGAGAATGCAACATATATGCGAAGGGAAAGAACACCGTACCAATATCAGTGCATTCCTCTGTGTTCTGCATTTCAACAAAACGTGACATCAGAGAAATGGTATGTAATAGCTTTAAGTAAGTACCCCAAAAAAACATGTCATTTTCAAAAGCAAAAAGTAATTATAATTTATAATAAATCGGCGGAAGAGTAGAAGACTTACGACGTTCACGTTACTGTTACCCATAGTCAGTCAACAGGTTGCAGCTCAAGTTTGACGCTGGATCGTGCTGAAAATGGAGCAGTATGAAATAAACTTCAATTCCATTTACGTAAAAAATGAATGAATGAATTGAACAGAGAAGGAGAAAAGAGAGAATACCAAATAAAACTGAGGTTGCAGTTGCATGCGATTGCAGCGTGGATTGGCGATCGAGTTTACTGATTATAGATAGAGAAGAAAGGAACAAGGACCACGGAATTCGATTCATGCAATAGAGATGAGAACATGGAGGGAATATTGAAATTCTCTTCCACCACATATTCCGAATTTGGCAGAAAAGCAAAAGGTAGTGGGCGGGTGGATTGAAATGAAATAATATAGGAAGGGAATCAAATTTCTCAATGGGGAGAGAATATATTCATATTTCAACAGCAAACATCGGACGGGCGTACTGTTGGCAAATAAAACAAGAAATGAAGTAATTTTCGTATAACTAGATTAGTGAGAATGTGAATTAAAAGCGGAAAAATAATACTCAAAATTGATAACGGGGTTCAACCAATTATGCCTACGTCTCCGGACTGCTGCAGAGAAAATTTACAGGTGTTTACAAAACACTCACTACTCACAAGAAAGTTCTCTAGTATTAGGAGAAAGAAATGATTTGGGGTAATTTTGAAGCTAAATGGGCTAGTGTATTTATAGTTGAAGTTTAAGGACTAACTTGTAAATATCCTAAAGTGTGCAGTGGCTAAAATATAATTAATTCATTTTTTATTTCAATAAAATATTGCCCATTTTGTTGAAAATCATGCATTTGGGTGGTGCCCCCATTTCCTCCCTTTGTTGACTTTTCTTCAACAATCTCCCATTTGAAGATTGATTTTAATCTGTCTTCACACCTCGATCAATGCAACAGCTTCTCTAGTATTGTTACTCTAGCATGCCAACTGAAACTGAACACAACTTCAGTTTTTCCGTGGTCACCGTCTTTGTCAACATATCTGCCGGATTTTGAGCTCTACTAATCTTTTCAAGTTTTAAAATCCCATCTTCCAGAAGAGACTGGATAAAATGATATCATAATTGTATGTGTTTCGTCCTGGAATAAAAAGACGAATTCTTTGCTAGATGGAAAACACTTTGACTATCGCAATACAAGACATTGTTTTCTTGTTTTTTGCCTAACTCTTCCAAGAAACTTTGGAGCCAAACCATCTCCTTGCTGGCTTCTATAACATTGACATATTCTGCTTCAGTTGTGGATAAAGCAACTATCTTCTGTAGTTGAGAAACCCAACTCACTTCCGTACCTCCTAGAGTATAGACATACCTTGTAGTGTTGGGATTTTTGGAAGCTCGATTCTACAATCGGAACGGTTTGCAAAGAGGGGTCGGAACGATTTTTGAGTTTAGGGAGTAAGGAGATTGAAAGATACAAAATTACACAACGATTTAGAGTTGTTCGACTTTCTAAACCAAAGTCTACGTCCATTACCTTAGCTCCTCACCAAGGATTTTCCAACAAATTCACTAATTTGTTCTTTCTTTTGAAGACAAAGAGATAACCTTACAACTCCCTAGTTTTTTCGGGCTAAACTAGAACTTTTCCCTAGCTTTTACACGGGATAAGCTAGAACCTTTCCCTTTTACAAAATAATAAAATAAGTAAACAAGAAAACCTCTCTAAGGTAGGAGTTTACAAGATTGAGCTCACAAAAAAAAATATTTACAAGAGAAAGATGAAATAAGATTGAAAAACTCTTCTCTTGTGTTTGATTGCTTGGATAGTTGTTCTCTTACTTATTCAAGTGTCCTTAGCTTGTATTTATAGCTTGGAATGTGTTTGATGTCGTATATAACCGTTGGGGATGTTTTGGAGCCTTTTGGGGATGATTTTTCTACTCAAAAAGGTTGCCCATAACATGGTGCGTCGGTGCACTATCAAGGTGCATCGATACCTATTCATTAAATTCAAATAAACTAGTCGTTACTAGCTCCTTCTTGATCAAAATATTTGATCATTTATTTTTGAGCAAATATTTTCAAACATGCATACCTCCTTCATCTTCTTTTTTTTCTTCTCTTCTCTTTCTTCATCTTCTTTCACCGCCATCTCATGAGTGAGAAGGGAACCAATTAGCTCGTCGAGAGTGAGAGACTTTAAGTTTCTTGCTTTGATAATGGTCGTCTTCTTCGATTGTCACTCCTTTGGAAGAGAGTAGATCATCTTCCTCACAAGCTTCTCATTATGGATTACTTCTCCATATCCCTTGAGACCGTTGACAATCACATAAAATCTATCCGTCATAGCTTTGATGTCTTCATCAGGTTTCATCTTGAAGTTCTCGTAGCTATGGTTGAGAAGACTTTTTTTAATTCCCTCACTTCGTCGGTTCCTTCATGAGTGACTTTGAGCTTATCCCAAATCTCTTTGGCACTGGAACAAGATGAGATTCTTCCATATTCATTTGGGCCTAAAGTACATAATAGAATATGTATAACCTTAGAGTTAAGCTGGAAATTTTTCTGCTCTTCTCTACTCTAATTGTTGTACTTGCCGGGTGGAGAAGAGTAACCATCCATGATTGAGTTCCAAGCTCCTAGATTGTAGGATTAAATAAAGTACATCATCTTATTCTTCCAATGTGCATAATTTTCTCCATTGAAAAAGGGTGGCTTGATGATCGGTTGTGAATCCATAATGAGATATTCTTTAAGATAATAAGCACCGGAGGAAAAAGTCATTTCTTTGTCGGTTGCGTCGGAAATTGGTAGAGCTTCTTCGAGGATCATCTTAAGGTGGTTAAATCTTCTTAACGAGTTAGGCTCTGATGTCAATTGTTGGGATTTTCGGAAGCTCGATTTGATAACTGAAACGGTTTGCAAAGAGAGGTCGGAACGGTTTTTGAGTTTGGGGAGTAAGGAGATTGAAAGATAAAAAATTGCACAGTGATTTAGAGTGGTTCGACTTTCTAAACCAAAGTTTACGTCCACTAACTTAGATCATCACCAAGGATTTTTCAACAAATTCACTAATTTGTTCTTTCTTTTGAGGATAAAGAGATAACCTTACAACTCCCTAGTTTTTCCGGGCTAAACTAGAACCTTTCCCTAGCTTTTACACGGGATAAGCTAGAACCTTTCCCTTTTACAAAATGATAAAATAAGTAAACAAGAAAACCTCTCTAAGGTAGGTGTTTACAAGATTAAGCTCATAAGAACAAAATATTTACAAGAGAAAGATGAAATAAGATTAAAAAACTCTTCTCTTGTGTTTGATTGCTTGAATAGTTGTTCTTTTACTTCTTCAAGTGTCCTTAGCTTGTATTTATAGCTTGAAATGTGTTTAATGTCGTATATAACCGTTAGGGATGTTTTGGAGCCATTTGGGGATGATTTTTCTACTCAAAAAGGCTGCTCATAACATGGTGCATCGGTGCACTATCAAGGTGTATCGATACCCCTTCATTAAATTCAAATAAACTAGCCGTTGCAGCCTTGGTGTATGGATGCATAGCAGGATGCATCGATGTACAGCAGGATGCATCGATGCACATTAGGATGCATCGATGCACAGTAGGATGCATCGATGCCCTAATTGCATTCGAAATGGAGTGCATAGATGCACTACATGGTGCATCGATGCACTAGTGGCAGGTGCATGGATGCACTGCAGGGGTACATGGATGCACTGTAGGGGTGCATGGATGCACTTTGACATCCTTTAGCATTTTTTCTCAAATCTGAATTTAATGGACTTTGAATTATTTTTGAAACCTTTTTAAAACTTTAAATAAATTTAATTAAAGTCCAAAAACATTTTGCTTTTAAATTTGTTATATCGAAACATAATTCAACATGTAGTGCTCCTTTTGATGTCAACATTTCCGGTTAAATCAGCATCTACATAGTCTGTCAGTATTGTATCTCCACTTTTGAAACAAAGTGCTTTGTTTGTAGTACCCCGCAGATATCTGAGGATCCATTTGACAGCTTCCCAGTGTACTTTGCCCGGATTATTCATATACCTACTAACAGCTCCCACTGCTTGAGCAATATCTAGTCTGGTACAAACCATGGCATACATCAGACTTCCAATTGCTGAGGCATACGTCACCTTCACCATGTGTGCACGTTCTTCCTCCGTCTTTGGTGGAGAGTCTAAAATGAACACCTAAAGGTGTACTTACTTGTTTAGCATATTGCATGTTGAACCTGGAGAGTACTTTGTTGATGTACTCAACCTATGATAACATCAAATTCCCCGACTTTGTGTCTCTCTTAATCCTCATCCCAAGAATCTGCTTTGCAGTGCCCAGACCTTTCATTGCAAACTGCTTCGACAATTTTTGCTTCAAGTTTATAATCTCTTGCACGTCTGAACCTGCAACAAGCATGTCATTAACATACAACAATAAAAATAATGAAGCTATTGTCGAACTTCTTGATATAGCAACAATGATCTGCTTGGCATCTGGTAAAACCACTGTTACTCATGAAACTATCGAACTTTTTGTACCACTATCTAAGAGCTTGTTTTAAACCATACAAGCTCTTCTTCAACCTGCATACCAGGTTTTTCTTGTTTGCCTCTATGAAGCCTTCTGGTTGCCTCATATAGATTTCTTCCTCCAAATTACCATGAAGGAAAGTTGTCTTCACATCTAACTGCTCAAGATGTAGATTCTATGTAGCTACAATTTTCAACACCAGTCTGAATGTAGACAGCTTCACGACTGGAGAGAAAATTTCATTGTAGTCAATATCTTCTTTTTGTTGAAAGCCTTTGACAACCAATCTTGCTTTGTAGTGTTTGCTCCCATCGTGCTCTTCTTTGATCACGTAAATCCACTTGTTGTGTAACGCTTTCTTGCCTGGTGGTAATTCAGCTAATTCTCACGTCTGATTTGACAAAAGCGAGTCCATATCATCTTTCATGGAAGACTCCCACTTGACTAAATCCTCCACTTTCATTGCTTCATCATAGCACTCTGATTCTCCATTTTCAGTCAGCAACAAGTAGTGCAAAGAAGGTGAATAATGTTGGGCTGGTTTAGAAATTCTGGAGGAGCGTCTCAGTTCTGGTGTATATGGTTCTACTTGAACTGCTTTTAGGAGTGATCTGAACATCATTTTCAGAAATCTTCTCAAACTCAGCAAATTCCTTTGTTTCAGTTTCGGTATTAGAGCTACTTGATTCTATGTTGACATGTTTTTGTACATCACATTCTTATTGAAAATGACATCTCTGCTTCTGATGATCTTTTGGTTTTCGTAGTCCCAGAACCGATAACCGAACTCATCACCTCCATAACCAACAAAGACGCATTTGTTGGACTTAACATTAATTTTACTTTTTTCAATAGAATTTATGTGTACATAAAAAATACAACCAAACACTCTTAAGTGTGAAAGGTTTATTTCTTTCTTGCTCTAAACTTCTTTTGGTATTCCACCATCCAAAGGAACTGAGGGCCCACGGTTGATCAGGTAAGATACAGTGTTGATAGCTTCAGCTCATAGCAATTTGGGCAAGCCGGCATGTATCCTCATGCTTCTGGCACGTTTATTCAGAGTTTTGTTCATGCTCTGCTGCGGTGTCATGGGAACTGTTGTCTCCATCTTAATCCCATTATTTGCGCAGAAATCTCTAAATCTACTATTTCTGTACTCTCCTCCATTATTAGACCTCAACCGCTTGACTTTCAAATCAATCTTATTTTCTACCATAGCCTTCCATTTTCTAATGGTATCAAAGACTTCTGATTTATTCTTTAGAAAATAAACTCACACCTTCCTTGTTGAATCATCGATGAATGTG
This sequence comes from Hibiscus syriacus, assembly GCF_006381635.1. Classification (NCBI taxonomy): domain Eukaryota; kingdom Viridiplantae; phylum Streptophyta; class Magnoliopsida; order Malvales; family Malvaceae; genus Hibiscus; species Hibiscus syriacus. Next base: position 3,822,975 of record NW_024062765.1, read on the forward strand.
ACATAATATAGTGAGCCTACAATAGATGAGACTGGAGATGGTCCCCATACATCAGTATGAACCAACTCTAACTTTTCTGCCTTGGGTGTCTTGCCAATCTTTGCAAAACTGACTTTCTTCTGTTTTCCAAACATGCAATCCTCGCATAGTCCGGCATCTACATTCTTTAGATCCGACAACTTCCCTTTTGACAAAACCGTCTTCATCTCTTTCTCGCTCATATAGCCAAGCCTTTGGTACCATATGTTTGATTTTCCATCAGCATCTGCTACTGTAATGATATTCTCTAAATTTGAGGTTACATAGAGAGTATCAGTCTTCTTACCATGAGCAATGACGAGTGCTCCTTTGGTAATATTTCATTCACAGCCTAAAAAGGTTGTAATGTATTCTTCTCTATCAAGCTGTCTTACAGAAATCAAATTTCTTTTGAGGCCTAAAATATGTCTCACTCCTTTCAGCTTCCAGGTGGTCTAGTCTGGCAACTTTAGTCGAATATTTCCTTTTCTAACGATCTGCAAGGTTTCATCATTAGCTAGATGAACCTTCCCAAAATCAACACTGACATAGTTCTCCATGATTTCTTGGCATGGGGTGGAGTGGAAAGATGCCCCTAAATCCAAGATCCATGATTTAATAGGACTGTTGATGCTTAAAATCATGGCATCACATGTCTCCTCTATCATGTTGGTAGATTCCTATGCGATGGTATCTTTCTTCGGTGCTCGACAATCTCTTTTAAAGTGACCCTTCTTGCCACAATTATAACAGGTATAACCTTTCTTTCCCATTCTTGATTTTCCTCTTCTAAATTTGGATCTGCCACGATTTAAATTTCTTTCTGAAGTTCTTACTCTAGACTCCATGTGCAAAGCTGAGGAGGTTAATGCTTCACCTGATTCTCTCCGTCAAATTTCTTCGCTTAATACCAGATCCCGAACATCGTCGAATTTTAATTTACTGTTTCTTGACGAGCTGTTGACTGCTGTAACAGTAGCATCCCAACTGTCTGGTAGAGATACTAAGATAATTAAAGATCAAACTTCATCATCGAACTCAATTTCCACGGAACTCAATTGGGTTGTGATAGTGTTGAGTTCATTTAGGTGTTGAGCCACTGATGTCCCTTCCGCCATCCGCAAATTGAATAATTGCCTCATCAAGTGAATTTTGTTTAAGGCCGATGACTTCTCAAGCATACTGGAGAGAGCCGCCATAAGACCAGCCGTGGTCTTTTCCTTTGCTATGTTGAAAGTAATATTGCGGGATAACATCAGTCGGATAACTCCGAGGGCTTGTCTGTCGAGAAGAGCACAGTCTTTATTATTCATGCCCTCTGATTGCTTTCCTAAGAGAGGTTGATATAGATTTTTCTAGTACAAAAAATCTTTAATTTGCATCTTCCAAAAGCCAAAGTTCGTACCATCGAACTTTTTAATTTTCACATTCCCTTCGTCTGCAGCCATCGCTCTCACTCGAATCTGGCTTCGTTTAGATCGTTTCTGACAATTCTTGCGAACCACCGTGTATTAGAACACCTATGTCGACTAATTCGTATCGCCAACAAAATTTACTATTCACAAAATTCACTATTCACGTGAATAGTAATGAATACTAACCTTACAAAAAAATTGACAAAATTTACAACCAAAAGCTCTGATACCAGTTGTTGGGAAATAAAACAAGAAACCGAGTAATTTTCCTATAACCAGATTAGTGAAAATACGAAATAAAAACGGAAAAATAATACCCAAAATTGATAACGAAGTTCAGTTAATTATGCCTACGTCTCCGGACTGCTACAGATCTTTTACTAAGAAAGAAAATTTACAAGTGTTTACAAAATACTCACTACTCACAAGAAAGCTCTCTAGTATTAGGAGAAAGAAATGATTTGGGATGATTTTGAAGCTAAATGGGCTTACAAAATACCACCTTAATTATTATGTTGTAGTTAATTTGAATCATTTTGTTTTACTTGATTTTATGATTTTTAACTTATATATGTTATGATTTGCTTGGAATATGATTTGTGATATAAAAAATTATTTTTTATTAAATATTTTTAGTATTTTTATTTAATTTTTTAAATAATTATGACGTTGTCCGGTTCTTCCGACCGGTCGGACCAGTTCGACCGGTTGAACCAGTGAACCGGTAGCATGACCGGTTCACTAACCGGTCCGGTTCTAAAAACCATGTTCTCAAGACAGGAGCTTTGCAAGGAAGTTCCCTTTCAAGGCATTGTTGTACAGATTCTACCCAGAAAAACAGAGATGGAATTCGAATTCATTCAAATTTCACTCTTGTCAGCCCCAATTATTTAGTATATGTATGTTCTTCACCACCCGCTTTCATTCATGTTCTTCAAACATGGACATGAAGTTGGTGGATTTCAGTTTATTTCAGCCGATTGTGAGAATTGTTTTACCACATTCACCATCATAAAAAGCCAGGTTGTTTATTACAATGAAGGCAGAACTTAATTCAGGTTCCACCATTAATTACACTCGTACAATGAAGCCAGGACGTTATCAACGCTGCATGGCTCCTCCAAGCTGAGTTTAAGGAGGCCAATGCGGATGTTTTTACTGACCATAATAGACCATGCAGAACGAGAGTGGGGAAATGGTCCACTCCAAAAGCTGGGTTCCTAAAGATCAATGTCGATGGAGATTTTTACCCAAACTCTGGAGCTGCAGCAGTCGGAGTTGTGGCTCGTGATCACCACGGACTTCTTGTAGGTAGACTTGCACGGAGATTTGAAGGGACTCACTCGCCGGAGACAGCAGAGGTTTATGGTTTTATGGAGGGACTACGATTGGCAATCGAAAAATAGTTGGGATAACGTAATTGTGGAGGGGGACACCATTTCCATTGTCAACCGTCTGAATACTTCGCATGAAGATATTTCGGTGATTGGATTGATGCTTAACGAAGAACGATTGATTTTAACAAGAAATCCAAACTTTAAAGTTCTTTATGTTTGTCGAGAGACAAATCGGGTAGCTCACTCTCTCGCTCATTAGACTTTGACGAGGATCAATCCATTTTGATTTGCATATGAAACACCGGGATGTACCTCAAACGATGTTATCTTTGATGCTGTTGGCATCTAATTAATCTAACTGCCTACTTCATCAAAAAAATCATGAATTTTGGGCTTTTCTGGTAAGAAGGCTGTCCCTTTTTTTCATATGTATGGGGTAAGGGGAGATAAGATAGTAAACTATCCCCAACACCAGGTTGAGAACAACTTTCGTAAGAGACCTCCAAATTATGAAATACCCTCCGTGAAACTCGATCCCACGACCTCAAAGTTAAAAACCTTGTGTTCTACCAACTGAGTTAGATGGGTATATACGATATAGAGTTTGAGAACCACATTTATGAATCTCATGGGGACTGGGTGGGCCCATGAATGTAAAAAGTTTTTGCCCAGCCTGGTGCCGAGTGATTATTGAGGTTGATGGAAGAGCGAGAATATTCATTCATGAGTGGATTATTAATTTCGAGAAAATTTAATGGATTATAAAGGTTTGGAGTAATTATTTTTACTGAAATCATTATTTTTCTTTTTATTGTTTGAATAACTCTTAGTATTTTTTAGTTGTATGTTATTTTTATTTTTAATATATTAGTTTATCAAAATTTTAGGCTACACAACAATGTTTACCACAGTGAAAAATAAAACTTGTTTTGAAGCACGTCTTGGTTTAGGTTTTGTTTTTATAGTGTTGAAGAAGATGTTATATTATGAGTCAATCTACTGCAGAATTGGATCACTTGGCATCGACAGAAGCAGTAAAACAAACATTGTGAGTGAGAAAACGTTTAGTAAAACAAATTTTGGTGAGTAAATCTCTTAATTAAGATTTTTTACATACGCACGATAACTAAAAGGATTTAAATGAAATTTAATGATTTATATATATTAAGTTGCATATATTTTTATCGAAACAGACATTAAATTTATATTTAGAATATCAAAAAGTAGTGAATTATAAATTTTGAGATCAATAATAAATAACGACGGTAGCCGATGTCAACTGACGATAATGATGGTGAGTGATGGCAACAACACAAGACTTTTATAAAATTTAGAGATCAAATTAATATATTATCTAAAATTAAAATTTAAAAAGACTGGAACTAAAAATAATATACTTAATAACAAAATTGTCCCGAGCATTTTTATAAATGATCATTTAATTTTTTATTCTTGTTTTAGAGCACATTACTCCTTTAACATATTATTTTTTGATCTAAAATTGAAGTACATTTTTGTTTATATGCCAAAATTATAAATTACGGAGAAAAAGGCGAAGATATCAGATGACAGATCTGTCGACACCGTTTTTCGTCCGGGTGGGGAAAAAACTTAATACGACTTGGGGGTTTTCTTTTGAAAATATTTTGAAATGTTTTGGAGTCGCCATCGATCTTTTGGGTTAGATAGGTCGAATACCTAAAAAATTTCTTTTAAAAGAGTTTTTAAGAAAACACAATTTTAAAAGATAAATCAGTTTACGTGTAACCAGAAATTCATTCTTTTTTTTTAAAAAAATAAAAATAAAAAAGGGGGTTCGGGGATGGATTACGTGTGGGGAAGGATAAGCACCCTCACAACGCCCAAAATTGGTACCCCATCGATTATAAATTGTCTCTAATAGTGGAATTCTAAGAATTCGAATATAAATTTAAGTTACGATCCTATTTTTCCAGATTCAACCATACAATTTTTATTTAATGAAAAATTCTAAGGAGAAATGAAAAATATTCTAATATTTCCAATCGAAGAGAAAATAATCCCTAAAATATTTTAGGACGAATATTTTTCTTTCCAACTGAAATAAAAAGAATATTATAACTTCTCCCAAGAATTCGAGATTAAACAATTTGATTTGACCAAAATAAGAAATTAAGTAAATTAACCCAAATTGTATTAATCATGCTAGATAATGATAGTTTAAACTAAAATGGTAAAAGTATAAACGCAATAAAAATCAAAGGCCTAAAAATAATTATCACACAAATATAAGTGCTTTAAATAAATAAAATAAAATCATATCATAACAAAAGGACCAATGTGATAAAAATATGAAACATGCATATATACTCATGCATACATATTAGGGACATGAGTGATAATTTACAAACATGATAAATTATAATACAAATAAAATACAATCATAAATATTAAATAAGGACCAAATAGCATGAACATCAAATTTTAGAGGTATAATAATAAACATATAACAAGTCATGGATAATATGCAAATATCACATAACATGAGTATTAAAACGGACTAAAATTAAATTACAAACCCTATTATGCAATAATTACCGGAGTGAAATTAAATTGATGAATAATACAGGACCAAAATATAATAAAACAAAAAATAATAGCCAAATCAGAATAAAAAAGTGACTACAATGAGTAAATTGAAAATATCACATCCAAATCATAATAACATAAGAAACAAAATCCAAACAGTGACTAAAATGAATAAACATTAAAAACAGTGACTAAAATGAATAAACATAAAAAAAGTGACTAAATTCAAAAAATAATAAAATTAATACACATATTCGAAATAAATAACAAAGTCAATGACCATAGTGCAAAAAAAGCTAAAATATGAGGGGCTTAAGGATGATTTTGCCCTGATAATGACCAAAGCGTAAACTCGTTGAAACTAGGAGGACCTAGTGCATGATTTGACCCTGAAAGAGATGAACAAAACAGAAAACCCCTAGAAACCTGGGACATGATACATGATTAACCCATTTTCCATACAACCAAAATATTACCCCCTCCATTTACATGAACCGGGCAGAAGCTTTCCAAAGCTTCAACACTTCCCTGGGGCCGCCGCTCGTCGTCCCCCACATGCCGGAAACCTGGCCGGTGACCGACCTAAACCCACCGGCGACCTTTACTATGTCCTGAGGAAGCTCAACAAAAGGCTTAAAAGGCCAAAACTTCCCCCCTCGCTTTACTGTCCGGCCGAGAAGCATCCCACCACAACTTCAGGACTCAACATCGGTTACCACGTCTAGGTGGTCACTCGAACCGACCACTACTGCTGAGCCATCCCGAAAGCTTATTAAACAACCTAAAGCCCCGATTTAGGGGAAAACTCTTAAGAATCGAAACCAAAAGAAAAAAATAAACAAAACTAAATGACCCCGACGCAAGAAAACACTATCGGCCACCCATGACCGGCATTGCTTGACCAAATCAGCCCTTCTCGCCCACCGGCCACCGCTCGACGGTGGCAACTCCCTATGCTACAAACGGAGACCAAGAAAGAAAGGAAAGAAAGCAAGCAAAAAATGGAGACTAAAACTGGGGGAAAATAAAACAAAAAAAACATAGCAAGAAGTCAAAAACAATTCTTTTCATTCCCCCAAATTTTCGGGGATAGGATGATTGATTTTACAAGGGTTGGTTGGGGTATTAATAACCTCAACCACTACAATATAAAATTGTTTTTTACATAATTATAAAATAAAAACAAAAGAAATAATAATAATAATAAATTGTGTTTACAGCTGCCCCTCTTTGCTCATTGTTGTAGAACAGGAATAGAGCAAAGATAGTATGCACCATTTTTTATCTAGCCTGAACTGCTAAAATTTTGAGCTCCAATTTCTTCTGATCATGCGAGTTCTTCTCATTATGAACTCTTTGTTGGGGATGTCAATCCACTTCCTTCTATGATGGAATCACCAAGGTTGAACAATTTCTTCTCATTATGAACTTTTTCTCCCTTATCGGATGAGTTATTCTCATTATGAACTCTCCACTGGAAATGTTGATCCACATCCTTCTGTGATGATTGATCCAAGGTGATGCTGATCTAACTCCTTATGTGATGGACGAGCAAAACGATGATGTTGATCCAACTCCTTATGCGATAGAAACAAGCTAAGGTTGAAAAAGTTCTTCTCATTATAAAACTTCGTCTCCCTTATCGAATGAGTTCTTCTCATTATGAACTCTCCAATGGAAATGATGATCCCTCGAGTGAAGTATTACTGATTCAACTCCATATGTGACGAATAGAGCTAAGGATAAACAAGCTCTTCTCATTATGAACTTCTTCTCCTTCATCGGATGAGTTCTTCTCATTATGAACTCTCAATTGGAAATGTTGATCCCTCTAGTGAGGTGTTGCTGATTCAACTCCATATGCGATGAATCGAGCTAAGGTCGAATAGCTCTTCTCATTATGAACTTCTTCTCCTTCATCGAATGAGTTCTTCTCATTATGAACTCTCCATTGGAAATGTTGATACCTCGAGTGAGGTGTTGCTGATTCAACTCCATATACGATGAATCGAGCTAAGGTCAAACAAGCTCTTCTCATTATAAACTTCTTCTCCTTCATCGGGATGAGTTCTTCTAATTATGAACTCTCCATTTGAAATGTGTATTGGTTCATCTTCTCTTTGAAAAGTTTTAAACCTGCAAAAGAGTATCACATGTCAGTGATTTGGTGTTTTAAGTACCCGAAGGTATTGATTCAAAGGTCTTCGAATTTTGCTGAGATCCATTTCTTTCAATGGTAAAACATATTGACTAATTCTTTGCTGAAGTCGTGAAATGAAATATTTGTTGGCTCTTTGAATTCCTTAATGTTGTAGATTGCTGAGTTTTTTGCCTTTGTTGGGTCCGGAAATGGTTGCAAGAGCAGTCTTCATTGCTAGAGCAGTCTTTATTCTTTTCCTGGTTTGATTGTCTTCTTTATCTGTCGCACTTGAGTGTATTCTTACGAATCTTGACTTGTGAATGGACGCATCTTGCCTCATTAAATATTTTTCAAAAAGATTCATTTAAATTTATCAAAAAACCCCTAAAATTGGGTTAGATTCTTTAAAATATTCATTTTAAAAACATCAAGAAACCCTGAAAATCAAGCTTAGTTTCTACAAATCTTTCATTTTCAGTTGTCATCAAGGAACCCCTAAAAATTAGGCCTAGCTTCCTTTAAAAATTATTTGGAGATAATCGTCAAGAAACCCTTGAAAATTAGGCTTAGTTTCTAAAAACTCATTTGAAAACATCGTGCCCGAAGGTCTTATTGATGGTCCGAATGACTTATCATCTTGCTCAAAAGACTTATAGATGGCCCAAAAGATTTAAGCACCACGCTCGAAAGACTTACTGATATCCAGAATGACTTACTCATCAAGAAACCCTTGAAAATCAAGCTTAGTTTTTTAGCTGTTAAGGAACCCTAAAAATTAGGTTTAAATTCTTTTTAAAAACTCTTTGGAGATAATCATCAAGAAACCCCTGAAAATCAAGCTTAATTTCTAAAAACTTATTTGAAAACATCCTGCCCAAAGGCCATATGGATGGCTCGAAGGACTTATCATCTTGCTCGAATGACTTATAGATGACCCGAAGGATTTAAGCATCATGCTCGAAAGACTTACTAATGCCCCAGAAGACTTATTCATCAAGAAACCCTTGAAAATCAAGCTTAGTTTCTTAAAATATTTGATTTTTCAGTTATCATCAAGAAACTCCTAAAATTAGGTTTAGTTTCTTTAAAAATGCATTTGAAAATAACATGAAACCCCTGAAAATTAGGCTGAATTTCTTTGAAAATTCATTTGAAAACATCAAGAAACCCCTAAAAATTAGGCTTAGCTTCTTTCAAATTCAGTTGAAAACATCAAGAAACCCCTGAAAATCAGACTTAGTTTATTTGAAAGGTTATTTAAAAATCATCAAGAAACTTCTGAAAATTAGACTTAGTTTCTTTAAAAGCTCATTTGAAAATTGTCAAGAAACTTCTGAAAATCAGACTTAGTTTCCAAAAAAAAACACATTAGCTGGGTAACATGCCTCACTTAAAAAATGATTATTGTTTTGTGTATTGAGTTCCTCAATTCTCGAGGTTCTGCCACTATTAATGTAATTTTCTCCATTTGAAGCTTGAATTCTGACTTTTCCTTTTCTTTTTTCTTGAAAAAATTTGTAAAGATATGCTTTGATGCATGAAATGAGAATGTAATATGTATCTACATGTAATTCATGATTCTATTATATGAAAAAATGTTCATTATTAATCCTCTTTTGGCTTCAAAGTGGAGATCTCGGTCCTCCTTCACTTGATCCCTCTTGTATGGAGTCTTCCTCAATAGCAACTTGTCAGCTTAAGCTTGCGTCTTCCGAAGAGTAATCTGATTATCTTGTGCAATCATGTCTTTTCTATCTTCTATCTTTTGTTTCTTCATTATAGTCTTAGAAGAAGTGCTCTCCTGCATTAAACATGAGGTCTTGATGCCTCTTTCTGGCTCTAATTCAATGGTTCTGTTGAGTTAATCGATCGATGGAATCGGCCAAGAGGGGGGTGAATTGGCAATTAAAATTTTGGTGGAAGCTTTTGCAGAAAATTGAAAGTAATTGCACAGCGATTTAGAGTAGTTCGACTTTCTCAACCAAAGTCTACGTCCACTACCTTAGCTATCCACACTAAGGATTTTCCACAAATTCACTAATTTGTCTTTATTTTGATGACAAAGAGTAACCTTACAAACCCTCAAGAATTATACCCCAAATTCTTGAGAACACTCTCTCCCAAAGAGAACAATACAAAATTGCAAACTTATAAGGAAATCCTCACAAGATAGATTGTTTGCATAATTCTAGAACAAAGAAAAGAACACTCAAGAATGAATACAATTGAACACAATAAGTGTTCTTGAAAGCAAAATGAATATTGAATGAAAAATAGGCTTGAAATGCTCAAACTTGAGGTTTGATGCTTTCTTTTTTATTCTCTCTTGAATCTAGTTGCTTGATGTTTCTTGTTATTGATCAATGGATTCTAAGCTTGCTTAAATACACTTTGAATCACTTCTGAACGTTAGGGATGATTAGTGGAGATAATAGAGCCGTTTTAGTGTGAAATCATTTAATAAAACAGCTTGGAGCGTGGGGGGAATTAGTACCCCTCATGGGGAATCGGTTCCCTAAGTGTAAAATTCAAATATTTCGACCGTTGAACAGTAGGGGGAATCGATACCCCTGGGGGGAATCGATACCCCTGGGGGGAATCGGTTCCCTCAGAGCATACTGGAATTCTCGGAGCCAAACCATTCAGGGGGGAATCGATACCCCCTTGGGGGGAATCGGTTCCCTCTGAGCAATCTGGAATTTTTGGCTTTGAAATGGTTCAAAATATTTTATAAAATTGTTTCGAAATTATTTTAAGATTAAAACTTAATTTTACACTTGAGTAAGGATTAAAAATGACTTTTAGAAGATTTGGAGTAATATTTTGATATTCGAATAATTATATCGAATATACTTAGAAAACCTTATTGGAAAATCTTAAAATTCATTTATCTTAATTTGTTATATCAAAATGTTTTCAACAATCTCCCCATTTTTGATATAACAAAACATTTTAAGATTTTCTAATTTTAAAATGAATTTTTATTTTGAAAAATACTAATCCCCCTTACTTTAACACTACTCCTCTTAAAAAACGCTTTTAACATTTCTCCCCCTTTTTGTTAAATAAAAAAGACACGTAAAAGATTTTAAACAAGGTTTTGAAATCATTTAGCCAATTGATTATATATATAGATTAAACTGCTAAGAACACAATCAAAAGAGAGGTTAGCCATTAGTTTCATAATCAATATTCATAAACATGTAATGGATAATTGGTCATATATGTCTAAAGATGCAAAATAAACACGAAATCCAAATCAAATGTATTAAACTAAAAATAAACAATCCAAAAGCATTCAAAATGTTTTAACAATAATGCAAATATCCAAGTTCAATCCAAACAAGCAAAGCAAAGATCAAAGTTCAAGCATCCGTAGAAGGATCGGGAGGTGGGAAATGAGCTCGCATAGCTGCCATTTCATGAGTGAGTTCATTAATACAAGTGTTGGTTGCTTCATTGTTTGCACGCATCTCCCAGAGAATTTTCAATTGTTGAGCTTCCATAGTCGAGAAGTGAGATTCTATGGAAGTGAAGCGAGAATCCAAGGATGCATAACGGAAATCAAATGTCTCCATAAATGATTGAAAATATGGAGGCACATGATCTTCTTATTGAGCTTGTTCCTCGTGTTGTTCCGACTCATCGTCGGCTTCGTCAATATATTGCATTAATTGTTTAAGCTCGGGATCGACGTCAGCTTCTGGTGGAGCTTAAGAAGAGCTAGCTCCCGGAGTATTTTCAGAAGATCGAACCCATTCACCGGTGTCCTTATTCTTTATCCATCCCGCTCTCGTTAAGGAAAGAAGATTAATTTGTTTCTTGAGAGAAAAGACGACATCTAGACCTACCCTAAGTTCGACTTTAGAAAATAGATTACTCAGAATGCAACCGTAAACTAGAGATGAACAGAGTTTCTTATTAGGAACAAGATTTATGGTTTCAACAATTTCAGCGAAAATAATCTGAGGTAGGTTTATTTTAATATTGTTTTGGAAACAATGTAACCACCAAAGATTTAAAGCACGAAGAGTAGAGTAACGACCTTCGGATGGTCGAAACCACCAAGAAATCATTAGATGAAGAAAACGATAATGAAGATCTAAGACACTCGCACTATCCTTTCTTTTATAACGAGAACCTAAAAACTGTTTTTCATTTGATATACCATCATTATCTAATCCTAATTCATTAGCTATGTAAGCCGAGTCAAGATGGATGAATTGTCCTAGGAGATAGGAACGAACTGTTATGGTTTTGGTTTGAGCTCGGTTTTTAATACAAACGGCATTAGAATAGAATATGCAAACAAGTTGATGGTAAACTATAGATTCAATGTCACAAAGTTTATCAAATTTCCACTCTTGTAAAAGAGGAAGATATCTAAAATCGATATCTATCATAGCTTGATGAGAAGGGATACGTTCTTCTCTAATTTTGTAAGAGTCAAAATATTGATAATACTAGAAATGATGATTTCTAGGACCAGGATGATTGAAGCACAAATTTTGGATAGTCATATTAGGATCAACGAGATTAGGAATGGGAATTTCAAGAATAGGAGGAGGATTTGGAGGTGGATTTGGTTGTTGGTTTGAACGACTAGATGAAGACCTAGCACGTTTAGGATTTGACATGGTTTAGGAAATCGGAATAGAATGGATAACCTGCAATTTAGAAAACATATGTATGCAATTCAATCAATCCCAAAACTCAATTGAGTCTCAATATATGTATAGTTTTCATAACAACAACATAATTCAATCAAAACACAATAATTTGAAAAACAAATATTTTTTTTCCAAAACTTTCAAAGAATTTTGGAAAATTCTTGTGTTTTTGATGAAATTAGTTGTAAAATCTAGTTTCTAATCACTAAACAATCAATGCCTGATCACTATTTCTATCTAGAACTAATTGAAACTAGTCCTATGTTCAAAATCAATGAAATAGAGAGTTTAGAAAAATATACCTTGAAAGATGAGATTGAGTGGATTTTGATGTTGTTTGCACGATTTTAATGATGCTAACAGGTTTAGGATTTGAAAAATGATGAAATTTCGACTAGAAATAGATGTTATGAAGCAAAGAGGAGATAAGGAGAGAGAGAGGAAGAGAATGACGTGAATGAAGAAGATATTGAGGGTTTGAGGAAAATTAGGGTGTTCTGCCCGTAAAAACCAGAACCCCAGGGGTATCGATTTCCCTAGGGGGAATCGGTTCCCATTCAAAGGGGGAATCGGTTCCCCTTCAAGGGGGTATCGATTCCCTCTGCCCTATAATTAAAAAATCTGTATTTTAAACACTCAAAATGCTAAATTAATTTTCTCTAGTGGTATTGGCAACTCATATATCAAAAATTAATTATGTTCAATCAATCAAATTAATCCTTAAACTACATTTGAACATAAAATTAATTTTTTATCAAGAATCATAAACTCCCCCTAACTAATAGCAATGAATGTAATCAGAAAGTAATATTATAAGCATTTTTCATTTAGTCTTAAAAGTGTTAAAATTATTTTAAACACTAAGTGAAGATAGGTCAGTTAAACCTAATTCTCTCCTAAGTGTCCAAAAATGTTCCTTGTCTAAAGGTTTTGTAAAGATATCCGCTAATTGATGCAAAGTATCAACAAATTCTAGAACTATATCTTCCTTAGTGACATGGTCTCTAATGAAGTGATGTCTTATTTCAATGTGCTTAGTTCTAGAGTGTTTGATGGGATTTTTAGTGAGACAAATAGCACTAGTATTGTCACACTTGATAGGAATGGTACCTACTTTAATTCCATAATCAAAAAGTTGTTGTTTCATCCATAAAACTTGTGCACAACAACTACCGGCTGAAATGTATTCGGCTTCAGTGGTAGATAATGCAACACAATTTTGTTTCTTTGAAAACCAAGAAATCAGCATATTTCCAAGGAATTGGCAAGTACCAGAGGTGCTTTTCCTATCTAATTTGCATCCTCCATAATACGCATCAGAAAAGGCATGCAAGCTAAAGCTAGAGTCTCTTGGATACCAAAGTCCTAAGCTAGGAGTGTCCTTAAGGTATCTAAAGATTCTCTTAACAGCTAGTAAATGTGATTCCTTAGGACATGATTGAAATCTAGCATATAAGCAAACACTAAACATAATGTCTGGTCTACTTGTAGTTAGATAGAGCAAAGAACAAATCATTGACCTATATAATTTAACATCCACACATTTACCTTCTTCATCCAAGTCAAGCTTTGTAGAAGAGCTCATTGGAGTGTCATGAGGTTTCCCATTTTCCAGTCCAAACTTCTTGAGCATATCTTTGACTTACTTAGCTTGATTGATGAAGATTCCATCTTTTCTTTGCTTGATTTGGAGTCCCAAGAAAAATGAGAGCTCCCCCATCATGCTCATTTCGAATTCGCTTTGCATTAGCTTAGAAAATTCTTGGAAAAGAATATCATTAGTATAACCAAATATTATATCATCAACATAAATTTGAACTACTAATAAATCTTTACCTTTATGCTTTAAAAACAATGTAGTGTCAACCTTACCTTTTGAAAAACCTTTTTCAATTAAAAAATTTGACAATCTTTCATACCAAGCTCTAGGAGCTTGTTTTAAACCATAAAGTGCTTTTGTCAATTTAAGAACATGATCCAGAAATTTTGAATCTTCAAAACCTGAAGGTTGTTCCACATACACTTCTTCTTTTATAAAACCATTTAAAAATGCACTTTTAACATCCATTTGATATAGTTGAAATTCATGAAAACAGGCAAATGCTAATAACATTCTAATTGCTTCCATCCTAGCTACGGGAGCGTATGTTTCATCATAGTCTATGCCCTCTTCTTGAGTATACCCTTGAGCAACAAGTCTAGCCTTTTTTCTCACTATATTACCACTCTCATCAAGCTTATTCCTAAATACTCATCCAGTACCTACAATAGATTTATTACTAGGCCTTTCAACTAATGTCCATACTTTACTTCTCTCAAATTGATTTAATTCTTCTTGCATAGCCATAATCCAATGTTCATCATTTAATGCTTCTTTAATATTCTTAGGCTCTATGCATGAAATAAATGCAACATAATTACAAATATTTATAAGAGAAGATCGAGTTGTTACCCCTTTTGATGGATCACCTATAATCTCACCATCCTTGACATAGTTGTACTCTCTTGGATAAGATACTTCCATTTCTTCAATGGTTGGATTCTCAAGAGGATCATGAGTTTTCTCATCTTTTTTTTCTTCCTTTGATGATGATTCTCCAATGTCATGTCTAACGTCATTTGTATTTATAATACCTACATCATCATTCAAACAAGAATCCTTCCTCGGAAGGAGATTATCATCGAAAACAACATGTATAGACTCTTCTACAACCAAAGTTCTTTTATTAAATACTCGATAAGCTTTAGAATTTAAGGAATAACCCAGAAAAATTCCTTCATCACTTTTAGCATCAAATTTGCCAAGGTTTTCTTTACCGTTGTTTAAAATAAAACATTTACATCCAAAAGGATGAAAATAGCTAATGTTAGGCTTTTTATTTTTGAAAATTTCATATGGAGTTTTCTTTAAAAGTGGCCTAATCATTACTCGATTTACAACATAACAAGCGGTATTTGTGGCTTCCGCCCAAAAATATTTTGGCAAATTATTTTCACAAAGCATGGTTCTAGCCATTTCTTCTAAAGTTTGATTTTTCCTCTCAACAACTCCATTTTGTTGAGGGGTTCTAGGTGTTGAAAAATTTTGGCTAATACCATTAGAATTACAAAACTCATTGAATCCAGATTTTCAAATTCAGTGCCATGATCACTTCTAACACTAGTGATAGAGTAAACTTTTTCGTTTTGGATTACTTTTAAAAATGTGATTAAATTTTCTAATGCTTCATCTTTAGTATTTAAGAATAGAACCCAAGTATATCTAGAATAGTCATCTACCAAGACAAATGCATATTGTTTTCCACCCAAGCTAGTAGTCCTAGTTGGCCCAAAAAGATCTATATAGATCAATTGTAATACTCTACTAGCTGACACATCATTAATGGATTTAAAAGAAACTCACTTTTGTTTTCCTTTAGCACAAGCATCACAGATTTTATCATTATCAAATTTTAGTTTAGGCAGCCCTCGAACCAATTCTCCTTGAACTAACCGTTGTAAAACACTCATACTAGCATGTCCTAGTCTCCTATGCCATAACCAACTATCATGCTCATCCTTTACAACTAGGCATAAATTAGTCATTTCTATAGAGTCTAAATACACCATGCATATGTGTTCATATTCTATGACCAACAAGCATAATCCTATTAGATGCAATGTCAATGACTTTACAACCATTAGTTTCAAATATGACATTGAATCCCTTATCACATAATTGACTAATACTCAAGAGATTATGCTTTAATCCATTCACATATAACACATTTTTAATTTGTATGGAAGAGGTATTACCTATATACCTTTAATGTGACCTTTTGAATCATCACCAAAAGTCACTTCTCCTCCATTTTTGGCGTTAAGCTCCATGAACCGGCTTTTGTCTCTGGTCATGTGTCTTGAGCATCCACTATCAAGGTACCATGAATTTGTTTTCTCGTGCCTTGTAGCAATGCTCATTTTCCTACAAACATAGATTAATTTCTAATTTTTGGTACCCAAATTCTTTTGGGTCCATATTCATTAGTTTCCAAAATCCTAGTCCCCTTAGGTATCCATTTATGTAGGATATCTTTATCTTTAGTAGTAATGAGTTCTTTAGGAATCCACATACTTCTAACGATTTTTCCATTAGAGGTTCTTCGGGGACCTCTATGATTGTAGTTTTTAAAACTTTTTCTAACAAAGTTGGATTTTGAATTTTCTCCTTTTTCAAAACGTTTTGTTCCAACTTTATCAAAAGAAGCTTTAAGATAATCAATTTTCTTTTGATGATCATCATTGACCTTTGAAAGTAAATTTTGCAAATCCGAATTTTTCTTTTCAAACTCTTCTAGTTTGATTTGCAAATCTTTGATTTTACTTTCAAGATCGCTGTTGGTTTTGGATATGAGTTTATTTTCATTTTTCAATTTTGAAATATCATTTTTATGTTTTAAAAATAATTTCTTATAATCCGAAGCTAACCCATTATATTCCTCTGCTAGCTCATCATAAGATAAATCATCAAAATCAGATGAGTTAGAGGTTACCTTAGAATCTTCCCCGAATGCCATCAAGCACAAGTTTGCTACTTATTGTTCCTCTTCATCGGAACCTTCTTCATCGCTCCATGTAGCCACATGAGCCTTGTGCTTATTCTTTGATTGACCCTTTCTCTTTAATTGTGAGCAATCATATTTGACATGCCCTGACTTTTTGCATTTATAGTAAATGATCGGGTCCTTCTCTTTTGGTTCATTTTTGAGGCCTTCATTTCGTTTGAATTTTCTTCCTTGGTAAGGTCTCATCATTTTTCTGAACCTTTTGGCAAACAATGTCATTTCCTCATCATCGTCATCTTCATTCGAATCACTCTCATCTTTTGTGGATTTGAGAGCAACTCCAATATTTTTCTTCTTCTCCTTCTCCTTTGGTGTCTCGTCAATATTATTGAGGTCCACCTCATCTTCAAGCATCATTTCACGAGTGAGGAATGAACCGATTAGTTCTTCAAGAGTTAAGGACGTTAGGTCCTTAGACTCGATGATTGCCGTCTTCTTTGATTGCCATGATTTTGGAAGAGAGTAAACTAACTTCCTCACAAGCTTTTCATTTAAAATGATCTCTCCATATGATTTGAGACCATTGACAATCGTTGAGAATCTATCCGTCATAGCTTTGATATCTTCATTTGGTTTCATCCTGAAATTTTCATAGCTATGCGTTAGAATACTAATTTTAGATTTATTTACCTCATCGGTACCTTCATGAGCGACTTGAAGTTTGTCCCATATTTCTTTGGTGGTTGTACAAGATTAAACTCTTCCGTATTCATCTGGTCCAAGAGCATAAAATATGATAGGATGGCTTTGGAGTTGAGCTGGAACATTTTTGTCTCTCCTTCACGCCACAATCTTGGATGAGTGAGAGGCTTGATGTATCCTTCTTCTACGACATTCCATGCTCCCATGTCACTTGCTTGAATGAAGTACATCATCCTATTTTTCCAATAGGCATAGTTAGCCCCATTGAAGAAAGGAGGCTTGTTGACGGGCATCGAATCGAGACCAGAGTCGAAGTTTGAAGTGGAGGCCATTGATGACTTTGATTATCGATGTAACACTTCCTGAATCGACTCAAGAGGTGATTAAACCTTCAAATGAGTTAGGCTCTGATGCCAATTGTTGAGTTAATCGTTCGATGAAATCGGCCAAGAGGGGGTGAATTGACAATTAAAATTTTGGTGGAAGCTTTTGCAAAAAATTGAAAGTAATTGCACATCGATTTAGAGTGGTTCGACTTTCTCAACCAAAGTCTACGTCCACTACCTTAGCTATCCACACTAAGGATTTTCCAAAAATTCACTAATTTGTCTTTCTTTTGAGGACAAAGAGTAACCTTACAAACCCTCAAGAATTATACCCCAAATTATTGAGAACACTCTCTCCCAAAGAGAACAATACAAATTTGCAAACTTATAAGGAAATCCTCATAAGGTAGATTGTTTGCACAATTCTAGAACAAAGAAAAGAACACTCAAGAATGAATACAATTGAGCACAATAAGTGTTCTTGAAAGCAAAATAAATATTGAATGAAAAATAGGCTTAAAATGCTCAAACTTGAGGTTTGATGCTTTCTCTTTGATTCTCTCTTGATTCTAGTTGCTTGATGTTTCTTGTTATTAATCAATGGATTCTAAGCTTGCTTAAATACACCTTGAATCACTTCTAAACGTTGGGGATGATTAGTGGAGATAATAGAGCCGTTTTAGTGTGAAATCATTTAATAAAACAGCTTAGAGCGTGGGGGGAATCGGTTCCCTAAGTGTAAAATTCAAATATTTCGACCGTTGAACAGTAGGAGGGAATCGATACCCCTGGGGGGAATCGGTTCCCTCCGAGCATACTGGAATTCTCGGAGCCAAACCATTCAGGGGGGAATCGATACCCCCTTGAGGGGAATCGGTTCCCTCTGAGCAATCTAGAATTTTTGGCTTTGAAATGGTTCGAAATATTTTGTAAAATTATTTTGAAATTATTTTAAGATTAAAACTTAATTTTACACTTGATTAAGGATTAAAAATGACTTTTAGAAGATTTGGAGTAATATTTTGATAGTCGAATAATTATATTGAATATACTTAGAAAACCTTATTGGAAAATCTTAAAATTCATTTATCTTAATTTGTTATATCGAAATATCAAAATGTTTTCAACAGGTTCTATTAGGCACGTTTCGAGCTAAACTCTTTGTGTCCTCATATTCTGCCCTTGACATTCCAAACGGTGAGACTCATTCACCATGTCTGTTTGATTTTAATCTTGTTATCTCAACAAGATCTGATTTTGGTAATGCCCCAATGTGGGTACTTGTGGCTCTCTTCGTGCCAAAGTCTTAATCTCTGATGGTCTCACTCTGGTGTCACCAAACATAAATGTTATCGAATAACTTGAGAGATTATGCCATAATTAGATGGACATTTAAGAAGTGGTCAATTCTTCTAACAAAAATGTCTTGAATCTTTGTTATGAATTGAGATATGTGCTTCTTTTCGACTAAGGCGATCTTCGATTCTTGATGGATTACCGACCATGTCACAAAGAAGTGTTAGACATTCTATCCTCCAATCTTTCTGATCTCTCAGACTATATGAAATGTCTTCATTACTCTGACATCGTTTGTTATTTTCTCTTATTGAGGCAGAATGAGCCTCACTAGCTTCAAGGACCTTTTTCACTTGAGATTGTCATGTTTGAAAATGTTTTTCTCCTTTATTTTATTTTAGAAATATGAAAAAAAATTGTTGAATAAATTTAAAAAATGTTGTCATTTTCTTCAGGCTCACAATCAAAACAAATTGTAACACAAGAGTTCATTGAATATTAAATAAATCAAATACTCTTTTAATCCTTAAAAAATTATACACATTTGAAAAATGTAAAGATTAATGTTGATATAAGGCTTAGGATTCCTTGGGAAGGTAATGTGTTTCAGGTTAGTTTGGGGAAGTAATACGTTTTAGGTCAATTTGGGGAGGCAATGTGTTCCGGGTTGGCTTCTTTGGTTGAAATCTTGCATCATTGATTCTGGTGTTTATTGATCTGATGTAGTAGCCATTACACTTATCTTTCGGAAATGTTCATTGGTTCCAAGCCCTCTTGAGCAACTTTGGGTTGTGCAGTTCTTCATCAAGAGATGTATAAGTTTGTATTTTGCGCAATGGTTGACAATCTTCGTGTTCGAGCCGCATTTTTCGATTTTCAACTCAAATTCTCCTTTGGTTTAGAGACGTCATCTAAAATTTTACGTCCTGAACCCTCCTTTTATTATTTTCCCTATCATACATTAAAAATTTTAGAAAACTGATTTTTGCAAATAAAATTAACCTTGAGGGGCGGAATGAAATATGAAGATAGTCTTTCTACTTAGAAATCCATGTATGATTAGAAGAAACTTTTCAGGCATGTAATGTAGGCTAGGGCTCATGGTTATGAAAGAAAAGGATAAATAGGCCCAAATAAGTGTTTAAGGGTTATCAAACCAAGGATCAATTCATTCTGCCATATTCAATCTTGCTCTGCCTTATTTGAATCTTCTCGCGTGTCTTTTATTTTATTTTCTTTTGGTGTTCTTTGATATTATGGTAAATTGATTCTAGATCTTTGAACTGCTCGTCTTGAAGTGTTGGATATGTCTATTTTCTTCTTTCTTTTTTTCTTTTTTTCCTTTTCTTCTGTTTTCTCTTTCTTTTTTTCTTTTTTCTTTCTCTTTTTTCTGTTTTTACTTTCCTTTTGTGTGTGTTTTTTTCTATATATCTTCTTTTTCTCTCTGTGTTGTTAACTCGATTTGATCTTCGAGCACTTCGTATTTGGTCTACCTTGTGATATCTTGTTATTTCTTCCTATGACTTGCCTCTGTAGCGAAATCCAGATTGATGATGTTCACTCATGCGAGTAGATGTCCTTCATCTTTGCCCCCCAGTGTGGAGGGTGATCCTTGGTTAGGGTTGAATCAAAAGAAACAATATTACATGCTCAAAAGGGGACAACAAGGGATATATATATATATACATATTTTTTAAAGGATAAATAAAACAAAGTCGTTTATCAACTCATAAATGGAAGTCTTTGTAAAAGAGGTATCCCCAGGGGGACGAGTATTCAAGATTAATCTTATTTACATGAAAAAATTTAATTAATGCATGATAGAATTATTTCAATAATTCCCTTTATTTTTATTCTTCTTCAATTTGCCCCTGGTATACCCCAATTATTTGATTTCTCGTGCAAAAACTTGATATGTAACACTCCATCTTATCTTTCTTCTTGCAGGAAGGTCCTCGTTATGCCATCCAAGGATTTATTGAGGTTGGGAAACAAATGTTGGTTCTGTGTATAGGGAGGGAAATACGTAACTTTAAAGTCGTAATTCTGAAAAATGTAATGTTATGAAAATATTATTTCTGATTGGGAAGGTAAAAATAAAGGTTTTGGTGCCTCGGGGGGAAAGGGCATGACTTTATTGTTTCGAAGGGAGGTGATGTCAAAATTCGGTCTTTTGGGAGTAAATGTGTGTTATTTCGGGTAAGGAACCCAACAATGGTTATTTCGTCTTTGGATGGGGGTGTGAAAGGTCTAATCTTGCCCTTTGACAAAGATCTATAATTAATAAAGTAGTAAAAGAACCTTTAATTCATTCGATATTCAAAGAACTACAAGATTAAAACTTGATTTATTGCTCATAACCTTAGAAAATGACGTAAGTTCAATTAACAAAATATTTATTGAGAAAATAAAGAAAGAACAAAAACACTTTCAAACAGGACAATGTTAGTGCAATATGGTTTAACGGTGAATGGAATAACTTTTTCCTAATCGGCACCAAAATGTCTCATGACACGTTAAAATTCAATACCCCTAGGTCGAACAAATTTTGGACCTTGCTCTTCGGTGCCTCACATATCTCAAAGATGTAAATCAAACTTCGAACGACGCTAATATCACGTCTTTAGCTCTCAATTCTTTTCTAAGTACTAAGGGGTGACTTCAATTTACCTCAAAAGATTCTGCGGGTTACTCCGAGGATCCGTGATTAATGCACGTTGAGATGCAATGTATATCATGCAATGTACGATGTATAGATGCTAATGCAAATATGCTTATGCAAATACAAAATGCAAAATGTAAATGCAACAAAGGAATTGATTCCCAAAGTAATTGTCATAAAACAACTTCCAGCTAACACACAATGTTTCAATCCATCGAGGCAGATGGAAACTACAAATCACGTCATATTACTCGACTTCTTCAATTTTGATAGAACATGCAATGAAACAATCTTCTTTTATCCTTGGCTTGATGGAAAACTCCAACGCTTTGACTTATTTTTCTATAAATACATTTGTTGAACGACCATATGTGATTGACATCATCCACTGTCTCGTGTAGATTATCGTTGTTGCTTGATGACTTCAAACATATTATTTCTTCTTGGCTAGTTATATCAACATCAATCGTAGCACCCTCGAAAAGCTTGTTTTGTTGATCATTTGAGCTTCATGTATTCCAGTTTGATATAGCTCTTCAGTTGTTTCCAGGAGTACCATTATGGATCATTGATGCATTTTTGCATTTCTATTCTACATCTTCTAGTGACATTGTTGTATTGAAAGCCTTCTAATGTAACTTTTAACTTGGGAATCCGTACCTTCTATGACATGAAATGTATGAAACATGTGTTAATTTCAAGGTAATTATCCTAGAACAACTTTCAAAGAACTCACAACGTCCCAATATTTCAAAGCGGATAAAAAATATATACCCCTTCGTGTGCCGTTATCGTTTTAAAAGCCTTATAATTTTAAAATTACCTCGAGTATTAACATCATGTTTATGCACAAATAAAGCAACAGGACAAGGAAAAGATGTTAGCAAAAATAATAATCAAAGAGAGAAAATGTATGTTGGTGAAATATGAAAAGATTAAATTCAACTGGTAAATGAATCATAAAATACAGTGAATAAAACACATGGAGAAAATTAAAATCCTAATAGTTCACATGCATTTATTAAAAAATATCTATCGAATAAATTAAAAGACAAAGGTTAGAGTTCATTTCTCCTTGGTGTATACTTATTTGGGTACCTATGGATAGAGTTTCAGCATGGTCTTAGATCGGGTGGGTTTCTACAGTTGACTATATGTAGAGTTTCAGTCCCTAGGAGTAAAGATACTTGAATTGTCCTTGTCGGTGCCCCCCTTGGGTGAGCCAAACCCTCAATCCTTACCCATTATAGGCTTAAGCAGATCGAGTTCAATTCGAGAGGGCACATTTTCCTATGCCTGATACGGAGAATAAATCCTCACGAAGACATAGGGCATATGAACCCTAGAAGTTACTTGTTAGGTCTAACACGGAGAATAAATTCTCACGAAGACGTCATTTTCACTCCCACTTAAAGGTTAAAGAGCTTGGGTATATAGCTTATGTTATGCAATGCAAGTGTCGTATGTGAGGAGAAATTCTCAAACCTTTGAAAAAAACCACACTAAAATCGAACTAAAGTGAAACCAAAATTTCTATATCTGAAATCAATCAAATACAAATATTAATATACAATGATAAAAAATAATAAAAGAACTGAAAGAAATCAAACGAATCGTAAATTAAATAAAATCAAATTCTCAATTTATAACTATAAAGATAATATATAATCGATTTAGGGCTTGATCCACTACGGCCCGAGCGGAGTCGCCAAGCTGTCAACACCGTTTTTCGCCCGGGCGGGGAAAAAACTTAGTACGACTTGGGGGTTTTCTTTTGAAAAGATTTTGAAATGTTTTGGAGTCGCCATCGACCTTTTGGGTTAGGTAGGTCGAATACCTAAAAATTTTCTTTTAAAAGAGTTTTTAAGAAAACACAATTTTAAAAGATAAATCAGTTTACATGTAACCAGAAATTCATTCTTTTAAAAAAATAAAAAAAATAAAAAAGGGGGTTCGGGGATCGATTACTTGTGGGGAATGATAAGCACCCTCACAACGCCCAAAATTGGTACCCCATCGATTATAAATTGTCTCTAACAGTGGAAATCTAAGAATTCGAATATAAATTTAAGTTACGATCCTATTATTCCAGATTCAACCATACAATTTTTATTTAATGAAAAATTCTAAGGAGAAATGAAAAATATTCTAATATTTCCAATCGAAGAGAAAATAATCCCTAAAATATTTTAGGACGAATATTTCTCTTTCCAACTGAAATAAAAAGAATACTATAAATTCTCCCAAGAATTCGAGATTAAACAATTTGATTTGAACAAAATAAGAAATTAAGACAATTAACCCAAATTGTATTAATCATGCTAGATAATGATAGTTTAAACTAAAATGGTAAAAGTATAAACACAATAAAAATCAAAGGCCCAAAAATAATTATCACACAAATATAAGTGCTTTAAATAAATAAAATAAAATCATATCATAACAAAAGGACCAAAATGCAAGATAGCAAAATAAAGCATTCAATGTGATAAAAATATGAAACATGCATATGTACTCATGCATACATATTAGGGACATGAGTGATAATTTACAAACATGATGAATTAGAATACAAATAAAATACAATCATAAATATTAAATAAGGACCAAATAGTAAGAACATCAAATTTTAGAGGTCTAATAATAAACATATAACAAGTCATGGCTAATATACAAATATCACATAACATGAGTATTAAAACATACTAAAATTAAATTACAAACCATATATTGCAATAATTACAGGAGTGAAATTAAATTGATGAATAATAAGAGACCAAAATATAATAAAACAAAAAATAGTAGTCAAATCAGAATAAAAAAGTGACTGCAATGAGTAAATTGAAAATATCACATCCAAATCATAATAACATAAGAAACAAAATCCAAACAGTGACTAAAATGAATAAACATAAAAAACAATGACTAAATTCAAAACTTAATAAAATTAATATACATATTCGAAATAAATAACGAAGTCAATGGCCAGAGTGCAAAAGAAGCTAAAATATGAGGAGCTTAAGGATGATTTTACCCTGATAATGACCAAAGCGTAAACACGCTGAAACTAGGAGGACCTGGTGCGTGATTTGACCATGAAAGAGATGAACAAAACAGAAAACCCCTATAAACCAGGAACCTGATACATGATTAACTCATTTTTTATACAACCAAAATTTACCCCCTTCATTTACGTGAACCAGGCAGAAGCTTTCCAAAGCTTCAACACTTCACTTCGGCCACCGCACACCGGCCCCCACACACCAGAAACCTGGTCGGTGACCAACCTAAACCCACCAGCGACCTTTACTATAACCTGAGAAAGCTCGAAAAAAGGCTTAAAAGGCCGAAACTTCCCCTTCGCTTTACTGTCCGGCCGAGAAGCATCCCACCACAACTTCTGGACTCAACATCGGCCACCGCGTCTAGGTGGTCACTCGAACCGACCACCGCTACTGAACCACCCCGAAAGCTTATTAAGCAACCTAAAGCCTCGATTTAGGGGCAAACTCCTAAGAACCGAAATCAAAAGAAAAAAAAGAAACAAAACTAAACGACCCCGACGCAAGAGAACACTACCGGCCACCCATGACCGGCATTGCTTGACCAAATCGATCCTTCTCGCCCACCGACCACCGCTCGGCGGTGGCAACTCCCTATGCTACGAACGGAGGCAAAGAAAGAAAGGAAAGAAAGCAAGCAAAAAATGAAGAGTAAAACTGGGGAAAAAGAAAACAAAAAAAAACATAGCAAAAAGTCGAAAAAAATTTCTTTTCATTCCCCCAAATTTTCGGGGATAGGCTGATTGATTTTACAAGAGTTGGTTGGGGTATTAATAACTCCAACCACTACAATATAAAATTGTTTTTTTAAATAATTATAAAACAAAAACAAAAGAAATAATAATAAAAAAAATGGTGTTTACAATATCCAATGGTAGTTTTGATATACGACAACCTTAATATACGGTTAAGGAAAAACTCTATCGGAACTATTAATATTTTTTTTAACATTTTTGATCAAGTGCTATCTTAAATATTATTTTTTAACTGAAAATGTTAATTTTGTTACTTAATTTTCGATATAAAAAAATATTTTAGGTAGCGCTTTACCGTAAATGTTAAATATTTTAGGTAGCACTCAATATTAACATTTTATGTAGGAAAAATAACGTTTTAGGTAGTGTTTTACTAAAAATATTAAAAAATTAATATTTTCGATAATATCTTTTCTTAACCGTATATTAAAATTGTAATAGATCCAGTGATCCAATCGCCAAAAGTATCTCCTTTTTTTTCGTTATTGTTACTTTATTTTATTTTGTAATATTTTATGAAAGAAGCTTCCACGTGGTTTCGTGCTACATAACATGGCTGCTCTACAACACACATAAAATTATCTCCCGGAGTTTTACATTATGGGGGTGTTTGGTTTAAGGATTGTGGGATTTCCATGGGATGAGAATCCCATATTCCCATGTTTGGTTGGCCAGGAATCTCATTCCCGGTAATGTTTTATTACCAATAGTAGATTTTTTGGGGTATATTACCGGAAATGTCATTACCTCCCTTCCCTTAGGTATTGTAACATTACCGGCGTTTTGGACTAAAATGTCCTTAAATTTTTATTTTTTTTTTCAAAAATATCATTATTCTATCATTGAATAATAAAAATTCTACGAAGGTTAAATTAAAAATTTATCCTTAAATTATTTTAGATTTACAAAAAAAATTCTATAATTAAAATTTTATATGAAGTTCAGAGATTAAAAAAATTTACCCTTTCATTAAACCTTTTTTATATTTTTAATTTTGTAAAAAAAATTTATATAAATATTATGAATTTAATTTTTTAAAGAAAATATATAAATATTTTACAATTTGTAATATTATACAAATATTTAATAAGGACAATTTGGTCAAATATACATTCCAATAATCTTTTATTCCTTTAACCAAACACGGTAATCTTACATTCCTGCTAAACCAACCAAACACAAAATACAACATTCCCAGTAATCCTATTCCCTGGTAATCTTTTATTCCCATTGGTAATCTTACATTCCGTGAACCAAACGCACCCTATAGGCTTGGGAATAAATTAATTAATATCTTTATTGTAAGATTAAATACTTTTACATTTGATTTAATGTAACTAAAAATTATAAAAAAATAATATGAATAAAGTGATTTTAGTAGTTAATGAACTATTGTTATTCTAGAAATCATAAGTTCAAATGTAAGATCTATAAAGATGTGTAAGCATGATTAAAATTCTTCTGAATAAATTATTCTGCTCCTATACATGAGAAATAACGGACATATCTCCCTCGCACCATTTTCATGGTTGTTTGTTGGACACACTCCATAGTTTATTTTTCTTTTATTTTAAGGTCGCACTCCATAGTTGTTGATACTTTGTTGTTTAAATTTAGATCAGATTATAAACTCCGGCAATGTTATTTATTTTATATTACTTATATATATTTTTTACTCGAATCTTAGTGATTTCAGTGGTAGAATAAATTATTTTTATTTATTGAGGTCTCATATTCGAACACAAAAAATATCAAGAGTATAAATATTTAATATTAAAATATTAAAAGTTATCTTTCAACAAATACTACCTTATATTTATCTCATATTAATAATCATATATATATATATATATATATTCTCGTTGGCTGTTGTCACGTGGTTTGCCCGTTCTCTATTGTAGCATCACTGGCATCCAAACCGTTACAGACAAAAAATAGATCGAGAAATTAATTATTTTTAATGAAATTTATTATTATTAGCTGCAGAAGGAAAGCCGGCAGTTTGTCCATGGTAGTACAATTTTAATACGGGGACCATGCCATTACTGAAAACTTAAATAATGTGGGGTCTGATAAATTATAATTTTAAAGTTATTTCTTTGTTTAATTTTAACACTCGTTTTACTGTAAAATCAAAATAAAACAAATCTCTGCTACTTCTCTCGGACCCTCGAGGGAAAATATCATGGAGTTTTAGTAATAAATTTAAGAGCAAATAAATACGTAAGTATCAATTATCATTATAGATTGCAGAGATCGCGTATTAGGCGGAACCGGTCTCTGCAAATCTGTTCTTGACAACTGTATTTACTAAGGGATTCTAACACTAATCTAGATCAGATGTAATTAAGTAATAATTAAATACTATTTAACGTATTAAGCTTTAACTTTTCCTTCTGTGTGGCCAATGCCAACTTGTAGCTTTGTTTTAAAAAAATTATTGATAACTTTAATAAACCCCCCACCACGTTTCCAAAAAAAAAAACTGAATTAAAATTTTGAAAGTAATAATTATTTAATTGATTTCTTAGAAATCACTAATTTTATTCAAAAAAAAATCTTAAATTACAATAAAGATTTATAATCATCATCGTAAATTAAGTGTATAATTAGGTCAATTTCATATAATCATTAAAATAAAAACTTGCAACTTAAAATCACATATAAAGATCATACAATGAAAGATTAAAATCTAATCAATAAAACTCGAATAAAAATAGATGTAAGCATATCTGATTGCATCAGCAAACGAATCACGAAAGGAGATCAAACTACTGAAAGATTACCGAAAAATCACAAATCAGACTCGAACGACGTGAAAAGTTATCAATGAATGCATAACAGATATCTAAATCCAATCTGAATGTCCTAAGCAAGAAAAATCACAATATAATAGATAAACGTTATATTGATCAATCGTGGTAATGTCTAATTAACCCTTAGAAAATGATAAATAAACACAATAGTCAAAAGGCAAAAAACGTGCCATAAGACAGAAGAAAACGTACCACAAAAACAAATAAAAACGTGTCATATATATAGACTTATTGAAAATAAAAAAATAAAAATAAAATAAATATGTAATATAAGAAAATAAAAAGATAATAAAAAATATCAACCGTCGACAATCAATATTAAAGTTAATATTATAATCGATAAAAGAATAGATAAACGACTTACAGAGAAAACTAAAAGAAAAAGTTAGAAGAAAAAAACTAATTTATTATGATCTTTTTAATTAATTTATCAGATTATTTAATTGGTTTTCTAGGATTAATAAATACTCATAGTTATTTTAAAAATATCATGTTGAGTCATAATGTTTGAATGTTATTATTCAAGTTGAAGTCATTGTTAATATTGGCAAAAAAATCGTTTAAGACAGCTCTTGCCACGCGCTTTGCTCGTTTCTTTACCGCCTAACACGCTTTGCGCATGTCAACAAAGTTCTCTTAAATT
The DNA here is from genome assembly GCF_006381635.1 of Hibiscus syriacus. Lineage (NCBI taxonomy): Eukaryota > Viridiplantae > Streptophyta > Magnoliopsida > Malvales > Malvaceae > Hibiscus > Hibiscus syriacus. The sequence goes on from NW_024062765.1 coordinate 3,851,929, forward strand.
TCTAGAGGGTCTGTTGTTCTACTTAAGACTCATCTCTTACTCAACTCTTTCTCTCTCTCTCTCTCTTTCTCTCTTCCTTTTCTCCCCTCATGGATTCTATTGCTCTCTTCTGCACTGGGGCTCTCTTAGCGGGCGGTCTTTACTGGTTCGTTTGCGTTTTAGGCCCAGCAGAGCAGAAGGGTAAGCGAGCCGTCGATCTCTCTGGCGGTTCCATTTCCGCAGAAAAAGTTCGAGACAACTACAAGCAGTATTGGTCTTTCTTTCGCCGCCCGAAGGAGATCGAAACCGCTGAAAAAGTTCCGGACTTCGTCGATACTTTTTACAACCTAGTCACCGATATATACGAATGGGGGTGGGGTCAATCCTTCCATTTCTCTCCTTCCGTCCCCGGGAAATCCCACCGTGAAGCGACGCGCCTCCACGAAGAGATGGCCGTCGATCTCATCGATGTCAAACCTGGGGACCGAATCCTCGACGTCGGATGCGGCGTTGGCGGACCCATGCGAGCCATCGCGGCTCACTCGAGAGCCAAAGTTGTGGGAATCACGATAAACGAATACCAAGTCAAACGTGCCCGGATGCACAACAAGAAAGCTGGGCTGGATTCGCTTTGCGAAGTTGTTTGCGGGAACTTCCTGGAGATGCCGTTTCCAGACAACAGCTTCGACGGCGCTTACTCCATCGAGGCAACATGCCACGCGCCGAAACTGGAAGACGTGTATGCCCAGGTCTTTCGAGTGATGAAACCCGGATCTCTTTTCTTGTCTTACGAGTGGGTCACAACGGACAAATACCGAGCCGATAACCCCGAGCACGTTGAGGTCATTCAAGGCATCGAAAGAGGCGATGCTTTGCCTGGTCTTAGACATTACTCGGAGATTGCCGAGACTGCGAAAAGGGTAGGGTTTGAAGTTGTGAAGGAAAAGGATCTAGCCAAGCCACCGGCTCAACCATGGTGGACTAGGCTTAAGATGGGGAGAATCGCATACTGGAGGAACCACATTCTCGTCACTGTGCTGGCTGCCATCGGGGTCGCTCCAAAAGGAACCGTTGATGTTCACGATATGCTGTTCAAGACTGCTGATTATTTGACCAGAGGTGGGGATTCTGGAATTTTTTCCCCTATGCACATGATTCTTCTCAGAAAACCCGAGGTGGCTCCTTCAGAATCTTAGCCATTTTATCCTGTTAACATGTGTTCCACCTCTAGTTACTTTACCAAGGTTTCTCTCTATTTTCATCAATCACCATGTGCTTTCTTTTTAGTTTCCTTTAGTTTCAAAGTTGTTGATTTTGGGTTTTAATTTTTGTATTGTTGGTGATAACTGATAATGGAAAGGGACGAAACTTTTTGTTCTTTTTTTTCAATCGAGTGAATTCTTGTTGAAGTAGAGTTCTAAGTGAGTGGTTCCACTTTTTGGACACTGAAACAGCTTTTACTAGCCGCTGTCTACGACGGTGAATCGACATGGAAAAACAAATGGTTTTCACGACATAATTCAGTTACGAAACTTTCAGACAATAAGGATGAAATTACTAGTTTAGATCCAAGTAAAGTGAAAAGAAAAAGAAAAACTGATATTGAAAAGATGGTGTGATGGGCACATGGGAAAGTGGCGACCACTGGCAATTGACAAAGGCATGGATCTTCCCGCCTCAAATCCGGTCGGCTTGCCTTGCCTTTCTGTGCCTTTTGTCACATTTTTTGTGTTTTATTGGCCGTAAGGACATATGGGGGCTCACAATTTCGTTGGATCTTTCAACATTTGCTCGTGTCGTGTTGTCAATGCTACACCCAGGAGTATTTTGAATCACAATGGTTAGATTAATTTTCCATTTAAAAACAAATGGATCCCAAACAAGAAGATTTTAAAGGTGATTAATTGCTGGTCATACTTATTTTGTTGGTGCCTCCAAATTGGTAGGTACAGAGCCATAGATTAGGGGGATTTGTTTAGCTTTACTCTTTCTAGAAATGGAAAGTGATGGTTGAGTAGTTGAAGATATTATAGTTTTGGCAGTACATGGAGGTGCCTTAAATACTTCATATTTGGGGCCACTACACATTTAAACTCAATTTCCAGTGGCTGATGACAAAAAAGTACCAAAAGATGATGCTGAGTTATTAAGTTGATTCCTCTTGACTTCAGTTGTAAAGGTTAGTGGTATGAATCCATTTCAGCCACGAGGGACCTTGTAATTCAACTGTTTCCCTTCAACAAAGGCCGTTGTGTCTGGCCCGGATCTAAATGATAAAATATTCCTACATTTCATATCAGATATTGGACTCCAAGATTTTGGCCCAAAAATATTACTGCTTTAATTTTAGTCGCTTCTAACTCTTATTAAACCTGTCAATTTTCACTGTTTAAGCCGTTTTTTAAAATAATTTTACCCGTGTCTTTCCTATAAATAACTAACTATTTTACCTCAATTAAATACATTTTTTCATTTTTTTTAAAAAAATAATATCAATTAAGTTTGGTTTTCGTCACTCAAGTATATGAATGTGCAGTTGTGCTGCTAGAGTGAATAGTTTGTGTTCCCAAGTCTGAGGGTGGTATGAGGATCAAGAGTTTGAAATGTTGGAATAAGGCCTGTATATTTTCCTTAATTAAGACGGTTCTTGCTGGAGGAGGTTTTTTGTGGGTTGCTTAGGTCCATGTGTATGTCCTCAAGCGTGTTGCTTTATGACAAGCGGATTGTCGATCTAACTTAAGATGGAGTTTGAGGAAAAGCATGAAGATCTCGGTCTTTGTTTGCTGTTGCTAGTTGGTCAATGGTCCAACCAAGATGGGTTTGAGATGAGATAAGGGAAGGGAAGGAGAAAGTTGAGTGGTATAGGTTTTCGTGGTTTTCTATGAACGTTCTTAAGCATTCAATCATTAGTTGGATGACAATCCTTGCATATTACTTACTGTTGACAGACTGCTTAGGATGGAAATTTTTATCGATGGTCTTTACAGGAACTGTGCGTGTGTGCAGGAGTCCTGAAATCACATTTTCTTTGAGTGTTCATTTGCAAGGGAGATCTAAGGGATCATTCTCAGGCTATGTAATATCATTGATTTAAATAGCAGTTGCTATCGTGTTTTTGATAGCGTTGTGTTTATCACGATCGTAGATATAACGGATATTGTTGCCGTCATCATGAGTATCCCAATCGTGAATATTTTCTAAAGGAGTTGATTTAAAAAAACTATTTTTTAAAAAAATAAATAAAATAACGAAATAGCGGTCCGTTATTGTCGCGATTTGCCGCTACTCATTAAATCACGATCATGATCTACCGTTATTGTTACGATTCCGCTTCACACTGCTATTTTTTGCGATAGCAGTTTCGGACGTAGTCGCGACCACTATGTTAATCCTTTCTACCATATTCATCGAGAGGTGAAAAGCTGGGATGAAAAGCTTGGTTGGGCTGTGTCGGTTTTGAAAGGCAAATCCCTGATTGTTTTCATTCTTGATGTGCTTACATTTACTACATATGGGAGGAGAGAAACTATAGACAATTTCGACGGCTTATGGAGAAATATAGGGGAAAAAATAGTGATCTTCACATGGCGTTCATTGACCTTGAGAAGGTATATGATAGCGTTCCCCGCGATATGATCTGGAAGACCTTGGAAACGAGACGGATCCCAACTGCTTATATCCGGGCGATTCGTGATATGTACTGTAGATCTACTACTACCGTCAGGACTACAGTTGGCTACACCAAGGCATTCCCGGGTGGAAATCGGACACCACCAGGGGGTCGGCTCTTAGCCCTTACATCTTCGCCTTGATTATGGACGACATCTATTGTGCGACACCAGACGGTGTTCCATGGTGTATGCTTTTCACTGACGACATTGTCCTAATTGCTGAAACAAAAACTGAGGTGAATAGTAGACTTGCTACCTGGAAGACTGCTTTGGAAGAAAAAAGTCTAAAGATCAATATTGAAAAGACAAATTATGTATGTTCAAATTTCAGTGGAAATCAAAACGATGAAGATGTAGAAGTATGCATAGAAGGATACATTATCCCCTCAAATGATTGTTTCAAGTACCTAGGGTCTATGATACATAAAGATGGGGGTGTAGATGAAGACGTTACACACCGTATAAAGGCGGGATGGCTAAAGTGGAGGACTGCTACTGGAGTTTTGTGTGACAAGAAGGTGCCTCTAAAACTAAAGGGAAAATTTTATAGAATGACAATAAGACCAGCGCTGCTGTATGGATCAGAATGTTGGGCAATCAAGAAGGATCACGTAAGGAGGATGGAGGCCGCAGAAATGAGAATGCTTCGATGGACATGTGGTAGGACTCTGTGGGACATGACACCTAACTCTGCTATTAGGATGTACTTGGGGGTGGTGCCTGTATCCAAAAAATTGAGAGAGGGAAGACTACGGTGGTTTGGGCATGTCCTTAGGCGACATCCGTCGGATGCGGTCAGGAGGGTAGAGTCGATTACAGTCGACGGTGTCAGAAGGAGAGGACGACCAAGACGGAAGTGGGAAGACTGCTTGAGATCTGATTTGAAGGAATTAGCCCTTACAGAGGACATGACCTCTGATAGGAAAGTATGGAGACTTAAGACCAGGGTAGTCGAGTAGTGCGGTTCACAACCATAGGGTGTAACATCTCTGTCTTCTTTTTAATGTCTTTGTAGTACTTTCCATGACTTCTACTTTATACATGTTTCTGTCATTGAAATGTATGAAGGCTTAGAACTAGGGTATCGGAATAGTGTTGCCTTAGTTTAAGAATTAACTCATTTGAATTTATTCCTTCTCGTAGCTTGCTATTATTGACTTTTGTGTATCATTTCTATTCATGTTTCCTCTTTTTAAATTTAGCTGGGTCTTATATTTTCAGTCTATATGCAGAGATTTCTATGTAGGGAATTATTTGCAGGGAATTATTTACAGGGATTACTCCCCATTACAGACGCACATATCAAGACTGCATATGAAGGCTGTTCATCTATGTATTTATTTATTTATTTATACACGCATTTGCAACTTATCTTTATTTTTAATTTTCTGACTGTCGGAGGTCTTCCACGGAAGCTGCTCTCAACCTGGCGTTGGGGTCAGCCTACTACCCTACCTCCCCCTTACCCTATTGCATATGGGAATCAGAGTTTTGTTGTTGTTGTTGTAATAGCTGTACAAGTTGATTGTATCAAAGTTGTTAGGATTAAAATGTAGAGAAAGGCGATCGTATTAACTTGATTCTTTGTACAATTTGGGGAATTCAAAGCCCCTAAACATTTGTTTTGTTCTCTGTAACGACGGTCTTGCTGCTACTTAGGTAATATATAAAGAAATTTATCCAAATATGAATGTGAGAGCATTGCATTTTGTTCATCTTTATCACCGACTATACATATATTTTGATTAGAGTAAAAATACTTTTAAGATAATATTTTTACTTGAAAAAAAAAGTAAATATCATTGTTGTTATTGATTATGAGATAAATACCATGAGCGCTAACATGATAAAATATTATAACATATTAATAATTAATTCTATCAAAATCCAATTACGATCTACCTAAAATAATTGTGAACAAATATCCATATAATAATATCGGTCCAAAATTTAAAATAGGTATATATCAATAAAATAATACAAAATTAGTAAAAAATATCAATAGAAATATTTTGCCATTTCAAACACTGAGCCAAACCAGGTGCCGCCCAGAACCAATCAAACCCGCCGAATAGTAAAACCATGAGCAAAATTTAAATGACAACTATATCCACTCTCAACGATTCTCGAACAATTCTCATTGGCTTTTGTTCCTATAACAAGGATAATTTTGTCATTTCGTCTATACCCCTTGAAATAACTCGACATCTACTTCAAATGCTTATATATATATATAGTCGCGCCCCTTAACGGTCATAGTTTGTGCTTGGTTAGTTGGTTGGTTTTCCATTTTTACTCTTGGATTTCTTTGTCAACTTTTCTCGAAATCTAGTTCTACCCAAATTGTGATTTAAGGGTTTGGATTTATTGGACTGGTCTCTAGGGATTTGAGCTGAATGCTTTTTGTTTAGATTCAAGTATGGCGATAGTGAGACATTCTCGATTACAAGCAAAGAAACGGTCGAAAGTTACGTTTGTGTTGTCAATTTTGTTCATGTTAACGGTCCTTTTATTGATGCTTTTGGGACTCGGGGTCTTCTCTCTCTCGATAAACAACGATGATTCTTCGCCCAATGATCTCACTTCATATAGACGTTTGGCATATGAAAGGTGTGACTTGGATTTCTGACGCATTGATCTCTTTTGATTAATAGCCATTTTTTTAGAATTAGTGTTTTACTTGATTTGACTCAATATTTGAGCTGGATTTTGATGCAGAGGGAAAGGCTTGGGGAAAAGAGGAGAGCAGTGGACTGAAGTCCTTTCTTGGGAGCCTAGAGCTTTCCTTTATCATAACTTCTTGGTTAGTTTCTATCCTTTTCTTGTTACAAAATCATAGAATTGATGTGATTTTGGGCTGTGGGCACAGTTTGTTCCCATGATCTCCTTGTAGTGTCCGTTGAGTTTGAGGTCTTCCTCTTCATTCTTAATTACACTTTTTTTGGGTTTTTTTGTTTTTTGTTTTTTTTTATGCTTTTCAACAGTCGAAGGAAGAGTGTGAGTACCTAATAAAGCTTGCTAAACCGCACATGGCAAAGTCCACTGTTGTTGATAACGAAACTGGGAAAAGTAAAGATAGCAGGTTCACATTTCTTATCCACGTCATGCTTTTCTTGAAAATTATTTGAGAAACCCTATGCTGTCTAGTTAGTTAGTGTTGAGCTTTGAACATAATGTTGCATTATGACATTTAGCTTGTATATATCACAGGGTGAGGACAAGTTCGGGTATGTTTCTAAGAAGAGGGCAAGATAAAATCATCAGGGACATAGAAGAAAGGATAGCAGACTACACTTTCATTCCTGTTGGTACGATATTCTAATTCCAAGCAAAACTTTGTTAATTAAGTTTTATTCTGAAACTAACCATATCATTTTTTGTGCAAAAATTTGCTGAGATGTCTTTTTCTTTTTTCTCGAGGCTCCTGGTTATGAGTCTCAATTAAACCTCAATAGTAGGCATGTGCAAATGTGATATGATTGTGCCCGTCTCTGTAGTAACAATTATTATTTACAGCTAGTGATGTCCAGATTAGATCTTTCCTAGTTTTTTATGTTCCTTTATGTTGTTTTTCTCATTTTTGCAATTTCTTTTAGGGTTTTTATTCTTTTATGACTTAAGGCTAACATTGTAATCTACAGAGCATGGAGAAGGTCTTCAAGTCCTCCACTATGAAGTTGGGCAGAAATATGATGCTCACTTCGATTACTTCCTTGATGAGTTCAACACTAAAAATGGAGGACAGCGGATGGCTACCATGCTTATGTATTTGTAAGTTTTATGAGCTCTCTACATGTCTATGATGCATTCCACATTCAATCGTCACAGAAACTTCTTTCTATATTTGAAAGACAGAACAATCTTTTGCCTCTTACCTAAATTTATGCTATCGATGCAGGTCAGATGTTGAAGAAGGGGGTGAGACAGTATTTCCCGCAGCCAAGGGAAATATTAGTGCTGTGCCTTGGTGGAATGAATTGTCCGAATGTGGTAAAAAGGGTCTTGCGGTGAAGCCTAAGATGGGTGATGCACTTCTGTTCTGGAGCATGAGACCGGATGCCACACTGGATCCTTCAAGCTTGCACGGTTTGCAGCTGATACCCTTTACAGCCTTTTTTTCTTCTTTCTTTCACGTTTTATCATTAGTTGCGGTTCAAGAATGATCAAGCGGGAAACCATTTCCGCATGAAAAAGAAGATTTGAACTGTTATCTGTTGTTGTGCCATGCATTTTTGACAATTATGTTCAAACTTATTTCTCATTTTATCATAGCAACTTTTAGTTCTCTATTTAAGGATCCCTAATTTAATAGTGTAATATGGGTAATTCTAGGTGCATGCCCCGTGATTACGGGAAACAAATGGTCCTGTCCAAAGTGGTTGCATGCTGAAGAATACAAGTTTTAAGTTTCTCTACAGAAGGATACCATATAGCCAAGGTACATGTGAAGCGGTCCATTGCTGGGAAATTGCAACCCTTTAAACTCATGTGTTAGGTTCATTATTCTTTCATTTGACCTAATTCTTAGGTTGAAGTACTCTGGTATCTTTTGCTTTTACCCCTTGGAAATATATGGCATCCTGAACTGAGAAAAATATGATGCAATTACCCGCCATACTGTAAAGTAGCAAAATTACCGTGAATACAAATCATGATTTACTCCAGCTTCTTGCCTGCTGAGTTTGTTGAAGTGTTTTGCTTATTTTTTTTTAAATATTAAATATAGAAAAAATATTATAGTTCAAAGATAATAAGGAAAAAGGCAGCAAAAAGCAAATTGTTTGAATTCAATTTTTTTTTGTTCTCCCGGTTTCAAAACTTTGTCTTGACTAATCCAGATTGATCTGCGTCGCACACTTAGTTTTGGTAGGTGAGTCTCCCAACAAATGCAAGATATGGTTCCAGTATACCTTGGACATGGTATACCACTCCAAACAGTGGCAGATTGACTTATAGTTTACTACTTGGATCTAGAAATTAAATTCTTGTAAAAAGCAGAGCAAGTTTAGGAGAAAGAAAATTAATACTTGAACTTGATACGAAGTTGAGATCAGTCACCAACTCCAACAATTTATTTCGACTTTCGGCAGTTAAACTCTTTAATAGTCGTTATCATAAAATAACGTCCTAATACACGTTTCCCGGGTCCTAAAACAAATAATGCTTACAACTAAAATAATGACACAGGCCATGAACATGAATGAAAATATAATGAAACTGTAACCAGAAATTAAACACGTGTAGTGCGCTGAATTTGTAGAGAAACCAAACCATTCGCCGTGCCTAATTTAGCTCAGCTCGTTGCATCGCGACTGTAGTACAGGTCAAGTGTCTTTGCAGGTATACGGTGGAGGAGTTCATGTGGGAAGATACGAAGCAAAATCCATGCCAAATCAAGCTACTGAAAGATGTTGCGAGTATCATAAGCACCTTGAGTCACGAATTTTCTCTCGAATTTATCTAGGAACTCCAGATAAAGCTGAAAAACGATGTCATGAAGAAAATCAAATTGCAGTTCCTAATACAAAACTTATATATTCGATAGCCTATCAAAGCTGCGATAATGAGAGTGTGAGAGAGAAAACCAGATCCTCCAAAGAAGGTGCTTCCTCTCCGACATTGGCTTTCATTGCTTGAACATCTTTTCCGATGGCATAGTTTGCATATAGCTGAAATAAAGAAAAACAGGGTTTCAGAACGAATAACACTAGTACTTGACTACTTATAAAGTGAGCGAGACCGTTGCTTTATTTAGAACTTCTCAATTGGACCTGATTCGACACATCAGCATGATCTCTACGAGTCATCCCCTCAGCAATAGCACTCTGCAATGTAAATAAAGAAAGGAGAAGCTCAGAGTAAACTCTAACCTATGAGTTGTCTGCTAGTTAACAAGCAGGTTTATTATAGAAGATGGAATAAAAATTTAACAGTCATACCTTCATTAATCGAGAGAGTGAAGGGAGTACATTAATTGGTGGGTATATCTATTCAGAAAACAAAGAAAGGTTTATAAGAAAACATACTATTCGAACCTGATTCCTTATGATTTACATCTATTTTGCAACTTAAGATTTTAAACTTTGAAAAGAGAGTAATTTTATCTGAACCGAATTTGACACTACGCATATGTTATAGTAGATTCTAAAACCATGTTCCATGATGAATATTGTTTCAGTAACCTGTCGATTGTGGAGTTGTCTATCAATATATATCTGCCCTTCAGTAATATAACCCGTAAGATCAGGTGTAGGATGCGTGATATCTGGTTCAAAGAAAATAAGCAAACAATTAGAATATTAAATAACCGGCGTTAAAACTTAGAAGAATGCTACATTTTGCGGTTTGCCTCTTACCATCATTAGGCATCGTCACAATAGGAATTTGGGTGATGGAACCTTTTCTTCCTTCTATACGCCCTGCACGTTCATAAATCGTTGCCAGATCAGTATACATATAAAAAGGATACCCACGCCTTCCAGGGACTTCTTCACGGGCAGCAGATACAAAACATGACGAATGACATCAGTCCAGCATTAGCAAATGTAATAATCTGAAAGTGCATCCATAGCCAGGTTATAAGAGTTAAGGTCATTCTAAGTAACTGTAAAATGGATTACATTCCGTTTCTAAATTCATTTCTAGCTACCGAAAATAGGGGTGTAAACGAGCCGAGTCGAGCTCGAGTATTGCTGAGCTCGACTCGACTCGAAAATTTTGGAATGGAGTTCAACTCGAAAACTCGGTAGCTTAAACGTTCAAGCTCGACTCGAACTCGAAATCCTGAACTGAAGCTCGTGAGCAGCTCGAAAAGGTTCGAAATAAAAAAAATTAAAACTTAACTCGATCGAAACATCAAACTCAAACCTGAACCTTAAATACATGAAAATCTTAATGTATTTTTAAAAAAAAAAAAATCAATACATAAATATTAATATTATTAATAATTTTTTTTTAAAATAAAATCTTAATATATTATATTTTCGAGCTGCTCACGAGCTTTTTGAGTCGAATATCAAGTAGCTCGTTTTGACTCGTTAAGAACTCAAGTCAAGCTCGAGTTCGAGTCGAGTCCATTCGATCCGAGTATTTATCGAGTCTTGATCGAGTCGATCTCGAATAGCTCACGATCTGTCTCGTCTCATTTACAGCCCTTGTTGCGGAAGACGGCTATCGGATAGAGTAAAATCGCAACTGATAATTTGAGAAAATAAAAATGAAGATAAAAGAGATACAAAATTTACGTGGAAAACCCCTAAATAATATAGGGTAAAAACCGCGGGCAACAGTAGAAGAATTTCACTATGAGAAAATAGGAATTACAACTTCTCTCGATCTACCAAGGAGAAAACAATGATAATTCTCTTTTTGATAAAAAAGAGAAAACAACTATCAAGAAACTCTCTAAATTCTCTAGTATTAGAAGAAAACTAGAATGCTTTGGGATGGTTTTGAAACTAAATGAGCTAAAGTATTTATAGTTGAAACTTGAGGACTAATCTTGTAAATACTCTAAAGTTTAGGGACTCAATTTGGTAGTTATGCCTTTATTATTTCAACAATTTGCAGCTACTTTATTGACTCCACAATTCCACTTGCACACTTGCACATTTGGTGCATTAATGCACCGAATAATTTGTTGAAATTTCAATAATCTCCCACTTGAAGATTTGATTGGAACAATCATATCTTCACACCATTCTTTCTACGTTGTACCATCATGTTGCTTACGTCTCTGACAGGCCACAAGAGGATCGACACCAGGTAAATTTATCAGTGTTGATCGCCTTCGTCATGAAATCTGCTATGTTGTCTTTGGTATGGATCTTCTGCATATCTACCGTCCCTTCTTCCACCTTTTCACGAATGAAATGGTACTGAACTCGTATGTGCTTTGTCCTTGAATGAAATGCTGGATTTCTTGCTAGATGCAAGGCGCTTTGACTGTCACAAAACAGAGAGACATACTCTTGATTGTGCCCAAGCTCCTCCAATAGTATCTTCAACCAAATTGCTTCTTTATTGGCTTGTGTAGCTGCTACATATTCTGCTTCTGTTGTGGATGTAGCCACAACTGACTGCAATTTTGAAACTCAGCTTACAGCTCCACCAGCAATTTTGAACACATAATCCTGTAGGAGATTTGCTTTTATCCAAATTCCCTGCATAGTCAGAATCTACATACCAATTGATTAGTAAGTTTGATTCTCCGTAACATAAATGCAATATTTGAGGTCCCTTTGATGTATCTAAGGATCCTCTTTACTGTATTCCAATGTTCTTTGCCTGGATTCACCATGTACCGACTAACCACTCCCACTGCTTGTGCAATGTCTGGTCTTGTGCATATCATAGCGAACATTAAACTTCCCACTGCTGATGCATACGGTACTCGAGACATCTCCATCCTCTCTTCTTCTCTGCTAGGACTCATACTGGAGGATAAATTGAAGTTAATAGGAAGATGGGTAGAAATTGGCTTACAATCTTGCATGCTGAATCGTGACAAGATCTTCTTCAAGTAATTCTTTTGTGAAAGCCAAATCTTCCTATTACTTATGTCTTGGTGAATTTGCATCCCTAGAATCTTGTTTGCTGATCCCAAGTCCTTCATTTCAAATTCCCTAGCCAGTTGTGCCTTCAATTCGTCAATATGATCTTTGTTGGGTCATGCAACCAACATGTCATCCATATACAACAACAATATAACAAAATCGTTATCACCAGACATCTTGAAATAAGCACAAGGGTCTGTATTAAGTCTGTTGTATCCAAGACACATAATGAAAGAATCAAATCTCTTATACCAACACCTCGGCGCCTGCTTTAGACCGTACAGAGATTTGTTCAACCTACAAACCAAGTTCTTCATTTCTTTTTCTTCAAAACCTTCAGGCTGGAGCATTTAAATCTCTTCTTCAAGATTTCCATGAAGAAAAACTGTTTTAACATCTAACTGCTCTAGATGTAAGTTCAATGTAGCATACATTGCCAAAACTACTCGAACTGTTGTTAATCGAACCACAGGAGAAAATATTTCATTGAAATCAATACCTTCTTTTTGAGCATATCCTTTGACCACCAGTCTTGCACGATACCTCTCAACTTGATCGTCACCATTTCGCTTGATTTTGAAGACCTATTTGTTACCAATTGGCTTCCTTCCTTGTGGTAGTGGCACAAGGTCCCATGTATTATTTTTATGAAGGGCTTCGATTTATTCTTGCATTGTCATCATCCACAGTGAAGCATCTGAGCTGTTTATTGCCTCCTGGTATGTTGATGGCTCACCGTCCTCTGTTAAAAGACATTACGCAATATTACCTTCTATAACATAATCTGAGTGTCAATTGGGACGTCTTCTCACACGATCTGATTGATGAGTTGTTGGAGCTTCAAAACTCTCTGGTTCTTGTTCATCATGTGCTGGTTCTGTTTCAGAAGAATCTCCTTGTTCAACCTCCTTTTCCACATGTATCTGTGTAGTCTTTGAATTTTCAGCGCTATCATAGTCTTTTTTTCTTTGTAGTTTATCTTCTACAAAGATAACATCCATGCTGATGATCACTTTGCGGCCAGTATGATCCCACAAGCGATACACCTTGACTCCATCAGCATATCCCAAGAATTTGCATTTCCTGGATTTTGGATCCAGCTTTGAGATTTCTTGGGAGTTGTACATCACGTACACAATACTTCCAAATACATGGAGGTTTGAATAATCAGCTGGTTTACCAGTCCACATCTCTATTGGTGTCTTCAGCTCTATTGCAGTTGATGGAGCTCGATTCACCAAATAACAGGCGGTATTGACTGCTTCTGCCCAGAATGATTTTTCTAGGCATGCATCCCTCAACATTGCTCTTGTTCTTTCTAACAAGGTTCTGTTCATCCGCTCTGCCACTCCATTTTGTTGAGGAGTGTTCGCCCTGTGAACTGTCTTTTGATGCATTCTTTCCTGCAAAAGTCATCAAATTCTTCGCTTGTGTATTCTCCTCCATTATCTGTTCTGAAACACTTGATCTTATTTCCAGAATCAAGTTCCACCCACGCTTTGAAGTTTTTGAAAGTTGAAAACACGTCTGACTTCTTCTTAATAGGGTGCACCCAACATCTCCTAGAGTAGTCATCAATAAATGAGAAAAAGTATTTTGCTCCACTTAGGGATGTTACTGGTGCTTTCCATACGTCAGAGTGAACCAATTCTAGAACACTTTTGCCTCTAGAATTTGATGTGTTGAATTTCAACCGGTGCTGCTTACTTGTTATGCAATGCTCACACAAAGTAAGTGATACCTTTGTTAAGCCTGGAAGTAGCTTTTGCTCCACAAGGACTTTCATTCCTTGTTCTGACATGTGTCCAAGTTTCTTATGCCATAGCATTGCAGAATTTGAACTACATGAGGCAACAGAGGCTTCTGCTTCTAGCAATGTCTCTCCCTTCAGCATGTACAAGTTTGCAGCTATCTTTTCACCTTTCAGCACCACAAGCGCTCCACGGAACACCTTCATGATTCCTTTCCGTGTTTCAATCTTGCTAGCATTATTATCCAACAATCCGTTGGATAATAAATTTTTCTTTAAGCCTTTCACGTGTCGCACATCTCGAACAACTTTAATTGTTCCATCATACATCTTCAATTTTATGGTTCCAACGCCAACGATCTCTATGGCATGATCATTGCAACTATACACAGATCCTCCTGAGACAGGTTCATAATGATGGAACTATTCTCTTCTTGAGGTCATGTGATATGTTGCTCCCGAATCAATGAGCCATATATCTGCAAATCTTTTTCTGCCTTCCACGGTGGTTGACGTTTCACAGCATAGAGCATCTCCATCATCTGAAGTGTTTGCGGTATTGCCTTGTGGATTGGAGTTTTTATTTAGATTCCAACAATCCTTCTTCAAGTGACCCTTCTTTCCACAGTTGTAACACTTTAAATTCTTCTTGCTCCTCGACTTTGATCTACCATGTTTGTAACTGCTGCTTTGGCCACATTCTGTTGATCTCCCTTTCATCGTTGTTAACGCTTCTGCTTGTTGCATATTTACTTGTCTGTCTTCCTTGTTCTTGCGCCGATTTTCTTCTTGTAGAACAGCAGCTGCAACGTCATCGAAGACTAGACTGGTGACATTACTATTTGTCAAGTTGATGATGAGTTGATCGTACGAATCCGGTAGACTTTGAAGTAGAAGTTCAGCACGTTCTTGTTCTCCTATTTTACAGCTTAAGGATGTAAGCTGAGAAAATAAGGTGTTCAGTGTATTTAAGTGCTCCGTCACTGAAGTAGATTCTGGCATACGGAGAGTGTACAATTTCCTCTTAAGGAAAATTTTATTGTGCAGCGATGTGGCCTCGTACAATTTGGTGAGATGATCACATATCTCCTTAGCTGTCTTCTTCTCCTCGATGCTTGACAATACTTCATCTGCTAATGCTAGATGAAAGTTTGCCATAGCATTCCCGTCCATCTCGTTCCATTTGATGTCATCTGCGAAATCCACCAGCCTTTCATTGATAGCCGCTAAACACCAGTCTTTCCTTAGGATGTCCTTCATCTTTAATTTCCATAATGAGAAATTTCTCCCATTGAATTTTTCAATATCAAATTTCGTTGACATAGCTTCTTTTACGGATAGCTCCCACTATTTCACTATCGTGAATAGTTCTCTGGAACCTTCAAAGAATGAGTAATAACTTCTTGTTTTCTTATGTTGGAGGATCCACCTTTTGGTGGCAACCACAAAGACAATAAGCAGATATTACACACTCTAATCTAGCTCGGATACCAATTGTTGCGGAAGACGACTATCGGATAGAGCAAAATCGCAACTGATAATTTGAGAAAATAAAATGAAGATAAAAGAAATACAAAATTTACGTGGAAAACCCCTAAATAATATAGGGTAAAAACCACGGGCAACGGTAGAAGAATTTCACTATGAGAAAATAGGAATTACAACTTCTCTCGATCTACCAAGGAGAAAACAATGATAAATCTCTTTTGATAAAAAGGAGAAAACAACTCTCAAGAAACTCTCTAAATTCTCTAGTATTGGAAGAAAGCTAGAATGCTTTGGGATGATTTTGAAGCTAAACGAGCTAGGGTATTTATAGTTGAAACTTGATGACTAATCTTGTAAATACCTTAAAGTTTAGGGACTCAATTTGGTAGTTATGCCTTTATTATTTCAACAATTTGTAGCTACTTTATTGACTCCACAATTCCACTTGCACACTTGCACATTCGGTGCATTAATGCACCGAATAATTTGTTGAAATTTCAACAGCCCTAACCGAAAATACCTATGAAAATGCTGAAGAATACAATAGGATTACTTTTGACTTTTTTCAGTTAAAAGTAAAGAGATGTTCGATGATCATCAGCAGAATGTTATTTTCCAGTACAGGGATGATTTGACAAAGAAATTACATGCCAGATATCCTAGCAGCTGAACAGCAATAAAGCACGTGTACCTCTCGAAGTGCATCTGCATAAGAACTCATATCTGTCAGTATAACCAGAACATGTTTCCCACATTCATAAGCCAAATACTCTGCAGTTGTGAGGGAAATTCTTGGTGTGATAATTCGTTCAATTGTGGGGTCATTGGCCTGAAAACACATTAAGCAAAGTGGTTCAAGAGAAGAAAAATAAAATCCAGAGGAATAGGACTAATTTCTTGATAAGAATGCTCGGTTATTTTCAAAGAGAATAAATCATGGTTATATAAACAGCTATAGTTTGAATTGCTATGCCAGAAAAAGAAAAATGATGAGAGTAAGAAATTAATTCAGGGAAATTACCAGGTTCAGAAAAAGGGTAACTCTCTCCATGGATCCATTTTCCTCAAAACCTCTCTTGAAAAATTGGGCTGTCTCCATGTTCACCCCCATAGCAGCAAACACAATGGCAAAATTGTCTTCTTCCAGATCCTAAAAATCAATCCAGGGAAAGTGCAATAGAAGATTTTAAAACCGGGGGGAAGGAGAAACATTAAAGTAGAATAGAAGATGTGAACAGACGTCTAATCTCCAAAATAATGTGTACTGGTTCAATCCAGTTCCTAAAACCAAAATTATAGAAATCCATCAAGCAGAGTCAAGTATATTTTCATTTATATCAAGTTAGGCAGTGCAGACATGCATCGAGGAGATTATCAGACTTCTCCCAGCGCTTTACAAGGCCCGCCTGACGACAAATTTGAGCAGCTATTTCATTATGAGGAAGACCAGCAGCAGAAAAAAGAGGAAACCTCTGTCCAAGAGCAATAGAGTTCATGACATCAATCGTTGAAATCCCTGTCTGGATCATCTCTTCAGGGTAAGTTCTCTCACTAGGATTAATGGAGCTCCCTGAGGACAAAAGCGGAAATTACAATGATAGATAAGCTGATTCTTACTTCAACTACTAGAATATCAGTCTCCTTCATGCACTCACCAGAATATCTAAGTATGCTTCCGGCAAAATAGGAGGGCCATTGTCAATGGGTTTCCAGAGCTGCTAAATTTGCGCCATAGCATATCCAATGACACGGCGTTTTTAAAACCTGTTGAACATACATTAGAAGGGGCTCAACAATTAACAGCCATTAAAAATGACTAAACAGACCATCATTACTTTCTGAAAAGTTTAAAATCACAAAAAAAAAAAAAAAGAGAGATTAAAGACAACTATTCGGTGTTCCAAGAATTTCTTATTTTACAATGCTTGCCTCATTCATGTTTAACTATAAGTCAGTTATGAAACAGCTCCAAGCACATATATCACTCAAAAATGGGGAAAAAATACTGTAAAGCTAACCATTTTATTTACCATTCCTAGTTCTGCAAGTCATAGTAAAAATTTAACCTATAGTACTGAAAAAAAGCTTATTACCACTCCTGTAAATTGCACAGTTGTGTATTTGTTGTCGATTCCAGATATTCCTTCAAAAACCTGAAAAGGATAAAGGGAAAAGAATAATGCATCCTGAATCCATTCCAGAATCAATTGTCACCTAATGCTTTTGCTTTCAGGAATTCATCTCTCATGATATTGACATTACTAGACTTTAATAAAAAAATATTTTATGTCAGGACCGCTGTTCTCCTCCACATTATTTAACCCATATCCATCTGCACTTCAAATAACTACAGATCTTTGTATATGTCATTATATAAAACTAGCAAAAAGTTCTTTTTCCTATGTAGCAGCATTCATGGTTGCTTGATTGAAAGAAAACCTGCACAATTGCTTTCTCCCCATCTACTTCCAGTACTTGACCACATCTAGTTGATCCATCTCCCAACCTAATATTGACAATCTCCTGAAACTTTGGACCCTGAAACCATATTCACATCATATTGTCAAACTTTCAGTGTGAGCTGAAGATAACCAGTTAGGATAGGAGGGCCAATCTACCTTTGTCAAGAATCACCAATGGTCCCGCAACACCAGACACAGTTCTATACTCTGAAAACAAAAATTCCCTAATTAATGTTCTGTCTAATCATCATGCTAACTATAACTGGAAATTTTCAGCAGCATATCTCATTATAATGTTGAAATTCAAAAAGCACATGGCGTGGAAATTCAATGCATGGGCGGCTACACAATTCAACAATAATTAGGTTGCCTAATTTTGTTGAATTTGGGCAAGGGTTAATCACCAAATTGAGCCATTGTATTTTAGGGTAATTACAAGATTAGTCCCTAAGTTTCAACTATAAATACCCTAGCTCATTTAGCTTCAAAATCATCCCAAAATCTTCCAGTTCTCTCTCAAGTGTGTTTTGTAAACACTTGTAATTTTTCTCTTCAGTAAAAGATCTGCAGCAGTCCGGAGACGTAAGCACAATTGGCTGAACTCCGTTATCAATTTTTCGGGTATTATTTTTCCGCTTTTATTTCGTATTCTCACTAATTTAGCTATAGGGAAATTACTTGTTCTCGTTATATTTCCTAACAACTGGTATCAGAGCTTTTGGTTGTGAATTTTGTCAATTTTTCTGCGAGGTTACTATTCATATGAATAGTGAATTTCGTGAATAGTGAAATTCGGTCGGCGATACGAGTTTGTCGACGGAGGTGTTCTAATACACGGCGGTTCACAGAAATTGTCAAAAACGATCCAAAGAAGCCAGATTCGAGTGGGAGCGATGGCTGCAGACGAAGGGAAGGTGAAAATTGAAAAGTTCGATGGTGCGGACTTTGGATTTTGGAAGATGCAAATTGAAGATTTTCTGTACCAGAAAAATCTATATCAACCCCTATCAGGAAAACAACCAGAGGGCATGAAGAATGAAGACTGAGCTCTTCTTGACAGACAAGCCCTCGGAGTTATCCGACTGAC
Source organism: Hibiscus syriacus (assembly GCF_006381635.1). Lineage (NCBI taxonomy): Eukaryota > Viridiplantae > Streptophyta > Magnoliopsida > Malvales > Malvaceae > Hibiscus > Hibiscus syriacus. The sequence continues at coordinate 3,870,921 of NW_024062765.1, forward strand.
GTTATCCCGCAATGTTGCTTTCAACATAGCAAAGAAAAAGACCACGGCGGGTCTTTTGGCTGCTCTCTCCAGTATGTATGAGAAGCCATTGGCCTCAAACAAAGTTCATTTGATGAGGCGATTATTCAATTTGCAGATGGCGGAAGGGGCATCGGTGGCACAACACCTAAATGAAACTCAACACAATCACAACCCAGTTGAGTTCAGTGGAAATTGAATTCGATGATGAAGTTCGAGCTTTAATTCTCTTATCATCTCTACCAGACACTTGGAATGCTACCGTTACAGCAGTCAGTAGTTCGTCGGGAAACAACAAATTAAAATACGACGATGTTCGGGATCTAGTACTGAGCGAAGAAATTCGACGGAGAGAATCGGGTGAAGCATCAACCTCCTCAGCCTTGCACACGGAGTCCAGAGGGAGAACTTCAGAAAGGAATTCAAATCGTAGCAGATCGAAATCCAGAAGGGGAAAATCAAGAACAGGAAATAAAGATTTTACTAGTTATAATTGCGGCCAGAAGGGTCACTTCAAAAGAGATTGCCGAGCACCGAAGAAAAATACCGGCGCACAGGAATCTGCCAACGTGACAGAGGAGACAGGTGATGCCATGATTCTAAGCGTCAACAGTCCGATTGAATCATGGATCTTGGATTCAGGGGCATCTTTCCACTCCACCCCATGCCAAGAAATCATGGAGAACTATGTCAGTGGTGATTTTGGGAAGGTTCATCTTGCTGATGATGAAACCTTGAAGATCGTCGAAAAAGGAGATATCCGACTAAACCTGCCAAACCAGACCACCTGGAAGCTGACAGGAGTGAGACATATTCATGGCCTCAAAAGAAATCTGATTTCTGTTGGACAGCTTGATGGAGAAGGATATAGTACAACCTTTTCAGGCTGTGAATGGAAGATTACCAAAGGAGCACTCGTCATTGCTCGTGGTAAGAAGACTGGTACTCTCTATGTAACCTCAAATTTAGAGAATATCATTGCAGTAGCAGATGCTGATGGAAAATCAAACCTATGGCACCAAAGGCTTGGCCATATGAGCGAGAAAGGGATGAAGATACTTTTGTCAAAAGGGAAGCTGCCGGATCTAAAGAATGTAGATGTCGGACTATGCGAGGATTGCATCTTTGGAAAATAAAAGAAAGTCAGCTTTACAAAGATTGGCAAGACTCCCAAGGCAGAAAGGTTAGAATTGATTCATACTGATGTATGGGGACCATCCCCAGTTCCATCTCTTGCAGGCTCACTATATTATGTCACCTTCATCGATGATTCAAAGAAGGAAGGTGTGGGTTTATTTTCTGAAGAAGAAATCAGAAGTCTTTGATACCTTCAGAAAATGGAAGGCCATGGTGGAAAATGAGACTGGTTTGAAAGTCAAGCGGTTGAGGTCTGACAATGGAGGAGAGTACAGAGACAGTAGATTCAGAGATTTCTGCGCAAACAATGGGATCAAGATGGAGACAACAGTTCCCATAACACCACAACAGAATGGTGTAGCAGAGCGCATGAACAGAACTCTAAATAAACGTGCCAGAAGCATGATGATACTGTAGATGCTCGTTTTGTCCGAGCTTATAGCAGATTAGACAATTCGAATCAAGCCCAACATGATATTTAATCCAACCCGTGCTCAGTTGGATTAGGCCACTAAGACAGGCAGTTTTGAGCAGGAAAAGAGGGGGAACGGTTTGTAGAGAGTGGGGGGTATTTTGAGTTATCAAAAAACTGTAAATGGGGGGATGGTCAGTTTTTTAAGATAATAACCACTCATCAACAGGGAGGAGGGAGGAAAAAAAACAGAGAGGGAAAATCGATTGGAGAACAAAAAAAAAACAGTATTTGTGAATCAAAGAATGTAACAGCGGGTTTTTTACCCATTTTTCTTCTGAAATCAAGCAATACAAGCAGTACATTCATTCCTTATTTTCTTTCGATCAACAACTCAACAGCATAAAACAAAGCATTTTCAAGAAATTGAAAACAAGAGGAGTTCGATTCATTACCTTAACGGAATAAGGAGCTAACTTCGTAAAAAAGAGAATCTCACCAGAGCCATCGGGGTAAGCCTCCGAGTATTCATCATAGCCCTAAGGTTGTTGTGTTGTTTATTTTTAGGGATTAGATTTACATTAAATGGTATATTGGAGGATTTCATAAACATGAAAGTGAGAATGCCCAAAAATCATTCGATTAAAATTTTGAGAGAAGATTAAAACAAGAACCATTCGAAAGATAACATAGAATAGTAAAGGGCGAGAGAGAAAGAGTTTACCTTGACCAAGCGTCGGGGGTCGCGTTCTTAAGCCAACCGAGTGTTTGCATGTGGGTTTCGAGGTTGAGGTTCTAGGTCGTTTAGATTGTTCGTTGAGTGTTTAGAGTTCTGTTTGTTGAGCTTTAGAGAAGGTGGCCATGGCCTCTAGTCCAGTGTAGTCGCCGAGGGAAAGAAAGGGGAAGAAGAGAGTCGATTAGGAGAGAATGGAGATGGGATTACGGCTGGGACATGTTACAAGTGAATTTAGAGTTTAGCTATTACCCTAAATTTTGTGTATGGATTCATTGAAACGACAGTGTTTAAGGCTGCCAGATTTGGCATAGTGGTGGTTTAGGTCTATTAGTTTTAACCGTTTCTCATTTTAATCCTTAAATTGATATTTCCGTATTTTTAATTTTGCTTCCATATTTTACGCACATTTAATTTAAGTCCTTAATTGGTAATGTATTTAGTTTCTGTTGTTTAGATATTTCACCTTTAATTTTCGCATGTTTCGTTGTAGTCCTTAATACGAATGTTTCTGTGTTTTTTAGTTTAATTTATTTATTTTAAATGCGTTTAATTTTAGTCCAATTTGTGCTTGTATAATTTTTGCAATTTTTAACATTTGACCCTTGTGTTTTGCATGTTCTATTTTAGTACATTTAGTGTGTTTAATTGAATTTTGCATTGATTGTATTTCTGACCCATTACTTTTAAAATTTTATTTTGAGGCCATTTGTTTACTATTTTATGTATGTTGGCAAGGTTAATATAGACTAAGTGTATACATGTATATGTTATTTCAAGCATATTGTTCTTACGCATGTATTTAGGTATAATTAATTATGTATGATATCCTCATGAGCATAACTCGACATATTACATAATTGGATTAAGGGTAATATATACTTTTAATTTAAAATTGTTTTAAGTGGGCAGTCATAACTGATTTGAGGTCCGCTTTTAATGATTTTAAAATAAAAGTGTATCCCGAAAGTGAAACCAAAAAGTTGATTCGTCACCTAAAATTTGGGAATGAAAGAAAAAGAAATGTTCGTTTATTTAAATATATCGAGAAAAGGTTGTTATATCTTTAAGATCTGGTCTCGATATTTGTAAATAATCGAACATTCTTTGTCTTTCTAAAACGACTCGGTAATTTTAATTTAATTTATTTGAGTGCTTTTGAATGTTTTAAATTTATATTTTTATTTTATGGGATCAAAAATCAAATTGAATTCGAATTTGTAAAGTTCAATGCAAGGACATTAATTAATCGATTAGGTACCGATTTAGGGCGTTGTGGGGGTGCTAATCCTTCCCCACACGTAACCGACTCCCGAACTCGGATTTTGGTAACGCAGACCTCGATTTGTTATTTTAATTAAAATTAATTTTTATTTAAAATGACAAAGCATTTTTTGGTGCCCAATCACACCCTAATCAAAGATTGGTGGCGACTCTTTGAACCGTATTTTTTGATCATAAAGGAAATCCAAAAATTTTCGAAACGAGAGGTTTTTTAAATCGCATTTGTTTTTTTAATTAAAAAGAGATAATTAAGAATTAATGTGGTTTTTTAAAATTTCACTTTCTCACATTTAAGAAAAACCGTTTCGACAGCTTGGCGACTCCGCTGGGGACTTTTTTTTAGAGAGTCAAGCCGATAGTCGATTAATTAATTGTCTTTGCAATTGAAAATTACAAATTCGTTTTAATTTGATTTTTGATCCATTGTTTGGTTTTTAATAATTTTTGTTTGTTTGTATTTTGATTTCTTTAATTTAATTCGATTGACAATTAAATAGTTGTACTAATCTGTTTGCTAATGGTTTCAGATTTAGGAAATTTTGAGTGTTTTTATTGTGTTTTTCGCTTTTCCTCACACACTGCACAGTTGCATTATCATAACATGAGCTAAAACCCCGCTCTGTCCTATTTAAGTAGGAGTGAGAGACTATGCCCTCGTGTGGTTTTCACCTCCGCATGGGATAGTGGATCGCTCCTGGAGCTCACGCCTTATGGTCCTCGTGATGGTAATCACCTCCGCATGGACATAAGGAGGTGTGTTCCCTCGAAATTGAACTCGATCCCCTAAAGCCTATGATGGGCTAGGATTGAGGGTTTGGCAGCCTAAGGGGGCACCGACAAGGACAATTCGAGAACCTATTACTTTAGAACCAAACCCAGCATATAGTGAATATAGAGCCCGAACTTAGGTTGAGCCAAACCCGAGTCTTAAGAATCCCGTGAGGAGGGTACACAAGGAAAAGCTTTTTTGAGTCATTTATTTTCGTTTTTTCGAATAAATGCATGCGAATTAGATATCATGCGGTTAGGTTTATTTTTTGAATAAGTATGTGAATTAGATATCATGCGGTTAGGTTTTCTTTTTGTGAATAACGAGGCATGGGGTAGATATCATGTTGGGTAGGATCTGATAAAGCATGATTGGGTAGTCAGCATATGTGGGTAGGATTTTTGAACAAATTATTATCCTGAATTAATTGTTTTATGTTTACTAACAGATCTTTTGTTGTTTTTGCCTTGTTTCTTTTCTGTTTTGCATTGCATTGTCCATTACATGGTGTTGATTTGGGGTCGATGTCCATATAGAAGACCAGTAATATGGAACGAACGGTTCAGAAAGAGGTTGAGGACAATGCAGATGTTCTGAGGTGGTCGGAACAGTCCCAATTGACCAATGGAGACAGCATGATGCCTGAATACGTATCGGAGTTATTTGGTTATACTCACATCAACGTGCGTCAGAATGATCTAAGTGAGCTAAAGGAGATATGGGGAAGATGGGAAGCAGCCGATAAGGAGATGTTTTATCAGTTGTACGGCGATATTCCTTATCTTCTGGATGTTCCTATTGACAGAAATTTGTTTAGAGCATTGGCGCAGTTCTGGAATCCGGCTTATAGCTGTTTCACATTTGGTAGAGTAGACCTGATACCAACAATAGAGGAGTATCAAGCATTGGTCCGTTGTCCGAGGTCCCAGATAGATAGAATATATACCAAGCTGCCAGTCACTCCTTCATTTAAGAAGAAATTACTATTGATGACCGGAATGAGTGAAGATTGGGTAATCAGAAACATTAAGTAGAAGGGAGACAGTGAGTGCATCTCTTGGGCTGCTCTGAAAGAAGTAATTGCTCATCATCCTGATAAGAGAAAGAAGCTTGACTTGTTTGCTTTAGGGATTTATGGGCTTGTTATTTTTCCAAAAGTGTTAGGATATGTAGACGTATCAGTTGTTGACCTGTTTGAAAGATTAGACAAGCGCGTGGATCCTGTTCCAGCTAATCTAGCTGAGACGTTCCGGTCTTTGAGTTCTTGTAGGCGCGAGGGAGAAGGACGCTTTATAGGATGTGCGCCTTTGCTGCTAGTGTGGATTCTGAGTCATTTCAAACATGTTGAAAGAGCACCAGGACGAGTATTTCTAGACGGTTTCTCACCTTTGAAGGATTTTCTTTCTAAAGAGTGGCCTGGGGTTTTACCGAAGAAAATGGATGGTCATCTTCAAGGATATCAGGGATGGAGATATTTTGTGGCGAGCTTCGTGGAATACCTCTTCGGATATACTTTACCGATGTGGAGAGCGAGATTGGGTTCCTTTGCCAGGTATATGGGGTTCTGTTAGGTATGCTCCGCTACTAGTTTCCAGACAGTATGGATCGAGGCAGTTCATTCCAGCCACGTGGGACTTGGTAGGGTCAGATTTTGCATTCAAAGGAGATCAGTATAAGGGTAAAGTTAAAGGGGTTGCTGAGGCCTGAAAGCAAACTCGTCGCGTGAATTTGTTTACCTATGATCTCGAGTTGTCTCAAGAGTACGAGCAGTGGAGAAGCGGTCGAGTAAATGACAATATCCCGATGGTGAATCCTGAAAATATTCAGCCGGTGGAGGAACAGTTGAGAGTGGTGCCATCTCCATTAGAGTTAGCCAAGCGCGATTTCGAAGCAGAACGGAAACAATGGAGAATGACTTTGCAGAAGCTAGAAGATGATGTGTATCAAAAGGGATTGGAGATTGACATTCAGAAGAGTAGAGCAGATCGAATTGAAAAAGTAGAGAAGCAACTTCGGCTAGACTTTGACGATCTTCGGTCAACTTATCAGCGAATGGTAAAAGCTCAAGTAGGTTCTAGCTCGAGTAAGTCGGTCGAATTGAGGCAAGAGGTGAGCCTCAAAAGAGTAGCTGGAGAGAGTCAAGAAGAGCTCAAGCAAAGCAGGCACCAAGTGAAAATTTTATCGAAAGAAAAGGATTCTTTAGAGCAGCGGTTATAAAAGAGTCAAGCCCAGAATGAAAAGTTGAAGGAGAAAATTTCAAGTTTAGAGACTGCATTACGACGATATCGAAACAAGGAAGGTAGCTCGAGCCAGGGAGAGGTTGAAAGTCTGAAAAAACAAGTGAGTGAGCTTGAAGCCATGGTTCAAGATTTTCAGAGGCAAGCAAGTGAGTTATCGATAGTTCCTTATGAGGGGGATATACAGTGGCGTTTTCGGTGGGAGCGAGCTCAGGCGAGAGTTAAGCAAATAGAGGACTTTATTGCTTGTTACCTAGAACACGCGCGGGGAATAGCTCAATATTTGGTCATTCTATCTGAGGAAGCCGCTGATGTGACTGAAGAACTAGATCCTGAGGCTGAAGAAAACCAGAAGATTGTAGAGTTACTAGCACACGTACAAGAAATAGGAGAGATGGTGCAAATTTATTTGTGATATATTTCAACTTTGTAATTGAACGTCGTTCTAATATAAAGAGTTGTTCTAAGGAGTCGTTCCAAGATCAACACCCTGCATTTTGCATATGCATTTTTAATGCATTTAATTTTTGCATCGCATTTTATTCATTCATAATCATATATTTTATATTCATTAATAAATATCAGCGATAACAAAATGACTCTGTGACAGAGTAATACTGGAAAATCCCAAGCATACCTACAGAACCAGGAAGAAAGTTATGGAAGACAAACTTGCCCAAATTGAGAAGGCTCAGTTGGAGTTACAAGATAATATCAAGAAAATGCAAGAAGATATGATGAATGCCCAAAAGGAGATGTTTGCTAAGTTTGCGGGTATGTTGGAAGGAAGAAATCCAGAACATGGGAAAAGCCCTATACCAGAAGGTGTAACTGAAGACCCACTTCATCATCCAGGGTTAACCCCAGAACAATCCCAGAATGTTCAAGTGACCCCTGTTCATGTCGGGAAGGCGCACATTAATCCAGTCGGTGCTTCTGTTAACGTACAGCCTGGATCTAGTTCGTATCAGGAAGAACATCAATATCATCAAGTTTCGGACCTTGATGAAGAAGCCAAGAAGGACCAAAACAATCTGTTGGAAGAGAAATGGAAGCAGTTAGAAAAAGAGGTCAGAGCCATGAAGGAAGATACCAGTGTCTATGGATTTGACGCAAAAGAGTTAAGTCTAGTTCCCGATCTGGTCTTGCCTCCAAAGTTTAAAGTTCCTGACTTTGAGAAGTTTGATGGTACTAGGTGTCCCTCTGCGCATATCACGATGTTTTGTAGGAAGATGACCGGATACATAGGGGACGATCAATTGTTGATACACTGCTTTCAGGAAAGCTTAACTGGCTCGGCAATCCGATGGTATAACCAGCTGAGTAGAGCTAATATTAAATCATGGAAAGACTTGGCTAAGTCCTTTCTTGAGCAATACAAACATGTGAAAGATGTTAGGCCCAACAGGATGATGTTGCAAGGAATGGAAAAGAAGTCTAACGAGAGTTTTAGACAATATGCTTAAAGATGGAGAGATGTAGCAGTGCAAGTCCACCCGACATTGGAAGAGGAGGAAACAAATATGCTTTTTGTTAACACCTTAAAGGCTCCTTTTTTCTCGCATCTTATCGGTAATCCTTATCGAAGTTTTGCTGATGTAGTTACGGCGGGAGAAATGATTGAAATGGCTGTTAAGAGTGGGAAGCTCGAGGGAGGAGAGTCTAGTAAGAGACCACCAACGAGGAAAAAGGAAAACGAAGTCAGTAATGTGAGGCAGTACAATTCTAATAACATCACTGTTTCCCGTCCTCAAGGAGCAGGGTCGTCAACACAAAATGATAATAGACAAGGGGCAAGGGACCAGAGGAGAGAGAGGCCTCAATTTGACCCCATCCCGATGACTTATAAGGAATTGTTTCAGATTTTGTATGATCGACATGTGGTTTCGCCGTATCACGTGACACCAATGCAACCTCTTTTTCCCAAATGGTATGATGCTAGTGCTCAGTGTGAGTACCATGCAGGGAACCCTGGGCATTCCATTGAGAATTGTACTGCTTTTAAGAAGGTTGTCAAAGCTTTGAGAACGAGGAATGTCATCAACTTTGGTGACAGTGAGCAGCCAAATATAGCTCAGAATCCGTTGCCAAGCCATGCAGGGGCAGGAGTTAATGCGATTACTGAAGAGAAAGGAAAGAGAATTGTAAGGAATGTTGGTGATGTGGTATCACCCATGAGTTGGGTGTGGTGCCAGATGGTCAAGGTAGGATTGTTGAAGCCCAGTTTGATGGGTGAACAGTTTAACAGTGGAGAGGTGTGTCAGTATCATAACAGTGAAGGACACAGTATTCAGCAATGTCCTGACTTCCTATCTTTGGTACAAGACATGATGGACAGTAAAGAAATTGAGTTCTTTAGAGAGATTGCTGAAGAAGAGGAAGCAGAAGTTTGCGCTTCAGAAGGATCGTCTAAAGGGGTATACAATGCTAGTTGTCCTCTAATTATTACTCCCAAAAATCGAGTTGCTGAGAAGGTAGCCCCGAAAGTGGTTATTACACCTCCATCTCCATTCCCATATCGGGATAATAAACAAGTTCCTTGGAGATATGATTGCCAGATGGGAGATGTAACAAAAGAGAATGAGGAAGTAGAACGCTTTACTAGAAGCGGTAGGTGTTATTCTCTTAATCCACCTAAAGAGTCTGAGAAGAAGGTTGCAGTTGATAAAGGGAAAAAAGTGGATGTTCATATAGAAGAGGATAAGTATGTTATTAATGAACCAGTAACCGAGAGTGAAGTGGTAGAATTTTTGAAGTTTCTGAAACACAGTGAATATAGTGTTGTGGAACAGTTACACAAGTTGCCTGCCCGTATTTCTGTTTTATCATTACTTTTGAGTTCATAGGCCCATAGGAATGCTCTGTTAAAGGTTTTGAACCAGACTTTTGTTCCGAAAGAGTTGCCCATTGAAAAGTTGGATCGGTTAGTTTCCAATATACAAGCTGATAATTTTTTATCTTTTTCTGAGGATGAGATCCCTCCTGGGATGATTGGTAGTCAGAAGGCTTTGCACATTACAGTTAAATGTAAAGGGTATGTGTTGTCCCGGGTCTTGGTTGATAATGGTTCAGCTTTGAATGTGATGCCCTTAGTGACTCTGAAGAAGCTTCCATTAGATAGTACACTTATGAGAACCTGTCAAAGTGTGGTTCGAGCTTTCGATGGGACTAAAAGAGAAGTGTTGGGCAAGATTGATGTTCCTGTGAATATTGGTCCAGCAACTTATGAAGTGGAATTTCTTGTAATGGACATTATGCCTACGTACAATTATTTGTTGGGAAGGCCTTGGATTCATCAGGCCGGTGCAGTTCCGTCCACATTACATCAGAGACTGAAATTTGTTATTGATGGAAGGTTGGTATGTATTCATGTTGAAGAGGACATTATTGCTTCTGTTTCTACTACTGCTCCGTATATTGAAGTTGATGAGCAAGCCGTCGAGTGTTCTTTCAGATCGTTGGAGTTTGTCAATGCTACGTTTCTGGCCGAAGGCAAGAAGATACCAAAGCCTCGATTGTCAAACTGTACCAAGATGGGGCTTAAATTGACTCTTGGAAGAGGAGCAAAAGTTGGAAAGGGTTTAGGCCGACAGTTGCAAGGACCGGTGAATCCCATATGCCCTATTACTAAAAAAGATCGATTTGGTTTGGGATATCATCCAACTTCGAGGGATAAGATGAGGGGAATTAAGAAGGGCCAAGAAATCAGAAAGGCCAGATTGGTTGGTGAAGACCTTAGCTGGGAACCCATGACCTTCCCGCCGTTGAGTAGCATTTTCATGTCTGGGGGGCATATGTTTCAAGGGAATTCAAGGAACACTGAGACGATGGTTGAGAATGCCTTGGGAGATTTAGGCATTAATGTTATAACTGATGATGAATCCGAGGAAATGAGAGCTATGGGCATTTATCCTGCACCACCGAGCTTCGTGTTGAACAATTGGACCACGGAAGAACTGCCTGTAGTTTACAAATCTGTTACAGAGTAATGCACTGGAACTTTCTCCCTGTTGTTCATACCCTGGGGCAATAGGTGATTTTATGTAAAGGGTTAAGCTGTTTGTTTTTTCTTGCTTTCAATAAAAGATGCATTCTGTTAGTTCCAAATGGCAAACATTTTCCCATTCATTTCATTCATTCATTCATTTTTGTGTATATGTATGTATTTATTTCTTTCTATTTATTTATATGGGAAAAGATCCTCCCATATGTATATATGATATATATCTTCTTTCATTATTTTTTCAGGAGCTCAGATATCAATAATATGAATGCTAATGACTCTGACCCGGAGATTGATTTCAAAAAGCCTATATGTCAAGGGGAGATCGAGGATTATGATGATGATGAAGGATGTGAACTACCTTCTGAATTACTGAAAATGGTGGAGAATGAAGATAAGCAGATTCTACCTCATAAAGAGTCTACTGAAAGTTTGAATTTGGGGACGGATGAGGATAAGAGAGAAATAAAGATTGGTACCACTCTGTCAGTTGGAGGTCGACATGATTTGATAGAATTGCTTCAAGAATACAAAGATGTGTTTGCTTGGTCATACGAAGATATGCCGGGTTTAGATACAGAACTGGTTGTTCACAAACTACCAATAAAGCCTGAATGTAAACCGGTACAACAAAAACTGAGAAGAATGAGACCCGAGATGCTGCTCAAGATTAAAGAGGAAGTGAAGAAACAATTTGATGCCGGGTTTCTTAAAGTGACCAAATATCCTGAATGAGTGGCTAATATTGTCCCAGTACCGAAGAAGGATGGGAAAGTTCGAATGTGTGTCGACTACAGAGATCTCAACCGAGCTAGTCCAAAGGATAATTTTCCCTTGCCACATATAGACACGCTAGTGGATAATACTGCTGGAAATTCTTTGTTCTCTTTTATGGACGGTTTCTCTGGCTATAATCAAATTAAGATGAACCCTGAAGATATGGAAAAAACAACGTTCGTTACCATATGGGGAACGTTTTGTTATAAAGTAATGCCGTTTGGACTGAAGAATGCAGGGGTAACATATCAAAGGGCCATGGTGACGTTATTTCATGACATGATGCATAAAGAGATAGAAGTTTATGTCGATGATATGATAGTCAAAGCCAAGACAGAGGAAGAACATATCGGGAATTTGAGAAAGCTCTTTAAAAGACTAAAAAGATGCCAGCTAAAACTCAACCCAAATAAATGTACTTTTGGGGTGACATCTGGGAAGCTGTTGGGATTTTTAGTAAGCCAAAAAGGAATTGAAATAGACCCAGATAATGTAAAGGCTATTCAAGACTTGCCAGCCCCACAAACACAAAAAGAAGTCAGAGGATTTTTGGGGAGATTGAATTATATAGCTCGGTTTATTTCACAGCTGACGGAAAAGTGTGATCCCATATTCCGCCTTCTTCGCAAGAATAACTCAGGGGAATGGAGTGAAGACTGTCAAAGAGCTTTTGAAACAGTGAAGAGATATTTGTCGAGCACTCCAATTTTAGCGCCACCCATCTCTGGCAAACCCTTGATTCTTTATTTATCAGTTTATGAAAATTCAATGGGATGTGTGATGGGCAACGTGACCAAACTGAGAAGAAAGAAAGGGCTATCTATTATCTCAGCAAGAAGTTCACTGAATGTGAGACAAGATACTCACCCATGGAAAAGTTGTGTTGCGCTTTAGTATGGGCTACCCGAAGGCTTAGGCAATATATGTTGTATCATACTACTTGGCTTATATCCAAGCTTGATCCCTTGAAATATCTAATGGGTGTGCCTGTATTATCTGGAAGATTAGCTCGTTGGCAGATCTTATTGTCCGAGTTTGACATCCAGTATGTAAACCAGACGGCAATTAAAGGAAGTGCTATAGCGGTATTCATTGCAAGCAGGGCTTCGGAAGAATATGAGTCGTTGAGCTTTGATTTCCCAGATGAAGATTTAATGGCTATTTCGGTAGAAGAAGCAGTTGCATCCACTAGTAAATATTGGAAGTTGAACTTCGATGGTGCTTCAAATGCCATGGGAATCGGGGCAATTTTGGTCTCACCAGAGGGAGAGCATTATCCTTTCACCAGTCGGCTTGATTTTGATTGTACTAACAATATAGCTGAGTATGAAGCTTGTGTTCTGGGTCTTAGAGCTGCTGTTGAACGCAAAGTAAAAATGCTCAAGGTGTATGGAGATTCAGCTTTGGTAATATACCAGCTCAGAGGAGAATGGGAGACAAAAGATCCCAAGCTTGTAGAATACCGTAAGTTGGTTATGGAGCTTGTTGAAGAATTTGAAGAAGTAACTTTCAATTACCTCCCCAGAGAAGAGAATCAAATGGCAGATGCCTTAGCCACACTGGCAGCGGCATTTAAGATGAGCGAGCATTCAAATATGATGCCCATTGAAATGAAGGCTTATGAGTATCCAGCCCATTGTTTTAATATTGAAGAAGAAGAAGATGGAAACCCTTGGTATTATGATATCTTGCAATATATAAGGTATCAGAGTTATCCAGAACAGGCCACTGAGAATGATAAGAGAACCATTAGAAGAATGGCATCAGGGTATGTGCTTGATGGTGAGACCCTATACAAGAAAAGTCTGGATCAGGTCTTGTTAAGATGTGTGGACGCGAAAGAAGCCAAATTGATTCTTGAAGAAGTGCATGAGGGAATATGTGGTACCCATGCTAATGGGCATGTTATGGCTAGGCAGATTATGAGATTTGGGTATTATTGGTCAACTATGGAAACAGACTGTATCAATTATGCCCGAAAATGTCACAAGTGTCAGATTTATGGAGATATGATACATACTCCTCCTCATCCGTTGCACGTAATGACAGCTCCGTGGCCATTCTCAATGTGGGGCATAGATGTTATTGGACAAATTTCGTCCAAAGCTTCAAATGGTCATCGCTTCATTCTGGTAGCCATAGATTATTTCACCAAGTGGGTAGAAGCAGCTTCTTACGCAAATGTTACCCAATCTATAATATGCAAATTTTTGAAGAAGGAGATCATTTGTAGATATGGTTTGCCCGAGAGGATTATCTCCGATAATGCGTTGAATTTAAATAATAAGATGATGGACTCGGTCTGTAAACAGTTCAAAATAAAGCATCATAATTCCACCACTTATCGCCCAAAGATGAATGGGGCAGTAGAGGCGGCCAATAAGAACATCAAAAGGCTCATAGAGAAAATGACTGAGACCTATAAGGATTGGCATGAGAAGTTGCCCTTTGCTCTGTTTGCTTATCGAACTTCAGTACGAACTTCAACTGGGGCAACTCCGTTTTCTTTGGTTTATGGGATGGAAGTTGTCTTACCTATTGAGGTAGAAATTCCCTCACTTCGGATTTTGTCAGAGGTAAAGCTTGATGAGGCAGAATGGGTCCAAGCTAGGTATGACCAGTTGAATTTGATTGAAGAAAAGAGATTGAAAGCTATTTGTCATGGTCAGATGTACCAAAAACGTATGATAAGGGCACATGGTAAGAAAGTTCGCCTTCGAAAATTCCATGAGGGAGATTTGGTGCTTAAAAGGATTTTGCCTATTCAGAAGGATTTCAGAGGAAAATGGATGCCCAATTGGGAAGGACCTTATGTTGTCAAGAAGGCCTTTTCTGGGGGAGCTCTAGTCCTAACTGAAATGGACGGATCAGAATTACCATATCCAGTTAATTCCGACGCTGTTAAGAGATATTTTGCTTGAAGAAGAAATAAAAGAGAAAAAATGAGAAAAATGAGAAAAAAGAAAAATGATGGAAAAAATAAAAAGAAAAAATGGAAAAGGGAAGAAAAAATGAAAAATGAAAAAAAAATGAAAAAAGAGAAAAATGAAAAAAAAAGAAATAAAAGGAGGGTTCAGGATGAAAGCCCGAAAAGGGCGTCTTGGAACCAAAGGAGGTCTCAAGTTGAAAACCCGCAAAGGGCGACTTGAGTTGAATTTGAAATTCAGAATTTGTGCATAGTGGAAGGTTCTGAATTAATTTTGGAAGTGGAAAGAGCTCCTGATATGGGTAGTAACAATGACAGTTGGTGACCAGGGATGAGACTAAAGATTAATGAGTCTCGGTTGAAATAACCAGGAGAGATATTGAATGCACATGAGATTCAATACTGGTTTAGGGCATCCAATGATAGAGATTTGGGAGTTTAGAAGTAGTTTCATACTCTTAAGCATCATAATTTTGGAGATATTTTTGACAGAAGCTACATTTGAGACATTCTAACGGCGTGCCAGTTCAAAAGCATTTGCATTATTGATATTTGAAGACGCCTACTCTTTTGTTCTTTTGCTTTTTCCAGTTAAAAGTTTGCCATTTAGTTGCCAAAAGTGCTCTGTATTTAAGATTTTGGTAACGCAGACCTCGATTTGTTATTTTAATTAAAATTAATTTTTATTTAAAATGACAAAGCATTTTTTGGTGCCCAATCACACCCTAATCAAAGATTGGTGGCGACTCTTTGAACCGTATTTTTTGATCATAAAGGAAATCCAAAAATTTTCGAAACGAGAGGTCTTTTAAATCGCATTTGTTTTTTTAATTAAAAAGAGATAATTAAGAATTAATGTGGTTTTTTAAAATTTCACTTTCTCACATTTAAGAAAAATCGTTTCGACAGATACATGCCGGATTGCCCAAATTTCTATGGGCTGAAGCTATCAACACTGCAGCTTACCTGATCAACCGTGGGCCCTCAGTTCCTTTGGATGGCGGAATACCAGAGGAAGCTTGGAGCAAGAAAGAAATAAACCTTTCACACTTAAGAGTGTTTGGTTGTATTTCTTATGTACACATAAACTCTGCTGAAAGAAGTAAACTTGATGCCAAGTCCAAAAAATGTGTCTTTGTTGGTTACGGTGGTGATGAGTTCGGTTACCGGTTTTGGGACTACGAAAATCGAAAGATCATCAGAAGCAGAGACGTCATTTTCAATGAAAATGTGATGTACAAAGACAGGTCAACCGCAGAATCAAGTAATATCGAAGCTGAAACAAAGGAATTTGCTGAGTTCGAGGAGATTTCTGGAAATGATGTTCAGATCAGTCCTGAAACAGTTCAAGAGGAAGAACCAGGCACACCAGAACTGAGACGCTTCTCCAGAATTCCTAAACCAACCCAACGGTATTCGCCTTCTTTGCACTACTTGTTGCTGACTGACAATGGTGAACCCGAGTGCTATGATGAAGCGATGCAGGTGGATGATTCAGTCAAGTGGGAGTCTTCCATGAAAGATGAGATGGACTCACTTATGTTAAATCAGACGTGGGAATTAGCTGAATTACCACCAGGCAAGAAAGCGCTCCATAACAAGTGGATTTACAGGATCAAAGAAGAGCACGATGGGAGAAAACGCTACAAAGCAAGATTGGTTGTCAAAGGCTTTCAGCAAAAAGAAGGTATTGACTACAATGAAATTTTCTCTCCAGTCGTAAAACTGTCTACAATCAGACTGGTGTTGAAAATTGTAGCTGCAGAAATTTACATCTTGAGCAGTTAGATGTAAAGACAGCTTTCCTTCATGGTGATTTGGAGGAAGAAATCTATATGAGGCAGCCAGGGTTTCATAGAGGCAAACAAGAAAAACCTGGTATGCAGGTTGAAAAAGAGCTTGTATGGTTTAAAACAAGCTCCTAGACAGTGGTACAAGAAGTTTGATAGTTTCATGAGTAGCAGTGGTTTTACAAGATGCCAAGCAGATCATTGTTGCTACATCAAGAGGTTCGACAACAGCTTCATTATTTTATTATTGTATGTTGATGACATGCTCGTTGCAGGCTCAGATATGCAAGAGATTATAAACTTGAAGCAAAAATTGTCGAAGCAGTTTGCTATGAAGGATATGGGCACTGCAAAGAAGATTCTTGGGATTAGGATCAAGAGAGACACAAAGTCGGGGACTTTGATGTTATCACAGGCTGAATACATCAACAAAGTACTCTCCAGGTTCAACATGCAAGATGCTAAACCAGTAAGTACACCTTTAGGTGTTCATTTTAGACTCTCCAAAGAACAGTCACCAAAGACGGAGGAAGAACGTGCACACATGGTGAAGGTGCCGTATGCCTCAGCAATTGGAAGTCTAATGTATGCCATGGTTTGTACCAGACCAGATATTGCTCAAGTAGTGGGAGCTGTTAGCAGGTACATGAATAATCCGGGAAAAGTACACTGGGAAGCAGTCAAATGGATCCTCAGATATCTGCGGGGTACTACAAACAAAGCACTTTGTTTCAAAGGTGGAGATACGATACTAACAGGCTATGTAGATGCTGACTTAGCCGGAAATGTCGACATCAGAAGAAGCACTACAGGGTATGTCTATACTCTAGGAGGAACCGCAGTGAGTTGGGTTTCTCAACTACAGAAGATAGTTGCTCTCTCCACAACTGAAGCAGAATATGTCGCTGTTACGGAAGCCAGCAAGGAGATGGTTTGGCTCCAAAGTTTCTTGGAAGAGTTAGGCAAGAAACAAGAAAACAATGTCTTGTATTGCGACAGTCAAAGTGCTATCCATCGAGCGAAGAATCCGTCTTTTCATTCCAGGACGAAGCATATACAATTGCGATATCATTTTATCCGGTCTCTTCTGGAAGATGGGATTTTGAAACTTGAAAAGATTAGCGGAGCTCAAAATCCGGCAGACATGTTGACAAAGACGGTGACCACAGACAAACTGAAGTTGTGTTCAACTTCAGTTAGCATGCTAGAGTAACAAGACTAGAAAAGCTGCTGCATTGATCGAGGTGTGAAGACAGATTAAAATCAGTCTTCAAGTGGGAGATTGTTGAAATTCAAAAGCACATGGCGTGGAAATTCAATGCATGGGCGGCTACACAATTCAACAATAATTAGGTTGCCTAATTTTGTTGAATTTGGGCAAGGGTTAATCACCAAATTGAGCCATTGTATTTTAGGGTAATTACAAGATTAGTCCCTAAGTTTCAACTATAAATACACTAGCTCATTTAGCTTCAAAATCATCCCAAAATCTTCCAGTTCTCTCTCAAGTGTGTTTTGTAAACACTTGTAATTTTTCTCTTCAGTAAAAGATCTGCAGCAGTCCGGAGACGTAAGCACAATTGGTTGAACTCCGTTATCAATTTTTCGGGTATTATTTTTCCGCTTTTATTTCGTATTCTCACTAATCTGGCTATAGGGAAATTACTTGTTCTCGTTATATTTCCTAACATATAATTGGATGATATCAGTTCAAAAACAAGAATAGTGTTTAATAAAAAATGGAGGAATTAAACATTCCTTAACTTCGCCATTGTGTCAATTCACCAAACCATTGAAAATTTATATCCTGAATTTGAACATATTACAGAACGAATCAGCTAAAGATAAAAAAAAGAAAATGAAAATTACTCCATCACCATCCAATCCACTTGAAAGTTGATCGAAAGACACTCTAGATTAGGCTATGATCAGAATTCAGAATCGAAGGCTTTGCCAAATATTACAATAAATTGTAAATAAAATGTAAGAATGAGACAAAAATGAGTAAGTTACCCATTCCGATCTCCAGATTTCCCCCATCCATGTCAACGAAGTTCTTTTCCGCTCCCATTTTCAAGTAATCAACTTCCAAGCTGAAAATAACATTAAAAAACATAAGCAAAAGACGAATCACTATAAACTACGCGTTAAGCCGATCAAAAGAAACCAGGAAAATTGAAAACATCAGCTGGGATCCAAACAAGTAATCGTCGTTTCTTTGGCTACTGATTGAATCCAAAGTTACGCAGATTCTGGAACTTCATTCTTACCGCGATTATAAATTTCGGAAGCGCAAATGAGAAACTGATCCAAGATGAGAAGATACGGCAAAGTTTATACGAACAGATCGGCTGAGCAGAGGAGAGGAGAGGAGAAGAGAATGTAGAAATAAAAATTGGATAAAATAAGCAAGTAAAGGACAAGTAATTTTATGATGTTATGGAACGGTTATAAAAGGAGAAACGAACTTCAATTTGCTTAACTACATCCTAAAGCCAAACAATCATGATGTTCCGTTTTATATTATTGGTTAAACTACACATCCTAAAGCCAAGGAAAGTGTTACATGCTATTCAAATATTATTTATGTATTTTACTTCTACCCCATGCTTCTTAGAATCCGACCAAATTGGTCGGTCGTAAACTTGTATTTGCTCGCCAAGTTGAACCGGTGGGTAAATTAGAAATTACGCGTACCATTAAAAACTTGGATTAAAAAATCTAGGGTAAAGTACATAAATGGTCCCCGGACTATAGGGCACTATTTTGTTGAATCTCTCAACTATTAAAAGTTACAAAATGACTCCCTGACTATAAGGTGGTGTTTATTGAGTCTCCGACCATTAAAAAAATATAAAATAGTCACCTCACTATTCACATGTTCCAAATCATTTTTCATTTAAAAAGCGGAGACCGTCTAAGCTAGACGTTAACATGCTCATTGTGATATGATAAAATCTAATCTTAGAACTGTTTGAGTTTCTTTATGGATTGAGTCTCTACTTACATTATATCATCGAGCCATTGCTTGAAATATTATGTCGTTGAATCAATGCTTGAAAGAAACGACGGTGCTCTTAGACACATGGGCAGATGCACTTGGCCCCATAGGGGACCAAGTGCATGTCCATTATTTTTGATAAGTTATTAAATATAGTTCAATATATATTAATGGAAGGAGAGTTTTTTTGGATTCGCCACTGAATAGACATCATTGAAATATGATTTCGCCATATCACAGTCAGCATTTAACATACAACGAAGACGGTCATCAATTTATTAACGAAAAAGACTGGGTCTGAAACATATGAATAATATGATTGGTAGGCATTATGGTTAGGTATGAAGCTAGAGAAGATACGTGAATACTAAGCAATATGGGCTGTTAGGCCGTTAGAATATTTGTTAGACAATTGAGGTTGTTAGGCCCTTCGTTGTATGGGTTTAAATACTTGTGTATTGTGTTATGTTATTCAATCTGTGGAATGCTAATAAAAATGAAGTTTTCTGTAGACTATTATCTTCTTCTGTTTTACATCTAGCTTTGCAGTTATGCCGTTGGTAGATCAATTTAAGGAGAAAGTTGTATCTTCAACACGAGTGATTATTTTGTAATTTTTAATAGTCGGAAGACTCAACAATATGACGTCTTACAATCGATGGATCATTATGTATCTTTTAATAGTCGGAAAACTCAACCAGGGACCATTTATGATTTGTGCACTTTACTAAAAAGAAATTAATGGTTTAGCGGGTTGAATTGATTTTAATTATTTTTATCATTTTTCTAAATTTTTATTTAATTAGTTTTGAATTGATAATTCCTTTGATTGAAATAAAATTATGTGATACATCTGATTTATTTGACAATGCGTATTATATTACAATATTACAGAAGAGAACAAATTATAGAAGCAACTCCCGATTCCGGACTATAGAGCTTTTTGGCATCATCCCGGTTCGAAATGAAGAGAACAAATTGTTCGATGATACGGGCCAAACGAGGAGTGCGTGAAGCGTCGCGTTTTGAAATGAAGTGGTGCGTTTTGGATAGTTGGGACTTGGGTCTATCATTCTGTGTTAGTTATGTTATTGTTAATTTAATTGTGGTTGCTAGCTGGAACCGGGAATTCTGAAACACATATATTGCATGTTAACGGCGAGGAAAGAACACAATGCAAATACTCTGAAAGCTCATTGTTTCTAGAATTTCTAACTAATTTGGTCCGTAACATTCACAGAACTTTCAGTAAGGATGAATCAAGATTCGCCAGTGATGGAAGACTGTGACACTGACGATAACTATACCGAAGCCTCCTTTTTTTCCGGTAACTATCTTTTCCAATTTCTAGGATTCGTTTTTTTCTCCTTTTCTTTAACTTCGTTTTCATTTCTTTAATTTTGTTTCGTAACGTAGATTTGGTGGATATTGTTTTTCGTATAACGCATGAGGTTCGCCATAAACCACGTGTCAAGCGCTTAACATACGGGCTGAGGGGGAAGCTTTCGGCGGCTATGCTCTATATACTTCTTGATTTCGTGTTAAAGCCTGCAGATTCTGAAGCTTTTTCCAGATTGTCCTCATATCTTCCTGTGATAATGGTACAATTCCCCAACTTCTTTTTGGCTTTTTTCTTTTTTGCAGGTAAATTTGCTTTTGCTTGCCTTTTTTGTAGATAATTCAAGATCACTTCATTCCTGATTTGTTAGTCTCTCAGTTTACTTAATTCGATGGTTTAGTTAACATAATGTGCTCATTGCAAGGCTATTTTATTGAAATGATTGAAATACTTGTGTTCTTGAATTATTTAGCTATTGCAGACTACTACACTTTTATATAGAATTATAGAAACTGAAGTTTTCTTAAATAAGTGGACTAGGCTGTATAAAACTTGGATGTGGCATTGAACAATGATTCTATGGGGCATCTTTAGGTTGGTTTGGCCTCTCAAATGACAATATCTTTAATGTAGAGTTAATTTCTGTGCATTAGAGGTCTGTTCTAGATTCTTCAATATCAACTTGGATTGTTGAATTTTTGTTCCTAGTACTGTATGTGAATTAAATAAATGATTGCAGAAAACAAGAATCCATGACTCGGACGCCGATTCTGATACATCTGATGATCGGCTTCCAACAAAACATTTGATGGCAGAGCTTGAGATTTCTTGTTCTTTGCTCGTTCTCTATATTCTTATTGAAGATGAGCAATACAATGAGGTCAGACTTGTTTTCTGAATTTGTATTTTCTTTTTCCTTTTTTGCCAAATCCACTTTGTTAACCTGCAGAGATTCTCTTGCCCTTGTTCTCTTTCAGGCTAAAACTTGTTCCTTAGCATGATTAACCGGCTCAAGAGAATAAACAGACGAAATATTGATATCCTAGCATCTAGACTATATTTCTATTACTCATATAGCTATGAGCTCACTAACGATCTTGCCGAAATTCGTGGGTAAGATATTAATAGCTAACTATCTCCTCTATGGTTCCTGT